>NC_044327.1:135224817-136424817 GCF_007399415.2 Gopherus evgoodei | reverse complement strand
TCCCTACCCTCACGGGGGCATGGGTGCTGGGGGTGGTCCGACCCCAGTTAAGGCCCTATAGCAAGGACAATCTGAATGGGGGCCCCAAAGAGGTTGGGGTGCAGGACCAGCTCCCTGTAGAGCTGCTGATGGGGGATGGACTGAAGGACTGGCCAGAGGGTGCCCTGGTCCTTACCTGCGGCTGAGGTCAGGGAGGGCACTTGGCCTGGCACCCGCAATCCACACAGCAGGGGGGCATGGAACCTCCAATGGGGGGAAGTGAGGTAACAGAGACAGGGCTTACAGGGCTGAGACCAAGGCCTTGTCCCAAGGTGGGGAAACTAAGATCCAGAGCGAGGGCTGTGCCCCGAACCCAGCAGCTGAATTCTAGACCTGGCCACAGAAGGATCCTGTCCCATCTTCTAAACATCAGGTGGTTCAGTGCAGCCGGCGAGAGCTGCTACAGAACATTTACTGCCCTGGAAATTCACATGGGTCCACCCTATGGAGTTGGTGTGTGGAAGGAGGAGGGGACCCGATTCACAGTCATGGGGGGAAAAGCCCGGGATCCAGCCTGGGATCTGGAAAGAGAAGTCAGGGACATGTTGGCTGTCATGGTATATTTCCCCAATCTGAACCTTAGAGTCCAAAAGTTCGGGTACTAGCATGAATTCCTCTAAGCTTAATTACCAGCTTAGATCTGATAAGCTGCCACCAATCAGGAATTCCAGTGCCTGATACACTCTGGTCCCCCCAAAACCTTCCCTGAGGACCCCCAAGACCCAGTCCCCCTGGATCTTAACACAAGGAAAGTAAACCCCTTTCCTCACTGTTACCTTTCCCAGCCTTCCCCTCCCTGGTTTACCCTGAAAGATCACTATGATTCAAACTCCTTGAATCACAACACAGAGAAATTAGGTCTCCTGGAGAGATAGACAGATTCACGCTCCGTGAATCTAAAACAAAGGGATTCCACACTTCCCCTTCCTTCTCCTTCCCTGTTAAGTACAGACTCAATTCCCTTGAGCCTCAACAAGGGGAACAATCAGACAGGTCTTAAAAAAAAAACTTTTAATAAAAAGAAAGAAAAAAGTAAAAGGTGTCTCTGTACTTTAGATGGTAAAAGTTACAGGGTCTGTCAGCTTATAGAAACTGGAGAAAAAGCCTCCTCCAACAGAAATACAATTTAAAATACTTTCAGCCAAATACACATTAAAACTCTACCAGCCGGATACACATTTACAAATAAAGGAAAACAATCAAAAAGACTAAACCGCCTTTCTACCTTTGTACTTACTAAATTTGAACAGAAGATTAGAGAGCCTGTAGGTACGTGTGGTTTCTCTCAGAACACAGAGAGAACAAAGCCAAACCCAAAAAACACAAACAAAGGCGGATTCCCTCCACCGAGATTTGAAAGTATCTTGTCTCCTGATTGGTCCCCTGGTCAGGTGTTTGGGGTCCCTGTTTGTTAACCCTTTATAGGTAAAAGAGACGTTAACCCTTAACTATCTGTTTATGACACTGGCATTAGGGGTGATCCAGACGCCCACCAGCCCTAGGCCTCCCCTGTGGGGCTGGACCCCAAGTAAGACAGGTTGATCAGACCCAGTGTGCACTGTTGGAAGCTTAATGCCATCACCGTGTGTGACATTATGAGTATAATATAATATCTCATTGAAAGGTGAAAGGGCCAGAAAGACTTAATTAACTCACCTCACCCACTGACCTGACCCATGGGTGAAGCTTAAGGTCTGGTTAGGACGATCTGTAAATGAGCAGAGCTTTGAAATGCAAGTCAGCATTGGTAGAGGTAGAAGAGGAGGTGTCTGCTCAGGTCTTGGGATGTCATTAAACAAGTCTTGTCTATTGCTATAGCTTTAATTCAAAGATCAAACAAGGAATATTAACATTTAGGAAGATACTTGAGTGAAATAATATTATTGTCTGTGTGTCTCTCTGAAGGTTGTGGTAACCTGTGTCTGAACTGTTTAATGGATAAATTACCCTGTGCTAATTGCCAGGATGTTTGGGAGAAGGAGAGTTAAGCCTTTTGTTTTCTCAGGCCGAAAGGCTGCTGGAAATGTATAAGAACTCAGGGACACGATCCTGCTTCATCTCAGATCTGCTTTGGGTTTCAAGAGGGGGAAACCTTAAGCCACAAGGATTGAGATCCCCAGTCACTGAATGGAGTCACCCTGAATATGGACATTGGACTGTAACCTCTGGACTATTTCTGAAAGGACTTTTGGCTGCTACAAGCTCATCTCTGCTGCGTATCTGAACCTCAGGAATTGAATTCAAGTCTGTCTGTATATGGATCTTTTAACCAACACTATCTCTCTCTTTCTTTTTTTTTTTAAATAAATTTTAGCTCAGTTACTAAGAATTGGCTGTAGCATGTATTTTGGGTAAAATCTAAGTTATAATTGGATCTGGGTGTGTGGCTGATCCTTTGGGATTGGAAGAACCTTTTCTTTTATATGATGAGATATGATTTTCAGGAATCATCATCATATCTGACATGTGTGTCTGGATGGAGGCCTGAGGCTGAGCACTTTAAGGGAACTGCGATGTTTGAACATCTAAGTGTAACCCTTCTGCCCATCTGAGTTGGTAGCAACAAGGGCCGGGTTCAGTATCCAGGGGTTCCGTTTCGGTAACACAATGCATAACCGGCTCGAGCCCCCACCCAGTGACCTGGGACACTCACATACCACACCCTCCTGGGCGCCTCTAGGAGGCAATACTTCCCCTCTCGCAAGCACAGAGTCTGAGTTTAGCAAAAGCCTTTTAATAAAGGAGGGAAACAATGTGGCATCATATTGGGGAAACTCCACAAACAGGATTCATAACATAAACCATGAGCAAAAGACCCACCAAATAAGTTTTGGCAATATCCTTTTCCCTTTAGGGTCTTAAGTCCAATCACCCCAAAGTCCAACAACCTAAAAACCTCTGTCCCTGGTCAGTGCTGCCCCAGAGTTCAAAAGTTTACCTGCAGAGTTTTACCCCCCCAGCCTAGGTGGAAATGAGGGGGCACACCAGATGTTAAGGGTCACCTAACGTGGGCTGGGGCAGACTGCCTCACCTCTCCGTGGAGTTCTGCTGAAGCCTTCACCATGACCTGCTCCGCTCCACCAGCCGCTCCGCTCCTCTCCTCTCCTCCAGCTATCCCCACAAACTGCTCTGCTCTGCTCCACTTGCTGTTCCATGGGCTGCTCCAGCCATCCCACAAACCACTCAGCTCCATGGGCCACTCCAACCGTCCTGAAAACTGCTTCACTCTGCCAGCTGCTTAGCAATAGATCTTCAGGCTCCTCCACTAGTTAACACAGCACTCTGTGATTTCAGCTTGTAGTAGGGGAGCCTCAGTGCTGGTGCACCATTGGCCCAACATGAATTCAGCTCGGCAGCTTCTAGCTAGAATCCTAACACAATCAAAATTAGCTCTACTCTTCAACAGCAGAGAAAATGCAATTGGTGTCCCAGGCCTCAAAGGGGACCCAAGCTACCAGACACACATACCATCCCCCAACCTCTTTCCATTCACTGGGCTTGGGAACCCATGTGCCTCGTCTAGCGAGTGCTACTTAGCTGATGGTGAGACTCTGTCATAAAACAGGTTCATAGTCCTTCATTCACATAATCAGGGTAATGACACATTATTCCTCCTGCTCCAATAACAGAGAAATTGGGGATCCCACAGCTGTCAAAGTGACCATTTCAGGCTGCTGTGGGCTCATGCTAGGCAGGGTGTATGTGCCTACGCAAACAAAATCAGCCCCTGAAATTCTTTTCCACAATTCACCACCAGATGTCAGGGTAGAGCCCATCCCGACTCTGCTTAGGTAAGTGACCAGTGAGGTGCTGCAGAAGCTGTTCTGTGCTGGCTGGTAAATCTAAGTATTGGAATAATCACCAGCTTCTGGGGTTGGTCTGCCCCGTTTTGTTTGCCATTCACCCTAATGGAGTGATTTCAGCTGGCTCCCACGGGCAGCACCGTCACACCGTGTTCAACACCTGCCCCATGCCTAGGACTAACAAAACCCTAGACAAGGTGGGTGCGGGGGGTGGGAGGGAGGGTGTTACCTCATGACTGTGAATCTCACCAGGGGCTCCCGGCAGGTGCCTTTGGACCCAGTTTCTGGGTTGAAATCATCTCCCATCATCCCATAGGGCTCTGAGTTCCTGGTCCTACCTTTCGGCCTCAAGGGGGCACCTGTGCCAGGGGGTCAGTTACTGGGGGGGGTGAAGGACTGTGCCTGGCTACATTCATAATATCTGTGTCTTCAGCCTGACCAGGGAGAACCGTGTGTCCCAGTGAAGCGGGGCTGGGATGCCTCCAGCATGCAGGACGGATGATAGAGACCGGGAAGGGTAAGATGAGAGTGGCAGAGATGTCATACCTGGGCCACAAGGTGGGAAGCAGCTGCCTAAAGCCAGAGCTGGCCAAGGTGAAGGTAACCAGAGACTGGCCCATTCCTCAACCCAAGAGACAGGCCCAGGCCTCTGGTGGATGACAGGATGCTGCTGAAGGGTCGTACCCCACTTTAGCTCCCGTTGTGAAGATTGGTAAGCTGGACAAGCCAGACAAGGGGGTCTGGACCAAGCAGTGCCAGGGGGTGCTCTGCACGCTGAAGGAGGCTCTAACCCAGGGGCTGGGGCTGGTAAACCCAGACTTGGACAAACCCTTTGTGGTGTTCACCAAGGCCTCAGACACGGGACGGGGGCAGTGTTAATGCAGGAGGATGAAAAGGGGGAGAGACACCCCATCGTGTACCTGAGCAAGAAGCTGCTACCCCGGGAGCAGAACTACGCGGCCATCGAGAAGGAATGCCTGGCCCTGGGGTGGGCTCTTTAAATGCTGCAGCTGGAGCTATTTGGGCGGCGCTTTATGGTGTACGCGGACCACTCACCTTGATGTGGCTGCACCAGATGAAATGGGCCAATGCCAAACTCCTAGGGCAGAGTCTGATCCACCAGGAGGATCAGATGGGGATGGTCCATGTTAAGAGGAGCACAAGTATTATAGCTGATGCTTTGTCATGGAGACGGGGGCCTGAACTTCCCCAGGTCACTGGTTAAAGTGACCCTGCTCAGTTCAGCCTCCAAGGAGGGACAGATGTGATGAAGTTGGGGATTTTTGTAGTGTTTGACTTGAATAGCATGTGTCTGCCTCAGTTTCCCAGTGTGCTGCATGTTTAACAAGGTGCTGGGAGAGGGTTTGCTGTTGCGCGGGACCAGGTGTGACCTTGCCTGGCAGCTGGGACCCCTGGACAGCAGCCTGGAGATGGGGAACCCTAACAACTGGTGACCTGGTGACTAAGAGGCCGCCCCAGCTTGGAAGACAGCTGGTTCCAGCCAGAGGGGTGCAAAGGGCGGAAGAGAGGAGAGGAGCCCCAGTGACCTGTTTCCCTGGGACCGAAGAGAAAGGCCAGGGGAGGAGCTGTGGGGGAGATGACACAGGATGCCTTGGCTGGAAGGGGGGTCTCTGGGCTGAGAGGGAAAAGCAGCTAGAGCCCCGCTGGAGGCTGGACAGACCTAGGTGTGCTGTGCCTGAGGCCTGGAGAGTTTCCTGCGCTGGGTGCAGACGCTCAGTAAACCCTCCTGTGTTACGCTGGCTGAGAGTCGCTCCGCGCTAGAGATCGGGGTTGCATTGCTCTGTCTGGGAGAGGATGTCCTGGGGGTCCAGAGCGAGGGGATGCCCTGAGGGGGCCCATGGCAGAGAGGTGCTGAGGCTCAAAGAGGTGCGGCTCCAGGAGGCAGATGGGCTTAGCCCCAGAGAGAGAGAGTGGACCCTGAACAAGGGCTGTTGCACTGAAGCGGGTTCCCCCCAGGGACCATACGGGGCCGGGAGAGACCCCGAGTCCTGTGAATCCATGACAGAGCCCCCTAGCAGTGATGTGAGGCTCCTGGGAAGGCAGGACAGAGAAGCCAGGAGCCAGGCTCCCGGGGCTCTAACGGGCTCACACGTCCCCGTTCCACCGGGCTCTCGGGGGCTCTAAGGGCCTCACACGTCCCCGTTCCACTGGACTCTCGGGGGGCTCTAAAGGGCTCACACGTCCCCATTCCATTGGGCTCTTGGGGGGCTCTAATGGGGTCACACATCCCCATTCCATCGGGCTTTTGGGGGGCTCTAAGGGGCTCACACGTCCCCATTCCACTGAGCTCTCGGGGTTCTAACGGGCTCCAGGGCTGGTGCAACCTATTAGGTGACCCAGTGGGTCGCCTAGGGCACTAGGATTTGGGGCGGCAGCATTTTCTTCAGCAGTGACCGCGGTGGCCAGATCTTTGGCCGCCGTGGTCGCCGCCGGCATTTAGGTGGAAGGAGATGGGGCAGGGAGGTGCGGGGAGGGCCACGTGCAGCAAATAAGGGGGGGCGGCATGCAGGGAAACTCCCCGCCCCAGCTCACCCCGCCCCGCTTCCTCTCCGAGCACCCTCTCGCTGTTTCACTTCTCCCGCCTCCCGGGCTTGCGGGGCTGATCAGCTTAGGGGTGGGTGGGGAGCTGCCGTAGGGGGGGCCTCAGGGAGGAGGCAGGAAGCTGCCATGGGAGGAAGGCACTTAAGGGCTGGGGCTCAGGGACGGGGGAGGGTGCAAGGTGAAAGTTTTGCCTAGGGTGTGAAACATCCTTGCAATGGCCGACGGGCTCATACTTCCCTGTTCCACCAGGCTCTCGGAGGCTCTAACGGGATCACACGTCCCTGTGACGATGCGGTTCTGGCAGGACTCAACTGAGAGTGCCAATTCAGGACAAATCACTTAAAACAGGGCAGTTACAGCCCAAGGCTGGGGTTTTTCCACCTCTAAGGCAAACCAAACCAGCCAGACAAAGAGAACTTTGGTTTCACCCCACTGGCTAACCACAAGTCACACAAGCAATTTCCTTAGACACTCCAGTCTCCCAGTGTCACCACCAGTGCCACCCATCCTGGGATGAATGGTTATGAAAACCAACACCCCAGTAAAAGAAAAAGGTTCTCTCGATCCCAAAGGACCAAGCCCCAGATCCAGGTCAATATACACATCAGATCTTACCCACAAAGCACGCTGTAGCCAATCCTTTAGAATCTAAAATCTAAAGGTTTATTCATAAAAGGAAAAAGAGAGAGATGAGAGCTAGAATTGGTTAAATGGAATCAGTTACATACAGTGATGGCAAAGTTCTTAGTTCAGGCTTGTAGCAGTGATGGAGTAAACTGCAGGTTCAAATCAAGTCTCTGGAACATCCCCCACTGGGATGGGACATTCAGTCCTTTGTGCAGAGCTTCAGTTTGTAGCAAAGTCCCCCCAGAGGTAGGAAGCAGGATTGAAGACAAGATGGAGATGAGGCATCAGCCTTATATAGGCTCTTCCAGGTGTAAGAACACTTCTTTGTTCTTACTGTGGAAAATTACAGCAAAATGGAGTTTGCAGTCACATGGGCCAGTTTCTGCACACCCAGCTGAGTCACAAGGTGTATCCGCCTCCTCTGAATGGTCCTTAATGGGCCATCAAGCAGGCTAAACAGAGCTGACACCCACTTGTCTGGGATCTTTCCCAGTAACACAACACAAGTTTGCAATACAGACAGCATACAGCCAATATTCATAACTTCAACTACAAAATGATACAGACATACAGACAGCATAACCATAACCAGTAATCCGTAACCTGGTCTTAGACACCTTATCTGAACCCCTTTACATAAGATTTGGTGCCACTACAGGACCTTGGTTACAATCCATGTTCTATATGGTCCCAGTTTATATCAATAACGTCACACTGCTGCCGCTAGATTCTCAGTTGAGATCGGAGCCACGTGAGGCCTGGCACCCTACACAGCCCCAGAGGGATCAGGGGCCCATCATTCTGGGTGCCTCACAGAACCTGGCTGGGATTAGGGCCCCGGGGCTGATGGGGTTGGCGGGAATGGGGCCAATGGGACTGGGGTGGATAGGAAGGGCCCTGGGCTGATGGAGCAGGCACTGCCAACTGTCAATGGCCAGACAGGGGTAAGTGTCCCCAGGGGACAGGGTCTCCAGTCTCTGACAGTGACGTGCTGGCACTACCCTGGCCCTGGCTCTCTGGGCCTCGCTGCACATGCCCCAGGACCTTCTCCCACAGTGACTGGGCCCACTGTGCCCCCCAAGTGCTGATGCCCTGCTCTGACCCAGCGCTCTGCAGCGTGTTTGCAGCATGCCCAGCCCCAGCCTCTCGCACGGCCCCTGTTCTTCAGTCCCTATGGTTGCACAGCAGGGCCTGGCGGGCACCTTCCCGCTGCCTGGCCTGGGCACCCGAGCACCCTCTCCAGTGAGGGCTGCTGGGAAATCCCAGGAGCACGGGTCACCCCGCCAGGCCCCCACTCCAGAGACTGCAGCTGCGGCAGAGGAAGGGTCCCGGGACAGGCCATGGGCAGCTGTGCATTCCCGGACTCCTGCCCCACCCTGCACAGCCCAGACACTGGCCCAGAGCCTCCCTCTGCATCTGTGCAGCCAGCGCCATGGGCACTGCCCCAGAGCAGCGAGAAGGGCTGGCGAGGCAGGGCCCTCTCCTCGGGGGAACAGAGCCGCGGGGTCAGTCCATGCGCCAGCCAGCACAGCTTCCACTGGGGCCAGCGCCAGTGTATCGGTGCGGGGAGCCTAGAGTGGTTAGGCCCTGGACCAACAAGACTGATGGACGTTACAGACACAGGGACAAACACACCCATTGTGCTCACGCCCAGGGCCCCAGGGCCTCACCCCAGGACCTCATCCCAGGGCTCCATCACCTCACCCCAGGACTCCATCACCTCACCCCAGGGCCCCAGGGCCTCGCCCCAGGACCTCACCCACGGCTCCATCACCTCACCCCAGGACTCTATGATATGAGACCAGGGCCCCAGGACCTCACACTCACCCGACTCCTCCTTTCTCTCCCATTGACCTTAAGGGGAGCAGCTGGGCTCTGGGGCAGAGCAGAGGATAGAGCCCAGGCCTCCGGGGTCCCAGCTAGGTCTCACCACTGGGCCTCTCCCGGTAATGGTGGAGCGTAAGCCCTCTCCATGCATTGAGTGTGAACGGAGGCTGAACACTCAAGTCGACGTTCTGACACTAACGCGGGAGCCCAGCTGCACCCCCAGCCGCCTCCGTTGGGGGGAGCTCTGGGGGCAGCGTTGTGCCAAGATCCCAGCAGTGGGGAGCCATGTGCTCCAGGCCAGTGTGCAGCCTGCACTTCCACCCACCCAGCCACCGGCACAGCCCGTCCTGAGCACAGAGCAAATCTCTTGGCAGGGGACATGAGGCCCGGGGCCCTGAACCTGCCCCAGTGCTGCAATGTGCTGATCCCACAGAAAGGTGCCAGGAGCCTCCCCAACCCGCCTCCATCTCCCATCTCACCCCATCCCGCCCCATCCCGCTCCACCCCTCCTCCATCATCCAACCCAACCCGCCTCCATCTCCCATCTCACCCCGTCTCGCCCCATCCCGCTCCACCCCTCCTCCATCATCCAACCCAACCCGCCTCCATCTCCCATCTCACCCCGTCTCGCCCCATCCCGCTCCACCCCTCCTCCATCATCCAACCCAACCCGCCTCCATCTCCCATCTCACCCCATCCCGCCCCATCCCGCTCCACCCCTGCTCCATCATCCAACCCAACCCGCCTCCATCTCCCATCTCACCCCGTCTCGCCCCATCCCGCTCCACCCCTCCTCCATCATCCAACCCAACCCGCCTCCATCTCCCACCTCACCCCATCCCGCCCCATCCCGCTCCACCCCTCCTCCATCATCCAACCCAACCCGCCTCCATCTCCCATCTCACCCCGTCTCGCCCCATCCCGCTCCACCCCTCCTCCATCATCCAACCCAACCCGCCTCCATCTCCCATCTCACCCCATCCCGCCCCATCCCGCTCCACCCCTGCTCCATCATCCAACCCAACCCACCTCCATCTCCCATCTCACCCCGTCTCGCCCCATCCCGCTCCACCCCTCCTCCATCATCCAACCCAACCCGCCTCCATCTCCCATCTCACCCCGTCTCGCCCCATCCCGCTCCACCCCTCCTCCATCATCCAACCCAAGCCGCCTCCATCTCCCATCTCACCCCATCCCGCCCCATCCCGCTCCACCCCTCCTCCATCATCCAACCCAACCCGCCTCCATCTCCCATCTCACCCCATCCCGCCCCATCCCGCTCCAACCCTCCTCCATCATCCAACCCAACCCACCTCCATCTCCCATCTTGCCCCATCCCGCTCCACCCCTCCTCCATCATCCAACCCAACCCGCCTCCATCTCCCATCTCACCCCGTCTCGCCCCATCCCGCTCCACCCCTCCTCCATCATCCAACTCAACCCGCCTCCATCTCCCATCTCACCCTGTCCTGCCCCATCCCGCTCCACCCCTCCTCCATCATCCAACCCAACCTGCCTCCATCTCCCATCTCACCCTGTCCTGCCCCATCCCGCTCCACCCCACCTCCATCATCCAACCCAACCCGCCTCCATCTCCCATCTCACCCCATCCCGCCCCATCCCGCTCCACCCCTGCTCCATCATCCAACCCAACCCGCCTCCATCTCCCATCTCACCCCGTCTCGCCCCATCCCGCTCCACCCCTCCTCCATCATCCAACCCAACCCGCCTCCATCTCCCATCTGACCCCGTCTCGCCCCATCCCGCTCCACCCCTCCTCCATCATCCAACCCAACCCGCCTCCATCTCCCATCTCACCCCATCCCGCCCCATCCCGCTCCACCCCTCCTCCATCATCCAACCCAACCCGCCTACATCTCCCATCTCACCCCGTCCCGCCCCATCCCGCTCCAACCCTCCTCCATCATCCAACCCAACCCACCTCCATCTCCCATCTCGCCCCATCCCGCTCCACCCCTCCTCCATCATCCAACCCAACCCGCCTCCATCTCCCATCTCACCCCGTCCCGCCCCATCCCGCTCCACCCCACCGCCATCATCCAACCCAACCCACCTCCATCTCCCATCTCACCCCGTCCCGCCCCATCCCGCTCCACCCCTCCTCCATCATCCAACCCAACCCGCCTCCATCTCCCATCTCACCCCGTCTCGCCCCATCCCGCTCCACCCCTCCTCCATCATCCAACCCAACCCGCCTCCATCTCCCATCTCACCCCATCCCGCCCCATCCAGCTCCACCCCTGCTCCATCATCCAACCCAACCCGCCTCCATCTCCCATCTCACCCCATCCCGCCCCATCCCGCTCCACCCCACCTCCATCATCCAACCCAACCTGCCTCCATCTCCCATCTCACCCCGTCCTGCCCCATCCCGCTCCACCCCACCTCCATCATCCAACCCAACCCGCCTCCATCTCCCATCTCACCCCATCCCGCCCCATCCCGCTCCACCCCTGCTCCATCATCCAACCCAACGCGCCTCCATCTCCCATCTCACCCCGTCTTGCCCCATCCCGCTCCACCCCTCCTCCATCATCCAACCCAACCCGCCTCCATCTCCCATCTCACCCCGCCCCGCCCCATCCCACTCCACCCCTCCTCCATCATCCAACCCAACCCGCCTCCATCTCCCATCTCACCCCATCCCGCCCCACCCCGCTCCACCCCACCTCCATCATCCAACCCAACCCGCTTCCATCTCCCATATCACCCCATCCCGCCCCATCCCGCTCCACCCCACCTCAATCATCCAACCCAACCCGCCTCCATCTCCCATCTCACCCCGTCCCCCCCATCCCGCTCCACCCCTCCTCCATCATCCAACCCAACCCACCTCCATCTCCCATCTCGCCCCATCCCGCTCCACCCCCCCTCCATCATCCAACCCAACCCGCCTCCATCTCCCATCTCACCCCGTCCCGCCCCATCCCGCTCCACCCCACCTCCATCATCCAACCCAACCCGCCTCCATCTCCCATCTCACCCCGCCCCGCCCCATCCCACTCCACCCCTCCTCCATCATCCAACCCAACCCGCCTCCATCTCCCATCTCACCCCATCCCGCCCCATCCCGCTCCACCCCACCTCCATCATCCAACCCAACCCGCTTCCATCTCCCATATCACCCCATCCCGCCCCATCCCGCTCCACCCCACCTCAATCATCCAACCCAACCCGCCTCCATCTCCCATCTCACCCCATCCCGCCCCATCCCGCTCCACCCCTCCTCCATCATCCAACCCAACCCGCCTCCATCTCCCATCTCACCCCGTCTCGCCCCATCCCGCTCCACCCCTCCTCCATCATCCAACCCAACCCGCCTCCATCTCCCATCTCATCCCGTCCCGCCCCATCCCGCTCCACCCCTCCTCCATCATCCAACCCAACCCGCCTCCATCTCCCATCTCACCCCATCCCGCGCCATCCCGCTCCACCCCTCCTCCATCACCCCACCTCTCTCACCTACCTCCATCATCCCACCCAACCTTTCTTCCTCCCCTGCTCTGCCCCACCTCTGCCCCACCTCACCCCATCCACCCCACCTCTATCATCCCACCCAAACCTGCCTCCATTCCCTGCTCCGCCCCACCTCCACCCATCGCACCCCACCCCTCCATCTCCTCGCTCTGCCCCACCTCCACCATCCCACCTAACCCGCCTCCATTCGTCCGCTTTGCCCCACTTCCATCCCCCATGTCACCCCATCCACCCTGCTCCATCCCACAGCCTCCTCTCATCCCACCTCCACCCAACCTGCCTCCATCCCCCGCTCTACTCTACACCCCCTCAATCCTCCTCCATTCCCCTGCTCTGCCCCACCACCGCCCCGTCTCACCCCATCCACCCTGCTCCATCCCGCTCTGACCCACCTCCATCATCCCACCCAAATCTGCCTCCATTCCCTGCTCAGATCCATCTCTGCCTCATCTCATCCCCCTGCTCTGCCCCATCTCCATCATCCCACCCAACCCTCCTCCATTCCCCTGCTCTGCCCCACCACCGCCCCATCTCACCCCTTCCACCCCGCACCATCCCGCTCCGACCCACCTCCATCGCCCCACCACTATCACCCACCTCCATCATCCCTGCCTCCCTCCCCCGCTCTGCCCCACCACCGCCCCGTCTCACCCCATCCACCCTGCTCCATCCCACAGCCTCCTCTCATCCCACCTCCACCCAACCTGCCTCCATCCCCCGCTCTACTCTACACCCCCTCAATCCTCCTCCATTCCCCTGCTCTGCCCCACCACCGCCCCGTCTCACCCCATCCACCCTGCTCCATCCTGCTCTGACCCACCTCCATCATCCCACCCAAATCTGCCTCCATTCCCTGCTCAGATCCATCTCTGCCTCATCTCATCCCCCTGCTCTGCCCCATCTCCATCATCCCACCCAACCCTCCTCCATTCCCCTGCTCTGCCCCACCACCGCCCCATCTCACCCCTTCCACCCCGCACCATCCCGCTCCGACCCACCTCCATCGCCCCACCACTATCACCCACCTCCATCATCCCTGCCTCCCTCCCCTGCTCTGCCCCAGCACCGCCCCGTCTCACCCCGTCCACCCTGCTCCATCCCGCTCTGACCCACCTCCATCGTCCCACCTCTATCACCCACCTCCATCATCCCTGCCTCCCTCCCCCGCTCTGCCCCACCACCGCCCCGTCTCCCCGACCCCATTCTCCCTCTGCCCCCCAGCCCCGCCCGCGGCAGCGGCAGCAGCAGGGGCGGGCGTCGCGGTGAGTGGCAGCGGTTCGGCCAATCGGCGGCGGCCTCCGGGGCGCTCGACGTGCGCGGGGCCAATGGGCTGGCGCTCGGCTGACGTCATGGCTGCGGGCGCCGCGGGGATGGTGCGGGCCGGGGGAGCGCGGCGCGGAGCATGGCCCGGCGGCTGGTGCTGCTGCTGCTGCTGCTGCTGCTCGCCGCGGGGCCCCTGGCCGGTGAGTGGGGCCCTAGAGGGGCCTGGGGGAGTCCCTGCCCTGGGGGGCTGGGGGGGGGGGTCCCTGTCCCGGTGCTGATCCCCGGGGGGGGGGCGGAGCTGTCCCTGTCCCGGTGCTGATCTCCAGTGGGGGGGGGAGCTGTCCCTGCCCCGGTGCTGATCCCCGGGGGGGGGGAGCTGTCCCTGTCCCGGTGCTGATCCCCGGGGGGGGGGGAGCTGTCCCTGTCCCGGTGCTGATCCCCGGTGGGGGGGCGGAGCTGTCCCTGCCCCGTGCTGATCCCCAGTGGGGGGGGGAGCTGTCCCTGTCCCGGTGCTGATCCCCGGTGGGGGGGCGGAACTGTCCCTGCCCCGGTGCTGATCTCCAGTGGGGGGGGGAGCTGTCCCAGTCCCGGTGCTGATCCCCGGTGGGGGCGGGGGGGGAGCTGTCCCTGCCCCGGTGCTGATCTCCAGTGGGGGGGGGGGAGCTGTCCCTGTCCCAGTGCTGATCCCCGGTGGGGGCGGGGGGGGAGCTGTCCCTGCCCCGGTGCTGATCTCCAGTGGGGGGGGGGGAGCTGTCCCTGTCCCAGTGCTGATCCCCGGGGTGGGGGGGGAGCTGTCCCTGTCCCGGTGCTGATCCCCAGAGAGGTGGGGGGAGCTGTCTCTACCCCAGTGCTGATCCCCAGAGAGGTGGGGGGGAGCTGTCCCTGCCCCGGTAGTGCCCCCATGTCACACCCCCTGCCACCCACCCGCTCCCTGGGTGGTGTCACTGCCCAGCCTCCTGGCCCTTGCCGGGTTCTGTCCCTGCCTGGCCCCGTGCTCTCAGCTGGGGTGTGGCTCTGCCTCCGTCCATGGGGAGCCCCACCCACGGGGGTCTGGGCAGGGTCCAGAGCCCTCAGGCAGCCCTGGGGAGTCGCCCTGCCTGGCTGTGTGGGGTCCCGACTCCCCGGAGCAGGGGCAGGTGACACACAGCAGGAGCAGGGTTTATCCCCAGGGTGGAAGTGGAGATATTGCCACCGGCACCCAGGGCGTGTGGTTCCTGCAGAATGGCTGGCGCTGGGCACACCTGACGGGCGCGTTTCTGTGGGGAGGGCGGAGCAGGAGATTGGATGTGCCCCCTTGAACTATGGCTCAGGGTGACAGCGCTGGTTCTGATGGCGAGGGCAGCTGAAGGCACAGCCTTGGCTAGGTGTGTACCTCAGGGTACAGCCGGCTGTGTCTGCACGCGTCTGTACACAGGCACCCCCCACGTGCACACGCAGCACGAGGAGTGGTGGGTTCAGTGCCCAGACACCTCTCACTCCAGCTGGCTCCCTTGGGCTGACTTGTGCTGAGCAGACAGGCAGGTGACAGCCCCAGCACCGGGCCTGAGGGCCCTGCGCAGGAGTGGCTCCTGCTCGCAGGCTTGCTGGCGGGGGCTGTCATTCATATCAGCCCTGGAGCCGGGGGGGGAAGAGCTGCTGGGGGCTGCCTGGCGAGCTCCCAGGGAGGAACATTTGGCCGCGATCGTTCTGGCTCTTGGGATGGTTGCACTGGACGCTCGGTCCCACCAGGGACAGTGATGCTCAGCTCAGCTCCTGTCACCAGCCTCCTGCTTAGATGCAGTCGCTGCCAGGCCAGTGGCAGCCCAGCCAGTTCTGGGAGCCAGATCCCACCTCCTCCAGGCCGACAGCAGGAGACATGGGGTGTCTGCTCCCCAGGCAGCATCACCAGGGCCAGGGCTGGCAGAGCAGCCTCTGTCCTGACTGGCAGGAGAACGCCTGGGCTGGGCACAGCAATATTCCCCAGCCACAGGTCAGCTGAGCCGGCGAAGGCACGCTGCCGAGGGGGCTGTACGGAGAGATCTGCTCACAGCCTGGCGTCACCGGCCCCCAGACACACCCACATGTGACTGTCCCCCCCCCGCCCTGAGAACGCAGCCCGTGCTGTTTGCCCTGTGCCCTCTGGATGGGGCTGGACATGGAGGTGCCTCCCTGGGCCCTGCTTCCATTTCACCATGGTCTCATTCCTTGTCACTGCGCTGTGGCAGAGCAGCCCCGGCAGCCCCACGCCCGCTGCCCTAGCAAGGGACTGGTGTTGGGGAAGGCGAGTCCCAGCCAGAGCCAGGACTGGACTCAGCCTGAGGTGGTGGGAGCAGGACGTCGCCGTTGGCATGGTGTGTGCTGGGATAGCTGCAGCCTGGCTGGGGTGGGGGGCTCTCCAGCTCACTCCATGGCACAGCAGATGGCGCAGAGCTGTCAGAGGGCGCCCGCATTGGTGCCATGGGGCAGAGCCCTGTGGAGACCTGGCAGCATGTACCCTTAGTGAGGACGAGGCTGCCCAGTCAACAGGCCTGCAGGGCAGAGTTGGCCTTGCAGGGGCCCAGCATGAGGCATAGGCATCAGTTGCACCCGGGCTTCCTGCCCCAGGAGCAGATGCCACAAGGTGCCCACTGAAACATTCCAAGACACATGCTCCTGTGCCTGAGGAGAGGTGCTGCCCATCAGCCATGGAGCAGCAGAACTCCACGTGGTGCGGGATGAGTGGCTGGGGGCACATCTCCACCCGGGCAGAGCCCATACGGTACCAGCTGCTTGGTACCAGGGGCATAGCAGCACCACTGGGTCTGTTCGCTGCATGGAGCAGGCAGGCAGCTGGGAATGAAGCTCCTATCCAAACACACTGTGCCCCAGCTACCAGGAGTGTGGCCTTCTTGGCACAATATTCCAGCATGGGTCTGCATGCATGGATAGCACAGCAGAGCCCCACATGGCACAGGGTGCATGGCATGCATGGCCCGGCATGGCACAGGGTGCACAGCGTTCCCGGCCTGGCATGGCACAGTGCGCACAGCCCACACAGCCTGGCATGGCAGATGGTACACAGTGTTCATGGCCATGTGTGGCACAGGGTGCATGGCATGCATGGCACAGGGTGCACAGCGTTCCCGGCCTGGCATGGCACAAGGTGCACGGCACACACAGCCTGGCATGGCAGATGGTATATGGCGTTCACGGCCCGGCACAGGGTGCATGGCATTCACGGCCTGGCATGGCACAGGGTGCATGGCACACACAGCCTGGCATGGCAGATGGTAAATGGCGTTCACGGCCCAGCACAGGTGCCTGGCATTCACGGCCTGGCATGGCAGATGGTATATGGTGTTCACGGCCCAGCACTGGGTGCATGGTGTTCATGGCCTGGCATGGCACAGGGTACATGGCCCACACAGCCTGGCATGGCAGATGGTATATGGCGTTCACGGCCCAGCACAGGGTGCATGGCATTCATGGCCCAGCATGGCACAGGGTGCATGGCCCACACAGCCTGGCATGGCAGATGGTATATGGCATTCACGGCCCAGCACAGGGTGCATGGCATTCACGGCCCAGCATGGCACAGGGTGCATGGCCCACACAGCCTGGCATGGCAGATGGTACACGGCATTCATGGCCCGGCATGGCACAGGGTGCATGGCACACACAGCCTGGCATGGCAGATGGTATACAGCGTTCACGGCCCAGCACAGGGTGCATGGCGTTCACGGCCCGGCATAGCACAGGGTGCACGGCCCACAGCCTGGCATGGCAGATGGTATACAGTGGTCATGGCCCGGCACAGGGTGCACGGCATTAACAGCCCAGCGTGCACGGCCCACACAGCCTGGCATGGCAGATGGTACATGGCATTCACAGCCTGGCATGGCAGATGGTACACGGCATTCACAGCATGGCTAGGCACAGGGTGCATGGCCCACACAGCCTGGAATGGTAGATAGTACAAGGCACAGGACATGCATGTGTCCTCTTCTTGTGAATCTGAGGCCAGAGCTGTTGTAGGGGCTGTAGCGATCCCGGCTTGGCTCGGAGCTCTGCCCTGACTCTGTGCAGGGGCACAGAAGGGTTCTCCCTAGCACTGCTGTGGGTGCAGGGCGCATATACCTGGCTGGTGTTACCTGTGCAGTTCGTGTCTCCCACCTTCCGGCAGGCAGCGCTCCCAGCGTGGCTTGCCCTGTCCCCTCACCCCCTCCCAAGATCGGGAGGCTCTGAAGACGAAGGGGATCAGTCCCAGAGTGCTGGGACAGGTACCCCCCGAGGTGCCCCAGAGGAGGGCAGAACTGGGAGCCTGAAAGCAGCCAGCCAGATGGCCCCCCAGGCTGGGGTCCAGTCAGCGCTGAGCCCCTGGCAGGCCCTGTACCTGGTCGCTCAGCACCGGGGGAAGGTGGGGGGAGACCCCCTGACTGCAGATGTGGAGTTTCCAAACTCGTGTCAGTTCAAAGCACTGAGCCCTTGAGCTGGCTGTGCGGGGGGTGGGGCCATGTGTCCTGGCCTGGGGGCAGGGGGGCTCAGATACCTGGGAAAGTCGGATCGATGGGCAGGGGGAATGAGGCAGGGCAGGACAGAACAGGGTGTCATGCAGCAGCTGGGCACGGGACAGGGACGTGAGTGATGCCGGGGAGCGCACGGGGCAGGACGGGGTCAGGGGAGCATTGTAGTGCTGATGGAGTCACAGGGCGTGATGGACCCGGGTGCGGGTCACCTCTCTCTAGGAGGCTGGAAATTCAAGGGGCTCAGAGGCAGGCTCAGAGTTGGGCCAGGAGAACCCCCCCCCAAAGCATCTGGAAGGAATCGGAACTGGGATGTGACAGAGACACGGGGTAACGGGCGGTTAGAGATGGGAGGCTGGGGCTGGCTGTCACCTGCCCCCTGACACCAGCCAAGGGGGCGCTCCAGGAACTGAAGGGCAGCAAATTCATATGGGGCAACGGAAACACTTTCTGCACATGGTGCACCATCAGCCTGCGGAACTCACTGCCACAAGGGATCTCTGCAGCCTCCAGCTCAGCAGGGCTCAGGCAAGGATCGGCCATTCCTGGGGAGGAGGAGGCCTGCCAGGCACATCAGAGAGGAGGAGAATGGAAGGGGCATGAGATGAGCCTGCCCCAGTGGGGGGGTTGGGGGAGCTCCCCATGGACAAGCTGTTCCACGTTGGCCACAGCGGGGTTCCTGCCCCTCCATCTGAGGTGGCTGGTGCTGGGCCCTGGCAGAGCCAGGAGTCCAGGCGCGATGGGCCCGTGGGCTGGGCAGGCTGGGGCTTCCTACATCCCAGCCCACGCTGGCTCATGGCCCCTCTTCCTTCCCCTCCCCCCCCATGCCCTCTTGCAGACGGGCTCTTCATGACCGATTACTTCACCCGCACGCCGCGCAAGCTCAACCCCTTCCGCTCCTTCGCCAGCATCGAGCTCTTCCACTTCCGCATCCCCGAGGACACCCTGGTCGCCGTCTGGAACCTGATCACCTTCAAGGAGCAGGGCGGCACCTTTGGGGACCGGTGCCCAGACCGCAGCGTCACCGTGTGAGTGCCGGGGGGCTGAGAGCTCAGCGTGGGCCTGGGACTCCGGTGCCTGGATTCCTTGGGGCGGGGCCCAGCTGGGCTGGCACATAGGGGCTGTCATGCAGGTGCTGGCCCCCTTCTGGGAACGCGTGACTCTCCCCCAGGGCTGCAAGGCCGCTCGCTCCCACCTGCCCTTAGCACAAAGGAGCCTGGGCTGTGCCCACCAGGGTCACCTTCCTGAATCCACCTGCCATGGACAACACAACGTGCCCCTCTCCACCCGTGCAGGCCCCGCTGTCTGTCTCCCTCCAAGTGTCCCCCTGGTATGCCCAACCCCTGGTCCACCAGACACCCAGGGTTCAGACCCTGCTCCCCAGGAGGCTGTGCACCTCAGCTTCCCCTCACACCAGCGCTGCACCTAGCACGCAGCTCGGAGCTCGGTGTGTAGTGCAAACAAGTATACGAGTGTATGGTGAGTGCGGGGAAAGGGATTGGGAAGTGTTATTTACCCTTCCCATAACACAAGGCCAAGGGGACAACCAATGAAATGAATAGGCAGCAGGTGTAAAACAGACAAAAGGAGATATTTCTTCACACAACGCACCATCAACCTGTGGCACTCATGGCCAGGAGATGTTGTGAAGGCCAAAAGTATAACTGGGTTCAAAAAAGAACTAGATCAGTTTCTGGAGGATAGGTCAATCAATGGCTTTTAGCCAGGATGATCGGGGCACAACCCCATGCTCTGGGCATCCCTAAACCTCTGTTGCCAGATGCTGGGACTGGATGACTGGATGGATCACTCGATAAATTGCCCAGTTCTGTTCATTCCCTCTGGGGCTCCTGGCACTGGCCAATGTCAGAGACAGGACACTGGGCTGGATGGACCCTTGGTCTGACCCAGCGGGGCTGTTCTCATCTTAAATTTATTTCCCGAAGTAGAGATTTAAGTGATGGCAAGAGGAAGTCTTGGAAACAGATGGTTACATGTAAAATAAAATCATCCCACGCAAGTCTAGGTTTCATAATCCAGCTACCCGCATGCCCCCCAAGCTCCATGCTCTCCAGCCCGACAGGTGTGAGCCCCGTCTCATGAGCCAGGACGTGCTCCGGGTGTCTCTGCACCCTTCGCTGTAGCCAAAGGGTCCATTGTCCCCATTCATGAGCGAGATGCCCCTGCCTGTTGTTTTTCCTTCCGGGTAGATTTCACCGGCTTGGTTAGCCAGTGGCTCCGTGAGCACCTGGACTTACTGTAACGATGCAACCTCTAGCAGGACACCACCGAGAGTATCAGTTCAGGACAAATTGCCCAGAGCAGGGCAGTCACAGCCCCAGGCTGGAGTTTCTCCACCTCTAAGGCACCAAACCAGCCAGACGGAGAGGACTTTGGTCTCTCCCCACTGGCTAACAACAAGTCACACAAGCAATTCCCTTAGACACTCCAGTCTCCCAGTATCACCACCAGTGCCACTTGTCCTGGGGACGAATGGTTATGAAAACCAACACCCCAGTAAGAGAAAAGAAAAAAAAGGTTCTCCTGATCCTAAAGGACCAAGCCACAGACCCAGGTCAAATGATAACTTAGGTCTTACCCAAAATACACACTTAGAGCCAATTCTTATTAACTAAACTAAAAATTATTAGAAAAGAGAGAGAGTTGGTTGGAAGATCAATATACAGACAGATTTGAATCCAATTTCTTGAGGTTCGGATACATGGCAGAGTTGAGTTTGTAGTTGCCAAAAGTCCTTTCAGAAATAGTCCAGAGGTTATAGTCCAATGTCCATATTCAGGGTGGCTCCATTCAGTGACTGGGGATCTCAATCCTTATAGCTTAAGGTTTCCCCCTCTTGAAACCCAAAGCAGATCTGAGATGAAGCAGGATCGTGTCCCAGACTTCTTATACATTTTCAACAGCCTTTTGGCCTGAGAAAACAATAGGCCTAACTCTCCTTCCAACCATCCTGGGAATTAGCACAGGGTAATTTATCCATTAAACAGTTCAGATCCAGGTTATCACAACCTTCAAAGAGACACACAGACAATAACACTATTTCACTCCAGTGTCTTCCTAAATGTTAATATTCCTTTTTTGTTATTATCTTTGAATCAAAATCATAGCAATAGACATCTCTTCCCAACAAGTCTTTAAAGTTCGGCCATGGGTCATGTCAGTCTGTGAGTTAATTCTTTGTGGGCTAGAACCCACTGCATCAGATGCATGGAGTGTAAAATACAGTAGCAGGTATATTTAGGTTTTGTAATGACCCATCCACTCCCAGTCTTTATTCCAGCCTAATTTGGTGGTGTCCAGTTTGCAAATTAATTCCAGTTCTGCAGAACTAATTTGCAAACTGGACACCATCAAATTAGGCCCGACTGAAGACTGGGAGTGGATGGGTCATTACAAAAACTCATTTCCCGCTGCTGATACTCACACCTTCTTGTCAACTGTTTGAAATGGGCCACCCTCATTACCAAGGCAAAAGTGATTTTTCCTCCCTTGGTATGCTACTGTTCATTGAATTGTCTCGTTAGCATTGACCCCCCCCCCACTTAGTAAGGCAATTCCCATCTTTTCATGCACTATGTATAAATAATCCTGCTACTGTATTTTCCACTGCATGCATCTGATGAAGTGGGTTGTAGCCCGCAAAAGCTCATGCTCAAATAAATGTGTTAGTCTCCAAGATGCCCCAAGGACTCCTCGTTGTTTTTGCTGATACAGACTAACACGGCTGCCACTCTGAAACCTCTGAGGTAATTAAGTCTTTCTGGCCCTGTGTCACCTTTCAATGAGCTATTATATTACACTCATAACCTCGCACCTACATGTGAGACACACAATGCACAACACCAAACAACGAGAGGGAGCAGCGTCTTACCCCCCCTGACGGGAGCCTGCGGAGGCCTGTCACCTGGGCGCTGTTCTCACCCCCAGGCGTTACGAGCATAATCGCCAGGATAGGCACACAACTCCTTAAATATTGTCCATGCAGTCGTGTGGCTGGGACTGAGAGCTGGTGGCTGCTAACTCTCGGCAGGGCCCTCTCATACCAGCCAGGTGTGAATGGGTGTATATCTGACCTCGGGATCCCCGTACAGCCCAAACACCCCTCAGCCAGCTGGCACCATGCAGCCCCTTGGAGGAGCCGGTCAGTGGGCCAGACCCCCAAGGGGTTCCTCCAGCATAGGAACCACAGTCCCACTACCTCCCAACCAGAGCCCTGGGCTCCCACCCTCCTGCTCCACCCCGGGCCCTGCCCAGCGAGTCCCACCCAACCAGCCCCTGGGCGAGCCGTGTCCCCTCCGCAGGGACCGACGCCCCCAGCCAGGGTCTGCAGCGGCGCCCGGCAGCCTGTTCCAGCCAGAGCAGGGTTTGTCCGGCATCTGGAGCCCCCTGGGCAGCCCTGAGCTCAGCCCAGAGACCTTCAGGCTGAAGCATCGTCCACCTGGCCGAGAGAGCAGCTCCCCTGGCCTGGCCCCAGCTCAGGTGCTGGCCCCCTCTTGCTCCATCGGCAGGTCAGGCTCAGGAGCGAGCAGCCAGCTCCTTCCAGGAGCCCGCTCTGTACCCCCTGCCTGGCCTGTCTCAGCCCTTTGTCCTTGAGCGGTAATCTCTTCCCAGCTTCCCTGCTGAGAGCTGGGGGGACCTCCTGCCCCTTGGCCAGGGGTCTCTGGGTGTCCATGTGCTGGGCACTGGGAGTGCTATGGCCTCGCTGGGATCCAGCATCACCACGGGGTGCAGCCAGCTCCTTAACAACCCTCTGCACTGGGGCCCAGACATCCCGGGACACCCTCTCCTCCCTGGAGCAGACTTACCACCCCCCCCCCCCGGGTAACAATGCAAAGTGCAGAGGGAAACGGAGGCACTCATAGGAGTCATGCAGATACTACAGACCATCCCCCTTTGTCACACCTTGTGCGCATGCACACATGCACACACTCGCACGCATATGCATACACCCCTACACACATGGACACATAACTGGCTGGATAACCATACTCAGAGAGTAGTTATTAATGGCTCCCAATCCTGCTGGAAAGGTATAACAAGTGGGGTTCCGCAGGGGTCTGTTTTGGGACCGGCTCTGTTCAATATCTTCATCAACGATTTAGATGTTGGCATAGAAAGTACGCTTATTAAGTTTGCGGACGATACCAAGCTGGGAAGGATTGCAACTGCTCTGGAGGACAGGGTCAAAATTCAAAACGATGTGGACAAATTGAAGACATGGTCTGAGGTAAACTTGATGAAGTTCAATAAAGACAAATGCAAAGTGCTCCACTTAGGAAGGAACAATCAGTTTCACACATACAGAATGGGAAGAGACTGTCTAGGAAGGAGTATGGCAGAAAGGGATCTAGGGGTCATAGTAGACCACAAGCTTAATATGAGTCAACAGTGTGATACTGTTGCAAAAAAAGCAAACGTGATTCTGGGATGCATTAACAGGTGTGTTGTAAACAAGACACGAGAAGTCATTCTTCCGCTCTACTCTGCGCTGGTTAGGCCTCAACTGGAGTATTGTGTCCAGTTCTGGGCACCGCATTTCAAGAAAGATGTGGAGAAATTGGAGAGGGTCCAGAGAAGAGCAACAAGAATGATTAAAGGTCTTGAGAACATGATCTATGAAGGAAGGCTGAAGGAATTGGGTTTGTTTAGTTTGGAAAAGAGAAGACTGAGAGGGGACATGATAGCAGTTTTCAGGTATCTAAAAGGGCGTCATCAGGAGGAGGGAGAAAACTTGTTCACCTTAGTCTCCAATGACAGAACAAGAAGCAATGGACTTAAACTGCAGCAAGGGAGATTTAGGTTGGACATTAGGAAAAAGTTCCTAACTGTCAGGGTGGTTAAACACTGGAATAGATTGCCTAGGGAAGTTGTGGAATCTCCATCTCTGGAGATATTTAAGAGTAGGTTAGATAAATGTCTATCAGGGATGGTCTAGACAGTATTTGGTCCTGCCATGAGGGCAGGGTACTGGACTTGATGACCTCTCGAGGTCCCTTCCAGTCCTAGAGTCTATGAGTCTATGGACACACACACACACACACACACACACACACAGACACACACACAAAGCCTCCCATTCCCACAGCTCCCTCCAGCCCTTTGAGGTGCTGTAAGATCCAGCTGGCAACTGGCCAGGGTGGGCTATTCCTGCAGCCCCCCCTCGGCCTGGTACTGACCCCATATGGCATGGGGGGCCCTACCCCATGCTGGAACCCTGGAGTCTCTCCCTGTTACATGCCGGAGTCGTGCTTCCTAGAGTGTTTCGGGTCGGGATTGTGGGGCCTCGGCACAGCGAGGGTGGGACTGGGCTGTATCTGCCCAGGCGCAACGTCCCTGGGGGCTGCTGGTGTCAGGTTCCTGCTGCTGGTGCCACCATCCCCACCTGCCAGCCACTTGGCTGCTCTCTCTTCCCACCTGCTCCCGTCTCACATGCTCTCTGCCCTGCAGGTATTTCCGCTCCGGGGCTCCCCCCGTCATCGCCCCCCTCCACACCCACTTTCCCCGGGACACGGCCGTCCCTGGCTCCTTCACTCTCACCCTCACCTGGAGTCTGCCGAACCGCACCACCGGTGTCTTCAACATCACCAGTCCGCTGCCTGGAGACTGGTTCCTGGCTGCCCACCTTCCCAAGGATGAGGGCAAGATCTCCGTCAAGGTGAGGGGCCAGCAGGGGAAGGTTAATGGCCGTGCCCCGACACCAGAGGCAGGGACAAGCCAATGCCCTGCGGGACGCTAAAGCTGCCCCAGGCTGGGCCAGTGCAGGGCAAGGCTCCTGTTGCTCTGACTAGGGGAGGAGGATTCCCCAGGGCTGTCTCTGGGGGAGGGGCAGAGGGTTCTCCATTCTATCTGGGGGACAGGAGAGGGATTCCTCATTGCTCTGTCTGGGGGAGTGTAATGATGCTGTCCGGGGGAGCCAGCTGAGGTCACTCAATTAGGGTGAACTGCAAACACAACATGCAAACAAACCCCAGAAGCTGGTGGTTATTCCAATACTTAAGATTTACCAGCCAGCAGAGAACAGCTTCTACAGTACCTCTCTGGTTACTCAGAAGTTCAAACCATGCAGTTCCCTTAAAGTGGCCAGCCTCAGGCCTCCGTCCAGACACACCTGTCAGATATGATGATGATTCCTGAAAAATCTTATCATATAACAGAAAAGGTTCTTCCAATCCCAAAGGATCAGCCACACACTGAGGTTCAGTTGTAACTTAGATCTTACCCAAAACACACACTACAGCCAATTCTTATTAACTGAGCTAAAATTTATTAAAAAAGAAAAGAGAGAGAGTTGGTTAAAAGATCAATATACAGACAGACTTGAATTCAATTCTTGAGGTTCAGATACACAACAGAAGTGAGTTTGTAGTTGCCAAAAGTCCTTTCAGAAATAGTCCAGAGGTTACAGTCCAATGTCCAAATTCAGGGTGGCTCCATTCAGTGACTGGGGATCTCAATCCTTATAGCTTAAGGTTTCCCCCTCTTGCAACCCAAAGCAGATCTGAGATGAAGCAGGATCATGTCCCAGGCTTCTTATACATTTCCAGCAGCCTTGTGGCCTGAGAAAACAACAGGCTTAATTCTCCTTCCAAACATCCTGGCAATTAGCACAGGGTAATTTATCCATTAAACAGTTCAGATCCAGGTTACCACAACCTTCAAAGAGACACATAGACAATAACACTATTTCACTCAAGCATCATCTTAAATGTTAATATTCCTTTTTTGGTCTTGGAAGCAAAGCTATAGCAATAGACAAGACTTGTTTGCTTACATCACAAGACCTGAGCAAACATCCACCCTTCTACCTCTCCCAATGCAGACTTGCATTTCAAAGCTCTGCTCATTTACAGATCTTCCCAGCCAGTCTCTAAAGCTTGGCCCTGGCTCAGGTCAGTCTGGGAGGTAATTAACTCTTTCTGGCCCTGTCACCTTTCAATGATATTAGATCACACTCCTAAGGTCACAGGGAGGGACAGGGAGTTCTTATCATTACCTATGGCAGAGGCTGCCAAGCTGTGGCACATGAATGTGTTGGCAGAGGAGTGCTGTACTGGGGGTCTGTCCCCTTTCAAGGGTAGTGGGTCCTGGGGCCAGTCAACCTCTGATCTGGGACATGCCCTCTTTAAGGATACAGGTGTTCGGGGGAGCAGCAGATCTGCTGGGGAAATGGGGCCAGATATAAATCTGGAGCCTCCTCCTGAACAGGATCAACCCAGCTGCTGGGGTACCCCCAGGAGGGTGGCCAGCTCGCTAACTGGGGGAGCGGCTCCCTGGGCTGGGACTCAGCAGGGGGTCAGGAGGGCTGGGGTGGCCTGCCTTAGCCACAGCCCCAGGTAGGGGTCTGGGGCCCCAGAACCAAGGGGCTGAAGTGCGGGTCCAGGAGCTCTGTGGAGCCTGGAGGCTGGTGGGCTGGGGACGCGGCCGGAGGCCCAGCCCCAGGAGAAGGGCTGGGAGTCCCTGCTGGTCATGGAAAGATGAGCCCCATGGGAAGGACCCTGCAGAGAGGCCAGGGGTCACGGAGCTGCAGGCTCTGGAACAGTCCCAGGCAGACCCCTTCAGTGTGTCAGCCCCCCGAGGGTCACACTCTCACTGGGGTCAGCCCCTCAGTCCCCTCCTGGGACCGACTCTCAGAGTCTCCAGCACTGGACTGGCCCCCTTGGGGAGGCTGCACCCCCAAAGGGAGCAGAGCCCCCCGAGCTCCTGCCTGCAGTGACTCCCAGCCAGCGGGGCAGCAGCAGGGTGGGTCCTGACTGTCTGGGACACGTGCAGACAGTGCTGAGCAGCGACTGGAACGTTACAGCAAAGCCCCAAGTCCTCCTGACCCCCTCGAGTCCCCATCCAGGAGCATGTGTCCTGCTTCCCGCGGGCCAGGCACTAACCACCATCGTTCCTCTCCGCCGTCCCATGGGCTCTTTCCTGGGCAAGTCAGGTCACCTGGCTTCCCCCTCGGCTCTTTGTTCTCCAGCTAGTTACGGGCACCTGGCCTCTTGCAGAGGGTGGGCCCCAGGGCCGGCAGTTGCTGGGTTACAAAATGTCCAGGCCATGGTCTGAGCCAGGCGGCAGCCACACCTGCAAGAATAAATCACCTTTTGCCACCACCTAGTTACACATGCAGCACAGAGGGGAAACTGAGGCGCACACCGTATTCATTCACAACATGCAGAATTACCACTTTGTTACAGCAGACTGCAGGGCAGGGCTCTCGGATCTGGCTGTGAGGGAGTGGCGAGGCTGGTGGGGATGGGGGTGCCCAGTTCTGGCCGTGAGGGGGAGGGGTGCCCAGACCTGGCTGTGAGATGGTGGGGGAGTGGGGTGCCCAGACCTGGCCGTGAAGGGGTGCGGAGGCTTGGTGGGGGAGGGGTCGGGGGTGCCCAGATCTGGCCATGAGGGGGTGGGGAGGCCGATGGGGGAGGGCTCGGGGTGCCCGGACCTGGCCGTGAGGGGGTGGGGAGGCCAGTGGGGGAGGGGTCGAGGGTGCCCAGATCCGGCCGTGAATGGGTGGGGAGGCCGATGCGGGAGGGCTCGGGGTGCCCGGACCTGGCTGTGAAGGGGTGGGGAGGCTGGTGGGGGAGGGCTCGGGGTGCCCGGACCTGGCTGTGAAGGGGTGGGGAGGCTGGTGGGGGAGGGCTCGGGGTGCCCAGACCTGGCCATGAGGGGATGGGGAGGCCGATGGGGAAGGGCTCTGGGTGCCCGGACCTGGCTGTGAAGGGGTGGGGAGGCTGGTGGGGGAGGATTCAGTGTGCCCAGACCTGGCCATGAGGGGGTGGGGAGGGTGGTGGGGGAGGGGTCGAGGGTGCCCAGATCCGGCCGTGAGGGGGTGGGGAAGTCGGTGGGGGAGGGGTCAGGGTGCCTAGACCTGGCCATGAGGGGCTGGGGAGGCCGATGGGGGAGGGCTCAGGGTGCCCGGACCTGGCCATGAGGGGGTGGGGAGGCCGATGGGGGAGGGCTCGGGGTGAAGGGGTGGGGAGGCCGATGGAGGAGGGCTCGGGGTGCCCGGACCTGGCTGTGAAGGGGTGGGGAGGCTGGTGGGGGAGGGCTCGGTGTGCCCAGACCTGGCCGTGAAGGGGTGGGGAGGCTGGTGGGGGAGGGCTCGGGGTGCCCAGACCTGGCCGTGAGGGGGTGGCGAAGTCAGTGGGGGAGGGGTTGGGGTGCCCGGACCTGGCTGTGAAGAGGTGGGGAGGCTGGTGGGGGAGGGGTCGGGGTGCCCGGACCTGGCTGTGAAGAGGTGGGGAGGCTGGTGGGGGAGGGCTCGGGGTGCCCAGACCTGGCCGTGAGGGGGTGGGGAAGTCGGTGGGGGAGGGGTCGGGGTGCCCAGACCTGGCCGTGAGGGGGTGGGGAAGTCGGTGGGGGAGGGGTCGGGGTGCCCGGACCTGGCTGTGAAGGGGTGGGGAAGACGATGGGGGAGGGCTCGGGGTGCCCGGACCTGGCTGTGAAGGGGTGGGGAGGCTGGTGGGGGAGGGCTCGGGGTGCCCAGACCTGGCCGTGAGGGGGTGGGGAAGTCGGTGGGGGAGGGGTCGGGGTGCCCAGACCTGGCCGTGAGGGGGTGGGGAAGTCGGTGGGGGAGGGGTCGGGGTGCCCAGACCTGGCCGTGAGGGGGTGGGGAGGCTGGTGGGGGAGGGCTCGGGGTGCCCAGACCTGGCCGTGAGGGGGTGGGGAAGTCGGTGGGGGAGGGCTCGGGGTGCCCAGACCTGGCCGTGAGGGGGTGGGGAGGCTGGTGGGGGAGGGCTCGGGGTGCCCAGACCTGGCCGTGAGGGGGTGGGGAGGCTGGTGGGGGAGGGCTCGGGGTGCCCAGACCTGGCCGTGAGGGGGTGGGGAGGCTGGTGGGGGAGGGCTCGGGGTGCCCAGGCCTGGCCGTGAGGGGGTGGGGAAGTCGGTGGGGGAGGGCTCGGGGTGCCCAGACCTGGCCGTGAAGGGGTGGGGAGGCTGGTGGGGGAGGGCTCGGGGTGCCCAGACCTGGCCGTGAGGGGGTGGGAAGGCTCGGTGCCCAGCCCCGCTCTGATGGCCCCCCCTCACCCCAGGGTCTGTATGAGGAGTGCCAGTACCTGTTTCAGCCCCAGCTCATCGTGCAGCGCCTCGTGGGGATCGCCGTGCTGTACCCCGGCTATGTCAGCACCCAGACCATCGCGCCCCACAACCGCTCCAGCCTCTACAAGTGAGGGGGTTGGGGGGCCCTGCTGGGGGGTCACTGCTCTGCGCCGGGGGCTCTCCCAGCTCCCTGCTTGGGGCTGAGGCTGGGGTCCCCTTCAGTGGCAGGGGATCTCCCCACTTCCTGCCCCTCCCAATAACTGCGCCTAGCCGGCGGTGAAGGTGGCCCCTCCTTTGGGGGGGCGGCAGCAGCAGATCATTGAGCCCCCTCCCCATTCTCAGGGGATGCCTTGCCCCGAGTGGTTTCCCCCATGGGCAGACTCAGTCTAAACTCCCGCTGCCTGGAGGTTACAGGGCCCCGGCTCCCATGCCAAAGGGGTGGGGCAGGAGCGGGTGGCGTGGGAACGTCCTGGGTTGTGTGTGGCCCATAGGAGGGGGCCTGGCTCCTGGCGCTGGGCACATGGTCTCTGGGGGGACAGTGCCAGTCTCGCCATGGGGGCCCCACGGTGCTGACGCTCCCCTCCTCTGCAGGGTCTTCGTGCCCAGCCACACGTTGCGGGTGCTGGTGCAGGTGCTGGGCTGCCGGGCCGGGAACCACAGCGCCGCGGGCTGCCCGCTCTGGCTGACGGTGCGAGCCAAGGCCCCCCCGCTGCACAACTCCAGCGGGCTGGACTGCCGGGAGCGGGCACCTTGCCAGCTGGCGCTGGAGCTGCCCCTCTGGCAACACTGGTACTATGTGCTGCTGGAGAAGGCGCTGGGAGTGCCGGGCCCCATCCACTTCCAGCTCACCGTGCAGCTCACAGGTGAGAGCCGTGGGGCAGGCCGTGGGGCGACTGGCAGGGGAACCACCCCAGGGCCCCAGGACCTGACCCTCTGCAGCCCCCACTAGAGTCCAGGGGGTGGGGGTTGGGCCCCTGTGCACAGAGGCCCCCGCCCAGGCTCCTGGGTTCTCGCCTGGCTCTGGGAGGGTGTCGGGTGGGGGCTGAAAGCCAGGATGCCTGGGTTCTCTCCCAGCACTGAACTTGGGCTGGGCAGGCCATGTCTGAGAGCGGGTGTGGGCAGCACCAGCTCTGTCTTTGCTGGCAGCAGAACCAGCTTCACGAAGCAGCTCTCCGCACCCCCCCCCCCACCCTCTGCCAGGTGCTCAAGTCACCTCAGCACCAGGGCTGTGGCCCCAGCTTTCCTGGAGGGACTCTTCCTTGTGCCAGACCCCCACGGGGCCCCTCTCTTCTCCCAGGGAGCCCCCAGCCCTGTCCCCTGTGAGATGGAGCCCCCAGAGCCCTGCCTGCCAGCCAGACTCTGGGAGAGACATGTCCCCTGTGCAGGGCCCAGCAGCGCTCGGTCGGGTCTGTCCGTCGCCTGGCACGGCCTGGGCAGCCCGGAGAGTAGCGCAGGGAATTGAAGGGTGAAGCACCTGAGCCCAGAGCAATTCGCCCTCCAGGCTGTGGTGAGCCCATGTTCCAGCTCGTGTCTCTCTCTGGCCCTCCTCTGTCAGTTCCCTGGTGATGGTCCTACGGTCACCTCCCGTCCCCCACTCCTTTGTTCTGAGCTGGGGTCTGAGCTCTGCTTCCCCACGGAGAGAGAGGAAATCGTCCTCCTCTGGGTCCTTGGGGGCCTGGTGACAGATCCTCCATTGCTAGGGGGTCTCCAGCTCAGTCAGCCTGGCGACACTCCTCCCCTCCATGTCTCTTAGCCTGCCCTGAGAGCAAACGCAATCCTTCCCCCCAAAGGGTAGCCATGCAAGTGTAGGGGGAAACTGAGGCACACACAGGCATCCTAAAAAAAAAAAATCACCAAGAAAGCCCACTTCATCCCAATGCCTGACATTGCATCCTAGCAGCAAACGCAGCCACCCCCACCCCCACCAGCCAGGCAGAGCCCTCCCCAGGGAAACGGAGTCATTAACATACTGGAACAACTCCACAAGGGCTGGGGTGGTGTCTCCATCCCTGACAGTTGTGAAATCCAGATTGGCTGGTGTGACGATACTGCCCATGGGAGCCAACTGAGGTCACTCAATTAGGGTGAACTGCAAACAGAACAGGGCAGACAAACCCCAAACGCTGGTGGTTATTCCAATACCTAGATTTACCAGCCAGCACAGAACAGCTTCTGCAGCACCTCTCTGGTTACTCAGAAGTTCAAATCATGCAGTTCCCTTAGAGTGCCCAGCCTCAGGCCTTCGTCCAGACACACATGTCAGATACGATGATGATTCCTGAAAATCTTATCTCATCATATAAAAGAAAAGATTCTTCCAATCCCAAAGGATCAGCCACACACCCAGGTCAAATGATAACTTAGATCTTACCCAAAATGCATGCTTAGAGCCAATTCTTATTAACTGAGCTAAAATTTATTAAAAAAAAAAAGAGAGAGAGTGTTGGTTAAAAGATCAATATAGAGCTGAGAGTCCCAGTTCAGGACAAATTGCTCAGAGCACGGCAGTTACAGCCCAAGGCTGGGGTTTCTGTGCACACCAAGGCAAACCAAACCAGCCAGCCAAAGAGGACTTTGGTCTCACCTCATTGGCTAACCGCAAGTCAAACAAGCGATTTCCTTAGACCAGGGGTAGGCAACCTATGGCACGGGTGCGGAAGGCGGCACACGAGCTGATTTTCAGTGGCACTCACACTGCCCGAGTCCTGGCCACCGGTCCGGGGGGCTCTGCAATTTAATTTAATTTTAAATGAAGCTTCTTAAACATTTAAAAAACCTTATTTACTTTACATACAACAATAGTTTAGTATCAGAGGGGTAGCCGTGTTAGTCTGGATCTGTAAAAGCAGCAAAGAATCCTGTGGCACCTTATAGACTAACAGATGTATTGGAGCATGAGCTTTCGTGGGTGAATACCCACTTCCTCAGATGCATTCGTATTCACCCACGAAAGCTCATGCTCCAAAACATCGGTTAGTCTATAAGATGCCACAGGACTCTTTGCTGCTTTAACAATAGTTTAGTTCTATATTATAGACTTATAGAAGCAGACCTTCTAAAAACGTTCAAATGTATTACTGACACGCGAAACCTTAAATTAGAGTGAATAAATGAAGACTCGGCACAGCACTTCTGAAAGGTTGCGGACCCCTGCCTTAGACACTCCAGTCTCCCAGTATCACCACCAGTCCCAGTCGTCCTGGGGATGAATGGTTATGAAAACCAACACCCCAGTAAAAGAAAACGGTTCTCTCGATCCCAAAGGACCAAGCCCCAGACCCAGACCCAGGTCAATATACACAGCAGATCTTACCCACAAATCACGCTGTGGCCAGTCCTTTAGCATCTAAAATCTAAAGGTTTATTCATAAAGGGAAAAAGATAGAGATGAGAGCTAGAATTGGTTAAATGGAATCAATTCCGTACAGTGATGGCAAAGTTCTCAGTTCAGGCTTGTAGCAGTGATGGAATAAACTGCAGGTTCAAATCAAGTCTCTGGAGTACATCCCCGTCTGGGATGGGTCATCAGTCCTTTGTGCAGAGCTTCAGTTTGTAGTAAAGTCCCTCCAGAGGTAGGAAGCAGGATTGAAGACAAGACGGAGATGAGGCATTAGCCTTATATAGGCTCTTCCAGGTGTAAGAACCTCTTTGTTCTCATTGTTAGTCTATAAGGTGCCACAGGATTCTTTGCTGCTTTTACAGATCCAGACTAACACGGCTACCCCTCTGATACTTTGTTCTCATTGTGGAAAATTACAGCAACATGGATTCTGGATTCACATGGGCAAGTCCCTGCACACACTGCTGAGTTACAAGGCGTATCTGCCTTCTTTCCATGGGTCAATTGTGTACCTGATGGTCCGTAATGGGCCATCAAGCAGGCTAGACAGAGCTAACACCAACTTGTCTGGGATGTCACCCAGAAGCACAGCACAAGTTTGAAATACAGACAGTATAGAGCCAATACTTATAACTTCAGCTACACACATATGTGATACACACATATAGACAGAATAATTATAACCCGAAAACCATAACCTTGTCTTAAAAACCTTATTTGAACCCCTTTATACAAAATTTGGTGCCACTACAGGACTTTGGTTGCAACCATGGTCTATACAGTCTGAATTCATGTCAGTAATGTCACAACCTTCATAATGTCACAGCTGGTTTCTGAGAGATATGCCCAGGGGTTAGCACAGGGGTGGGTGGGTCCCTGGCCTGGGTGATGCTGGGGGAGATTGGTCACAGCAGCACTTTCTGGCCTGAGACTCTCTGGGAAGAGAGACTCGCCCGGGGGCAGGGATGGGGCCAGGGTGTCAGAAGGGCACGTGCTGAGGCTGGCAGGGAGGGCAGCCCGGTGATGGCACTGCTCTTGTCCCCTGCAGACTGCTCCAGGCCCGGCCTGTCCCGGGCGCCTGTCCTGCTCCCCGCTGCTGCCATGAACATGCCCCAGTCCTTCGGAGCCTTGGTCAGCCTGTCACTGGGGGAGATCCTGCCCTCCGTGGCGCCGAACAGCACCCAGCCGCCGCCAGCTGTGCCACCCCCTGGCGAGCGCTGCTGGCCCATCCGGCCCACACTGCGCAATGAGCTGGACACCTTTTCTGTCCACTTCTACATCTTCTTCGGGCCCAACGTCTCGGTGCCGCCCGACCGGCCCGCGGTCTTCGGCATCAGCCTGCTGCCAGTGCTGGACAGCGGGGGGGTGCTCAACCTGGAGCTCAAACTCAATGTGGTGAGTGACCCCCTCCCACGGCGAGGGCAGGGCAGCATGGCTCAGGGGCTGGGGCATTGGCAGGGCTGCGGGGTGCCCGGGGCTGGGATGCGGGGGCTATGGCTCAAGGTTTAGGGGCAGCGGCAGAGCTGTGGGGTTGTGGGGAGCCCGGGACTGGGATGGGGGAGGCTGTGGGTTGGGGTTGGGTGGCAGCAGCAGAGCCGTGGGGTTGTAGGGAGCCCACGACTGGGATGGGGGGGCTGTGGCTCAGGGATGGGGGTCAGCAGCAGAGCTGTGGGGTTGTGGGGAGCCCGGGACTGGGATGGGGGAGGCTGTGGGTTGGGATTGGGTGACAGCGGCAGAGCTGTGGGGTTGTGGGGAGCCCACGACTGGGATGGGGGGGCTGTGGCTCAGGGATGGGGGTCAGCAGCAGAGCTGTGGGGTTATGGGGTGCCCGGGGCTGGGATGGGGGGGCTGTGGCTCAGGGATGGGGGGCAGTGTCAAAGCTGTGGGGTTATGGGGTGCCCAGGGCTGGGATGAGGGGGCTGTGGCTCAGGGATGGGGGTCAGCAGCAGAGCTGTGGGGTTATGGGGTGCCCGGGGCTGGGATGAGGGGGGCTGTGGCTCAGGGATAGGCGGCAGTGTCAGAGCTGTGGGGGGCCCAGGCTGGAGTGTCAGGAACTCACTGCTGGGCTCTGTCCCGTTCAGTCATCCCTGCGGGGGGAGAACGTGACGGTCTTTGGGTGTCTGACCCACGGGGTCCCGCTGATGGCAGGAGACAACGCGTCTGTTACCTGTGAGACAGGTGAGGCTGCCTGCGCCCACCTCCACGCTCCCCAGTAGGTGGTGCCAGAGGGGTGGGCCTGGGGCTGTCGGGGTGCCCAGCGGGGGGCGCTGCAGGTGAGGGGCTGGAGCAGGAGGGGGTCACTGGCTTAGACCAGGCCAGCTAACTCCGAACAGCCCGTGTGGAGGCAGAGCCGTCTGCAGCCAGCGGCTCTGGTTCAGTGAAAGGTGTTCCCAGCCGGCCCCAGTGACACCCCGACTGCTGCGTGGGGGGAGAGCTCGGAGCGGTTCTGGGTGTAGCTGGGCTCCATCACTACAGCGTGGGCTGCCCCACACCCCACAGGCGGGGAGGGGCCTGGGTTGAGAGACGCGGCATGACGGGGAGTGGGGGACTCCCCCCCGCACAGCATTGCCCACATGGCCCCAGGGCTCCTCCCTTTCCATGGCCCCTGTGGGGCTGCCAGGACAGAGCAGGGAGGTCCTGCACCCCAGCCCCTGCTCACTGCCGCTTGCCCCCTGCAGGGTCCCTGGCTGGATTCCTGCTGTCTGCCAACAGCACGGCCAGCCTGGCCCGCGTACGGATCCCCTACCCCCAGACGGGCAGCTGGTACCTGAGCCTGCGCTCGCTGTGCGCCGCGGAGCATGGGTAAGGGAGCCCCACGCCAGGGGCCGCGCCGCGGCTGGGCTGGCACTAGGGGGCACTGGGGCATGGAGAGGGGCTGGGGTGGAGCTCAGGGGTGTGAGCTGCAGCTCAGGGTGCAGTGGGATCCGCTGCCCCTAGGCTCACAGCGGGGGATGGCCCATGGGCAGGGGGCATTTGGCGGGGCGGCTCTGGCAAGAGGGTGGGGGCTGGGGGACTCTCTGGGCCTTTTTGTACTTGGCTACTTGAACTGGCCCGTGGAGCCGAGTGGCAGCTCAGAGCTGGCTGTGCCTGCCTCCAGTGGGGCCGCCCCGTGGGGAGCCCTGCCCCTCTCCCTCTGCCAGGGCGGGCCTGGGCTCCGGGCACGTGCTGAGCCGGCAGGGCCGTCGGGGGCTGGGAGCCGGGGGTGTGCTGCCTGGCTGCCCAACCCCACAGCGCTGCTTACTCCGAGCAGTGGGGAAAACAGCTGGGTCTGCCAGTGACTGCCCAGCCACCCTGAGGGCCACAGCCCAGCCTGGCTTCTACAGCATCCCAGGACCTGTGCCAGGCTGGCTTCCCAGGGTCCCCCCTGACAGCCCCCCCCCCTTGGCCCAGTTGTCCCCCTGGGCACCTGCTCTTCCTTGGAGCCCCCACCAGCTAGAGCGATGGGTCCAAACAGCCATCACTGCAGAGCAACTCTACAGCCAGCCTGTGCGTGCCAGTCTCACCCCACTGGCCAACCACACCTCACACAAGCAATTCCCTTAGACAGTCCAGTCTCCCAGTGTCGCCACCAGTGCCACTCATCCTGGGGATGAATGGTTAATGAAACCAAAACGCCAATAAAAGAAAACGGTTCTCCTGATCCCAAAAGACCAAGCCCCAGACTCAGGTCAATATACAAATCAGATCTTACCCACAAATCACGCTGTTGCCAATCCTTTAGAGTCTAAAATCTAAAGGTTTATTCATAAAAGGAAAAAGATAGAGATGAGAGCTAGAATTGGTTAAATGGAATCAATTCCATACAGTGATGGCAAAGTTCTTAGTTCAGGCTTGTAGCAGTGATGGAGTAAACTGCAGGTTCAAATCAAGTCTCTGGAGAACACCCCCAGCTGGGAGGGTCATTCAGTCCTTTGTTCAGAACTTCAGTTTGTAGCAAAGTCCCTCCAGAGGTAAGAAGCAGGATTGAAGACCAGGTGGATGAGATGCAGCTGCCTTTTATAGCCTCTTGCCATGTGGCCTCTGCTTCCTTTGTCCCAATCGCAAACTACCCAGCACGTGGCCTGGAAAAACCTGAGTTCTGTCCATAGGCAGGTCCCTGCCCTGCTGAACCACCAGGTGTATCTGCTTCTCTCAATGGGTCAGTTGCATTAGCTGATGGTCCTTAATGGGCCATCAAGCAGGCCAGGCAGAGCTAACACCCACTTGTCTGAGGTGTCACCCAGAAGCACAGCACAAGTGTGAAATACAGACAGGATAGAGCCAATACTTATAACTTTAAATACAAAAACGATACATGCACCCAGACAGCACAATCATAACCAGCAACCCAGAACCTTGTCTGAGACACCTCACTTGACCTCCATTGTACAAGATTTGGTGCCACTATATGACCTGGGTTGGAACAATGATCTATACACTCACAAGCGACAGAGTCCTGTGGCACCTTATAGACTAACAGACGTTTTGGAGCATGAGCTTTCGTGGGTGAATACCCACTTCATCGGATGCATGTAATGGAAAGTTCCAGAGACAGGTATAAATATGCAGGCAAGCATCAGTATAGCGATAACGAGGTCAGTTCAATCAGGGAGGATGAGGCCCTGTTCTAGCAGTTGAGGTGTGAACACCAAGGGAGGAGAAACTGCTTTTGTAGTCGGCTAGCCATTCACAGTCAAAACGACAGTCTGGGCCTATACATTGAATGCTTCCACTGACATGCACAGGCAGAAATTGTGGAAAAACAACATCGCTTGCCTCACAACCTAAGCTGTGCAGAACGCAATGCCATCCACAGCCTCAGAAACCACCCTGACATTATCATCAAAGAGGCTGATAAAGGAGGTGCCGTTGTCATCATGAACAGGTCTGACTACCAAAAGGAGGCCGCCAGACAACTCTCCAATACCAAATTCTACAGGCCATTTCCCTCAGATCCCACTGAGGAATACACTAAGAAACTGCAACATCTACTCAGGACACTCTCTACACTAACACCGGAACAAATCAACATACCCCTAGAGCCCCGACCAGGGTTATTCTATCTACTACCCAAGATCCACAAACCCGGAAATCCTGGACGCCCCATCATCTCGGGCATTGGCACTCTCATGAAGTACTATCCTGATATCAATTATCAGAGGGGTAGCTGTGTTAGTCTGGATCTGTAAAAGCAGCAAAGAGTCCTGTGGCACTGTCATGGTATAATTCCCCACTCTGAACCTTAGCATCCAAAAGATGGGGTACCAGCATGAATTCCTCTAAGCTCAATTACCAGCTTAGAACCTGTAGCGCTGCCACCAACCAGGAATTCCAGTGCCTGCTACACTCTGGTCCCCCCAAAACCTTCCCTGGGGACCCTAAGACCCAGACCCTCTGGATCTTAACACGAGGAAAGTAAACCCTTTACCTCACCTCTTCCCCTCCCTGGGTTACCCTGGAAGATCACTGTGATTCAAACTCCTTGAATCTTAAACAGAGAGGAAAATTCACCTTCCCCCCTCCTTCTCTCTCCCTCTCCCAGACTCTCCCTGAGAGAGACAGTAATCCTAACCCAGAGAGAAAATTAACCTCTCTCTCCCCCTTCCCTCCTTTCTCCCCACCAATTCCCTGGTGGATCCAGACCCCGTCCCCTGGGGTCTCACTAGAATAAAAAAAAAAATCCGGTTCTTAAACAAAAAACTTTTAATTAAAGAGAGAAAAAACAGTAAAAATTATCTTTGTAAATTTAAGATGGAATATGTTACAGGGTCTTTCAGCTATAGACACTGGGAATACCCTCCCAGCCTAAGTATACAAGTACAAATTAAAATCCTTCCAGCCAAATACACATTTGCAAATAAAGAAAACAACCATAAGCCTAACTCGCTTTATCTACCTAGTACTCACTATTCTGAACTTATAAGAGCCTGTATCAGAGAGATTGGAGAGAAACCTGGTTGCACGTCTGGTCCCTCTCAGAACCCAGAGAGAACAAAAACCAAACACTAACAGCACACACACAAACTTCCCTCCCTCAAGATTTGAAAGTGTCCTGTCCCCTGATTGCTCCTCTGGTCAGATAACAGCCAGGCTTATAGAACTTGTTAACCCTTTACAGGCAAAAGAGATATAAAGTACTTCTGTTCTATTAACTCCTACTATCTGTTTATGACAGGCACCTTATAGACTAACAGATGTATTGGAGCATGAGCTTTCGTGGGTGAATACCCACTTCCTCAGATGCATGACAAAGCGGGTATTCACCCACGAAAGCTCATGCTCCAAAACATCTGTTAGTCTGTAAGGTGCCACAGGACTCTTTGCTGCTATCCTGACATGTGGACTCTCTACTCAGACCCTACGCCACCAGCACTCCCAGCCTTCTCCATGACACCACTGATTTCCTGAGAAAACTACAATGCATTGGTGATCTTCCAGAAAATATCATTCTAGCCACCAGGTATGTGGAAGCTCTCTACACAAACATAGATTCATAGATTCTAGGACTGGAAGGGACCTCGAGAGATCATCGAGTTCAGTCCCCTGCCCTCATGGCAGGACCAAATACTGTCTAGACCATCTCTGATAGACATTTATCTAACCTACTCTTAAATATTCCACAACGTCCCTAGGGAGTTTATTCCAGTGTTTAACCACTCTGACAGTTAGGAACTTTTTCCTAATGTCCAACCTAAATCTCCCTTGCTGCAGTTTAAGCCCATTGCTTCTTGTTCTATCATTAGAGGCTAAAGTGAACAAGTTTTCTCCCTCCTCCTGATGACACCATTTTAGATACCTGAAAACTGCTATCACGTCCCCTCTCAGTCTTCTCTTTTCCAAACTAAACAAACCCAATTCCTTCAGCCTTCCTTCATAGGTCATGTTCTCTAGACCTTTAATCATTCTTGTTGCTCTTCTCTGGACCCTCTCCAATTTCTCCACATCTTTCTTGAAATGCGGTGCCCACAACTGGACACAATACTCCAGCTGAGGCCTGACCAGCGCAGAGTAAAGCGGAAGAATGACTTCTCGTGTCTTGTTTACAACACATCTGTTAATGCATCCCAGAATCATGTTTGCTTTTTTTGCAACAGTATCACACTGTTGACTCATATTTAGCTTGTGGTCCACTATGACCCCTAGTCCCCAGATCTCTTTCTGCCGTACTCCTTCCTAGACAGTCTCTTCCCATTCTGTATGTGTGAAACTGATTGTTCCTTCCTAAGTGGAGCACTTTGCATTTGTCTTTGTTAAACTTCATCCGGTTTACCTCAGACCATTTCTCCAATCTGTCTAGATCATTTTGAATTTTGACCCTGTCCTCCAAAGAAGTTGCAATCCCTCCCAGTTTGGTATCATCTGCAAACTTAATAAGCGTACTTTCTTTGCCAACATCTAAGTTGTTGATGAAGATATTGAACAGAGCCAGTCCCAAAACAGACCCCTGTGGACAACCCCTTTCCAGCAGGATTGGGAACCATTAATAACTACTTTCTGAGTACTGTTATCCAGCCAGTTATGCACCCACCTTAGCCCCATCTAAATTGTATTTGCCTAGTTTATTGATAAGAATATCATCCGAGACCATATCAAATGCCTTACTAAAGTCTAGGTATACCACATCCACCGCTTCTCCCTTATCCACAAGACTCGTTATCCTATTAAAGAAAGCTATCAGATTGGTTTGACAAGATTTCTTCTTTACAAATCCATGCTGGCTATTCCCTATCACCTTACCACCTTCCAAGTGTTTGCAGATGATTTCCTTAATTATTGGGTCCATTATCTTCCCTGGCACAGAAGTTAAACTAACTGGTCTGTAGTTTCCTGGGTTGTTTTTATTTCCCTTTTTATAGATGGGCACTATGTTTGCCCTTTTCCAGTCTTCTGGAATCTCTCCCGTCTCCCATGATTTTCCAAAGATAAGAGCTATAGGCTCAGATACCTCCTCTATTAACTCCTTGAGTATTCTAGGATGCATTTCATCAGGCCCTGGTGACTTGCAGGCATCTAACTTAGTTCTAAGTGATTTTTTACTTGCTCTTTTTTTATTTTATCTTCTAAACCTACCCTCTTCCCGTAAGCATTCACTATATTGGACGTTCCTTCAGACTTCTTAGTGAAGACTGGAACAAAGAAGTCATTAAGCATCTCTGCCATTTCCAAGTCTCCTGTTACTGTTTCCCCCTCCTCATTGAGCAGTGGGCCTACCCTGTCCTTGGTCTTCCTCTTGCTTCTAATGTACTGATAAAAAGTCTTCTTGTTTCCCTTTATTCCCATAGCTAGTTTGAGCTTATTTTGTGCCTTTGCCTTTCTAATCTTGCCCCTGCATTCCTGTGCTGTTTGCCTATATTCATCCTTTGTAATCTGACCTAGTTTCCATTTTTTATATGACTCCTTTTTATTTTGTAGGTCATGCAAGATCTCGTGGTTAAGCCAAGCTGGTCTTTTGCCACATTTTCTATCTTTCCTACCCAGCGGAATAGCTTGCTTTTGGGCCCTTAATAGTGTCCCTTTGAAAAACTGCCAACTCTCCTCAGTTGTTTTTCCCCTCAGTCTTGATTTCCATGGGACCTGACCTATCAGCTCTCTGAGCTTACCAAAATCCACCTTCCTGAAATCCATTGTCTCTATTTTGCTGCACTCCCTTCTACCCTTCCTTAGAATTGCAAACTCTATGATTTCATGATCACTTTCACCCAAGCTTCCTTCTACTTTCAAATTCTCAGCGAGGTCCTCCCTATTTGTTAAAATCAACATCCCACACACAGATGGAATACAAGCTATCAGGAACAGTATCCCTGATGATGCCACAGCACAACTTGTTGCTGAGCTCTGTAACTTTATCCTCGCCCACAATTATTTCAAATTTGATGACAATATATATCTCCAAATCAGTGGCACCACTTTGGGCACCCGCATGGCCCCACAATATGCCAACATTTTTATGGCTGACCTGGAACTACGCTTCCTCAGCTCTCGTCCACTCACGCCCCTTCTCTACCTACGCTACATTGATGACATCTTCATCATCTGGACCCATGGGAAGGAGACTGGAAAAATTCCACCACGATTTCAACAGCTTCCACCCCACCATCAACCTCAGCCTGGACCAATCTACACGGGAGGTCCACTTCCTAGACACCACGGTGCAAATAAGTGACGGTCACGTTAACACCACCCTATACCGAAAACCCATCGACCACTATACCTCCAGCTTCCATCCTGGACACACCACACGATCCATTGTCTACAGCCAGGCACTGAGTGTGACGCTGCTGCCCGTGGGAGCCAGCTGAGGTCACTCAATCAGGATAAACTGCAAACAGAACAGGGCAGACAAACCCCAAACGCTGGTGGTTATTCCAATAGTTAGATTTACCAACCAGCAGAAAACAGCTTCTATAGTACCTCACTGGTCACTTAGAAGTCCAAACCATGCAGTTCCCTTGAAGTGCCCAGCCGCAGGCCCCCATCCAGACACACCTGTTATATATGATAATGATTCCTGAAAATCTTATCTCACCATATAAAAGAAAAGGTTCTTCCAATCCTAAAGGATCAGCCACACACCCAGGTCCAATTATAACTTAGATCTTACCCAAACTACATACTATTAGCCACTTTTTATTAACTAAACTAAAATTTATTAAAAAAGAAAAGAGAGAGAGCGTTGGTTAAAAGATCAATATACAGACAGACTTGAATTCAGTTCTTGAGGTTCAGATGCACAGTAGAGATGAGCTTGTAGTTGCCCAAAGTCCTTTCAGAAATAGTCCAGAGGTTACAGTCCAATGTCCATATTCAGGGTGGCTCCAGTCAGTGACTGGGGATCTCAATCCTTGTAGCTTAAGGTTTCCCCCTCTTGAAACCCAAAGCAGATCTGAGATGAAGCAGGATCGTGTCCCAGGCTTCTTATACATTTCCAGCAGCCTTTTGGCCTGAGAAAACAATAGGCTCAACTCTCCTTCCAGACATCCTGGCAATTAGCACAGGGTAATTTATCCATTAAACAGTTCAGACACAGGTTACCACAACCTTCAAAGAGACACACAGACAATAATACTATTGCACTCAAGTATCTTCCTAAATGTTAATATTCCTTTTTTGATCTTTGAATTAAAACTATAGCAATAGACAAGACTTGTTTGCTTACATCACAAGACCTGAGCAAACATCTACCCTTTTACCTTTAACAATGCAGACTTGCATTTCAGTGCTCTATTCATTTATATATCTTCCTAACCAGTTTCTACAGTTCACTCATGGGTCAGGTCAGTCTGAGTTAATTAACTCTTTCTGGCCCTGTCACCTTCCAATGAAATATTATATTACACTCATAACGTCACACCCCCAACACAAAATTGATGCAGGAAGGGATGACACAACATCCTGACTGCATCCCGAAAGCTCCCCATCCTGGGTTCTGTCTCATTACAGCTTATACTGGGTTAGAAGTCATATCAATGTATAACAGAAGTGGTTTACCAAACTTATGTTTAATAACATGATTGAATCTCTTTACAAACTCAAGGTACACTTAGTTAGAACAATAGTGGATTGGATCTGCTTTTGCAAAATGATTCCTTTATGTTTCATGTAATCTTGCCAAGAGCTAAAGAAACTAGCTATTTTATCTGTACAAGCTCTAGCAAATGTTTGGAACCCAATTAACATCAAATCAACATAGATATTAATGTTGTTCACAGTACAAGAATTTTAGCATTTAGCCATGGAAGCAATATGATAGTGTGCCTCAGTTTCCCTTTTTATACAACACATCAAGTCTGAAATGTTTTTTCTCTTGTGAAAAGTTCTAACACTGTTTACAGGCATTAACAGTGCAACATTAGCATTACAAGGCCTTTAAACATAAGATGTGTTCTTATGTATCACTTTCAACACGTTCAAGGGATTTTCCAAAAGATTAGGCACATTGTACATTTTTACAGTTCTTGGAAATAGCAACATATTAGTTACAAAAATCACCATTAGCAATAACAACAAATTCACTACAAGTGTCCATCTACAATCATGTTTGTCATGCCACACCTTTGGCTCAATACCATTGGAGTTTGGGAATTTTAGGGTTAACTTTTGGCTTCCCTTTGCAAAATTCAGTTTTCTCTTCCCTTCTTGTCCTGCAGGATTAAACCCTGATTTCTCTTGCTTAACAGAATTCACCGGCTGATGAGGTGGGCTCTCTATGCTAACAGCTATTAGAAAGTCTTTCTTCTCCCTGCCAGCCAAATAATTTGCATCAACACAGACACTAGCTTTTAAATTTTCAGCTGCTACCAATTCCAAGGCTGGACCCTGTCTTACCACACAAATCCAAATAGCCTGAGGGTGAGAGTTTGCTTGCTTTCCCCTGCATCCTCAAGCATTCGACCAAAAAACGGTTTTGCTCTGAAACACCAGTAACCAAATCTGTCCTCAGACCCTGAAGCACAGACTGCTCACTCCAGAATCAGCATGGAGACATTCCTGTTTCAACACCATTGTCCTCCCAACAAGCTGGCCACACACAGCCACGTGGTTATAGGGCTGCTCTACTTTCTTAACAGCTTTCACTCCATCTGAGACCTTCTCAAAGCTCCCCACACTGGATCTTTCAAAAGGAAAGTCAGTGGATCCATTCACAACAGAAAATTTCTGGCTGTTAGGAACTGAAACTTCTTTGATTAAATCACTTTCACACCCTTCAGTTGTACCAAACTGCTGCACAGATTACCAGGAGGATTTCTTTCCTTAGCAGTTACACTCATAATGTCACACTGAGGTACAACCGCATCTGCTCCAACCCCTCAGACAGAGACCAACACCTACAAAATCTTCACCAAGCATTCTCAAAACTACGATACCTGCACGAGGCGATGCTCTGGAACTGCTCCCCACCAAGGTAGTGAGGACTTTGGGGAGCCTCCTCTCCCTTGGAGCAGACTTGTTCAGGGCAAGAAGCTCACACGTCTTCACCTCCTGGGTCTCTCCTTGGAGCATTCAGCATCCTCTGCCCCTCTGTGCGCTTCCCACAGCGAGCCCGTCCCAATGGGGTCCTGGGGAAGCCACAGGGTCCTGCACCCCCACTTCGCAGTCAGACGTAACTCTCAGCCAGCCAGTAACACAGAGGTTTATTCGATGACAGGAACGGGGTCTAAAACAGAGCTTGTAGGTACAGCGAACCGGACCCCTCGGCCGGGTCCATTCTGGGGGGCAGTGAGCCAGACCCCCACGTCTGCACTTCACTCCTCGTCCCCAGCCAGCTACAGACTAACAAACCCCCCCAGCCCCTCCTCTCTGCTCAGCCCCTTTCCCGGGCCAGGAGGTCACCTGATCTGTCTCCAACACCTTCAGCTGGCACCTTTGCAGGGGAGGGGCCCAGGCCATCAGTTGCCAGGAGACAGAGTGCCAGGCATTTAGGTGCACTGGCCCTTTGCTCTGCAGCAATCACACACCCTTATCCCACCACCTAGATACTTCAGAGCTGCCTAGGGGACACTGAGGCACCAACACAGTATTCAGAGAAAACATTAAGAACATTCCCAGTTCGTCACACGAGGAAATAAGGAAACAGATCAGCAGAGCCAGACATGTACCCAGAAGCCTCCTACTTCAAGACAAACCCAAGAAAGAAACCAACAGGACTCCACTGGCCATCACATACAGCCCCCAGCTAAAACCCCTCCAACGCATCATCAGGGATCTACAACCCATCCTGGACAATGATTCCACACTTTCACAGGCCTTGGGTGGCAGGCCAGTCCTCGCCCACAGACAACCTGCCAACCCGAAACATATTCTCACCAGCAACTGCACACCGCACCATAGTAACTCTAGCTCAGGAACCAATCCACACAACAAACCTCGATGCCAACTCTGCCCACATATCTACACTAGCGACACCATCACAGGACCTAACCAGATCAGCCACACCATCACCGGTTCATTCACCAGCACGTCCACCAATGTAATATACGCCATCATATGCCAGCAATGCCCCTCTGCTATGTACATCGGCCAAACTGGACAGTCTCTACGGAAAAGGATAAACGGACACAAATCAGATATTAGGAATGGCAACATACAAAAACCTGTAGGAGAACACTTCAACCTCCCTGGCCACACTATAGCAGACCTTAAGGTGGCCATCCTGCAGCAAAAAAACTTCAGGACCAGACTTCAAAGAGAAACTGCTGAGCTTCAGTTCATCGCAAATTTGACACGATCAGCTCAGGATTAAACAAAGACTGTGAATGGCTTGCCAGCTACAGAACCAGTTTCTCCTCCCTTGGTTTTCACACCTCAACTGCTAGAACAGGGCCGCATCCTCCCTGACTGAACTAACCTCATTATCTCTGGCTTGCCTGCATATATATACCTGCCCCTGGAAATTTCCACTACATGCATCTGACGAAGTGGGTATTCACCCACGAAAGCTCATGCTCCAATGCGTCTGTTAGTCTATAAGGTGCCACAGGACTCTGTCGCGTTTTACAGCTCCAGGCTAACACGAGCACCCCTCTGATCCTGTACGGTCACAGTTCATATTAATACCGTCACACAGGGCTGGAGATATCCTTTCCTCCCAGGAAAGACAAAGCCTCTGAGTGTAGGTCTCTGTCCCCGTGCGTCTGTCTGAGGTCAGTGCCAGAGCCAGGCGGCGTCAGCGTGGGTTTGGGGCCCTGCTGGCTGGTGGTGGGTGACTCATTGACTTGGGATCTCTGGCAGGTGCTGTGCGGTGGTGTGGTGCCCGTGGCCTGGCCCTGGCACCCGACGTCTGGCAGGCTTAGGGGGCTGGGCATGGGGAGACCAGGGGCGTGGCAGCGTCTGTCGCATGAGTCTCGTGTCCCCTGTACCGCTCCTGTCTCCTCCCCCACGCTGACGCCAGGCTGTGTGTGGCAGGTTCGAGCCCTGCGCTAACGTGACAGCGGAGGTGTATTTACGGACCTACCTCTCCCCCTGCATCGACGACTGCGGCCCCTACGGCCAGTGCAAGCTGCTTCGCACCAACAACTACCTGTACGCGGCCTGCGAGTGCAAAGCAGGTGAGCGCAGTGGGGGCAGGTGAGGGGATGGGGCAGGGCAGTGAGGGAGGTGGGGGTGGATGAGGGAAGGCAGTGGGGGCAGGTGAGGGGATGGGGCAGCTCAGGGAGGTGGGGGTGGATGAGGGAAGGCAGTGGGGGCAGGTGAGGGGATGGGGCAGGGCAGTGAGGGAGGTGGGGGTGGATGAGGGAAGGCAATGGGGGCAGGTGAGGGGATGGGGCAGGGCAGTGAGGGAGGTGGGAGTGGATGAGGGAAGGCAATGGGGCAGGTGAGGGGATGGGGCAGGGCAGTGAGGGAGGTGGGGGTGGATGAGGGAAGGCAATGGGGGCAGGTGAGGGGATGGGGCAGGTGAGGGAGGTGGGGGTGGATGAGGGAAGGCAATGGGGGCAGGTGAGGGGATGGGGCAGGTGAGGGAGGTGGGGGTGGATGAGGGAAGGCAATGGGGGCAGGTGAGGGAGGTGGGGGTGGATGGGGGCAGCCTCCCAGGGCAGCTCCACAGAGTCTAGGATCGGCCCCCGGCAGCACGTCACCCCCGTGCCCACTCACACTAGTACTGGCAAAGCCCCCTGGGGCCATCGTCTGGGAGCCAGGACTGACCCCCCCTTCCCCCCCGGCTGAGCCGTGTGGCTGGAGTGTCTGTCACTCCCAGCCCTGGTACCTCCGTGTGGCCCCAGGACCCCCAGCCTGGCAGCCCCCCTCCCTAAGCCGCGGTGTTGCCGAGGCAGGCCTGGGACCCCACAGCCTGCGGCACGGCCCCCCCCCACCCCGGCTGACGGGCCCTCGCCGCAGGCTGGAACGGCTGGGGCTGCACGGACAGCGCCGAGGCCTTTTCCTACGGCTTCCAGCTCCTGGCCACGCTGCTGCTCTGCCTCAGCAACCTCATGTTCCTGCCGCCCGTGGCCATCGCCCTGCGCAGCCGCTACCTGCTCGAGGCCTCGGTCTACGTCTTCACCATGTTCTTCTCCACCGTGAGTCGGGGCCGCGGCGCCTCCTGCGCTGGGAGAGCCGGGCGTGGGCGGGGGACGGGCTTCGCCCAGAGCCGGGCGTGGGATGGGGGACGGGCTCCCCCCAGAGCCGGGCGTGGGCGGGGGATGGGCTTGACGGGGGACGGGCTCCGCCCAGAGCCGGGCGTGGGACGGGGGACGGGCTCCCCCCAGAGCCGGGCGTGGGCGGGGGACGCGCTTCGCCCAGAGCCGGGCGTGGGCGGGGGACGGGCTTGACGGGGGACGGGCTTCGCCCAGAGCCGGGCGTGGGACGGGGGACGGGCTCCCCCCAGAGCCGGGCGTAGGACAGGGGACGGGCTCCCCCCAGAGCCGGGCGTGGGACGGGGGACGGGCTTCGCCCAGAGCCGGGCGTGGGACGGGGGACGGGCTTCGCCCAGAGCCGGGCGTGGGACGGGGGACGGGCCTTACCCAGAGCCAGGCATGGGTGGGGACGGGCCTTACCCAGAGCCGGGCATGGGTGGGGACGGGCCTTACCCAGAGCCGGGCATGGGACAGGGGACGGGCCTTACCCAGAGCCAGACATGGGCGGGGACGGGCTTCACCCAGAGTCGGGGGTGGGACAGGGGACGGGCTTCGCCCAGAGCCGGGCGTGGGCGGGGGACGGGCTTGACGGGGGACGGGCTTCGCCCAGAGCCGGGCGTGGGATGGGGGACGGGCTTCGCCCAGAGCCGGGCATGGGACGGGGGACGGGCCTTACCCAGAGCCAGACATGGGCGGGGACGGGCTTCGCCCAGAGTCGGGGGTGGGATGGGGGACGGGCTTCGCCCAGAGCTGGGAGTGGGCGGGGGACGGGCTTCGCCCAGAGCCGGGCGTGGGACAGGGGACGGGCCTTACCCAGAGCCGGGCATGGGCGGGGGACGGGCTTCACCCAGAGCTGGGCGGGGGACGGGCAGTGAGGGGCTGGGCAGGAGGAGCCGGTGGGGGAGGCAGTCGTGGGCTGAGAAGGGGCTGGGGGAGGTGATGGGCGGCTGCCCGCTGGGAGGGCTGGGGAGGGGGAGGCAATGGGGGGCTGCCTGCCAGGGGGCTGGGTAGGGACAGGGGAAGGCGGTGGGGAGCTGCCCGCCGGGGGGCTGAGCAGGGGCAGACGGAGGCGGTGGGGGGCTGACTGCCAGGGGGCTGGATAGGAGCAGGGGGAGGTGGTGGGTGTCTGCCCGCCGGGGGGCTGAGCAGGGGCAGAGGGAGGTGCTGGGGGGCTGCCTGCCAGGGGGCTGGATAGGGGCAGGGGGAGGCGGTGGGGGGCTGCCCGCCGGGGGGCTGTGCAGGGGCAGGGGCAGGGGCAGGCAGTGGGGGGCTGAGCCGCGGTCTCTCCCCAGTTCTATCACGCCTGCGACCAGCCGGGCATCGCCGTGTTCTGCATCATGGAGTACGATGTGCTGCAATTCTGCGACTTCCTCGGGTCCCTCATGTCTGTCTGGGTCACCGTCATCGCCATGGCGCGGCTCCAGCCCCTCGCCAAGCAGGTGAGAGGGGGCGGCTGTGATGATGTGGTTCTGGCGGGACCCAACTGAGAGTGCCAGCTCAGGACCAATTGCTTAAACAGGGCGGTCACAGCCCCAGGCTGGGGTTTCTCCGCCTCTCAGGCCATGTCTACATCTAAAATTTTGCAGCGCTGGTTGTTACAGCTGTATTAGTACAGCTGTATAGGGCCAGCGCTGCAGAGTGGCCACACTTACAGCAACCAGCGCTGCAAGTGGTGTTAGATGTGGCCACACTGCAGCGCTGTTGGGCGGCTTCAAGGGGGGTTCGGGGAACGCGAGAGCAAACCGTGGGGCTGGATACCTGCTTGGAGGGGGGGTCGGGGAACGCCAGAGCACACCGCGGGGAAGGAGACCTGCTTGAAGGGGGGTCGGGGAACGCCAGAGCACACCGCAGGGCTGGATACCTGCTTGGAGAGGGGGTCGGGGAACGCCAGAGCACACCGCGGGGAAGGAGACCTGCTTGGAGGGGGGGTTGGGGAACGCCAGAGCACACCGCGGGGCTGGATACCTGCTTGGAGGGGGGTTCGGGGAACGCCAGAGCACACCGCGGGGCTGGATACCTGCTTGGAGGGGGGGTCGGGGAACGCCAGAGCACACCGCGGGGAAGGAGACCTGCTTGGGGGGGGGGGGTCGGGGAACGCCAGAGCACACCGCGGGGAAGGAGACCTGCTTGAAGGGGGGTTGGGGAACGCCAGAGCACACCGCAGGGCTGGATACCTGCTTGGAGGGGGGGTCGGGGAACGCCAGAGCACACCGCGGGGAAGGAGACCTGCTTGGAGGGGGGGTCGGGGAACGCCAGAGCACACCGCAGGGCTGGATACCTGCTTGGAGGAGGGGTCGGGGAACGCCAGAGCACACCGCGGGGCTGGATACCTGCTTGGAGGGGGGGTCGGGCAACGCCAGAGCACACTGCAGGCCTGGATACCTGCTTGGAGAGGGGGTCGGGGAATGCCAGAGCACACCGCGGGGAAGGAGACCTGCTTGGAGGGGGGGTCGGGGAACGCCAGAGCACACCGCAGGGAAGGAGACCTGCTTGGAGGGGGGGTCGGGGAACGCCAGAGCACACCGCGGGGCTGGAGACCTGCTTGGAGGGGGGGTCGAGGAACGCCAGAGCACACCGCGGGGCTGGATACCTGCTTGGAGGGGGGGTCGGGGAACGCCAGAGCACACCGCGGGGAAGGAGACCTGCTTGAAGGGGGGTCGGGGAACGCCAGAGCACACCGCAGGGCTGGATACCTGCGTGGAGAGGGGGTCGGGGAACGCCAGAGCACACCGCGGGGAAGGAGACCTGCTTGGAGGGGGGGTTGGGGAACGCCAGAGCACACCGCGGGGCTGGATACCTGCTTGGAGGGGGGTTCGGGGAACGCCAGAGCACACCGCGGGGCTGGATACCTGCTTGGAGGGGGGGTCGGGGAACGCCAGAGCACACCGCGGGGAAGGAGACCTGCTTGGGGGGGGGGGGGTCGGGGAACGCCAGAGCACACCGCGGGGAAGGAGACCTGCTTGAAGGGGGGTTGGGGAACGCCAGAGCACACTGCAGGGCTGGATACCTGCTTGGAGGGGGGGTCGGGGAACGCCAGAGCACACCGCGGGGAAGGAGACCTGCTTGGAGGGGGGGTCGGGGAACGCCAGAGCACACCGCAGGGCTGGATACCTGCTTGGAGGAGGGGTCGGGGAACGCCAGAGCACACCGCGGGGCTGGATACCTGCTTGGAGGGGGGGTCGGGCAACGCCAGAGCACACTGCAGGCCTGGATACCTGCTTGGAGAGGGGGTCGGGGAATGCCAGAGCACACCGCGGGGAAGGAGACCTGCTTGGAGGGGGGGTCGGGGAACGCCAGAGCACACCGCAGGGAAGGAGACCTGCTTGGAGGGGGGGTCGGGGAACGCCAGAGCACACCGCGGGGCTGGATACCTGCTTGGAGGGGGGGGGTCGGGGAACGCCAGAGCACACCGCGGGGAAGGAGACCTGCTTGGAGGGGGGGGTCGGGGAACGCCAGAGCACACCGCGGGGCTGGATACCTGCTTGGAGGGGGGGGGGTCGGGGAACGCCAGAGCACACCGCGGGGAAGGAGACCTGCTTGGAGGGGGGGTCGGGGAACGCCAGAGCACACCGCAGGGAAGGAGACCTGCTTGGAGGGGGGGTCGGGGAACGCCAGAGCACACCGCAGGGCTGGATACCTGCTTGGAGAGGGGGTCGGGGAATGCCAGAGCACACCGCAGGGCTGGATACCTGCTTGGAGGGGGGGTTGGGGAACGCCAGAGCACACCGCAGGGCTGGATACCTGCTTGGAGGGGGGGTCGGGGAACGCCAGAGCACACCGCGGGGAAGGAGACCTGCTTGGAGGGGGGGTCGGGGAACGCCAGAGCACACCGCGGGGCTGGATACCTGCTTGGAGCGGGGGTCGGGGAACGCCAGAGCACACCGCAGGGCTGGATACCTGCTTGGAGGAGGGGTCGGGGAACGCCAGAGCACACCGCGGGGAAGGAGACCTGCTTGGAGGGGGGGTCGGGGAACGCCTGAGCACACTGCAGGCCTGGATACCTGCTTGGAGAGTGGGTCGGGGAATGCCAGAGCACACCGCAGGGAAGGAGACCTGCTTGGAGGGGGGGGTCGGGGAACGCCAGAGCACACCGCGGGGCTGGATACCTGCTTGGAGGGGGGGTCGGGGAACGCCAGAGCACACCGCGGGGAAGGAGACCTGCTTGGAGGGGGGGTCGGGGAACGCCAGAGCACACCGCGGGGAAGGAGACCTGCTTGGAGGGGGGGTCGGGGAACGCCAGAGCACACCGCGGGGCAGGATACCTGCTTGGAGAGGGGGTCGGGGAACGCCAGAGCACACCGCGGGGCTGGATACCTGCTTGGAGGGGGGGTTGGGGAACGCCAGAGCACACCGCAGGGCTGGATACCTGCTTGGAGGGGGGGTCGGGGAACGCCAGAGCACACCGCAGGGCTGGATACCTGCTTGGAGGGGGGGTCGGGGAACGCCAGAGCACACCGCGGGGCTGGATACCTGCTTGGAGGGGGGGTCGGGGAACGCCAGAGCACACCGCAGGGCTGGATACCTGCTTGGAGGGGGGGTCGGGGAACGCCAGAGCACACCGCGGGGAAGGAGACCTGCTTGGAGGGGGGGTCGGGGAACGCCAGAGCACACCGCGGGGCTGGATACCTGCTTGGAGTGGGGGTCGGGGAACGCCAGAGCACACCGCGGGGAAGGAGACCTGCTTGGAGGGGGGGTTGGGGAACGCCAGAGCACACCGCGGGGAAGGAGACCTGCTTGGAGGGGGGGTCGGGGAACGCCAGAGCACACCGCGGGGCTGGATACCTGCTTGGAGGGGGGGTCGGGGAACACCAGAGCACACCGCGGGGAAGGAGACCTGCTTGGAGGGGGGGTCGGGGAACGCCAAAGCACACCGTGGGGAAGGAGACCTGCTTGGAGGGGGCGTCGGGGAGCGCCAGAGCACACCGCGGGGCTGGGTACCTGCTTGGAGGGGGGGTCGGGGAACGCCAGAGCACACCGCGGGGCTGGATACCTGCTTGGAGGGGGGGTCGGGGAACGCCAGAGCACACCGCGGGGAAGGAGACCTGCTTGGAGGGGGGGTCGGGGAACGCCAGAGCACACCGCAGGGCTGGATACCTGCTTGGAGGGGGGGTCGGGGAACGCCAGAGCACACCGCGGGGAAGGAGACCTGCTTGGAGGGGGGGTCGGGGAACGCCAGAGCACACCGCAGGGCTGGATACCTGCTTGGAGGGGGGGTTGGGGAACGCCAGAGCACACCGCGGGGAAGGAGACCTGCTTGGAGGGGGGGCCGGGGAACGCCAGAGCACACCGCAGGGCTGGAGACCTGCTTGGAGGGGGGGTCGGGGAACGCCAGAGCACACCGTGGGGAAGGAGACCTGCTTGGAGGGCAGTGGAGTTTGCTTAATTACCAGAGAGGCTTCCTCAGGTATGCTGGGATAGCTGCTTATTCCACGGAGGTCAACAAAAACGCTGGTGAGTGTCTACACCTGATGACCAGCGCTAGTGATCCAGCGCTGGATCCTCTACACCCGAGGCACGACCGGGTGTACGGCCAGCGCTGCAAACGGAGTTGCAGCGCTGGTGATGCCCTGCAGATGTGTACACACCCTAAGTTGCAGTGCTGTAACCCCCTCACCAGCGCTGCAACTTTGTAGTGTAGACAAGGCCTAAGGCACCAAACCAGCCAGACAAAAAGGACTTCGGTTTTACCCCACTGGCTAACCACAAGTCACACAAGCGATTTCCTTAGACACACCAGTCTCCCAGTATCACCACCAGTCCCACCCGTCCTGGCGATGAGTGGTTATGAAAACCAACACCCCAGTAAAAGAAAAAGGTTCTCTCGATCCCATGTTCTATATGGTCCCAGTTTATATCAATAACGTCACACCCCCAACGCAAAATTGATGCAGGAAGGGATGACACAGACATCACTGACTGCATCCCAAGAGCTCCCCATCCTTGGGTCTGTCTCATTACAGCTTGTACTGGGTTAGAAGCTATATCAGTGTATAACAGAAATGCTTTACCAAACTCATGTTCAATAACATGATTGAATTTCTTTACAAACTTAAGGTAAAACTTGGTTAGAACAATAGTGGATTGGATCTGCTCTTCCAGCAGGATTCCTGTATGTCTCATATGATTTTTCCAAGAGCTAAAGAAACTAGCTATTTTATCTTTACAAGCTCTGGCAAATGTTTGGAACCAAATTAACATTAAACCAATGTAGATATTAATGTTGTTCATAGTCCAGGAATTCTGACATTTAGCCATGAAAGCCATATGGTAGTGTGCCTCAGTTTCCCCTTTCCTCGTGTACATCAGGTCTGGAGTGTCTTTTCCCCTGTGAAAAGTTTCAGTACTGTTTACAGGCACTAGCAGTAAAACATCAGTATAACAAGGCCTTTTAACATAAAGTGTGTTCTCATGTATTGCTTTCAACACGTTCAAGGGACTTTCCAAAGGATTGGGCACATTGTACATTCTTACAATTCTTGGTAATAGCAACACATTAGTTACAAAAATCACCATTAACAATAACAACAAATCCATTGGAAGTGTCCATTTACAATTCTGTTTGTCATGCCACACCCTTTAGTTGTACCAAATTGCTTGCACAGGTTACCATGAGGATTTCTTTCCTTAGCAGCTTTTCTAAGCAACAATTCACCCCTTACAGACATTTTGCTCTTACCTTCTTCACCTAGGGCTTGCTCTAAAGGAACACTTTCCTCATTCACAACAGACTTCTTCTGGGTCTTACTTACATCCATGATCAACTTTGGCCCATCAGGCAGATTTCTACCCACTTCCCTTTCAGGCAAACTTATAGACTCACTAGATAAAAGGTTAGAGGTTCTCTCCTTCCCTCTGCAACTTTCCTCATAGTTACTAGCAACTTGCAAGTTGTCAGGCTCAACACACACAAGTTTAGGAATCATTTTCTTCTTGTTACAAGTTGTTAAACTGTCCGTAGGTAACACAATTAAATCACCTTTTTGCTCTCCTTGTGCCCTGGCTAGGGTATCACCCTGAGCAGACAGAGCTGCTACACCCTTTTCCAACCACACATTAGCAACTGGCAAAATACAAGCACCAGAATTGTCTGGTCTCTGGGATTTTGCTACGACACTAACTGGATGCAACCTAGTCACAGTGCCATTTTCCTCAGCAGACGCAAACTTAGGACCATTCCCTTCCTGGGCTTTAGCTGTATTTACAGCCAACTCTGAGACAACTGAATTACCCTCAACCATCACAGGCTGAGAGGCACCTTCTGTCTGCTGCACAGACACAGAAGAGCCGGAGACACATTCTCCTTCACCAGGCACACAGCCTGGGATCTCACTTCCCTTGTCCCAGCACACAGGGCTGTTCACAGACAACTGCTTGGAGACCGGGGTAGATTCCTCCATAGGCAAGTCAATATCCCCGACAGACACAGGCACATTCCCTTCGCTGTCACACTTCTCCACGCAGGAAACAGGTAAGGGACAGGGACACTCATCTTCCACTATCCTTGTCTTCCCACACTGCTGACTAGACAAAGCCATCGGCTCACAAGGCTGCCTAGGCTCCTCCAAACTTTCCCTATCAGGCACATTGCAACTCCCCACAGATAAGCTGCTGCTTTTTTTTACTACACTGAGCTACTTTCAGTAAATCACAGTTACTCATTCCAGGTTCACTTTTACAAGCTGTATTAGCCACCAATCCATTACCCATTTCAAATCTACCCTTTTCTTCCTCAGTTAGGGCTTCCACCTGACCATCTACTTTAATCTGCTTCTGAGAAACATTTTCCTCCCCAATGAGATCTTTCTGCTCTTGATCTAACTCCAGATTCACTTCTGAGACATTAGACAGATATTCAGAAACTCCACTTAGGCCACGTCCAGACTAGGAATTAAAATCGATTTTAGATACGCAACTTCAGCTACGAGAATAACGTAGCTGAAGTCGAATTTCTAAAATCGAGGTACTCACCCGTCTGGACGGCGCCGCATCGATGTCCGTGGGTCTCCGTGTCGATTCCGGAACTCCGTTCGGATTGATGGAGTTCCGGAATCGATGTAAGCACGCTCGGGGATCGATACATCGCGTCCAGACTAGACGCGATATATCGATCCCCGAGCAATCGATTTTAACCCGCCGATGCCGCGGGTTAGTCTGGACGAGGGCTCACAGACACACTGCTTTCTTGCACAGACAAACAGCTATTACTCACCAGGTTAGAATCCCCCTCTCCCCGGCCATAGCAAAACTGGTTACACACAGAAAACTGCACAGAGTAATACCACATATCAACATAGTTATAAACTGGATTATCAAGAGGACACAATTTCTGCCGTTCTCCTCTTGCTTTTTTGACTTGGAGCCGAAGTCTGGCAGTTTCTTGTTGCATCTTGTGAGTCTCCTGTTCCAACTCCTGTTGCCTTTGTTGAGCTCTCTCCTCAGCAGCCAGCAGCTCCAGTCGCCCCTTCTGAGCTCTCTCTTTTCTCTCAGCAGCCTCTTCCTCCAGCTGGGCCAAGGCTGCTTCTCTCTCATTTGAATTTCTGCCAGTTTTTGCTCATGTTCAAACCACAGGCTGTCCATCAGGGTGTGCAGTTTCATTGCTTTTGCTGATGCTTTCTGGATCATGGTCACTGATCTTTAACCAACCAAACTCTCAATTCCAAAATTCAAATTTGGATAGCGTGGGGTTCTGACCGAAAGCTTAATTGACCTGGTTCTGTGGATCCTAGCACAACTACGCCACTGTGACAATGCAGTTCTGGCGGGACCCAACTGAGGTGCCAATTCAGGACCAATCGCTCAAACAGGGCAGTCACAGCCCAAGGCTGGGGTTTTTCCACCTTTAAGGCAAACCAAACCAGCCAGACAAAAATGACTTCGGTTTCACTCCACTGGCTAACCATAAGTCACACAAGCAATTTCCTTAGACGCTCCAGTCTCCCAGAGTCACCACCAGTCCCACTCGTCCTGGGGATGGATGGTTATAAAAACCAACACCCCAGTAAAAGAAAAAGGTTCTCTCGATCCCAAAGGACCAAGCCCCAGACCCAGGTCAATATACACATCAGATCTTACCCACAAATCACGCTGTTGCCAATCCTTTAGAATCTTAAATCTAAAGGTTTATTCATAAAAGGAAAAAGATAGAGATGAGAGCTAGAATTGGTTAAATGGAATCAATTCCATACAGTAATGGCAAAGTTCTTAGTTCAGGCTTGTAGCAGTGATGGAGTAAACTGCAGGTTCAAATCAAGTCTCTGGAACATCCCGCGCTGGGATGGGTCATTCAGTCCTTTGTTCAGAGCTTCAGTTGGTAGCAAAGTCCCTCCAAAGGTAAGAAGCAGGATTGAAGACCAGATGGAGATGAGGCATCAGCCTTATATAGGCTCTTCCAGGTGTAAGAACACTTCTTTGTTCTTACTGTGGAAAGTTACAGCAAAATGGAGTCTGCAGTCACATGGGCCAGTCCCTGCACACCCTGCTGAGTCACAGGGCGTAACTGCCTTCTCTCGATGGGACAATTGTGTAGCTGATGGTCCTTAATGGGCCATCAAGCAGGCTAAACAGAGCTGACACCAACTTGTCTGGATCTTTCCCAGTAACACAGCACAAGTTTGCAATACAGACAGCATACAGCCAATATTCATAACTTCAACTACCAAAATGATACAGACATACAGACAGCATAATCATAATCAGTAATCTGTAACCTGGTCTTAGACATCTTATATGACCCCCTTTACCTAGGATTTGGTGCCACTACAGGACCTTGGTTGCAACCCATGTTCTATATGGTCCCAGTTTATATCAATAATGTCACAGCGGCTCTGCCCCTGGGACCCCTGGCCCCCCTCCCAGGACCCCTGTCCCCTGGGACTCCTGTGTGTCCCTCCCTGACTCCTGACCCCCCGAGACCTCTGCTTCCCCGGACCCTTGCTCTCCCCTAGGACCCTGTCATCCCCCCCCCCCGGGACTCCTGCCCCCATGAGACCTCTGCCTCCCCAGATCCTTACTCTCCCCCAGGACCCTGTCCCCTGCAGGACTCCTGCCCTCCTGGGCACTCTCATGCCACCCGCCACAGGCTGGCGTGTCGCTCCTGGGGAGGAGCCGGCACCTCCTGCAGCCCTGGGGAGATGCAGTAGCCAGGGACTGGCCCCTGGGAGCCAGCGTCAGATGGGGCTTAGCTCAGCTGGGGGGTGGGTGAACCCCGGACACAGGCCAGGTGGTGGGAGCTGGGCCCCCGATCCCTGCTCTCCTCAGCCCCCCATTTCCCCTCGTCCTTCTGTGCCCAGCCGCAGCCCTAGGACCCAGGTGCTGGCACACTGGCCAGTGCGCTGCAGCTCAGGCTCTGCCCCGTGGGCGCTGGCAGGCCTGGCAGAGCTGGTTCTGTCGTTCCTGGCCAGCCAGCCTGGGGCTGTGTCCCCCAGACCCCTCGCCCTCAGTCCCACCCTGCCCCCGCCCCAGGGGGCTCGTATATCACTCGCCCCCACACTCACCCTGCCTGCTCTCCGCGCCAGGTGCTGTACCTGCTGGGCGCCATGCTGCTCTCCATGGCCCTGCAGCTGGACCGCCATGGGCTCTGGAACCTCCTCGGACCCAGCCTCTTCGCCGTGGGGATCATGGCCGTCGCCTGGGTGAGGCCCATGGGGTGGAGTTGGGGGGGGCACCTGGGAGCTACAGGGGCTGCTGCCCCCCCCCACTGTGTTCCCTGCCCCCCTCGGCTTCCCCTTCTGTGAGCTTCTCCTGCAGCTCCACTCTTCCAGATGCACCTGCTCAGCGCCTTTCCTAGGGTGTCTCCCCCCCCAAGCCCTTGGGTCCTGCCTGGCAGCTTTCCCCCCTTCCATCCTGTGCCCCTCTCCCCACACTCCCCCCCATCCCCTCGGGTCCCTGCCCTGCAGCATCCCTCCCACCTCTCCCCCCATCCACCCTGTGCCCCTCTCCCCACACTCCCCCCCAAGCCCTCGGGTCCTGCCCGGCAGCATCCCCCTCCTTCCATCCTGTGCCCCTCTCCCCACACTCCCCCCCATCCCCTCGGGTCCCTGCCCTGCAGCATCCCTCCCACCTCTCCCCCCCATCCACCCTGTGCCCCTCTCCCCACACTCCCCCCCCAAGCCCTTGGGTCCTGCCCAGCAGCATCCCCCCCCTTCCATCCTGTGCCCCTCCCCTCAGGTCCCTGCCCTGCAGCATCCCCCCACTTCCAACCCCCCCATCCATCCTGTGCCCCTCTCCCTACACTCCTCCCCCATCTGCTTGGGTCCTGCCTGGCAGCTTCCCCCCCTTCCATCCTGTGCCCCTCCCCTCATGCCCCTGACCCCCCCATCCCCTCAGGTCCCTGCCCTGCAGCATCCCCCCACTTCCAACTCCCCCATCCATCCTGTGCCCCTCTCCCCCACACTCCTCCCCCATCTGCTCGGGTCCTGCCTGGCAGCTTCCCCCCCTTCCATCTTATGCTCCTCTCCCCATGCCCTAACCCCCCCCATCCCCTCGGGTCCCTGCCCTGCAGCATCCTCCCCACTTCTCCCCCCCATCCACCGTCTGCCCCTCCCCCCACACTCCTCCCCCATCCCCTCTCCCTGCCCTGCAGCATCCTCCCCCACTTCCAACCCTCCTATCTATCCTGTGCCCTTCCCCCCACACTCCTTCCCCATTCCCTGGGGTCCCTGCCCTGCAGCATCCCCCCGCTTCCAACCCTCGCATCCATCCTGTGCCCTGCCCCCAATGCCCCTAACTCCCCCCACCCCCTCTGGTCCCTGCCCTGCAGCATCCCCCACCCCCCATGCCCCTAACTCCCCCCATCCCCTCTGGTCCCTGCCCTGCAGCATCCCCTCCACTTCCCAACCCCCAATCTATCCTGTGCCCCTCCCCCCACACTCCTCCCCCAGGCCCTCGACTTCCTGCCCTGCAGCAGCCCCTCCACTTCCCAACCCCCCATCCATCCTGTGCCCCTTCCCCCATCCCCTGGGGTCCCTGCCCGGCGGCGTCTCACCCCGTCTCTTGCCCTGCAGACGGCGCGCAGCATCCACCGGCGTCACTGCTACCCGCCCACGTGGCAGCGCTGGGCCTTCTACCTGTGCCCAGGCGCGCTGATCGCGGCGGGGGCCCTGCTGCTCTACGCCTGCGTGGAGACGGAGGAGAACTACTTCTACATCCACAGCATCTGGCACATGCTGATCGCGGGCAGCGTGGGCTTCCTGCTGCCGCCGCGCCCCAAGCCCGCCGGGCGCCTGGGCCCCCTGCCCCGCCACAAGGGCTGCGGCTACCAGCTCTGCGTCAACGAGCAGGAGGAGCTGGGGCTGGTGGGCCCCGCCACGGCCTCCATCAGCAGCGTCTGTGCCAGCTGACAGCGCCACGCCCGCCTGGCCTCCGCGGGCACCACGCTGGGGGCGACAGACAGAGCCCAGCCCCCCGACGGACCCACACCGAGGGGCATGCCCCACCCCAGCCTCCCGGTGGGCCTGAGCCCCATGGCACCCCCGGGTGGTCTCTGCCTGCTGCTGCCCCACGGACTGGCTCAGCCCTCTGCTCACGGTGACTGGGCTGCAAATCCCCTGCTTGGGGCACTTATGGGGCTGCCACAGGGCAACACGCCAAGCCCAACACAGTCTGGCTCCCTGCCCGTGCCAGGTCACCTGCCTCCCAGGCCGGGGGCTCTGCTGTGTAACGGCAATTACAGCCCGATGGAACTTGGGCCCCTGGTGTCGGTGCAGCTCCATTCCGCCAGGCAGGGCAGCCAAGGATGCTGGGAGCTGCCCGCTGCTCTGGGGGCGCTGCCAGGGCCTGAGGTGGGAGAGGCTGGAAAACTGGATCCAGACGCAGGCAATGTGGCCCCGGGCTGAGCCGGGGCAGGAGGCAGGGGCCATGCTGCTCCTGCGTGGAGAGCTGGCTCCCAGCTGCGTGGGGGCACCCGGGGCGAGTGCAGGGCTGGGAGCCCGAGGGCAGGGGCTGGAATGGGACCAGCAGATACAGCGACTGAGCAGCCAGATGATCCTGCCAGGCTGGGCTCTGGGTGGCACTGAGCCACAGGCAACCCCATCGCCCTGCTCTGGCAGCAGGCCAGGGCCCCGGGGACCTGCTGCCCCCATGGCCTTGGGCTGCCACAGGCCTCGGGCCCAGGCTGTGATGCACACAGTTGTGCTGGGCACCTGGGCTCCCTGTACAATGGGGCAGAGACGGGCACCAAGTCCAGGGAGGTGTCTAGTGCCCCACACGTGGGCACCGCCCGGAGGGAGCCGCTCTCGCCTGCTGGCCCAATGACCCCGCTCAAAGCCCCTCCCCTCGGGGACAGCCGCGTGCCCAGGCAGGAGCAGCCGGGGCAGCCACCCCTCCTGTCAGCACCGACACCCACAGCACAGCAGGGCCTGGCCCAAGAGCCTCCATGCAGCCCTGCCCCCCGGTGCCCGCTTGGCAACATCACACGGGGCAGACTGAGGCCGAGGGAAGGCCCCTGAGAGATGGTGGGAATGGAACCCAGGTGTCCGGGCTCCCTCCCCACTCCCCGTGAGCACTGGGCCACCTCTTGGCCCCTGAGACAGGCATGTCTAGATCCTAGAGCAGCGGGCACCACCCCAGCCAGGGGGTGGGGGGGCTGCGTTACAGCAGCTTGGGGGCGGGTGACCAGGCAGCCGGGGCTGGTCCCTTCCCTTGTGTCCTCACATTAACCCCCCGGCCAAGGACCCCGAGATGCCCCAGGCTCTCCCAGCCTGAGAGCTGCTGGTCAGGTGGGGCATTCACCCCAGGGGCTCCCACCCCGCTCTCCCTGGCTGGATCACCAGGCCCCTGGGCTGGGGCCAACGTGCCCTGAGCAACACACCAGGCAGCTTGGCTCCCACTGGGTTTATTTCTCTTCACAGACACACCAGAGAGAGCCCACAAGCCCCCCGCCCCGAGCCTGTGCCACCAGCCAACCCATCTCGCCAGGGCTGGGGGGGAGCAGCTGCCCCTTCTCCCCAGCCGCAGCCCATCTCGCCGCTCCGCTCAGCCAACCCCCGTGCGCGCATGGGGCTGTGGGTACAGCCAGTGCCAGGGTCGTGCCCACCACCAGAGCTGCAGCTCCCGTCACGCCAGGACCCAGGAGTGTCTGGCAGGGATCGGGGGGGGGCAGTGGGGCCGGCGCCAGAGAGGTGCCAGGCGGAGTGGAGAGCAGGGAGGAACCAGCCCCAAACCTGGCCTGATGGACAGGGCAGCAGTCCGACCCCCCGTCACGGGGCCTACATAGCCCTGCCACCCAGCAAGGGGGGAAAAGGGCCTGCCAGGAGTGCGGCACCGGGCCCTGGGCGGGGGTGTCCAACCGGGGCTGCCAGAACCAGCCACGCACCCTGTGCCCCCGGCATTACATGGGCAGAGCCAGCTTGGGGCCCATGGCACACTGGGCATGCCAGCCGTGCCCACGCCAGTGTCGTGTGCCCCGAGCTCTGAGCAGGGCCCCTGGGGCTAATACCCCTCGTGATGGCAGCACGTGGCTGGGGCGGCGAAGGCATGTGCGTGCTCACCCTGTGATGACACCTGCAGCACCCAGGGGCCCGCCTGTGGGCCCCCCCCACTCGCCCCTGGACACATTTGACGGGGTGCCCGGCCCACAGCCCTGGGAGGCCCCATCTCCCCTGCCCCTGAGCTGCAGCCGTGGGCTCTCCAGCGCCTCCTGCACGGGCTGCCCCAGGTACACCTGGTTTATAATGGCCAGGGCCAGGGCCAGGGGGGCTGCACTGCCCCCTGCGGCCCCCAGCCCCACCACTGTCCCCTCCTCCCCCAGGCCCAGGAGAGCAGGCCAGGCCCCGCGGCCGCTGTCAGGTCACTCAGCACGATGCCCGAGGCGGGCGCCAGGAATCTGGAGCCGAAGGAGCTGCTGAGAGAGGCCGAGAGCAGCAGCACGTTCCCCTGGCTGTCTGGCACTGCCAGGTGGCTGCCGATGGGCGAGGGGGCCGGGCTGAGGGGCCCCCAGCCACGGCCCCCCCAAGTGCCCGGGAGTAGCCACGCCAGGCCGCGCTCAGGGCCCTCAGGCAGGGCTCAGGCACGGCTCTGGGCTCGGCTCCCCGCACCGCCTCGAGGACGCCGGCCAGCAGGCTGCCGCGGCGGGGGCCGGGGCTCCATGCAGCCAGGTGTCACCCAGCTGCATGGCCAGGGGGCTCTGCAGCTCCAGCCCCAAGTCCCCCATGGCCTGCAGGAAGGGCTCCCGCTCGGCAGGGGCAAGGGCCAGGGCCAGGGCCAGGGCCTGGGGCAGGGCCTCGTCCCCCAATGTCACCGCCCGGAGCAGGGCCGCCAGCCGGGGCTGGGTGACCAGCGTGCCCTGGCCCTTCAGCTCCCCGGCCCCATCGCAGAAGAGGCTTCAGAGGCCTGAGGCCTTCACCGCGCCCGCGCTCTCCTGCAGGGCCGCAGCCAGCTCCCGGTCCATGCTGACGCCTCACTGCGCCAGAGCCGCCGGCCCCTCCAGCAGGCATGGCCAGGCCAGGCGGCCGAAGTGCCGGTGCAGCAGCTGCAGACCTGGCAGGGCCACAGGGAGCCCATAGTGCCGGGAGAAGCCATGGCGCGGGACGGCGTTCAGCACCACGGTGCGGCCCAATGAGGCGTGCAGCAGGGCTGAGAACAGGCCGCCTGCAAGAGACAGACCACATCACCGCCTCCGAGATACCCCCCCACTGTACCCCCTGCCAGAACCCCGAGACACCCCCCAATGGTACCCTCCGTCAGTGCCTCCGAGATACCCCCTCACTGGACCCCCCCACCAGGACTCTGAGACACCCCCCACTGCACCCCCAGCAGCACCCCTGAGATACCCCCCATGGTGCCCCTCGTCATTGCCTCTGAGATACCCCCCACTGCACCCCCCAGAACCCCTGAGACACCCCTCCACTGTACCCCCTGCCAGAACCCCGAGACACCCCCCAACGGTACCCCCCGTCAGCGCCTCCAAGATACCCCCTCACTGGACCCACTGCCAGGACCCTGAGACACTCCCCCACTGCACCCCCTGCAGCACCCCAGAGACACCCCCCCCACGGTACCCCCTGCCAGCATCCCTGAGACACCCCCCATGATACCTCTCGTCATCGCCTCCGAGACACCCCCCACTGCACCCCCTGCAGCACCCCGGAGACACCACCCACTGTACCCCCTGCCAGTACCCCGAGACACCCCCCCAACGGTACCCCCCGTCAGTGCCTCCAAGATACCCCCTCACTGGACCCACTGCCAGGACCCTGAGACACTCCCCCACTGCACCCCCTGCAGCACCCCGGAGACACCACCCACTGTACCCCCTGCCAGAACCCCGAGACACCCCCCCAACGGTACCCCCCGTCAGCGCCTCCAAGATACCCCCTCACTGGACCCACTGCCAGGACCCTGAGACACTCGCCCACTGCACCCCCTGCAGCACCCCAGAGACACCCCCCCCACGGTACCCCCTGCCAGCATCCCTGAGACACCCCCCATGATACCTCTCGTCATCGCCTCCGAGACACCCCCCACTGCACCCCCTGCAGCACCCCGGAGACACCACCCACTGTACCCCCTGCCAGAACCCCGAGACACCCCCCCAACGGTACCCCCCGTCAGCGCCTCCAAGATACCCCCTCACTGGACCCACTGCCAGGACCCTGAGACACTCCCCCACTGCACCCCCTGCAGCACCCCAGAGACACCACCCACTGTACCCCCTGCCAGAACCCCGAGACACCCCCCCAACGGTACCCCCCGTCAGCGCCTCCGAGATACCCCCTCACTGGACCCACTGCCAGGACCCTGAGACACCCCCCACTGCACCCCCTGCAGCACCCCGGAGACACCACCCACTGTACCCCCTGCCAGAACCCCGAGACACCCCCCCAACGGTACCCCCCGTCAGCGCCTCCAAGATACCCCCTCACTGGACCCACTGCCAGGACCCTGAGACACTCCCCCACTGCACCCCCTGCAGCACCCCAGAGACACCACCCACTGTACCCCCTGCCAGAACCCCGAGACACCCCCCCAACGGTACCCCCCGTCAGCGCCTCCAAGATACCCCCTCACTGGACCCACTGCCAGGACCCTGAGACACTCCCCCACTGCACCCCCTGCAGCACCCCAGAGACACCCCCCCCCACGGTACCCCCTGCCAGCATCCCTGAGACACCCCCCATGATACCTCTCGTCATCGCCTCCGAGATACCCCCCACTGCACCCCCCGCCAGCACCCCTGAGACACCCCTCCACTGTACCCCCTGCCAGAACCCCGAGACACCCCACAACGGTACCCCCCGTCAGCGCCTCCGAGATACCGCCTCACTGGACCCACTGCCAGGACCCTGAGACACTCCTTCACTGCACCCCCTGCAGCACCCCAGAGACACCCCCCCACGGTACCCCCTGCCAGCATCCCTGAGACACCCCCCATGATACCTCTCGTCATCGCCTCCGAGATACCCCCCACTGACCCCCCGCCAGCACCCCTGAGACACCGCCCACTGTACCCCCTGCCAGCATCCCTGAGACACCCCCCATGGTACCCTTCGTCATCGCCTCCGAGATACCCCCCACTGCACCCCCCGCCAGAACCCTGAGACACCCCACAACGGTACCCCCTGCCAGAACCCTGAGACACCCCACAACGGTACCCCCCGTCAGCGCCTCCGAGATACCCCCCACTGCACCCCCAGCAGCACCCCTGAGATACCCCCCATGGTACCCCTCGTCATTGCCTCCGAGATACCCCCTCACTGGACCCCCCCCCAGGACCGTGAGACACCTCCCCCACTGCACCCCCAGCAGCACCCTTGAGACACACCCTCACGGTACCCCCCCGTCAGCACCTCCGAGATAGTCCTCACTGCACCCCGTGCCAGCACCCCTGAGACACTCCCCACTGTGCCCCCTGCCAGCACCCCAAAACCCCCCCACTGCACCCACAAGACACCCCCCACTGCACCCCCACCAGCACCCCTGAGACACTCCCCACTGTGCCCCCTGCCAGCACCCTGACAGCCCCGCACTGCACCCCTGACATCCCCCACTGCACCCCCACCAGCACCCCTGAGACACTCCCCACTGTGCCCCCTGCCAGCACCCCGAGACACCCCCCCACTGCACCCCAAGAAACCCCCCTACTGCACCCCCACCAGCGTCCCTGAGACACCCTGTCACTGCACCCATACCAGCACCCCGAGACACCTCCCCACTGCACCCCCACCAGCACCCCAACTGCAGCCCCTCAGACCCTGTCAGGGTCCCTCTCTAAGAGCTCGCCCAGGCCATGCCTAGCCCCCCCCCCCACGTCCCACAGCTCTGGCTATGGTGGAGTGAGGGGGACCCCGGGGCTGACAGCTCCCCACACAGGGAGCAGTGACCCTAGTTGCACAGGCCTGGGGGCAGCTCCACCCCTTTGCCCTCGCCCCGCACTCACCCAGCCCCACGGCATGCGGGTGGACCAGCCTCAGGCAGAGCGCAGCTGCAATCCCAGCATCCACCATGTTCCCTCCGGCCACCAGCAGGTCCTTAACCTGGCGGGAGCAGGTCTCTGCAAGGCACCGACAGGCCTGGGCGTCAGGGACTGGTGGCACGGGCACTGTGGGGCCAGTCTGGCATGGCAGAGCTTGTGCGACCCCCTGCCCTGCACTCCCCACACCCTCCTGCCGGGGGTAGCATGGGTCCATCGCCCTGCCCACAGCCCCCCGGCTCCTCATGGCCCTCGGCAGCCCAGCTGTGACATTCGGTACCCCACAGCAACACCCTGGCACCCCGCAGTTCCCAGGGCGATAGGGCTATAGCATGTTCTCTACGGAGTATGTCACGCAGGGATCAATGGAAAAGTTCGCGTTTGCTGAATATGATTAGCCTGGCTCTGCGCATGCCTCATTTTTCTGTCCAAAGTTATGAATATTGACGATGTGCCAATATTTCAGAGGTGTTTGCTCCGGGGGAACACCCAGCACGTGATTCCCACCCAGCTTGGCCAGCACCTTGTGGATGAACCATTTGAGGGGAAGGGTGTGACGATGCTAAAATCTAAAGGTTTATTCATAAAAGAAAAAAGATAGAGATGAGAGCTAGAATTGGTTAAATGGAATCAATTCCATACAGTGATGGCAAAGTTCTTAGTTCAGGCTTGTAGCAGTGATGGAGTAAACTGCAGGTTCAAATCAAGTCTCTGGAGAACATCCCCCGCTGGGATGGGTCATTCAGTCCTTTGTGCAGAGCTTCAGTTTGTAGCAAAGTCCCTCCAGAGGTAGGAAGCAGGATTGAAGACAAGATGGAGATGAGGCATCAGCCTTATATAGGCACTTCCAGGTGTAAGAACCTCTTTGTTCTTACTGTGGAAAATTACAGCAAAATGGAGTTTGGAGTCACATGGGCCAGTCCCTGCACACCCTGCTGAGTTACAAGGCGTATCTGCCTCCTCTCAATGGGTCAATTGTGTAGCTGATGGTCCTTAATGGGCCATCAAGCAGGCTAGGCAGAGCTAACACCAACTTGTCTTGGGTGTCACCCAGAACTACAGCACCAATTTGAAATACAGACAGTATAGAGCCAATACTTATAACTTCAACTACAAAATGATACAGACATACAGACAGCATAATCATAACCCGTAACCCATAACTTGGTCTTAGACACCTTATATGACCCCCTTTACATAGGATTTGGTGCCACTACAGGACCTTGGTTGCAACCCATGTTCTATATGGTCCCAGTTTATATCAATAACGTCACACCCCCAACAGAAAATTGATGCAGGAAGGGATGACACAGACATCACTGACTGCATCCTAAGGATCCCCTATTCGGGACAATGCATCAGCTACAATATTCTCCTTCCCCCTTATGTGGATTAGATCCATTTCATACTCTGGAAGGGCTAAACTCCAGCGCAGCAACCTGGAGTTGGTACCTTTGGCCCTGTGCAGCCAGACCAGAGGGGCCTGATCACTCAACACAGTGAATTTTTGGTTGCACAAATAGGGCTTAAGCTGCCTGACAGCCCAGACAATGGCATAACGTCCCCTTTCAATGGGAGCGTAATTTTGCTCAGTGGGGGACAATTTCTTGCTTAGGTACGCCACGGGATGTCTCTTACCCCCCGCCCCTCTTGCATTAGCACTGCCCCCAGCCCAGTATTGGAAGCATCGGTACACAGCGAAAAAGGCTTTTCAAAATGTGGGCTGGCCAACACAGGCTCTTTGGCCAAAGCCTCTTTATGCTCTGTAATCCCTGCTCACAGGCCTCTGTCCATTGCACCCAGTCTGGTTTTTCCTTTTTCGTTAGGTCCGTGATGGGAGCAGCTATGTCACTGAATCCCTGTACAAACCTCCTGTAATAATTGGCTAGACCAATGAACGATTGGACCTGTTTCTTAGTTCTTGGGATAGGCCAGTTCTTAATGGCCTCCACCTTTGAAGGCTCAGGGCGCAGTTGCCCATTGCCCACCCTGTCACCCAGGTAGGTTACCTCAGCAGCTCCCATTTTGCATTTAGAAACCTTAACAGTTAGAGTGGCCTCCCTGAGCCGGTGCAGCACAATCCCTATGTGGTTATGGTGATCTCGCCACGAACTGCTGAAGATGGCCAGGTCGTCTATATGGGCCCTGGCAAAAGATTCTAATCCTCGTAGGACCTCGTTTATAAGTCTCATGAAAGTAGCCCCTGAATTATGCATCCCAAAGGGCAACACCTTGAACTCATACAGGCCAGATTCCACTATGAAAGCGGATTTTCCTTGTGTATCAGCATCTAGGGGAATTTGCCAATACCCCCTGGTTAGATCCAGGGTGCTTATAAACTCCCCCCCCCCCTCGCCCCCAGCGTATCTAATAAATCCTCTATTCTGGGTGTGAGGGTAAGGGTCAGGCTGAGTGATAGCATTTAGCTTCCTGTAATCCACACAAAACCTCATGGTCTTATCCTTTTGGCACCATCACAATGGGAGAGGCCCAGGGGCTCATGGATTGGGTAATTACCCCTATTGCAAACATGCTTTCCACCTCTTCCTGGATCTGCCTTTGCATCTCTCCCTTGGCCCTGTAGGCTCTGCTGGGAGCTGGGCAGGGCTCCACCGTCTGAATGGAGTGTGTCATCCTATCTGTGAGCCCTGGCCTGTTGGAGAATGTTCCTCTGTGGTGTTTTAACAACATCAGCAACTCCTCCCTTTGAGGGGGAGCTAAACTCTCCCCCATCTCAATGCTCTCGAGAGGCGTCTCCTCCTGGCTTTCAGCAACCATGTCAATCAAAGGGATGGACCCTGCCTCTTCCTCAGCACAACAAATTATGTTCACATTTACCTCCCTTGCATGGTGTGATGAACTAGGAATGTTCTTAATGTTTTCTCTGAATACGGTCTTGATACCTCAGTGTCCCCATGGCAGTTCTTAAGTATCTGGCAGAGCAAAGGTCCAGTGCACCTAAATGCCTGGCACTCTGTCTCCTAGCAACTGATGGCCTGGGCCCCTCCTCTGCAAAGGTGCCAACTGAAGGTGTTGGAGACAAAGAGATCAGGTGACCTCCTGGCCCGGGAAAGGAACTGAGCAGAGGAGGAGGGGTTGGAGGGGGTTGTTAGTCTGGAGATGGCTGGGATCAAGGAGTGAAGAGCAGACGTGGGGGGGTCTGGCTCACTGCCCCCCAGAATGGACCCGGCCGAGGGGTCCGGTTCGCTGTATCTACAAGCTCTGTTTTAGACCCTGTTCCTGTCATCGAATAAACCTCTGTGTTACTGGCTGGCTGAGAGTCACGTCTGACTGCAAAGTGGGGATGCAGGACCCTGTGGCTTCCCCAGGACCCCGCCTGGGCGGACTCACTGGGGGAAGTGCATGGAGGGGCAGAGAATGCTGAATGATCCAAGGAGAGACCCAGAAGGTGAAACCATGTGAGCTTCTTGCCCTGGAGACAGTCTGCTCCAAGGGAGAGGAGGCTCCCCAAAGTCCTGCCTGGCTTTGTGGGGAGCAGTTCCAGAGCATCGCCCAGGGACTCCATGACACATGGTAGGCCTTCATTCTGTTCACATGCACTGTCTGCACACTTCCCCGGCCATGGGGTTTTCTTACATCATAGGTAACGTCATTAATTCTTTCCAATACCTCCATGGGTCCAGTCCAAACATCCTTCATTTTGTTCCTCCGGACAGGATCTAGCACCAACACCATGTCTCCTATTTCAAACGCTCTCTCCTGAGCATCTCTGTCATACCAGGCTTTCTGAGCATCTTGGCTCTCTTTCAGATTTTGGTCAACCAACTTCATCATCTCCTGCAAACTCTCCTTGAACTGAGCCACATACTCAGTCACCGGCTGCTCTGTATCCTCCACCTGACCCTCCCATGAGTCACGAACCAAATCTAGGGGCCCCCGGACCTGCCTTCCGTAGAGCAGTTCAAAGGGAGCAAACCCTGTAGACTCTTGGGGTACACTCCTGTATGCATACAATAGATATGGCAGTAGAACATCCCAGTCATTCTGAAGTCTATCCACAGACATTTTCAACATAGACTTCAGGGTCCCATTGAACCTTTCCACTAGACCATTAGTCTGGGGGTGGTAGGGAGCAGCTTTCAGGTGTCTCACCCCACATAAATCCCACAACTGCCTGAAAATCACAGACATGAAGTTAGACCCACAGTCAGACTGTATTTCCTTGGGAAAACCCACTCTGCTAAAAATAGAGAACAAGGCCACTGCCACTGTCTCTGCCTCAATATTAGCCAAGGCGACAGCCTCAGGATATCGGGTAGCAAAGTCTACCAGCACCAGGATGTATTTCTTCCCATTTCTGGAAGGTTTTGGGAATGGCCCCACAATATCCACAGCCACTCTAGTAAAAGCCTCCCCTATAATGAGCAGAGGCTGGAGGGGCACCTTGCTAGGCCCCCTTTAATCCCTTACGCTTCTGGCACAGTTCGCAGCTCCTGCAGTAATCTCTCACCGTCTCAAAGAGGTGGGGCCACTAGAAATTTTGCTCCAGCCTGTCACACGTTTTGCCTATACCCAGATGTCCTGCAAATGGACCATCATGAGCCAACTTCAATAACAGTACCACAAGCTGTTTGCGAGCTGCAGCTTGGGAATTCTTCCTTCCCCTGGGCAGCTCCCTATACAACAGCCCATCCTGCATGAAGAACCTGCCTCTCTCTTCACTGGCTGGGACCTGACTCTGAGCATCATTCCTGGTTCTCTCTAGAGATACGTCACTTTGCTGAGCCACCATGAATTGACTCTGGCTTTTGTCTGAATTCAGAACCATCTCTGACATTTCAGACAAACCTTCACCTGATCCATCTTGAGAGACACTCTCTGTCTGTTTGCCGTCCCCCTCACTGCCATCAGTCAGGGCATCTGCCACAGACCCAAACTTCCTCTGTGACCTGGTCACCACATTCATTTGGCCAGGCACCCCCAGTATGTTATTTCCTACCAAAACATCAGCCGGAATTAAATCTCAGACAGCAGCCTTTACATTCCCTGTAAAGCCGTCCCACTCAAGGTGGATTCTAGCCATTGGCAGGTCCACAGAGTATTCAGATAATGCCACTATCATCACATATTCCCCAGGCAACATGTCCTCTGGCTTCACCAGATGTCCCTTGACTATAGATACACCCGAGCCAGTGTCTCGCCATCCCATGCATTCATCACCATTGACCTTTGCCTCCATAATAAACCTCTCACTCCCTTGCCAAGCCTCAGTTCTGACATAGCTGGTGAGCTGATCCCCTCCTCCCAGAGCACCGCAGATGAGGGGGTTGGCATTAGCCACTGCTCTGCTTGCCCCTGGACTCAAGGTGGTGCTCATAGACTCATAGACTCCAGGACTCGAAGGGACCTCGAGAGGTCATTGAGTCCAGTCCCCTGCCCTCATGGCAGGACCAAATATTGTCTAGACCATCCCTAATAGACATTTATCTAACCTACTCTTAAATATCTCCAGAGATGGAGATTCCACAACTTCCCTAGGCAATTTATTCCAGTGTTTAACTACCCTGACAGTTAGGAACTTTTTCCCTAATGTCCAACCTAAATCTCCCTTGCTGCAGTTTAAGTCCATTGCTTCTTGTTCTATCATTGGAGGCTAAGGTGAACAAGTTTTCTCCCTCCTCCTGATGACACCCTTTAGATACCTGAAAACTGCTATCATGTCCCCTCTCAGTCATCTCTTTTCCAAACTAAACAAACTCAATTCCTTCAGCTTTCCTTCATAGGTCATGATCTCAAGACCTTTAATCATTCTCATTGCTCTTCTCTGGACCCTCTCCAATTTCTCCACATCTTTCTTGAAATGCGGTGCCCAGAACTGGACACAATACTCCAGCTGAGGCCTGACCAGCACAGAGTAAAGTGGAAGAATGACTTCTCGTGTCTTGTTTACAACACACCTGTTAATGCATCCCAGAATCACGTTTGCTTTTTTTGCAACAGTATCACACTGTTGACTCATATTAAGCTTGTGGTCTACTATGACCCCTAGATCCCTTTCTGCCGTACTCCTTCCTAGACAGTCTCTTCCCATTCTGTATGTGTGAAACTGATTGTTCCTTCCTAAGTGGAGCACTTTGCATTTATCTTTATTGAACTTCATCCTGTTTACCTCAGACTATTTCTCCAATTTGTCCAGATCATTTTGAATTTTGACCCTGTCCTCCAAAGCAGTTGCAATCCCTCCCAGTTTGGTATCATCCGCAAACTTAATAAGCATACTTTCTATGCCAACATCTAAATCGTTGATGAAGATATTGAACAGAACCGGTCCCAAAACAGACCCCTGCGGAACCCCACTTGTTATACCTTTCCAGCAGGATTGGGAGCCATTAATAACTACTCTTTGAGTACGGTTAGCCAGACAGTTATGCACCCACCTTATAGCAGCCCCATCTAAATTGTACTTTCCTAGTTTATCTATAAGAATATCATGCGAGACCATATCAAATGCCTTACTAAAGTCTAGGTATATCACATCCACCGCTTCTCCCTTATCCACAAGGCTCGTTATCCTATCAAAGAACGCTATCGGATTAGTTTGACACGATTTGTTCTTTACAAATCCATGCTGGCTATTCCCTATCACCTTACCACCTTCCAAGTGTTTGCAGATGATTTCTTTAATTACCTGCTCCATTATCTTCCCTGGCACAGAAGTTAAACTAACTGGTCTGTAGTTTCCTGGGTTGTTTTTATTTCCCTTTTTATAGATGGGCACTATATTTGCCCCCTTCCAGTCTTCTGGAATCTCTCCCGTCTCCCATGATTTCCCAAAGATAATAGCTAGAGGCTCAGATACCTCTTCTATTAACTCCTTGAGTATTCTAGGATGCATTTCATCAGGCCCTGGTGACTTGCAGGCATCTAACTTAGTTCTAAGTGATTTTTTACTTGCTCTTTTTTTATTTTATCTTCTAAACCTACCCTCTTCCCGTAAGCATTCACTATATTAGACATTCCTTCGGACTTCTCAGTGAAGACCGAAACAAAGAAGTCATTAAGCATCTCTGCCATTTCCAAGTCTCCCGTTACTGTTTCCCCCTCCTCACTGAGCAGGGGGCCTACCCTGTCCTTGGTCTTCCTCTTGCTTCTAATGTATTGATAAAAAGTCTTCTTGTTTCCCTTTATTCCCATAGCTAGTTTGAGCTCATTTTGTGCCTTTGCCTTTCTAATTTTGCCCCTGCATTCCTGTGCTGTTTGCCTATATTCATCCTTTGTAATCTGACCTAGTTTCCATTTTTTATATGACTCCTTTTTATTTTGTAGGTCATGCAAGATCTCGTGGTTAAGCCAAGCTGGTCTTTTGCCACATTTTCTATCTTTCCTGCCCAGCGGAATAGCTTGCTTTTGGGCCCTTAATAGTGTCCCTTTGAAAAACTGCCAACTCTCCTCAGTTGTTTTTCCCCTCAGTCTTGATTCCCATGGGACCTTACCTATCAGCTCTCTGAGCTTACCAAAATCCACCCTCCTGAAATCCATTGTCTCTATTTTGCCGTACTCCCTTCTACCCTTCCTTAGAATTGCAAACTCTATGATTTCATGATCACTTTCACCCAAGCTTATGTTGTGCTGTTGTGGCTTGGCTCAGCCTGGGTGCTCAGAGTAATGGAATTGGCATCTACTGTGGCTTTTGGGGTTGCTGGTTTTGGGCTGCCCTTTAGGGTCGAGCAATCTGGTCTTATGTGGCCAAGCATCCCACAGTGATAGCATGTAACCGGTTTATGTTTGGGGTGAGAGTTCCCAACCTCTACGCCCCCGGGAGCCACCTTACAAGAGTCAGGGCCAGGTTTACCTTTAAATCCTTCCCTCCTCTTGAACTGGGGAGAATGGTGACTACTTTTCCCTTGGGGTTTATACTCTTCCCGAGCCCTATTTTGGGTATGTGCATCTGCAATCTCTGCAGCCCGTAGGACTGACTCGGGGTCCCTATCACACACAGCTGCTCTCACGTGGTCAGGCACAATGTTTAAGAACTGTTCCAAAGTTATTAAATCCAGCAGCTTTTCAAAACTCCCATGTGCCTTTGCTCCCATCACCCACTTTTTAACAAAACCCATCAGCTTATGAGCACATTCTACAAAAGTACAGTCATTAGACATCTTAAACTTTCTAAACTTAACTCTGTAAGAATCAGGAGTAACCTTGAACCGCCTTAACACAGAATCTTTAAACCACCCATAATCCAGGCTTCTTGTTCCCCCAAATCATTAAATGCCTCCCTGGCTTTTCCAGTCAGTCTGGTCAGCAGGACGGGCATTCACTGATCATTGGGGATCTGATACAGAGTGCAGAGGCGCTCAAAGGTGGACAAAAACTCCTCTATATCCTCCATATCATTGTAGATGGGACACATCTTTTCCCAGTTCTTCTCCTGGCGGTGGGTATGTGGAGTACCAGGTGGCGATGACTTTCTCCGCTCTTGCATTACTTGGAGCTGCAGTCTGGCCGTCTTCTGTTCCATCTGTCGAGCTCTCTCCTCAGCAGCCAGTAATTCCAGATGCTCCTTACGAGCTTTTTCTTCTCTCTCAGCAGCTTCTCTTTCAAATTCAGCTATTTTCTGCCTTTCCAGCAGGTCTGCTAGTTTCTGTTCATGCTCGAATTGCAGTTTATTGGCTGCCTCTTTCATTCGAATTGCTTCTGCAGTCTCTGTATTATCAGGTAAGGGCTGTGCTCCTGCCTCCTGATCACCGGCCATTAGCAGATCTCTTAGTTCTTGATTTGTAGCTTTCTTTCTAAAGCTTATCCCCTTTTCTGAACACAAATCTTCCAGGGCTTTTTTGTCAAGACCCTCATATGCCCTTTGCTCATCCATTGCAACTGCTCTTTAACCAACCGAACTCTCAGTCCCAAAATTCGAATTTGGATAGCGTGGGGTTCTGACCCAAAGCTTAATTGACCTGGTTCTGTGGATCCTAGCACAACTACGCCACTGTGACGTTGTGATTTTGGCGGGACCCAACTGAGAGTGCCAGTTCAGGACCAATTGCTCAAACAGAGCAGTCACAGCCCCAGGCTGGGGTTTTTCCATCTCTAAGGCAAACCAAACCAGCCAGACAAAAAGGACTTCGGTTTTACCCCACTGGCTGACCACAAGTCACACAAGCAATTTCCTTAGACACACCAGTCTCCCAGTATCACCATCAGTGCCACCCGTCCTGGGATGAATGGTTATGAAAACCAACACCCCAGTAAAAGAAAACGGTTCTCTCGATCCCAAAGGACCAAGCCCCAGACCCAGGTCAATATACACATTAGATCTTACCCACAAATCACGCTGTTGCCAATCCTTTAGAATCTAAAATCTAAAGGTTTATTCATAAAGCGAAAAAGAGAGAGATGAGAGCTAGAATTGGTTAAATGGAATCAATTCCATACAGTGATGGCAAAGTTCTTAGTTCAGGCTTGTAGCAGTGATGGAGTAAACTGCAGGTTCAAATCAAGTCTCTGGAGAACATCCCCCGCTGGGATGGGTCGTTCAGTCCTTTGTGCAGAGCTTCAGTTTGTAGCAAAGTCCCTCCAGAGGTAGGAAGCAGGATTGAAGACAAGATGGAGATGAGGCATCAGCCTTATATTGGCTCTTCCCGGTGTAAGAACACTTTGTTCTTACTGTGGAAAATTACAGCAAAATGGAGTTTGGAGTCACATGGGCAAGTCCCTGCACACCCTGCTGAGTTACAAGGCGCATCTGCCTCCTCTCAATGGGTCAATTGTGTAGCTGATGGTCCTTAATGGGCCATCAAGCAGGCTAAGCAGAGCTAACACCAACTTGTCTTGGGTGTCACCCAGAACTACAGCACCAATTTGAAATACAGACAGTATAGAGCCAATACTTATAACTTCAACTATAAAATGCTACAGACATACAGACAGCATAATCATAACCAGCAACCCATAACCTGGTCTTAGACACCTTATATGACCCCCTTTACATAGGATTTGGTGCCACTACAGGACCTTGGTTGCAACCCATGTTCTATATGGTCCCAGTTGATATCAATAACGTCACAAAGGGCCATTAAGAAACACAATAGAAGAAGCTTCTCCCCACCTGGGGGGCCTTCCTGTGGACATGGAGAATGGCTGCTCTGACACAGGGAAGCATGTGAGGACAGGTGGCCAGATCATGTGACGCTGGACTCCATCTTGTGCCTGTATCTTGCCACAAACTGTGCTGGGGGCTTCTGTTTGGGACAAGGAAGTTCCCTCCACATGGGAGAAGCTATAAAAGGGGGAAGTGACATCATCACTTGGCCTCACTCCCCCTGCCCCCAACTCAACACCTGGAAACACGGCTAGAGGGAAAAGCCTTGGAACATGGGAGGGGGCCCAGCTGGAAAGGAGCATTTCCAAACTGTGCATGGAGGATCTAGGAAGTGCCTGTACCATCAGGGGAGACACTGCTGGAGTCAAGTCCTGCCTAGTGTATAGAACTCAGATTGTGTTGTTGTTTTATTTCTTAGGTAACCAACTCTGATCTGTTAACTATTACTACTAATCACTTACAATCTCTCTCTCTGTAAGTAGTAAATCTGTTTTATATTTTTTACCTAAGACAGGGTGTTGTTTAAAGTGCAAAGGGAAATCTGCTCAGGAATAGGGGCTGGTGCATTGTCCTCTACACACTGAGGGAGGGCAGACTGGGTAATAACTTACTCTGGTTGGCACAGCTCTGGGGTCCTAGGCTGCGGGGGTCAGGGGAACTGGCTGGAGCCTCTCTCTTGTTGGTTCATGAGTGGCTGCTGAAAGTATTCATGCAACTCAGCTGGGAGTGTCCCTGTCTGTAAGTAGCTGTGTGAGTGCAGGACCTGGAGGGGTCTGCAGCCTGTCACAGCATCCCAGTGCGAGAGGGAGCCCAGGTTTGGTGAGACAGAGGGCTCAGCAGTACCCCAGTTCCAGGTTGTACCCCGGGGAGCCCATGACGGCGACCCGAGGGGTAGCCAGCCTGAACACAGCAGGAGGAAGCGGTGCCCTCTGGGGGGCCTGGGCTGGGCTGGGGCCTGTACCCGATGCTCACTTGAGCTGCTGATGAGGGTGGCATGATAGTAAACACCCCGTGCATGCATGTGAGCTGCCGATGGGACGTCTCCAGGCTCCTTCTGTGCCCCCATCTGCCCGGTGCCACCATCCTGCCCGTGAGCCTGGGCACCGCCCAGCCACGAGGCGCCCACGGTCATCTGGTAAAAGGCCAAGGCCAAGGCCAGTGCCAGCAGCACCAGGGCTGAGAAGATGCGGGTGCAGGTCTCCCGGTGGTGCTGCTGAAGCGGGGATCTGCAGAGAGCCAGAGAGAACAGAGCGATCAGTCCCCGCGGTAGCCAGACAGCTGTGCAGCCTGTGCTCCGGGTCGCGCCCGGGAGGGAGGCTCCGGGCAGACTGCGGGGGGCACCGGAGAGCAGGACGGAGGCAGCCGCAGAACTATGGGTGCACTGGCGGGAGTCCAGGGGTGAACATCCGGGGGTGGGTCAGGACGCAGGGGCATCAGCAGAGCTAGAGGTGCAAGGCTCGGGGAGCGGGGGCGGGTCAGGACAGAGGGGCACCACAGAGCTAGGGGGGGCAGCCCAGGGCTGGGGGAACGCGGGGGGGGGTCAGGACGGCAGGACACCACAGAGCCGTGGGGGAGAGCCCAGGTCTGGGGGAGCAGGGGGAGGGTCAGGACGGAGGGGCACCACAGAGCTGTGGGGGGGAGCCCAGGGCTGGGGGTCAGGACAGAGGAGCACCACAGAGCTGTGGGGGGGAGCCCAGGGCTGGGGGTCAGGACAGAGGGGCGCCACAGAGCTGTGAGGGGAGCCCAGGGCTGTGGGTCAGGACGGAGGGGCACCACAGAGCTGTGGGGTGGAGCCCAGGGCTGGGGGAGCACGGGGGGGGGTCAAGACGGAGGGGCACCGCAGAGCTGTGGGGGCAGCCCAGGGCTGGGGGAGCACGGGGGGGGGGTCAGGACGGAGGGGCACCGCAGAGCTGTGGGGGGAGCCCAGGGCTGGGGGAGCACGGGGGGGGTCAAGACGGAGGGGCACCGCAGAGCTGTGGGGGCAGCCCAGGGCTGGGGGAGCACGGGGGGGGGGTCAGGACGGAGGGGCACCGCCGAGCGGTGGGGGGAGCCCAGGGCTGGGGGAGCATGGGGGGGGGTCAGGACGGAGGGGCACCGCCGAGCGGTGGGGGGAGCCCAGGGCTGGGGGAGCATGGGGGGGGTCAGGACGGAGGGGCACCGCCGAGCGGTGGGGGGAGCCCAGGGCTGGGGGAGCACGGGGGGGGGTCAGGACGGAGGGGCACCGCCGAGCGGTGGGGGGAGCCCAGGGCTGGGGGAGCACGGGGGGGGTCAGGACGGAGGGGCACCGCCGAGCGGTGGGGGGAGCCCAGGGCTGGGAGCCAGCTCCACTCGCCAGCCTGTCCCGCTGCCCCAGGAGGCTGGGAGGAAGCTGGGAGATCTGCTGCTGCCTAGTGGGATTCGTGAGGCCCATTCAGCTCCCGTAACAGGATTACAGCCAAATTCACCAGCCGCCGGGAGCCGAGCTGCAGCCAAGGCCAGGGGCTGAGAGAGCTCGGGCGCTTTGTGGGAGGGGGCTCCCGGGGCAGGCAGGGCAGGGAGGAAGAGGCAAGGGGTGGGGCAGGCCACTCGATCTGCACCCACGCAGGTGCCTCACGCCTGGTGCAATCTAGGGAGGGGGGAGCTGGGCCTGGCACCAAACGGTGAGCCACCCGCCCAGACTCCAGGCCCGGGGAGGGGCCAGCTGAGCCAGTGTCCCCACCCCCTCCCCTGATGCCAAGGGTCCGGGGTGTTGTGTGTCACCCGTACCCCTTCCCTGCCACTGGCCTGAGCGCTCCCAGCAGCACAGCCAGCGCCTCGCTGGGGCAGACGCGGGGCCCTGGTCCAGGCCCCTCCCGCTGCAGCTCCCTCGGGCTGCCTGTCTGGTCCCGCCCCAGCAGTGCCCAGAGTCGGGCAAAGCCACGTAGCTTGCGGCAGGGCCAGCGCCCATCTGGGACGCGGGCCCATCGATGCCACTGGCACCATGCTCGCTGTTCTTTACAAGCTCTCCGGCCTCAGATCGGGCACCCTCGCTGCAGCTCCCCCCCACTGCCATGGTGCCCGTCCCGAAGGGCAGCGGGCGAGGTGACATAGCGACACTCAGGCCCTGGGAGACGTGCCCGCGGGGGGCGAGACTGAAGGGCTGAGGGAACTTTGTTGAGACTTATGCCCTTATGGTCTGGGAGTGAGAGCGAGTCACCGGGGAAACACATGTCCTGGTGCTGTCACCCCTCCCCGGCTAGCCCGTGCTGCAGCGTATTGCTCCACTCTGCACTGCTCCAACACCCCAGAAAGGTCTGGGGGGTGGTATTTCTGGAGGATCCAGTGATCGGGGCTGGATCCCACAGGGGACACTGCAGGGCCTCCAGGGCTGGGTGGATCCGTGGGCAGCCTGCAGGGCTGGTGCAGCCCAGCGAGAGGGCTGGAGGGGTGGGGGTGGCAGGGAACTGGCATGACCCCCTCCCGCTGCAGGCAGGGGTAACAAGGTGACTGGGGTGCCCCGAGAAGCGTCACACCGTCATCCAGCCTGGCATACAGGCCCGGCCCCCCAGCGCTAGCAGGCAGAGGGAGGCTGGGCCGTTCCAGGCACTCCCCTGCAGGGCGACTGCCAGCCCCACCTAGCTCCCCCCCCGTATGCTGGGCAGCCCCCAGCCAGCCGTGCTCATCCCCAGCGCTGTTGCTCGCAGTGCCCACAGGCCCTGCAATGGGGTGAGCCCTGTGCTCTGGATCTGGGCCCAAGTGGTTCCATTGCGGGATCCGAGCCCTGACTCGGCACAGCCCAGGGGCCAGGGGCAGTGGCGGGCAGAGCCAGCGCTGGCCGAGGGACGGGGTTTTCAGGCAGGCTCTCTCCAGGCCCGGCCGGGGCTCACCGGCTCTGCACTCTCGCTGGGAGCCGCGGGCCCCAGAGCTGCAGTCTGGGTGTCCGTGCGGCCAGGCCAGCCCCAGGCACTGACCTCTCCCTACCCGTCCGGGTCTGTGTCGCCATCCCGGTGGTCCCCGGGCAGGGGGAGCTGGCCCTTGGCCCCCAGCAGTCGGGGCGCGGCCCCTTCCCCTGCTGGCTGAGGGGCCCCCGAGCAGGGGTGAATGGTTCATTAAATACCTGGCTGGCTGCACGGAGCCAGGCTGCGTCTCCCAGGGCCCCCGAGTCCCAGGGCAGCTCCTGGGCTCCAGCCGGGCCTGACGATCCACACGTGCGTGCTGCCGCGAGCGGCTCACCTGGGCCGAATGTCCCTGTGCTGGAGGGGAGCCCAGGCCCCATGGGGGTCCAAGGAGCCTATCAGCCCCTGGGGGCAACGTGGGCAAGCCAGGGGCCGGGCGTGGGGGGCGGAGCGGATGGGCTGGGCGGGGTGGGGGGGGCAAGCCAGGGGCTGAGCTGGGCGTGGGGGGCAGGGGTGATAGGCGAGGAGGGGGCCAGCCAGGGGCTGGGAGAGGGGGACAGGGGGGATGGGCGAGGGGGGCAGCACAGCTCCCCCGTTAACGCTCGGGAGCCAATCTCTGATGGGGGGTGGGGGGTGCCCTGCACAGCCAGCCCGGCCCCCCAGCAGCTGCCCGGCCCGGTGTAGGGCGGCCGTAGGGCCAGGCACGGTGCAGCCCCCACTGCAGCTGGCACGTGGGGCCGGGGGGCAGCCCCGGGACTGCGGGGCCCCCGTGGGAGTAGGGGGCGGTTATAGGGCCAGGTGGAGGCTGGGCGGTGTTGGGAGGCTCGGCCTGGGGGGGGGGCAGGCGGCACCTGCCGGGGACCTGCGGGCGGGCGGGGCTGGTCTCCGCTCCGCTCTGGTCCGCACTCACCAGCCCGGTCTGGTCCGCAGCTCCATCACCTCCCCGTCACTGTCCCCCAGCCGCTGGTACCGGGTCGGGGCTGCCGCCTCCATGCCGGCCGGGCTCTGCATCTGCCGCGGCTTCCAGGTCTGCCCCCATCCAGGGATCCCCCGCCCCGATGCCTCGGTGACGGGCGCCGCTGAGACCTGGGGCGGGCCAGGGCACGGGGAGCCCGCAGGGAGCAGCAGCCACCACCCCCAGGGAGAGAGGGGATTTCCCGGGGGAGGGGGTCTGGGCCTCGGCCCTGCACGGGGGGCTGGGGCTGGCGGGGGGGGCCACACTGGGGCTGGCATCAAAGGTCCCGTGGCTATTAGCCCTAAATCCTGCCTGCCACCCTGCACTGGCCCTGCAGGCTCGGCAGGACACATGGGCCCGGAGGGGGCTGACACATCTTGGGGCACCGGGTCGCTGCCACTTTCTCAGGGCTGTGCCCACCAGGGAAATGCTGCCCAGGTGCCAGCGGCAGGCAGCACAGACGCTCCGCTCTCCGGGTCTGGGAGCCCTGCTCACTCCCTCCAGGCTAGAGCTTTGCACACTCATTTGTCACACCAGTGTCCAGCCCCTTGTCCTCCGCACACCAGCCGGGCACAGATCTACTGCCTCGGGGTCATCGGTCTCCCCTGTCCAGCTCTCCTGGGCACCTGGCTCGTAGGCAGGGTCACTGTAAGCCAAGCGGACGTTTCTTTACCAGGTAGAGTGAAACCAAAGCAAGTTGGAGGATCTGGAAACCAGGGCCGGCTCCAGACACCAGCTTATCAAGCAGGTTCTTGGGGCGGCAACTCCGGAGTGGGGCGGCACTTTCAGGGATTCCGCGGCAATTCGGTGGAGGGTCCCTCTGTGACGATGCGGTTCTGGCAGGACCCAACTGAGAGTGCCAATTCAGGACCAATTGCTCAAACAGGGCAGTCACAGCCCTAGGCTGGGGTTTTTCCACCTCTAAGGCAAACCAAACCAGCCAGACAAAAAGGACTTTGGTTTCACCCCACTGGCTGACCACAAGTCACACAAGCAGTTTCCTTAGACACTCCAGTCTCCCAGTATCACCACCAGTCCCACTCGTCCTGGGGATGTATGGTTATGAAAACCAACACCCCAATAAAAGAGAAAACGGTTCTCTTGATCCCAAAGAATCAAGCCCCAGACCCAGGTCAATATACACATCAGATCTTACCCACAAATCACGCTGTTGCCAATCCCTTAGAATCTAAAATCTAAAGGTTTATTCATAAAAGGAAAAAGAGAGAGATGAGAGCTAGAATTGGTTAAATGGAATCAATTCCATACAGTAATGGGAAAGTTCTTAGTTCAGGCTTGTAGCAGTGATGGAATAAACTGCAGGTTCAAATCAAGTCTCTGGAGAACATCCCCCACTGGGATGGGTCCTCAGTCCCTTGTGTAGAGCTTCAGCTTGTAGCAAAGTCCCTCCAGAGGTAAGAAGCAGGATTGGAGACAAGATGGAGATGAGGCATCAGCCTTATATAGGCTCTTCCAGGTGTAAGAACACTTCTTTGTTCTTACTGTGGAAAATTACAGCAAAATGGAGTTTGGAGTCACATGGGCAAGTCCCTGCACACCCTGCTGAGTCACAAGGCGTATCTGCCTCCTCTCAATGGGTCAATTATGTAGCTGATGGTCCTTAATGGGCCATCAAGCAGGCTAAGCAGAGCTAACACCCGCTTGTCTGGGATGTTTCCCAGAACTGCAGCACCAATTTGAAATACAGATAGTATACAGCCAATACTTATAACTTCAACTACAAAATGCTACAGACATACAGACAGCATAATCATAACCAGTAACCCATAACCTGGTCTTAGACACCTTATATGACCTCCTTTACATAAGGTTTGGTGCCACTACAGGACCTTGGTTGCAAACCATGTTCTATATGGTCCCAGTTTATATCAATAACGTCACACTGAGCAAGTGCAGGATGGTGGTAGAATGTGCATTTGGCCATTTAAAGGTGCGCTGGTGCACATTACTGACTTGCTCAGACCTCAGCCAAACCAATGTCCCCTTTGTTATTGCTGCTTGCTGTGTGCTCCACAATCTCTGTGAGAGTGAGGGGGAGACTTTATGGCAGGGTGGGAGGCTGAGGCAAATCGCCTGGCTGCTGACTACGCGCAGCCAGACACCGGGGCGATTAGAAGAGCACACCAGGAAGCGGTGCGCGTCAGAGAAGCCTTGAAAACGAGTTTCATCATGGGCCAGGGTACGGTGTGACTGTTGTGTTTGTTTCCCTTTGATGAAACCCTCCCTTGATTAACTCATTCCCTGTAAGCAACAAGGAAATAAAATCACTATCATTTAAAAATCATGTATTCTTTATTAATTCATTATAAAAAGAGGGAGAGAACTGACAAGGTAGCCTGGGTGTGGTTTGGGAGGAGGATAGGAGGGAAGGAAAAGGCCGCTAAAAAAATGTCAAAATAATAGCAGCCTTTTGGTTGGGCTGTCCACGGGAGTGGAGTGGGCGGGTGCACGAAGCCTCCCCCCAAGCGTTCTTACACGTCTGGGTGAGGAGGATGTGGAACATGGTGAGGGGTGAGGGTGGTTACACAGGGGCTGCAGCACACTCTGTGACCCTGCTGCTGTTCCTGAAAGTCCACCAGACGTCGGAGGATGTCAGTTTGATCATGCAGCAGCCCCAGCATTGCATCCTGCCACCGCTGAACTTCCTGCCTACACCTCTGATGTTCCTGCTGCCACCTCTCATCTCGAGCGTCCCTCCTGTCCTCACCTTGGTCCCTCCTGTCCTCACGTTCACTGCCATCTTTCCTGTACTTTGATACCGCGTCCTTCCATTCATTCAGATGAGCTCCTTCATTGTGGGTCACTTCCACGATTTCCGAGAACATTTTGTCTCGCGTCTTTTTTTTCTGCTGTGTTATCTGAGCTAGCCTTTGGGATGGAGTAGGGAGGCTTGAAAAATTTGCAGCTGCATGAGGGAGGGAAAAAAGGGAGAGAAGTATTTTAAAAGAGACTTTTAACAGAACAATGCTTATACTCTTTCATGGTGAACAACACTATTCACCTTACACAGCACGTGTGATTTCACTACAAGTTCGCATTTTGCATCTTAATATTGAGTGCCTGCGGCTCTGGTGTTAGAGATCTCCCAGGCGCAGGCCCGGGCAGCAGAATTCGGCTTGCATGCGGCCATGGTGAGCCATTGTCTTTCGGCTTCTGCAACCTTCATATACACAGTGCCCTCCTTTCCCAAATAGCAAGCAAAGCCCGTTCAGTGCTGCTTCTTTCCTGTTAACATGCAGCAGCAGAAACCACCCCCCATCCAATTCTCTGGGATGATCGCTTTGCCCCTCCTCCCACCGCGTGGCTGGTATCATGGAAGATCACTGCTAAACACCCCCGCCCCCGCATCGCGTGACTGGTAGCAGGGAAGATCCCTGCTAGCCAAACGTGAAAAAGCTCAGCGCCAATCACCCCCACCCCTCTTTCCCCTGCTTGGGGACCTGCAAGGAAGGATTTCTTTTAAGCAACAGGCAAACAGCCCAGCAGGAATGGCCATCTCTGTCCCCTTAATTAAATTCCGGAATTTCAACCGGGTTACCATGAACATTATCACTCTCCTGAGGATAACACAGCGAGATAAAGAACGGATGTTGCTTGAATGCCAGCAAACACCGGGACCATACGCAGCTAGGCTTTGTCATGCAATGATACCAGATTACTTGCTACATGCATGGCGTGGTCAAGTGTCCTACCATGGTGGACGGAATAAGGCTGCCCTGCCCAGAAACCTTCTGCAAAGGCTTTTGGAGTACCTCCAGGAGAGCTTCATGGAGATGTCCCTGGAGGATTTCCGCTCCATCCCCAGACATGTTAACAAACTTTTCCAATAACTGTACTGGCAGCGAATGCATCCCAAGTCCTCAGGGCAAATCAATCATTAAAAAACGCTTGCTTTGAAACCGTGTTTTATATTTACAAAGGTACACTCACCAGAGGTCCCTTCCATGGCTTCATTGTCTGGGCTACTGGCTTGGGAGGGCTGGGAGGGTAATTCCGCAGGCTGAGAAAAAGCTCCTGGCTGTTGGGGAGAACAGAGTGCTATGTGCTCTCTGCAAGTTCGTCCTCCTCTTCCTCCTCCTCATCTTCCCCGTCCGCAGAATCCTCAGCCATGGCTGAGATTAGCACCCCCACCTCGGAATCCACGGAACGGGTGGGGTAGTGGTGACAGACCCCCCGAGAATTGCATGCAGCTCAGCGTAGAAGCGGCATGTTTTCAGCCCTGCCCCGGACCTTCCGTTTGCTTCTTTGGTTTTCTGGTAGGCTTGTCTGAGCTCCTTCACTTTCACTCTGCATTGCACGGAGTCCCTGGCGTGGTCTCTCCATCATGGCCTTGGAAATTTTTTCAAATGTTTTTTCATTGTGTCTTTTGGAACGGAGTTCTGTTAGCACAGAATCCTCTCCCCGTACAGCGATCACATCCAGTACCTCCCGTGCGGTCCATGCTGGAGCTCTTTTTCGATTCTCAGGAGACTGCATTGTTACCTGTGCTGATGAGCTCTGCGTGGTCACCTGTGCTGGTGAGCTCTCCACGGTGGGCGAACAGGAGATGAAATTCAAAAGTTCGCGGGGCTTTTCCTGTCTACCTGGCCAGTGCATCCGAGTTCAGATGGCTTTCCAGAGCGGTCACAATGGTGCACTGTGGGATACCGCCCGGAGGCCAATACCATCGAATTGCGACCACACTAACCCTAATCCGACATGGCAATACCGATTTCAGCGCTACTCCTCTCTTCGGGGAGGAGTACAGAAATCAGTTTTAAGAGCCCTTTATATCGATATAAAGGGCTTCGTTGTGTGGACGGGTGCAGGGTTAAACTGGTTTAACTCTGCTAAATTTGGTATAAACGCGTAGTGGAGACCAGGCCTGTGGCAAGAAACACCAAAGATTCAGGTGACTATCCTTACAGTGAAACTGTAAAGCAGCAAAACCAATGAGGAGACCTTGTGGCACCTTAGAAACTAGCTCTGTTTGTTAACGTAATGTGTGATGAGAGCACTGACCACAGGGACGAGAGTCAGCTTATTATTTACCATCGCTTTGTGAATGTTGACACAAGTGAAATTCGGTCTGAGTTTTTTACCTTAATTGAAATAGCTGAATGCTATAATGCTGAAAATCTGAATGCAGCTATTGTTGGTTGTGTGGAAAATGACCAGAACAACTATTCCGTGGAGAAAATTGTGGGATTTACTTCAGACGGGGCACCTGTAATGCTAGCCCAACATGAAAGCATTTCAAAGCAACTGAAAGATTGCTATAGTGATTTATTCATCCAGCACTGTATGACCCATTGTCAGGCCTTCATGGCTAGAGACGCTGAATCAGTCCTATCTGACTTTGTGGAAGACAACGATCAAAGCGACACTTAGACATTTCAGTGGGGCTGCGAGAAAAAAGGAGTTTAGACAGATCTGGGAGCTGAATGAAGAGGAATATTCAAATCTGGTTAGCTGCAAAAAAATTAGCTGGTTAAGTTTGGCTGCCTGCAGCGATAGGTTCAAGCCAGTGCAATACTTTGAGAGAGAGTCATTTGGGAATGGATCACTAAATTATAGAACAAGTTGCCAGAATATCTACGACATGCTACAGTCCCCTAAATTCATTCTGTATTTCAGTATCTTGAATTGGGTTTTGCCACTTCTCACAGCAATGAATTTGACTCTACACAATTTGATCGGTTTCTGTCAGAACACTTGCAACTGTATGGAGAAATGATAGCAGGCACACTTTGTACTTCTCTAAAACGGTGTGCTATGAATTTATTCAGCTAATGAGTGATAAACTAACTACATAAATTCTGAATGAAGTTAAGTTTGCAAAATATTATGGAATAAGCATTGATTCAACTCCAGACATTTCACCTATGGACCAGTTAATGTTCATAATAAGATATGTAAAAGAAGATGGCCCAGCCATAGAACAATTTGTGGGCTTTATGCCCAGTGCAGGGCATAAATCTCGGCAGCTCGCAGAGACTGTACTGAATACCTTGGACACCTGTGGGCTAGACACTAAGGACTGCCATGGTCAGTCTTACAATAACGCAAGCAATATCTCTGGTGTGTACTCAGGAGTACAAGCTAGAATAAGGGAAGTGAATGGGTGGGTCAGTACATCCCGTGTGCAGCTCATTCACTTCATCTCATGGGATCATATGCCAACGAGTGCTGCAAGGAAACAATGTCTTATTTCTGTACTTTGCAACGACTGTATGACTTTTTCACTGCTTCCACCCATCGTTGGGGCAGAATAATGTCTTGTGTCAAACCCGGTACACGTGTTGTTAAAAGCTTACAAAAGCAAACACATTGGTCAGCGAGACAAGATGCATGCCAGGCTCTTTAAGATGGCTGGACTGATATTATTAATGCCCTTACTCACATCTCAGCTAATGCCACTGAAAAGGCAATGATACGAAATGAATCAAGGAATATTCTTGATAAACTTGAAGGCCTGGAGGCTTCAATAATGACGAATGTCTGGAGAACCCTACTTCAGCCATTCAAAGCAGTCAATGTAAAGTTGCAGAGTGTCCAGATTGATTTGGGAACAATTATTCAGCTGTACAGTTCTCTGTCCGAATTTCTGACAAGCATGAGAGACAATTTTGATAATTACAAACAACTTGCTAAATCAGTATCTGGACTTAATGAATATGAATATGACCATAACAGAGGCAGAAACATAACCCCAGGTCTGATGATAACAAAGAAGACGAATTACCGAAAACAGGTCAAGACAATTATCGTATTAACACATTGACTGTAGTGACGGATAGACTATGTGAAGAGGGACGGTGATGGAGTGAGGCTTACAACATACTGTTTGAATGCCTCAGTTTTCTAGAAAAGTTAAAGACATTGAATATACCAGAAATCTCGACAGGCGCTGTTAATTTGTTAGCAGAGTTCAATGAGGACTTGGAGGATTCTTTCACAGATGAATGCATCCACCTCAACAGGCAACTGAAGGAGACAAGGACTGGATGAGCAACTGGCTTTCCTTACAAACCTTATGTTTCATCTCAATCTCAGTTGAGGGGCACTGGAACGGGGGGGTCGGGTGTGATGTGTTGGATCACAGAACCTCCTTTGGGAGCTGCCAACCGATGTGCCAAGATTACTTCTATCCCTGGTTTCCCTGCCAGCTCGGGACTTGAGCACCCCATCTTGCCGAGCCAGACACTCTTGTCTACTTCAACAAAGACCCAGAGTGTGAATCACTTGCCCCAAAGCTGCAGGTTTACTTGAAAACAGCTCACAGAAGTGTACTTGTCTTTAGCACCCAGATGCCCAACTCCCAGTGGGGTCTAAACCCAAATAAATCCGTTTTACCCTGTATAAAGCTTATGAAGGATAAACTCATAAATTGTTCGCCCTCTATAACAGTGATAGAGAGCTATACACAGCTGTTTGCTACCCCAGGTATTAACACATACTCTGAGTTAATTAATAAGTAAAAAGTGATTTTATGAAATGCAGAAAGTAGGATTTAAGTGGTTCCAAGTAGTAACAGTAACAGACAGAACAAAGTAAGATACCAAACAAAATAAAATAAAATGGGCAAATCTGTGTCTAATCAAACTGAATACAGATAAGAGCCTCACCAATTTCAGAATGCTCCCTTCTACAGGCTAATCTCCTTTTAGTCTGGGTCCAGCAACCACTCACACCCCTGTAGTTACTGTCCTTTGTTCCAGATTCCTTCAACTATCTTGGGGGGTGGAGAGGCTCCCTCTTTAGTCAGCTGAAGACCAAGTGGAGGGGTCTCTCCTGGACTTAAACAGACTCTCTCTTGTGGGTGGAGACCCCCTCCTCACTCCTATACAAAGTCCAGCTCCAAGATGGAGTTCTGGAGTCACCTGGGCAAGTCACATGTCCGTTCATGACTCAGTCTTTACAGGCAGAAGCCAATTTACACATGGTTTCTTGTATGTCTCCAGGAAGACTTCTTATGTGGATTGGAGCTGTGACGTTGCGATTCTGGAGGGACCCAACTGAGAGTGCCAATTCAGGACCAATTGCTCAAACAGGGCAGTCACAGCCCAAGGCTGGGGTTTTTCCACCTCTAAGGCAAACCAAACCAGCCAGACAAAAAGGACTTCGGTTTTACCCCACTGGCTAACCACAAGTCACACAAGCAATTTCCTTAGACACACCAGTCTCCCAGTATCACCACCAGTGCCACCCGTCCTGGGATGAATGATTATGAAAACCAACACCCCAGTAAAAGAAAAAGGTTCTCCAGATCCCAAAGGACCAAGCCCCAGACCCAGGTCAATATACACATTAGATCTTACCCACAAATCACGCTGTTGCCAACCCTTTAGAATCTAAAATCTAAAGGTTTATTCATAAAAGGAAAAAGATAGAGATGAGAGCTAGAATTGGTTAAATGGAATCAATTACATCCAGTAGTGGCAATGTTCTTAGTTCAGGCTTGTAGCAGTGACGGAGTAAACTGCAGGTGCAAATCAAGTCTCTGGAGAACATCCCCCACTGGGATGGGTCCTCAGTCCCTTGTGTAGAGCTTCAGCTTGTAGCAAAGTCCCTCCAGAGATAAGAAGCAGGATTGAAGACAAAATGGAGATGAGGCCTCTGCCTTATATAGGCTTTTCCAAGTGTAAGAACACTCCTTTGTTCCTGCTGTGGAAAGTTACAGCAAAATGGAGTTTGCAGTCACATGGGCCAGTTTCTGCACACCCAGCTGAGTCACAGGGCGTAACTGCCTTCTCTCGATGGGACAATTGTTAGGTGATGGTCCTTAATGGGCCATCAAGCAGGCTAAACAGAGCTGACACCAACTTGTCTGGGATCTTTCCCAGTAACACAACACAAGTATGAAATACAGACAGCATACAGCCAATATTCATAACTTCAACTACCAAAATGATACAGACATACAGACAGCATAATCATATCCAGTAACTCATAACTTGGTCTTGGACACCTTATATGACCCCCTTTACATAAGATTTGGTGCCACTACAGGACCTTGGTTGCAACCCATGTTCTATATGGTCCCAGTTTACATCAATAACGTCACAGGAGCCTTCCAAGCTCTTTTGTCTGTTAAGTGCTTCCTGATTGAGCACTTAACTTGCACATTTCTTTCCCAAGAAGTGACCAAATGTTCTAACTAAGGCTACTTAGAAATCAAGCAATTATACAGCCAATGTTCATAATTCTGAACACACAAATGATGCCTGCATATAACTAGGATGAACATAACCCTTAGATCATAACCTTTACATAGATATGTTACATGGCATATGTAGCAAAACCCTATTCCAGTTATATCATACATATATTTATAAGCACCCCCTATAAAGCCTTATGGGGTACACTGTCACAGGGGGGCCACGGCCTCATCACTTGTAAAAGTGTGCAGAACAGGTGGTGCGGGAGTGGGACCTCGGAGGAAGGGGCAGTGTGATGGTGGGGGCTCAGGGGCGGCGTGGGGGGCCGAGCCATGGTTCAGGCACCAGTGGCCTCCATGCACACTTTTAGGGAGCTTCTACTGTTCCAGATCTCAGCACACATCTATGGGGGAAGGACTGCCTTTTCGCTACATTGTTTAATTGAGTTGCCTCTTTTATGTCAAAACTGAGACGCTTTCAAAACAGTTTGTCTCAGAATAGGTTGGAGAGAGGTGGCAGCTGTCAGATAGCTGGACAGCATCACAGACAGCACTGGCGGCTGCCCACAAAGAGGTGGACACTCTATAGCAGCACCTGCTGCCGTGTTTTGGGCCCTTCAGTGGCCCCTGTGGAGATGTCACAACATCAAGCTCTACAGAACCACAGTTATACCAACCCTATTGTATGCAGTGAAATGCGGGCACTGCAGATGGCTGAACAGACTGAGGTTTTTGAGTCTCATTGTCTTCCACAGCTGCTCCCTGGTAAGTGGCAGGACAAGATCAGTAATGACGATTTTCGTAGTCAAATCCAGCAACTCCCCCCATCAGTAGGACTTTGGCTTCGGAGGCTCTCTCAGTATGGGCATATTCGGATAGAGGACCAATGAATTACAAAGTGCATTTGCCAAGGAATGCCACTACAAGGCCAGTGATCGCACGGTTGCCAAAAATGTGCCAGCACAATAAAATTACCACTGAGAGACCACTTTATGGACCTAGCTAGAGATCAAGCCAGGGGGTGTTTGATCTGCAAGGAGACAACATCCCTTTGGGATTTGCCATGATGCTGTTGATTTATTTGCTACAGTTCAGAACTGATAGTGGTGAGGATATAAATTATGAGAAACACTGCTATTAGACTCATGTTAGTTTTGATGGAAGATTTTAGAGCACTGGGGCTCTTTTTACCAGTCCTTCCACTGTTACAGACACTGATGTTGATAATGACCCTCCGAATTCTCAGTTATGAATTCCTGGACTAAAACATCATTCTGGACTTGAGAGTAAATTCACAGAACTGTGTGTCTCCAGCGAACCAGTATCATGGATCCAGAGGATCAATGCTACGCCCCTGGCTTTGAAACAGCCTCTCTGGGGAAATCACTTTGATCTGCCAGACCCCCAAGGGCTCTCTCTCTTCCTACAGGGCAGGCCACATGGCCTCAATGCCTCCTGAGACAGAAACTCTGGGGCTTCGACTCTCCTGCTTCACTGTTCAGCGAGTCCAACAGAGACAGACTCTGGGGAGAGACTCGTACGCCCTTCAGAGGCACGTCACCAATATTTACAGTGACACTCACCCAGCGTGCCAGAACAATCAGGTCTGTTAGTCATGGGGCACGCAACACAGGGAGCCCTTAGGTTAGCAGAGAGAACTGATGGTTAAAGCATCATCCATTCTGGTCAGCCCAGAGCCCAGCCAAGCTGCCGTGACTCCATTTTCAGTCTGACCTCCTTAGTTGGTTTCCAGGTGACAGAGCAACCAGCATCCTCCAGAAACCACCTCACACCTTCCAGCCTTTTGCTGCCAAGCTGGGATCTCTGCTCCGCTTCCCCAGTGAGAGCTGGTGAAATCCATGAGTCTGAGGTGAATACAAGGGGGCCAGATTGTTAAGCATAATGGGTTCACACAGGTTGTAGGAGACCACTTGAGAAAAAGAGGGCAATTAAGGGTTAGCAGGCCGTGTTACAAATTGTTAATGAGCCATGAACCCGGTGTCTGTTTAGTCCGTAGTTTTGTTGTGGGAGCAGAGTTATGAACTGTAAGTTCCCAATCTCGTCTTTTGAAGGTGTTGTGCAGGTTTCCTTTGTGGATGAGGACTGAGAGGTCAGACATGGAGAGATCGCTTTGCAAAAAATGTTCGCTCCCATGTTATATAGCAGAGGCAGGCAACCTATGGCACAGGTGCCAAAGGCGCACGCGAGCTGATTTTCAGTGGCACTACAATGCCCAGGTCCTGGCCACCGGTCCGGGGGGTTCTGCATTTTAATTTAATTTTAAATGAAGCTTCTTAAACAGTTTAAAAACCTTATTTACTTTACATACAACAATAGTTGAGTTATATATTATAGACTTACAGAAAGAGACCTTCTAAATATAGTGTATTTGTCTTTTATCATTTTTCCATGTGAGTTCATTCGAGAGCAGCGATTGTCTGGTTTCATCCATGTAGTTGCTGTTGGGGCATTTGGTCCACGGGATGAGGTACACCACGTGTTGTGACAGGAATGTGCGGGATCCATAAATCCTGTAAGTTGTCATGTGGAGGTGTTGATCTCTGCAGCAGTGGAGGTACATTGGCAGGTTTTGCATCTGCTGTTCTGGCAGGGTCTGCTGATGCTCTGAGTTGGTGTGTCCACTTCATCCTCACCCATAACTTTACAGTTTATAGTGAGTAAAGAATTAGGTGTCATTATCTTTTTAAGAGAGATGAGGTCATATCTTCTATTGGACCACCATCTGTTGGTGGATGGGACAATCTTCTGATCATCTATTTATGACAGAGAATAAGCAGATAAGGTGGAACAGGTAGGGACCCAAGTTACCAAGCTCTGGGTACCGGGGAGCTCTCCTGCACTCCATGGTTGTTTCAGTCTCTGCTCCTTCAGTCTCGTTTCTTCAGTTTCTGATCTGGTATTTCTCTGACTTAGACCCTTATTCAGTTGGTTTCTTATACTTTTTCATATTACATATTCATTAGCTTTCCTCCAATCAGCATTAAGCATTGTATCTCATGTAACCTGTACAATACACATGCGCATGCTTCAATGTGCACAACTTTTGCTGACTACGCTATTTTCATGCCATTATGTCTTCATGTCACCTTATCCCTCCTTTTCCCAACATAGGGACTTTTAGCATAACATTTTGTGTATTTATTATACCAATTAACTTCCTCTTATCTCAGTCCTCCCACACAATAGCAAAGTCACCTTTGTCCTGTGAGCTGTAAGCATTATCTAAACAAGCCTACATAAAAGAAATGGACCGGGGAGACAACACTCATGTCAGGCAAAACCTAGGCCATGTCGCTGGCATAAGTATTACCCCTGCCAAGCTCATGCACTGTCCATAATTATAAACTAGTAAACTAACAAACCCTTATTTTTACCATTCTGCGATTTTTCATTGGTTTAGTTCTGTGTCGCAGTTCAGTACGTGTGTATCATGTACCAGCCTAAATGAGCCAGTAACCTTTCGGTTTTCTTGGAATAGGGGAGTTATGGGGTTCACTGGACCCTTCCTTATCTTTTCCAAACCTGGGTTGTTGGAGAACGTTTTTCTCCAAGTCCAGCATCATGTTTAGAAATGATTAAAAGCCTTGGCCATGGTTTTGATTCTGAAGTGCTTTTTAGTTTAGTTGAGGGTATTCAGAGATACATAATCCCCTTCTCTGGCTGTAAACCTCAGCTGGCAGGCGTCTGCTCCTCTAAAAAACAGGTGGCCAACATCAGCAGTTTCAATGCTAATATTTTAGGGCTTAGCAGCGTAAAAGCTTCAGCTGGGCACATTTCTTAAATGTTTGCAAGCGCCATGTGCGTACGGCTGTGTGAAAACTCCCGCTCTAGCCTGTGCTGCAAGCCTTTTGTTCCCAGTTCGGGCTCTGGGGTGGATGGTGACAGGTGGTTGGCTCGGCTGGCAGGCGCAAGTCTCAGGTCTGACCAAGTGTGTTGTCTCAGGAATTGCAACCACCAAGTTTTACTACTCTTGGGGTGTAATTTGTAGTCCACAAAGTGCCGGGACATCTCCCCTGATGCCTTCAAGCTATGCAGACACTCTCAGCGGATTGCTGCACTCAGGAGTCTCAACGCTCATGAAGAGAAAAATTTAAACGACTCTTACACCTCTAAATGAGCTGTATCGATCCAGAAAGAGACCTCAACATCACTGTAGACATTCAGTGGAGACCTCTGCTCACTGCATGGCTGTGCTCAAAGCTAACGTGATGTTAGGATGCATAAGGAGTGAGATGAAGAACGATATCAAAAATATTCTAATGCTTTTACATAAATCAGTGGGGCAAACTCCCCTGGAAAACTGTGCAGCACAGCCTCACCTCAACAAGGACATTTCAGGACTGGAAGTGGGCTCAGGGACAAGCAACAAGAATGATCAAAAGCCTGGAGAAACTCAGATGACCAGAGACTGAGCAGACTGGGTTTACTACCTTAGGAACGAGGGGACATGATACAAATCTGTACAAGAGTTAATGGTGATGTTCCCCTGTCTCTAGCACCAGTAAAAGGAAATACTTTTGTACGCATGTAATAGAGCTGTGGAACTCATGGCCACAGGAAGCCATTGAGGCCAAAAATGTAACAAGAGTCAAAAAGGGAATGACCATTTATAAGGCTATTATCAATATTCCAGAGTTGTTATAATTAATGGCAATGAAGGATTAAGCCAATCTCCATTAAAGAACAAAATGAGAGCTACATAGGGAAGATTACACCATAATCTGCCGTCTGCAGGGCTCTTACACTTTCTCATGCAGGCCACTGTCAGAGACAGGATACTGGACAGCTGTCTGATCGGCTGTGGCGGTTCCCAGGTTAAATCCTTGTGAGATACATTCATATTCTACAATGGGGGAAACTGAGGCACAGAATGCTAAATGATTCACGCAAGGTCACACAGTGAGTCAGTACTAGAAACAGAATGAGAACTGAGGGCTCCACAGACCCCCGGCCCATCATTCCTCCTTACTAGGCTATTAGCTAAATACAATCTCTGGCATCAGAGGCTTCTGTTCTCACACTGCTTCTCTCCCAGAAGGGCTCCCATTAGCGAGCACTGACAGCAGCTCAGTTTTGAAGCTTTTCATTTTTGTCGCAATTAAAATACAGGGCTGTGTGGCGTGGGGAGCGGGCAGGGAGAAAGTCAAACAAAATCCTCAAGCTCCTACCAGCTGAGAACAAAGTGACAGGAATTCACTGCGGGGGCAAGGAGAGCCTGAATCACGTGCAGTAACAGCCACCACATTGAACAAATACATCAACGATCTCACTAAGCACAGGCCAATACAGCAGCTGGAAGCCTGGAAATTTCCACCATTATGCCAGGCGCTATGGGCACACAGGATATTCAGAGGCTATTGTAGCAGTAAGCAGGGTAGGTATCCGTGTCCCTGGCTAACTGGTGGGCTTCCTGTGAAATCTGGAACCTCTGAGGGCAATCAGTGCAAAGTGCCCATGGATGCCAGGCAGATACCCAGCCCCTTGAAGCTTCACCCCTGGGGAAATGGCATCATGGTTACTAGCTCAGGAGGCCTAGGAGCCAACGGCCCCAAAAACTGTATAAAGAGCCCCCCTGATCTGACCCAGGGTCAGCCTCACCCTGGCACACTGAACTAACAAGTCTGTGCACACACCTACCCGGAGGGATAGAACCTGGTCAGTCTGGCAGGGGTGCAGACGTACTGTCGAATTATCGGCTTTGGCTCTAAATCAATGTCTTGTGCTCTGTGACAGCTGGCTGGTCCCTGGCCCCAGGAGAGAGCCAGCGGACTTAATCTCAGACCTGCTGGGATAGCACAGTCCTTGCAGGGGGCCGCAGCCCTACACCTCTGGTCTGGAGGGAGAGGTTCCCACCCTGAAGAGGTCACAGCCAAAGGCCAGAGAACAACTGTGGCTCAGTGACAACACCTCCCATAATACAGGTGTAACCACCAGACAGCTGCAGCAGCACAGGAGCCAGCAACCAGAGCTGTAAACAGGGGAGTTTCAGTGGGAATTTCCAGGGGGAGGTTGCAGGGGAGACTAAGACAGAGGAACCGACAAGCTAGTTAAGGGATAGGGTGGTGGTCTGGTGCCTGCTGGGGGCTTGTGTTGTGTTGACTACCAGGCGTCAGGTGGGAAGGCCATGACTGATACAGAGGTAGCAGTGAAAGACACAATGAGGATGACTGGATGTGGAAGCTGCGTCATGTACATGATCCTGGAGGGGGCACCTGAGAAGAGCTTTGGCTGCATGAAGTGCCGCCTGATAGAGCTGATGGAAGAGAAGATCCGAGGACTGGAGATGCAGGTGCAAACTCTGGTTGAGTTCAGAAGGGGGTTTGAGCAGAGGATGGAGCACAGACACGATGGGGCTGAAGGGATAAGCTCAGATGTGCAGATGGAAGCAGGACCAAAGAATTCAGAGGAGAGACTGCTGGGGGAGGAAAATGGACGGTGGAAGCATGTGACTAGGAGAACCAGGCAGAGGAAAAGACGGGCCAGTGAAGGAGAAATAGAACTCAGGAACAGGTTTGCAGAGTTGGAAAATGAAGAAGGGGCACAGCAGGTGGTCGCTGAAGGAGAGAGGGCAAGGAAAAAGAGAAGAGCTGATAGTCCTGCAAGAGGAGGGGAGGAGTCAATGGAGGCAACACCAAATATGAGCCTGTCATACAGATAAGAAAAGTTAATAGCACAGAAGTACTTTATATCTCTTTGACTGTAAAGGGTTAAGAAGTTCAGTGAGCCTGGCTGTCACCTGACCAGAGGACCAATCAGAGGACAGGAGACTTTCAAATCTTGAGGGAGGGAAGTTTTTGTGCTGTGCTGTTAGTTTGTGTGTGTGCTGTTAGTGTTTGGTTGTTGTTCACTCTGGGGGCTCAGAGGGACCAGACGTGCAACCAGGTTTCTCTCCAATCTCTCCGATACAGGCTCTTATAAGGTCAGAATAGTGAGTACTAGGTAGATAAGGCGAGTTAGGCTTATGGTTGTTTTCTTTATTTGCAAATGCGTATTTTGCTGAAAGGATTTTAATTTGTACTTGTATACTTAGGCTGGGAGGGTATTCCCAGAGTCTATAGCTGAAAGACCCTGTACCTGTTCCATTTTTTTTTAAATTTACAAAGATAATTTTTACTGTTTTTTTTCTTTCTTTCATTAAAAGTTTCTTGTTTAAGAACCTGATTGTTTTTTATTCTGGTGAGACCCCAGGGGACTGGGTCTGGATCCACCATGGAATTGGTGGGGAGAAAGGAGGGAAGGGGGAGAGAAAGGTTAATTTTCTCTCTGGGTTAGGATTACTTTCTCTCTCAGGAAGAGTCTGGGAGGGGGAAAGAAAAGGAGGGAGGAAGGTGAATTGTCCTCTCTGTTTTGTGATTCAAGGAGTTTGAATCACACAGTGATCTTCCAGGGTAACCCAGGGAGGGGAAGCCTGGGAGAGGCAACGGTGAGGGAAAGGGTTTACTTTCCTTGTGTTAAGATCCAGAGGATCTGGGTCTTGGGGGTCCCCGGGCAAGGTTTTGGGGGGACCAGAGTGTACCAGGCACTGGAATTCCTGGTTGGTGGCAGCACTACAGGTTCTAATCTGGTAATTGAGCTTAGAGGAATTCATGCTGGTACCCCATCTTTTGGATGCTAAGGTTCAGAGAGGGGAATTGTACCATGATAAAGCCCCAGGAGGATTGCAAGGGGGAATAGGAATCAAGAGGACTTGCAGCCGGTGGGTGCGGAAGATAGACCGGAGAAGCGCACTGTCACCAGGAAAAGGCAGGTCTATGTGATTGGAGACTCCTTACTGAGAAGAATAGACAGGCCTGTGACTAGAGCTGATCGGGAGAATAGAAGGGTGTGCTGTATGCCGGGTGCTAAGATACAGGATTTGGACCTGAGGCTGAAAAGGATATTAGCGGGAGTGGGGAAGAATCCGTTGATTGTCCTTCATGTGGGAACAAATGATATGGCTAGATACTCTCTGGAATGTATCAAGGGAGACTATGCCAGACTGGGGAAGACGCTTAAGGAAATCGAGGCTCAGGTGATCTTCAGTGGGATTCTGCCGGTTCCTAGAGAAGGGCAACAAAGGTGTGACAAGATTATGGCGATCAACAGATGGCTCAGGCAGTAGTGCTATAAGGAGGGCTTTGGGATGTACGGCCATTGGGAAGCATTTACGGACAGAAGACTGTTCTCTTGGGATGGATTTCACCTGAGCAAGGAGGGAAATAGACTTCTAGGATGGAGGCTCGCTGACCTGATTAAGAGAGCTTTAAACTAGAAATTTGGGGGAGATTGTTGGGAGATGTTTGGGAGATCTCCACGCTGGAATTTAACCTTGAGAGGGAAGTAAACAAAGTAAGAGGGGATACAGCCGTGGACAGAAGAATTGGCATAAGGAGGAAAGGTAGTGTAGACAGCAGACTAACAGGTGATGCTGGTGGTAGAATGTCTGTGCCTAACAGGAAACAGAATGTGAGTGAAGCCAAACGGCAAAAATTAAGATGTCTGTACACTAATGCGAGGAGCCTAGGGAACAAAATGGAGGAACTAGAGCTACTGGTGCAGGAAGTGAAACCAGATATTATAGGGATAACAGAAACGTGGTGGAATAGTAGTCATGACTGGAGTACGGGTATTGAAGGCTATGTGCTGTTTAGGAAAGATAGAAATAAAGGCAAAGGTGGTGGAGTAGCATAGTACATCAATGAGGAGGTTAACTGTAAAGAAATAAGAAGTGATGGAATGGACAAGACAGAGTCTGTCTGGGCAAAAATCACACTGGGAAAGAAAGCTACTAGAGCCTCCCCTGAGATAGTGCTTGGGGTGTGCTACAGACCGCCGGGACCTGATTTGGATATGGATAGAGACTCCTTTAGTGTTTTTAAGGAAGTAAACACTAATGGGAAATGTGTGATCATGGGAGACTTTAACTTCCCAGATATAGACTGGAGTACAAGTGCTAGCAAGAATAGCAGGGCTCAGATTTTTCTGGATGTGATAGCTGATGGATTCCTTCACCAAGTAGTTGAAGAACCAGCAAGAGGGGATGCCATTTTAGATTTGGTTTTGGTGAGTAGTGAGGACCTCATAGAAGAAATGGTTTTAGGGGACAACCTTGGTTCGAGTGATCATGAGCTAATTCAGTTCAAACTAGATGGAAGGATAAACAAAAATAGAGCTGGGACTAGGGTTTTTGATTTCAAAAGGGCTAACTTTAAAGAATTAAGGAAATTAGTTAGGGAAGTGGATTGGACTGAAGAACTTGTGGATCTAAATGAGGAGGAGGCCTGGAATTACTTTAAGTCGCAGCTGCAGAAACTATTGGAAGCCTGCATCCCAAGAAAGGGGAAAAAAGCCATAGGCAGGAGTTGTAGACCAAGCTGGATGAGCAAGCATCTCAGAGAGGTGATTAAGAAAAAGCAGAAGGCCTACAAGGAGTGGAAGAAGGATTGGATTAGCAAGGAAAGCTATCTTAGTGAGGTCAGAACATGTAGGGATAAAGTGAGAAAGGCTAAAAGCCAAGTAGAGATGAAGCTTGCAAAGGGAATTAAAACCAATAGTAAAAGGTTCTATAGCCATATAAATAAGAAGAAAACAAAGAAAGAAGAAGTGGGACCGCTACACACTGAGGCTGGAAAGGAGGTTAAGGATACCCTAGGCATGGCCCAATATCTAAATAAGTACTTTGCCTCAGTCTTTAATAAGGCTAATGGGAAGCTTAGGGGTATTGGAAGGATGACAAACGGGAATGAGGATATGGAGGTGGATATTACCACATCTGAGGTAGAAGCCAAACTTGAACAGCTTAATGGGACAAAATCAGAGGGCCCGGAAAATCTTCATCCGAGAATATTAAAGGAACTGGTGCATGAAATTGCAAGCCCGTTAGCGAGAATTTTTAATGAATCAGTAAACTCAGGGGTTGTACTGTACGACTGGAGAATTGCTAACATAGTTCCTATCTTTAAGAAAGGGAGAAAGAGTGATCCGAGTAACTATAGGCCTGTTAGTTTGACATCTGTAGTATGTAAGGTCTTGGAAAAAATTTTGAAGGAGAAAGTAGTTAAGGACATTGAGGTCAATGGTAATTGGGACAAAGTACAACATGGTTTTACTAAAGGTAGATCGTGCCAAACCAACCTGATCTCCTTCTTTGAGAAGGTGACAGACTATTTAGACAAAGGAAATGCGGTAGACCTAATTTACCTCGATTTCAGTAAGGCATTTGACACGGTTCCACATGCGGAATTATTAGTCAAATTGGAAAACAAGGGGATCAATATGAGAATTGAAAGGTGGATAAGGAACCGGTTAAAGGGGAGACTACAACGGGTCGTACTGAAGAGTGAACTGTCAGGCTGGAAGGAGGTTACTAGTGGAGTTCCTCAAGGATCGGTTTTGGGACCAATCTTATTTAACCTTTTTATTACCGACCTTGGCACAAAAAGCGGGAATGTGCTAATAAAGTTCGCGGATGACACGAAGCTGGGGGGTATTGCTAACACGGAGAAGGACCGGGATATCATACAGGAAGATCTGGACGACCTTGTAAACTGGAGTAATAGTAATAGGATGAAATTTAATAGTGAAAAGTGGAAGGTCATGCACTTAGGGATTAATAATAAGAACTTTAGATATAGATTGGGGACACATCAGTTGGAAGCAACAGAGGAGGAGAAGGACCTTGGGGTATTGGTAGATCACAGGATGACTATGAGCCGCCAATGTGATATGGCCGTTAAAAAAGCTAATGTGGTTTTAGGATGCATTAGGCGAGATATTTCCAGAAAAGATAAGGAGGTGTTAGTACCGTTATATAAGGCGCTGGTGAGACCCCACCTGGAATACTGTGTGCAGTTCTGGTCTCCCATGTTTAAGAAGGATGAATTCAAACTGGAACAGGTTCAGAGACAGGCTACTAGGATGATCCGAGGAATGGAAAACCTGTCATATGAAAAGATACTCAAAGAGCTTGGCTTGTTTAGTCTAGCCAAAAGAAGGCTGAGGGGGGATATGCTTGCTCTTTATAAATATATCAGAGGGATTAATATTAGGGAGGGAGAGGAATTATTTAAGCTTAGTACCAATGTAGATACAAGAACGAATGGGTATAAACTGGACACTAAGAAGTTTAGACTTGAAATTAGACGAAGGTTTCTAACCATTAGAGGAGTGAAGTTCTGGAACAGCCTTCCAAGGGGAGTAGTGGGGGAAAAAGACATATCTGGCTTTAAGATTAAGCTTGATAAGTTTATGGAAGGGATGGTATGATGGGAGAGCCTAATTTTGGCAATTGATCTTTGATTATCGCCAGATAAGTATGCCCAGTGGTCAGTGATGGGATAGGATCTGAATTACTGCAGAGAATTCTTTCCTGAGTGCTGGCTGGTGAGTCTTGCCCACATGCTCAGGGTTTAGCTGATCACCATATTTGGGGTCAGGAAGGAATTTTCCTCCGGGGCAGATTGGCAGAGGCCCTGGAGTTTTTTCGCCTTCCTCTGCAGCGTGGGGCATGGGTCACTTGCTGGTGGATTCTCTGCAGCTTGAGGTCTTCAAACCACAATTTAAGGACTTCAGTAACTCAGGCATAGGTTAGGGGTTTGTTATAGAAGTGGATGGGTAGGGTTCTGTGGCCTGCTTTGTGCAGGAGGTCAGACTAGATGATCACATTGATCCCTTCTGATCCTAGAATCTATGAATCTATGAATCTATGTGGTGATTAATTAATGTTTGGGTTAGTTTTGTCAGTCATAAAATAAGGAATCCATTTTTTAAATATTGTGAAGGCTCTTGTCCTTGCTCTCCCAGGGGCTGATTCGCACTTTATACACCACTTTTTGTGGGCTAGGACGCTGATCTCAACACATTCGCCCAGTACGTTTGTGTTCCTCCTCGGCTATTCCAAGAGAGGAAGGGGGGACAGTGAACATATTGCAGTCTGGAGGGTGCATGATAGAAATCTTCACCTTTGGCCCCGGAGCATCAGCCTGCATGAAACTATAAAAGAGAAAGAACACAAGAGTGGCATTAGGAGAGCTGGGGCAATTGGCAAGTTACAAATGGACCCATTTCAGAAAGAGCAGGTCAAATCCTGCACAGAACAGTGGATAAGATTCTAAATCACCTTGTCATATGCCAGAGAGAACCAGAGGGGCCGGGTACCAAAGGAAGCAGGGAGGCAGCAGCCTGTTACATAAGAAATTATAAGCAGAGCCGTATTGCTATCAGGGGAGTGCTTTGGGGACCCACACGCCTGCCTATAGACCCCAACGGCTGCTGCTGGCTTCCATACACATCCCAAACAAGTGTGCAAGTATTTCTCCTCACTAACGAATGAAAGTCTCTCTTCTACTGAAGGCAAACAGCATTCCCTGGGCTGGGATTTCCTCTTCAGCCAGAGGCCCCTCCAGGCAGACCCCCCCGCTCCTCCCAAGGTGATTCCCATGAGCTGGAACAAAGGCAGTGCCAGCATTTCCCAGCCTGTAGGTTGCAATCCCTGAGGGGGAAGCAGCAGAGGCCATGGGAGGGAGGCGCAGAGGCCATGGAAGCGAGGGGGGTGCAGAGGCCATGGGAGGGGGGCGCAGAGGCCATGGAAGCGAGGGGGGTGCAGAGGCCATGGGAGGGGGGCGCAGAGGCCATGGAAGCGAGGGGGCACAGAGGCCATGAGGCAGGGCCACACAGAGACAGGCAGGAAAGCTTCAAAGGGCTGTTATTTTATCACAGCAAACCTGCAAACACACTGACGGACCTTGCCTCGTGCAGCCTTAATGTTCTGACCTGGCCTCACCTTCTAGTGCCATAGCAACCTGCCCTTTGCAGCAAAGCACGGGCATGTGGCACAGGTACGTGTTTGTGCAATGTCACTCAGCTTCGTGTCCTCGCGAAGACGCTGTGCTTTTCTTCAGCTTTATTCAGTAACTCTGAAGCTGCAGAAGGGATTTCATCACTGGAAACTGGTAACGTCTCCGCATGGTGCACACTTGCCAAATGCGCTTTGCAGGCTAATTAAAAAGGAAGTAGGAGAAACACTGAACATGCTTTTTGCCAGTGAAAGGACAGTGAAAACCAGTGCAGCCTGCGGACACAGAAAAACCCTGTCTGTCAAAACACTTGGAGACTCAGGGCCTGCCAAAGGAAAAGCCAGCTGAGTCAAAACCAGATGCTGTCCCACACCAGTGATGTGACAAAACGTGCCCTTACTGCAAGGTACCACTTTCACAGGGTGTCAGTGAGAACACACAGTTGCTGGGAGTCTGATCACACCTTGCACTTTAGCTGTGGTTACAGTCGCGCTGAGACCGGGGTCACGGAGGCCCATTGATGCCAGCTAGCGGAGGGTTCACTACTCTGGGTCACATTAACACCACCCTATATCGAAAACCCACCGACCGCTATGCCTACCTTCATGCCTCCAGCTTCCATCTCGGGCACATCACACGATCCATTGTCTACAGCCAAGCACTGAGGTACAACCGCATCTGCTCTAACCCCTCAGACAGAGACCAACACCTACAAAATCTCCACCAAGCATTCTCAAAACTACAATACCCGCATGAGGAAATAAGGAAACAGATAAACAGAGCCAGACGTGTACCCAGAAGCCTCCTACTGCAAGACAAACCCAAGAGAGAAACCAACAGGACTCCACTGGCCATCACATACAGCCCCCAGCTAAAACCCCTCCAACGCATCATCAAGGATCTACAACCCATCCTGGACAATGATCCCTCACTTTCACAGGCCTTGGGTGGCAGGCCAATCCTTGCCCACAGACAACCTGCCAACCTGAAACATATTCTCACCAGTAACTGCACACTGCACCATAATAACTCTAGCTCAGGAACCAATCCATGCAACAAACCTCGATGCCAACTCTGCCCACATATCTACACCAGCGACACCATCACAGGACCTAACCAGATCAGCCACACCATCACTGGTTCATTCACCTGCACATCCACCAATGTAATATACGCCATCATATGCCAGCAATGCCCCTCTGCTATGTACATCGGCCAAACTGGACAGTCTCTACGGAAAAGGATAAATGGACACAAATCAGACGTTAGGAATGGCAATATACAAAAACCTGTAGGAGAGCACTTCAACCTCCCTGGCCACACTATAGCAGACCTTAAGGTGGCCATCCTGCAGCAAAAAAACTTCAGGACCAGACTTCAAAGAGAAACTGCTGAGCTTCAGTTCATCTGCAAATTTGACACGATCAGCTCAGGATTGAACAAAGACTGTGAATGGCTTGCCAATTACAGAACCAGTTTCTCCTCTCTTGGTTTTCACACCTCAACTGCTAGAACAGGGCCTCATCCTCCCTGATTGAACTGACCTCATTATCTCTAGCTTGCTTGCTAGCACACATATATATATCTGCCCCTGGATTTTTCCATTACATGCATCTGAGGAAGTGGGTATTCACCCACGAAAGCTCATGCTCCAAAACGTCTGTTAGTCTATAAGGTGCCACAGGATTCTTTGCTGCTTTTACAGATCCAGACTAACACGGCTACCCTCTGATACTCTGGGTCAGCAACTCCTGGCAGGCCTGAGAAACTCACCACCCCTAACATGCTGCTTTCATGGTATTTGTCCATAAGTAGTGTCCTGTAAGGTAACACCTGCAAGCCGCTGACACACTGGTCACCATTGGCACTGTGAGAAGTATGAATGGATGGTGGGTACGGAGTTATATGCACCTGCAAAAATGCTTTAAACTACATAACCAGGCAGACAAAGCATGTTTATTCCCAGTCCATGATGTTAATTGTAAGCCAGACACAATGGGAGTGTGATGGGGTGGAGAGACCCCATCCAGGTTCAACCCCTCCTTCAAGCTCCCTCTATCTTTAGGCCGTGAGACCTAAGGGCAGGAGCCCACAGAGGTGCCCTGATCGGCAGGGCTTTAAGGCCCAATGGCCAGAGCCTATGGAATTGCTTTGCTCCACAAGGCAATAGGGTCACGTGACCCACATCTGGGGGGTGCCCCTGTCTGCTGGGCAGTAGGGCCTAGCTGCCGGAGTCACTAGAGTTGCCCTCCGAGCGGAGCTGTATAGTTAAGTGGTTTCTTGGGGAGCAGTACCACTCGAGGCAGGGGAGCAGCGAGGTTGGGGGACCTAGGCCCTCCCTGCTCCACTGGGTCCCATCCCAGAGCCCTTGCAGTGGCAAGTCTGTCTGACACTGGGTCAGTGGGGATCTGTCCACATCAGGCTGACCAGCCTCAGGACAATGGCTTGTGTCCCCCATGAGCTACTTCCTACCTTGTCACTCCAGTCTGTGATCGGTGCGTCTTTGGGGTCTCTTGGTTTTTGGCCAGTGCCACCCCCTGTAGCTCAGACCTTCCTGGGGTGTCCACAGGTACCTGGGTTTCCGTGTGGGTCTCGGCGCCTCTGGCTTCTGCACTCCGGGGCTCCAATGGTTCCTGGGCAGGAACCCAGCCTGAGACAGGCTGCTCTCTCTTATACCGCTGCTGCACTTGGAGCATGACCAGTAGGGATGTGGGACATGGCTTCCTCTGCCTACGGTGAAGAGTTAACCAGTAGGCAGAGGAACTGTCCAGTGCGGGGTGTGTTCACCCCCGTCACAGGGAGCTGCATTTGTATTCCAAGTCAACATGAGGATGAGAAGTCAACCCGGGAAGGCACTGGAGACTAAAACCACAGGGGTGTGATGCAGTAGGGGCTGTCTGTGTGGGGAGTGGGAGAGCAGGGGAGGACTTTAGAGGATGGACGATGCCAGGGCCTGTAACCTGAGCTAGGTAAGGGAGGGGAAAGGTCAACACCTTTGCCCGGGAAGGGGACAAAGGAAGGGAGTGGCAGGAGGGAAGCAGTTTGAGTTTGGGCTTGGGGCTGTGTGGGCGGAATTCAGGGTATCCTAGCTAGGATCCAAGCACCCTGAAAGCCCAGAAGGACTCGATGGAGGGGTCCTGACTGTGCCTGCAAGCTCTGCTGTAACCTGTGTTCCTGTTGTCCAATAAACCTTCTGTTTTACTGGCTGGCTGAGAGTCACTGTGGGTCCCAGGAAGAGGGGTGCAGGGCCGGACTCCCCCACACTCCATGACAACTGGTGGCAGCGGCGGGAGATACTGCAGGAAGCACCGTCCACGGGCTGCAGTAAGTGACTGGGGAGCAGTAAAACGAAGGGGTGATTAACCCCTGGGAGTGTGTGCCCAGTGAGAAGGACTTTGCAGTAACAGGGTCCCCCGGGGGATTGCAGCGAGCGGTCCCAGGGGCGAAGGAGTCTGCAGCTCGACCCTGGCAGAGAGGTGGTGACCTCAAGAACGGTGCACTAGGGGACCCCCTGAAAACCGTGGGGAGCGGCGAGCACCCCGGCCTGTGAGTGGCCAGCAGGAAGATGTATGCCAAGCGGCGGAAGTGTGACCTGCTGGAGCTGTGCAAGCAGAGGGGGCTGCGCCCGGGGAGTAGCACCAAGGACCAGCTGATTGCCCAGCTGGAGCAGGGAGACCGCATGAATGAACGGAGCCCTGTCTCTGAGGGAAGCAGCCGAGCAGATGCAGCGCAGGCACCAGTGTCTGTCCCCGCTGGGAGTGGTCAGCCGGCGGACGAGGGCTTCCCGAGATCCCCCCTTCCTAGGCCTTGGGGAAGGGCAGGGAGGAGCCCAGTGTATACCGAGGGCACCTTGACACCCCCGGCCAGCAGGGGATCCGCCCGGCGAAGCCCACCCCCCAGCAGGGGATCCTCCCGGCAACGCTCGGCATCCGTGGAGCGGACGAGGCTGGAATATGAAAGGGAGAAGCTCGAGTTAAAGAGGCAAAAGCTGGAGGAGAAGGCGAAACAGCGTGAACATGAGCGGGAGGAGAAGGAGAAACAGCGTAAACATGAGCTGGACCTGGCCCAGCTGAGGAGAAGTGAGGCCCCGGCTGCGGTGAGTGAGGGGGGACCCAAGCCTACAAAGAGCTTTGATAAGCACTTGCTGCCCCGGCGTAAGGAGGGGGAGGACATAGATACCTTCCCGACGGCCTTTGAGAATGCCTGCGAGCTGCACAGGGTTGACCCTGCAGACAGGATCGCAGTTCTCACTCCCTTACTGGACTCCACAGCCGTGGAGGTGTACAGCCGACTGAAAGGGGCGGAGGCAGGGGACTACGAACTGTTCAAACAGGCCCTGCTCCGCGAGTTTGGGCTGACTCCTGAGATGTACCGGAAAAAGTTCCGGAGCCAGCGTAAAACCCGTGAGGTCACATACCTACAACTGGTCAACCGGGCGCAGGGGTATGCCCGCAAGTGGACAGCTGGGGCCCAAACTAAAGAGGACCTGCTTGACCTATTCATACTGGAGCACCTGTACGAGCAGTGCCCTTCCGACTTGAGGCTGTGGTTGATGGACCAGAAGCAGGAGAACCCACAGCATGCAGGCCAGCTGGCCGACCAATTTGTGGACAGTCGGGCAGGGGATGGCAGGGAGGAGTCTCGAAGGAGCAGGCCTGCCTCAACGCAGAGAAAGAGTCATCATGGGACCTCCCAAAGGAGGCCTATGGAGAACCCCCCAAAAGGGGAACATCCAGCGGCAGGTCCCTCCGACCCACTCAAGGGGACCCACGAGATATGGGCTGCTATCGCTGTGGCCAATGAGGTCACATACGGGCCCAGTGCCCCAAGCTCAGGGACAGACCAAGCAGACCCAACCCGCAGAGGGTGGACTGGGTAAAAACCCAATCGGAGGAGGGGCTACATTCCCAGGAAAGGGGGGCTGGCAACATACCACCTGTGGATGCTCCAGGTTCCGGGTTTTTGGTTTACCAGGTGGGCGCGGGGCTGCCCCTCCGGAAAGAGTGCATTGTTTCCCTGGAAGTGGAAGGGAGGAAGGTCACTGGGTACTGGGACACGGGCGCAGAGGTGACGCTGGCCCGGCCCGAGGTGGTGGCCTCAGATCGGATGGTGCCCGACACCTACCTGACCCTGATGGGTGTGGGCAGGACCCCATTCAAGGTACCCGTGGCAAGGGTACACTTGAAATGGGGGGCCAAGGAGGGCCCCAAGGATGTGGGGGTACACCAATATTTGCCCACTGACGTGTTAATGGGAGGGGACCTCGAGGACTGGCCTAGTAACACCCAGAGTGCCCTGGTCGTGACTCGTAGTCAGAGTCGGCAAAGGGCACTGCTCCCCGACAACGGGGAAGGTACTCGACCCGAGATGCAGGACCCTAACCCAGGGAGCGGGGAACGCCCAGGGGCACGGTTCAGAGAGGCTGCGGCCTCAGACCCAGCCAGCAAGAGAGAGCCGGTCCCCATCCCTGTCCCAGCTGCTGAGTTCCAGGCCGAGTTGCAGAAAGATCCCTCCTTGCGGAAGCCCAGGGACCGGGCTGACCTTAGTGCGGTACAGACCATGAGGAGAGGTTACAAGGAGAGGTTCCTGTGGGAGAAGGGGTTCCTGTACCGAGAATGGGCTCCCCCCAGGGAAGTAAAGTCATGGGGGATCAGGAGGCAGCTGATGGTTCCCCAGAAGTTTCGCCACAAGCTGCTGTACCTGGCCCATGACATCCCTCTCGCAGGGCACCAGGGAATCCGGCGCACCAGGCAGAGGCTGCTACAGAACTTTTACTGGCCTGGGGTCTTTACCCATGTCCGACAGTACTGCCAATCCTGTGACCCCTGCCAGAGGGTGGGGAAGGCCCGGGACAAGGGGAAAGCGGCTTTGAGGCCTTTACCCATCATAGAAGAACCTTTCCAGAAGGTGGCCATGGACATAGTGGGACCCCTCAGCAAGACGACCCAGTCGGGGAAGAAATACATCCTGGTGGTGGTAGATTTCACCACTTGCTACCCCGAGGCGGTGGCCTTGTCCTCTATCGAAGCAGACACCATGACAGATGTGCTGCTGACAATTTTCAGCCGGGTGGGGTTCCCCAAGGAGGTCTTAACGGACCAGGGGTCCAACTTCATGTCGGCCCTGCTCCGGTCCTTATGGCAGAAATGTGGGGTCCAGCACAACTGGGCCTCAGCGTATCACCCCCAGTCCAACGGGCTGGTGGAAAGGTTCAACGGGATGCTGAAGATGATGCTAAAAACATTTATGAACCAGCACCCGCAAGATTGGGACAAGTACTTACCTCACCTGCTGTTTGCGTACAGGGAGGTACCCCAGGAATCTACCGGGTTTTCACCTTTCGAACTGTTGTATGGAAGGCGGGTAAGGGGGCCCCTAGACCTGATGAGGGACGAATGGGAGGGGAAGGCCGCTCCCGAGGGAGAGTCAGTGGTGGAGTATGTCCTGACCTTCCGGGAAAGACTGGCCGAGCTCATGGGCCTGGCCAGGGAGAATCTGGCCCGAGCCCAGAGGAGGCAGAAGGTCTGGTATGACCGCACAGCACGAGCCCGTGCCTTCGCCACCGGGAATCAGGTGATGGTTCTCATCCCCGTGAGGAGAAACAAACTCCAGGCCACCTGGGAAGGGCCCTTCAAGGTTATCAAGCAACTGAATGAGTTAAACTATGTGGTGGAGCTGTCGAATTGGGCACATCGCTGCCGGGTGTACCATGTGAATATGATGAAACCATACTATGACGGGGAATGTGGTGTTGGCCGTGTGTGGACATTGGGAGGGGCAGGGAGATGACCCCTTAGTAGATCTATTCCCTGGGACAAAGGCTGGTTCCCCCCTGGAGGCAATTCCCCTCTCTGATCAACTGACCCCGGGCCAGCATGCTGAGATCAGCGGGGTGCTGCATCTATATCGACAGCTGTTTTCCAACCAGCCTGGACGCACTAATTTGACTGTCCACCGGGTGGAGACCGGGTCACATCCCCCTATAAGATGCTCCCCTTTTCGGGTCACTGGTAAAACTGCCCAGGATCTTGAAAGAGACATCAGGGACATGCTGGCTTTGGGGGTGATCCAGCCGTCTTCCAGCCCTTGGGCCTCGCCAGTGGTGCTAGTCCCCAAGAAGGATGGGTCGATCCGGTTCTGTGTGGACTATCGAAAGCTCAATGCCATCACAGTATCTGATGCCTACCCTATGCCCAGGCCTGACGAGCTCCTGGACAAGCTGGGAGGTGCTCGGTACCTCACCACCATGGATCTTACCAAAGGCTACTGGCAAGTGCCGCTGGATGCAGATGCCAGGCTGAAATCGGCCTTTATCACCCCTCTGGGGCTCTACGAGTTTCTGACCCTGCCCTTCGGCCTCAAGGGAGCACCGGCCACCTTCCAGCGTCTGGTGGATCAGCTACTGCGGGGGATGGAGAGTTTTGCCGTGGCGTATATTGACGACATCTGTGTCTTCAGCCAGACCTGGGAGGACCACATGTCCCAGGTTAAACAAGTCCTGGACCGACTCCAAAAGGCTGGGTTATCAGTCAAGGCTGAGAAGTGCAAGGTGGGGATGGCTGAAGTATCTTACCTGGGCCATCGGGTGGGGAGCGGCTGCCTGAAGCCGGAACCAGCCAAGGTGGAGGTGATCAGAGACTGGCCTGCTCCCCAAACCAAAAAGCAGGTCCAGGCCTTTATTGGGATGGCGGGGTACTATCGAAGGTTCGTGCCCCACTTTAGTGCCATAGCCGGCCCCATCACTGAACTGTGCAAAAAGGGGAAGCCAGACAAGGTGATCTGGACTGAGCAGTGCCAGGAGGCTTTCCGGGCACTGAAGGAGGCTATGGTTAGTGGCCCGGTTCTGGCAAACCCAGATTTTGACAAACCCTTTATGGTGTTGACCGATGCCTCAGACACGGGACTGGGGGCGGTGTTAATGCAGGAGGATGAAAAGGGGGAGAGACACCCCATCGTGTACCTGAGTAAGAAGCTGCTACCCCGGGAACAAAGCTACGTGGCCATCGAGAAGGAATGCCTGGCCATGGTGTGGGCCCTTAAGAAGCTAGAGCCATATCTCTTTGGGCGACACTTCACCGTGTACACCGACCACTCTCCCCTGACCTGGCTGCACCAGATGAAAGGAGCCAACGCCAAGCTCCTGAGGTGGAGCCTGCTCCTGCAGGACTATGACATGGACGTGGTCCATGGGAAGGGAAGTGCCAACCTGACAGCGGATGCGTTGTCCCGGAGAGGGGGCCCTGAACTTCCCCAGGTCACTGGTCAGAGTGACCCCGCTCAGTTCAGTCTCGAAGGGGGGAGAGATGTGATGCAGTAGGGGCTGTCTGTGTGGGGAGTGGGAGAGCAGGGGAGGACTTTAGGGGATGGACGATGCCAGGGCCTGTAACCTGAGCTAGGTAAGGGAGGGGAAAGGTCAACACCTTTGCCCGGGAAGGGGACAAAGGAAGGGAGTGGCAGGAGGGAAGCAGTTTGAGTTTGGGCTTGGGGCTGGATGGGCGGAATTCAGGGTATCCTAGCTAGGATCCAACCACCCTGAAAGCCCAGAAGGACTCGGTGGAGGGGTCCTGACTGTGCCTGCAAGCTCTGCTGTAACCTGCGTTCCTGTTGTCCAATAAACCTTCTGTTTTACTGGCTGGCTAAGAGTCACTGTGGGTCCCAGGAAGAGGGGTGCAGGGCCGGACTCCCCCACACTCCGTGACAAAGGGGTTACTCTGTTTTTGGGATGTAAACACAATGAAGTGCAGGGTATAAGAATGTTAGTATCCAAGACACTGAGGCGGAAAGGTACGCAATGGGAGCAGACAAATGGTAAAAATCCAACTGATAAATGTTAGTCTTGGGTGACATGCAGAATGCTTTCAGCTCTGATATCAATAGAGGTAGTCTGGAGGTTGTATTTCAGAGTGCGTCTGGGTAAGGTGAACTGTGTGCTGTGAGAAACAGCTTCCCAAAGAGAGTGGTATGCACACCTTCTTTTCCTATTGTACTGTTTTGTCTTAAGACAATACGTTGGTTGCGTTTGGTTATTTGGTGTCCTGAACATTTTTTATATAGAATGCAGTGTAGTCAGAATCAATCGGCTGTACTTCTAGCAACAATTTCAACCTCCTGTTTCAAGAGTGCAACATCAATGTGAAAGACGTAAGTGGTAAATGAGAAAAGACAGTTACCTTTTCCGTAACTGGCGTTCTTCGAGATGTTGCTCACGTCCATTCCACAATGGGTGTGCGTGCTCTCCACGTGCACTAGTACTGGAAGTTTTTCTCCTAGCAGTACCCGCAGGAGGGGAGTGCCCCTAGCAACTCCTGGAATGGTGCCGGCCTGGGGTGGTATAAAGGGAGCTGCGCACTCCCCCCACCTTGCCAGACAACTCTGACAGAGTGGAAGGAGGGCGGGGTGTGGAATAGACAGGAGCAACACATCTTAAAGAACACCAGTTACAGAACAGGTGACTGTCCTTTCTTCTTCGAGTGATTGCTCATGTGCATCCCACAATAGGTGGTTCCAAGCTATACCTGTTGGAGGTGGGTAGGAGTTCACAGACACCCGGGGCAGAGCACAGCCCTACCAAACCCGGCGTCATACCTGGTCTGGGAGACAGTCGCATAGTGCGAGGTGAACGTGTGAACCGATGACCATGTGGCAGTCCTACAAATGTCCTGGATGGGGACATGGGCCAGAAAGGCAGCTGACGAGGCTTGTGCCCTAGTGAAGCGTGCCCTCCCATTGGCGGCGGGGGGACTCCCGTCAGGTCGTAGCAGGTATGGATACGAGGTGATCCAGCTGGAGACTGGCCGGCCTCTCATGCGTTCAGCTGAGGACTTCCTGAACAATTTTGTATGTTCCAGGTGAAAAGCCAGAGCTCGCCTCACATCCAGCATGTGGTGGTGGTGCTCCTCACTGGACATGTGGGGCTTGGGACAGAGCACTGGCAGGAAAATGTCCTGACCCATATGATAGGCACCGACCACCTTAGGGAGGAATGAAGGATGTGGTCAGTGTTGGACCTTATCCTTAAGGAACATCGTGTATGGGGTTTCAGAGGTCAGGGCCCGGAGTTCCGAGACCCGTCTAGCAGACATGATCACCACCAGGAAGGCCACCTTCCACAAGAGGTGCAACCAGGAGCATGTAGCTAGTGATTCAAATGGAGGACCAGTTAACCTTGCCAGCACCACGTTCAGGTCCCACTGCATTACTTGGGGGCCTAACATAGGGGAGGAGGCGATCCAACCCCTTAAGGAATTGGCTAGTCATAGCATGGGAGAACACCGTGCGGGTCCTGCACCGGTGGATGGAAGGCCAATATGGCCACCAAGTGCACCTTGACAGATGAAGGTGCTGGGCCCTGGGCTCTAAGGTGAAGGAGATTGTCTAATATAAGCCACAGGTGAAATGCCCCAATGAGCGGCCCACCGGGAAAACAGAGACCATTTTGCCAGGTAGGCCTGACAAAGCTGTGAAGGGTCGTCTGCTTTCCAGGGCGATGTGCTGAACCCCTTTCAAGCAAGTCCTGTCCTCCCGGCCTAACCATTAAGCAGCGATGCCATGAAGTCAAGTGCTGCTAGGTTGGGGTGGAGGAGGCGGCCCTGGTCCTGGGAGAGCAGGTTCGGGCAGGATGGCAATAGCCATGGTGGGGCGACTGCAAGGCTCATAAGAGTCCTGTACCAATGTTGTCTGGGCCGTGCCAGGGTGATCAGGAAGACCTGGGCCCTGTTTGTTTTTATCTTTTCCAAGACCTTGCCGATCAGTGGAATCGGGGGAAAGGCATAGAAAAGTTGGCCCGACCAGGACAGAAAGAAAGAGTTAGAGATGGTGCCGATGACCAACCTCCCCTGGAGCAGAAGTGGTGACACCGGTGGTTCGGCCGTGTTGCAAACAGGTCCACTTGGGGAGTGCCTCACATTTGGAAAATACTGTGCACCACCTCTGGGTGCAGTGACCACTCATGCTAAGAGAAGTCTTGGCTCAGGCGACCCGCCCGAGAATTCTGGGCACCCGGTAAGTGGTGGGCGTCTAGGTAAATATCGTGGGCTATGCAGAAGTCCCACAGCCTGAGGGCTTCCTGGCAGAGGGCTGAGGAACAGGCCCCATCTTGCCTGTTGATGTAGAACATCAAGGCCCTGTTGTCCATAAGAACCCTGACCACTCTGCCCTTCAGATGCGAGCGGAAGGCCACACATGCCAGACAGACTGCCCTGAGCTCCTTTACGTTTCTATGAAGGGCAAAGTCCTGTGTGTCTGGACATTTCCCACATGGGATCCCCATCCCAGGTCCGACGCTTCGGATACCAGCTCCACAGACAGGGGTCGGCCCCTGAACGGGACCCCTTGGAGCATGTTCCCCGGGGAGGACCACTATCACAGAGAAGTGATCACTGGTTTGGGCACAGTGAGGACTTTGTCCATCCTGTCTCTGGACTGGGAGAATACCAAGGCCAACCAGAGCTGGAAGAGCCACATCCTGAGTCTGGCGTGATGAAGCATGCATGTGCACACCGACATGTGACCTAGGAGCTGGAGGTACGCTCTGACTGTGGTCAAGAGGAACCTTGTGACTGTGCTGATGAGCTCCCTTAGGGTTTCGACTAATAAACCTTCCATTTTACATGCTGGCTGAGTCACGGCTGACTGCGGAGTTGGGGTGCAGGGCATCTGGCTGCCCAGGAGTCCTGCCAAGGTGGACTCACTGTGGGAAGTGAACAGCAAGAACAGGGGTGGTGAATGCTCTGAGGTCAGACCCAGAAAGGCCATAGCTGAGGAGGATTTTTGCCCTGGACTGCGTGCCCTGAGGGGAGTCACACTGCCCCAGAGTCCTGGCTGGCTTCACACAGAGCAGTTCCAGAGCATCTGGTCTGTGACTGTGTGACATCCTGGCAAGATTATTAACATTAACAGTGACTCAGGAGTTGATGTCCCAGTCCTCTTAGAAGGGACTTATAATTATCTTCAACCTTCCCAGAGCTGATGTCACCTGGCCCAGCTCTGCTAGCCCTGGAGGTTTCTGGAGGTTGCAGAAGGTTTCTGGGAAGAGCTGCCTTATTTCTTTTACCACGGTAGGACACTTTCCCACATCACTCTAGTATTAACTCTGCTGGCATCATTGCAGCACACAGAATTGCAGCATAAGGACCAGGTCTGTACCCAGACACTTGCAGCATCTCCTCCCTTGCCACCTGTTACCCTCAGGAGAGTGATAACACCTAGGGTCACCTAGGGCCATGTTTCTCAAATGCGGCCACCAGGGGCTTTTCTTGCGGTCACAGCATCCTGGGTGGTGAATTAGGGGGAAGACAAGCCAAGCAGTGGCCCCTCCTCTGGGGCTGCCAGGAGGGGTTGGGCCTTGCTCCCTTTGGAACCACAAACACCGGAGGAGCAGACAGCTGGTGTGAGTTCCCCACCTTCTCAGGGCAATGGGGCTCAGGAGTCTAGCTTCAGCCCTGGTGTGGTGAGTGGCAGGCTCCGGCCGTGCGGCAGTGGGCTCCTGCCATGGGCTCTGACCACGGGGCTTTGGACTCCAGGCTTTGGCTACTCAGCAATGGCCTCCATCCCTCGGCTGCAAGATTCCATCCCCAGGCTCACTACCCCACTCATCACCCCTGCTGCCTCCCTATCCACCTCCCCATCCAAGTCTTAATTTGTTCCCTGGCTTGCCAGGGCTGAGTGAGTCTGCTGTGAAAAGTGATATTTGTATATTTGTTAATATCACCTTTCACTGCTTCTCAGTTAGCTAACAGTCTGCTGCTGTGAAAAGCAATATTAACAAACATAGAAATACCACTTTTCACAGAAGCAGACTTACTAGCTAGCAAGTCTAAAAAATGCAGCCAAAACAGCAAAAAAGACAAGAACATACAAAGCACCTTATTTGTGTTTCTATTCTGTTTAGATCCAGTAAAGAATAGAGACAACTGGACATTATTTTTATTATTAAGTCTGCAAAAAAAACCATCATAAATAAATTACTATGATTTGAACATATACATGTGCATATTTATTTCTTTTTTTCTAAAGTTAACTAAATATTTTAGGAACAGTTAAGCAACCACCAGCAAGAGTTGGTGGACACACTCTGAGGCCACAAAAAAAATTGTGAGAACCCCTGACCTAGGGAAACGGGGGAAGTTTTCAGTGCTAGCTGTTGAATTGCAAACAATTGAACAAGTCATCTGCCCCCCTTTGGTGAAATCTCGGTCAAGCACCCACACTTTGCCTAACATGCTGTGGCTGTGGTTGGAAGGGATCACCCTGTAGTGCAGCCCGGTGCTGCTTTTGTAAAATACAAGCTTTTTTGGGAGGTTTACACTGTTCTCAAGCACCAACCAGGTTCCTAGGGGAAAACGGGCATTTCTCAAGTGCCAAACTGTGCTCCCAAGGATGTTGTCACAAAAGCAGAAGCACAAGACCTCTTGCCCATGTCTCATGGCCTTACTCACCGTGGCTGGAGCAGCAACCCGACTCTTGCAGTAGCCAGCAGTTGTGATTTCATTGTGGCTTGCAAGGAAACTAAGTTTGACAGGGACAGGTGAGCAAAGCCCACAGGTAAGTGGAGAACATGGAGACCTGGGAGATGGGTTGGAAACAGGAGGGAGCACGGGCTATAATGGCAGAGAGAAAGGAGGGTCAGGGCAAAGCTGGGAGGCAAGATCAAACCAGGATCTTAGATGCCTATATACAAATGCGAGAAGTATGGGTAATAAGCAGGAAGAACTGGAAGTGCTAATAAATAAATACAACTATGACATTGTTGGCATCACTGAAACTTAGTGGGATAATACACATGATTGGAGTGTTGGTGTGGATGGGTATAGCTTGCTCAGGAAGGATAGACAGGGGAAAAAGGGTGGTGTTGCCTTATGTATTAATAATGTACACACTTGGACTGAGGTGGAGATGAACATAGGAGACGGAAGTGTTGAGAGTCTTTGGGTTAGGCTAAAAGGAGTAAAAAACAAGGGTGATGTCGTGCTAGGAGTCTACTACAGGCCACCTAACCAGGTGGAAGAGGTGGATGAGGCTTTTTTTAAACAACTAACAAAATCATCCAAAGCCCAAAATCTGGTGGTGATGGCGGACTTCAAGTATCCAGATATATGTTGGGAAAATAACACAGCGGGGCACAGACTATCCAATAAATTCCTGGACTGCATTGCAGACAACTTTTTATTTCAGAAGGTTGAAAAAGCTAGTAGGGTGGAAGCTGTTTTAGATTTGATTTTAACAAATAGGGAGGAACTCGTTGAGAATTTGAAAGTAGAAGGCAGCTTGTGTGAAAGTGATCATGAAATCATAGAGTTTGCAATTCTAAGGAAGGGTAGAAGGGAGTACAGCAAAATAGAGACAATGGATTTCAGGAAGGTGGATTTTGGTAAGCTCAGAGAGCTGATAGGTAAGATCCCATGGGAATCAAGACTGAGGGATAAAACAACTGAGGAGAGTTGGCAGTTTTTCAAAGGGACACTATTAAGGGCCCAAAAGCAAGCTATTCTGCTGGGTAGGTGTCTCTTTTAACTGTAAAGGGTTACAAGCAGTGAACCTGGACCACCTGACCAGAGGACCAATCAGAAGACAAGATACTTTCAAATCTCGGTGGAGGGAAGTCTTTGTTTTGTGTTGTTTGTTTGTCTGTTGTTCTCTGTGGGTTCTGAGAGTGACCAGACGTACCTACAGGCTCTCTAATTTTCTGTTCACATAGTAAGTACAAATAGAAGGGCGGTTTAGTCTTTTTGATTGTTTTCTTTATTTGCAAATGTGTATTTTGCTGAAAGGATTTTAATTTGTATTTGTGCTGGGGGGAAGGCTTCTCTCTAGTGTCTATAAGCAAAAAGACCCTGTAACATTTACCATCTAAATTACAGACACAACTTTTACTTTTTTTCTTTCTTTTTTAAAAGCTTTTCTTTTTTTTTTAAAAGACCTGATTGATTTTTTTCCCCTTGTTGAGGCTCAAGGGAATTGAGTCTGTACTCACTAGGGAATTGGTGGGAGACAGGGAGAGAGAAGGGAGGGGGGAAGGTGGAATCCCTTTGTTTTAGATTCACGGAGCTTGAATCTGTATTACCTCTTGGGGAGGGGGAAAGAAGAGGGGGCAAGGTGCACTCCCCTCTGTTTTTAGATTCAAGGAGTTTGAATCACAGTGATCTTCCAGGATAACCCAAAGAGGGAAAGCTTGGGAAAGGCAACGGTGGGGGAAAGCGTTTACTTTCCTGGTGTAAGATCCAGGGGGTCTGGGTCTTAGGGTCCCCAGGGAAGGTTTTGGGGGGACCAGAGTGTACCAGGCACTCCAAGTCCTGGTTGGTGGCAGCACTACAGGATCTAAGCTGGTAATTAAGCTTAGAGGAATTCATGCTGGTACCCCATCTTTTGGACTCTAAGGTTCAGAGTGGGGATTTATACCATGAAAGTAGGAAAGATAGAAAATGTGGCAAAAGACCACCTTGGCTTAACCACGAGATCTTGCATGATCTAAAAAATAAAAAGGAGTCATATAAAAAATGGAAACTAGGACAGATTACAAAGGATGAATATAGGCAAACAGCACAGGAATGCAGGGGCAAGATTAGAAAGGCAAAGACACAAAATGAGCTCAAACTAGCTATGGGAATAAAGGGAAACAAGAAGACTTTTTATCAATATATTAGAAGCAAGAGGAAGACCAAGGACAGGGTAGGCCCACTGCTCAGTGAGGAGGTAGAAACAGTAACAGGAAACTTGGAAATGGCAGAGATGCTTAATGACTTCTTTGTTCCAGTCTTCACTGAGAAATCTGAAGGAATGCCTAACATAGTGAATACTAATGGGAAGGGGGCAGGTTTAGAAGATACAATAAAAAAAGAACAAGTTAAAAATCACTTAGAAAAGTTAGATGCTTGCAAGTCACCAGGGCCTGATGAAATGCATCCTAGAATACTCAAAGAGCTAATAGAGGAGGTATCTGAGCCTCTAGCTATTATCTTTGGAAAATCATGGGAGACAGGAGAGATTTCAGAAGACTGGAAAAGGGCAAACATAGTGCCCATCTATAAAAAGGGAAATAAAAACAACCCAGGAAACTACAGACCAGTTAGTTTAACTTTCGTGCCAGGGACGATAATGGACCTAGTAATTAAGGAAATCATCTGCAAACACTTGGAAGGTGGTAAGGTGATAGGGAATAGTCAGCATAGATTTGTAAAGAACAAATCATGTCAAACCAATCTGATTGCTTTCTTTGATAGGATAACGAGTCTTGTGGATAAGGGAGAAGCGGTGGATGTGGTATACCTAGACTTTAGTAAGGCATTTGATACTGTCTCGCATGATACTCTTATCAATAAACTAGGCAAATACAACTTAGATGGGACTACTATAAGTTGGGTGCATAACTGGCTGGATAACAGTACTCAGAGAGTAGTTATTAATGGTTCCCAATCCTGCTGGAAAGGTATAACAAGTGGGGTTCTGCAGGGGTCTGTTTTGGGACCGGCTCTGTTCAATATCTTCATCAACGACTTAGATATTGGCATAGAAAGTACACTTATTAAGTTTGCAGATGATACCAAACTGGGAGGGATTGCAACTGCTTTGGAGGACAGGGTCAAAATTCAAAATGATCTGGCCAAATTGAAGAAATGGTCTGAGGTAAACAGGATGAAGTTCAATAAAGACAAATGCAAAGTGCTCCACTTAGGAAGGAACAATCAGTTTCAAACAAATAGAATGGGAAGAGACTGTCTAGGAAGGAGTACGGCAGAAAGGGATCTAGGAGTTATAGTGGACCACACGCTAAATATGAGTCAACAGTGTGATGCTGTTGCAAAAAAAGCAAACGTGATTCTGGGATGCATTAACAGATGTGTTGTGAGCAAGACATGAGAAGTTATTCTTCCGCTCTACTCTGCGGTGGTTAGGTCTCGACTGGAGTATTGTGTCCAGTTCTGGGCACCACATTTCAAGAAAGATGTGGAGAAATTGGAGAGGGTCCAGAGAAGAGCAACAAGAATGATTAAAGGTCTTGAGAACATGACCTACGAAGGAAGGCTGAAAGAATTGGGTTTGTTTAGTCTGGAAAAGAGAAGACTGAGAGGGGACATGATAGCAGTTTTCAGGTATCTAAAAGGGTGCCATAAGAAGGAGGGAGAAAACTTGTTCGCCTTAGCCCCTAAGGATAGAACAAGAAGCAACGGGCTTAAACTGCAGCAAGGGAGGTTTAGGTTGGACATTAGGAAAAAGTTCCTAACTGTCAGAGTGGTTAAACACTGGAATAAACTCCCTAGGGAGGTTGTGGAATATTTAAGAGTAGGTTAGGGTTTGGCTACACTTGCAGCTGTACAGCGCTGAGTTACAGCTGTCTTCGTACAGCTGTGTAGGGAAAGCGCTGCAGTGTAGCCACACTGAAGCTACCAGCGCTGCAGTGTGGTCACATTTGCAGCATTTGCAGTGCTGTTGGGAGTGGCTGAACAGGCATTCTGGGATACTTCCGAATACCGCTGGAGGCCAATTACAGCGCTTTTGGTGGCCACACTGGCAGAGCAGCGTTGCATCACCAGCGCTGCAATCGTTATACCCCAGGCAGAGCAGAAGTACAGCCAGCGCTACAGCCAGGGAGATGCAGAGCTGCATGTGCCTTGCAAGTGTGGACAGTGAGTAAGTTGCAGCGCTGTAAACCCACCACCAGCCCTGCAAGCCTCCAGTGTAGCCAAGCCCTTAAATAAATGTCTTTCAGGGATGGTCTAGACAGTATTTGGTCCTGCCATGAGGGCAGGAGACTGGACCCGATGATCTCTCAAGGTCCGTTCCAGCCCTACAATCTATTAATCTATTATATGAACAAATTCAATGCTCTTTTCCAAAGCGCAAGATTGCTGATTCATGGCATCAGACCGGAATCTGTGAAACTTTTTAAGCTTATAGCAGCAAATTACTTAAAGCCAAATTTACTGAATGAAGAACTATTAAAAATTAATGTAGCACATCCCTCAAATCTTTTAAAAACTGAAGACATTTACATTGGCCCAGAATGCGAAAACTACTGAAAATCTATTGATCCAAACTCAGCTTTGGTTGTCAGAAAGAATATCCTACACTATTACATCACTTGCTGTCAAGAAATGCAGAGCAGACTGCCACTTGATTCTGTTGTTTTCACTGAAGTTCAGTCTGTAGATCCTGCAATATGCCTTAATGTTAATGTTGCCAAAGAGAAAAAATATATCACTAAACTTTGTGCCATATTTAAGGTTGATTTCAACGCTGCTCAGAGTGAACTCAGAGCCCTGCCATTATCTCTTAAATTAAATCAAATTGCAATTTTAAAAAGCAAACCAATTGATGAAATGTGACAAGAGATTTCACAAATCAAAGATTATTCAGGTCAATTCATGTTTGCAAATACATCTGAACTGGCTGTAAGGGTTTTCACATTATCACATTCAAATGCAGCATGTGAAATAATGTTTTCCATGGTAACTGACATAAAAACCAAAAAAAGAAACTGTTTGACTACCAAAACACATTAAAAACTCAATTCTAGTGTAGTTATGAGGTCAGCTTTGAAAGCAAAGCAAGAGAAATGTTCTAATTTTGTAATTACTATTAAGCACTTGTATTTACGTTGTAAAAATATGTACAGTAAAAATGACAGTGATAAAACTAGTAAAAATATTAATGATGGTCCTAGTGTCAACTCAGACCATAAGTCAGAAAATGGATAAAACTCAGAAATTATAATACTAAGGAAAATTATATAAAAGTGTTATTTGTTCTTTGTGCTCGCTTTTTTATCTTATTTTATAATCATATGTTTACTTTTTATTTTTTCAAAGTAACGTTGATGTACAGTACATTGCAGGGCATATTCTGTACTCATTAATGCTTTTGTTTTTAAAATAGTGAAATTTGTGCAAAATACGTTGTTCTCTATCATTTCAATACTACTCCTCATGTGTTAAATATTTTATTTATTGTACAAGTAACATAAGTTCAAAATTGAAAAAATGTCTATACGTATAAAAATTATAAAAAATGTGAAATATCTTGAATGAATATGAATAATCTGGATATAATATATATTATATAGTTATTAAAAACACACATATTATGTTCCTTTGAGATTTTGAAATAAAAAACTTTATCTGGGAATTTTTCACCAGATTTGGGAAATTTTGAGTGCTAGGTTAGGAAAAGTTGGCCTCATGATATAGACACACTGCTGCAGGGCTGTGTGCCCTGGGTGAAGGTCCCCGGAGCAAAGCCCCTTGCCCTGCCTATGGTGCAAATCCCTTTGCAGACATAGGAGGGGTCAGGCTATTGGAGACGCACTTGGCATAAACCAGGTAACTCGAGAGAATGGAAAGCCACGAGAGCCGATGAAGTCCTCTTGCTCTGAGCCATAGTGTACCAGCTCTCCTCTAGACTCCATGTTTGACCTTGAGTTGCCCTTGTGGAAGGGGCTACTCCTTCTCGGAAAGAACCAGTAAGAACCGGTTAGTCGTTAGGCAGACTTGGCCCTGGGCGGGAAATAGTTGCTGGGCAGACTTGGTTCTGGGCGGGTACAGTTTACGTCACAGAAAGCATTGTAACAAGTTACTGTTTTGGTTGAAGCATAAAAAGTATGTGAGTTGCTTGTTTTGCGCGCTTTTGATTTGAGCCCTGCGTGGCTCCTGACGCCTATTTGAGATCTCAAATAAAGTTTGTTTACTTCTCCACCCTGGTGTGTCCTACTGGCGTAGCGCACACTGGGCAACAAACCCAACCGTTGCCACCTCGGGCACTGAGTGCCGGCAACAGTTTTTGGAGCCCAACGTAGGGCTCGAGGCCAAATTGTGCCTTGCCCGGACTCCTCCGGCAGACGGCGGTCGCAACCAATGCCCAGTGCACACCAGTGAGTTTACTGGGGACCTCGACAGAGACGCGTCAGGCTGACCTTGGAGGACACAACGGTGCGATGCGATCGTATAGTGGAGAAGTAAGGGGGAGAAGGGCTAGATTGGTTCCTCTAGAAGGTGGACAACGGTGCAGAACCGGTCCCCCTAGATAATGTAAGACTAATCTGGTTTATTTACTTTCTGGTTTATTTCTGGTCTGTCTCTGGCTTGTCTGGAGTGTTTGCCCGAGGCTGGGGATGCCCAGTCATTGTAATTCCCATTAGCTATTGGTTTATTAGCATGTAATGGGTCAAGGGCATGGTATGGGGCGGCAGGTACAGTGTACGCCGCTAGGATGCATTCTAAGGCATTGGAAGGTTTTTGGGTCAGACCCGCTCAGGAAGAGTCTATTAAAGAGGTACTGTACAGTTGACTGGCCTCAATATCAACTATAGGACCAGGAGAGGTGGCCACCGGAAGGATCACTTAAGTATAACACGATCCTTCAGTTGCTTTTATTTTGTCAAAGAATTGGCAAATGGATGGAACATATGTATGCGCAGTTGTTTATGTTATTGAGAAACAGGTCGGATATATTGCATGTTTGTAATTTGTTGCACATGTGTGATTTGGATCTGACTGGATCATTGGTCGAGGTTCCCGTGGTTACTGAGAACCCCCTCAAAACTGTAATGCCAGAACCGGTGTCCCCTTCGGCTATTGCACCCCCGCCATCTTATGAGTCGATGTGTAATAGGAATGTGTTGGTTACTACGGCTACGGGCCTATATCCCCTTATTACTGAGACCGTGATTGTTCAGTAACCGTGGAGACGAGCCACCACCATGCAAGTCTATACTCATGTACCCTTTAACCTTGTGGACTTGGCTGCATTTAAAGCACAAGCTGGGGAGTTTTCCACGAACCCTAGTTGTTTCATCTCAGTTTTTGAAGGGTGTTTAGCTAGCCATAAACCAGATTGGGATGACTGTAATATCCTTCGGAAAACTTTGTTATCGGAGGTTGAACGCAATCAGGTTGTGTCAAAGGCTAGGGAGGAGGCACAGCGCAGGCATGAGAAGGACCCATAGAATGTTCCCGACCCTGCGGATATGGTCCCTGTGAGACACCCCTGGTGGAACCCTAACAACCCCTTGGATTATACCCGTTTAACTGTTTATAAAGAATTACTCCTATATGGTCTCCAACATTCTGCAGTTAGGCATAACAATTGGGCCAAGCCTTATGAGGTAACACAGGAGCCAAAGGAAAGCCCAGTTGCCTTTTTACAGCATATTCGGGATACCATCAGGCAAAATACTAATGCGAATCCTGATGATCAGGCCACCGAGGCAATTATAAAGGGCATTTTCACCAGCCGTGCAGCCCGACATTAAAAGAAAGCTGCAGAAAAAGGAGGACCTAAGGGGCATGTCCATGGCCCAAATTTTAGAGACTGCAAATAAAGCGTATGTCCTAAGGGATGGAGAAAAGGAAAAAAGGCAGGTTAAATTGATGTTCGCAGCAGTGTGGGCTGGCACTGAGGAAAGGCCACAAGGAGGGGGAAGGGATCGAGGCATGAGAGGCCGTGGGCGAGGGCGTCCAGGCCCACAGGAGAGGCGCCTAGGCCGAAACCAGTGCGCCTTGTGTCACAAGGAGGGACACTGGAAGAACAAGTGCCCTACCAGGGGACCCATCCCCTTGATGGGAATGGAGGGTAAGGACTAGGGGTGTCAGGGGAGATGGACTATCCCACCCCCGGAACCCCGAGCAAAAATGCGGGTTGGAAAGCTGGAAATTGACTTCTTGGTAGACTCAGGGGCAGCGAGGACAGCTGTCAACCAACCCCTCAAGCTGCCTGTTGAAAATTCCTTAACTGTAATAGGTGCCACGGGGAAGGGAACCAAGTGCTCAGTGTATGCTCCTGCCGAATGCGCCTTGGGAGATAGAAATATCTCTCACCGATTGGTCTACCTCCCTGATTGTCCAGCTCCCTTACTGGGACGAGATCTGCTTTGTCGGTTGGGAGCTATCATAACCTTAGTCCCAGATTTGGACCTTAGCGTCCAAAATATGGGGGTTAGCATGAAAACCTCCAAGCTTAGTCACCAGCTTGGACCTGGTACTTGCTGCCACCACCCAAAAAATTAGAGTGTTTTGGGGCACTCTGGTCCCACTGAAAAACCTTCCCTGGGGACCCCAAGACCCAAATCCCTTGAGTCTCACAACAAAGGGAAATAATCCTTTTTCCCTCCCCCCCCCTCCAGGTGCTCCTGGAGAGATACACAGACACAAGCTCTGTGAATCCAAACAGAGTGACTCCCCCTCTCTGTTCCCAGTCCTGGAACAAAAAGTACTTTCCTATTCCCCCAGAGGGAATGCAAAATCAGGCTAGCCAATTCAACACACACCGATCTCCCCTGATTTCTTCCTCCCACCAATTCCCTGGTGAGTACAGACTCAATTTCCGTGAAGTAAAGAAAAACTCCAACAGGTCTTAAAAGGAAGCTTTATATAAAAAAAAGAAAGAAAAATACATACAAATAGTCTCTCTGTATTAAGATGACACAATACAGAGCAATTTCTTAAAAGAATATTGAATAAACAGCCTTATTCAAAAAGAATACAAATCAAAGCACTCCAGCACTTATATTCATGCAAATACCAAAGAAAAGAAACCATATAACTTACTATCTGATCTCTTTGTCCTTACACTTAGAAACAGAAGATTAGAAAACAGAACTACTTCTCCAAAGCTCAGAGAAAGCAGGCAGCCAGAAAAACAAAGACTCAGACACAAACTTCCCTCCACCCAGAGTTGAAAAAATCCGGTTTCCTGATTGGTCCTCTGGTCAGGTGCTCCAGGTGAAAGAGACGTTAACCCTTAGCTATCTGTTTATGACAGGAGCCACCATGCACTTCACCCCAGATGAAATAACCCTCACCCTGCCCCCTGAGAACGCCTGGATGATGGCCCTTGAACTTGAACCTCCAGCTATGCAAGCCCCCGAGTGGAGGCAATGGATAGATCAAGTATACCCACTGATATGGGCATTAGGGATACCCAGGAAGGCTACCCATGTAACTCCTGTTACTATCCAACTCCTACCTGGAAAAAGCCCGGTGCGAATTCAGCAGTACCCGATCAACAGGGAAGCAAAAGGGGGGCTGCAGGACATCATAGATAAATTCTTGAAGTACGGTGTACTTAGAGAATGTCAGTCGGCCTGGAACACCCCCATTTTGCCGGTAAAGAAGCCCAATGGTACATATCGGTTGGTACAAGACTAAGTGCAGTCAACGAGCGTGTCAAGACATTACACCCCCTTGTTCCGAACCCCTATACCCTGTTGGCCTCTCTAGGAACGCAGTATACCCATTTCTCGGTCCTCGATTTAAAAGATGCCTTTTTCACAATTCTGGTTGACACCTCCTCCCAAGAAATCTTTTCATTTGAATGGGAGGGTAGTAACAGAATAAAAAAGCAGCTTTGTTGGACAGTCTTGCCACAAAGGTTTAAAAATTCGCCCACCCTTTTCGGCCAAGCCCTGGCCAATGACCTGGAGGAGTGGAGTAATAAGGAAAAGATCCTCCTTCTACAATATGTAGATTACTTGTTAATTGCTGCCATAGGAGTAACTCACTGCCTTAAAGCCACCGTGAACCTTCTAAATTTTATTGGACTCCGAGGGTATCGGGTAGCTCAAAGTAAAGCTCAAATAGCACTCCCAGAAGTTCGATACCTAGGTTTTCATATAAGGCAAGGGGAGTGGCAACTCTCAAATGAGAGGAAAGAAGCCATTTGTCAGATTCCCCCACCGACCAACAGCAAGCAACTTAGAGCATTTCTTGGTATGGCGGGTTTTTGTAGAATATGGATCCCAGAATTCGGGCTGTGGGCTAAGCCACTTATGAAGGCCTCAAGAGTACAGAGCAAGATCCCTTCCACTGGTCTGCAGAAAAGGATAAAGCATCCAAAACCTTAAAAAGGAAGCTAATGGATGCTCCGGCCCTGGGTCTGCTGGATCTCCGTAAGCCTTTTCAGCTTTATGTACATGAAAGAAAGGGAGTGGCTTTAGGAGTATTGACCCAATTATTTGGCACCTGGAAGCGTCCTGTGGCTTATTTCTCTGAGCAACTTGACCAGGTAGCAAAAGGGTGGCCAGCATGTCTAAGAGCAGTAGCAGCAACGGCCATAGTACTCGAAGAGGCTGAAAAGTTAACTTTAGGAGGAATTGTGCAGAGATATACTCCTCACATGGTGCAGGCCCTCTTGGACACAAAAGGAGGCCTCTAGCTTACTCAAGCTAGGGTAGCCTGGTACCAAGCCAAGCTCCTGGAAAACCCTGAAGTCACCATACAGACCTGCTCTTCCCTTAACCCAGCCACCCTCCTTCCTGGAACAGAGGAACAGGAGCATGATTGTCTTGAAACCATAGATGCCCAGTATTCCAGCCACCCTGATCTCAAAGACCAGCCCCTCCTGAATACGGACTGTGAGTGGTATACAGACGGAAGTAGCACAGTTGTTGATGGACAAAGGAGGGCAGGATATGCTGTTGTAAGCCTTCATGATACTGTGGAGGCAGACTCATTACCCCCTGGAACATCAGCCCAACTTGCAGAACCGGTAGCTCTAACTCGTGCACTTGAGCTGTCACAAAGAAAACGAACCAATATTTTCACTGATTCCAAGTATGCTTTTTGGGGTGTTGCATGCTCATGCAGGTTTGTGGAAACAGAGGGGGACGTTAACAGCTCAAGGCTCCCAGGTTAAGTACGGCCCTCAAATTCTCCGACTCTTGGCTGCAGTACAACTTCCCTCAGACGTGGCGGTAATACACTGCAAGGCTCATCAAAAGGAAGACCAAGACGTGGCAAAAGGGAATGCTCGGGCAGACAGAGAAGCCAAACGAGCTGCCACCTTAGAGCCACTGCAAACTATGGAAGCCTCCATGCAAGCCCTCATCCCAACAATAGAAGACCTCCCAACCCCTCAGTATATGCAGGAGGAAAACAAGTTAGCTAATAATCTGGACTTAAAGCAAAAGGATGGATGGTTTTACACCACTGACAACAAGGTGCTCCTTCCAAAGGCCCTCACCCGGCAGGTGTTACAAACCCTGCACCAATCCACTCATGCGGGAAGAGAGGCCCTAGTCCAGTTAGTGGAAAAGTATTTCCTGGCCAGTGGACTTCGACCTTCGGCATCCCAAGTACAAGCAGACTGTCTGGTGTGTCAGAAGGACAACCCTAGGTCGGGACATCCGGAACCACCAGCCACCTTGCCGCCCACGCCAGGTCAGGGCTTGGTGTGGCAAATAGACTTTACTGAATTGCCCCGCACCCAGGGATTCCGGTACCTGCTTGTCTTAGTGGACCATTTTTCAAGATGGCCAGAGGCATTTCCATGTCGCAACTGCACTGCCAAGACGGTAGCCCTCAAGTTTGTTAAGGAAGTTATTCCCCGCTTCGGATTACCCCAGTGGATGGAATCAGACAATGGGCCCCATTTTGTTTCACAAGTTGTCCAGTATGTGGCTACCACCCTCTGCATCCCCTGGAAGCTCCACACCCCATGGCGACTCCAAGCCAGTGGAGTTGTGGAACGCACCAACCAAACTCTCAAAAGACATCTTTCAAAAATCTGCCAAGAAGCCAGCTTAAAGTGGCCAGAGGCATTGCCTCTCTCTCTGCTCCATCTTTGTGCTCTCCCCTGGGGTAGGCTAGGGTTAAGTCCCTTTGAAATTTTGTTTGGGCGACCATGGCCTCTGAATGGAATACCATTCTGGTACTGGCAGGAAAGTGGGTGATAGGGGATAAAATGTTATCTCAGTATATGTGCTCGTTGTCTGCTGTCCTTCTTTCTCTTCACAGGTTCACCAAGGATTCGCAACCCCTCCTGCTAGACGTGCCTGTCCACTCCCTGCAGCCTGGTGACTCGGTCGTCATCCGCAACTGGAAGGATGAACCCCTGCAGGAACGGTGGAAGGGACCACATACAGTCCTGCTGGTATCCCACACGGCAGCCAAAGTAGAGGAACTTAAGAACTGGATACATCATTCCCAGCTCAAGGCAGTAAAGAATTCCCCGTCATTGGATCAGTGGACTGTCCAGCCTGCTGGTAACTCAGACAACACTGACCTTGGACTTAGATTGCTGTTTAAACGACACAAAGGTCCAAAAGAGGACACTTCACCCTCTAAAGTGTGGTGAATTGTGTAAATCTTTGTTGATTGTGACTTTGGACCCTGAGTTCACAGTGTTTTGTTCCCTACCCCTCACCCCAGGGAAACGTTATGAGTTCAAGCCCTCAGTATGTTTTGTTATTGTTTTTCCTTGGTAGAGCACTTTTTATGCTCCTGGGTTTGGTCTCCTTAATTAAAACCCAAATGCATGCTGGTTGGGGTCCTAACACTCCTGATTTAACAATTAACACATATGAGGTCGCTTTTGCCAGTGAATTTAATCTTTCCAACTGCTGGATATGCTCTCAGATCCCTTATCATGCAGCAGGGCTGCCCTGGAGAGCAATTCCCAAGAATTGGTCTGATCATTGCCAATGGTGGTTTGCTACTGGGGGAAATGAGTCTCGTTACACACATAATGTTCCTTGATTAGAACCCGGTTTACCCAATTTGTTTAAAAATTGCACCCATGAACAACAGTATGTCTTAAGTAATGATTCTTGGTGTCCTTTTAGCAATGCCTCACACTTCCCACAGCCTGTCAGGTTGCATTTGGTTCCATCAGGGCTCCTCTGCTATCAGCAATCTGCAACAGCAAATCACACCTGGTTTGCTGGTAACAGTACTTGTCAGTATTATTTGTCCTCTATGGCCAATGTTTCTATTCCTCTTTTTAATGCCTCAGGTCAGGACACTCGAGAAGGGTTCCTATATTTCTTTGCTAATAGCTCTCTCATGATTCAGCAGGGGTTTAACGGTATGGTGGCAAACGGCCAATTCTTTTATATCTGTGGTAAATTTGCCTATAAGTGGTTGCCCCATCATTGGCATGGAAGTTGCTACGAAGGATTCCTTGCTCCTCCCCTTCATTGTGATAAAGAAAATAAACCCCAGGCCCCGAAGCCAGGTCTTGATTAAGCTGCTAATGATTACATCAAGGCCATAGGCCTCAATCGTACTAACATATAGAAAATAAGAAAATAATCATTACTAACACACCTGAGGCTAACTTGCTTAAAAAAAGGGAAGTAACCAGTCCATCATTGCCAGAATGTACTAACAGCTTTTAGTTCATTATAGTTCATTAAGTTGCTCGTGCAAGCATCAATAACTCATCATGACTTAACAAAAGGTACAAACAATATGTATTTTTGGATCCAGGTTCCTCAAAAAAGCTTAAGCAACATGCAACAGCTTAACCGCAAGTAGGGGGAAAACCAGGTGTTAAAGTCCTGACAATTAAGAAAACCTTTTTATGAGGAAGTAAAAAGGAACAGGCTTGCAATTTTAGCTTACGTATGAAATATTAATAGCAATTGTTTTTAACAAATGTTTTAGCAGATGTCATGTATTAGCCAAATAAGGTAATGACGGATGTATAAGCTCATATAATGATTTGCGGTTTTAAGCTTTATAAGCACAGGTATCACTGCTGTGAGGCAGAGAGACTTACCCCTTGCTAGGGGACTTGTTGTCTCTCTGTGCGTACGCATGTATTCTCTGATTAATCAATAAAGGAGCCTCAGGCTGTCTGATCAACTCAACACGGTGGTGGTCATTTTCCACGACAATTGCTTAGCCCAACTTCCACCTGGTTGCCTCAGGCAGCGCAGGTCTCTGCGAGCTACCCCAGAGCCCATTAAAGAGGGAGATAGGCTGGGTATGATCCTCTTCCCATCCTATGGGGTAGGACGGATGGCCCAGCTCTACCACAGACTTTCGGTATTCTTAACCCGGTTTGCCAATGAAACCCTGGCGATAGAAAAGAGCCTCAGCTCTGAACTTTACCAACTTCGACTCTTGGCTTTACAGACTCGACAGGCCCTGGTCTATGTCCTGGCCTCTCAAGGTGGAGTCTGTGCCCTTACCGGGGATGAATGCTGTACATATATCCCAGATAACTCGGCGGATATTAATAAAGACATTCTATCTGCTGAACAAGCCTTTAACCAGTGGAAGGCTAAGGAACAGGTTCCTTCCCTTTTTGATTCTCTCTTTAGTTGGTTGCCTGACCTTGGTGGGGTGGGTACAGAACTGGTATGCTTCTTGTTAATGGGGGTAGTGTTGTGTTTATTTGTTCTATTGTTACTTACCTGTTGTAAAGTTGTTATTGGTAGAGTTTGCTCTGCCACTTCTTCCACACAAATGCTGATGGCTGGTCCACCTCAGCATCCCCCAGGCCCAGATTTAAACCAAGCGCTGTCATCATATTATGAGAAGACTCAAGCAGGAGCTTTTTGAGTATTCTCAAAGGAGGGATTGTCGGGGATGCACTTGGCATAAACCAGGTAACTCGAGAGAATGGAAAGCCACGAGAGCCGATGAAGTCCTCTTGCTCTGAGCCATAGTGTACCAGCTCTCCTCTAGACTCCATGTTTGACCTTGAGTTGCCCTTGTGGAAGGGGCTACTCCTTCTCGGAAAGAACCAGTAAGAACCGGTTAGTCGTTAGGCAGACTTGGCCCTGGGCGGGAAATAGTTGCTGGGCAGACTTGGTTCTGGGCGGGTACAGTTTACGTCACAGAAAGCATTGTAACAAGTTACTGTTTTGGTTGAAGTATAAAAAGTATGTGAGTTGCTTGTTTTGCGCGCTTTTGATTTGAGCCCTGCGTGGCTCCTGACGCCTATTTGAGATCTCAAATAAAGTTTGTTTACTTCTCCACCCTGGTGTGTCCTATTGGCGTGGCGCACACTGGGCAACAAACCCAACCGTTGCCACCTTGGGCACTGAGTGCCGGCAACAAGGCTGGCTGGTCGTTGGGGTTCTCCAGGATATCGGCTGGGAGGCCCTGCTGGGGGATGACTGTCTCTCTTTGGGACAGGATCCAGGCCTTGCTCCTGTAACGGCCGAGGGTTTGAATTTGAATCCGGGGATCCAATTGGCCGAGATAGAAGCAGTCAGTGAAAATGCAAATGAACTGGCTGGCAGTGGGGAGGAGCTGCTAGGGTCAGGACACCTGTCTGGAACCAGAGCCCTGGAACAGAGAGATACCTCAGCACACAGGGGAGGTGGCTCATGCTGGCTCTGATGCTGTGAGCAAAGCAGCGGGCTTGCTGCCTGCCCTCACTGGGACAGCCCAAGCAAAGCTGAGCTCAGGGGAATCGGAGACCCCAGCTGAGTGTGGGGACCAACAGCCAGAACGGGACAGGTGCCACCAGAGCTGCCTTATCCAGAGGTGCAAATGGCCTGGGACAAGGGTAAAGCAGCCTTGGGACACCTGCCTGTCACAGAAGAGCCTTTTCAGAAGGTGGCCCTGGACTTGGTGAGGGATGAATGGAAGGGGAAGGCCTCCCCCGATGGGGAATTACTGGTGGAGCATGTACTGACTTTCCGGGAAAAGCTTGCTGAGCTCATGGGTCTGGCCAGGGAGAACCTAGCCAGGGCCCAACGGAGGCAGAAAATCTGGTATGACCACTTAGCCTATGGCACCAGGGAGCAGGTGAGGGTTCTCATCCTGGTGAGGAAGGATAAGAATAAGCTGCAATCTGCATGGGACAGGCCCTTCAAGGTCATCAAGCAGTTGAATGAAGAGAACGATGTGGTGGAACTGCCCAGCCAGGCTCACAGCCACTGAAGGAACCAGGTCAACGTGATGGAGCCAAACTGTGACAGGGAGAGGCTGGTACTGGCTGCGTGTGGCCAGTGGGAGAAGGGGGAAGATCTCCTGGTGGGTCTCTTCCCTGAGACAGGAGTCAGTTCTTGCTGGAATCAATTCCTTGCTCTGACAAGCTAACCCAGGGGTGGGCAAACTATGGCCTGCAGGCCGGACCTGGCCCCTCAGGGCTTTGGATCCAGCCCATGGGATTGCCCCCCAGTGGCGCCATGGGCCCTGCACCGCCCTCAGCAGTGGCTGGCCCAACATCCCTGTGGCCCCGGGTCCTTGCCTCCAGGCACCACCCCCCACAGCTCCCATTGGCCAGGAACGGGGACCCACGGCCAACGGGAGCTTCAGGGGAGGTACCTGGAGGCGCGGCAAGGGCAGCGCACGCAGAGCTCTCCACCCTCCCTCTCCCAGAGGCCACAGTTCTTCCTAGAGCAGGGCGGAGCCAGGGACAGGGCAGGCTCCCTGCATGCCTGCCCTAGCCCCGGTGCAGGCTGCTGCCACCCCGGGGCCCCTCCTGCACTCTGCACCCCTCCTGCACCCCAATCCCCTGTCCTCAGCCCCCTCATGCACCCCACACTCCTCTTCTGCCCCAATCCCTTGCCCTGAGCCCCTTCCTGTACACTACACCCCCTCCCGCACCGCAACCCCCTGCCTCTACATACAATTTCCACACCCAGATGTGGCCCTCGGCCCAAAATGTTTGCCCACCCCTGAGCTAACCCCTGCCCGGCAGCCAGAAATTGGAGAGAGGCTGCATTCGTACCAACAGCTGTTTGACGAGGGCTCACTAAGTGAGCTCTCCATTGGGTGGAGACAGGAGCTGACACTACCATCAGGTCTTCCCCATTCAGAGTACAGTAACTGGGAACACAGTCCAGGCCCTGGAGGGGGAGGTCAGAGACATGCTGGCTTCAGGGGTGATCCAGCCATCCACCAGCCTGAGGGGCCTCTCCCATGATGCTGGCCCCCAGGAAAGACGGGTTAATTTGATTTTCTGTGGCCTATCAGAAGCTCAATGCCATCACCATGTCTGGTGCCTGCCCATGCCTAGGCCTGATGAGATCCTAGACAAGCTGGGCAGGACCGGTACCAGAGATCTCACCAAAGGCTACTGGCAGGTGACTGTGGATCCAGATGCCAGGTCAAAACCTGGTTTTGTCACTCCTTTGGGGCTGTACAAGTCCCTGGTCCTACCTTTCGGCCTCAAGGAGGCGCCAGTAACCTGCCAGCGCCAGGGGGATCAGCTAACCGAGGGGGATGGAGAATTTTACCCTAACAGACATTGATGATATTTGTTTTGTTAGCCAGACCTTGGAGGACCATGTGTCCCAGGTGAAGAGGGGGCTGACTTGCCCCCAAGGATGCAGGGCTGACTGTAAAAACTGGCAAGTGCAAGGTGGGGATGGCAGAGGCATCAGACCTGGGCCACAGGGTGGGGAGTGGCTGCCAAAAGCCAAAGCTGGCCAAAGTGGGGGCGATCAGAGACTGGTCTGCTCCCCAGGCTAAGAACCAGGCCCAGGCCTTTATTGGGATGGCGGGTGTGATGCAGTAGGGTCTGTCTGTGTGGGGGATGGGAGAGCCGGGGAGGACTTTAGGTGAGGGACAGTATTTTTAAGCCTGTAACCTGAGCCAGGTAGGGGAGAAGGGGTTAGCACCTTGGCCCGGGAAGCTGGACAAAGGAATCAGCCGGCTGGAGGAGGGGCAGTTCAGTTTCAGGCTGGGTGATTGGAATTCAGGGAATCCTATGCTGGGATCCAAGCACCCTGTACCCCCAGAAGGACTTGATTGAGGGGTCCTGGTTGGGCCTCCAAGCTCTGCTGCAACCTGCATTCCTGTTGTCCAGTAAACCTTCTGTTTTACTGGCTGGCTGAGAGTCACTGTGAGTCCCAGGAAGAGGGGTGCAGGGCCGGACTCCCCCACACTCCGTGACAGCGGGACACTACCAGAGGTTTGTGCCCCGCTTTAGCTCTGTGTCTGCTCCCATCCCTGAGCTATGCAGAAAGGGGAAGACAGACAAGCTGGTCTCGACCGGGCAGTGCCAGAGGGCTCTCTGCACACTGAAAGAGGATCTGATCAAAGGCCCGGTGCTGGGAAACCCAGACTTTGACAGGCCCTTTATGGTGCTCACCAATGCCCCTGACACAGGGCTGGGTGTGGTGCTGATGCAAAGGGGGAGAAACACCTCATCATGTGCCTGAGCAGGAGGCTGCTGCCCCAAGAGCAGAGCTATGCAGCCATAGAGAAGAAATGCCTGGCCCTGGGGTGAGCTCTTGAAAGGCTGCAGCCGGAGCTATTTGGGCACCACTTCATTGTGTGCACTGACCACACATCCTGCCACGGCTGCACTAGATGCAAGGGGCCAATGTTAAGCTCCTGAGGTGGATGCTGTCCCTCCTGGAGTATGAGATGGAGGTGGTCCATGTTAAGGGGAGTGCAAATGTTATAGCTGACGCTTTGCTGTGGAGAGGGAAGTGCCTCAGGCCACTGGTTAAAGTGACCATGCTCAGTTCGGTGTCGAAGGGAGGAGAGATGTGACGAAGTGGGGATTTTCCCTTGTTATGTTGTATGTGAGTCTTACTGTTGAGCTTATGTGAATTTTACCATTCTGCATGAATAATGTTTGCCTCAGTTTTCCTGTGTGCTGCACTAATACCTCGATGGTGGGAATAGCGGTGTGACTTTGGCTGAGACCTCTGGGGCAAGTGAGGCTGCTCCAGCTGTCTGCATGTGTGATAAATGAAGGGGGGGAGGGGTATCTCCCTTTTATGGACACCCAGCCAGTCAGTAGCTATAAAATCCCTCTTAGGAGCTGTTCTCTACTTGCGCTACTGTAAAGGGTTAAAAAGTCTCACTGCTATGCATAGGTAAAAGGAAGCGAGTGGGCACCTGGCCAAAAGAGCCAGTGGGAAGGCTAGAACATTTTAAAATTGGGGAAAAAAACCTCCCCTTTGTCTGACTGTCTGTTGTTCTCCTGGGGAGAGGCAGACAGGGCAATAGCTATATTGTAAGAAGCCTGGGTCAGGTATGAAAAAATCATAAGTATCATACCAAGAAACTACTCATTTAAAACCCTAGCTATATAACTAGGCCAGGAAATGTCTAGGAAGACGCTGTGAATTCCACCCCAATCACATTCTGACATGTTACTTGGTAATGGTGTTTAATATGATTTTGTTTATTGTCCGCCATTTTGGTTTGTAAAGGACAAGTAGTCTGCCATATTAGACAGCCTTCTTGTTCCCTTAGGAGAGAGCGGGAAATCTAGTGGCATCTTGCTAGACAATGGGAGGGATCATATATGCTGGGAAAGAGCGGGAAGGGGTTCTTCCTCTGCTCTTACCTTGGAGAGAAGAGAGGAGGTTCTTTCCAGAGCTGTGGCTTGGAAAGAGATCTGACACCAGTTATCTGCCTAGAGAACAGCTCAACTCTAATTGTGTGGGAAAGGATCTAGTTTATTGTTTTAAGGGAAGCATATCTCCATCCACGGGCTTTCCACCTCCAGTGGCTAGGGAACTTACTAACAGACAGGACATCGCAAAAGGGGTTAGGGTGGGAAATTAATTAGGCCTCTTATCTGATTCCTCACCCTCATTCTCCGGAATGGTAGTCCTGTCCTGTTCCAGCGGTGATCGTGGTCCGGGGAGTCATCCATCGGATCCTGGTCTCGGCAGCAGCAGCATCTGGACATGGTATAGAGCAGCCATCATTTACCATTTTGTAATCCCTGTGTGAAAGAGTGCACGGTTATAAAATCTGTTCAGCATTATTTAATCCTCCCGCCACATTCCCTTCTTGCCTATCCTAGTCCTAATTCCCTAGTTAGTTTAAGTTGTGGTTTCTGTGATTAATTCGGATAAGCTCTGATAGACGGGCTATACTGAGGGAATCGTGGGAGACTTCTGCTAGCTCCTTGCAGTCTTCCGGAAGTAGGGTCCTGAAATCCTCAAATAATAAAGACTATTAACCTAACAGTACTGGTGACCGCAGCAGGACCCTCAGGTTAATAATTAAGCCGTGATAAGGTTTCCCTCCCCTTCTACTATTTAAATAACCCTTTTATGGTTGTGTTATACTGAACAGTAAATCCCAATGGATTAGAGTAAGTGGAGTGTGTCTGCAGTGTGATCGCCCCAGACCCCGTGTGTGGGTTCGGACCGTGGGTGGAGGGAGTAGGCAGCTGGCGATCAGACATCGGTGGTTCCACCAGAGCAGGAAAAGGCAGCCGGCATTCAGAGAAATCGGCTTGTAGGGATCAGTTACCAGGAGTTTTTGAGCTGATCAGCCTAGGGAAGCAGCCTGGGTTGTTGAGACCTCATAGGGGAAGTCCCTCAAGGTTTGTCGCTGGCACGACTCCAGGACAGCGCTGGTGCAAGGCACCACTTAGGGAACTGTCAGTGCCTCGTACTCAGCTGGGCTCAGGCCCAGGAGGGGATTAGGGAGGCAACTGGCGGACTAGCTACCCGCGGCTGAACACTCTAAGGCCGCCTGTCTCGTAGTGAGACCTCGGGGATAAGAGCCCGAGTCTACGGAACCCGGGAAGGGTTTGTCTGGGGCGCAAGCTCAGAGTCTGAGGGAAGCTTGAGCCTGACAGGGCTTGGTGCCATTTCTTGTACCGTGACGGGGCCAGTAAGTGGTGCTCCAGGGCAGCTTGAGGAAGTGGGCACCTCCCACCCTGTAAAGCAAAACCAGGTTAGTGCGCTGGGGAACCACTCACACTCCCCTAGCTCCAATGGGAGCGGCCTCAAGCCTGCTGGTGGGACAACTCGAGTCCTGATTATCTTCAGCGGTGATAACCCCACCGTAGTTCTATTACAATCTGTGCATGTGGGCGAATTGTAGATCACAGAGGGAGATGCAAGGGTCGCCTATGGAGACTGTGATCCAGAAAATGGCCAGTGGTGACAATCTGTGGAAGGAGGGAACATGGGAGGGAGGCTTGGACAATTTTCCAATCTAAATGGTCTGGTTTCATTGGTGAGCAGCCAAAGCCCTCAAACAGAAGCCAGAAAAGAGCCATGCTGTATGGCAGATGTGGGCAAACTACAGCCTGCAGGCCACATCCAGCCCATGGGACCATCCTGCCTGGCCCCTGAGCTCCTGGCCAGGGAGGCTACTCGTGGCTCCTCTCCTGCTGTCCCTAAACTGGGAGGAGTAGATAGGGGGGCTGGAGCACATGACTTATGAGGACAGGCTGAGGGAACTGGGATTGTTTAGTCTGCAGAAGAGAAGAGTGAGGGGGGATTTGATAGCTGCTTTCAACTACCTGAAAGGGGGGTTCCAAAGAGGATGGATCTAGACTGTTCTCAGTGGTGGCAGATGACAGAACAAGGAGCAATGGTCTCACGTTGCAGTGCGGGAGGTCTAGGTTGGATATTAGGAAAAACTTTTTTACTAAGAGGGTGGTGAAGCACTGGAATGGGTTCCCTAGGGAGGTGGTGGAAACCCCTTCCTTCGAGGTTTTTAAGGCCTGGCTTGACAAAGCCCTGGCCATAGGCAGCAGGTTATATACTTTTGTGGTGCTTAGGCATCAGGAATATTCAGGGCTGGGGGCCCTGCTCCACCAATGTTTGGAGCTGGGTCTCTCCCCTGGCCCTGCCTGGATTGGACCCTGGCCCCCACTCCCCTACGCATCCCCCCCACCCCGTGTCCCTGCCTGAAAGAAAGGTGCACGTCCCTCTCCGGTTCCTGCTTGTGCTGCTGGTATAGCACATTCCTATGGCAGAGGGGCTCCCAACAGAACTGCTGTCTGCTGCCCCAGGGTCCTAGCGCCCCCCCCATTCCCTAATGGCAGGGCAGGCTGCCCTTACGCTGCCCTTCTGCCCTAGCCTGAGCCTCTCCAATGCCCCAAACCCCTCAGCCCTCATCCCCCCGCACCCTAATCCTCTGCCCCAGCCCAGAGCCCCTCCTGCATCAAGAACCCTTCATTCTCAGCCCTACAGCCCTCACCCACGCACTCCCTCCTATCCCCAAACTCCCTCCCAGAGCGTGCACCCTTTTCCACACACTCCCTCCTGCCCCCAACCTCCATCCCAAACCCTGCACCCCTCACCCCCTCCTGCACACCCACCCCCCCGCCCCAGCCCAGAGTCTGCACCCAGCACCCAAACTGCATCCCAAAGCCTGCACCCCTCACCCCCTCCTGCACACCCACCCCCCTGTCCCAGCCTGGAGCCTGCACCCCTCACCCCCTCCTGCACACCCACCCCCCTGCCCCAGCCCAGAGTCTGCACCCAGCACCCAAACTGCGTCCCAAAGCCTGCACCCCTCGCCCCCTCCTGCACACCCACCCCCCCGCCCCAGCCTGGAGCCTGCACCCCTCACCCCCTCCTGCACACCCCACTCCCTCCTGCACACCCACCCCCCTGCCCCAGCGTGGAGCCCGCACCCCTCACCCCCTCCTGCACACCCACCCCCCTGCCCCAGCCTGGAGCCTGCACCCCTCACCCCGCCTGCAGACCCACCCCCCCGCCCCAGCCTGGAACCTGCACCCCTCACCCCCTCCTGCACACCCATCCCCCTGCCCCAGCCCAGAGTCTGCACCCAGCACCCAAACTGCGTCCCAAAGCCTGCACCCCTCACCCCCTCCTGCACACCCACCCCCCTGCCCCAGCCTGGAGCCTGCACCCCTCACTCCCTCCTGCACACCCACCCCCTGGCCCCAGCCTGGAGCCTGCACCCCTCACCCCCTCCTGTACACCCACCCCCCTGCCCCAGCCTGGAGCCTGAAGCCCTCACCCCCTCCTGCACACCCACCCCCCTGCCCCAGCCTGGAGCCTGCACCCCTCACCCCCTCCTGCACACCCACCCCCCTGCCCCAGCCTGGAGCCTGCACACCCCACTCCCTCCTGCACACCCACCCCCCTGCCCCAGCCTGGAGCCTGCACCCCTCACCCCGCCTGCAGACCCACCCCCCCGCCCCAGCCTGGAGCCTGCACCCCTCACCCCCTCCTGCACACCCACCCCCCTGCCCCAGCCCAGAGTCTGCACCCAGCACCCAAACTGCGTCCCAAAGCCTGCACCCCTCACCCCCTCCTGCACACCCACCCCCCTGCCCCAGCCTGGAGCCTGCACCCCTCGCCCCCTCCTGCACACCCACCCCCCCCCGCCCCAGCCTGGAGCCTGCACACCCCACTCCCTCCTGCACACCCACCCCCCTGCCCCAGCCTGGAGCCTGCACCCCTCACCCCCTCCTGCACACCCACCCCCCTGCCCCAGCCTGGAGCCTGCACCCCTCACCCCGCCTGCAGACCCACCCCCCTACCCCAGCCTGGAGCCTGCACCCCTCACCCCCTCCTGCACACCCACCCCCCCGCCCCAGCCTGGAGCCTGCACCCCTCACCCCGCCTGCAGACCCACCCCCCCGCCCCAGCCTGGAGCCTGCACCCCTCACCCCCTCCTGCACACCCACCCCCCTGCCCCAGCCTGGAGCCTGCACCCCTCACCCCTCCTGCACACCCACCCCCCTGCCCCAGCCTGGAGCCTGCACCCCTCACCCCCTCCTGCACACCCACCCCCCTGCCCCAGCCTGGAGCCTGCACCCCTCACCCCCTCCTGCACACCCACCCCCCCGCCCCAGCCTGGAGCCTGCACCCCTCACCCCGCCTGGAGACCCACCCCCCTGCCCCAGCCTGGAGCCTGCACCCCTCACCCCGCCTGCAGACCCACCCCCCCGCCCCAGCCTGGAGCCTGCACCCCTCACCCCCTCCTGCAGACCCACCCCCCTGCCCCAGCCCAGAGTCTGCACCCAGCACCCAAACTGCGTCCCAAAGCCTGCACCCATCACCCCGCCTGCAGACCCACCCCCCCGCCCCAGCCTGGAGCCTGCACCCCTCACCCCCTCCTGCACACCCACCCCCCCTGCCCCAGCCTGGAGCCTGCACCCCTCACCCCCTCCTGCACACCCCCCCCCCCGCCCCAGCCTGGAGCCTGCACACCCCACTCCCTCCTGCACACCCACCCCCCTGCCCCAGCCTGGAGCCTGCACCCCTCACCCCGCCTGCAGACCCACCCCCCTACCCCAGCCTAGAGCCTGCACCCCTCACCCCCTCCTGCACACCCACCCCCCCCGCCCCAGCCTGGAGCCTGCACCCCTCACCCCTCCTGCACACCCACCCCCCCCGCCCCAGCCTGGAGCCTGCACACCCCACTCCCTCCTGCACACCCACCCCCCTGCCCCAGCCTGGAGCCTGCACCCCTCACCCCCTCCTGCACACCCACCCCCCTGCCCCAGCCTGGAGCCTGCACCCCTCACCCCCTCCTGCACACCCACCCCCCTGCCCCAGCCTGGAGCCTGCACCCCTCACCCCGCCTGCAGACCCACCCCCCCGCCCCAGCCTGGAGCCTGCACCCCTCACCCCCTCCTGCACACCCCACTCCCTCCTGCACACCCACCCCCCTGCCCCAGCCTGGAGCCTGCACCCCTCACCCCCTCCTGCACACCCACCCCCCCGCCCCAGCCTGCACCCCTCACCCCCTCCTGCACACCCCACTCCCTCCTGCACACCCACCCCCCTGCCCCAGCCTGGAGCCTGCACCCTCACCCCCTCCTGCACACCCACCCCCCTGCCCCAGCCTGGAGCCTGCACCCCTCACCCCCTCCTGCACACCCACCCCCCCGCCCCAGCCTGGAGCCTCCACCCCTTACCCCCTCCTGCACACCCACCCCCCTGCCCCAGCCTGGAGCCTGCACCCCTCACCCCCTCCTGCACACCCCCCCCCCCGCCCCAGCCTGGAGCCTGCACACCCCACTCCCTCCTGCACACCCACCCCCCTGCCCCAGCCTGGAGCCTGCACCCCTCACCCCGCCTGCAGACCCACCCCCCTACCCCAGCCTAGAGCCTGCACCCCTCACCCCCTCCTGCACACCCACCCCCCCCGCCCCAGCCTGGAGCCTGCACCCCTCACCCCTCCTGCACACCCACCCCCCCCGCCCCAGCCTGGAGCCTGCACACCCCACTCCCTCCTGCACACCCACCCCCCTGCCCCAGCCTGGAGCCTGCACCCCTCACCCCCTCCTGCACACCCACCCCCCTGCCCCAGCCTGGAGCCTGCACCCCTCACCCCCTCCTGCACACCCACCCCCCTGCCCCAGCCTGGAGCCTGCACCCCTCACCCCGCCTGCAGACCCACCCCCCCGCCCCAGCCTGGAGCCTGCACCCCTCACCCCCTCCTGCACACCCCACTCCCTCCTGCACACCCACCCCCCTGCCCCAGCCTGGAGCCTGCACCCCTCACCCCCTCCTGCACACCCACCCCCCCGCCCCAGCCTGCACCCCTCACCCCCTCCTGCACACCCCACTCCCTCCTGCACACCCACCCCCCTGCCCCAGCCTGGAGCCTCCACCCCTCACCCCCTCCTGCACACCCACCCCCCTGCCCCAGCCTGGAGCCTGCACCCCTCACCCCCTCCTGCACACCCACCCCCCCGCCCCAGCCTGGAGTCTGCACCCCTCACCCCCTCCTGCACCCCTCACCCCCTCCTGCACACCCACCCAGCCCAGGACCCGCCCCCCGGATCTCCTCCCCCCCGAGCCTCGGCAGGTGGAGGCGGGGCTGGGGGGCAGAGTTAGCCGTGGTTGGACCAGCCCCCCAGCCCGTGACTCTGCCCGCTCCTCAGCCGGCGCGGTGAGGGCCCGGAGCCCGCCAAGCCCTGTGCAGTGGGCGGGGCCGCGGTCCCCTCAGGAGCCGGCGGGCAGGGGGCGGGGCCCAACCACACAGCCCGGGGGGCCCCGCCCGGCCCAGAGCGCCCCGCCCCCAACGGCCAGCGAGCGCCTTGTTAGCGCCCCGCCCCCTCTGCTTCCCGCCCTCCGGCCCGCTCTCTGATTGGCCACGGCCGCGGCAATCTTAAAGCGCCTCCCCACTTTGGCCTTAATTAGTCTGAAGCGCAGGGTCCCGCCCTTTGCATCCGGATTGGGTAATCTGAGCCACCCTTCTTTAGGCCCCGCCCACTCCAAGGACACCTCCCTGGATTGGCCCGGGAGACTCTGACCCCGCCCCATAGCGTTGGCTCCACCTCGGAGTGCTCCAACCCCTCCTCCTCGGACTCTCCTTGGATTGGTCCAGACTCAGAGACCACGCCCTATCCAGCCCGGCCCCCTCAGTATCCCTCAGGATTGGTCTGGTCTCCCTCCGGCCCCGCCCATCCCGTGCCCGCCGAGCCCCCATTGGCTGTCGTCCAGCGCTGTCAGTCACTCGAGCTGGAGCAAAGGTTGGTCGGGGAGCGTGTCCCGTAAGTAACGCGGAGACCGAGTGACCCCCCCCCCGCCGAAAGACCCGTCTCCTTCCGGCCCCCCCCCCCCCGCGAACCTGCAGCCGGGCGCGATGGAGAGCGGGGGGAGGGGTGCGGGGGGGTTGGGGCTGAGGTTGGGGGGCCAGGGGTCCTGCAAAGGCAGGGGCTGGGCTGGGGGGGAGGGACAAGGGGGGGTTGGGGCTGAGGTTGGGGGGCCAGGGGTGCTGCAAAGGCAGGGGCTGGGCTGGGGGGGAGGGGTGCGGGGGGGTTGGGGCTGAGGTTGGGGGGCCAGGGGTCCTGCAAAGGCAGGGGCTGGGCTGGGGGGGAGGGACAAGGGGGGGTTGGGGCTGAGGTTGGGGGGTTAAGGGTGCTGCAAAGGCAGGGGCTGGGCTGGGGGGGAGCGACAAGGGGGGGTTGGGGCGGAGGCTGGGGGGTCAGGGGTGCTGCAAAGGCAGGGGCTGGGCCGGGGAGTGTGTTGGGGAGGACTAAGAGGAGGTTGGGGGGCTGGGGCAGGGGGCAGTGGTGCTGGGGATACTCCTCCCTTGCACCAACCCTGTGACAGTCTCGCCAAGCCCAGAGCCTGAGGCACCAGCCCCAGTAGTTAGCCACAGAGCAGGGCGGGACCGGGAGGGCTCCCTGCAGTGACTCTGCTGCAGCCCACCGACAGACAGGGGCTGAGCCCAGAGGGGGGCACGGGGTGAATCTGGGGGAGTCCTCACCTGTAAAGCCATTTCCTGTAACACCCGAGATGCGGAGAGCGAACAGGTGAGTGACGCCTGCGAGAGGGTAGGTGGGAGGGAGGGCAGGGGAGTCGGGGCCCTGGAGAGCCATCCAGGGGAAGATAATCCCAGCAACTCAGCATGGCTGAGAGAAACCCGCAGTGAGAGTGGGTAGGAAATAGACAGGTGTTCCCAATTTGATGTGACTGCTCCAAATCTTTGGCCGCTAAGGCATCACCCCAGAACTGATGCTGGCTCTCGCATGACCACCCATGGACTGTTGCTGTCCACTTTGCCCACCTTAACACCAGAGAAATTCTTTCCTCTGGGGAGCTCAGAGAAGAGCAACAGAACTGCTCAGTGGGGAGCCCTGGTGCTAGGCACAGCAGAGACAGAGCAAGAAGGTGGCTTATGCCCGGAAGAGCTTGCAGTCTAAGGAATACAACAAGCCACAGGCAGAGTTCTGTGGGAGCATAACGAAACAGATGGTCCTGGTGGGCATGACAGCTGTGGGCTCTCTACGCCAGTAGCCTACATTGCCAAGCGTTTCCCTGGCAAAGGAGCATTTGCAGGAGGCAATGAGGTAGTTTTGTGCATGTCTACTGCAAACGCCTCCCCAGTGTAAGGGGCAATATGGGAGACCTGTATGCAGTGCTACTTGAAGGGCAGCAGTGCAGGGTGTGACGAACTGGGAATGTTCTTAATGTTTGCTCTGAATACTGTGTTGGTGCCTCAGTGTCCCCTGTGCAGTTCTTAAGTATCTAGGTGGTGGGATAAGGGTGTGTGATTGCTGCAGAGCAAAGGGCCAGTGCACCTAAATGCCTGACACTCTTGTCTCCTAGCAACTGATGGCCTGGGCCCCCCCTCTGCAAAGGTGCCAGCTGAAGGTGTTGGAGACAAAGAGGTCTGGTGACCTCCTGGCCCGGGGAAAGGAACTGAGCAGAGGAGGAGGGGCTGGAGGGGTGGTTAGTCTGGAGTTGGCTGGGGACGAGGAGTGAAATGCAGACGTAGGGGTCTGGCTCACTGCCCCCCAGAATGGACCTGGCTGAGGGGTCCGGTTCGCTGTATCTACAAGCTCTGTTTTAGACCCTGTTCCTGTCATCGAATAAACCTCTGTGTTACTGGCAGGCTGAGAGTCACATCTGACTGCAAAGTGGGGGGGCAGAACCGGTGGCTTCCCCAGGACCCCGCTGGGGCGGACTCGCTGTGGGAAGCACATGGAGGGGCAGAGGATGCTGAATGCTCCAAGGAGAGACCCAGGAGGTGAAGCCGTGTGAGCTTCTTGCCCTGCAGACAGTCTGCTCCAAGGGAGAGGAGGCTCCCCAAAGTCCTGCCTGCTTTGTGGGGAGCAGTTCCAGAGCATCGCCCAGGGACTCCGTGACACAGGGGCCCAGACAACAATCAGGCCAGACCTCCCAACAACAGTGCAGGCTCCATGTGGTTGCACTGTCCCACCCAAACAGCCATGCTGGAGTGGGAGGAGGCAGAACCCATTGTGGCTTTGGCAAGACAGTGCCTGGAGCGGGACTGGTTCCTTCCCTTCCCAGGTGACTGAGCTCAGGATCCCTTTCTCATAAAACAACTGGACTCCACATTCCTGGTCTTGACCTTCTCTGACATCCTGTCACAATGGACCTCGTGCACCTTTTGCAAGTGACAAGCCCCTTGTTTGGGCTTGTGACTAAAGCCCAGGACTGGGAGACAGTCACTTTGTATTCCCTGCTCTTGAAAGTTTAGAAATGGCTAATGGAACAGATTCGCCATGTAAACTCAGGTCAGTCCTGGCCTCGCTCAGTGCCTCAGTTTCCCCATCTGTAAAGTCAGAGTGACAATCCTGTCCCTCTTACCAAAGGAACATGACAGTTAGTGTTAGTAAAGTGCTTTGAGCTCCTCAGACAGAAGGAGGGAAGGGGTGATTACTTATTTATTACTACAGTTACCAGAGAACTCTGAGAAGAGTTGTGGTGAGGGGATCCCTTGGAGCGTCTCTGGCTGAATTCTCCCACTTCTGATCTCACTCCGGCTAGGGCAGGAGAATCTCTCGTCCATTATAGTATCTGGGGCCTGTAGTAACTATTGACCTGAAGATGCAGTCTCTTCTGCCTGGGAACGCAAGGTCTCCAGTCTCAGGAGTTTGATTTTCTCTCTCTCTCACTCCCAGGAAGCAAAGCCAGAGTGCAGTGGGACAAAGCCCAGAACAAGACACTACAAGGAGTAACTGGACCTCCTAAAATTCTTTCAAAGCTCTCTAGTCCCAGCCGAGGGGGAGGCCATCAGCTGCAGTCCCTATAGCATTCATGTGACTTGCACGGAATCCGCTCAGAACTATTCATGGCCCAAGAATCACAGTGGGAGTTGGTTTGGCTTCTCCGGTCAGATCCGGCTCCGCAGCCCAGCATGAAAGGAGCCCGTAGTCACTGAACAGCAGTGATCCAGACTTGGTGTGAGCCGTGTGTCCTGCCCCCCCTGCAGTAGCTGGATTGCTGTGTCCTTTCTGACTGCTTTGCCCGTGCGTGTTCCAGATGACCTTTTCATCACACCTACCCTCTGGTGCAGCGCATGCATGAGACCCTGCTAAGTAAAGCCTCTTCCATGTGCTTCACTGGCTCTTGCGCAGGCTTGCCGCAGGAGGGATGCACGGTGCTGAGGAATTCCCTCCCTGCCTTGTCTTCTCTCCCAGCCAGGCAGGGCTGGTGTAATTGTTGGAGCTGTGGTGCTTACGATGCCTGTTGTTTCCATCTCCCATGGCACTGATGCATCCGTGGGGCTTAAAAGGGCTGATGTGTGTCAGTGGCCTTCTCTCACTCATCCTGCTCTGGTGCCTGCTGGTCATGACAGCTGACGTCCAGAAGAGATGGCAGCTTTCCAGTCGCTTCCCCATCTTCCGAGGGAAGCTACCCAGAATGTCTCGCTTTGGGGCCATCAAAGCTGTCCAGAGAGGGGTGGACTTTCCATCTCTGTTCACCAGCTCTCACACAGATCCTCACTGTGAGCCTGGACAGCTGCTCCTGATCCTCGTGACTTCAGCCCCAGGGAATTCAGAACCCAGGCAAGTGATCAGGAGAACCTGGGCTGCCCACGAGGGACCGAGAGCACCCCAATGGCAGTCCGTGTTCTTAGTCGGCCAGTCTGCAGACATTGGGGTAGCCCAGGGCATCCAGAGAGAGCAGCAGGAGTTTGGGGACATCCTGATTGGGAATTATCAGGACACCTATCGGAACCTCACCCTGAAGGTCATGCATGGGTTTAAGTGGGTGGCTGAGCGGTGCCAGCCCAGCTACATTCTAAAGACGGATGACGACTGCTTCGTCAACACAGACCGGCTGCCGGAGTTCCTGCTGGAGCACAACACTATTAAGACGGGCCTGTATGCAGGATCCCTCTTCTCCCGGGAGAAGCGGCAGGTCATCAGAGAGCCTTCCAGCAAATGGTATGTCTCCAGGCAAGACTACCACCTAGACGAATACCCGCCATACGCCAGTGGCATCGGCTACATCCTGTCTCTGGATGCCGTTGAGCGGATCCTGTGGGCAGCAGAACATGTCCATCCCATCCCGGTGGAAGATGCCTACGTGGGCATCTTGGCTGAGAGGGCTGGGATCCAGGTGAAATCCAGCGCACGCTTCGCCAAGCACAATGTGAGGTGGCGGGTGTGTAACTACCGCTACCTGATGGTGATTCATCACCTGAGCCCACAGGAGCAGGAGGTGGCCAAGGGGAGCATGCTGCAGGCTCGGAGTGCCTGCCACGACAGCCTGGAGGTCACCAGGTGGAAGTGAGCCACTGTCTGCCAGGAGGGCTGGCAAGGGACCTGGCAACCTCATGCCTGTAGCACAGTCTGAGGAGGTTATACAACTGGTGCTCAGTTTAATCCCCCCAAGCCCCATCCCAGGCACTGGGGTGGGAGTCATGGTCAGCCCCTGCGATGCACTCTTGCCAGGCACCCCAGCTGTCTTACTCTTCCATTGTTACGGGCTTCCAGAGAGTGAAATGGCCCTGTCCGGATTGCCTGGCAGGCAGCATCTTACTCGCCACAGAAACATGAGGTTGGGGCTGGGAGTCAGGAGCTCTGGAGTAGGAGTCTCAGCTCTGCTACTAACCTCAGGCCAGTAACTGACCGATCCTGTGCCTCAGTTTCCCCACTTGTAAAGTGGGAATGACTATCTGACTCAGCTCCTAGAGCCTGTGGAGATTAATTGGTTCATGTCTGCAGGCAGGAGTGGTGCCTGGGTTTTTGGCGCCCTAGGCAGGGGTCCTTCTGCGCTCCTGGATGGTGGCGGCAATTCTGTGGCGGGGGGGTCCTTCCATGCTCCCGGTCTTTGGGGCACTTCAGTGGTGGGTCCCGGAGTGAGTGAGGACCCGCCGCAGAATTGCCGCCAAAAACCCAGAGCACAGAAGGACCCCCCACCACCGAATTGCTGCCGAGAACGGCAAAATGCCACCCCCCCCCCATCCTGGCGCACTAGGCGACCACCTAGTCGCCTAAATGGAAGCGCCGGCCCTGTCTGTAGGGCTTTGAAAAGTGGCGTGGGAGGGGCCAAACATCAATACAGAGGGACTCACGGTCTCAGCATATCATGCCCGCCTGAGGCTCCTGCCATCCAGATGCATCGTGGCATGTTAGGACCTGTAGCCCACAGGCTGGCTGCTGGCTGCTTCAGTTGGTGGCCAGTTGCTGACAGCCCTGAGCTGAGCTAAGGTGGAAGGTGCCAGGTCACCAGGACTTGGCTGCCTCTAACACTACAGTGCCCTGGGGCGCAGGGCACGGGGAGCCTTGCAGCTGACAGGTGGGAGTGGGGCTGGCCTCTACCTCCGGAAGAGGACTCTCCTTATGCCCAGGCTCCAGCTCTCCCGAGCTGCCTTATGAAGGGGGGTTGCTGGATGTGTGACTTACCGCAGCAGCAGCAGCAGTAGTGCTGCTGGTGAGGCTGGAAAACACCACGGTAGCTCAGCACCCCTGCAGGGAGTGATGCTGTTCTCCCCCACCCCCATCACCTTCCCGGGGAGGGGGATGGGACAGGACTTACTGTGCTTGGTGCAGTGGCACTAGCAAAACTAACTGCCCCTTCTCATGCTGCATCCTGCTGAGGGAAGGCCCAGGGTGGCCTGCACTTCACCAGCACCTGGGCCAGGCTGCCAGGCCCCATGGGTGCTAATGATGTATGGCAGCTGTAAATGGTACTCGCTTTCCTGAGCAGTGCATACTGGGGTCTGTTGTGCTCACAAGCCTGGAGCACTTTCCAGACTGAAAGGACACTAGGAAAGGGTTAATCTATGCAGGTTCTACTACTACAAAACAGTATTAAGTAAAGGCTGAGGCTCAGAGTGACCCTTGGCAAGTCACTTCCCTGCTCTCTGCCTCAGTTTCCCCTCCCCAGGCAGGGGGTGAAGCCAAACTCCCCCTGATCTCACATATCAAGGTGCTCTCCTCCAACGAGCCAGTGGAAATAGCTGCTTTGACAAACCAACACTCACCAGGCCCACCTCCTTCAGCACTGCCCGGTAGCAGCCAGCTGGGGAGAGGAAGCTGGTTGTGGCACTGGGCTCCTGCCCCGTGGGCATAGGGAGACTACGGCTAGTTAGCCTGAAGAGTGAGCTAGCCCCCATGGGGCCTGATCCCTGCCCCACAGTGCCTAGAAAGGCTCTCCTCTGGCCCAGGGAAGAGAGCTCCCTGCTCGAGGGCTCAGCGCTCAATCAGTGTTACTGACATCCCAGCAGCAGGTGCCAAACTCACACCAGCTCAGCCTGCCCCGTGGTCCCCAGCCCTACCACTGCCCAAGAGCATTACCTCCTGCTTTTGCCACTATTGTGCAGCTGGGGTCCCCTTGCTAGGGGGACGGGACTTGCCTGATTCTGCCTCCCAGCCTTACTGATGAACGTGGGGCCCAGTAAGTTGTAGGGAAAAGTGGGGGACAGAAACACGATTCAACCCTGGTGCTTTGCCAGCTGGGTGTGCTGCTCCCACCTGGGCTGCAGTCTGCTCAGAGCCGGACCCTAAGGCCTAGAGCTCTTGCATTACTGTAGCCCCTTGGTCGCGGCCCAGGATCCTGAGCGTGAGGTGCTGTACAAACAACCCATTCCTCCTCTGCCAGGAAGTCGGGTGCAGCTGCTCCTGGCGGGATCAAACATTCCTAGCCACACGGCTTCCCTCGGGGTGGGCCTGGTCACTCGGCACAGAGCCGCCGAGCGAGCGAGGGGTCGGTCTGTGTCAGCCACAGTCCAGGCAGCAGGAGGGCCGCAGGCAGTGCTAGGTGCTGTTTTCTCCGAAGGGTGGAAGGGACAGAGCTGTTGGAGGGAGATGGTAGCTAACAGCTGCCTTTCACTGGGGCTTTCTCCTGCAGTAAAGGTTACCAAGAGCTGCCAATGGGAGAAGTGCTTTCTGGGGGGCTGGGGTCATTCTTGCCTGACTGAAATGCCACCCCTGGGAACTCTGGCCTGGCTGCTCCTGCCTGGCCCCATGCTCCTCTCCCGGAGCGTAAGGGGCTCTCTGTGAGCCCCGCTCCATCCCTGAGCTCCCTAGGTCCTGGCACAAGGACAAGCAGGGGCTGTGACGGGCTGAGGCAAGGCTGGGGGCAGCGTGAGGACAGAGCCCACAGCGAGGGCTCCTGGGCAGCTGCTTTGCTGCAGGCCTCTGCCAAGGAGCTGCCATGCCAGGGATGGCCCAGCTACAAGGGTGCTTTCCCCTTGCCTGCCCCGGGGCCGCTCACCTCAGCAGCCCTGCCCTTGGCAGGCTAGTTTAGTGTTCGATAAATTCTTGCTCCTCTGGCCCTAAGGAGAGTCAAGACCCAGGCCAGTGCTTCAGCCAGCCTCTCCGGAGCTGCAGGCTCCTGTCCCCAGGGCCACATGGCCCCTTGCTGGGCTGCCCTCCCCTCGATGTGCTGCTCGGACTGGGACCTCTCCCTTTCCAGCCTGGCCTGGCTTCTCTGTGGAGCTGCAGGCTCCTGTCCCCAGGGCCACACGGCCCCGTGCTGGGCTGCCCTCCCCTCGATGCGCTGCTTGGACTGGGACCTCTCCCTTTCCAGCCTGGCCTGGCTTCTCTCCGGAGCTGCAGGCTCCTGTCCCCAGGGCCAACGGCCCTGTGCTGGGCTGCCCTCCCCTCGATGCGCTGCTCGGACTGGGACCTCTCCCTTTCCAGCCTGGCCTGGCTTCTCTCCGGAGCTGCAGGCTCCTGTCCCCAGGGCCAACGGCCCTGTGCTGGGCTGCCCTCCCCTCGATGTGCTGCTCGGACTGGGACCTCTCCCTTTCCAGCCTGGCCTGGCTTCTCTCTGGAGCTGCAGGCTCCTTTCCCATGGGCCACTCGGCCCCGTGCTGGGCTGCCCTCCCCTCGATGTGCTGCTCGGACTGGGACCTCTCCCTTTCCAGCCTGGCCTGGCTTCTCTCTGGAGCTGCAGGCTCCTGTCCCCAGGGCCACACGGCCCCGTGCTGGGCTGCCCTCCCCTCGATGCGCTGCTCGGACTGGGACCTCTCCCTTTCCAGCCTGGCCTGGCTTCTCTCCGGAGCTGCAGGCTCCTGTCCCCAGGGCCACATGGCCCCTTGCTGGGCTGCCCTCCCCTCGATGCGCTGCTCGGACTGGGACCTCTCCCTTTCCAGCCTGGCCTGGCTTCTCTCTTCGCGCCCCTGGAGATGGGGCACCATGGGAGTGGCTGGGACCAAGCCTGCTGATGTCAGATGGAGAAGGCGCCTCTCACTGCTCTGGCTTAGGCGCTTTCCTCTTGAGGGAGAAAGGGCAGAGGATCCCACAGGGCCGGGGGGGGGGGATTATTTTCACAAGTTTAAAAAAAACCCTTTATTTTATTAAAAAAAATAAAAATGTCCAAAATATCTCAGGGTCTTTGCTGGAAAGCTCTGTAAAATTCTGCACCACTGTCCACGTTTACAAAGAGGTAGGCACCCCACAGCCCCCTGCTGTGTGCACCGAGTCTCTGCAGGGGTCTCACGGGGGGGCCAGCTGGTGGGGCTGGAATCCGGAGGCAGATGACACCACAGGCTCCTCTTTGTGGTAGGGGGAATTGGGAGGGGGGTTGGGGGTGCAGGGCCAGTGGGGCACCGTGGGCAGAAGGGGGGGCGTGTGGCTGGCGTAGTGGCTGAGTGGGGTGGGCAGGTCAGTGGAGCGGGCGTGAGCCTGGAGCAGCAGCTCGTGCAGGGTCTCGCCCACCTGCACCAGGTTGTCGGAGATGAGGTGGAGGTGGGAGACAGTGTCGCTGGCCAGGCTCTCCAGCAGCACCTGCTGCTGCTGCGAGGTGTGGAGGATCTGCACCAGGAGCTGCTGCATGCTCTGCAGCAGGCTCACCACGCTGGGGCCTGCAACGAGACGGCACCAGGGTGAGCGTGCCGAGCCCCGCATCCCTCCCCCAGCAGCGCCAGGGGGCAGACCCCCCGCATCCCTCCCCCAGCAGCGCCAGGGGGCAACCCCCCCCGCATCCCTCCCCCAGCAGCGCCAGGGGGCAACCCCCCCGCATCCTTCCCTCAGCAGCGCCAGGGGGCAGATCCCCCGCATCCCTCCCCCAGCAGCGCCAGGGGGCAGACCCCCCGCATCCCTCCCCCAGCAGCGCCAGGGGGCAACCCCCCCCGCATCCCTCCCCCAGCAGCGCCAGGGGGCAACCCCCCCGCATCCTTCCCTCAGCAGCGCCAGGGGGCAGATCCCCCGCATCCCTCCCCCAGCAGCGCCAGGGGGCAGACCCCCCGCATCCCTCCCCCAGCAGCGCCAGGGGGCAACCCCCCCCGCATCCCTCCCCCAGCAGCGCCAGGGGGCAGACCCCCCGTATCCCTCCCCCAGCAGTGCCAGGGGGCAACCCCCCCACATCCCTCTCTCAGCAGCGCCAGGGGGCAGACCGCCCGCATCCCTCCCCCAGCAGTGCCACGGGGCAACTCCCCCCCTTATCCCTCCCCTAGCAGCGCCAGGGGGCAGACCCCCCGCATCCCTCCCTCAGCAGCGCCAGGGGGCAGACCGCCCGCATCCCTCCCCCAGCAGCGCCAGGGGGCAACCCCCCCCGCATCCCTCCCCCAGCAGCGCCAGGGGGCAGACGCCTGCCCGCATCCCTCCCCCCAGCAGCGCCAGGGGGCAGACCCCCCGCATCCCTCCCCCAGCAGCGCCAGGGGGCAACCCCCCCCGCATCCCTCCCCCAGCAGCGCCAGGGGGCAGACGCCTGCCCGCATCCCTCCCCCAGCAGCGCCAGGGGGCAGACCCCCCGCATCCCTCCCCCAGCAGCGCCAGGGGGCAACCCCCCCCCCGCATCCCTCCCCCAGCAGCGCCAGGGGGCAGAGGCCTGCCCGCATCCCTCCCCCAGCAGCGCCAGGGGGCAGACCCCCCACATCCCTCCCCCAGCAGCGCCAGGGGGCAGACCCCCCGCATCCCTCCCCCAGCAGCGCCAGGGGGCAACCCCCCCCGCATCCCTCCCCCAGCAGCGCCAGGGGGCAGACGCCTGCCCGCATCCCTCCCCCAGCAGCGCCAGGGGGCAGACCCCCCGCATCCCTCCCCCAGCAGTGCCAGGGGGCAACCCCGCCCCGCATCCTTCCCTCAGCAGCGCCAGGGGGCAGACCCCCCCGCATCCCTCACTCAGCAGCGCCAGGGGGCAGACCCCCCGCATCCCTCCCCCAGCAGTGCCACGGGGCAACTCCCCCCCCGCATCCCTCCCTCAGTAGCGCCAGGGGGCAACCCCCCCGCATCGCTCGCCCAGCAGCGCCATGGGGCAAGCCCCCCCACCAGCACCATGGGGCAGGGGGTAAGAAGCAGACTCCCATCCTGTTAACCCCAGGGGTTAGCACGCAGATTGCCATGCCTCTCCCTGACAACACTGAGGGGCAGCGTAGACAACCCCCCACTGCACCCCTCCCCACCAGCATCGAGGGTCCCTTCATCCAGATCCCAGGAGAAGGAGCAGCGCGGCCCAGCCCTGCTCCTGCAACAGGTGCGGCGGGGGGCTAGCAGGAGAAGTGCCCTGGGGGCAGGGACGGGGCTACAGCCCAGTCTTGGGGGCCTCTGGTTTGTGCCAGGGCAGTCAGCGCTCACAGTGATGCCAGGTCTCTACTAGACTGAGTCCCAGCCAACTCGCTGCACATGGGAATGGCCCTGGACAGTACCAAGCTGGCCAAACAGGAGCAAAGGGCCAGAGATGCCCGCTGGGGTGGGCACTGCACAGACAGTGGCTCCTAATTGCACGGCCGCTCAGGGCTCAGATGAACCAGCACCAGGTGCCCACAGGGCGTGGCCGGCTCAGGGCTGGGGTGGGGGCCAGTGGGATGGGCGTGGCAGGGGAACTGTACCTTGTAGGTCTGTAGCCGAGGACTGGTCACCCAGCACGGGGTGCTCACCGCCAGGTGTTGTCTCAGGTGAGCCCTGGTCTCCAACGGTGACTGGCAGCACCTGCTCCCCTGCCCCCTGCCCTGCGGGCGCCTGGCACGCCTCAGGAGAGTCTGTGCAGTTCGCAGAGAGAGCGCAAGCACCATTCCACATGGGGAGAGAGCAAGTCTCCCTTAGTCAGGCCCCCGACCCCTGCTCAACAAGCCCTCCTCCAGCCCCACTGACCCCAAGGCCACCTACTCACTAGCCAACAGCCACTGGCTCCAAAGCAGCCTCAGCCACTGGGTCTCACACAGTCACCCGCCGTGTGATCAGCCAGCCACGTGGCACCAAAGGGCCACCAAGTGCAGCTGCAAGGCGAAGGGCAGAGCCCAGCGGCTCACACAGCTCCAAGGCGCGCAGCCCTCACTAGCTGAGTCTGGCAGCCCCAAATCCCAGCTGAGCCACCACCAGCAAGTGGCCGCGGGCTCGACACCTAACCCCACCCCGGGTAGGAGCCAGATGCCAGGCGCCAGCCCCAGCACCCCGCCCAGCTGGAGCACATGGGGAGAAGCAGTGGGGTCTCTTACCAGCCTCCCGTTCCGCACTCTCCTGCTTCATGGGTGGGGAGGCAGCGAAGGCCGGGTGATAGTCTGCAAGGAGAGCAGAGGCTGTGTGTAAGAGGTGGTGCCGTCCCGGTCCCAGGTGTGAGCAAAAGATTGCGGAGCAGGCAGTGGTATACTTACCAAAGGTGGGGAGGGGAGCGAACGGGGGCCCGGCGTCTGCAACGAGAACTAGAACAGAATTAAGGTCATAGCACCCTCTACTCACAGAGCTGGGAGTTTACTGGGCAAAGGAGTGTAAAGAAAGTCTTACTTGGTACAGGAGAGGGAGCTGTCTGCACCTGGGATGCCTTGGCCATGTGAGCTGCTGGGAGAGATGAGACACCTGGCCTGAAGGGGGCTGCAGAGAGAACACAACCAGTACAGGGTCTGGAACCCTTGCTGCAGCCAGCCTTGCAGGCTGACGCCCTACTCACAGCTCCACAGACCCCTGCAGGGTCTCAAGCATTTTACAAGCTATATACAAAAGCAGGAGTCACTCACCCACCACTGTAATGCAGCCACCTCTGGGGTGGAACGTAGCAGCTGTTTAACAGCACACAGCAACGCTACACAACAGTTTAGGACAGGAAGTGAAGGAGAATCCCAAATCCACTTGAAACTGCAGGGGGAATTTAGGGAGACAGAATGTAATTATCCAATATGGAATCTAGCCGGGACAGCAGGGTTCATGCCCTGACTTGTGAGAAGTGTGGTGGGATCTTTAAGGGCCAAGACCTCTATGGTATGTCTCTTGCAAGGACTGTCTTGTTGCTCCAAGAGCACAGTGCCCCCTGTTGGAGCTCTGAGTCAGGCCAAACAACAGACATGGCACCACCATCATTTCCCAGCCCCAGACAGCTGGTCCTGGTGCCTCTGACGCGGGCGACCTGCTGCTCCATTCTAGGGAGCAGCTGCATGGTCTTCTTGTGACATGGACTCACCCTCCCCCATCTGATGTTACTACTCGGTTACTTACTACCCCCCTGGGGCCAGATCAAGCCAGCACCCCTTAAAGTGAAATGGCCCCATGTCCCGTTCCACACACCCCAGAGTCAGTCCCCCTCCCCCCCGGGGCAGCCTGGAGCCAGAGTCCTGAGCCAGGCAGGCCCCAAGGTTTCCATTCCCCGCTGTCCTGCTCCATAAGGCCGGGCTCCGTTTCCCAGGAGCCTGGCGGGCCGCGCGGTACTTACGGCTCCCCAGCTCGCTCTTGGTGCACTGCCCCAGTGCAGACGGTGGCCTGCTCGGGATTTCCGGGTGGAGGACATGCCCTGCACATGGGAAAAGAAAGGGCATCACAGTGCAGTGGGAGCAGGCTGGGAGGAAAGACCCATGCGGCATGACACACACATCTTCCAGGAGCAGCTGCGGGCTCCCAGGCAGCGCCCTGCCTGCTGGATCAGCACCACCTCTGAACACAAGAGCCAGTGAACCAGCCAAACAGAGCTACGGGCACCCTTCGCGGGGCGGGCCCCAGCCACACAGAGCAGCATGCTTGGCTCAGGGCCCACACTACCCAAATGAGCTAGAGCAAAGGGCCAGCACCGCAGGAGTGTGGGGTAGAGCACAGCAGGGGGACTGGCAGAACGGGTTGGGGGTGCAGGAGCCAAGAACATGCTTGGGGCTGGGGGGGGATGGCAGAGAGGGAACACCCTGTGGGGAGGGGAGGAACAAGAGCCCCTTCCCTGGCTTAGTATTACTGTCCCCTGCCCCTCAGGTGCTGGCACTGCTCCAGGACTGGGGCAGGACACAGCCCTGCTGCCCTATGGCATCCCCATGTCCCACCATGTCACAACGGGCAATGCCCCATCCCCCTGCCCCACGGGTACATGGTGAGGATGGACGCTGGGCCTCGAGCCGTGGCCTCTGCTTCCCGGGAGGTAACTTCACCAGCTCTGGAAAGAAAGGGTGGCTCAGCCCAGGGCAGGGAACGACTGAGCCAGCAAAGTCGCCTGGCAATGGAAACCGCAGCCAGGGAGTAACGGTCCTGCCGCACACCTGGCCCAGCGTCAACCTCCATTCTCAGCCTGTGCACGATGGCCCCAGGACACCCCCTGCCCCGGGACAGGAGAGACCGCAGCCCGGCACCTTGGAGATGCAGAGAGGCCATTCCTGCAGCGACCGTGGCTGCTAAGTGGCAGAAGGTTTTTAAGGCCCGGCTTGCTAAAGCCCTGGCTGGGATGATTTAGTTGGGAATTGGTCCTGCTTTGAGCAGGGGGTTGGACTAGATACCTCCTGAGGTCCCTTCCCAACCCTAATATTCTATGATTCTAAGGTCCCTAAAAGTGGGGGAGGCCACGGACACCAGAACCACGGCCCTGCCCCCATGCTGCCCCTTACCCCCGGCTCGCTCCTCTCCGCCCCATTCTCCTGCCACTTGCCTTTATGGCTGTTAAAAAGTGCGAGAGTCTTGGCCTCCCCGTTCCAGCACCCCTAACGCCCAGCAACAAGGGTCCGCTGGTAACACAGGGCCCGGGGCCCCCTACCTGGGAGGCGCCGCTCCCCAAAGACGGGTCGTCCTGCCGCCTTCCAGATCTTTTTCATGGTCTTGTAGTGCGGCGGCAAGCGTGGCGAGTGGCCGCCGGCCTGCCGGCAGGTCTCCCACTCCGAGTAGAAGGCCTGCTTGAGCGCCTTCCACTTGGAGCGGCACTGCGCCACGTTGCGGCTGTAGCCAGCAGCTGCCAGCCCCTGGGAGATCTCCCGCCACAGGGCCTCGTTGGGCCGAGACGTGGAGGCCATCAGGAGCGTCACCTCCCCGGAGCTCTTGATGAGAGCCAGGAGGCAGCTGATCTCTTGCTGGGTCCAGGCTCGTCCCCTGGGCATCGTTCACAGGCTGGGGGCTGGGTGCCAACCCTTGCGCTGCGCGGGGGTCCTCGGGAAGGGCACCTGCTGAGACAAGAGATGCCCTTCAGGCAGCTGGTGGGGAGAGCACAAGCCCTGCCCCAACCTCATCGCAGGGACCCCCCCTACTCCCATTGGATCCCCAGGCTGGCTGGGCCACTCCACCACAGGGACCCCTTCCCCCCACTGGATCCCCAGGCTGGCTGGGCCGCCCCGCCCCACCGCAGGGACCCCTTCCCCCCACTGGATCCCCAGGCTGGCTGGGCCACTCCACCGCAGGGACCCCTTCCCCCCACTGGATCCCCAGGCTGGCTAGGCCGCCCCACCGCAGGGACCCCTTCCCCCCACTGGATCCCCAGGCTGGCTGGGCCGCCCCACCGCAGGGACCCCTTCTCCCCACTGGATCCCTAGGCTGGCTGGGCCTCCCCACTGCAGTGACTGCCCCCCACTGGATCCCCAGGCTGGCTTGGCCGCCCCACTGCAGTGACTGCCCCCCACTGGAGTCCCAGGCTGGCTGAGCCGCCCCACCGCAGGGACCCCTTTCCCCCCCCACTGGATCCCCAGGCTGGCTGGGCTGCCCCACCGTAGGGTCCCAGCCCCCTCCGGGACACCCCATTGCCCCCTAGGCCACAGTACACGGGTGGCTGGGATGCTCTATGATAGGGCCCTGACCCCCCTGAACTGACCCATCGCAAGGACCAGGACCGAACCCCCAGGCTGCCCCATCGCACGGATCCACCCCAGCTCCCAGGCTGCCCCATTGCCGAGACCTGGCCCCAGCCCCGACCCCCGGGCTGTCCTATCGCAGGGACCCGGCCCCGATCCTCGACCCCCGGGCTGCCCCATCGCACGGACCCGGCCCCGACCCCCAGGCTGCCCCATCGCACGGATCCACCCCAGCTCCCAGGCTGCCCCATTGCCGAGACCTGGCCCCAGCCCCGACCCCCGGGCTGCCCCATCGCACGGACCCGGCCCCGACCCCCAGGCTGCCCCATCGCACGGATCCATTCCAGCTCCCAGGCTGCCCCATTGCCGAGACCTGGCCCCAGCCCCGACCCCCGGGCTGTCCTATCGCAGGGACCCGGCCCCGATCCCCAGGCTGCCCCATCGCAGGGATCCACCCCCGCTCCCGGGCTGCCCCATTGCAGGGACCCGCCCCGCACCCGAGCGCCGCCCGCGGAGCCCACCGCAGCCGCCGGCCGGGCCCGCAGCCCGGGGCGCCACCGACCTCCCGGCCGGCCCCCGCTCCGGCTCCGCCGCTCGCCCCGGGCACCGAGCATGTGCGCCCGGCGCGGCCCGAGCGCGGGGCGCTGGGAAACGTAGTCCCGGGGCGGCCCCGGCCGGTGGGTCCTGCCCCGCCCCGCCATCCCCCCACAGCCGGGGGCGGAGAGAGCTGGGCTCGGGAGGCGGGACGGTGGGGGCGGACAGGCGGACAGGGGGACAGGTAGATAAGGGGCAGACGGATGGATAGATAGATACAGGGACAGACAGATTTGGGAATGGGCGGACTGATGGACGGGGACAGACAGATTTGGGACTGGGCGGACTGATGGACGGGGGCAGACAGATTTGGGAATGGCCAGATGGCGGAGAGTGAGGGAGAGATGGATGGATGGATGGATGGATATACACGGGGACGGCACAATGGATTGATAGCTACATACACTGGGAGGTGGCTAGACATGGGGATCAATGGGTGGATGGATAGGAGACAAACAGATGGGGGGGGGTGGATGGATAGAAAGGGGGATTGGCAGCTGGTGGAGCAAGAGATGAATGGAAATAGGGGGATGGAGAGGTGGCTGGCTGGATCGATTGACAGGTGTATGCGGGGGGGGATGGCTGGATCTGGGGGTGGCTGGATGAACTGAGAGCTGTGTCGGGGTGGATGGATGTGGGGATGGCTGGATGAACTGGTAGCTGTGTCGGGGGGGGTGGATGGATGTGGGGGTGGCTGGATGAACTGGTAGCTGTGTCGGGGTGGATGGATGTGGGGATGGCTGGATGAACTGGTGGCTGTGTCGGGGGGGTGGATGGATGTGGGGGTGGCTGGATGAACTGGTAGCTGTGTCGGGGGGGTGGATGGATGTGGGGATGGCTGGATGAACTGGTAGCTGTGTCAGGGGGATGGATGGATGTGGGGATGGTTCGATGAACTGGTAGCTGTGTCGGGGGGGTGGATGGATGTGGGGATGGCTGGATGAACTGGTAGCTGTGTCGGGGGGATGGATGGATGTGGGGATGGCTGGATGAACTGGTAGCTGTGTCGGGGGGTGGATGGATGTGGGGATGGCTGGATGAACTGGTAGCTGTGTCTGGGGGATGGCTGGATGTGGGGATGGTTGGATGAACTGGTAGCTGCGTCGGGGGGGTGGATGGATGTGGGGATGGCTGGATGAACTGGTAGCTGTGTCGGGGGGATGGATGGATGTGGGGATGGGTGGATGAACTGGTAGCTGTGTCGGGGGGATGGATGGATGTGGGGATGGATGGATGAACTGGTAGCTGTGTCTGGGGGATGGATGGATGTGGGGATGGCTGGATGAACTGAGAGCTGTGTCTGGGGGATGGCTGGATGTGGGGATGGCTGGATGAACTGGTAGCTGTGTCGGGGGGATGGATGGATGTGGGGATGGCTGGATGAACTGGTAGCTGTGTCGGGGGGGTGGATGGATGTGGGGATGGTTGGATGAACTGGTAGCTGTGTCGGGGGACGGATGGATGTGGGGATAGCTGGATGAACTGGTAGCTGTGTCGGGGGGACGGATGGATGTGGGGATGGCTGGATGAACTGGTAGCTGTGTCGGGGGATGGATGGATGTGGGGATGGCTGGATGAACTGGTAGCTGTGTCGGGGGGATGGATGGATGTGGGGGTGGCTGGATGAACTGGTAGCTGTGTCGGGGGGTGGATGAATGTGGGGATGGCTGGATGAACTGGTAGCTGTGTCGGGGGAGTGGATGGATGTGGGGATGGCTGGATGAACTGGTAGCTGTGTCGGGGGGGTGGATGGATGTGGGGATGGCTGGATGAACTGGTGGCTGTGTCGGGGGGGGTGGATGGATGTGGGGATGGCTGGATGAACTGGTAGCTGTGTCGGGGGGGGTGGATGGATGTGGGGATGGCTGGATGAACTGGTGGCTGTGTCAGGGGGGTGGATGGATGTGGGGATGGCTGGATGAACTGGTAGCTGTGTCGGGGGGATGGATGGATGTGGGGATGGCTGGATGAACTGGTAGCTGTGTCCGGGGGGATTGCTGGATGTGGGGATGGCTGGATGAACTGGTAGCTGTGTCGGGGGAATGGATGCATGTGGGGATGGCTGGATGAACTGGTAGCTGTGTCGGGGGGGTGGATGGATGTGGGGGTGGCTGGATGAACTGAGAGCTGTTTCGGGGGGATGGCTGGATGTGGGGATGGCTGGATGAACTGGTAGCTGTGTTGGGGGGACGGATGGATGTGGGGATGGCTGGATGAACTGGTAGCTGTGTCGGGGGGACGGATGGATGTGGGGATGGCTGGATGAACTGAGAGCTGTGGGGATGGCGAGGCGGCTGGCTGGATCGATAGATGGATGGATGTGGGGATGGATGGATGAACTGGTAGCTGTGTCGGGGGGGGGGGATGGATGTGGGGATGGATGGATGAACTGGTAGCTGTGTCGGGGGGGGTGGATGGATGTGGGGATGGCTGGATGAACTGGTAGCTGTGTCGGGGGGATGGATGGATGTGGGGATGGCTGGATGAACTGGTAGCTGTGTCGGGGGGGTGGATGGATGTGGGGATGGCTGGATGAACTGGTAGCTGTGTCGGGGGGTGGCTGGATCTGGGGGTGGCTGGATGAACTGGTAGCTGTGTCGGGGGGACGGATGGATGTGGGGATGGCTGGATGAACTGAGAGCTGTGTTTGGGGGGACGTAGAGCTGTGGGGATGGCGAGGCGGCTGGCTGGATCGATAGATGGATGGATGTGGGGATGGCTGGATGAACTGGTAGCTGTGTCGGGGGGGTGGATGGATGTGGGGATGGCTGGATGAACTGAGAGCTGTGTCGGGGGGGTGGATGGATGTGGGGATGGCTGGATGAACTGGTAGCTGTGTCGGGGGGGGTGGATGGATGTGGGGATGGCTGGATGAACTGGTAGCTGTGTCGGGGGGGTGGATGGATGTGGGGATGGCTGGATGAACTGGTAGCTGTGTCGGGGGGACGGATGGATGTGGGGATGGCTGGATGAACTGGTAGCTGTGTCGGGGGGGTGGATGGATGTGGGGATGGCTGGATGAACTGGCAGCTGTGTCGGGGGGACGGATGGATGTGGGGATGGCTGGATGAACTGGTAGCTGTGTCGGGGGGACGGATGGATGTGGGGATGGCTGGATGAACTGGTAGCTGTGTCGGGGGGATGGATGGATGTGGGGATGGCTGGATGAACTGGTAGCTGTGTCGGGGGGGTGGATGGATGTGGGGATGGCTGGATGAACTGGTAGCTGTGTCGGGGGACGGATGGATGTGGGGATGGCTGGATGAACTGAGAGCTGTGTCGGGGGGGTGGATGGATGTGGGGATGGCTGGATGAACTGGCAGCTGTGTCGGGGGGGTGGATGGATGTGGGGATGGCTGGATGAACTGGTAGCTGTGTCGGGGGGACGGATGGATGTGGGGATGGCTGGATGAACTGGTAGCTGTGTCGGGGGGGTGGATGGATGTGGGGATGGCTGGATGAACTGGCAGCTGTGTCGGGGGACGGATGGATGTGGGGATGGCTGGATGAACTGGTAGCTGTGTCGGGGGGACGGATGGATGTGGGGATGGCTGGATGAACTGGTAGCTGTGTCGGGGGGGTGGATGGATGTGGGGATGGCTGGATGAACTGAGAGCTGTGTCGGGGTGGATGGATGTGGGGGTGGCTGGATGAACTGGTAGCTGTGTCGGGGGGGTGGATGGATGTGGGGATGGCTGGATGAACTGGTAGCTGTGTCGGGGGGACGGATGGATGTGGGGATGGCTGGATGAACTGAGAGCTGTGTCGGGGGGGTGGATGGATGTGGGGATGGCTGGATGAACTGGCAGCTGTGTCGGGGGGGGTGGATGGATGTGGGGATGGCTGGATGAACTGGTAGCTGTGTCGGGGGGACGGATGGATGTGGGGATGGCTGGATGAACTGGTAGCTGTGTCGGGGGGGTGGATGGATGTGGGGATGGCTGGATGAACTGGTAGCTGTGTCGGGGGGGTGGATGGATGTGGGGATGGCTGGATGAACTGGCAGCTGTGTCGGGGGGACGGATGGATGTGGGGATGGCTGGATGAACTGGTAGCTGTGTCGGGGGGACGGATGGATGTGGGGATGGCTGGATGAACTGGTAGCTGTGTCGGGGGGACGGATGGATGTGGGGATGGCTGGATGAACTGAGAGCTGTGTCGGGGGGACGGATGGATGTGGGGATGGCTGGATGAACTGGTAGCTGTGTCGGGGGGACGGATGGATGTGGGGATGGCTGGATGAACTGAGAGCTGTGTCTGGGGGGACGTAGAGCTGTGGGGATGGCGAGGCGGCTGGCTGGATCGATAGATGGATGGATGTGGGGATGGCTGGATGAACTGGTAGCTGTGTCGGGGGGATGGATGGATGTGGGGATGGCTGGATGAACTGGTAGCTGTGTCGGGGGGTGGATGGATGTGGGGATGGCTGGATGAACTGGTAGCTGTGTCGGGGGGTGGATGGATGTGGGGATGGCTGGATGAACTGGTAGCTGTGTCGGGGGGTGGATGGATGTGGGGATGGCTGGATGAACTGGTAGCTGTGTCGGGGGATGGATGGATGTGGGGATGGCTGGATGAACTGGTAGCTGTGTCGGGGGGGTGGATGGATCTGGGGGTGGCTGGATGAACTGAGAGCTGTGTCTGGGGGGACGTAGAGCTGTGGGGATGGCGAGGCGGCTGGCTGGATCGATAGATGGATGGATGTGGGGATGGCTGGATGGACAGGGAGGTGGGTGTATATGGGGATGGATGATAAAGTGAAGCAGGGAGAGCGGAGGGATCTGGTCTCTAGGGCAACAATCTTTTCCCTTCTCTGAAGCCAGTTCTTGGGTGGGTACTTGGAGGCAGTGGGTCTCTGCAATGCACTTCTGGCCCTCTGCAGTGGGAGCTCAGAGAAGGGGGCTGGCATTGCCACTCACCCCCTGCATGTTCCTCTGCACCCCACTTTTTTAACACAAGGGAGCATTTGCCCCTTTACTCTTCCCAACTGATCAAATACACACTTCTGCCAAAACATTTGGGACGGCCGGGACGGGGCTTAAAAAAGAGACTATCCTGGCCAAAAGGGATGTATGATCACCCTCTGTAGCTGGGGCCCCCCAGGCCCGGGGTGAGGGTGAGGGTAGGCTGGGGGGAAGTAAGGGCTGTAGCTGGGCCCCGTACAGGCCTGGGGTGGTAAGGGGGGTCAGGGCTGTAGCTGGGCCCCTCACAGGCCCCGGGGGGGGGGGGTCCAAGGCTGTAGCTGGGCCCCGCACAGGCCCCGGGGGGGGGTCAAGGCTGTAGCTGGGCCCCGCACAGGCCCCGGGGGGGGGGTAAAGGCTGTAGCTGGGCCCCGCACAGGCCCCGGGGGCGGGGGGTAAAGGCTGTAGCTGGGCCCTGCACAGGCCGCGGGGGGGGGGGGGGGGGGGTAAAGGCTGTAGCTGGGCCCCGCACAGGCCCCGGGGGGGGGTAAAGGCTGTAGCTAGGCCCCGCACAGGCCGCGGGGGGGGGGGGGGGGTAAAGGCTGTAGCTGGGCCCCGCAACAGGCCCCGGGGGGGGGGTAAAGGCTGTAGCTGGGTCCCGCACAGGCCCCGGGGGGGGGTAAAGGCTGTAGCTAGGCCCCACACAGGCCCCGGGGAGGGTGGGGTAAAGGCTGTAGCTGGGCCCCGCACAGGCCCCGGGGGGGGTCAAGGCTGTAGCTGGGCCCCGCACAGGCCCCGGGGGGGGGGTCAAGGCTGTAGCTGGGCCCCGCACAGGCCCCGGGGGGGGTCAAGGCTGTAGCTGGGCCCCGCACAGGCCCCGGGGGGGGGTCAAGGCTGTAGCTGGGCCCCGCACAGGCCCCGGGGGGGGGTCAAGGCTGTAGCTGGGTCCCGCACAGGCCCCGGGGGGGTAAAGGCTGTAGCTGGGCCCCACACAGGCCGCGGGGGGGGTAAAGGCTGTAGCTGGGCCCCGCGCAGGCCCCGGGGGGGGGGTAAAGGCTGTAGCTGGGCCCCGCGCAGGCCCCGGGGGGGGTCAAGGCTGTAGCTGGGCCCCGCACAGGCCCCGGGGGGGGGTAAAGGCTGTAGCTGGGCCCCGCACAGGCCCCGGGGGGGGGGTAAAGGCTGTAGCTGGGCCCCGCGCAGGCCCGGGGGGGTGGTAAAGGCTGTAGCTGGGCCCCGCACAGGCCCCGGGGGGGGGGTAAAGGCTGTAGCTGGGCCCCGCACAGGACCTGGGGGGGGTCAAGGCTGTAGCTGGGCCCCGCACAGGCCCCGGGGGGGGTAAAGGCTGTAGCTGGGCCCCGCACAGGCCCCGGGGGGGGGGTAATGGCTGTAGCTGGGCCCCGCACAGGCCCTGGGGGGGGTCAAGGCTGTAGCTGGGCCCCGCACAGGCCCTGGGGGGGGTCAAGGCTGTAGCTGGGCCCCGCACAGGCCCCGGGGGGGGGGGCGGTAAAGGCTGTAGCTGGGCCCCGCGCAGGCCCCGGGGGGGGGTAAAGGCTGTAGCTGGGCCCCGCACAGGCCCCGGGGGGGGTCAAGGCTGTAGCTGGGCCCCACGCAGGCCCCGGGGGGGCGGTAAAGGCTGTAGCTGGGCCCCGCGCAGGCCCCGGGGGGGCGGTAAAGGCTGTAGCTGGGCCCCGCACAGGCCCTGGGGGGGGTCAAGGCTGTAGCTGGGCCCCGCACAGGCTCCGGGGGGGCAGGGGGGGTTGTTTACACAGGGTTTCCCTGGGGGTGGCAGTTGCAGTCAGGCTCCCTCTGCCCCGGGCCCCGGTGTCTGGTTCAGACACAGCCTCAGCCTTTGTTCCAACCACAGGTCACGGGCCACGGAGCAGCAGAGACGCTGGACCACAGCGAGACACCTGGGACGGGCACTTCGGGACCTGCCCGTGGGGGCAGGGCCACGCCGGGGCTCCCTTGCCAGGGCCGGGCCGGGCACAGAGCCCCAATGGGCAGGGCAGAGCTGAGCCAGGTTCCCCTCGTCAGGGCCGGGCACAGGGCCCCAATGGGCAGGGCAAGGCTGAGCCGGGCTCCCCTCGCCAGGGCCGGGCACAGGGCCCTGATGGGCAGAGCTGAGCCGGGCTCCCCTCGCCAGGGCCGGGCACAGGGCCCCGATGGGCAGAGCTGAGCCGGGCTCCCCTCGCCAGGGCCGGGCACAGAGCCCCAATGGGCAGGGCAGGGCTGAGCCGGGCTCCCCTCGCCAGGGCTGGGCACAGAGCCCCAATGGGCAGGGCAGGGCTGAGCCGGGCTCCCCTCGCCAGGGCTGGGCACAGGGCCCCAATGGGCAGGGCAGAGCTGAGCCGGGCTCCCCTCGCCAGGGCTGGGCACAGGGCCCTGATGGGCAGGGCTGAGCAGGGCTCCCCTCGCCAGGGCCGGGCACATAGACCTGATGGGCACGGCTGAGCCGGGCTCCCCTCGCCAGGGCCGGGCAGAGTGCCCCAACGGGCAGGGCAGAGCTGAGCCGGGCTCCCCTCACCAGGGCCGGGCACAGGGCCCTGATGGGCAGGGCTGAGCCGGGCTCCCCTCGCCAGGGACGGGCACAGGGCCCCAATGGGCAGGGCAAAGCTGAGCTGGGCTCCCCTTGCCAGGGCCGGGCACAGGGCCCTGATGGGCAGAGCTGAGCCGAGCTACCCTCGCCAGGGACAGGCACAGGGCCCCAATGGGCAGGGCAGAGCTGAGCCGGGCTCCCCTCGCCAGGGCCGGGCACAGGGCCCCGATGGGCAGAGCTGAGCTGGGCTCCCCTCGCCAGGGCCGGGCACAGGGCCCTGATGGGCAGGGCTGAGCCGGGCTCCCCTCACCAGGGCCGGGCACAGGGCTCTGATGGGCAGAGCTGAGCCGGGCTCCCCTCTCCAGGGACAGGCACAGGGCCCCAATGGGCAGAGCTGAGCTGGGCACCCCTCGCCAGGGCCGGGCACAGGGCCCTGATGGGCAGGGCAGAAATGAGCCGGGCTCCCCTCGCCAGGGCTGGGCCCAGGGCCCTAATGGGCAGGGCTGAGCCGGGCTCCCCTCGCCAGGGCTGGGCACAGGGCCCCGATGGGCAGGGCTGAGCCGGGCTCCCCTCGCCAGGGCTGGGCACAGTGCCCCAATGGGCAGGGCTGAGCCGGGCTCCCCTCGCCAGGGCTGGGCACAGGGCCCTGATGGGCAGAGCTGAGCCGGGCTCCCCTCGCCAGGGCTGGGCACAGGGCCCTGATGGGCAGGGCTGAGCCAGGCTCTCCTCGCCAGTGCCGGGCACAGGGCCCTGATGGGCAGGGCTGAGCCGGGCTCCCCTCGCCAGGGCCGGGCAGAGTGCCCCAACGGGCAGGGCAGAGCTGAGCCGGGCTCCCCTCACCAGGGCCGGGCACAGGGCCCTGATGGGCAGGGCAAAGCTGAGCTGGGCTCCCCTTGCCAGGGCCGGGCACTGGGCCCTGATGGGCAGAGCTGAGCCGGGCTCCCCTCGCCAGGGACAGGCACAGGGCCCCAATGGGCAGGGCAGAGCTGAGCCGGGCTCCCCTCGCCAGGGACGGGCACAGGGCCCCAATGGGCAGGGCAAAGCTGAGCTGGGCTCCCCTTGCCAGGGCCGGGCACAGGGCCCTGATGGGCAGAGCTGAGCCGGGCTCCCCTCGCCAGGGACAGGCACAGGGCCCCAATGGGCAGGGCAGAGCTGAGCCGGGCTCCCCTCGCCAGGGCTGGGCACAGTGCCCCAATGGGCAGAGCTGAGCCGGGCTCCCCTCGCCAGGGCCGGGCACAGAGCCCCGATGGGCAGAGCTGAGCCGGGCTCCCCTCGCCAGGGCCGGGCACAGGGCCCTGATGGGCAGGGCTGAGCCGGGCTCCCCTCGCCAGGGCCGGGCACAGGGCCCCGATGGGCAGAGCTGAGCCGGGCTCCCCTCGCCAGGGCCGGGCACAGGACCCTGATGGGCAGGGCAGAGCTGAGCCGGGCTCCCCTCACCAGGGCTGGGCACAGGGCTCTGATGGGTAGGGCTGAGCCGGGCTCCCCTCGCCAGGGCCGGGCACATAGCCCTGATGGGCACGGCTGAGCCGGGCTCCCCTCGCCAGGGCCGGGCAGAGTGCCCCAACGGGCAGGGCAGAGCTGAGTCGGGCTCCCCTCGCCAGGGCCGGGCACAGGGCCCTGATGGGCAGAGCTGAGCCGGGCTCCCCTCGCCAGGGCCGGGCACAGGGCCCTGATGGGCAGAGCTGAGCCGGGCTCCCCTCGCCAGGGCTGGGCACAGAGCCTCGATGGGCAGAGCTGAGCCGGGCTCCCCTCGCCAGGGCCGGGCACAGGGCCCTGATGGGCAGGGCTGAGCCGGGCTCCCCTCGCCAGGGCCGGGCACAGGGCCCTGATGGTTAGAGCTGAGCCGGGCTCCCCTCGCCAGGGCCGGGCACAGGACCCTGATGGGCAGGGCTGAGCCAGGCTCCCCTCGCCAGGGCCGGGCACAGGGCCCTGATGGGCAGGGCTGAGCCGGGCTCCCCTCACCAGGGCCGGGCACAGGGCCCCAATGGGCAGGGCAAAGCTGAGCTGGGCTCCCCTTGCCAGGGCCGGGCACAGGGCCCCAATGGGCAGAGCTGAGCCGGGCTCCCCTCGCCAGGGCCGGGCACAGGGCCCTGATGGGCAGGGCAGAACTGAGCCGGGCTCCCCTCGCCAGGGCTGGGCACAGGGCCCTGATGGGCAGGGCTGAGCCGGGCTCCCCTCGCCAGGGCTGGGCACAGTGCCCCAATGGGCAGGGCTGAGCCGGGCTCCCCTCGCCAGTGCCGGGCACAGAGCCCTGATGGGCAGGGCTGAGCCGGGCTCCCCTCGCCAGGGCTGGGCACAGGGCCCTGATGGGCAGAGCTGAGCCGGGCTCCCCTCGCCAGTGCCGGGCACAGGGCCCTGATGGGCAGGGCTGAGCCGGGCTCCCCTCGCCAGGGCCGGGCAGAGTGCCCCAACGGGCAGGGCAGAGCTGAGCCGGGCTCCCCTCACCAGGGCCGGGGACAGGGCCCTGATGGGCAGGGCTGAGCCGGGCTCCCCTCGCCAGGGACGGGCACAGGGCCCCAATGGGCAGGGCAAAGCTGAGCTGGGCTCCCCTTGCCAGGGCCGGGCACAGGGCCCTGATGGGCAGAGCTGAGCCGGGCTCCCCTCGCCAGGGACAGGCACAGGGCCCCAATGGGCAGAGCTGAGCCGGGCTCCCCTCACCAGGGCCGGGCACAGGGCCCTGATGGGCAGGGCTGAGCCGGGCTCCCCTCGCCAGGGACGGGCACAGGGCTCCAATGGGCAGGGCAAAGCTGAGCTGGGCTCCCCTTGCCAGGGCCGGGCACAGGGCCCTGATGGGCAGAGCTGAGCCGGGCTCCCCTCGCCAGGGCTGGGCACAGGGCCCTGATGGGCAGAGCTGAGCCGGGCTCCCCTCGCCAGGGCCGGGCACAGAGCCCCGATGGGCAGAGCTGAGCCGGGCTCTCCTCGCCAGGGCCGGGCACAGGGCCCTGATGGGCAGGGGTGAGCCGGGCTCCCCTCGCCAGGGCCGGGCACAGGGCCCTGATGGGCAGAGCTGAGCCGGGCTCCCCTCGCCAGGGCCGGGCACAGGACCCTGATGGGCAGGGCAGAGCTGAGCCGGGCTCCCCTCACCAGGGCTGGGCACAGGGCTCTGATGGGTAGGGCTGAGCCGGGCTCCCCTCGCCAGGGCCGGGCACATAGCCCTGATGGGCACGGCTGAGCCGGGCTCCCCTCGCCAGGGCCGGGCAGAGTGCCCCAACGGGCAGGGCAGAGCTGAGCCGGGCTCCCCTCACCAGGGCCGGGCACAGGGCCCTGATGGGCAGGGCTGAGCTGGGCTCCCCTTGCCAGGGCCGGGCACAGGGCCCTGATGGGCAGAGCTGAGCCGGGCTCCCCTCGCCAGGGACAGGCACAGGGCCCCAATGGGCAGGGCAGAGCTGAGCCGGGCTCCCCTCGCCAGGGCCGGGCACAGGGCCCTGATGGGCAGAGCTGAGCCGGGCTCCCCTCACCAGGGCCGGGCACAGAGCCCCGATGGGCAGAGCTGATCCGGGCTCCCCTCGCCAGGTCCGGGCACAGTGCCCCAATGGGCAGGGCAGAGCTGAGCCGGGCTCCCCTCGCCAGGGCTGGGCACAGGGTCCTGATGGGCAGGGCTGAGCCGGGCTCCCCTCGCCAGGGCCGGGCACAGGGCCCTGATGGGCAGGGCTGAGCCGGGCTCCCCTCGCCAGGGCTGGGCACAGGGCCCTGATGGGCAGGGCTGAGCCGGGCTCCCCTCGCCAGGGACGGGCACAGGGCCCCAATGGGCAGGGCAAAGCTGAGCTGGGCTCCCCTTGCCAGGGCCGGGCACAGGGCCCTGATGGGCAGAGCTGAGCCGGGCTCCCCTCGCCAGGGCCGGGCACAGAGCCCTGATGGGCAGGGCTGAGCCAGGCTCCCCTCGCCAGGGCCGGGCACAGAGCCCCGATGGGCAGAGCTGAGCCGGGCTCCCCTCACCAGGGCCGGGCACAGAGCCCCGATGGGCAGAGCTGAGCCGGGCTCCCCTCGTCAGGGCCGGGCACAGTGCCCCAATGGGCAGGGCAGAGCTGAGCCGGGCTCCCCTCGCCAGGGCTGGGCACAGGGCCCTGATGGGCAGGGCTGAGCCGGGCTCCCCTCGCCAGGGCCGGGCACAGGGCCCTGATGGGCAGGGCTGAGCCGGGCTCCCCTTGCCAGGGCTGGGCACATAGCCCTGATGGGCAGGCCAGCAGCCAGCTCCCTGCTCACTTTCTCCTGCCCTGGCCCTGTTCCCCTCGGTCCCGGGCACGTTGAGGGGCCCCTGAGCATGAAGCCTGTGGCAGTGGTGGCCGGGGGCAGGAAAGCCGCCCACGACACATCTGTCTGTCCTCGCAAGGCCACTGTCATGTGCTCCATGCATGAGCCGCCAGCCATGACGGGGAAACCAGGGCCCGGCGGGTGTGTGCCGCATCACAGAGCAGCCAGGCACCGGCAGGGGGGCTCTGGCGCCTTTGGGGCAGCTCTGTGTGGGGCACATGACAGAGCAGCTGGAGCCCAGCGTGGCCAGCCTAGCCGGTGCCCTGTGCCCTGTGCCCGTGCTCTGTGGGAGTCCCTGTCTCCCCGGCTGGGCAGGTCTCCGCTGGGACTGCCCCCCGGGAGAGCTGCTAGGGCTGTGCTGAGCTGGCTGCCGCCCCCGCCTGCACTTGCCGGCCCAGCTGGCGTCTCTGGGGACGGAGGGGACGGAAACGTGCAGTGATACTTTCCATTTCACACCACGCCAGGCTGCGCGGGGGCGGGGGTGCTGCCGTCCCAGTGGCAGGGAGCATGGCTGCAGCCCAGGAGATGGCAGAGGGGGTCGTGTACGCCGACATCTCCTTCCCCCCACCTGCCCCGACAGCAGGTAATGGACCCCTCCCGCCTCTCAGAGGGCTAGGCCTGCGACAAAGGTGCTGGCGGCTTGGGAAGGGGACAGGGAGGCACTGGGGGGGTCATTAAAGCTGGGGTCACAGCCAAGGGACCCTCACTCTGGAGACACAGCCACCCTGCCCGTGAGACCTGCTGCTCTTGGGAGGTCTCGGAGCAGGGGCCAAGGCGCTGCGGATCTGACTTCTGTTCCCAGCTCTGTGGCCCTGGGTGAGCTCCAGCCCCTCTCCCTGCCTGGCCTTCCCCAGGCTGCAGCGGTGAGGGTGCTGAAGTGCTTCTCCCAGGGCCGGGGCCCTGACGCCTGGGAAGCTGTGAGCTCCCTGCTGGGCGGGCAGCCAGAGCGAGGGAAGGGGCAAAACACCCTATAGCAGAGACTCAACCAAAGGGGATTCCCTGACAGGGCAGCCTGGGCGGGCAGTCCTCCCCCAGCCTGACCCTGCCACACTCAGCCCCCCAGGCATCTCCCCGCCCCCAACAATCCGTGTGCTGGGACCCAGGGGGAACCCACCGTGCTGAGTCCCCCCCAGGGATCTCCCCCACCAGCAATCAGTGTGCTGGGACCCACGGGGAAACCACCGTGCTGAGTCCCCCCCAGGGATCTCCCCCACCAGCAATCAGTGTGCTGGGACCCAGGGGGAACCCACCATGCTGAGTCCCCCCCAGGGATCTCCCCCACCAGCAATCAGTGTGCTGGGACCCACGGGGAAACCACCATGCTGAGTCCCCCCCCAGGCATCTCCCCCACCCCAGCAATCCATGTGCTGGAACCCGGGGGAACCCACCATGCTGAGTTCCCCCCAAGGGATCTCCCCCCCCACCCCCACTGGCAATCCGTGTGCTGGGACCCACGGGGAACCCATCATGCTGAGTCCCTGCCCAGGGATCCGCCCCCACCACCAGCAATCCGTGTGCTGGGACCCAGGGGGAATTCACCATGCTGAGTCCCCCCCCAGGCATCTCCCCCACCGCAGTAATCCGTGTGCTGGAACCCGGGGGAACCCATCATGCTGAGTTCCCCCCAAGGGATCTCCCCCCCACCCCCACTGGCAATCCATGTGCTGGGACCCAGGGGGAACCCATCATGCTGAGTCCCTGCCCAGGGATCCGCCCCCCCCCCCACTGGCAATCCGTGTGCTGGGACCCAGGGGGAACCCACCATGCTGAGGCCTCCCGAAAGCTCCTCTAGTTGCTACCTGGGGGACCCTGCTGTCCAGAGCTCCCCCCAGCGGTGACCCAGCCGGACTCTTTCTCCTTTAGCCCCGCAGCAGCTTCCCTCGTCATCCTGGCGGCAGGTGGCTCTCGGCCTGGCTCTCCTGTGCATCCTGCTCCTGGCAGCGCTGCTCGGCCTGGGCCTGCACCTGCACCAGCACCGTGAGTATGGGCAGCGGCCAGGCACTGCAGTACCTGCCCCACATGGCCCAGGGGGGTCAGGATCCTGCTCGGAGCCAGGACCAGAGGGTCCCAGAGGACTAGCCCAGGGCAAGTAGCCACAAAGCAGCTGCATGGCATAGCCAGCTTCTGGCCTCCTCCCTCAGCCCCTCAAGAGGGGGAGCTGCAGCCCCCCCTTACCCCTCCCAGCACATCTAGGGGCGCTCTCACCAGCTGCTGCCTGGGCTGCAGGGTGGCAGATGAAATTCAATACAACCAATGCAAAGTTGTGCCCAGAGAAAGGAGTCACTCGAACTCCTCCACCAAACCTGCGTCTGCAAAACATCCACTGCAAAAGGCCCTGGCTGGAGAATTCTCCAGTGCCATCGTACAGCTCAGCGGGCCGCCCGCCAGCCCCTGGGATGCTGGCACTGCGCGGTCAGAGGGTGTTCAGAGACTAGCAATAGAGACCAGTCACCGCCTGGCCAGCTTGCCCTCAGAAGAGCTGAAAGGCTGAGCCTGTGCGGGATACGGAGGAGAGGCCTGAGAAGGACAAAGGGGCCCAGACTAACCTGCCGGGTAGGGATGGGACACTAGGAACTTCTCTTCTCCCTGGCTCATAACACAGGGGCAAGGGCTCTGCCAGGGAGTCTGAGGCAACAAACCTGAAACAGACAAGGAAACACCTTTGACGTGTACCTGGGGAACTCTCTGCCCCATGACACACTGAGCCCAAAAGCTCAGCAGGAACCAAATGAGGGTTAAACATTGCGTGGCTAACGCGGGCGCCCAGCGCTCCAGCAGAGAGGAGACGAGCTTTGAGATGGGATGTAATCCCTGTGACCGCAGGGCCTGAGCCCAGGCCTAACTGGCAGGATGGGGTAACTCCCTGTCCTGTCCCCTGACACAGCGGGTGCTGGGCAGTGCCAGAGCCAGGCAGCCAGGCTAGAGGGGTCCCTGGGCCGAGCCAGGCTGGCAATTCCTGTGTTCATAGTCTGCAACTTTAGGGCGAGTGGGGAGCTGTGCCCCGAAGCTGAGGAGCATGGAGGAGAGCCTCGAACACAGGCTGCAGCAGCAGGAGAGATTCCTGGCAGGTACGCGAGGGGGGCAGGGTCCTGGGAAAGACTTGGGGAGGGTCTCGCCGTCCCCCAGAGTCAGCCCGACTCCCAGCCCTGTAGGAGTGGGGAGCCCAGAGTCCTTCCCCACTGGCTGTGGGCACCCACAATCTAGGCCTCGTGTCTAACACTCCTGCACGCCCCCTCGCCCCCAGCTCTGCCTCGCTGCCCACCACCTCCTGGGCAGGAAGCAGCACCAAGCCCTGAACGGCCTGGGAGCCAGAGTGCTGGGAGACCCCCTGGCTCACCCTAGGACCCCCTTGGGGTGGGCCCCTCCGTGGCCGAGGCAGAGCAGTACGCGCCCCAGGGCTGGGGCAGGCAGGTCTGGAGCTCCCTCCTGCTCTGACTGGCCCTGCCGTAGTGTGGGCTGGGCTCCCTGGTTCTCTCCATACAGGGCGGTGCCGGTTCTGCCCAGCCGGCTGGCTCGAGGATGCTGGGAAGCGCTATTACTTTTCTTCGGCCAAGAGGGACTGGGCCAAGAGCAAAGAGGATTGTTGCTCCCGCGGCGCCCAGCTCGTCACCATCAGAGCCAATGCCACGCTGGTGAGTGCTCGGCGTGAGGGCCAGGCCAGCTGCACCGTGGGGCCATGGACTGGGGCGCTGCCCACGCAGCCCAGACCTGCTCCTGGCCTTGCACCCAGCCACCCTCCCCTCCCCGGCCATGGTGCTGAATGCTGGAGGAGCCGGCAAAGGGAGTACAGGCCCCTGCCCCACACTCTCCGGGGCAAGGCCTAGTGCAGGGAGGAGGGGTCTGGCACTGGGCTGGCCGGTTGTTGGCAGATTTCATTGGTCACTCCGGCACAGAGGATTTTGCCTTTGCCAGTGTAATTCCAGCATGTAGACAGAGGGGGCGTCCTTTCCACGCGGGGTGATGGGAGATCTCCAGGGAACACTCACATGCCACAGCGAGCAGAGCAGGCCCAGCAGGAGGCGCTCTCCCTGCACAGTCAGGGCTGCGTGGGGGGTGCTGCGCTGCAGGGGGGCCAGCAGGAGGCGCTCTCCCTGCACAGTCAGGGCTGCGTTGAGGGTGCTGCGCTGCAGGGTGCTCAGCAGGAGGCGCTCTCCCTGTGCAGTCAAGGCTGTGTTGGGGGGTGCTGCGCTGCAGGGGCCCCAGCAGGAGGCGCTCTCCTTGCACAGTCAGGGCTGCGTTGGGGGGTGCTGCGCTTCAGGGGGCCCTGCAGGATGCGCTCTCCCTGCGTAGTCAGGGCTGCGTTGGGGGGTGCTGCGCTGCAGGGAGCCCAGCAGGAGGCGCTCTCCCTGCATAGTCAAGGCTGCGTTGGGGGTGCTGCACTGCAGGGGGCTCAGCAGTAGGCGCTCTCCCTGTACAGTCAAGGCTGCGTTGGGGGTGCTGCGCTGCAGGGAGCCCAGCAGGAGGCGCTCTCCCTGCGCAGTCAGGGCTGCGTTGGGGGGGTGCTGCGCTGCAGGGAGCCCAGCAGGAGGCGCTCTCCCTGCGCAGTCAGGGCTGCGTTGGGGGGGTGCTGCGCTGCAGGGAGCCCAGCAGGAGGCGCTCTCCCTGCGCAGTCAGGGCTGCGTTGGGGGTGCTGCACTGCAGGGGGCTCAGCAGGAGGCGCTCTCCCTGCACAGTCAGGGCTGCATTCTGATACCGGGAAAACCTATGTCTGGTTCTGTCCCAGTTCTGGCCAGGAGACAACACAGCCCAAAAGAGGGTGTCGGTATAAACCGGGCGAGTGGGGTCCCTGTGTGGGGCGCTCCGAGGAGGGTGCTGGCCCGTGGGAGTCACTGCTGGCCCAGCGGAGCACCAGGGGTACGGTGCCACTAGAAGTGCCGTTCAGACACACAGTCAAGGCACCGACGGCCGTGCCCAGTGCAGGCGGCGTGAGAAGCACAGAGGCGCTGGGCATTTGCCCAAACCCCATTGTTGCCACTAGCTTACTAACAATGGTGGCTCCTGGCAGCAGGGCCGGCGTCCTTCCCTGCAGACAGAGCCCTGCGTTCTCCCAGCCTGCTGGGTTTGGGCCCAAGACCACAGCTGCTCACCAGGCAGATGGTTGTTCTGTGCAGGCAGGCAGTGCCCACACCTCTTGCCAGTGAGAGCCAGCTGCCCCTGGGATGGCGCCTGTCCACTCGTCCACACTGCTCTGCCTGCAGCTGCTTGGGCTGCGTAGCGCAGCGTGTGCGTGCGTGTGCACACGTGTGTGAGTATCTGCATGCATGTGACATGGAGCTGCGGCTCACACTCACCAGCTCCTTGTGTGGCAGGCCTTCCTGCAGCGCGTGTCCAAGAGCAACATGTTCCACATTGGGCTGAAGAAGGAACGTGCCAGACTTGACTGGAAGTGGGTGGACGGCTCCGTACTGAACAGGTGCGCCCCAGACCTCGGCCCCAGCGCCCTCCCCTACCAGGGCTGCCGAGAGAACTGCCCCCTGAGGCCTCCTCCAAGACCCTGGGGTGCTGGGATGCTCCCACATGCTCCTGCGAGGCAGAGGAGCTGCCCGCAGCCAGCTCTCCTCAGCTCCCCCACCCTCCCTGCCTGCTACGCAGGCTGCAGAGAGCTCCCGCCACCGCCCCACACACACATCCCCTCCACACTCAGAGAGGGGCCAGGAGCAGGGTCTCCAACAGGCTGTAGCTGATCCCTGGGGGCTCCCCTCACATCCTGTCCTGCCTGAACTGCGCTAACATGGCGGATTTGTTTGCACTCCCAGGTGCCCCCATGCTACAGCTGGCACCAGGAGGGGCAGTGCCCACCTTGCCCATGGCCTCAGCCAGGCTGTTGCAGAGCCAGGAGACCAGGCTACATGGGCCCATGGGCTCATGGTTTGTGACGATGCGCTTCTGGTGGGACCCAACTGAGAGTGCCAATTCAGAACCAATTGCTTAAACGGCAGTCACAGCCCCAGGCTGGGGTTTTTCCACCTCTTAAGGCAAACCAAACCAGCCAGACAAAGAGGACTTTGGTCTCACCCCACTGGCTAACCACAAGTCACACAAGCAATTTCCTTAGACACTCCAGTCTCCCAGTGTCACCACCAGTGCCACCCATCCTGGGGATGAATGGTTATGAAAACCAACACCCCAATAAAAGAGAAAATGGTTCTCTCGATCCCAAAGGACCAAGCCCCAGACCCAGGTCAATATACACATCAGATCTTACCCACAAATCACGCTGTTGCCAGTCCTTTAGAATCTAAAATCTAAAGGTTTATTCATAAAAGGAAAAAGATAGAGATGAGAGCTAGCATTGGTTAAATGGAATCAATTCCATACAGTAATGGCAAAGTTCTTAGTTCAGGCTTGTAGCAGTGATGGAGTAAACTGCAAGTTTAAATCAAGTCTCTGGAGAACATCCCCCACTGGGATGGGTCCTCAGTCCTTTGTGTAGAGCTTCAGTTTGTAGCAAAGTCCCTCCAGAGGTAAGAAGCAGGATTGAAGACAAGATGGAGATGAGGCATCAGCCTTAAATAGGCTTTTCCAGGTGTAAGAACACTTCTTTGTTCTTACTGTGGAAAATTACAGCAAAATGGAGTTTGCAGTCACATGGGCCAGTCCCTGCACACCCTGCTGAGTCACAAGGCGTATCTGCCTCCTCTCAATGGGTCAATTGTGTAGCTGATGGTCCTTAATGGGCCATCAAGCAGGCTGGGCAGAGCTAACACCAACTTGTCTGGGGTGTCACCCAGAAGCACAGCACAAATTTGAAATACAGACAGTATAGAGCCAATGCTCGTAAATTCAACTGAAAATGACACATGCACACAGACAGCATAGTCATAACCAGCAACCCATAACCTGGTCTTAGACACCTGATATGACCCCCTTTACATAAGATTTGGTGCCACTACAGGACCTTGGTTGCAACCATGTTCTATATGGTCCCAGTTTATATCAATAACATCACACCCCCAACGCAAAATTGATGCAGGAAGGAATGACACAAACATCACTGACTGCATCCCAAGAGCCCCCCATCCTTGGGTCTGTCTCACTACAGCTAGTGTTGGATTAGAAACCATAACAGTGTATAACAGAAATGGTTTATCAAAGTCATGTTCAATAACATGATTGAATCTCTTTACAAACTCAAGATAAAACTCAGTTTGAACAACAGTGGATTGGATCTGCTTTTGCCTAACAGAAGTCACTGGCTGATGGGGTGGGCTCTCTGTGCTAACAGCTATTAGCAAGTCTTTCTTCTCCCTGCCAGCCAGGTAATTTGCATCAACAAACACTAGCTTTTAATTTCTTAGCTGCTACCAGTTCCAAGGCTGGACTTTGTCTTACAGAGATACCACACAAATCCAAATAGTCTGAGGGTGAGAGTCTGTTTGCTTTCCCCTGCATCCTCAAGTGTTCGGCCATAAAACTGTTTTGCTCTGAAACACCAGTAACCATATTTCTCCTCAGAACCTGAAGCACAGACTGCTCACTCCAGAATCAGCATGGAGACAGTCCTGTCCCAACACCATAGTCCTCCCAACAAGCTGGCCACACACAGCCACGTGGTTATAGGGCTGCTCAACTTTCTTAACAGCTTCTACTCCATCTGAGACCTTCTCAAAGCTCCCCACACTGGATCTTTCAAAAGGAAAGTCAGTGGATCCATTCACAACAGAAAATTTCTGGCTGCTAGGAACTGAACCTTCCTTGATTAACTCACTTTCACACCCTGCAGTTGCAGTAAACTGCTTGCACAGATTATCAGGAGGATTCCTTTCCCTATGAGCTTTTCTAAGCAGCAATTCACCCCTCTCAGAACTTCTGCCCTTACCCTCTTCACCTAGGGCTTGCTCTAAAGGAACACTTCTCTGAGCCCCCACAGACTCTTTCTGGGTCTCCCTTACATCCAGAATCACCTCTGGCCCATCAGGCAGATTTCTACACAATCCCCTTTCAGGCAAACGTACAGACTTTCCAGCTAACAGGCTAGAAGCCTTCTCCTGTCCTTGGCCATGAACAGGTTCAGGAATCCTTTCCTTCTTGCTACAACTTGTCAAACTGTCAGTAGGTAACACAATTAAATCACCTTTTTGCTCTCCTTGTGCCCTGGCTAGGGTATCACCCTGAGCAGACAGAGGCCTTGGCTACACTGGCACTTTACAGCGCTGCAAGTTTCTCGCTCAGGGGTGTGAAAAAACACCCCCCTGAGCGCAGCAAGTTACAGCGCTGCAAAGCACCAGTGTAAACAGTGCCCCAGCGCTGGAAGCTAATCCCCACGGGGAGGTGGAGTACGTGCAGCGCTGGGAGAGCTCTCCCCCAGCACTGGTGCCGCGACCACACTCGCACTTCAAAGCGCTGCCGCGGCAGCTCTCCCGTGGCAGCGCTTTGAAGTTTCAAGTGTAGCCATACCCTGAGTTGCTACACCCTTTTCCAGCCACACATTAACAACTGGCAAACTACAAGCACCAGAATTGTCTGTCTCTGGGATTTTGCTACGACACTAACTGGATGCAACCTAGTCACAGTGCCATTCTCCCCAGCAGACATGAACTTAGGACCATTCCCTTCCTGGGCTTTAGCTGTGTTCACAACCAACTCTGAGGCAACTGCACTATTCTCAACCATCACAGGCTGAAAGGCACCTTCTGTCTACTCCACAGACACAGAAGAGCTGGAGACACATTCTCCTTCACCAGGCACACAGCTTGGGATCTCACTTCCCTTGTCCCAGCACACAGGGCTGTTCACAGACAACTGCTTGGAGACCGGGGTAGCTCCCTCCATCGGCAAGTCAATACCCCTGACAGACACAGGCACATTCCCTTCGCTGTCACACTTCTCCACGCAGGAAACAGGTAAAGGATAGGGACACTCATTTTCCACTATCCCTGTCTTCCCACACTGCTGACTAGACAAAGCCATCGGCTCACAAGGCTGCCTAGGCTCCTCCAAACTTTCCCTACCAGGCACATTGCCACTCCGAACAGATAAACTGCTGCTTTTTTCACTACACTGAGGGCTTGGCTACACTGGAGGTTTGCAGCGCTGGTGGTGGGTTTACAGCGCTGCAAGTTACTGACCGTCCATACTTGCAAGGCACATCCAGCGCTGCATCTCCCTGGCTGCAGCGCTGGCTGTACTCCTGCTCTGCCTGGGGTGTAGCGATTGCAGCACTGGTGATGCAGTGCTGCTCCGCCAGTGTGGCCACCAAAAGTGCTGTAATTGGCCTCCAGAGGTATTCGGAAGTATCCCAGAATGCCTGTTCAGCAACTCCCAACAGCGCTGCAAATGCTGCAAATGTGGCCACACTGCAGTGCTGTCCCTACACAGCTGTATGAAGACAGCTGTAACTCCCAGCGCTGTACAGCTGCAAGCGTAGCCAAACCCTAAGGCTATGGCTACACTTGAAACTTCAAAGCGCTGCCGTGGCAGCTCTTTGAAGTGCGAGTGTGGTGGCAGCGCCAGCGCTGGGAGAGCGCTCTCCCAGCTCTGCATGTACTCCACATCCTGATGGGGTTTACCTTGCAGCGCTGGGAGCCGCGCTCCCAGCGCTGCGGCACTGATTACACTGGCGCTTTACAGCGCTGTATCTTGCACCACTCGGGGGGTGTTTTTTCACACCCCTGAGCGTGAAAGTTGCAGCGCTGTAAAGCGCCAGTGTAGCCAAGGCCTGAGCTACTTCCAGCAAATCACCGTTACCCATTCCAGGTTCACTTTTACAAGCTGTACTAGCCACCAATCCATCACCCATCACAAATCTACCCTTTCCTTCCTCAGTTAGGGCTTCAACCTGATCATCTACTTGAATCTGCTCCTGAGGCCTTGGCTACACTGGCACTTTACAGCGCTGCAACTTTCGCGCTCAGGGGTGTGAAAAAACATCCCCCTGAGCGCTGCAAGATACAGCGCTGTAAAGCCTCCGTGTAATCAGTGCCGCAGCGCTGGGAGCGCGGCTCTCAGCGCTGCAAGCTCCACCCGTAGAGGATGTGGTTTATGTGCAGCGCTGGGAGAGCTCTCTCCCTGCGCTGGCGCTCCAACCACACTCAGACTTCAAATTTCAAGTGTAGCCATACCCTGAGAAACATTTTCCTCCCCAATGAGATCTTTCTGCTCTTGATCTAACTCCAGATTCACTTCTGAGACATCAGACAGACATTCAGAAACTCCATTCACAGACACACTGCTTTCTTGCACAGACAAACAGCTATTACCCACCAGGTTAGACTCCCCCTCTCCCTGGCCATAGCAAAACTGGTTACACACAGAAAACTGCCCAGAGTAATACCACATGTCAACATAGTTATAAACTGGACTTCCAGGAGGATACAGTTTCTGCTCTTCTTCCCTTGCTTCTTTGACTTGGAGCTGGAGTCTGGCAGTTTCTTGCTGCATCTTGTGAGTCTCCTGTTCAGTAGGCAGCAGCTCCAGACGCCCCTTACAAGCTCTTTCTTCTCTCTTAGCAGTTTCTTTCTTTCTCTCAGCAGCCTCTTTCTCCAGCTGGGCCAAGGCTGCTCCTCTTCCATTCAAATTTCTGCCAGTTTTTGCTCATGTTCAAACCACAGGCTGTCCATCAGGGCTTGCAGTTTCATTGCTTTTGCTGTAGGTTTCTGGCTCATGGTCACTGATCTTTAACCAACCAAACTTCAATCCCAAATTTCAGATTTGGATAGCGCGGGGTTCTGAGCCAAAGCTTAATTGACCTGGTTCTGTGGATCCTAGCACGACTACGCCACTGTGACAGTGCAGTTCTGGCAGGACCCAACTGAGAGTGCCAATTCAGGACCAATTGCTCAAACAGGGCAGTCACAGCCCCAGGCTGGGGTTTTTCCATCTCTAAGGCAAACCAAACCAGCCAGACAGAGAGGACTTTGGTCTCACCCCACTGGCTAACCACAAGTCACACAAGCAATTCCCTTAGACACTCCAGCTTTCCAGTATCACCACCAGTGCCACTCGTCTTGGGGATGAATGGTTATGAAAACAAATACCCCAATAAGAGAAAAAAGGTTCTCCTGATCCCAAAGGACCAAGCCCCAGACCCAGGTCAATATACACATCAGATCTTACCCACAAATCACGCTGTTGCCAATCCTTTAGACTCTAAAATCTAAAGGTTTATTCATAAAGGGAAAAAGATAGAGATGAGAGCTAGAATTGGTTAAATGGAATCAATTCCATACAGTGATGGGAAAGTTCTTAGTTCAGGCTTGTAGCGGTGATGGAGTAAACTGCAGGTTCAAATCAAGTCTCTGGAGAACATCCCCCACTGGGATGGGTCATTCAGTCCTTTGTCCAGAGCTTTAGTTTGTAGCAAAGTCCCTCCAGAGGTAAGAAGCAGGACCAAAGATCAGGTGGAGATGAGGCCTCAGCCTTTTATAGTATTTTCCAGGTGTAAGAACCTCTTTGTCCTTACTGTGGAAAATTACAGCAAAATGGAGTCTGGAGATTATATCAATAACATCACATGGTTCTCATCTGGTTTCTGGGGCCCCAGTCCAGGTCTGTCAGAGCCCCTGTGGGGTGGAGGGTTAGGTGTTGCCCCCAGGGATCTCCGTGAAGGAGGCCCCAGGATAGGTCCTGATGGAGCAGTCGCTGACGCTGCCTGTTGTGTTCTCTCTGCCCAGGCTCTTCCTTGTGACGCGCTCCACCACCTCCTACCTGGCCTGTGGGAGGGTGTCGGGCCGAGGGCTGTCGGACGGGTTGTGCACAGACGCCTGCCGCTGGATCTGTGAGCAGAGTGCCCTCACCTTGCAGTGGGGCCTCGGCTCTGCCCCTCCCACTTTCCTGTGGGGGAACACGACCTACACCTGCATCGATCCCCAGTGAGAGCGGCCAAGGGCCCAACCCCGGGACCCTGCCCCTGGTGACCTGCTCCCCTCTACTCCCAGTCCTCCTCCCCTCAGGACCCTGGTGACCCATACACCCCCACCCCCAGGAGCCTGCTGCACTGTCTCCCCTGCCCAGACTGGCCCCCACCAGGAAGCCTGCTGCCCAGGCCCAGACCCCCCCCAAACGGAGGCCCCACACTCCTGCCTCCCCCGGTCCCAGCTGCCCAGGACATGCCCTGCAGCGTGTGCTCTGCCGCACTAGACCATGACAGCACTGGCTGTGTCTGATCCCGGGCTGGAGCGCAGGGCAAGGCTGAGCACGGCGCGGCATCGACACACGAACAGCAGCAGCTCCTGGCACATCCCAGCCTCAGCCCAGGTTCCTGCTGGCCCAGACTGCGGCTGTCGCCTGCCCCGGGGTTGGGGCTCCCATGAGCCCGTCAGGCCCATGCTCCACTCCGTCCAGCAGCCCCAGGTACTGCCCAGGCCCTAACCGTCAGAGCAATTACCAGGTCAATCCCCCGCTCCGTCAGAGCCAGAACGTCACTCTCTGGCCCCCTGACAGCTGCACTCCTCTGGGACAATGCAGACCGCAGGGTCCAGGTGTGACGCAGTGGGGAGTGGGGCGGATTGACCAGGGAACGTGTCTAGTTTAGCTGGGACTGTCTGCATGGGGAATGGGAGAGCAAGGGGTGACTTTAGGTGAAGGATGGTACCTGAGCCTCTAACCTGAGCCAGGAGGGGGGTAGGAGCCAGGTGACACCTTTGCCTGGGAAAATGGACAAAGGCTGGAGGGGGAGCCAGGGGCAGGGGGAGTGAGATGGGTGGAAGGGTTGTTTTTTTTCAGTCTTGGGCTGGCTGGGGAATCGGACGGAAATCTGAGGTTGGGGTCTAAGCTCCCTATCCCCAAGATGGACCTGGCTGAGGGGTCCTGTGTTCTGTACCTACAAACCCTGCTTGGGACTGTGTTCCTGGCATCTAATAAACCTTCTGTGTTACTGACTGGCTGAGAGTCACGGTGAATCGCAGGAAGCCGGGGGTGCCAGGCCCTGACTCCCCCACGCTCTGTGACACCAGGGCACAGCGCGTGAGCTGGGACCCAGCATGCCTGGGTGAGGGGACCGGCTGCGGTATGAGCTTCCGGAGATCAAGTGAATCTGGAGTCGGAGCCTCTCTAGGGAACTCTGCAACACCTTCCTCTGTGACAAGGCTTTCCCCACATCAGAAACTCTCGCAATGCTGAGTCCCACTCCCCCAACCCCTGGCCCTGCCCCAAGCACAGATTCTATCCCCAAAGGGAAGAGTGCCAGAGGCTCCATGAAGCCCCCCAGGGACTGCGCTGTCGCTCTAGATTTGATGGAGAAGGCTCCTAGATGCAACAGTGATGGGCAGCAGCAGGGCTGTCCTTAGGATTTATGGGGCCCTAGGCAGTATTATTAAACTGGTGCCCCTATGCCGGATGGCAGCCCAAGCTCACAGCTGGTGGGGGAGGGGGAGGAGGGACTTGACAGCAAAGGATAATGAGATGCCCAGCCTGCCTCATGGTGGCGGAGAGTCACAGTTCCCCGCAGAGACTTCCATGCACTCTCCTTCATGCAGAATGGGCATGAAGAAAGTACCTAATTAAAAGCACTAAAATTTGGGAATAAAAAATGTCAGTCACAGGTTTTTTGATATGCCCTGAAGTTTGTCAGATTTATTTGCAAAAACTTCATAGCAAGGGGGAGTCAGCTGTCTTGCTGAATACAACATTACATATAATGGAATACATGATGCAGCTCTTCTCTGTTTTACATTTTCTTCATCAGTATTTCTAAGTTGAATTTATATTTTAAATGTACTCAAATCTTAAGCCAGCGTTCCAGATTACTACATATTTAACTCACTGAAACAAAGACATTCTTTTAAATTAATCAGAGAGGTTTAGTGTGTTCATAACAATGTTCATTGCTTTTAGAAAAAGGGAACAGTAATTTACTTTGTGTGATCTCCATAACAAGAGACATGGTTATGAAATTTCACCAACTTTAAAAAAAATATGTTTCCAAAGATTTTAGGTATAACAAGGATTTTGTCTTACTAAGGTACTGATTTTGCTGGAGGGTTCTTTTAAAACTAGTTCATTGGATAGTCAGAAGTAAAGAAAGGGAACTCTTTGTCCAGCTATCTGGAAGAGAAGGACTGTTGTCCCTTTAAGGGCTCTCTTCAGTGGGGAGTGGGGGGAGAGGTGGTGAAGGGATGGACAGAAAGGACAGGAAGACTTGGAAGCACTTTTTTTTTTAACTATAGTAATTAAAATGTGTATTTTAGATAAGGGAGGTCTTTTGAAGGATTTATTTAAAAAACTATGTGTGAAGATCCACACATTTAAGGCTAAAGATGATTGTGCATCTAAAACTCTATGCAAGCATTTTTTAGAAATGTGATTTTATAATCTTCACCAGCTCACTAATGAAATATTTTTAAAGCAAATTTTAAACTAAGGTCCTGTAGACTGACATGTTCTGTGTAAATATTACATTAATGCACAACTGTTTTTGTCAATAAAGTCAGAAACTGACAGTATAAAAATTTATTTGGGCATAAGCTTTCGTGGACATCTGATGAAATGGGTTCTAGTCCACAAAAGCTTATGCCCAAATAATTTGTTAGTCTTTGAGGTGACACAAGGACTGGTCCTTGTTTTTGCTGATGCAGACTAACAGGACTATCACTCTGAAACCTGTCAGTATATACCTTGGGGTTGGCAAATGCCTGTTAAATGGCTTTATTACCTCTTGAATGTCTCTTTAACAGTTTCAATGTTGTGCTAATAGGTCTGGCAGGCTGGAGGTTTTTTCACTTTTAACTACTAGATTCCCTCCCAAGGAAGACTCACCAGGCTAGAGCAGCCATCTGTGGGAGCCTGCAGGAAGGGTCAGAACAGGGATAGGAAAACAAGAGGGTGGACACTAAGACCCAGTGGTGCCCCAAATTTTCAGGTGCCCTACGCAGCTGCCTATGTTTCCTATGCCTAAGGACGGCCCTGGGCAGCTGCAGCAGCCTGGGGGCGCGGGGGGCTATTTCCTCCACCTCTATACCGCTCACCAATAAACCCTGAAAATGTTGCCCTGTCACCTCCTCTGGGGAGCCGGTGTGTCAGGGAGGGGGGACCCTGCATCGATCCCATTGAGCGTATCCAGGGATCCTCTCCCCCACGCAGCCACTGGGGCTCAGAGCCCAGCCGCAGCGTGGAGCATCAGTCCACACCCACCTCTCAGCAGAGGGTGAGCGACAGGCACCCGGCTGGCGGCTCCTCCCAGGGCAGCACAGAGCCAGGCAGTAGCTGAGCCCCCTGTCCCAGGCCTTTTCTGGGGCCAGGCCTCTGCTGGCTGGGGCTGCTGGGCTCGCTGGACTCACCCACGCTGCCAGGATGGGCAGTAGCCTGCACCAGAGAGGCTCCTGGGTAGCAGGCGAGGGGCCCCCGGCTCACTCATGCGAGGGACGTTCCATTGCCCGTGCGCCAGCAGAGGCTGGATAGCGGAGCGGGAGGCGGGGTGCTGGGCTCGTGCTGGGGAGGGCGCGGTGCTGGCGGGTGTGTGTGGGTGTGGGTGTGCACGTCTGGCTGACTTGCAGTCCCACCCAGAGGCAGCTGAAAGCTGCAGCAACTGAGGCAGAGCAGAGCCAGGCTGCACTGCAGCATCCCTGTGCCAGCGCCCAGTCTCCCCACCACCGGTGCCATGGCCTGAGCTGCCGGCAGAGCCAGGGCGGAGAGCTGTACCTGCAGAGCCGGGGGGAGCCAGGGAGCCAGCCCTGGTGAATTCGGGACGAGCAGCAGAAGCCACGTGGCTGGGGACTGATGCTGCCCTGGCCAGGAGAAAGGCCAACGTGAAGTGGGAGCAATGGAGAAAACTGGGGGCCCTCATGTCCCTGGGAGAAATGTCCCCCTGCGAGGCAGACGCAGGCCAGAGCCCCAGGCAGACAAGGAGCCCGTCAATGGGCCAGACCCCCAGGGGTCTCACTCTTCCTCCACAATAAGCCACGTGGTGTCACTGCCTCTTAGACTGAGTCTCTGGGGGTCCAGCCCCCCTCTTCGCACTGTGAGCTCTGCCCAGCGAATCCAACTGAGACAGACCCTGGGAGAGACGCGTCCACTCTTCAGTGAGTGACACACCCAGCCAGTGCCTGCAGTGACAAATTGGGAATACTTTGTAATTGTATGAAGCCTGTGTGTGCCTCAGTTTCCCCTATCTGCTGCATTATTACCTGGTGAATGGAAGGGGACTGTTTGCTCTCAGGGCAGGTGAACAGACATAGGGGTGGGACTAGCTCTCTGGGCCTTAATCCCCACATCAGTGGAGCATCTGAGAAGACACGGGCAGATCCAATCGCCAAGACATTGGAGCCTAACAACCGAGTGGGGTATGGACTGTCCCACTCTCCTTAGGGAAACTGAACAATCCCCAGCTGGAGACAAGGACTGGGATGTGAGGTGGGCAATCAGAGCTGGCAGGAGTCGGGCTGTCACCTCGAGTCTGACCTACAAGATCAGACAGAGACAGACAGAGCTTGCCCCAACGGTTCCCTACGGTGTGGCTGGGCTCTGGCCTGGCCAGATAGGACGATGCTCCAACCGTCAATTCTCTGGGCTACCCTAAGGCCTCCCTGTGCTGTGTCCAGGGGTCACAGAGTGTGGGGGAGAAAGGGCCCTGCATCCCCGGTTTCCTGCGATTCACTGTGACTCTCAGCCAGCCAGTAAACCAGAAGGTTTATTTAGATGACAGGAACACAGTCCCAGACAGGTCTTGCAGGTACAGACAACAGGATTGTCACGATGCGGTTCTGGCGGGACCCAACTGAGAGGGCCAATTCAGGACCAATTGCATAAACAGGGCAGTTACAGCCCCAGGCTGGGGTTTTTCCACCTCTAAGGCAAACCAAACCAGCCAGCCAAAGAGGACTTTGGTCTCACCCCACTGGCTAACCACAAGTCACACAAGCAATTTCCTTAGACACTCCAGTCTCCCAGTGTCGCCACCAGTGCCACCCATCCTGGGGATGAATGGTTATGAAAACCAACACCCCAATAAAAGAAAAAGGTTCTCTCGATCCCAAAGAATCAAGCCCCAGACCCAGGTCAATATACACATCAGATCTTACCCACAAAGCATGCTGTTGCCAATCCTTTAGAATCTAAAATCTAAAGGTTTATTCATAAAGGGAAAAAGGTAGAGCTGAGAGCTAGAATTGGTTAAATGGAATCAATTATATCCAGTAATGGCAAATTTCTTGGTTCAGGCTTGTAGCAGTGATGGAGTAAACTGCAGGTTCAAATCAAGTCTCTGGAGTCCATGCCCCGCTGGGATGGGTCATCAGTCCCTTGTGTAGAGCTTCAATTTGTAGCAAAGTCCCTCCAGAGGTAAGAAGCAGGATTGAAGACAAGATGGAGATGAGGCATCAGCCTTAAATAGGCTTTTCCAGGTGTAAGAACACTTCTTTGTTCTTACTGTGGAAAATTACAGCAAAATGGAGTTTGCAGTCACATGGGCAAGTCCCTGCACACCCTGCTGAGTTACAAGGCGTATCTGCCTTCTCTCTATGGGTCAATTGTGTAGCTGATGGTCCTTAATGGGCCGTCAAGCAGGCTGAGCAGAGCTAACACCAACTTGTCTGGGAAGTTTCCCAGAACTACAGCACCAATTTGAAATACAGACAGTATAGAGCCAATGCTTGTAAATTCAACTGAAAATGACACATGCACACTGGACAGTCTCTACGGAAAAGGATAAATGGACACAAATCAGACATTAGGAATGGCAATATACAAAAACCTGTAGGAGAGCACTTCAACCTCCCTGGCCACACTATAGCAGACCTTAAGGTGGCCATCCTGCAGCAAAAAAACTTCAGGACCAGACTTCAAAGAGAAACTGCTGAGCTTCAGTTCATCGCAAATTTGACACCATCAGCTCAGGATTAAACAAAGACTGTGAATGGCTTGCCAACTACAGAACCAGTTTCTCCTCCCTTGGTTTTCACACCTCAACTGCTAGAACAGGGCCTCATCTTCCCTGATTGAACTGACCTCGTTATCGCTATACTGATGCTTGCCTGCATATTTATACCTGTCTCTGGAACTTTCCATTACATGCATCCGACGAAGTGGGTATTCACCCACGAAAGCTCATGCTCCAAAACGTCTGTTAGTCTATAAGGTGCCACAGGATTCTTTGCTGCTTTTACAGATCCAGACTAACACGGCTACCCTCTGATACTTGACACCATGCAAGGCACTGCATTTAGCCGTATGGAATGGAAATCCATCAACCTCATGAAGAAAGTTGCACAAATACAGACAGATATCATCTTCCTTTCCAAATGCAAACGGATGGACATCATACCAAATGGACTAAAGGTAAAAAATCCGCTGCTATCTACATACTACACAGACCACAGTGAGAGATTATGTCATACTCTATCAAAAAAACTGAGGAACCACCTGATCAGCATCCTATACAGCAAACAGGAAAACATCAAAAAAGAGCTCTCCAACCTGGAGACTCTCATTAATAACCAAACTTCTATACAAACGGACTTCACTAGAATAAGACAGGAGATCTACATTACTCACTTCACCTCTCTTCAAAGGAAAAAGGACTGTAAGCTGTCTAAACTCCTACCTGCCACATGGGGCCACAACAGTGGTACCCCTAGCCCACCCAGCAATATCGTCAATCTATCCAACTACACACTCAGCCCAGAAGAAAAGTCTGTCCTATCTCGGGGACTCTCTTTCTGCCCTGCCACCCCCACCAACATGATACAGTTCTGTGGCGATCTGGAAGCCTACTTTCGCCGTCTCCGACTCAAAGAATACTTCCAGGACAACACTGAACAGCTCACTGATACACGGGTGCCCTCCCACCAACAGCACAAGAAGAAGAACTCCACATGGACTCCTCCAGAGGGTCGAAATGACAGCCTTGACCTATACATTGAATGCTTCCGCCGGCGTGCACAGGCAGAAATCGTGGAACAACATCGCTTGCCTCACAACCTAAGCCGTGCAGAACGCAATGCCATCCACAGCCTCAGAAACCACCCTGACATTATCATCAAAGAGGCTGATAAAGGAGGTGCCGTTGTCATCATGAACAGGTCTGACTACCAAAAGGAGGCAGCCAGACAACTCTCCAATACCAAATTCTACAGACCACTTCCCTCAGATCCCACTGAGGAATACACTAAGAAACTACAGCATCTACTCAGGACACTCCCTACACTAACACCAGAAGAAATCAACATACCCCTAGAGCCCCGACCAGGGTTATTCTATCTACTACCCAAGATCCACAAACCCAGAAATCCTGGACGCCCCGTCATCTCGGGCATTGGCACTCTCACTGAAGGACTGTCTGGATATGTGGACTCTCTACTCAGACCCTATGCCACCAGCACTCCCAGATATCTCCGCGACACCACTGATTTCCTGAGGAAACTACAATGCATTGGTCACCTCCCAGAAAACACCATCCTAGCCACCATGGATGTAGAGGCTCTCTACACAAACATCGCACACACAGATGGAATACAAGCTGTCAGGAACACCATCCCTGATGATGCCACAGCACAACTGGCTGCTGAGCTCTGTGCCTTTATACTTACACACAACTATTTCAAATTTGATGACAATATATATCTCCAGATCAGTGGCACTGCTATGGGCACCCGCATGGCCCCACAATATGCCAATATCTTCATGGCCGACCTGGAACAACGCTTCCTCAGCTCTCGTCCACTCACACCCCTTCTCTATCTACGCTACATTGATGACATCTTCATCATCTGGACCCATGGGAAGGAGACTCTGGAAAAATTCCACCATGATTTCAACAGCTTCCACCCCACCATCAACCTCAGCCTGGACCAATCTACACGGGAGGTCCACTTTCTTGACACCACGGTGCAAATAAGTGATGGTCACATTAACACAACCCTATATCGAAAACCCACCGACCGCTATGCCTACCTTCATGCCTCCAGCTTCCATCCTGGGCGCATCACACGATCCATTGTCTACAGCCAAGCACTGAGGTACAACCGCATCTGCTCTAACCCCTCAGACAGAGACCAACACCTACAAAATCTCCACCAAGCATTCTCAAAACTACAATACCCGCATGAGGAAATAAGGAAACAGATCAACAGAGCCAGACGTGTACCCAGAAGCCTCCTACTGCAAGACAAACCCAAGAAAGAAACCAACAGGACTCCACTGGCCATCACATACAGCCCCCAGCTAAAACCCCTCCAACGCATCATCAAGGATCTACAACCCATCCTGGACAATGATCCCACACTTTCACAGGCCTTGGGTGGCAGGCCAATCCTTGCCCACAGACAACCTGCCAACCTGAAACATATTCTCACCAGTAACTGCACACCGCACCATAGTAACTCTAGCTCAGGAACCAATCCATGCAACAAACCTCGATGCCAACTCTGCCCACATATCTACACCAGCGACACCATCACAGGACCTAACCAGATCAGCCACACCATCACCGGTTCATTCACCTGCACATCCACCAATGTAATATACGCCATCATATGCCAGCAATGCCCCTCTGCTATGTACATCGGCCAAACTGGACAGTCTCTACGGAAAAGGATAAATGGACACAAATCAGACATTAGGAATGGCAATATACAAAAACCTGTAGGAGAGCACTTCAACCTCCCTGGCCACACTATAGCAGACCTTAAGGTGCCATCCTGCAGCAAAAAAACTTCAGGACCAGACTTCAAAGAAAAACTGCTGAGCTTCAGTTCATCTGCAAATTTGACACCATCAGCTCAGGATTGAACAAAGACTGTGAATGGCTTGCCAATTACAGAACCAGTTTCTCCTCTCTTGGTTTTCACACCTTAACTGCTAGAACAGGGCCTCATCCTCCCTGATTGAACTGACCTCGTTATCTCTAGCTTGCTTGCTAGCACACATATATATACCTGCCCCTGGATATTTCCATTACATGCATCTGAGGAAGTGGGTATTCACCCACGAAAGCTCATGCTCCAAAACGTCTGTTAGTCTATAAGGTGCCACAGGATTCTTTGCTGCTTTTACATGCACACAGACAGCATAGTCGTAACCAGCAACCCATAACCTGGTCTTAGACACCTTATATGACCCCCTTTACCTAGGATTTGGTGCCACTACAGGACCTTGGTTGCAAACCATGTTCTATATGGTCCCAGTTTATATCAATAACGTCACAAGGATCTCCCCCAGTTAGGTCCATCTTGGGGCCCCAGGGACACCACAGCCCCATTGGGAACCCCAAGCCCCATCTGGGCTCCCCTCCATTTCCCAGCCACCTCCAAACTGAAAATCCCTCCAGCCCCTCCTCCTTTGCTTTGTTCCTTTCCCGGTCCAGGAGGTCATCTAATTCCTTTGTTCTCCAACACCTTTGGCTGTCACCTTGCAGGGGGGAAGGGCCCCTGCCATTAGTTGCCAGGAAACAGCGTGTCGGCCATTTATGCACACTGGCCTTTATCCCACCAGCTAGTGACTTAAGAACTGCCTAGGGGACACTGAGGCACCCACACAGTATTCAGAGCTAACATTAAGAACAATCCCACTTCGTCACACCAGCACAGTGATGTCAGTCAGGGTGACATCCTCTCACTCTGAGCCGACAGAGCCAGGCTGGCAGAACGGTCAGTGTCGGCCCCAGCCCTCCATGGCAGCGACTCACAAATTCTCCAGCTTCAACCACAGACCAAGCCAGAGGCTTCTCTTCCCAGCGCCCTGCCCTCTGCATGGAGCCGGGGCCGGGGCGTAGCTCCCAGGGCAGGGACAGCGTCTCCGTCCCTGGCTGAGCAGCACCTTGCACATGGCCAGGGGTGGAAATCAATGCTGCAGCTCTTGCCAGCAGACAAGCTGCTCTGCTCTCCCCCCGAGTCACCCAGCCACAGAGGTCCCTGCCCGGTAACCCCGGTGGGGTCTGGAGCGACTCTGCCTCCGCCAGGCTGGGCATCTCCGTACAGAGCGTGGGGTAAATCGCTCCAGCCCCCCAGCCTGCTCCTGGCCTGGGCCAGGGGCCTTCCCTGTAAGTTCATTAGATGCAGGGGAGGAGTCGGGACTTTCTCTGCTTGGAGCCAGTAAAAGGGAAGTTGGCTGCTGGCGAGAGCCCGTCTGCGCTTGGCCGGCCCCAGCTGCTCACAGCTCCATGCAAACTTCTGCTTCCTGCTGTCTGTGAGATCACTTTTCTTCTGCCTCAGAGTGAGTGAGCTAGCTCCTCTGCCGGCACCGGGAGCACAGCCGGTCCCTCCTCTGCCGACACCGTGGGCGCAGCCGGTCCCTCCTCTGCCGGCACCGTGGGCGCAGCCGGTCCCTCCTCTGCCGGCACCGCGGGCGCAGCCGGTCCCTCCTCTGCCGGCACCGCGGGCGCAGCCGGTCCCTCCACAGCCAGCACTGACTGGGCACAGCCAGTCCCTCCACAGCCAGCGCCACAGGCACAGCCGATCCCTCCTCTGCCAGCGCCGTGGGCACAGCCAGTACCTCTCCAGCCAGCGCTGCGGGCACAGCCAGTCCCTGCACAGCCAGCGCCGCGGGCACAGCCGGTCCCTGCACAGCCAGCGCCGTGGGCACAGCCGGTCCCTCCTCTGCCGGCACCGCGGGCGCAGCCGGTCCCTCCTCTGCCGGCACCGCGGGCCCAGCCAGTCCCTTTCCAGCCAGCACCGCACAGGCACTGCCAGCCCCTCCCTAGTGAGCCGCGCGGGCACAGCCGGCCCCTCCCCAGGGAGTCCCACGGGCACAGCCAGCCCTCCGATGGCCCAGGGCGTCATTTATGCAGACCTGAGGTTCGTGAAGGCCCCTCGGGGGAACAGCACGTCCTTCAGGTCCCAGGAGGAAGGTAAGAGCTGACGTGCCCCCTGCGTGGTGCCGCCCCTGCCCTGATCCAGGCCTGGAGACTAACCAGTGCCCCCTCCTGTCTGCCCCCCCTGCAGCACCCGCAGACGAGGACGATGTGGAGCTCACCTACGAGAACATCCAGCTGGCCCAGACTGGGGAGGTGGAGCAGGGGCAAGGGGCAGAGAAGAACAAAGGTGAGTTTGTGGCTGTTCCCCCTACCCCCAGCCCAGGAGTCCTGGGGGGCAGCAAGCCGGGCAGGTACCCAGGACCTCCCGCTCCCTTTGCAGGGACCCTGCCCCATCCCCAGGCCTGGCACACAGAGCGAACAGGATCCCTTAGTAAGCTGGGCCCAGGCAAAGAGCGGCAGAGCCCTCCCCTTGGGGAGCAGGACCACAGCCGGCGGGCAGGGCAGGGCTGTATCCAGGAAGAGCGACTCGGAAGGGGAGCTGGGGTCACAGTGGACGGATGGAAGACGAGCGCCCAGCACGATGCTGTGGCACAATGGGCTAACGCGACCCTGGGGTGCACAAACAGGGGAGTAGCCGGGGGAGGGGTAACCTCTGTACACGGCGTTGGTGAGGCTGACCCGGGATCCTGCGCCCAGCTCTGGGGGCTGGTTCTATAGAGGATGTCGGGGGCCGGGAAGTGTCACAGCAATGACCAGAGGGCTGGAGGAAACGCCGGGGAGTGAGCGAGACGCCCTCCGGCAGCAGCTGGCCAGGTGACGCGCTCAGCGTCTGACACTGGCCCAGCCAGAGACCCGGCGCTGAAGGTCTCCTTGGTCTAGCCAGGCCAGGCAGGACAAGAGCCCAGGGCTGGAAGTGGGAGCCAGACAAATGCCAGTTCGGAACCATCCCACGTTTAACGCTGAGGGTCACTGACCCTTGGCACAACCAGCCAGGGGCTGTGGCAGGTTCACCGTCTCCTGGTGGCTTCAGCCCCAGCCTGGCGACTGTCTGGAGCATGCGTTAGTCAGCCCCATCCCTGGGCTCGGTCCAGGTGGCCAGGTGTGAGCCCATGACCTGGGCTCCAACTCTAGGGCCCCTGCTGTGCTGGCTTCCCCCCGCCCCGTGAGGGGACCTTACCCAGTTGGCTGTGCCCTGAGGGGCCCCCTGCCCTTAGCATGGCCCCCAAGCCTTCAGCTGAGCTCTGCAGGGCTTGGGCCCCGGGGGTTCTGGGGAGGAGAGCCACTCACCATCACACCCTGCAGCAGTGCCTATGGGGACTGATCCCTGCCAGGAAAGTGCTGGAGCCACCATGGCTGACTTGGGGTCTGCCCCCAGGCACAGGTTAGCACAGCCTGTCCCACTCCCCGCCCCATTGCAGCAGCCCCACTGCCGGAGCAGTTTGTTCATAAAAAGAAATATAGATGAGAGCTAGAGTTGGTTAAATGGAATCAATTCCATACAGTAATGGCAAAATTCTTGGTTCAGGCTTGTAGCAGTGATGGAGTAAACTGCAGGTTCAAATCAAGACTCTGGAACATCCCCCGCTGGGATGGGTCATTCAGTCCTTTGTTCAGAGCTTCAGTTTGTAGCAAAGTCCCTCCAGAGGTAAGAAGCAGGATTGAAGACCAGGTGGAGGAGCTGCAGCTGCCTTTTATAGTCTCTTGCCATGTGGGTTGTGCTTCCTTTGTTCCAAAGACAAGCTGCCCATCACATGGCCTGGAAAACCTCAGAGTTCTGTCCATAGGCCTGTGTCATGGTACAATTCCCCACTCTGAACCTTAGTGTCCAAAAGATGGGGTACCAGCATGAATTCCTCTAAGCTTAATTACCAGCTTAGAACCTATAGTGCTGCCACCAACCAGGAATTCCAATGCCTGGTACACTCTGGTCCCCACAAAACCTTGCCCGGGGACACCCAAGACCCAGACCCTCTGGATCTTCACACAAGGAAAGGAAACCCTTTCCCTCACCGTTGTCTCTCCCAGACTCCCCCTCCCTGGGTTACCCTGGAAGATCACTGTGATTTAAACCCCTTGAATCCTGAAACAGACAGGACAATTCACCTTCCTCCCTCCTTCTCTCTTCCCCTCCCAGATTCTTCCTGAGAGAAAGTAATCCTGGCACAGAGAGAAATCAGCCTCTCTCTCCCTCTTCCCTCCTTTCTCCCCACCAACTCCCTGGTGAATCCAGACCCCGTCCCCTGGGGTCTCACCAGAATAAAAAAACAATCAGGTTCTTAAACAAGAAAAGCTTTTAATTAAAGAAAGAAAAACAGTCAAAATTATCTTGTAACTTTAAGATGGAATATGTTACAGGGTTTTTTTTAGCTATAGACACTGGGAATACCCTCCCAGCCTAAAGTATACAAGTATAAATTAAAATCTTTTCAGCAAAATACCAATTTGATCTCCTTCCAACCAAATACGCATTTGCAAATAAAGAAAACAACCATAAGCCTAACTCGCCTTATCTACCTAGTACTCACTAGTCTGAACTTATAAGAGCCTGTATCGGAGAGATTAGAGAGAAACCTGGTTGCACGTCTGGTCCCTCTGAGCCCCCAGAGTGAACAACAACCAAATCTAACAGCACACACACAAACTAACAGCACAGCACAAAAACTTCCCTCCCTCAAGATTTGAAAGTCTCCTGTCCCCTGATTGGTCCTCTGGTCAGGTGACAGCCAGGCTCACTGAACTTGTTAACTCTTTACAGTCAGAGAGATATAAAGTACTTCTGTGCTATTAACTTTTCTTATCTGTTTATGACAGCCTGTCCCTGCCCTGCTAAACCACCAGGTGTATCTGCCTTCTTTCAATGGTTCAGTTGTGTAGCTGATGGGCCTTAATGGGCCATCAAGCAGGCCAGGCAGAGCAGATGCCAAATTGTCTGGGGTGTCACTCAGAAGCACAGCACAAGTGTGAAACACAGACAGGATAGAGCCAATACTTATAACTTTAAATACAAAAATGATACATGCACCCAGACAGCATAATCATAGAGTATCAGGGTTGGAAGAGACTTCAAGAGATCATCTACAACCCCCTGCTCAAAGCAGGACCAATTCCCAACTAAATCATCCCAGCCAGGGCTTTGTCAAGCCTGACCTTAAAAACCTCTAAGGAAGGAGATTCCATCACCTCCCTAGGGAACCCATTCCAGTGCTTCACCACTCTCTGAGTGAAATAGTGTTTCCTAATATCCACCCTAAACCTCCCCCATTGCAACTTGAGAACATTGCTCCTTGTTCTGTCATCAGGTACCGAGAACAGCCGAGCTCCATCCTCTTCGGAACCCCCTTTCAGGTAGTTGAAAGCAGCTATCAAATCCCCCCTCATTCTTCTCTTCTGCAGATTAAACAATCCCAGTTCCCTCAGCCTCTCCTCATAAATCATGTGCTCCTGCCCCCTAATCATTTCTGTTGCCCTCCGCTGGACTCTTTCCACATCCTTCTTGAAGTGTGAGGCCCAGAACTGGACACAGGACTCCAGATGAGGCCTCACCAATGTTGAATAGAGGGAAAAGATCATGCCCCTAGATCTGCTGGCAATGCCCCTGCTTATACAACCCAATATGCCGTTAGCCTTCTTGGCAACAAGGGCACACTGCTGACTCATATCCAGCTTCTTGTCCATTGTAATCCCTAGATCCTTTTCTGCAGAACTGCTGCCTAGCCACTCGGTCCCTAGTCTGTAGCAGTGAATGGGATTCTTCCGTCCTAAGTGCAGGACTCTGCACTTGTCCTTGTTGAACCTCATCAGGTTTCTTTTGGCCCAATCCTCTAATTTGTCTAGGTCTGTGACGTTATTGATATAATCTGGGACCCTATAGAACATGGTTGCAACCAAGGCCCTGTAGTGGCACCAATTCTTATGTAAAGGGGGTCATATAAGGTGTCTAAGACCAGGTTATGGGTTACTGGTCATGATTATACTGTCTGTATGTCTGTATCATTATGTAGTTGAAGTTATGAATATTGGCTCTATACTGTCTGTACTTCAAACTTATGCTATGCTTCTGGGAGACACCCCAGATAAGTTGGTGTCAGCTCTGCCTAGCCTGCTTGATGGCCCATTAAGGACCATCAGCTACACAATTGACCCATTGAGAGGAGGCAGATAAGCCTTGTAACTCAGCAAAGTATGCAGGGACTTGCCCATGTGACTGCAGACTCCATTTTGCTGTAATTTTCCACAGTAAGAACAAAGAAGTGTTCTTACACCTGGAAGTGCCTATATAAGGCTGATGCCTCATCTCCATCTTGTCTTCAGTCCTGCTTCTGACCTCTGGAGGGACTTTGCTACAAACTGAAGCTCTGCACAAAGGACTGAATGACCCATCCCAGCAGGGGATGTTCTCCAGAGACTTGATTTAAACCTGCAGTTTACTCCACCACTGCTACAAGCCTGAACCAAGAAATTTGCCATTACTGTAAGGAATTGATTCCATTTAACCAATTCTAGCTCTCCTCTCTATCTTTTTCCCTGTATGAATAAACCTTTAGCTTTTAGATTCTAAAGGATGGCAACAGCGTGATTTGTGAGTAAGATCGATTTGTATATTGACCTGGGTCTGGGGCTTGATTCTTTGGGATCAGAAGAACTTTTTTTTTTTTTACTGGGGTGTTGATTTTCATAACCATTCATCCCTAGTACGAGCAGGACTGGTGGTGATACTGGGAAATTGGAGTGTCTAAGGGAATTGCTTATGTGACTTGTGGTTAGCCAGTGGGGTGAAACCAAAGTCCTCTTTGTCTGGCTGGTTTGGTTTGCCTTAGAGGTGGAAAAACCCCAGCCTTGGGCTGTAACTGCCCTGTTTATGCAATTGGTCCTGAATTGGCACTCTCAGTTGGGTCCTGCCAGAACTGCATCATCAGAAGGTCCCTCCAGCGTATCTACCACTCCTCCCAGTTTAGTGTCATCCGCAAACTTGCTGAGGGTGCAGTCCACGCCATCCTCCAGATCATTAATGAAGATATTGAACAAAACCAGCCCCAAGACCAACCCTTGGGGCACTCCGCTTGAAACCGGCTGCCAACTAGACATGGAGCCATTGATCACTACCCACTGAGCCCAACCATCTAGCCAGTTTTCTATCTACCTTATAGTCCATTCATCCAGCCCATACTTCTTTTACTTGCTGTCAAGAATACTGTGGGAGACTGTATCAAAAGCTTTGCTAAAGTCAAGGAATAAGACGTCCACTGCTTTCCCCTCATCCACAGAGCCAGTTATCTCCTCATAGAAGGCAATTAGGTTAGTCAGACATGACTTGCCCTTGGTGAATCCATGCTGACTGTTCCTGATCACTTTCCTCTCCTCTAACTGCTTCAAAATGGATTCCTTGAGGACCTGCTCCATGATTTTCCCAGGGACTGAGGTGAGGCTGACTGGCCTGTAGTTTCCTGGATCCTCTTTCTTCCCTTTTTTAAAGATGGGCACTACAGTAGCCTTTTTCCAGTCATCCGGGACTTCCCCCGATCGCCATGAGTTTTCAAAGATAACGGCCAATGGCTCTGCAATCACACTCACCAACTCCTTTAGCACCCTCGGATGCAGCGCATCCAGCCCCATGGACTTGTGCTCGTCCAGCTTTTCTAAATAGTCCCAAACCACTTCTTTCTCCACAGAGGGCTGGTCACCTCCTCCCCATGCTGTGCTGCCCAGTGCAGCAGTCTGGGAGCTGACCTGGTTTGTGAAGACAGAGGCAAAAAAAAATCATTGAGTCCATTAGCTTCTTCCACATCCTCTGTCACTAGGTTGCCTCCCCCATTCAGTAAGGGGCCCACACTTTCCTTGACTTTCTTCTTGTTGCTAACATACCTGTAGAAACCCTTCTTGTTCCTCTTAACATCTCTTGCTAGCTGCAACTCCAAGTGCGATTTGGCCTTCCTGATTTCACTCCTGAAGCCTGAGCAATATTTTTATCCTCCTCCCTGGTCGTTTGTCCAATGTTCCCCTTCTTGTAAGCTTCTTTTTTGTGTTTAAGACCAGCAAGGATTTCACTGTTAAGCCAAGCTGGTCGCCTGCCATATTTACTATTCTTTCCACAAATCAGGATTTTTTTTCCTGCAACCTCAGTAAGGATTCTTTAAAATACAGCCAGCTCTCCTGGACTCCTTGCCCCCTCATGTTATTCTCCCAGGGGATCCCGCCCATCAGTTCCCTGAGGGAGTCAAAGTCTGCTTTTCTGAAGTCCAGGGTCCATATTCTGCCGCTCTTCTTTCTTCCTAGTGTCGGGATCCTGAACTCGACCATCTCATGGTCACTGCCTCCCAGGTTCTGTCACGGAGTGTGGGGGGGTCCGGCCCTGCACCCCTCTTCCTGGGACCCACAGTGACTCTTAGCCAGCCAGTAAAACAGAAGGTTTATTGGACAACAGGAACACCGGTTACAGCAGAGCTTGCAGGCACAGTCAGGACCCCTCCATCGAGTCCTTCTGGGCTTTCAGGGTGCTTGGATCCTAGCTAGGATACCCTGAATTCCGCCCACACAGCCCCAAGCCCAAACTCAAACTGCTTCCCTCCTGCCACTCCCTTCCTTTGTCCCCTTCCCGGGCAAAGGTGTTGACCTTTCCCCTCCCTTACCTAGCTCAGGTTACAGGCCCTGGCATCGTCCATCCCCTAAAGTCCTCCCCTGCTCTCCCACTCCCCACACAGACAGCCCCTGCTCCATCACATCTCTCCCCCCTTCGAGACTGAACTGAGCGGGGTCACTCTGCCCAGTGACCTGGGGAAGTTCAGGGCCCCCTCTCCGGGACAACGCGTCCGCTGTCAGGTTGGCACTTCCCTTCACATGGACCACGTCCATGTCATAGTCCTGCAGGAGCAGGCTCCACCTCAGGAGCTTGGCGTTGGCTCCTTTCATCTGGTGCAGCCAGGTCAGGGGAGAGTGGTCGGTGTACGCGGTGAAGTGTTGCCCAAAGAGATATGGCTCTAGCTTCTTAAGGGCCCACACCATGGCCAGGCATTCCTTCTCGATGGCCACGTAGCTTTGTTCCCGGGGTAGCAGCTTCTTACTCAGGTACACGATGGGGTGTCTCTCCCCCTTTTCATCCTCCTGCATTAACACCGCCCCCAGTCCCGTGTCTGAGGCATCAGTGAACACCATAAAGGGTTTGTCAAAATCTGGGTTTGCCAGAACTGGGCCACTAACCAGAGCCTCCTTCAGCGCCCGGAAAGCCTCCTGGCACTGCTCAGTCCAGATCACCTTGTCTGGCTTCCCCTTTTTGCACAGTTCAGTGATGGGGCCGGCTATGGCACTAAAGTGGGGCACGAACCTTCGATAGTACCCCGCCATCCCAATAAAGGCCTGGACCTGCTTTTTGGTTTGGGGAGCAGGCCAGTCTCTGATCACCTCCACCTTGGCTGGTTCCGGCTTCAGGCAGCCGCTCCCCCCCGATGGCCCAGGTAAGATACTTCAGCCATCCCCACCTTGCACTTCTCAGCCTTTACTGTTAACCCAGCCTTTCGGAGTCGGTCCAGGACTTGTTTAACCTGGGACATGTGGTCCTCCCAGGTCTGGCTGAAGACGCAGATGTCGTCAATATACGCCATGGCAAAACTCTCCATCCCCCTCAGTAGCTGATCCACCAGGCGCTGGAAGGTGGCCGGTGCTCCCTTGAGGCCGAAGGGCAGGGTCAGAAACTCATAGAGCCCCAGAGGGATGATAAAGGCCGATTTCAGCCTGGCATCTGCGTCCAGCGGCACTTGCCAGTAGCCTTTGGTAAGATCCATAGTGGTGAGGTACCGAGCACCTCCCAGCTTGTCCAGGAGCTCGTCAGGCCTGGGCATAGGGTAGGCATCAGATACGGTGATGGCATTGAGCTTTCGATAGTCCACACAGAACCGGATTGACCCATCCTTCTTGGGGACTAGCACCACTGGCGAGGCCCAAGGGCTGGAAGACGGCTGGATCACCCCCAAAGCCAGCATGTCCCTGACCTCTCTTTCAAGATCCTGGGCAGTTTTCCCAGTGACCCGAAAAGGGGAGCATCTTATAGGGGGATGTGACCTGGTCTCCACCCAGTGGACAGTCAAATTAGTGCGTCCAGGCTGGTTGGAAAACAGCTATCGGTACAGATGCAGCACCCCTCTGATCTCAGCGTGCTGGCCCGGGGTCAGCTGATCAGAGAGGGGAATCGCCTCCAGGGGGGAACCAGCTTTTGTCCCAGGGAATAGATCCACTAAGGGGTCATCTCCCTGCCCCTCCCAATGTCCACACACGGCCAACACCACATTCCCCCTGTCATAGTATGGTTTCATCATGTTCACGCTGTTTCGCCTTCTCCTCCAGCTCTCGCCTCTTTAACTCGAGCTCTTCCCGTCTCAGCTCCCTTTCATATTCCAGCCGCCTCCGCTCCACGGATGCCGAGCTTCGCCGTGAGGCTCCCCTGCTGGCCAGGGGTGTCACGGTGCCCTCGGTATACACTGGGCTCCTCATAGACTCATAGACTCATAGGTCAGAAGGGACCAATCTGATCATCTAGTCTGACCTCCTGCCCCGCCCTTCCCCTACGCCTAGGAAGGGGGGGTCTCGGGAAGCCCTCGTCTGCCGGCTGACCACTCCCAGCGGGGACAGACACTGGTGCCTGCGCTGCATCTGCCCGGCTGCTTCCCTCAGAGACAGGGCTCCGTTCATTCATGCGGTCTCCCTGCTCCAGCTGGGCAATCAGCTGGTCCTTGGTGCGTCTCCCCGGGCGCAGCCCCCTCTGCTTGCACAGCTCCAGCAGGTCGCACTTGCGCCGCTTGGCATACATCTTCCTGCTGGGCACTCACAGGCCGGGGTGCTCGCCGCTCCCCACGGTTTCCAGGGGGACCCGTAGTGCACCAGCCCTTCCTGAGGTCACCATCTCTCTGCCAGGGTCGAGCTGCCGACTCCTTCGCCTCTGAGACCGCTCGCTGCAATCCCCCGGGGGACCCTGTTACTGCAAAGTCCTTCTCACTGGGCACACACCCCCAGGGGTTAATCACCCCTAAAATCATCCCTTCGTTTTACTGCTCCCCAGTCACTTACTGCAGGAAGCACCGTCCACGGGGTGCAGTATATCCCACCGCTACCACCAGTTGTCACGGAGTGTGGGGGAGTCCGGCCCTGCACCCCTCTTCCTGGGACCCACAGTGACTCTCAGCCAGCCAGTAAAACAGAAGGTTTATTGGACAACAGGAACACAGGTTACAGCAGAGCTTGCAGGCACAGTCAGGACCCCTCCATCGAGTCCTTCTGGGCTTTCAGGGTGCTTGGATCCTAGCTAGGATACCCTGAATTCCGCCCACACAGCCCCAAGCCCAAACTCAAACTGCTTCCCTCCTGCCACTCCCTTCCTTTGTCCCCTTCCCGGGCAAAGGTGTTGACCTTTCCCCTCCCTTACCTAGCTCAGGTTACAGGCCCTGGCATCGTCCATCCCCTGAAGTCCTCCCCTGCTCTCCCACTCCCCACACAGACAGTCCCTACTCCATCACAGGTTCCCATCCACTTTTGCTTCCCCTACTAACTCTTCCCTATTTGTGAGCAGCAGGTCAAGAAGAGCTCTGCCCCTAGTTGGTTCCTCCAGCACTTGCACCAGGAAATTGTCCCCTACACTTTCCAAAAACTTCCTGGATTGTCTGTGCATTGCTGTATTGCTCTCCCAGCAGATATCGGGGTGATTAAAGTCTCCCATGAGAACCAGGGCCTGCCATCTAGTAACTGATGTTAGTTGTTGGAAGAAAGCCTTGTCCACCTCATCCCCCTGGTCTGGTAGTCTGTTCAGACTCCCACAACGACATCACCCTTTTTGCTCACACTTCTAAACTTAATCCAGAGACTCTCAGGTTTTTCTGCAGTTTCATACCGGAGCTCTGAGCAGTCATACTGCTCTCTTATATACAGTGCAACTCTCCCACCTTTTCTGCCTTGCCTGTCCTTCCTGAACAGTTTATATCCATCCTTTACCTTGGGGTGTTGCCCCCTGGCAGTGCCCCCACACTCTGGGTCTCCCCTCCCAGGGGAACTCCCAACCCTCTATCCCCTCCTTGCCTCAGTGGCTACTGCCGGCCACCTGCTCACTGGGGCAGACACAGTCTGAGAACCACTCATCAGTGGCATGGGGCGGGGGTTGGACCTGCTGCCTTTGCCTAACCCTGGGCGGCACCTCTGCAACCCCAGTACCTGCTTTGGGCCTTCACCAAGGCGTCAGCCTGGGGAGTTGCTAGGCTGGAGCTCCCCAGCTCTGCTCCAGTTCAGGTCCCCTTTTCTCCCAGGCAGCCAGGTCCTTCTCTCTCTCCACACCGAGAGAGAGACTGACTCCACTCCTGGCTCACAGTCCTTTTACAGGGCCAGCTGTGGCCTGATTGGGGCGTGGCCCCAGCTGTGGCTGCTTCCGCAATCAGCCTAGCCTTTTTCAGGAGCAGGGTAACTACCCTGCTGCACTACTCCTGGGAAACATTTTCCGGACCAATGAATTCTTTCTGCACTTGAACTAATTCCAGACTCACTTCTGAAACACTAGACAGACATTCAGACACTTCATGCACAGACAAACAGCTATTTCCCCACCACATTAGAGCCCCCCTCCACCTGGTCATAGCTGTCACGCAGTGTTCGGGGACACAAGGCCCTGCACCCCCAGCTTCCTGTGAGTCACCGTGACTCTCAGTCAGCCAGGAGGTTTATTTAGACAACAGGAATACAGTCCAAAACAGGTCTTGCCAGTACAGATAACAGGACCCCCTTTAGTTAGGTCCGTCTGGGGCCCCAGGGAGGCCACAGCCCCATCGGGAAGCCCAAGCCGCATCAGGGCTCCCCTCTCCATTTCCCAGCCAGCTTCAAACTGAAACTCCCTCCAGCTTCTCACTCTGCCTCTCGCGGCTCCTCCCCCAGCCTTTGTGTCCTTTGTCCAGTTTCCCAGACAGAGGTGTCACCTGGCCTCCAACCCCACTCCTGGGTTCTCATGTTACATGCTCAGGTATCCTCCCTTCCCCAATGCAGCCCGTCCCAGCAAAACTCCCCTGCCCCCTTCCCCAGCCAATACTTCCCACTCATCATTCAAAGACCATGTTAAGAAACTGTCCCAGTTTGTCACAATAGTATAAAGAGTTAAATACAGAAAACTGCTCAGAGCAGCGTTTCCCAAACTTTTTCGGCCACGAACACTTTTTAGCCTATTACGGAACATTTATCATATTATTTTGTAGTTGTTTGGTTTTCAAATAAAAAATTGGGTTATTTATGCTCAAATATATTTTATTTTATAAAACAAAGCAAAAATACAAATTTTAAATCACTTGAACTAACAATTTCTAACTGGAAAGCACGTACAAAGTAGGACAAAAATCAAGTGCAAGAGTCAAAATTAAAAACTTTAAAAAAACCTGTTTTTATATATACACAAACACCAAACAAATTAGATTTTTACTAGGAAATCTATTTTTATAAACAGAAATACAAATTTGGATTTATTGGGATTGGTGTTTCTGCCTTTTTCTATCACAAATTCCCTTAATATTAGGAATAATGCCAAAAAGTTGAATCCTCATGTCAGGCACAGCACTAAGTCTATTCCTATATTTGGTTTTTGTTGCAGTATAATACGAAAATTCCATCTCACACAAATAAGTTGTAGCAAAAGGAAGGAGCACTCGAACTGCACGTTTAGCCACGTTAGGGTGCTCTTCTATTAGGCTGCTCCAAAAATTATTCAGCGGAAGTTCCTTAAACTTTTATTTCAAATCAGAGTCAGAAATTACGTCAATTAGGTGTTCATAATCGAGTGCAGTAAAGCCGACTGGTTTGGCTGTAATTACAAATGGATTTCGAACCCAAGCATTATCATCAGTAGTTGTAGGAAAATATTCTAATAAAGAGGCCTGCAGGTCACATAGTGCTGTAAAATGGTGCTGGAAACGTCTTCATGGACTGTAGAATTTATTCCAGTCAGAAATTCATGTACTGCAGGGAAGCAGTCGAAGTTATTCTGTTCTACAGAAGATGCCCAGAATTCCAGTTTCTTTTTTAACGACAACATTTTATCCATTGTAGTAAAAACGGTCACGTTCTTTCCTTGCAGCGACAGATTAATTTCATTTAATTTTGCAAAAATATCTACAAGATACTCAAGTCTCATTAGCCAGGAGGAATTTGTCAGTCATTAAATTTTCATCCTGAATTATCTGTAGTGATGAATACCAGTAGTTCACTACAAAGCTCAAAAAGCCTCACAAGCACTTTTCCTCTGGAGAGCCACCTCACTTCTGTATGTATAAGAAGCGTTTTGTGCTGACTATCCATTTCCTTGCACAAAATTTTAAATAACCTGGACTGAAGTGGTTGAGATTTGACAAAATTGATAATTTGTCCTGCTTCATCAAGCACAATTTTCAGAGATGCTGGTAATTTTTTAACTGCAAGTGCTCATCTGTGTAGAACACAAAGACTCTTAATGCTTTCTGGTGCCACACATGATTTACGTTACAGCTCCCTTCATCTTTCCAATCATTGCCCAAGCACTGTCAGTACATACATCAATACATTTTCCCCAACTAATTTCATGCTTTCTGATAAAATTGTTGATGCAGTTGAATATTTCTTCTCCAGTCATGTTGCTTTGCAGAGATTCACATAAGAGCAGGTCCTCTTCAATAATATTATTAAATCTATATTGGACAAATACTAGTAGCATAGCAAGTCCTGAAACGTCAGTGGACTCATCTAGCTGCAATGAATACTCATGGCAAATTTTCAGTTGGCAAACTACCTCTTTTTCTATGTCATCAGCAAGATCTTTAATACGGAATGCAACAGTATTATCTGAAAACTATACAACATCAATTTTTTTACCAGACTGCTCGCTCAACGTGCACCTTACAGTATCTTTCATACAAGGCTTGATAAGCGTTCTTCCAATAGTGTGAGCTTCTCCGGCAAGTGCTATACAGTAACTTACTCGATAAGATGCCTCTGTTGCACTTTTGTTGTCTGTTTTAGCAATTTTAATCATCAAAAGTTTACAATTTCCAAGTGAGTCATGCTCCCTCTTGAAAAAACTTATATCTTTGTCTTTGTATTCAGCATGCAGGTTTCCAAATGGCTACAAAGTTTAGCAGGAGCCAATGAACTATTTGCTAGTATTTTGTTGCACACAACGCACTGCACATCAGAAACATCTTTATCTCCAACACACGTAAAACCAAAAGACAAATAACTTTCATCATACTTTCGCTTCTGTCTTTTAACACCTGCTTCTTCTTGTTTTTTTATATACTTCGGTGGAAATTCTTTCATTTTGGATAACTCACTAGTACTAACAGATTTTTTGGCAACAAAAGACTGCGATTGTTCATCCTCACTTTGAAGTGTCACAATATTTTGCTCGTTTATTTCAGCCACAGTTGGAGTACCAGAAGAACTTGCTTTTCGTTTTAAAGTTCCTTCTTTTAGCCACAAATCCATGGTGATTAGGTTTAGTAACAATATTTAGAAATACTGATTTTTGTCAAATTTTGTTTGTCACAAATATTTATATTGTTTCGAACGAAGCTAGTTTAGTTGTGCTTATCGCACACACGCTAAAGACCCACAGGTTTGAACGTGTTGAGTGAATATGTTATATTCAACATGGCGTAAAGAGAATGGTGTGTGCATACCGCAGCAGTTCGCGCAGCCTCGAGCGGAAGGGGTGTGACGTCGCTAACTGAAACATGCCTGAAAGGAGTAGATACCAACATTCTTGCATGCTGCTTCAATTTACACCATGATATTCAATACGAGATCTATCAATAACTGGAAAAAGAATTTTATGTTAATTATAGTCATTCAAAAAGAGTAGTAAACTACGCTTCAAATATGCCAAATTTAAAATTTAAGAAAGTTTAAAGACCCTTTTTTTAATTACAATTCTTTCACGGAACACCTATTCACATCATGCGGAACACCAGTGTTCTGCGAAACACGGTTTTGGAAACGCTGCCTTAGACACTCCAGTCTCCCAGTATCACCACCGGTGCCACTCGTTATGGGGATGAATGGTTATGAAAACCAATGCCCCAGTAAAAGAAAAAAGGTTCTTTCAATCCCAAAGGACTAAGTCCCAGACCCAGGTCAATGTACACATCAGATCTTACCCACAAATCACGCTGTTCCCAATCCTTTAGAATCTAAAAGCTTAGTTCTAAAAAGAAAAAAATATAGATGAGAGTTAAAATTGGTTAAATGGAATCAATTCCATACAGTAATGGCAAAGTTCTTGGTTCAGGCTTGTAGCAGGGATGGAGTAAACTGCAGGTTCATATCAAGTCTCTGGAACATCCACAGCTGGGATGGGTCAGTCAGTCTTTTGTTCAGGGCTTCAGTTTGTAGCAAAGTCCCTCCAGAGGTAAGAAGCAGGATTGAAGACAAGATGGAGGAGCTGCAGCTGCCTTTTATAGTCTCTTGCCATGTGGGTTGTGCTTCCTTTGTTCCAACCACAAACTATCCAGCAAGTGGCCTGGAAAAACCTCAGAGTTCTGTCCATAGGCCTGTCCCTGCCCTGCTAAGTCACCAGGTGTCTATGCCTTCTCTCAATGGGTCAGTTGCATTAGCTGATGATCCTTAATGGGCCATCAAGCAGGCCAGGCAGAGCTGATGCCAGATTGTCTGGGGTGTCACTCAGAAGCACAGCACAAGTGTCAAATACAGACAGTATGGAGCCAATACTTATAACTTTAAATACAAAAATGATACAGGCATTTAGAGAGCAAGGGCGGGATAGCTCAGTGGTTTGAGCACTGGTCTGCTAAACCCAGGGTTGTGAGCTCAATCCTTGAGGGGGCCACTTAGGGATCTGGGGCAAAAATCAGTACTTGGTCCTGCTAGTGAAAGCAGGGGGCTGGACCCTTTCCAGCTCTATGAGATCGGTATATCTCCATATATGAATAATCATAACCAGCAAATTATAACCTTGTCTTAGACACCTCACATGACAACCTTTGTACAATAGAATCGTAGACTTTAAAGTCAGAAGAGACCATTTGTTCATCTAGTCTGACCTCCTGCACAATGCAGGCCACAGAATCTCACCCCACCCACTCCTGTATCAAACCTGTGTCTGAGCCACTGAAGTCCTCAAATGGTTTAAAGACTTCAAGATGCAGAGAACCTTCCAGCAGGTGACCTGTGCTCCATGCTACAGAGGAAGGTGGAAAAACTGCCTGGAGGAAAATTCCTTTCCAATCCCAAATATGGCGATCAGCTAAACCCTGAGCATGTGGGCAAGACACCCAGGAAAGGATTCTCTGTAGTAACTCTCATCCCGTCATTAGGCATGTTTATTGCTAATAGTCAAAGATCAATTAATTGCCAAAATTAGGCTATACCATCCCCTCCACAAACTTATCAAGATTAGCCTTGAAGTCAGATATGTCTTTTGCCCCCACTACTGCCCTTGGAAGGCTGTTCCAGAACTTCACTCCTCTAATGGTTAGAAACCTTCGTCTAATTTCAAGTCTAAACTTCCTAGTGTCCAGTTTATATCCATTTGTTCTTGTGTCCACATTGGTACTGAGCTTAAATAATTCCTCTCTCTCCCTGGTATTTATCCCTCTGATATATTTATAGAGACCAATCATATCTCCCCTCAGCCTTCTTTTGGCTAGGCTAAACAAGCCAAGCTCTTTGAGTCTCCTTTCATAAGGCAGGTTTTCCATTCCTCGGACCATCCTAGTAGCCCGTCTCTGAACCTGTTCCAGTTTGAATTCATCTTTGACCTTCTTAAACATGGGAGACCAGTTATTTGCTGCAAATATATAGCAGTGGTAGCAACCATGCTCTATACGGTTACAGTTTATGTTAATAACGTCACACTGCTGTTATAGTCAGCGCTAACGTGAGGAGCCTGCGGGCCCGTATCCTGTAAGACGTTAGCTTCAGCAGTGAGTGTACAGCTGGAGGCCTATGAACAGCCCAGCGGAAACCCTGGGTACTGGGGAGCTGAAAATAGAGGATTTAAGGGGAAATTCTGACCACAGGGACAACCCACCACCACAGTGTCATGGCAATGAGCTGACGTCTATAACAGGTACAAGAGCTACACCCACAGACACCTGCACACGAGCGGCCTGGTAGCGAATTGCCGTATATGATCATAAGGGCTGTGTCCTGTGTCCCCACTGGCTGCAGAGCCCCTGCGTAACAGCCCTGGGCGGGGAGCCCTACGGAGCTGCTGCGGCCGACGCTCGCTGGAGCCTCCTTTGGGGAGCTCGGCTGGAGCTGTCTCCCCTGCCGCTCACCCGGCTCTGAGTGGAGCTGTGAGTGCCCAGTGTAGCCAGCCAGGCCCCAGGCCCAGTGCCTGCAGCAGGCTGGCCTGGCCACAGAGCGGAAATCCAGCGGCTGGTGGGGCGTGCGTGGGGAGAACCCACACGAGGGGCAGGGAGCCACTCACGGGGGCTCAGACTCCCACACAGCCCCCTCCGACACGGCCCCCATCAGGCTCTGAGCGAGGGAGAACAGACCTCATGGGCAGGGGCAAGCACTATAGCGAACTGGCCCGGGTCCCAGGAGGCTGGGCCAGGCCCCAGGCGGGGGGTGATACCTGGCCTGGGCCAGAGGATGGGCTTGGGGGTGCTGCTGGGGTTCTGCTGTCTGTGGGGTCCACGCCCGGCTGGCTCAGGGATCAGGTCAGAACGACCCAGCGCCTGCGGTTAGCCCAGACCTGCCCAGGGGCGCTCCCCTGCACTCCAGCAGCTGGGCTGGCCATGCCCCCCGGAGCCTGGCCCAGCCCCAGGGCGGGGTGTCCCCTTTCCTGGTGGGGAAGGGCACTGAGTGGGGGAGCGTGGCTGGGGGAGGGAGGAAGCCCCAGCTGGGCTGGCAGGAGCACGGGGCAAAGCCTGAGCGCATGGCCCATGGCAGGGGCAGGGTTCCGGCGCCCGCCTCTCCGGCTGCCAGCCACGCACTGGGGGGGAACTGGAGCTGGTAGCCTAAGCCTGGGTTGTGTCCCTGCAGGCCCCAGGGCACTGGGAGCTCTCCCCTGGCTCCCACTGCCCTCCTGGGGGGCCGAGCCCCATTGCCTGGGTACCCTGAGGGGGGAGCTGGCCGTGGGGTTGAGTTCCCAGGCCCGTGGCCCTCTCGGGGCAGAGGGGCAGGAGCTGGTGCCCAGGGCTCCCTCGTTAACGCAGCCGGTTCTCTCCCGCAGAGCCCAGGTGGAGCACGCGGTACCTGCCCCTCGGCCTGCTGGGGACCTGCCTCTTCCTCCTGGCCACCACCATCGGCCTGGGGGTTCGCTGTGAGTAGGGGACCCGGGCTGTGGGCACCCGCCAACGAAACGCCCGGCCAGGGGAGAGAGGGCAGGGGCTGCATGTGGGGAGTGGTGATGTGGGGGGCCGGGGACCCCAGGGAGAGTGAGGGGGGCTCAGGGCGCGGTGGCGGAGGAGTTGAACCCGAGCAAAGGAGAGTTCAGGCTGCAGCTCAGGAAACCTCCCCAGCAGCAACATGGATCCAGCTGGGGAGCCATGGGGGGGGGCTGTCCCGGGGCAAGCGGGGGCCCTATTACCGGGGAGATGTGTGGGGGGGCTGTTCTGGGGCAGGTGCGGGGGGCTTGTTACCGGGGAGACATGGGGGACCCTGTCCTGGGGCAGGCGCGGGGGGCTGTCACTAGGGAGCCATGGGGGGCCCTGTTAGGGAATTCTCTCTGGGGAGGGGCCATGGGGGGAAGGGTGGGGCCCTGTACTTCGGAGGCTGCCCGCTGGCTGCAGCACCCACTCGCCTCCCAGCAGTTTGAACAGCCCCGGCCCAGCATTACAGGGCTGTTCTCCACGGTCGGGAGGGTCCCCGTCCCCCTGGGGCCCTGCAGGGGTGGATGCGTGAGCCCAGTTCTTGAGTCGCCCTCCTGGCCTGGCCCTGCCCTGCTGGCACCTGCTAGCACGTGCCCGTTGGCCTGTGCTGGAGCTCGTGCGTCCCTGCGCCCGGCCCAGGCTCACGCTGTCTGTCCCCTGCAGACTGGCAGGTTTCCCAGCATCTGCAGCAGGCGTCCCGAGTGCACGAGGCAGAGAGCAGCCGCCTCTCCCAGCAAGTCAGCACCAAGGGCGCGACCCTGGCACAGATGGCGAGGGAGCTGGAGCAGGCCAGGCGGGAGCTGGGGCAGGCCAGGGAGGAGCTGGAGCAGATGCAGCTGGAGATGAACGGCACCCAGGAAAAGTTGCGACAGTGGGAGGCTGCTTTAGAGGGAACGAAGGAGGAGCTGGCGAGGGTACAGGAGGAGAAGAGAGAAATTAAAGAGAAGCTGAACCAAACGAAGAGTGCCCTGGCCAGCATCCGCCCCTGCGAGCAGACAGGTACTTCCTTCCCGGGGCGGGGGTCACTGGGGTGCCCCAGGCCCCGGCAGGGACAGCTGAGCCCTGTGGGGGAAGGGAGGGAGCACCCAGCTCCAGGGCTCTGCTGCAGCAAGTGGCTCTGGTCATTCAGGAGGGGCAGCTCTTCCCCCAGGTCTGGGGAGTGTGTGTGCATTGGTAGGGGGCACTCCTGGAGACGACACAAAAAACCCCGGGTGGGGGGCACTGGCCGGTTCCATGGAATAAGAGTTGGGACATGAACTCGCTGTCCTGGGCCAGTTCTAACTGGCTCCCCTAAATCCCCCGGCAGTTTCAGCTGTTAAAGACGCTGCATCCCACCCCAGAGGTGGCTGCATTTCAGGGGTGCATGAAGCAAGGCCTACCTGTGGCTGGTCTAACGGTTTATGTGTAGAACCAAGCTAGGGCCTTGGAGAAAAGGTGCTGGCTAAATACAAACTATGAACATGATCATTAGTCAGCCGAGATCCCACGATTCAGCCTGGTGAAGAGCTAACATCTGGACTAACTGAATTCGGAGTGGGAGTGCTGCTTCTCCACCGCTGAGCTCCGCTTGCACCCCCTGCTCTCCCTGCCCCCCGCCCCGATCTGCTGGTGCTCCTCAGACCCGACCTGCAGCCCCACGATCCAGGCCAGGCCTCGCTTCAGGCCTCTCTCCCACGTGTTCAGAACATGGGGACCAGCGCACAACGGACCTCTTTGCCTTTGGGATTTTTTGCAGCAGACGCTCACACACAGGGCAGGTTGAGTCACATTTTGTGCCCGCGATGCTCTCGGTGCTTCGCCCACCCCAGGCAAACAAACTAACCCAGGCCTTAAAAAATGAGATCAGCTTCCCTGGGGGTGGCACTGCCCCTGCCAGTCCTGCCCCGGCTCCCTGGCAGGCGAGCTGGGCGACTCTCCAGCCGTGAACCTTTACCCTCACCAAGGGCAGAATCCCAGCCCCGAGGATGACGCGCCATCGCAGACAGCCTGGGGCCTCCCAGACGGCAGAGCAGGGCACGGGGAGGAGGCGGCTGCCAGGTGACAAGGGCAGCGAGTCGCTGTCTGCTCACACTGCACAAGGAGCTCTGTCAGAATGAGGGAAACGGCTCAGTCTGTCTGTGCATCACTGTCCTGCCTGCTGCCTGCTGCCTGCCCCGCCCTCCGGCCAGAGCTATAACGGAGCAGTGCCCACGTCCTCCCGGTGGTTGAACCCCTGGGGAAGGGGAGAGCGAAAGGCCAGGGAGATGGGGCTCGTTTACCCCACCGGTGAAATGCTCCCCACAGAGCTGCAGCAGAGTCGGCTGGGGCTGACGGTCATGGTACTGGAGGCTTCACACCTTTGGAAGGGCGAATCAGGGGCTGCAGGACACACTGGGAAGGCTGGGGGCTCCCCTGAATCCCATGAAAAGTTACACTTGTATCTGAGCCCTGGACTCAGCTCCCAGCCTGCCCCAAACCCTCGAGAACTCCCCCTTCACACACACACACACACAGCTCGGAGCCTCCTGGGGCAGCCATGAGTCTGGGGGAGTGGGAGCCCCTGGGGAGGGACCAGGCCTTCTTTGTACAGCCCAGGGCATGAACTCATTAGCTGCACTCAGGCCCAGGACAGTGTCTGAGCTTCTCACCCCGTCTTCCCTCCAGACTGCTGCCCGGCAGACTGGGTGTTGTACAGAGGAAAGTGCTTGTTCATCTCGAAGGAGAAGACGAATTGGGAAGAAAGCAGAAAAGAGTGTGAACAGAAATCTGCTCAACTTCTCATTGCCAAATCCTGGGACACGGAGACAACGCCGGTACGGTACATGCACGGCCGGTGTGACCGCAGCCGGAACACTGTGTAAAGGGGGGTCCCCATGCTGGGTGAGGGGGGTTGGAGGTGTTGGCAAACAGGCGGGGGGCTCAGAGCAGAGTAACGGCAATGATCCCAGGGCTGGAGGAGCGTGGCCAGCTTACCTCCTCCACTGAGCAGCGCCCCCACACTGCCCCTGTCTGACAGATTTGAAGAACTCCCCTTCCTGCTCCCTCTAACAGTCCTTGCCAGCTGTACCGCGTTCCTTGCCTTGGCTCTCCTGGTTTTGTCCCTTGGTGCTCGCACTATTCCCCTGTGTACTCCCCTGGTGCCGTGCCCCACCCTCCAGTCCCTGTATTCATCCCTATGGGGTTTGTAGAGAGCTAAAAATCTCCTTGTGCAGCCACGTTGGCCTCCTGCGGCTTCTCTTCTCTCTCCTCTGCATGGGAATGGCCCCTAGTATTACAGCTTTTGGGAACTGCCAGCCTCCTTCGACTCCTTCTCTTCCTTCCACGGGTCCCTGCCGTTTCTCTGAGTCCGCAGAAATCCCCCTTTCTGAAGCCCAGTTTGCTGGTTTCGTGTTCTCCTTTCCTTAGGCTCTTGAATTCCATCAGATCATGGTCACTTCCTCCCAAGCTCCCGCCCACCTTCACCTTCACAGCTGATTCATCCCTGTTGGTCAACACCAGATCCAAAATGGACGACCCCCTGTCACGGAGTCCCCGGGCAATGCTCTGGAACTGCTCCCCACAAAGCCAGGCAGGACTTTGGGGAGCCTCCTCTCCCTTGGAGCAGACTGTCTGCAGGGCAAGAAGCTCACACGGCTTCACCTCCTGGGTCTCTCCTTGGAGCATTCAGCATCCTCTGCCCCTCCGTGCACTTCCCACAGTGAGTCCATCCCAGCGGGGTCCTGGGGAAGCCACCGGGTTCTGCACCCCCACTTTGCAGTCAGACGTGACTCTCAGCCAGCCAGTAACACAGAGGTTTATTCGATGACAGGAACAGGGTCTAAAACAGAGCTTGTAGATACAGCGAACCGGACCCCTCAGCCGGGTCCATTATGGGGGGCAGTGAGCCAGACCCCCACGTCTGCACTTCACTCCTCATCCCCAGCCAGCTCCAGACTGAACCCCCCCAACCTCTCCTCCCAGTGGTGAGCTGGAGCCAGTTCCCACTGGTTCGTGGGAACCGGTGGTTAAATTTAGAAACGCTTTTAGAACCGGTTGTAAAGGGCTTTTAAATTTAATAAAAGCTCCAGCAGCTCCCTGCCCTGCCCTGCCCCCGGCCCCAGCTCACCTGGCTCCAGCTCTGCCTCTGCCTCCTCCTCTGAAGGCTCCCCCCCGGGGTTCCTTCCAATCAGCTGTAGCGCGGGAAGCCTGGGAGGGCTGAGAAGCAGCAGCTTCCTGCAGGTGAGCTGGGGCGGGGGGGCACAAGGAAGGCTTTAGGCGCCGCGCGTCTCCGGCCCCAACCCTGACCCCGGTCAGGTGGCGCGGCTCCGGGCCGGCCCCCAGCTCCGATCCCGACTCCGGCCGGGTGGCACAGCTCCAGGCCGGACCCTGGCCCCGACTCTGGCCGGCCTGGTGGCACAGCTCCAGGCAGGGGGGTGTTGGATAGAGAGCAGGGGGTGGATTAGGGTCGGGAGTCTGGGCAGTCAGAAGGCAGGGAACAGGGAAATTGAATGGGGGCAAGGGTCCTGGCGGGGCAGTCAGGAAGGACCAGGGGTTGGATGGGGCGGTGGGAGGCAGTCGGGCAGGGGTTCCAGGGGCAGTCGGGACAGAGAAGGGGTGGTTGGGTGGGGCAGGGGTCCCAGGAGGCCATCAGGAATAAGAAGAGGGGTTGGATGTGGTGGCAGGGGGCAGTTAGGGGACAGGGAAGGGGGGTGGATGGGGCAGGGGTCCTGGGAGTGGGGTATCGAGGAACGTGGGAGGTTGGATGCGGCAGGAGTCCCAGGGGGCGGAGGGAGACGACCCCCTCGTGGGGTGGGAGGAGGGAACCGGTTGTTAATATTTTGGGAGCTCATCACTGCCTCCTCCTCTGCTCCGTTCCTTTCCCGGGCCAGGAGGTCACCTAGTTCCTTTGTTCCCCCACACCTTTAGCATCCCCTTGCAGGGGGGAAGGGCCCCAGCCACTAGTTGCCAGGAGACAGAGTGCCGGCCATTTATGCACACTGGCCCTTTGCTCGGCAACAATCTCACCCCCTAGAGACTTAAGAAATGCATAGGGGAAACTGAGGCACCCACACAGTATTCAGAGGAAGTATTAAGAACAGTCCCACTTCGTCACACCCCCGAGCTGTTTGCTCAACTCTTCCTGAGTCAGAAAGCTGTCCCCTGCACATGCTAAGAACTTGCAGGATGTGTTCTGTGTTGCTGTAAGAGTCTTTGAACAGATATCAGGGAAGGTAAAATCCCCCACTCATACTAGCTCATGTGTGTTAGCTAATCCTGTTACCTGCTTGTAGAATGACTCGTCCATTTCCTCTTCCTGCTGTGGTGTCTCTAACAGACGACCCCCGTCCATAACCTCCCTGCTGTTCTTTTCCCTTGTGATCCGCACCCGGGGACTCTCAGTTCTGCCGCGCACGTCGCCTCGCCGCAAGTGTGCTCATTCCTGACGTACAGCAAACAGCTCCTCCTTTGTCCCCATACCCGTCCTTCGGGAACAAGCTGTAGCCCTCGGTGCTGGTACTCCAGTCATGGGAGCTGTCCCACTAAGTCGCTGCAATGCCAATTAAGTCATCGTTTTCTTCATATACCATGACCTCTAGTCAGGACCGGATGAACTCTCCTGTGGGCCCAGGGCTACTAGATTTGATGGAGCCCCTGTGTGATGGAGTAGGGGCTGTCGGTGTGGGGGATGGGAGAGCCAGGGATGTCTTTAGGTGAGGGACAGGATCTTTAAGCCTGTAACCAGAGCCAGGTAGGGGGAGGGAGGTTAGCACCTTGGCCGGCTGGAGGAGGGGCAGTTCAGTTTCGGTTGTGGGCTGGGTGAGGGGAATTCAGGGGATCCTATGCTGGACCCAAGCACCGTGAAAGCCCAGAAGGACTCGGTGGAGGGGTCCTGACTGTGCCTGCAAGCTCTGCTGTAACCGGTGTTCCTGTTGTCCAATAAACCTTCTGTTTTACTGGCTGGCCGAGAGTCACTGTGGGTCCCAGGAAGAGGGGTGCAGGGCTGGACTCCCCCACACTCCGTAACACCCTGTATGCAAGTCTTTTTCCTGGGACAGAGTTTGGTGCAGGAGGGGGCCGGGGCAGGGGATTGGGGTGCAGGGTCTTGGAGGGAGTTTGGGTGCAGGAGGGGGATTCTGACCTGGGACAGGGGGTTGGGGTGCAGAAGGGGGGTCAGGGTCTTGGAGGGAGTTTGGGTGCAGGAGGGGGATTCTGACCTGGGGCAGGGGGTTAGGGTGCAGGAGGGAGTGCAGGGTCTTGGAGGGAGTTTGGGTGCAGGAGGGGGATTCTGATGTGGGGCAGGAGGTTGGGGTACAGGAGGGGGTGCAGGGTCTTGGAGGGAATTGGGTGCAGGAGGGGGATTCTGATGTGGGGCAGGCGGTTGGGGTGCAGGAGGGGATGTGAGGTTCAGGCTCCGGCCGGGAGGCACTTTCCCCAGGCGGCTCCCAGCCGGCGGTGCGGCAGGGCTCAGGCAGGCTACCCTTATTTCTGCGCTGCTCCTGGCGGTGGCGCTGCCTTCAGAACTGGGCAGCTGGAGAGCGGTGGCTCCTGGCTGGAAGCCCAGCTCCGAAGGCAGAGCTGCCGCCAGCAGCAGTGCAGCAGGAAGGATGGCCTGGGATGGTATTGCCACCCTTACTTCTGCGCTGCTGCGTGCAGAGCTGGGCCCTCAGTCAGCAGCTGCCACTCTCCGGCTGCCCACCTCTGAAGAGAGCAGCGCAGAAGTAAGGGTGGCAACACCGTGACTCCCCTAATATAACCTTGTGACCCTCCCCGCAACTCCCTTTTGGGTCAGGACCCCTAGTTTGAGAAACTCTGGTCTTCCCTGTGAAATCTGTATAGTGTAGGGTAAAAGCTCACCACATTTGTTGTCCTAGGGGTATCATGACATCCTAGGAATCGTCACTCACTTGTCACGGCTGAACTCCCACTTCGGGGAAACTCGTGGGCCCGGCAGGGAAAGTACCCAGGGCCTCTCATTTCTGGTAGGCTGAGTGGGATCCAGTACAATAGATAACCAATAGCAGGGTGCGCTGGGAGGATGCTGTTAGCTGCCACACACCTGGCTAGCTGTGTAGCCCCACTTCTGGAGCAATGTGATGGTGCTCATGGGAACACCCTTTTCTCCACCAGCTAATCCTTTCCCTGCAGTGCTCTGCTTCTTCACAGCTGTCACTTGAATGCAGGGGTGCCATTACGTAACTCTTTTCTTCCTAGAATTTTCTGAAACATACTGGTATGCAGTATTGGATTGGAGCCAGGAGAGACTGGTATGCAAGATCACAGTGGAAGTGGCTTGATGACTCGCCCTTTGAAAAGTAAGTACAATATTTATTTCTTCAGATAGATGCTCCATTTGCTAACCACTGGCACCATCGAAAAGAAACAGGCACGTTAGTAACTGTAGCTAAAGCCTCTGACTAAAGTGCGCTGGAAGGGTTAGTGGCTTCCCCGTAATGGAACCAACCAGCCTGCAGTTCCTTATGTGGACGCTTTGCCAGAGAGGTATATTTAGAGCAACTCCGTGTGCTCGAAAGCTGCCAAATAACGAGTTTAAAGCAGTTTCAAGTCCTCTGAGGAAATTCTTTACCCGTAGTGCCCAAGAGTAAGTGAGGTGATTTACTGGGAGGCCAAGGGGAAAACCACAGAACAAATGAATGTAAAACACAGATCCAGATGTCAGGATCGTACTGAGCAGCGCTGCCAGGGACTTGAGGAGGAGACATTTCTTAATTGTCTCTGACCCAATACTGAGAATCTGGGTAACAAGCCAGAGGAACTGGAAATTCTCACCGATGAGAAGAATTCGGTATAATTGTCATCACCGAGGCGCAGGGGGATGAGTCACAGGACGGGGATGTTATACTCACTGGTTGCAGCCTCTTTAGGAAGGTTTGGGGGGCACTCTGCATCGCAGGCAGCATCACCTATTCTAGAGGTACTGCTAACTCACAAGGGCAGGATCATGCCTATGGCTGAACGTGCTAACAAAGCCCAGCGGGTGTACTGGTGGGTCTGTTACAGACCCCAAACCAAACCAGAGAACAGAATGGGATACTCACTAACCACTTGTCTGTGACATGGGAAGAAAAACTGTTATGGGGGACTTCAGTCTGGGAGAAGTGCGGGAGGTCTCCTGCAGACACTAGTAAAACCTCATTTAAGTTTCTAAACATTAGTGATAATATTATAACACAACTTGGGGTGTTTAATAGGCAGCAGGTTTAATACAAACAAAAGGAAGTATTTTTTTTCAAACAACACTCAGCCATCCCGTGGAACTCCTTGCCAGAGGATGTTGTGAAGGCCAAGACTATAACAGGGTTCAAAAAAGAACTAGATAAATTCATGGAGGTGTAATGAGGCAGACTCTGGCGAGACACAACGGAGAGTATCAATTCAGGATAAATTGCTCCATAGAATCTCTATGGATAGAAATCTCATGGTCTAATAAGAATATAACATTAGGGATCTATTATCGACCCCCTGACCAGGACAGTTATAGTGATAATGAAATGCTAAGGGAAATTAGAGAGGCTATCAAAATTAAGAACCCAATGATAGTGAGGGATTTCAATTACCCCCATATTGACTGGGAACATTTCACTTCAGGATGAAATGCAGAGATAAAATTTCTCAATACTTTAAATGACTGCTTCATGGAGCAGCTGGTACGGGAACCCACAAGGGCAGAGGCAACTCTAGATTTAATCCTGAGTGGAGCGCAGGAGCTGGTCCAAGAGGTAACTATAGCAGGACCGCTTGGAAATAGTGACCATAATACAATAGCATTCAACATCCCTGTGGTGGGAAAGAACACCGCAACAGCCCAACACTGTGGCATTTAATTTCATAAGGGGGAACTATACAAAAATGAGGGGGTTAGTTAAACAGAAGTTAAAAGGTACAGTGACTAAAGTGAAATCCCTGCAAGCTGCATGGGCCCTTTTTAAAGACACCATAATAGAGGCCCAACTTCAGTGCATACCCCAAATTAAGAAACACAGTAAAAGAACTAAAAAAGAGCCACCGTGGCTTAACCACCATGTAAAAGAAGCAGTGAGAGATAAAAAGACTTCCTTTAAAAAGTGGAAGTCAAATTCTAGTGAGGCAAATAGAAAGGAGCATAAACACTGCCAAATTACGTGCAAGAATGTAATAAGAAAAGCCAAAGAGGAGTTTGAAGATCAGCTAGCCAAAAACTCCAGAGATAATAACAAAATGTTTTTTAAGTGCATCAGAAGCAGGAAGCCTGCTAAACAACCAGTGGGGCCCCTTGACGATCGGAATACAAAAGGAGCGCTTAAAGACGATAAAGTCATTGCGGAGAAACTAAATGGATTCTTTGCTTCAGTCTTCACGGCTGAGGATGTTAGGGAGATTCCCAAACCTGAGCCGGCTTTTGTAGGTGACAAATCTGAGGAACTGTCATGGATTGAAGTGTCACTGGAGGAGGTTTTGGAATTAATTGATAAACTCAACATTAACAAGTCACCGGGACCTGATGGCATTCACCCAAGAGTTCTGAAAGAACTCAAATGTGAAGTTGTGGAACTATTAACTAAGATTTGTAACCTGTCCTTTAAATCAGCTTCGGTACCCAATGACTGGAAGTTAGCTAATGTAACACCAATATTTAAAAAGGGCTCTAGAGGTGATCCAAGCAATTACAGACCGGTAAGTCTAACGTCAGTAAGAGGAAAATTAGTCAAAACAATAGTTAAGAATAAAATTGTCAGACACAGAAAAACATAAATTGTTGAGCAATAGTCAACATGCATCTGACGAAGTGGGTATTCACCCACGAAAGCTCGTGCTCCAAAACGTCTGTTAATCTATAAGGTGCCACAGGACTCTTTGACGCTTTTATAGTCAACATGGTTTCTGTAAAGGGAACTCATGTCTTACTAATCTATTAGAGTTCTTTGAAGGAGTCAACAAACATGTGGACAAGGGGGATCCAGTGGATATAGTGTACTGAGATTTCCAGAAAGCCTTTGACAAGGTCCCTCACCAAAGGCTCTTACGTAAATTAAGCTGTCATGGGATAAAAAGGAAGGTCTTTTCATGGATTGAGAACTGGTTAAAAGCAGGGAACAAAGGGCAGGAATTAATGGTAAATTCTCAGAATGGAGAGGGGTGACTAGTGGTGTTCCCCAAGGGTCAGTCCTAGGACCAATCATAGATTCATAGATTCATAGATTCTAGGGTCAGAAGGGACCAATGTGATCATCTAGTCTGACCCCCTGCACAAAGCAGGCCACAGAACCCTACCCATCCACATCTATAACAAACCCCTAACCTATGCCTGAGTTATTGAAGTCTTCAAATTGTGGTTTGAAGACCTCAAGCTGCAGAGAATCCACCAGCAAGTGACCCATGCCCCACGCTGCAGGGGAAGGTGAAAAACCTCCAGGGCCTCTACCAATCTGCCCTGGAGGAAAATTCCCTCCCGACCCCAAATATGGCGATCAGCTAAACCCTGAGCATGTGGGCAAGACTCACCAGCCAGCACTCAGAAAAGAATTCTCTGCAGTAACTCATCCCATCCAACATCCCATCACCAACCACTGGGCATACTTATCTGGCGATAATCAAAGATCAGTTGCCAAAATTAGGCTCTCCCATCATACCATCCCTTCCATAAACTTATCAAGCTTAATCTTAAAGCCAGACATGTCTTTTGCCCCCACTACTCCCCTTGGAAGGCTGTTCCAGAACTTCACTCCTCTAATGGTTAGAAACCTTCATCTAATTTCAAGTCTAAACTTCCTAGTGTCCAGTTTATACCCATTCGTTCTTGTATCTACATTGGTACTAAGCTTAAATAATTCCTCTCCCTCCCTAATATTAATCCCTCTGATATATTTATAAAGAGCAAGCATATCCCCCCTCAGCCTTCTTTTGGCTAGACTAAACAAGCCAAGCTCTTTGAGTCTCCTTTCATATGACAGGTTTTCCATTCCTCGGATCATCCTAGTAGCCCATCTCTGAACCTGTTCCAGTTTGAATTCATCCTTCTTAAACATGGGAGACCAGAACTGCACACAGTATTCCAGGTGAGGTCTCACCAGCGCCTTATATAACGGTACTAACATCTCCTTATCTTTGCTGGAAATACCTCGCCTGATGCATCCTAAAACCGCATTAGCTTTTTTCACGGCCATATCACATTGGCGGCTCATAGTCATCCTGTGATCTACCAATACCCCAAGGTCCTTCTCCTCCTCTGTTGCTTCCAACTGATGTGTCCCCAATCTATATCTAAAGTTCTTATTGTTAATCCCTAAGTGCATGACCTTCCACTTTTCACTATTAAATTTCATCCTATTACTATTACTCCAGTTTACAAGGTCGTCCAGATCTTCCTGTATGATATCCCGGTCCTTCTCCGGGTTAGCAATACCCCCCAGCTTTGTGTCATCTGCGAACTTTATTAGCACATTCCCGCTTTTTGTGCCAAGGTCAGTAATAAAAAGGTTAAATAAGATTGGTCCCAGAACCGATCCTTGAGGAACTCCACTAGTAACCTCCTTCCAGCCTGACAGTTCACCCTTCAGTACGACCCGTTGTAGTCTCCCTTTTAACCAGTCCCTTATCCACCTTTCAATTCTCATATTGAGCCCCATCTTTTCCAATTTGACTAATAATTCCCCATGTGGAACCATGTCAAATGCCTTACTGAAATCGAGGTAAATTAGGTCTACCGCATTTCCTTTGTCTAAATAGTCTGTCACCGTCTCAAAGAAGGAAATCAGGTTGGTTTGGCACGATCTACCTTTAGTAAAACCATGTTGTACTTTGTTCCAATTACCATTGACCTCAATGTCCTTAACTACTTTCTCCTTCAAAATTTTTTCCAAGACCTTACATACTACAGATGTCAAACTAACTGGCCTATAGTTACTCGGATCAGTCTTTCTCCCTTTCTTGAAGATAGGAACTACGTTAGCAATTCTCCAGTCGTACAGTACAACCCCTGAGTTTACTGATTCATTAAAAATTCTCGCTAACGGGCTTGCAATTTCATGCACCAGTTCCTTTAATATTCTCGGATGAAGATTGTCCGGGCCCTCCGATTTTGTCCCATTAAGCTGTTCAAGTATGGCTTCTACCTCAGATGTGGTAATATCCACCTTCATATCTTCATTCCCATTTGTCATCCTTCCATTACCCCTAAGCTCCCCATTAGCCTTATTAAAGACTGAGGCAAAGTACTTATTTAGATATTGGGCCATGCCTAGGGTATCCTTAACCTCCTTTCCAGCCTCAGTGTGTAGCGGTCCCACTTCTTCTTTCTTTGTTTTCTTCTTATTTATATGGCTATAGAACCTTTTACTATTGGTTTTAATTCCCTTTGCAAGGTTCAACTCTACTTGGCTTTTAGCCTTTCTCACTTTATCCCTACATGTTCTGACCTCACTAAGGTAGCTTTCCTTGCTAATCCCACCCTTCTTCCACTCCTTGTAGGCTTTCTGCTTTTTCTTAATCACCTCTCTAAGATGCTTGCTCATCCAGCTTGGTCTACCAGTCCTGCCGATGGTTTTTTTCCCCTTTCTTGGGATGCAGGCTTCCGATAGTTTCTGCCGCTGCGACTTAAAGTAATTCCAGGCCTCTTCTGCATTTAGATCCACAAGTTCTTCAGTCCAATCCACTTCCCTAACTAATTTCCTTAATTCTTTAAAGTTAGCCCTTTTGAAATCAAAAACCCTAGTTCCAGATCTATTTTTGTTTATCCTTCCATCTAGTTTGAACTGAATTAGCTCATGATCACTCGAACCAAGGTTGTCCCCTACAACCATTTCTTCTATGAGGTCCTCACTGCTCACCAAAATCAAATCTAAAATGGCATCCCCTCTTGTCGGTTCTTCAACTACTTGGTGAAGGAATCCATCAGCTATCACATCCAGAAAAATCTGAGCCCTACTATTCTTGCTAGCACTTGTCCTCCAGTCTATATCTGGGAAGTTAAAGTCTCCCATGATCACACAATTCCCATTAGTGTTTACTTCCTTAAAAACATTAAAGAGGTCTCTATCCATATCCAAATCAGATCCCAGCGGTCTGTAGCACACCACAAGCACTATCTCAGGGGAGGCTCTAGTAGCTTTCTTTCCCAGTGTGATTTTTGCCCAGACAGACTCTGTCTTGTCCATTCCATCACTTCTTATTTCTTTACAGTTAACCTCCTCATTGATGTACTATGCTACTCCACCACCTTTGCCTTTATTTCTATCTTTCCTAAACAGCACATAGCCTATTCAATTTATTCATAAATGATCTGGAGAAAGGGGTAAAGAGTGAGGTGGCAAAGTTTGCAGATGATACTAAACTGCTCAAGATAGTTAAGACCAAAGCAGATTGTGAAGAACTTCCAAAAGATCTCACAAAACTAAGTGATCGGGCAACAAAATGACAAATGAAATTTAATGTGGATAAATGTAAAGTAATGCACGTTGGAAAAAATAACCCCACTATACATGCAATATGATGGGAGCTAATTTAGCTACAACAAGTCAGGAAAAAGATCTTGGAGTCATCATGGATAGTTCTCTGAAGATGTCCACGCAGTGTGCAGAGGCAGTCAAAAAAGCAAACAGGATGTTAGGAATTATTAAAAAGGGGATAGAGAATAAGACTGAGAATATATTATTGTCTGTTTATAAATCCATGGTACGCCCACATCTCGAATACTGTGTTCAGATGTGGTCTCCTCACCTCAAAAAAGATATACTGGCACTAGAAAAGGTTCAGAAAAGGGCAACTAAAATGATTAGGAGTTTGGAGAGGGTCCCATATGAATAAAGATTAAAGAGGCTAGGACTCTTCAGCTTGGAAAAGAGGAGACTAAGGGGGGATATGATAGAGGTCTATAAAATCATGAGTGATGTGGAGAAAGTGAATAAGGAAAAGTTATTTACTTATTCCCATAATACAAGAACTAGGGGGTCACCAACTGAAATTAATAGGCAGCAGGTTTAAAACAAATAAAAGGAAGTTCTTCTTCACACAGCACACAGTCAACTTGTGGAACTCCTTACCTGAGGAGGCTGTGAAGGCTGGGACTATAATAATGTTTAAAAGAGAACTGGATAAATTCATGGTGGTTAAGTCCATAAATGGCTATAAGCCAGGATGGGTAAGGAATGGTGCCCCTAGCTTCTGTTTGTCAGAGGATGGAGATGGATGGCAGGAGAGAGATCACTTGATCATTGCCGGTTAGGTTCACTCCCTCGGGGTCACCTGGCATTGGCCACTGTCAGTAGACAGATACTGGGCTAGATGGACCTTTGGTCTGACCTGGTACGGCCGTTCTTATGTCCTTATGTAAAAGCTGGGTGTCCTTTACTATTAAGGCACACCAAACCAGTCAAACAGAAAAGACTTTGATTTTACCCCACCTGCTAACCACAAGTCACAAGCAATTCCCTTAGACACTCCAGTTTCCCAGTATTACCACCAGTGCCACTTGTCCTGGGGATGAATGGTTATGAAAACCAATACCCCAATAATAGAAAAAAGGTTCTCCCAATCTCAAAGGACCAAGCCCCAGACTCAGGTCAATATACCAGTCAGATCTTAGCCACAAATCACGCTGTGCTAATCCTTTAGAATCTAAAATCTAAACATTTATTCATAAAAAGAAAGAAATGAGAGACTACAGGTCATATCCAAAGTTTCTAGAGATGAGAGTTTACTTGCGCTCCCCTGCATTCTCAAGAGATTAACTGCACAACTATCCTGCTCCAGGGCCATTTATATCCTGTGCTATGTGGAAGGACCCCTTTGTTCTTACTGTGGAAAATCACAGCAGCAAGATGGCGTCTGGAGTCACATGGGCAAGTCACGTGTCCATGCATGACTCAGTTTACAGGCTGACGCCATTGTTTCCATGTTAGTTTGAACATTCCCAGGAAAGTTCAGATGTGGGTTGGCATCTCCCGAAGTCCATTGTCAGTGAAGTGTTTCTTGACTGGGCACTTACTGAGAATAGTCCCTTCTCAAGAAGCTGACCAAATGCTTCACTGAGGCTACTTAGAATCAAACATCTTATGATACAAGTACATAGCCCATATTCATAACTCCAAATACAAAAATGATACACTCATACAGACAGCATAATTATAGCATAATTATAATCAGCAAACTACAACCTTTTCATAGACACCTCACTTGACAACGTTTGAACAATATTTGCTGCAAATATATAACAGTGGTTGCAACGATGATCTATACTATCACAGTTCATGTCAATAATGTCGCAGGAGAAGTTCATGGAGGTCAGGTCCATCAATGGCTATTAGCCTGGTTGGGCAGGAATGGTGTCCCTAGCCTCTATTTGCCAGAAGTTGGGAATGGGCGACAGGGGATGGATCACTTGATGATTCCCCTGTTCTGTTCATTCTCTCTGGGGCACCTGGCATTGGTCACTCTCAGAAGACATGATACTGGGCTAGATGGGCCTTTGTTCTGATCCATTCTAGCTGTTCTGATGTTCTTACCCTCAGCATAAGGTAGCTATTTTGGCCCTCGGTCTACAGCTGAATTCATCACTAAACTGGAAGCTGGTGGTTGTCTAGAGACCAGTGATCATGACCTGATCACATTCAGTGTGGACACACAGAAGACAGGCCCAACCAGTAATTTATTCATAGAGCAGAAGGGACCATGATGTTCATCTAGCCTGACATCCGTCACACACAGGCCAGAGCACTGCTGCCCAAAGATACACTAAAAGATATCTTCTAGAAAGTGATCTGACCTCGATTTAGACTCCAAGCCATGGAGACACCACCACTTCCCATGGGGAGCTGTCCTACTGGCTAATCACCCTCTGTCACGGAGTCACCGGGTGATGCTCTGGAACTGCTCCCCACTGAGCCAGGCAGGACTCTGGGGAGCCTCCTCTCCCTTGGAGCAGACTGTCTCCAGGACAAGAAGCTCACACGGCTTCACCTCCTGGGTCTCTCCTTGGAGCATTCAGCATCCTCTGCCCCTCCGTGCGCTTCCCCCAGCAACTCCGCCCCAGCAGGGTCCTGGGGAAGCCACAGGGTCCTGCCCCCCCACTTTGCAGTCAGATGTGACTCTCCACCAGCCTGTAACACAGAGGTTTATTCGATGACAGGAACAGGGTCTAAAACAGAGCTTGTAGGTACCGCGAGCCGGATCCCTCAGCCGGGTCTATTCTGGGGGGCAGTGAGCCAGACCCCCACGTCTGCACTTCACCACTTGTCCCTAGCCAGCTCCAGACTGCCAACCCCCTCCAGCCCCTCCTGTGACGATGCGGTTCTGGCGGGACCCAACTGAGAGTGCCAATTCAGGACCAGTTGCTCAAACAGGGCAGTCACAGCCCTAGGCTGGGGTTTTTCCACCTCTAAGGCAAACCAAACCAGCCAGACAAAAATGACTTCGGTTTTACCCCACTGGCTAACCACAAATTACACAAGCAATTTCCTTAGACACTCCAGTGTCCCAGTATCACCACCAGTGTCACCCATCCTGGGGATGAATGGTTATGAAAACCAACACCCCAGTAAAAGAAAAAGGTTCTCTCGATCCTAAAGGACCAAGCCCCAGACCCAGGTCAATATACACATCAGATCTTACCCACAAATCACGCTGTTGCCAATCCTTTAGACTCTAAAATCTAAAGGTTTATTCATAAAAGGAAAAAGATAGAGATGAGAGCTAGAATTGGTTAAATGGAATCAATTACATACAGTAATGGCAAAGTTCTTGGTTCAGGCTTGTAGCAGTGATGGAGTAAACTGCAGGTTCAAATCAAGTCTCTGGAGTCCATCCCCCACTGGGATGGGTCATTCAGTCCTTTGTGCAGAGCTTCAGTTTGTAGCAAAGTCCCTCCAGAGGTAAGAAGCAGGACTGTAGACAAAATGGAGATGAGGCCTCCGCCTTATATGGGCTTTTCCAGGTGTAAGAACACTCCTTTGTTCCTGCTGTGGAAAGTTACAGCAAAATGGAGTTTGCAGTCACATGGGCCAGTTTCTGCACACCCAGCCGAGTCACAGGGCGTAACTGCCTTCTCTCGATGGGACAATTGTGTAGGTGATGGTCCTTAATGGGCTATCAAGCAGGCTAAACAGAGCTGACACCAACTTGTGTGGGATCTTTCCCAGTAACGCAACACAAGTATGAAATACAGACAGCATACAGCCAATATTCATAACTTCAACTACCAAAATGATACAGACATACAGACAGCATAATCATAACCAGCAACCCATAACCTGGTCTTAGACACCTTATATGACCCCCTTTACCTAGGATTTGGTGCCACTACAGGACCTTGGTTGCAACCCATGTTCTATATGGTCCCAGTTTATATCAATAATGTCACACCTCCTCTCTGAGCTTTGTCTCTTTTCCAGGCCAGGAAGCCACCTGACATCTTTGTTCTCCCACACCTTTAGCATCCCTTTGCAGGGGGAAAGGGCCTGGCCATTAGTTGCCAGGGGACAGAGGGTCGGCCAGGAACTGAGGCCCCCCCACAGTATTCAGAGGGAACATTAAGAACAGCCCCACTTCATCACATCTCTCTCCCCTTCGAGACCGAATTGAGCGAGGTCTCTTCAGCCAGTGACCTGGGGAAGTTCGAACCCACCAATGTTCCCATGGATGCCCCAGCATCTCTCCCATTCCTTGGTGGGGGTTACACCAGGACATTTTAGTTTCAGGTCCTCCTGTAGGTCTGTTGTGCTTGATGGCACTTGCAGGCCGCATGTGAGAAGATTTATGCGGCCTGTGCCCTTTTGCCACCCCAATACCCCTGGGGTTTAAACTGGGATTGGGTCTTTTCCCAGCGCTCCAGTTTGGAGAGCTGCAATTTGAGTTCTTTTGGTTAAGAGCCCCCATCTTGGCCTTGGCCAGCTTTGGGCTTGGGCAGCCACTCTCCACCTTACACTTTCCAGCTTTTACCATCAGTCCCACCTTTTTGAGGCAGCCCAGCACCCTCTTCACCGGCGACACCTGTTCCTCTCAGGACTGGCTAAAGATGCACATGTTATCAGTGTTTGCCAGGGCCAAGCTCTCCGTCCCCCTCGGCTTGTCTAGAATCTCCCCAGGCCTAGGCATGGGGTCGGCATCTGACACCGTGATGGCTTTAAGCTTCTAAAGGCTCCCACTAAACCAGATCATCCCATCTTCCTGGGGGACCAGCCCCACGGGTGAGGCCCATGGGCCGTAAAATGGCTGGATCACATTTAAAGCCAGCAGGTCCTTGACCTCTCTCTCCAGGTTCTGGGCTGCTTTCCCAGTGACTCTGAACAGGGAACACATGATGGGGAGATTGGCTCCCACCTCAGGGAAGAGATCCCCCAGGGGGTCTTCCCCCTTCACCTCCCAATCCTCCCCTTCCAGGGGTCCCCCCACTCTCTTCCCATACAGCGGCTCGAATAGGAAGAACCCTGTGGATTCCTGGGGCACCACCAGCTGCCTCTCGATTCCCCCCAGTTCTACTTCCCCTTGGGGAGCCCATTCCCGGTACAGAAATCCCTCGTCCCGCAGGACTCTGTCCCTGCAGCCTTCCCCAAGGGGGTTTGCAGCACTGTGGCCAGCAAGTTCCCTCAGCTTCTCCAAGGAGGGATCCTTCTGCAGCTCGGTCTGGGATTCAGCGGCTGGGGCAGGGAGTGGGACCTGCTCCCTCTCGCTGGCTGGGCCTGGGGTCACAGCCCCCCTGAGCCCTGTCCCTGGTAGCTCCCTCCCTGCTGTGTAATCACTTCCTAGCAGCATGTCTGGACCAGGCAAACCTGGTTGGCAGCCGACCTGTCCTGCCCGGGTGTCCTCCCACTCAGCTGGGGTCTCAGCTCCCCCCATGCTCAGCGCTGCCCTTGCTGTCCCAGTGGGGACAGGCAGCGAGCTCTCTGCTCTAGTCACAGCATCAGAGCCAGCGTGAGCCCCCTCTCCGGTGTGCAGGGGGGCGGGGAGCATCTCTCCCTCCCACTCAGCCCCAGGGGGCTGGTTACAGGTAGGCAGGTATCCTGAGCCCAGCAACCCCTGCCCCCTGCCAGCCAGGTCATTTGCATTTTCACTGATCATTTCCATCCTAGCCAATTGGTTCCCTGGATCCAAATTCAAACCCTCGGCCGTTACAGGAGCGGGGCCTGGATCCTGTCCCAAAGAGACACAGTCACCCCCCAACAGGACCTCAGGACCGATATCCTGGAGAACCCCAACTACCAGCCAGCCCGACCCCTCCTGGGTCTGCACACGGATCCGGGCCATAGGCAGGGCGAGGGGCTTCACCCCGGGGACCTTCACCCTGGTCCCACAGCCCCTCAGCATCTGGGGCTGAACCACCACAGTTCTCTCTGTCCTAGGGTCTCGCCACCCCAGGCAGGTCTCCCCACTGACCCCCAGCTTCCATGCCCCCTGGGGTCCAAAGGGCCTGATCCCAAGAGACTCCTCGCAGACATATAGGCCGGGGCCAGGGGTGGGAGCCTGTCCACCACCCCACCCATCTGGCTGACTGCGTCTATGGCCTTGGTACCCAGCAAGGGAGCTAGATACCGGGGCATTTCCGCAGGGTCCCCCTGGTTCAAATCACCCGCCTGTCTGAAGGCAGTACGGTGGGCATCTACATCCCCTCCCTCCTTAACCAGGGGCAGTCCCTGCGGAACTGGCAGCCCGAGGTCTATCCCCACTGACCACTGGGCAGCCCCCTATGCCTCTCAGCTCCACCACCACCAGTCCATGCTGCTGCTGCTTCTCCTGCAGCTTTTCCTCGGGCTCTTGCTCTCTCTCATGGTCCTCTCGCTCTCTCAGACTCTGCTCCCATCCCAGCCGTCTCCGATCGCCTGATGGGGAACCCAACTGTGAAGACCCTCATCTGGATGGGGACCAGACTCTCGGGGATGCCTGGCTGCTGCTCCAGCTGCTCCCAGATCCTCTTGTAGCCCCATCTGGGTCAGGAATCTGCTCCTCAGACCGGACCTCCTCCTCCAGCTGCACGATTATCTGGGCCTTGGTGAACTTCCCCATGTGTAACCCTCTCTTTGTGCACAGGATCACAATGTCCTTCTTAAGGAGATGGTGATAGGCCATCACTTCACTGTTCACAAGTGGCTCTGGACTCACAGGCCTGTGTGCTCTTGGCTCCCCCATGGTTTCCAGGAAGAAGCCCTGGTGTGCCAGCCCTTCTCGTGATCACCACCTCTTTGCCAGGGTCGAGCTGCAGACTCCTCCGCCCCTGGGACTGCTCCTGCAATCCCCAGGGGAACCCTGCTACTGCAAAAATCCTTCTCTCTCCTAGGGTCAAGCGGCAAGCTCCTCCGCCCCGAGACTGCTTGCTGCAGTCCTCAGGGGGACCCCATTACTCCAACAGGCCTTCTTGCTGGTTACACACTCCCAGAGGTTAACCGCCCCCTGAAACCATCCCTCTTTGAGCCTTCAGCACGCCTGGTCCTCATTATCCCTCCTTTGTTTTACTGCTCCCCAGTCACTTACTGCAAGCAGCGCCATTCACGGGGTGCAGTACATCCCACCGCTGCCACCAGTTGTCACGGAGTCCCCGGACGATGCTCTGGAACTGCTCCCCACAAAGCCAGGCAGGACTTTGGGGAGCCTCCTCTCCCTTGGAGCAGACTGTCTGCAGAGCAAGAAGCTCACACGGCTTCACCTCCTGGGTCTGACCCTGGAGCATTCAGCATCCTCTGCCCCTCTGTGCACTTCCCACAGCGAGTTGCCCCAGCGGGGTCCTGGGGAAGCCACAGGGTCCTTCCCCCCCCACCCCCCACTTTGCAGTCAGACGTGACTCTCAGCCAGCCAGCCAGTAACACAGAGGTTTATTCGATGACAGGAACAGGGTCTAAAACAGAGCTTGTAGATACAGCGAACCGGACCCCTCGGCTGGGTCCATTCTGGGGGGCAGTGAGCCAGACCCCCAGGTCTGCTCTCCACCCTTGACCGCAGCCAGCTCCAGACTAACAACCCCTCCAGCCCCTCCTCCTCTCTGGGCTTTGTCTCTTTCCCGGGCCCGGAGGTCACCTGATCTCTGTCTCCCACCCCTTTAGCATCCCTAGCAGGGGGAAGGGCCTGGCCATTAGTTGCCAGGCGACAGAGGGTCGGCCAGGAACTGAGGCCCCCCCACAGTATTCAGAGGGAACATTAAGAACAGCCCCACTTCGTCATAGGAATTAAGCAATGGACCAGCTCTCCCAGGCATGCGGGGGAGTCTCCAGCCCATGCGTTTCAGTGCCGAGTGGGTGTTGCTTTGCAAAGCTCCAGTCCAGCTGAAGCAGAAGCTCCTGGGTTGGCTGCAGGTGTCACTGGGTGAAGAGGCTCTGGCCTGGAAATCGATGGAGCGCTGGCATTAGTGCGCCCGCTGGAACGCCAGGGTGGCACAGCTGACAGCCAGTGCGGTGTGGGATGTGCCGTCTCAGTAATGCCCCTTTTCTTTCCAGAGATTGGAGTTACAAATATGAGCGGTGTGGAGCAATAAGAGGTGGTGTCATAAGCGGTGACACATGCTACAGTGAAAAGCCAGGGATCTGTGAGAAGGCACCCAGCCAACCCAGCTCACACAGGCTGTGGGTTCCTTGGAGTCCCTGAAGAGACAATCAACAAGAGCCCTACAGGACCCTCCTGTGAGTCTGGACACCATCCCCGTAGTGGGGACATCCTGGGTGAGGTCCAGGTTTGCAGGCGGTACTGGGGGAGCAGGGCACACAGGGCCGGGGAGTGGTGGGTGTGCAGGAGGTGCTGGGCACACGGGGGGGCAGGGGAATGGGGGCATCGCAGGGGGCACTGGGGGAGCAGGCACACGGGGCAGGGGACTGGTGGGTTTGCGAGGCAGTTCTGTCAGAGCCCCTGTGGGGTGGAGGGTTAGGTGTTGCCCCCAGGGATCTCCATGAAGGAGGCCCCAGGATAGGTCCTGATGGAGCAGTCGCTGACGCTGCCTGTTGTGTTCTCTCTGCCCAGGCTCTTCCTTGTGACGCGCTCCACCACCTCCTACCTGGCCTGTGGGAGGGTGTCGGGCCGAGGGCTGTCGGACGGGTTGTGCACAGACGCCTGCCGCTGGATCTGTGAGCAGAGTGCCCTCACCTTGCAGTGGGGCCTCGGCTCTGCCCCTCCCACTTTCCTGCGGGGGAACACGACCTACACCTGCATCGATCCCCAGTGAGAGCGGCCAAGGGCCCAACCCCGGGACCCTGCCCCTGGTGACCTGCTCCCCTCTACTCCCAGTCCTCCTCCCCTCAGGACCCTGGTGACCCATACACCCCCACCCCCAGGAGCCTGCTGCACTGTCTCCCCTGCCCAGACTGGCCCCCACCAGGAAGCCTGCTGCCCAGGCCTAGACCCCCCCAAACGGAGGCCCCACACTCCTGCCTCCCCCGGTCCCCAGCTGCCCAGGACATGCCCTGCAGCGTGTGCTCTGCCGCACTAGACCATGACAGCACTGGCTGTGTCTGATCCCGGGCTGGAGCGCAGGGCAAGGCTGAGCACGGCGCGGCATCGACACACGAACAGCAGCAGCTCCTGGCACATCCCAGCCTCAGCCCAGGTTCCTGCTGGCCCAGACTGCGGCTGTCGCCTGCCCCGGGGTTGGGGCTCCCATGAGCCCGTCAGGCCCATGCTCCACTCCGTCCAGCAGCCCCAGGTACTGCCCAGGCCCTAACCGTCAGAGCAATTACCAGGTCAATCCCCCGCTCCGTCAGAGCCAGAATGTCACTCTCTGGCCCCCTGACAGCTGCACTCCTCTGGGACAATGCAGACCGCAGGGTCCAGGTGTGACGCAGTGGGGAGTGGGGCGGATTGACCAGGGAACGTGTCTAGTTTAGCTGGGACTGTCTGCATGGGGAATGGGAGAGCAGGGGGTGACTTTAGGTGAAGGATGGTACCTGAGTCTCTAACCTGAGCCAGGAGGGGGGTTGGAGCCAGGTGACACCTTTGCCTGGGAAAATGGACAAAGGCTGGAGGGGGAGCCAGGGGCAGGGGGAGTGAGGTGGGTGGAAGGGTTGTTTTTTTTCAGTCTTGGGCTGGCTGGGGAATCGGACGGAAATCCGAGGTTGGGGTCTAAGCTCCCTACCCCCAAGATGGACCTGGCTGAGGGGTCCTGTGTTCTGTACCTACAAACCCTGCTTGGGACTGTGTTCCTGTCGTCTAATAAACCTTCTGTGTTACTGACTGGCTGAGAGTCACAGTGAATCGCAGGAAGCTGGGGGTGCCAGGCCCTGACTCCCCCACACTCTGTGACACCAGGGCACAGCGCGTGAGCTGGGACCCAGCATGCCTGGGTGAGGGGACCGGCTGCGGTATGAGCTTCCGGAGATCAAGTGAATCCAGAGTCGGAGCCTCTCTAGGGAATTCTGCAACACCTTCCTCTGTGACAAGGCTTTCCCCACACGAGAAAGTCTCACAATGCTGAGTCCCACTCCCCCAACCCCTGGCCCTGCCCCAAGCACAGATTCTATCCCCAAAGGGAAGAGTGCCAGAGGCTCCATGAAGCCCCCCAGGGACTGCGCTGTCACTCTAGATTTGATGGAGAAGGCTCCTAGATGCAACAGTGATGGGCAGCAGCAGCAGCCTGGGGGCGCGGGGGGCTATTTCCTCCACCTCTATACCGCTCACCAATAAACCCTGAAAATGTTGCCCTGTCACCTCCTCTGGGGAGCCGGTGTGTCAGGGAGGGGGGACCCTGCATCGATCCCATTGAGCGTATCCAGGGATCCTCTCCCCCACGCAGCCACTGGGGCTCAGAGCCCAGCCGCAGCGTGGAGCATCAGTCCACACCCACCTCTCAGCAGAGGGTGAGCGACAGGCACCCGGCTGGCGGCTCCTCCCAGGGCAGCACAGAGCCAGGCAGTAGCTGAGCCCCCTGTCCCAGGCCTTTTCTGGGGCCAGGCCTCTGCTGGCTGGGGCTGCTGGGCTCGCTGGACTCACCCACGCTGCCAGGATGGGCAGTAGCCTGCACCAGAGAGGCTCCTGGGTAGCAGGCGAGGGGCCCCCGCCTCACTCATGCGAGGGACGTTCCATTGCCCGTGCGCCAGCAGAGGCTGGATAGCGGCGGCGGGAGGCGGGGTGCTGGGCTCGTGCTGGGGAGGGCGCGGTGCTGGCGGGTGTGTGTGGGTGTGGGTGTGTGCACGTCTGGCTGACTTGCAGTCCCACCCAGAGGCAGCTGCAAGCTGCAGCAACTGAGGCAGAGCAGAGCTAGGCTGCACTGCAGCATCCCTGTGCCAGCGCCCAGTCTCCCCACCACCGGTGCCATGGCCTGAGCTGCCGGCAGAGCCAGGGCGGAGAGCTGTACCTGCAGAGCCTGGGGGAGCCAGGGAGCCAGCCCTGGTGAATTCGGGACGAGCAGCAGAAGCCACGTGGCTGGGGACTGATGCTGCCCTGGCCAACGTGAAGTGGGAGCAATGGGGAAAATGGAGGGCCCTCATGTCCCTGGGAGAAATGTCCCCCTGCGAGGCAGACGCAGGCCAGATCCCCAGGCAGATGGGTTCGGCCTGGACAGGGTGCAAACACTGTGACGTCTCTCAGGGCACCCAGGGCTGAGAGTTGCCTTATCCCTGCCGGTGCCAGCCCGCTGCCACCCGCAGCCTGGCAGCCCTCCAGCCCTCTCACTGGGCTGCACCAGCCCTGCCTTTGCCCTGCAGGTTGCTCACAGACACACCCAGCCCCCAGGGCCCTGCAGTGTCCCCTCTGCTCTGTGATCCAGCCCCAATCACTGGGACCCCAAGAAATCCAAGATCCCCTGTTCCCAAAGGAGCTTTACCTTCGCTCCCATCCCTGTACCACACACCGCGCTTGCGTTCAGCTACATGACAGGGAATGGATTGAAGAGAACAGCGATTCAAATAGAAACCAGCGAGAGAGATGGGAGCAAACGGTTCCGTACACAACATCAGAAGACATGTTCTCATGAACCGAACTACCATGAAGAAAATCTGCTGTCAGATCACTGCCCAGGTGAAGGGTGCCAGGCTGCCTGCACCCCAAATGCACAAGACCAGACCTGTGATGTTCACCTAGGGTCCCCACCCCCACCCCGCTATCTACCTCTTCTCGTTAGTGTCCTTCTGCATCTCCGCCAGCTCATCAGTAGCGTCTGACTTTGAATGCGAACAGACACCTATTGCAGGACGTGCAATGCACAATGGTCCACGCTGGAGGTGTCCCCCACCCTGCCTCGACTGGAGAGCTTTGTCCCAGGCCCACAGAGTCGGTGCTATGCCCCCAGCTTTGGACCGGGCTCTTGGAGGAGCCTGTCAGTGGGCCAGACCCCCTGGAGGGTCTCAGTCTTCCTCCAGAGTAAGCCACGTGGTGTCACTGCCTCCTAGACTGAATCTCTGGGGGTCCAGCCTCCCTGCTTCGCGCTGTGAGCTCTGCCCAGTGAATCCACCTCAGACAGACACTGGGAGAGACGCGTCCACTCTTTAGTGACTGACGCACCCAGCCAGTGTCTGCAGTGACAAATTGGGAATAGTTTGTAATATTTGTATGAAGCCTGTGTGTGCCTCAGTTTCCCCGGTCTGCTGCATTGTTACCTGGTGGGTGGAAGGGCACTGTTTGCTCTCTCTCCATTTGTCCTCCTCAGTCAGTTCCCAGAGCCCTCAGTTTCCTCCAAAGGCCAACAGTTGTCTCCCTGCAGCTCCTCCCACCTTCCCTCTCCTCTGCTCTGAGCTGGGGTCTGAGCTCCGCTTCCCTGTGGAGAATGGGGAAATCCCGCCCCCCGGGTCCTGGGGGGCCAGGTGTCACTGCCCTGCTGATTGGGTTCTCCACTGTCTGCTGGGTTCCTCCATTGATATGGGGCAGCCTGGCCCAGTCCTTTCAAATGACTCATTTAGGCTCAGCCCGGGAGGTGCACTCCCCCATGTCTCTTAGCCTGTCCTGAGAGCAAACAGTTCTTTCCTCCACCCCTGGCAGCCATGCAAAATATAAGGGAAACTGAGGCACACATAGGCTTCATAAAACTATTACAGGACATTCCCACTTAGTCACTGTCGCGGTGTCCCCGTGCGATGCTCTGGAACTGCTCCCTACAAAGCCAGGCAGGACTCTGGTGAGTCTCCTCTTGGTGAGCAGACTGTCTCCAGGGCAAGAAGCTCACACGGCTTCAACCTTCCTGGCTCTGACCTTGGAGCATTCAGCATCCTCTGCCCCTCCGTGAGCTTCCCACAGCGAGTCCGCCCCAGCGGGGTCCTGGGGAAGCCACCGGGTTCTGCACCCCCACTTTGCAGTCAGACGTGACTCTCAGCCAGCCAGTAACACAGAGGTTTATTCGATGACAGGAACAGGGTCTAACACAGAGCTTGTAGGTACTGAGAATGGGACCCCTCAGCTAGCTCCAAACTGAACCTCTCCAGCTCCTCCTTTCTGGCCTTTGTCTCTTTCCCAGGCCAGGAGGTCACCTGATCTCTTTGTTCTCCAACACCTTCAGCTGGCACCTTTGCAGGGGAGGGGCCCAGGCCATCAGTTGCCAGGAGACAGAGTGTCGGCCATTCTCTGTGCAGACACCATCACACCTTCCTAGGCCTCTGCAGAAGTCACGCCCCCTTCTCCCACCACCTAGAGACTTAAGAAATGCATAAAGGAAACCGAGGCACTAATGCAGTATTCAGAAAAAAAATTATGAACATTCCCACTTCATCCCAGTCACACATCTTACCTCTGAGTGACCTGTACACACACACACACACACACACACACACACACACACACACACACACACCTCCTTACATTTTCCGTACATACATCTCGCAAGGACTATGATGACCAGTGTGACACAGCCTTTCATTAGGGACCTTACATGACCCCTTTCGGTGAGCCAGGGGATCCCTGTACTCCATGTACCCCTGAGCCTCTGGCAGTTGGCATCAAGCACTCCTTAGTCCCACTCACTGCCCTGCCACTGGGGGCAGCTAACAAGTCCATTTGTGGCTCATTCCTGGGCCAACTGCTGGGCAGGTCTGGGACGGCCCCGCAGAGGCAGGGCCTGGCCCTAGGAAAGGCCTCTGCCAGGCAGCAGAACGATGTGCAATGGAAGCAGGCTGCCAGGGGAGCCCCAGACCAGCACCGATAGGACAGGGCATGGGCAGGACCCATCTGTGCAAAACCCAGAGGAGGACGACCAGGCCGGGGGTCCCCGGCGTCCCTGGGAGTGTGTGCTGTATTCCCATGGATGTGCTGTGCCACCACCCGCCTGCAAGCTGAGGGTGGACTCGGCCCCGAATGGGGCATCTGTGCAGGCCGACCCCGTTACGGAGTTTTTGGACGATGCTTTGGAACTGCTTCCCGCAAAGCCAGGCAGGACTTTAGGGAGCCTCCTCTCCCTCGGAGCAGACTGTTTTAGGGCAAGAAGCTCACACGTCTTTACCTTCTGGTTTTTTTTGGAGTATTCAGCACTTTTTGCTCCTCCGTGCGCTTCCCACAGTGAGCCCGCCCCAGCGGGGTCCTGGGGAAGCCACAGGGCTCTGCACCCCTTGTGACAATGTGGTTCTGGCAGGACCCAACTGAGAGTGCCAATTCAGGACAAATGGCTTAAACAGGGCAGTCACAGCCCTAGGCTGGGGTTTTTCCACCTCTAAGGCAAACCAAACCAGCCAGACAAATAGGACTTTGGTTTCTCCTCACTGGCTAACCACAAGTCACACAAGCAATTTCCTTAGACACTCCAGTCTTCCAGTATCAGCACCAGTCCCACTCGTCCCGGGGATGAATGGTTATGAAAACCAACACCCTAATAAAAGAAAATGCTTCTCTCGATCCCAAAGAATCAAGCCCCAGACCCAGGTCAATATACAAATCAGATCTTATCCACAAATCACGCTGTTGCCAATCCTTTAGAATCTAAAATCTAAAGGTTTATTCATAAAAGGAAAAAGATAGAGATGAGAGCTAGAATTGGTTAAATGGAATCAATTCCATACAGTGATGGCAAAGTTCTTAGTTCAGGCTTGTAGCAATGATAGAGTAAACTGCAGGTTCAAATCAAGTCTCTGGAGTCCATCCCCCGCTGGGATGGGTCATCAGTCCTTTGTTCAGAGCTTCAGTTTGTAGCAAAGTCTCCCCAGAGGTCAGAAGCAGGATTGAAGACCAGATAGAGATGAGGTATCAGCCTTTTATAGGCTTTTCCAGCTGAAAGAACCTCTATGTTCTTATTGTAGAAAATTACAGCAAAATGGAGTTTGCAGTCACATGGGCAAGTCCCTGCATACTTTGCTAAGTCACAAGGCGTATCTGCCTCGTCTCAATGGGTCAGTTGTGTAACTGATGGTCCTTAATGGGCCATCAAGCAAGCTGGGCAGAGCTAACACCCACTTGTCTGGGGTGTCTCCCAGAATCACAGCACAAAGTTGAAATACAGACAGGATAGAGCCAATACTCATAACTTCAACTACAAAATGACACATGCACACAGACAGCATAATCATAACCAGCAACCCATAACCTGGTCTTAGATACCTTATATTACCCCCTTTACATAAGATTTGGTGCCACTACAGGACCTTGGTTGCAACCATGTTCTATATGGTCCCAGATTATATCAATAATATCACACCCCCACTTTACAGTCAGACGTGACTGTCAGGGTTTGGCTACACTTGCAGCTGTGCAGCGCTGGGAGTTATAGCTGTCTTTGTCCAGATGTGTAGGGAAAGCGCTGCAGTGTGGCCACACTGGTAGCTACCAGCGCTGCAGTGTGGCCACATTTGCAGCGCTGTTGGGAGTGGTGCATTATGGGCAGCTATCCCACAGAGCACCTCATCCCATTTTGGCGCTGTGGGGTGTGGGAAGGGGACGGAAGGGTGCAGGTCATTCCGCTTCCTGTCCCATTGCCCCATGATGCATCGATTCACATCCCAGCAGTCCCTGTTTTTCCATCCACGTTTAGCGCCATTGTGACTCTCCCAACGGTTTCTGTGCAGCGCAATTTCTGTGGGAAATGGGGCCCAAACTGCTGAGGAGTGTGCTGACGAGTCTCGCTAGCACATCATGTTTGGCAGGTGAGCTATTCCTTCAGCTCCAAAGTGACAATGAGGAGTCCGACGATGATAGCGAGTCGCCTGACGCGTAAATTGCTTGTGGCATTCACGGAAATGCTCAGCACCGTGGAACACTACTTTTGGGCTTGGGAAACAAGTGCTGAGTGGTGGGATCACATCATCATGGAAGTCTGGGATGATGAGCAGTGGCTGCAGAACTTTTGGATGAGAAAAGCCACTTTCATGGGACTGTGTGCTGAGCTCGCCCTTACCCTGCGGCGCAAGGACACGAGATTGAGAGCTGCCCTGCCAGTGGAGAAGCGGGTGGCTATTGCAATCTGGAAGCTGGCAACTCCAGACAGCTACAGTTCGCTCAAGAACCAGTTTGGAGTGGGAAAGTCGACCTTTGGAATCGTGTTGATGCAAGTTTGCAGGGCCATTAATCTCATCCTGCTAAAAAGAACCGTGACTCTGGGGAATGTGCAGGACATTCTGGATGGCTTTGCACAAATAGGGTTCCATAACTGTAGAGGTGTGATAGATGGGATGCATATTCCTATTCTGGCACCACTCCACCTAGCATCCGAGTACGTTAATCAGAAGGGATATCTCTCTATGGTTCTCCAGGCACTTGTGGATCACTGTGGGTGTTTCATTGACATTAACACAGGCTGGCCTGGAAAGGTGCATGATGCACGCATCTTTCAGAACAGTGCCCTGTTCAGGAAGATGCAGGCCGGGACTTTTTTCCCAGACCGCAAGATCACAACAGGGGACGTCGAAATGCCCATTGTGATCCTTGGAGACCCCGCTTACCCGTTAATGCCTTGGCTCATGAAACCGTATACAGGGAAGCTTGACAGGAGCAAGGACCAGTTCAACTACAGGCTGAGCAGGTGCTGAATGACTGTGGAGTGTGCTTTTGGCCGTTTAAAGGGACGCTGGCGATCTCTGTATGGGAAGTTAGACTTGGGGGAAAGCAGCATCCCTGCGGTTATATCCGCGTGCTGTACCCTCCATAATATTTGTGAAGGGAAGGGTGAAACATTCAGTGAGGAATGGACCTCTGAGGTTCAACGCCTGGAGGCTGAATTTGCACAGCCAGAGAGCAGGGCTACTAGAGAGGCCCAGCACAGGGCTACAAGGATTAGGGATGCCTTGAGGGAGGAATTTGAGGCTGAAAACCAACAGTAATGTTTGGTGCCTTGCACGGGAGTGAAGTGCAGTGGTTACAATGTTAGTAGGAATCTGTTTTTCCTAAAATGATTTGCAGTGCCTGTTTCTTTCCTGGGCTATGGTATCTTTCATTTTCTGCAATACTAAACACTGTTTTCAAAGCCAAGAATTCATTTATTGAAATGAAAATAACTTTCTTGACAGACACAACATTTTGGGAACCTAAAAGGGCAGGGGGGGTGGGGTGGTGAACTGTACAGTCACAGGTTTGAATATGTCCTGTCTGGAGTGCTGTGCAATGACTGCTGCACTTCAGGATGCCTATACTGCATGGTGATGGGGGTTGAGTGCAGAGGGTAAGGGTCGTAGTTCTCAGGGCTGGTTGGTGAACGTACAGGTGTTGGGGGCAGCTGGTGATGGTAAGAACCTGGATGCTGAGGAAGGGGGTTTGGAGCTGACATTGGGGCACAAGGGAAAGAGCTTTGGGATGGGGGTGGGCCAGCAAGGTAGTGCTCTGCCTGCATGGCTACGAGTGACTGGATAGAGTCCGCTTGGCGCGCCAGGATGCTTATCAGCTGCTTTGTGCTTTTCTTCTTAGCCGCTGCATTTCTCTGGCAGATTCTGCTTTCCCTTTCCCTCCAGTCCTGCAGTTTTTTACTCTCTCTGGCAGAGTGATCCATAACTGCTTTCAGCATGCCGTCTTTGCTTTCTCGCGGCTTCTTCCTGAGGTTTTGTAGCCTCTGAGCAGTCGATGATACGGGCAGTCGAGTAGTCAAGGACACTTTTTGAAAGGTAAATATGGCAACAGTTAACAGAGGAAGTATTGTTTATAATCTCACCCAGACAGTTATTCCCACACAGGGAAGGAGTTTACAGTTTTCTAGTTAGCATACTTTTCCCATACCAAACAGAGCGCACCTAACCCACAGGAGCCAGGAAATGGTGAGTAAGGGGGACTGATTGCTTCAGGGATGTGCAGGGGTTTCTGTGTGTTGGGGAAAGCAAACTGCTGCAGGGGGCATCTACACTGAACAGTGTCCCAACATTTTCCACAGGGGTTAATCCTGGAACTTATCTCGCTGCCGTGTGTCACCTGGGAAGAGCGGGAGGGTCTTCTACAGCAATGCGGATTCCGCCCTGGTCCCTGTGCAGCTTGCCTCTGTGCAGCAATGGTCCCCCCACCCCTCGCGGCACAGTGGCGCAGACGCGTTAGCCTGACCGGGACAAGGACCACGGTGGCTCTCCCTATAAATTTGCGCAAGCGCATTGCCCACGCTCTGGCTGAAACCTTTGAAGAGATTACCGAGGCCGATTACCGTGACGTGATAGACCACATCGATGGGCTGTTCCACATCTAGGCACGCATGCAGCCCTAACCCCCCCTCCTCTCCCGAAACATTTCCATCCTGAAAATAAAAGCCGCTTACCGGTAACCCGCTCCTCTGCTTGTCCTTCACTAAGTACCGGCTGCTGCGACTGGCTACCTTCCTCCTGGCTTGAGAAGAGCTCCTGGCTACATGCCTCCTGGGACTCCGGGGTGTCTCCCCCCAGCCCAGTACCCTCACTCTCGGTTTTCTCTCCCCCCACCTCCTCTGCCCCACCTCCCCCCTGCACTCTGAAGTGTCCATCTTGGTCGTCGGATTGGTAGTGGGGTCATCCCCAAGTATCGTGTCCAGCTCCTTGTAAAAACGGCAGGTTGTGGGGGCAGCGCCGGAGCGGTGGTTTCCCTCGTGGGCTTTGCAATAGGCACTCCGCAGCTCCTTTACTTTAACCCTGCACTGCACCGCGTCCTGGTCATGGCCCCTTTCCAGCATGGCCCTTGAGATCTGCCCATAGGTATCGTAATTCCTACGGCTGGAGAGCAGCTGGGACTGCACAGCTTCCTCACCCCAAACACTGGTGAGGTCCAGCAACTCTCCATTGCTCCATGCTGGGGCTCGTTTGGCGGGTGGAGGCATGGTCACTGATTGATTGCACTCCACACCTGGCTGAGCAAACAGGAAGGGGATTTTTAAAATTCCCGGGGCATTTAAAGGGCAGGTCACCTGAGGCCAGGGCAGTAGAGTGCGACCTGATGAGCAGAGTGGCTGAACAGGCATTCTGGGATACCTCCGAATACCGCTGGAGGCCAATTACAGAGCTTTTGGTGGCCACACTGGCGGAGAAGCGTTGCATCACCAGCTCTGCAATCGCTATACCCCAGGCAGAGCAGGAGTACAGCCAGGGCTGCAGCCAGGGAGATGCAGAGCTGGATGTGCCCTGCAAGTGTGGACGGTGAGTAACTTGCAGCGCTGTAAACCCACCACCAGCCCTGCAACTCTCCAGTGTAGCCAAGCCCTCAGCCAGCCAGTAACACAGAGGTTTATTCGATGACAGGAACAGGGTCTAAAACAGAGCTTGTAGATACAGCGAACCGGACCCCTCGGCCGGGTCCATTCTAGGGGTCAGTAGGCAAACCCCCACGTCTGCACTTCACTTCTCGTCCCCAGCCAGCTCCAGACTGAAACCCCCTCCAGCCCCTCCTCTTTGCTTAGTTCCTTTCCTTGGCCAGAAGGTCACCTGACCTTTCTGTTTTTTTACACCTTTAGCATCCATTTGCAGTGGGGAAGGGCCGGGCCATTAGTTGCCAGGCAACAGAGGGTCAGCCAGGAACTGAGGCCCCCCCACAGCATTCAGAGGGAACATTAAGAACAGCCCCACTTCATCACATCTCGCCCCCCTTTGAGACCGAACTGAGCAAGGTCTCTTCAGCCAGTGACCTGGGGAAGTTCAAACCTACCAACATTCCCATGGATGCCCAAGCATCTCTCCCATTCCTTGGTGGGGGTTACACCAGGACATTTTAGTTTCAGGTCCTCCTGTAGGTCTGTTGTGCTTGATGGCGCTTGCATGCCGCATGTGGGAAGGTTTATGCAGCCTGTGCCCTTTTGCCACCCCAATACCCCTGGGGTTTAAACTGGGATTGGGTTTTTTTTAGCACTTTGGTTTGCGATTTGGGCTCTTTTGGTTAAGAGCCCCCATTTTGGCCTTGGCCAGCTGCTTTTTACCTTGCACTTTTTAGTTTTTACAGTTAGTTTTACCTTTTTGAGGCAGCCCAGCCCCTTTTTTACCTCGGACATATGTTTTTTTAGGTTTGGCTAAAGACACACATGTTGTTAGTGAACACCAGAGCCAAGTTTTTTATTTTTTTTAGCTTGTTTAGAATTTTTTAGACCTAGGCATGGTTGTTGGCTTTACACTTTTGATGGTTTTTACAGAACCAGATTATTTTGGTTTCTTGGGGGACCAGCCCCACAGGTGAGGCCCATGGGCTGTTGAACGGAAGGTGCACTCGGCCCCGAATGGGGCATCTGTGCAGGCCAACCCTGCAGCTGAGGCACCAGGGATCATCGTCTGTGTGCCCAGACCCAGCCCTGCCTTCCCGCTACCCTCCACCTGGAACTCCACCCCCCATCCTCACTGTAAGGGCCCCCAAACTGCTCTGCCCTGAGCCCCTTCTCTGTCCTCTCACTCCCTGCTAAAGGCACATGCTGCCCCGCGCACCCCTTGAGGCTGGGTGCGGAGAGCAAGGGGGCCCAGGCGGGTCTCTCCGCCCGTAGGTTCAGCCAGGCTGTGATCAGACGAACAGCAGCCCCCCTCGGAGGCACCGGTTTCATTAACAGACAGTTCCCAGAAACACGAGAAAGACCTTTCCCCAGACAACTCTGGCTGAGTCCGGCAGTGCCACATCCTGGCCGTCCCCTCAAGGTGTGTCAAAGTGGGACTGTTCTTAATGTTTCCTCTGAATACTGTGTGGGTGCCTCAGTTTCCCCTAGATATTTCTTAAGTCTCCAGTGTGCATAAATGGCAGACAATCTGTCTCCCTGGCAACAAATGTCTGGGGCCCTTCCCCTCCCACCCCGCAAGGGGATATTAAAGGTGAACAGAGAGATCAGGTGACCTCCTGGCCCGGGAAAGAGACAAAGCCCAGAGGAGGAGGGGCTGGTGGGGGTTTCAGTTTGGGGCTGGCTGGGGACGAGGAGTGAAGTGCAGATATGGGGGTCTAGCTCACTGCCCCCCAGAATGGACCCAGCCGAGGGGTCCTGTTCTCTGTACCTACAAGCTCTGTTTTAGACCCTGTTCCTGTCATCTAATAAACCTCTGCGTTACTGGCTGGCTGAAAGTCACGTCTGACTGCAAAGTGAAGGTACAGGACCCTGTGGCTTCCCCAGGACCCCCGCCTGGGCGACTCGCTGGGGGAAGCACATGGAGGGGCAGAGGATGCTGAATGCTCCAAGGAGAGACCCAGGAGGTGAAGCCGTGTGAGCTTCTTGCCCTGAAAAGGCAGCAAAGAATCCTGTGGCACCTTATAGATGAACAGACGTTTTGGAGCATGAGCATGAGCTTTCGTGGGTGAATACCCACTTCCTCAGATGCATGTAGTGGAAATTTCCAGGGGCAGGTATATATATGCTAGCAAGCAAGCTAGAGATAACGAGGTCAGTTCAATCAGGGAGGATGAGGCCCTGTTCTAGCAGTTGAGGTGTGAAAACCAAGAGAGGATACAGTTCTGTGGCGATCTGGAAGCCTACTTTCGCTGTCTCCAACTCAAAGAATACTTCCAGGACAACACTGAACAGTGCACTGATACACAGGTGCCCTCCCACCAACAGCACAAGAAGAAGAACTCCACATGGACTCCTCCTGAGGGTCGAAATGACAGTCTGGACCTATACATTGAATGCTTCCGCCAGCGTGCACAGGCAGAAATTGTGGAACAACAACATCGCTTGCCTCACAACCTAAGTCGTGCAGAACGCAATGCCATCCACAGCCTCAGAAACCACCCTGACATTATCATCAAAGAGGCTGATAAAGAAGGTGCCATTGTCATCATGAACAGGTCTGACTACCAAAAGGAGGCAGCCAGACAACTCTCCAATACCAAATTCTACAGGCCACTTCCCTCAGATCCCACTGAGGAATACACTAAGAAACTACAGCATCTACTCAGGACACTCCCTACACTAACACCAGAAGAAATCAACATACCCCTAGAGCCCCGACCAGGGTTATTCTATCTACTACCCAAGATCCACAAACCCGGAAATCCTGGACGCCCCATCATCTCGGGCATTGGCACTCTCACTGAAGGACTGTCTGGATATGTGGACTCTCTACTCAGACCCTATGCCACCAGCACTCCCAGCTATCTCCGTGACACCACTGATTTCCTGAGGAAACTACAATGCATTGGTCACCTCCCAGAAAACACCATCCTAGCCACCATGGATGTAGAGGCTCTCTACACAAACATCCCACACACAGATGGAATACAAGCTGTCAGGAACACTATCCCTGATGATGCCACAGCACAACTGGCTGCTGAGCTCTGTGCCTTTATACTTACAACTATTTCAAATTTGATGACAATATATATCTCCAGATCATGGCACTGCTATGAGCACCCGCATGGCCCCACAATATGCCAATATCTTCATGGCCGACCTGGAACAACGCTTCCTCAGCTCTCGTCCACTCATGCCCCTTCTCTACCTACGCTACATTGATGACATCTTCATCATCTGGACCCATGGGAAGGAGACTCTGGAAAAATTCCACCACGATTTCAACAGCTTCCACCCCACCATCAACCACTTCCTAGACACCCCGGTGCAAATAAGTGATGGTCACATTAACACCACCCCATATCGAAAACCTACCGACCGCTATGCCTACCTTCATGCCTCCAGCTTCCATCCCGGACACATTACACGATCCATTGTCTACAGCCAAGCACTGAGGTACAACCGCATCTGCTCTAACCCCTCAGACAGAGACCAACACCTACAAAATCTCCACCAAGCATTCTCAAAACTACAATACCCGCACGAGGAAATAAGGAAACAGATCAACAGAGCCAGAAGTGTACCCAGAAGCCTCCTACTGCGAGACAAACCCAAGAGAGAAACCAACAGGACTCCACTGGCCATCACATACAGTCCCCAGCTAAAACCTCTCCAGCGCATCATCAGGGATCTACAACCCATCCTGGACAATGATCCCACACTTTCACAGGCCTTGGGTGGCAGGCCAGTCCTTGCCCACAGGCAACCTGCCAACCTGAAACATATTCTCACCAATAACTGCACACCGCACCATAATAACTCTAGCTCAGGAACCAATCCATGCAACAAACCTAGATGCCAACTCTGCCCACATATCTACACCAGCGACACCATCACAGGACCAAACCAGATCAGCCGCACCATCACCGGTTCATTCACCTGCACGTCCACCAATGTAATATACGCCATCATATGCCAGCAATGCCCCTCTGCTATGTACATCGGCCAAACTGGACAGTCTCTACGGAAAAGGATAAATGGACACAAATCAGACATTAGGAATGGCAATATACAAAAACCTGTAGGAGAGCACTTCCACCTCCCTGGCCACACTATAGCAGACCTTAAGGTGGCCACCCTGCAGCAAAAAAACTTCAGGACCAGACTTCAAAGAGAAACTGCTGAGCTTCAGTTCATCTGCAAATTTGACACCATCAGCTCAGGATTGAACAAAGACTATGAATGGCTTGCCAGCTACAGAACCAGTTTCTCCTCTCTTGGTTTTCACACCTCAACTGCTAGAACAGGGCCTCATCCTCCCTGATTGAACTGACCTCGTTATCTCTAGCTTGCTTGCTAGCACACATATATATACCTGCCCCTGGAAATTTCCACTACATGCATCTGAGGAAGTGGGTATTCACCCACGAAAGCTCATGCTCATGCTCCAAAACGTCTGTTAGTCTATAAGGTGCCACAGGACTCTTTGCTGCTTTTACAGATCCAGACTAACACGGCTACCCCTCTGATACTTGCCCTGAAAACAGTTTGCTTCGAGGGAGAAGAGGCTTCCCAAAGTCCTGCCTGGCTTTGTGGGGAGCAGTTCCAGAGCATCGCCCAGGGACTCCGTGATAAAGGCAGAACCCCCTGCGATCCCGTCGTTGGAGCTGGGGCCTTCCTGCAGCTTCTCCCGCAGCTCTCGGGAAGCTCTCACCCTACCTCCCTTCCCGGAGTGTCTCTCTAGGACCCCCTCATCCAGCTGACCTCTGGTAGCCTAGTACCGGGCCCAGGGGCTCATTAGCCAGGTAGCTGCCAGATAGCAGCCGGTTAATTGTTCACAGCTGGGCTGGGATGGGCTGGTTCTCCTGAAAGAAGCCCGTCGCAGGTAGACAGGGGCCAGCTGCCCCGTGCTATTGCCCTGAAGTCAAACGTCTCACTGCCTGCTCCAAGCCTGCATGTTCCCTGTGCCCAGCCCCAACCCCACCGGGACCTGCCTGCTGCTCCTCCTCCACAGGCCCCAGAGCCCTTGTCTGCCCTGGTAGGCTCTGCCAGACCAGACACTGACTCTCATGAGATGCCGCTGGGCTGACCAAAGGGTGCATCTCCCAACATAGCTTAGACCAGTGCCCCGGAGTGAATACACAGTCCTGGCTACGGCCCCTGGAGCCGGGATAACCACATCCATGCTGGTGCTTTGCTGGCACAGCGATGTTGGTCGGGGTAACGTCCTCGTGCTCTGAGCCTACAGAGCCAGGCTGGCAGAATGGTCAGTGTCGGCCCCAGCCCTCCATGGCAGCGACTCACAAATTCTCCAGCTTCAACCACAGACCAAGCCAGAGGCTTCTCTTCCCAGTGCCCTGCCCTCTGCATGGAGCCGGGGCCGGGGCGTAGCTCCCAGGGCAGGGACAGCGTCTCCGTCCCTGGCTGAGCAGCACCTTGCACAGGGCCAGGGGTGGAAATCAATGCTGCAGCTCTTGCCAGCAGACAAGCTACTCTGCTCTCCCCCCGAGTCACCCAGCCACAGAGGTCCCTGCCCGGTAACCCCGGTGGGGTCTGGAGCGACTCTGCCTCCGCCAGGCTGGGCATCTCCATACAGAGCGTGGGGTAAATCGCTCCAGCCCCCCAGCCTGCTCCTGGCCTGGGCCAGGGGCCTTCCCTGTAAGTTCATTAGATGCAGGGGAGGAGTCGGGACTTTCTCTGCTTGGAGCCAGTAAAAGGGAAGTTGGCTGCTGGCGAGAGCCCGTCTGCGCTTGGCCGGCCCCAGCTGCTCACAGCCCCATGCAAACTTCTGCTTCCTGCTGTCTGTGAGATCACTTTTCTTCTGCCTCAGAGCGAGTGAGCTAGCTCCTCTGCCGGCACCGCGGGTGCAGCCGGTCCCTCCTCTGCCAGCGCCGCGGGCGCAGCCGGTCCCTCCACTGCCAGCACCGCCGGCACAGCCAGTCCCTCCTCTGCCAGTGCCGTGGGTACAGCCGGTCCCTCCACAGCCAGCGCCGCAGGCACAGCCGGTCCCTCCACAGCCAGCGCTGACTGGGCACAGCCGGTCCCTCCTCTGCCGGCACCGCGGGTGCAGCCGGTCCCTCCTCTGCCAGCGTCGCGGGCGCAGCCAGTCCCTCCACAGCCAGCGCCGCAGGCACAGCCAGTCCCTTCTCTGCCGGCACCGTGGGCACAGCCGGTCCCTCCTCTGCCGGCACTGCAGGCACAGCCGGTCCCTCCGCAGCCAGTACTGACTGGGCACAGCCGGTCCCTCTCCAGCCAGCGCCACAGGCACAGCCGATCCCTCCTCTGCCAGCGCCGTGGGCACAGCCAGTCCCTGCACAGCCAGCACTGCGGGCACAGCCGGTCCCTGCACAGCCAGCACTGCGGGCACAGCCAGTCCCTGCACAGCCAGTGCCGCGGGCACATCCGATCCCTCCTCTGCTGGCACCGCAGGCGCAGCCGGTCCCTCCTCTGCCAGCGCCGTGGGCACAGCCGGTCCCTCCTCTGCCGGCACCACGGGCGCAGCCGGTCCCTCTCCAGCCAGCGCCGCACAGGCTCTGCCAGCCTCTCCGTATTGAGCCCCGCTGGCACAGCCGGCCCCTCCCCAGGGAGTCCCACAGGCACAGCCACCCCTCCAATGGCCCAGGGCGTCATTTATGCAGACCTGAGGTTCGTGAAGGCCCCTCGGGGGAACAGCACATGCTCCAGGTCCCAGGAGACAGGTAAGAGCTGACGTGCCCCCTGCGTGGTGCCGCCCCTGCCCTGATCCAGGCCTGGAGACTAACCAGCGCCCCCTCCTGTCTGCCCCCCCTGCAGCACCCGCGGACGAGGACGATGCGGAGCTCACCTACGAGAACATCCAGCTGGCCCAGACTGGGGAGGTGGAGCAGGGGCAAGGGGCAGAGCAGAACAAAGGTGAGTTTGTGGCTGTTCCCCCCACCCCCAGCCCAGGGGTCCTGGGGGGCAGCAAGCCGGGCAGGTACCCAGGGCCTCCCACTCCCTTTGCAGGGACCCTGCCCCGTCCCCAGGCCTCGCACACATAGCGAGCGGGATCCCTTAGTAAGCTGGGCCCAGGCAAACAGCGGCAGAGCCCTCCCCTTGGGGAGCAGGACCACAGCCGGCGGGCAGGGCAGGGCTGTATCCAGGGAGAGTGACTCGGAAGGGGAGCTGGGGTTACTGGGGGCCGGGAAGTGTCACAGCAATGACCGGAGGGCTGGAGGAAACGCCGGGGAGTGAGCGAGACGGCCTCCGGCAGCAGCTGGCCAGGTGACGCGCTCAGCGTCTGACACCGGCCCAGCCAGAGACCCGGCGCTGAAGGGCTCCTTGGTCTAGCCGGGCCAGGCAGGACAAGAGCCCAGGGCTGGAAGTGGGAGCCAGACAAATGCCAGTTCGGAACCATCCCACGTTTAACGCTGAGGGTCACTCACCCTTGGCACAACCAGCCAGGGGCTGTGGCGGGTTCACCGTCTCCTGGTGGCTTCAGCCCCAGCCTGGCGACTGTCTGGGGCATGCGTTAGTCAGCCCCATCCCTGGGCTCGGTCCAGGTGGCCAGGTGTGAGCCCATGACCTGGGCTCCAACTCTAGGGCCCCTGCTGTGCTGGCTTCCCCCTACCCCGTGAGGGGACCTTACCCAGTTGGCTGTGCCCTGAGGGGCCCCCTGCCCTTAGCATGGCCCCCAAGCCTTCAGCTGAGCTCTGCGGGGCTTGGGCCCCGGGGGTTCTGGGGAGGAGAGCCACTCACCATCACACCCTGCAGCAGTGCCTATGGGGACTGATCCCTGCCAGGAAAGTGCTGGAGCCACCATGGCCGACTTGGGGTCTGCCCCCAGGCACAGGTTAGCACAGCCTGTCCCACTCCCCGCCCCATTGCAGCAGCCCCACTGCCAGAGGGCTGGAGGAGAGGTTCAGGACCAGGGGGAGCCAACCTGTGGGGCTGAGGGGACAATTTGCAGGAATCTCCACAAAGGGTTTGGCTTGGCAGTAACGCGAGGAGCCTGCGGGCCCGTCTCCTGTAAGACGTTAGCTTCAGCAGTAAGTGTACAGCTGGAGGCGTATGAACAGCCCAGCGGAAACCCCGGGTACAGGGGAGCTGAAAATAGAGGATTTAAGGGGAAATTCTGACCACAGGGACAACCCACCACCACAGCATCATGGCAGTGAACTGGCGTATCTGTTAGCAGAGTCAGAACGAGCTCTCCCCTGACACCTGGAGCTGAGCTGTGGGAAAGGACTGCAGGGACTGATCTCATTTGCATGGGGCCACCCACCCCACCTCGCATGAAGGGACTGCTGGCCCAAATGGTCACTTTGGCTGCTGTGGGATCCCCAGTCTCTGTGTTATTGGGGAGGAGTAATAAAGTGTTGTTATCCTGGTTATGTGACTCAAGGACAGTAGAACCGTTCTTGGTATTGTATGACAGAGGGACTCGCCCTCAACTCAGTAGCACTCCCTAGGCAAGAGACATGGGTTCCACAGGCACATAGGTTTCTGATGCTAGTGTGATAGTGCTGCTCCCCCAAGATGTAGTGGAGCTAATTTAGACTCCAATAAGAGGGTTGTTACCACCTGCAGAGCTGACATCACTGGTCCCTGGGTTTAAGTGTTAGACTTATCCTGGGCTTGTGCTTCTGATGTTAGAAGCTTGTCTAGGTGCATGAGCAGTGGAGCTTCCCTGCTGACAGCTGAAACCACTGAGAGCTATTAACTATGGGGGGCCTGGAGTCATACTGGTGTGTGACTGGCAAAGAGGCCTGGGTGGCTGGTGGAGAGGGATGGTTAGTGGAGCAGTGTGGCTGGCAGAGAGGACCCAGAGCAGCTTGGCAATCGGCTGTTGAGGGCCTGAGCAGGGGAGCATGTACGGTGTTCCATACCTTCCCCCCGGGCTGGGAGGCGAACCCTGCAGGTGAACTTCTGAAATCTGGGGCTGCATTGACCAAGGACAGAAGCTGTGGGAGGGGTGATGGTTGGGTTGCTGGACTTAAGACCCTGAGGGGAAGAGGACACTCCCCAACTTACTTGGGGGGTGGGTCTTTTGCTCATGGTTTGTGTTATGAATCCTGTTTGCAGTGTTTCCCCAACATAATGCTGCATTGTTTGTTTATTTATTTATTAAAAGATTTTTGCTACACTCAGACTCTGTGCTTGCGAGACAGGAAGTTTTCCCTCCTAGAGGCACCTGGGAGAGGTAGTATGTAATTGTCCCAGGTCACTGGGTGGGGGCTCGAGCCGGTTTTGCATTGTGTTATTCAAATGTAACCCCTGGATACTGAACCCAGCCCATGTTGCTGCCCACTTAGACAGGCAGAAGGGTAACACATATAACAGGTACAAGAGCTACACCCGCAGACACCTGCACACGAGCGGCCTGGTAGCGAATTGCCGTATATGATCATAAGGGCTGTGTCCTGTGTCCCCACTGGCTGCAGAGCCCCTGCGTAACAGCCCTGGGCGGGGAGCCCTACGGAGCTGCTGCGGCCGACGCTCGCTGGAGCCTCCTTTGGGGAGCTCGGCTGGAGCTGTCTCCCCTGCCGCTCACCCGGCTCTGAGTGGAGCTGTGAGTGCCCAGTGTAGCCAGCCAGGCCCCAGGCCCAGTGCCTGCAGCAGGCTGGCCTGGCCACAGAGCGGAAATCCAGCGGCTGGTGGGGCGTGCGTGGGGAGAGCCCACACGAGGGGCAGGGAGCCACTCACGGGGGCTCAGACTCCCACACAGCCCCCTCCGACACGGCCCCCATCAGGCTCTGAGCGAGGGAGAACAGACCTCATGGGCAGGGGCAAGCGCTATAGCGAACTGGCCCGGGTCCCAGGAGGCTGGGCCAGGCCCCAGGCGGGGGGTGATACCTGGCCTGGGCCAGAGGATGGGCTTGGGGGTGCTGCTGGGGTTCTGCTGTCTGTGGGGTCCACGCCCGGCTGGCTCAGGGATCAGGTCAGAACGACCCAGCGCCTGCGGTTAGCCCAGACCTGCCCAGGGGCGCTCCCCTGCACTCCAGCAGCTGGGCTGGCCATGCCCCCAGGAGCCTGGCCCAGCCCCAGGGCGGGGTGTCCCCTTTCCTGGTGGGGAAGGGCACTGAGTGGGGGAGCGTGGCTGGGGGAGGGAGGAGGCCCCAGCTGGGCTGGCAGGAGCACGGGGCAAAGCCTGAGCGCATGGCCCATGGCAGGGGCAGGGTTCCGGCGCCCGCCTCCCCGGCTGCCAGCCACGCACTGGGGGGGAACTGGAGCTGGTAGCCTAAGCCTGGGTTGTGTCCCTGCAGGCCCCAGGGCACTGGGAGCTCTCCCCTGGCTCCCACTGCCCTCCTGGGGGGCCGAGCCCCATTGCCTGGGTACCCTGAGGGGGGAGCTGGCCGTGGGGTTGAGTTCCCAGGCCCGTGGCCCTCTCGGGGCAGAGGGGCAGGAGCTGGTGCCCAGGGCTCCCTCGTTAACGCAGCCGGTTCTCTCCCGCAGAGCCCGGGTGGAGCACGCGGTACCTGCCCCTCGGCCTGCTGGGGACCTGCCTCTTCCTCCTGGCCACCACCATCGGCCTGGGGGTTCGCTGTGAGTAGGGGACCCGGGCTGTGGGCACCCGCCAACAAAACGCCCGGCCAGGGGAGAGAGGGCAGGGGCTGCATGTGGGGAGTGGTGATGTGGGGGGCCGGGGACCCCAGGGAGAGTGAGGGGGGCTCAGGGCGTGGTGGCGGAGGAGTTGAACCCGAGCAAAGGAGAGTTCAGGCTGCAGCTCAGGAAACCTCCCCAGCAGCAACACGGATCCAGCTGGGGAGCCATGGGGGGGGCTGTCCTGGGGCAAGCGGGGGCCCTATTACCGAGGAAATGTGTGGGGGGGCTGTTCTGGGGCAGGTGCGGGGGCTTGTTACCGGGGAGACGTGGGGGGCCTTGTCCCAGGGCAGGCAGGGGGGCCCTGTTACTGGGGAAATGTGGGGGGGCTGTCCTGGGGTAGGTGGGAGGGGCTTGTTACCGGGGAGAGGTGGGGGACCCTGTCCTGGGGCAGGCGCGGGGGGGCTGTGTTACCGGGGAAATGTGGGGGGGCTGTCCTGGGGTAGGTGGGAGGGGCTTGTTACCAGGGAGATGTGGGGGACCCTGTCGTGGGGCAGGCGCGGGGGGCTGTCACTAGGGAGCCATGGGGGGCCCTGTTAGGGAATTCTCTCTGGGGAGGGGCCATGGGGGGAAGGGTGGGGCCCTGTACTTCGGAGGCTGCCCGCTGGCTGCAGCACCTACTCGCCTCCCAGCAGTTTGAACAGCCCCGGCCCAGCATTACAGGGCTGTTCTCCACGGTCGGGAGGGTCCCCGTCCCCCTGGGGCCCTGCAGGGGTGGATGCGTGAGCCCAGTTCTCGAGTCGCCCTCCCGGCCCGGCCCTGCCCTGCTGGCACCTGCTAACACGTGCCCGTTGGCCTGTGCTGGAGCTCGTGCGTCCCTGCGCCCGGCCCAGGCTCACGCTGTCTGTCCCCTGCAGACTGGCAGGTTTCCCAGCATCTGCAGCAGGCGTCCCGAGCGCACGAGGCAGAGAGCAGCCGCCTCTCCCAGCAAGTCAGCACCAAGGGCGCGACCCTGGCGCAGATGGCGAGGGAGCTGGAGCAGGCCAGGCGGGAGCTGGGGCAGGCCAGGGAGGAGCTGGAGCTGGTGAGGCAGGAGCTGGAGCAGGCTAGGGAAGAGCTGGGGCAGGCCAGGCGGGACCTGGAGCAGGCCGGGAAGGAGCTGGAGCTGGTGAGGCAGGAGCAGGGGCAGGCCAGGCAGGAGCTGGAGCAGATGCGGCTGGAGAAAAGCAGCACCCAGCAGAAGCTGAGACAGCGGGAGGCTGAGTTAAAGGAAACGAAGGAGGAGTTGGTGAGGGTACAGGAGGAGAAGAGAGAAATCAAAGAGAAGTTGAAGAAAATGGAGAGCACCTTGTCCAGCATCTGCCCCTGCAAGCAGACAGGTACTGCCTTTCCACCTGGGGTGGCAGTCTTTGCTGTACCCCACCGCCTGGCAGGGACAGCTGAGCCCTGGGAGGGAGAGGGGGACACCCAGAGCCAGGGCTGAGCTAAAACAAGCGGCTCTGGTCATTCAGGAGGGGCAACTCTTCCCCTAGCTGCGCTGGCCCCCAGGTCTGCATGGTGCAGGGGAGTATGTGTGTGTTGTGGGGGGCAGTTCTGGAGACAAGACAGGAAACCCCGGGTGGGGGGGCCACTGGCCGGTTCCATGGAATAAGAGTTGGGACATGAACTCGCTGTCCTGGGCCAGTTTCAACTGGCTCCCCTAAATCCCCCAGCAGTTTCAGCTGTTAAAGATGCTGCATCCCACCCCAGAGGTGGCTGCATTTCAGGGGTGCATGAAGCAAGGCCTACATGTGGCTGGTCTAACGGTTTATGTGTAGAACCAAGCTAGGGCCTTGGAGAAAAGGTGCTGGCTAAATACAAACTATGAACATGATCATTAGTCAGCCGAGATCCCACGATTCAGCCTGGAAAAGAGCTAACACCTGGACTAGCTGAATTCGGAGTGGGAGTGCTGCTTCTCCACCTCTGAGCTCCGCTTGCACCCCCTGCTCTCCCTACCCCCCGCCCCGATCTGCTGGTGCTCCTCAGACCCGACCTGCAGCCCCACGATCCAGGCCAGGCCTCACTTCAGGCCTCTCTCCCACGTGTTCAGAACATGGGGACCAGCGCACATCGGACCTCTTTGCCTTTGGGATTTTTTGCAGCAGACGCTCACACACAGGGCAGGTTGAGTCACATTTCGTGCCCGCGATGCTCTCGGTGCTTCGCCCACTCTAGGCAAACAAACTAACCCAGGCCTTAAAAAATGAGATCAGCTTCCCTGGGGGTGGCACTGCCCCTGCCAGTCCTGCCCCGGCTCCCTGGCAGGCGAGCTGGGCGACTCTCCAGCCATGACCCTTTACCCTCACCAAGGGCTGAATCCCAGCCCCGAGGATGACGCGCCATCGCAGACAGCCTGGGGCCTCCCAGACGGCAGAGCAGGGCACGGGGAGGAGGCGGCTGCCAGGTGACAAGGGCAGCGAGTCGCTGTCTGCTCACACTGCACAAGGAGCTCTGTCAGAATGAGGGAAACGGCTCAGTCTGTCTGTGCATCACTGTCCTGCCTGCTGCCTGCCCCGCCCTCCGGCCAGAGCTATAACGGAGCAGTGCCCACGTCCTCCCGGTGGTTGAACCCCTGGGGCGGGGGAGAGCGAAAGGCCAGGGAGATGGGGCTCGTTTACCCCACCGGTGAAATGCTCCCCACAGAGCTGCAGCAGAGTCGGCTGGGGCTGACGGTTGCGGTACTGGAGGCTTCACACCTTTGGAAGGGCGAATCAGGGGCTGCAGGACACACTGGGAAGGCTGGGGGCTCCCCGGAATCCCATGAAAAGTTACACTTGTATCTGAGCCCTGGACTCAGCTCCCAGCCTGCCCCAAACCCTCGAGAACTCCCCCTTCACACACACACACCCACAGCTCGGAGCCTCCTGGGGCAGCCATGAGTCTGGGGGAGTGGGAGCCCCTGGGGAGGGACCAGGCCTTCTTTGTACAGCCCAGGGCATGAACTCATTAGCTGCACTCAGGCCCAGGACAGTGTCTGAGCTTCTCACCCCGTCTTCCCTCCAGACTGCTGCCCGGCAGACTGGGTGTTGTACAGAGGAAAGTGCTTGTTCGTCTCGAAGGAGAAGACGAATTGGGAAGAAAGCAGAAAAGAGTGTGAACAGAAATCTGCTCAACTTCTCATTGCCAAATCCTGGGACACGGAGACAACGCCGGTACGGTACATGCACGGCCGGTGTGACCGCAGCCGGAACACTGCGTAAAGGGGGGGTCCCCATGCTGGGTGAGGGGGGTTGGAGGTGTTGGCAAACAGGCGGGGGCTCAGAGCAGAGTAACGGCAACGATCCCGGGGCTGGAGGAGCGTGGCCAGCTTACCTCCTCCGCTGAGCAGCGCCCCCACACTGCCCCTGTCTGACAGATTTGAAGAACTCCCCTTCCTGCTCCCTCTAACAGTCCTTGCCAGCTGTACCGCGTTCCTTGCCTTGGCTCTCCTGGTTTTGTCCCTTGGTGCTCGCACTATTCCCCTGTGTACTCCCCTGGTGCCGTGCCCCACCCTCCAGTCCCTGTATTCATCCCTATGGGGTTTGTAGAGAGCTAAAAATCTCCTTGTGCAGCCACGTTGGCCTCCTGCGGCTTCTCTTCTCTCTCCTCTGCATGGGAATGGCCCCTAGTATTACAGCTTTTGGGAACTGCCAGCCTCCTTCGACTCCTTCTCTTCCTTCCACGGGTCCCTGCCGTTTCTCTGAGTCCGCAGAAATCCCCCTTTCTGAAGCCCAGTTTGCTGGTTTCGTGTTCTCCTTTCCTTAGGCTCTTGAATTCCATCAGATCATGGTCACTTCCTCCCAAGCTCCCGCCCACCTTCACCTTCACAGCTGATTCATCCCTGTTGGTCAACACCAGATCCAAAATGGACGACCCCCTGTCACGGAGTCCCCGGGCGATGCTCTGGAACTGCTCCCCACCAAGCCAGTCAGGACTTTGGGGGGCCTCCTCTCCCTTGGAGCAGACTGTCTGCAGGGCAAGAAGCTCACACGGCTTCACCTCCTGGGTCTCTCCTTGGAGCATTCAGCATCCTCTGCCCCTCCGTGCGCTTCCCACAGCGAGTGCACCCCAGCGGGGTCCTGGGGAAGCCACCGGGTCCTCCACCCCCACTTTGCAGTCAGACGTGACTCTCAGCCAGCCAGTAAAACTGAGGTTTATTCGATGACAGGAACAGGGTCTAAAACAGAGCTTGTAGGTACAGAGAACCGGACCCCTCAGCCGGGTCCATTCTGGGGGGCAGTGAGCCAGACCCCCACGTCTGCACTTCACTCCTCATCCCCAGCCAGCTCCAGACTGAACCCCCCCAACCTCTCCTCCCAGTGGTGAGCTGGAGCCAGTTCCCACTGGTTCGTGGGAACCGGTGGTTAAATTTAGAAACACTTTTAGAACCGGTTGTAAAGGGCTTTTAAATTTAACAAAAGCTCCAGCAGCTCCCTGGCCTGCCCTGCCCCCGGCCCCAGCTCACCTGGCTCCAGCTCTGCCTCTGCCTCCTCCTCTGAAGGCTCCCCCCCCCCGGGCTTCCTGCCAATCAGCTGTTAGCGTGGGAAGCCTGGGAGGGCTGAGAAGCCGCAGCTTCCTGCAGGTGAGCTGGGGCGAGGGGGCATGAGGAGGGCTTGAAGCACCGCGCGTCTCCGACCGTGGCCACGACCCTGACCCCGGTCGAGTGGCGCGGCTCCGGGCCGGCCCCCAGCTCCGATCCCGACTCCGGCCGGGCGGCACAGCTCCAGGCCGGACCCTGGCCCTGACTCCGGCCGGCCTGGTGGCACAGCTCCAGGCAGGGGGGTGTTGGATAGAGAGCGGGGGGTGGATTAGGGTCGGGAGTCTGGGCAGTCAGAAGGCAGGGAACAGGGAAATTGAATGGGGGCAAGGGTCTTGGGGGGGCAGTCAGGAAGGACCAGGGGTTGGATGGGGCGGTGGGAGGCAGTCAGGGGCAGGGGTTCCAGGGGCAGTCGGGACAGAGAAGGGGTGGTTGGGTGGGGCAGGGGTCCCAGGAGGCCATCAGGAATAAGAAGAGGGGTTGGATGTGGTGGCAGGGGGCAGTTAGGGGACAGGGAAGGGGGGTGGATGGGGCAGGGGTCCTGGGAGTGGGGTATCGAGGAACGTGGGAGGTTGGATGCGGCAGGAGTCCCAGGGGGCGGGGGGAGACAACCCCCTCGTGGGGTGGGAGGAGGGAACCGGTTGTTAATATTTTGGGAGCTCATCACTGCCTCCTCCTCTGCTCCGTTCCTTTCCCGGGCCAGGAGGTCACCTAGTTCCTTTGTTCCCCCACACCTTTAGCATCCCCTTGCAGGGGGGAAGGGCCCCAGGCACTAGTTGCCAGGAGACAGAGTGCCAGCCATTTATGCACACTGGCCCTTTGCTTGGCAACAATTTCACCCCCTAGAGACTTAAGAAATGCATAGGGGAAACTGAGGCACCCACACAGTATTCAGAGGAAGTATTAAGAACAGTCCCACTTCGTCACACCCCCGAGCTGTTTGCTCAACTCTTCCTGAGTCAGAAAGCTGTCCCCTGCACATGCTAAGAACTTGCAGGATGTGTTCTGTGTTGCTGTAAGAGTCTTTGAACAGATATCAGGGAAGGTAAAATCCCCCACTCATACTAGCTCATGTGTGTTAGCTAATCCTGTTACCTGCTTGTAGAATGACTCGTCCATTTCCTCTTCCTGCTGTGGTGTCTCTAACAGACGACCCCCATCCATAACCTCCCTGCTGTTCTTTTCCCTTGTGATCCGCACCCGGGGACTCTCAGTTCTGCCGCGCACGTCGCCTCGCCGCAAGTGTGCCCGTTCCTGACGTACAGCAAACACCTCCTCCTTTGTCCCCATACCTGTCCTTCGGGAACAAGCTGTAGCCCTCGGTGCTGGTACTCCAGTCATGGGAGCTGTCCCACTAAGTCGCTGCAATGCCAATTAAGTCATCGTTTTCTTCATATACCATGGACCGGATGAACTCTCCTGTGGGCCCAGGGCTACTAGATTTGATGGAGCCCCTGTGTGATGGAGTAGGGGCTGTCTGTGTGGGGGATGGGAGAGCCAGGGATGTCTTTAGGTGAGGGACAGGATCTTTAAGCCTGTAACCGGAGCCAGGTAGGGGGAGGGAGGTTAGCACCTTGGCCGGCTGGAGGAGGGGCAGTTCAGTTTCGGTTGTGGGCTGGGTGAGGGGAATTCAGGGGATCCTATGCTGGACCCAAGCACCCTGAAACTCCAGAAGAACTCGATTGAGGGGTCCTGACTGTGCCTGCAAGCTCTGCTGTAACCTGTATTCCTGTTGTCCAATAAACCTTCTGTTTTACCGGCTGGCTGAGAGTCACTGTGGGTCCCAGGAAGAGGGGTGCAGGACCAGACTCCCCCACACTCCGTGACACCCTGTATGCAAGTCTTTTTCCTGGGACAGAGTTTGGTGCAGGAGGGGGCCAGGGCAGGGGATTGGGGTGTGGGGTCTTGGAGGAAGTTTGGGTGCAGGAGGGGGATTCTGACCTGGGACAGGGGGTTGGGGTGCAGAAGGGGGGTCAGGGTCTTGGAGGGAGTTTGGGTGCAGGAGGGGGATTCTGACCTGGGGCAGGGGGTTAGGGTGCAGGAGGGAGTGCAGGGTCTTGGAGAGAGTTTGGGTGCAGGATGGGGATTCTGACCTGCGGCAGGGGGTTGGGGTACAGGAGGGGGTGCAGGGTCTTGGAGAGAGTTTGGGTGCAGGATGGGGATTCTGACCTGCGGCAGGGGGTTGGGGTACAGGAGGGGGTGCAGGGTCTTGGAAGGAGTTTGGGTGCAGGAGGGGGATTCTGATGTGGGGCAGGCGGTTGGGGTGCAGGAGGGGATGTGAGATTCAGGCTCCGGCCGGGAGGCACTTACCCCAGGCGGCTCCCAGCCGGCGGTGCGGCAAGGCTCAGGCAGGCTACCTTTATTTCTGCGCTGCTCCTGGCGGTGGCGCTGCCTTCAGAACTGGGCAGCTGGAGAGCAGTGGCTGCTGGCTGGAAGCCCAGCTCCGAAGGCAGAGCTGCCGCCAGCAGCAGTGCAGCAGGAAGGATGGCCTGGGATGGTATTGCCACCCTTACTTCTGCGCTGCTGCGTGCAGAGCTGGGCCCTCAGTCAGCAGCTGCCACTCTCCGGCTGCCCAGCTCTGAAGAGAGCAGCGCAGAAGTAAGGGCGGCAATACCGTGACTCCCCTAAAATAACCTTGTGACCCTCCCCGCAACTCCCTTTTGGGTCAGGACCCCTAGTTTGAGAAACTCTGGTCTTCCCTGTGAAATCTGTGCAGCGTAGGGTAAAAACTCACAAAACACCAGATCTCACGATCCGTGGCACATTTTTCATGGCCCCGTGAATTTGGTAGGGCCTGCAGTGGGTTGATGACTAAACCTCTGAAAAATAAGTATATAAGGGGGCCTTTTTGTTTGGACTAATTCCATCGCTGTCTCCTTTCTGCACCTTTTACCATCACATTTGTTGATCTAGGGGTATCATGACATCCTAGGAACCGTCACTCACTTGTCACGGCTGAGCTCCCACTTCGGGGAAACTCGTGGGCCCAGTTATCCTAGCAGGTCCCGGCAGAGAAAGTACCCAGGGCCTCTCATTTCTGGTGGGCTGGGGTGAGTGGGATCCAGTATAATGGATAACCAATAGCAGGGTGCGCTGGGAGGATGCTGTTAGCTGCCACACACCTGGCTAGCTGGGTAACCCCACTTCTGGAGCAATGTGATGGTGCTCATGGGAACATCCTTTTCTCCACCAGCTAATCCTTTCCCTGCAGTGCTGTACTTCTTCACAGCTGTCACTTGAATGCAGGGGTGCCATTACGTAACTCTTTTCTTCCTAGAATTTTCTGAAACATACTGGTATGCAGTATTGGATTGGACTCAGGAGAGACTGGTATGCTAGATCACAGTGGAAGTGGGTTGATGGCTCTCCCTCTGAAAAGTAAGTACAATATTTATTTCTTCAGATTGATGCTCCATTTGCTAACCACTGGCACCATCCAAAAGAAACAGACACGTTAGTAACTGTAGCTAAAGCCTCTGACTAAAGTGCGCTGGAAGGGTTAGTGGCTTCCCCGTAATGGAACCAACCAGCCTGCAGTTCCTTATGTGGACGCTTTGCCAGAGGGGAATATTTAGAGCAACTCCATGTGCTCGAAAGCTGCCAAATAACGAGTTTAAAGCAGTTTCAAGTCCTCTGAGGAAATTCTTTACCCGTAGTGCCCAAGAGTAAGTGAGGTGATTTACTGGGAGGCCAAGGGGAAAACCACAGAACAAATGAATGTAAAACACAGATCCAGATGTCAGGATCGTACTGAGCAGCGCTGCCAGGGACTTGAGGAGGAGACATTTCTCAATTGTCTCTGACCCAATACTGAGAATCTGGGTAACAAGCCAGAGGAACTGGAAATTCTCACCGATGAGAAGAATTCGGTATAATTGTCGTCACCGAGGCGCAGTGGGATGAGTCACAGGACGGGGATGTTATACTCACTGGTTGCAGCCTCTTTAGGAAGGTTTGGGGGGCACTCTGCATCGCAGGCAGCATCACCTATTCTAGAGGTACTGCTAACTCACAAGGGCAGGATCATGCCTATGGCTGAACGTGCTAACAAAGCCCAGCGGGTGTACTGGTGGGTCTGTTACAGACCCCAAACCAAACCAGAGAACAGAATGGGATACTCACTAACCACTTGTCTGTGACATGGGAAGAAAAACTGTTATGGGGGATTTCAGTCTGGGAGAAGTGCGGGAGGTCTCCTGCAGACACTAGTTAAACCTCATTTAAGTTTCTAAACATTAGTGATAATATTGTAACACAACTTGGGGTGTTTAATAGGCAGCAGGTTTAATACAAACAAAAGGAAGTATTTTTTTTCAAACAACACTCAGCCATCCCGTGGAACTCTTTGCCAGAGGATGTTGTGAAGGCCAAGACTATAACAGGGTTCAAAAAGGAACTAGATAAATTCATGGAGCATAGATCCATCAATGGCTGTTAGCCAGGATGGACAGGAATGGTGTCCCTAGCCTCTGTCACCAGAAGCTGGGAATAGGTGACAGGGGATGGGTCACTTGATGATTCTCTGTTCTGTTCATTCCCTCTGGGGCACTGGCACTGGCTGCTGTTGGCAGATAGGATACTGGGCTGGATGGACCTTTGGTCTGACCCAGTGTGGCCATTCTGATGTTCTTACCCCCAGCACGAGGTAGCTATTTTGGTCTCATTCTGATGGATACAGCTGAATTCATCACTAGACTAGAAGCTGATGGTTGTCTAGAGACCAGTGATCATGACCTGATCACATTCAGTGTGGGCACACAGAGGACATGCCCAACCAGTAATTTATTCATAGAGCAGAAGGGACCATGATGCTCATCTAGCCTGACATCCATTACACACAGCCCAGAGCGCTGCTACACGAAGATGCACTAAAACATATCTTCTAGAAAGCAATCTGACCTCAATTTAGAATCATAGAATATCAGGATTGTAAGGGGGGGGACCTCAGGAGGTATCTAGTCCAAGCCCCTGCTCAAAGCAGGACCAACCCTAACTAAATCATCCCAGCCAGGGCTTTGTCAAACTGGGCCTTAAAAACCTTTAAGGAGATTCCACCACCTCCCTAGGGAGCCCATTCCAGTGCTTCACCACCCTCCTAGGGAAATAGTGTTTCCTAATATCCAACCTAGACCTCCCCCATTGCAACTTGAGACCATTGCTCCTTGTTCTGTCATCTGTCACCGCTGAGAACAGCCAAGCTCCATCCTCTTTGGAACCCCCCTTCAGGTAGTTGAGGGCTGCTATCAAATCCCGCCTCACTCTTCTTTTCGGCAGACTAAACAAGCCCAGTTCCCTGGCACATGTCTGACAAAGTGGGTATTCACCCACAAAAGCTCATGCTCCAATACGTCTGTTAGTCTATAAGATGACACAGGACTCTTGCTTTTTTCAGTTCCCTCAGCCTCTCCTCATAAGTCATGTGCTCCAGCCCCCTAATTATTCTTGTTGCCCTCCACTGGACTCTTTCCAATTTTCCACATCCTTCTTGTAATGTGGTTCCCAAAACTGGACACAGTACTCCAGATGAGACCTCACCAATGCCGAATAGAGGGGAACGATCACGTCCCTCAATCTGCTGGCAATGCCCCTACTTATACAGCCCAAAATGCCGTCAGCCTTCTTGGCAACAAGGGCACCCTGGCGACTCATATCCTGTTTCTTGTCCACTGTAACCCCTAGGTCCTTTTCTGCAGAGCTGCTGCCTAGCCACTCGGTCCCTAGTCTGTAGCAGTACATGGGATTCTTCCGTCCTAAGTGCAGGACTCTGCACTTGTCCTCGTTGAACATCATCAGGTTTCTTTTGGCCCAATCCTCTAATTTTTCTAGGTTCCTCTGTATCCTATCCCTACCCTCCAGTGTATCTACCACTCCTCCCAGTTTAGTGTCATCTGCAGAATTTCTGAGGGTGCAGTCCACGCCATCCTCCAGATCATTAATGAAGATATTTAACAAAACCGGCCCCAGGGCCGACCCTTGGGGCACCCTGCTTGAAACTGGCTGCCAACTAAATAAGAAGCCATTGATCACTACCCATTGAATAACATGTCCACTGCTTTCCCCTCATCCACAGACCCAGTTATGTCCTCATAGAAAACAATTAGGTTAGTCAGGCATGACTTGCCCTTGGTGAATCCATGCTGACTGTTCCTGATCACTTTCCTCTCCTCTAACTGCTTCAGAATTGATTCCGTGAGGGCCTGCTCTATGATTTTTTCCAGGGACTGAGGTGAGGCTGACTGACCTGTAGTCCCCTGGATCCTCTTTCTTCCCTTTTTTAAAAATGGGCACTACATTAGCCTTTTTCCAGTCATGTGGGACCTCCCCTGATGGCCCGGAGTTTTCCAAGATAATGGCCAATGGCTCTGCAATCACATCCCACAACTCCTTTAGCACCCTCGAATGCAGCGCATCCGGCCCCATGGATTTCTGCTCATCCAGCTTTTCTAAATAGTCCTGAATATCTGTGGGGGTGTGATCAAAATTTTTCCATTCTGTGATGGAGTAGGGACTGTCGGTGTGGGGGATGGGAGAGCTGGGGATGTCTTTAGGTGAGGGACAGGATCTTTAAGCCTGTAACTTGAGCCAGGTAGGGGGGAGGAGGTTAGCACCTTGGCCGGGGAAGCTGGACAAAAGGAATCGGCAGCAAGTACCAGGTCCAAGCTGGTAGCTAAGCTTGGAGGTTTTCATGCTAACCCCCATATATTGGAGGGGCAGTTCAGTTTGGGTTTGGGGCTGTGGGGCGGAATTCAGGGTATCCTAAGCTGGGATCCAAGTACCCTGAAAGCCCAGAAGGACTCGATGGAGGGGTTCTGACTGTGCCTGCAAGCTCTGCTGTAACCTGCATTCCGGTTGTCCAATAAACATTCTGTTTTACTGGCTGGCTGAGAGTCACTGTGGTTCCCAGGAAGAGGGGTGCAGGGCCGGACTCCCCCACTCCGTGACAACTGTGTCCGCTATCAGGTTGGCACTTCCCTTCACATGGACCACGTCCATGTCATAGTCCGGCAGGAGCAGGCTCCACCTCAGGAGCTTGGCGTTGGCTCCTTTCATCTGGTGCAGCCAGGTCAGGGGAGAGTGGTCGGTGTACACGGTGAAGTGTCGCCCAAAGAGATATGGCTCTAGCTTCTTAAGGGCCCACACCATGGCCAGGCATTCCTTCTCGATGGCCGCATAGCTTTGTTCCCGGGGTAGCAGCTTCTTACTCAGGTACACGATGGGGTGTCTCTCCCCCTTTTCATCCTCCTGCATTAACACCGCCCCCAGTCCCATGTCTGAGGCGTCGGTGAACACCATAAAGGGCTTGTCAAAAATCTGGGTTTGCCAGAACTAGGCCACTAACCAGAGCCTCCTTCAGCGCCCGGAGAGCCTGCTGGCACTGCTCAGTCCAGATCACCTTGTCTGGCTTCCCCTTTTTGCACAGCTCAGTGATGGGACCGGCTATGGCGCTAAAATGGGGCATGAACCTTCGATAGTAGCCCGCCATCCCAATAAAGGCCTGGACCTGCTTTTTGGTTTGGGGAGTGGGCCAGTCTCTGATCACCTCCACCTTGGCTAGTTCCGGCTTTAGGCAGCCGCTCCCCACCCGATGGCTCAGGTAAGATACTTCAGCCATCCCCACCTTGCACTTCTCAGCCTTTACTGTTAACCCAGCCTTTCGGAGTCGGTCCAGGACTTGTTTAACCTGGGACACGTGGTCCTCCCAGGTCTGGCTGAAGACGCAGATGTCGTCAATATACGCCACGGCAAAACTCTCCATCCCCCTCAGTAGCTGATCCACCAGGCGCTGGAAGGTGGCCGGCGCTCCCTTGAGGCCGAAGGGCAGGGTCAGAAACTCATAGAGCCCCAGAGGGGTGATAAAGGCCGATTTCAGCCTGGCATCTGCGTCCAGCGGCACTTGCCAGTAGCCTTTGGTAAGATCCATGGTGGTGAGGTACCGAGCACCTCCCAGCTTGTCTAGGAGTTCATCAGGCCTGGGCATGGGGTAGGCATCAGATACGGTGATGGCATTGAGCTTTCGATAGTCCACACAGAACCGGATTGACCCATCCTTCTTGGGGACCAGCACCACTGGCGAGGCCCAAGGGCTGGAAGACGGCTGGATCACCCCCAAAGCCAGCATGTCCCTGACCTCTCTTTCTAGGTCCTGGGCAGTTTTCCCAGTGACCCGAAAAGGGGAGCATCTTATAGGGGATGTGACCCGGTCTCCACCCGGTGGACAGTCAAATTAGTGCGTCCAGGCTGGTTGGAAAACAGCTGTCGGTACAGATGCAGCACCCCTGTGATCTCAGCGTGCTGGCCCGGGGTCAGCTGATCAGAGAGGGGAATTGCCTCCAAGGGGGAACCAGCTTTTGTCCCAGGGAATAGATCCACTAAGGGGTCATCTCCCTGCCCCTCCCAATGTCCACACACGGCCAACACCACATTCCCCCTGTCATAGTATGGTTTCATCATATTCACATGGTACACCCGACGGTGATGTGCCCGGTTTGACAGCTCCACCACATAGTTTACCTCATTCAGTTGCTTGATAACCTTGAAGGGCCCTTCCCAGGCGGCCTGGAGTTTGTTTCTCCTCACGGGGATGAGAACCATCACCTGATCCCCGGTGGCGAAGGCACGGGCCAGTGCCGTGTGGTCATACCAGACCTTCTGCTTCCTCTGGGCTCGGGCCAGATTCTCCCTGGCCAGGCCCATGAGCTCGGCCAGTCTTTTCCGGAAGGTCAGGACATACTCCACCACTGATTCTCCCTCGGGAGTGACCTTCCTCTCCCATTCGTCCCTCATCAGGTCTAGGGGCCCCCTTACCCGCCTTCCATACAACAGTTTGAAAGGCGAAAACCCAGTAGATTCCTGGGGTACCTCCTTGTACGCAAACAGCAAGTGAGGTAAGTACTTGTCCCAGTCCTGCGGGTGCTGGTTCATAAATGTTTTTAGCATCATCTTCAGTGTCCCGTTGAACCTTTCCACCAGCCCGTTGGACTGGGGGTGATACGCTGAGGCCCAGTTATGCCGGACCCCACATTTTTCCACAAGCACCGGAGCAGGGCCGACATGAAGTTGGACCCCTGGTCCATTAAGACTTCCTTGGGGAACCCCACCCGGCTGAAAATTGTCAGCAGCGCATCTGCCACGGTGTCTGCTTCGATAGAGGACAAGGCCACCGCCTTGGGGTAGCGAGTGGCAAAATCCACCACTACCAGGATGTATTTCTTCCCTGACCGGGTCATCTTGCTGAGGGGTCCCACTATGTCCATGGCACCTTCTGGAAAGGTTCTTCTATGATGGGTAAAGGCCTCAAAGCCGCTTTCCCCTTGTCCCGGGCCTTCCCCACCCTCTGGCAGGGGTCACAGGATTGGCAGTACTGTCGGACCTGGGTAAAGACCCCAGGCCAGTAAAAGTTCTGTAGCAGCCTCTGCCTGGTGCGCCGGATTCCCTGGTGCCCTGCGAGAGGGATGTCATGGGTCAGGTACAGCAGCTTGTGGCGAAACTTCTGGGGAACCACCAGCTGCCTCCTGATCCCCCATGACTCTACTTCCCCTGGGGGAGCCCATTCTCAGTACAGGAACCCCTTCTCCCACAGGAACCTCTCCTTGCAACCTCTCCTCATGGTCTGTACCACACGGAGGTCAGCCCGGTCCCTGGGCTTCTGCAAGGAGGGATCTTTCTGCAACTCAGCCTGGAACTCGGCCTAGAACTGGGACAGGGATGGGGATCTGCTCTCTCTTGCTGGCTGGGTCTGAGGCCGCAGCCTCTCTGAGCCATGTCCCTGGGCGTTCCCCGCTGCCTGGGTTAGGGTCCTGCACCTCGGGTCGAGTACCTTCCCCGTTGTCGGGGTGCAGTGCCCTTTGCCGACTCTGACTACAAGTCACGACCAGGGCACTCTGGGTGTTACTAGGCCAGTCCTCGAGGTCCCCTCCCATTAACACATCTGTGGGCAAATGTGGGTGTACCCCCACATCCTTGGGGCCCTCCTTGGCCCCCCACTTCAGGTGTACCCTCGCCATGGGCACCTTGAATGGGGTCCTGCCCACGCCCATCAGGGTCAGGTAGGTGTCGGGCACCATCCGCTCTGAGACCACCACCTCGGGCTGGGCCAGCGTCACCTCTGCGCCCGTGTCCCAGTACCCAGTGACCTCTCTCCCATCTACCTCCAGGGAAACAATGCACTCTTTCCGGAGGGGCCGCCCCGCACCCACCCAGTAAACCAAAAACCCGGAGCCTGGAGCATCCAGCCCCCCAAAGGAGCTGACCTGGGGACCTCCTCCCTCCTTCACAGGTTATACGCTGTCAGCCCCCCTTTCCTGGGAATGTAGTCCCTCCTCCGACTGAGTTTTTACCCAGTCAACCCTCTGCAGGTTGGGTCTGCTTGGTCTGTCCCTGAGCTTGGGGCACTGGACCCGTAGGTTGCCTCGTTGGCCACAGTGATAGCAACCCATATCTCGTGGGTCCCCTTGAATGGGTCGGAGGGACCTGACGTTGGATGTTCCCCTTTTGGGGGGATTCTCCATAGGCCCCCGCTGGGAGGTCCCATGATGACTCTCTCTCTGCGTTGAGGCAGGCTTGCTCCTTCGAGACTCCTCCCTGCCATCCCCTGCCCGACTGTCCACAAATTGGTCGGCCAGCTGGCCTGCATGCTGCGGGTTCTCCGGCTTCTGGTCCATCAACCACAGCCTCAAGTCGGACGAGCACTGCTCGTACAGGTGCTCCAGTATGAATAGGTCAAGCAGGTCCTCTTTAGTTTGGGCCCCAGCTGTCCACTTGCGGGCATACCCCTGCGCCCGGTTGACCAGTTGTAGGTATGTGACCTCATGGGTTTTACGCTGGCTCCGGAACTTTTTCCGGTACATCTCAGGAGTCAGCCCAAACTCGCGGAGCAGGGCCTGTTTGAACAGTTCGTAGTCCCCTGCCTCCGCCCCTTTCAGTCGGCTGTACACCTCCACGGCTGTGGAGTCCAGTAAGGGGGTGAGAACTGCCATCCTGTCTGCAGGGTCAACCCTGTGCAGCTCGCAGGCATTCTCAAAGGCCGTCAGGAAGGTATCTATGTCCTCCCCCTCCTTACGCCGGGGCAGCAAGTGCTTATCAAAGTTCTTTGTAGGCTTGGGTCCCCCCTCACTCACTGCAGCCGGGGCCCCACTGCTCGCCAGCCGGGCCAGGTCCAGCTCATGTTTACGCTGTTTCTCCTTCTCCTCCCGCTCATGTTTACGGTGTTTCTCCTTTTCCTCCAGCTCTTGCCTCCTTAACTGAAGCTCCTCCCGTCTCAGCTTCCTCTCATATTCCAGCCGCATCCTCTCCACGGATGCCGAGCGCCGCCGGGAGGATCCCCTGCTGGCCGGGGGGGTCACGGTGCCCTCGGTATACACTGGGCTCCTCCCCGCCCTTCCCCTACGCCTAGGAAGGGGGGGTCTTGGGAAGCCCTCAGCCACTGGCTGACCACTCCCAGCGGGGACAGACACTGGTGCCTGCGCTGCATCTGCCCGGCTGCTTCCCTCAGAGACAGGGCTCCGTTCATTCAAGCGATCTCCCTGCTCCAGCTGGGCAATCAGCTGGTCCTTGGTGAGCCTCCCCGGGCGCAGCCCCCTCTGCTTGCACAGCTCCACCAGGTCACACTTGCGCCGCTTGGCATACATCTTCCTGCTGGCCACTCACAGGTCAGGGTGCTTGCCGCTCCCCACGGTTTCCAGGGGGACCCCTAGTGCACCAGCCCTTCTTGAGGTCACCACCTCTCTGCCAGGGTCAAGCTGCAGACTCCTCCGCCCCTGGGACCGCTCGCTGCAATCCCCTGGGGGACCCTGTTACTGCAAAGTCCTTCTCACTGGACACAGACTCCCAGGGATTAATCACCCCTAAAATCGTCCCTTCGTTTTACTGCTCCTCAGTCACTTACTGCAGGAAGCACCGTCCACAGGGTGCAGTATATCCCACCGCTACCACCAGTTGTCACGGAGTGTTGGGGAGTCCGGCCCTGCACCCCTTTTCCTGGGAACCACAGTGACTCTTGGCCAGCCAGTAAAACAGCAGGTTTATTGAACAACCGGAATGCAGGTTACAGCAGAGCCTGTAGGCACAGTCAGTACCCCTCAATCGAGTCCTTCTGGGCTTTCAGGGTGCTTGGATCCCAGTTTAGAATACTCTAAATTCCACCCCACAGCCCCAAACCCAAACTGAACTGCCCCTCCTCCCGCCGGCCGATTCCTTTTGTCCAGCTTCCCCGTCCAAGGTGCTAACCCCCTCCCCTCTACCTGGCTCAGGTTACAGGCTTAAAGATCCTGTCCCTCACCTAAAGACATCCCTGGCTCTCCCATCCCCCACACCGACAGTCCCTACTCCATCACACATTCAAATTTATTTTGATGGAAAATGATAGTTCAATGACGCCAAGCCATGGACACACCACCACCTCCCACAGTGATCTGTCCTAGTGCTTAATTACCCTCACAGCTAGGAAACAGCATTTTATTTCAGGGTTGAATTTGTCCAGCTCTAACTTCCAGCCACTGGATGTTGTTATGGCTTTGTCTGCTAGCCTGGAAAGTGCCTAGGTGTCAGCTCTTTTCCATGTGTCAGAACCTAGATGATGTCACCTCTCAACCTTGTCTTTGATAAGCGGATTAGATTGGGCTCCTCAAACCTCACATCATACATCTTGTTTTCCATCCTCTGAATCATTTTTGTGGCTCTCCTCTGAACCTTCTCTGGTATTGCCACATCCTTCTTGAGGTGCGGACACCAGGACTGGACACAGTATTCTAGCATCAGCCGGACCAGGCTGTGTACAGAGGCAAGATCACTTCCCTATTTCTACTGGAAAGTCCTTTTTTATACATCCATGGAGCACATTAGCCCTTTTTGCCACAGGCTTGCACTCACGGCTCATGTTGAGGCCACACAAAGTCCTGCTTCCCAAGACAAAGTCTCATGTCCATAGGCGCTGACTCCACGGGTGCGCCAGCCGCAGAGCACCCATGGGGAAAAATTAGTGGGTGCTCTATACCCACCAGCAGCCAAGCTCCTTTCAGTTCAGGGCAACCCCCTCAATCAGGACAGGCTCAGGACAGTTTGGCTGCCCTTTATTCATACAACAAAGGTAACGTGGATAACAATGTTTCATTCCCCCAGTATTCAGGAGTGAAGTGATTTGTATCCCAACACCAGTCAATGTTGATCACTTTGGGCAACATGGCTCTGTCTGCTGGATACCGACGCAGAGTGGGAGTGTTCAAGTAAATACAGTCTGGTCCTGAAGCCTTTCTCCTCCCCAGCTAGCTGTCCGGGGGAGAGCTCCTTTGGACCCTGCTTACTCCTATACTGCAAGTTTTTAAATCAAAATATCATGTGGTACTAAGGCAAATGCCATGGAGAAATCCAAGTACTCTGTACTTTTTGTGGTGAAGTGGGGCTATTCTTAATGTTTTCTCTAAATAATGTGGGAGGGCCTCAGTTTCTGGCTGAGTCTCTGACTCCTGGCAACTAATGGCTAGGGCCCCTCCTCTGCAAAGGTGCCAACTGAAGGTGTTGGAGAACAAAGAGATCGGGTGACCTCCTGGCCTGGGAAAGGAACTGAGCAGAGAGGAGGGGCTGGAGGAGTTTTCAGTCTAGAGCTGGCTGGGGACGAGGATCGAAGTGCAGACGTGGGGGTCTGGTTCACTGCCACCTCAGAATCGACCCGGCTGAAGGGTCCCGTTTGCTGTATTTACCAGCTCTGTTTTAGACCTTGTTCCTGTCGTCTACTAAATCTCTGTTTTACTGGCTGCCTGAGAGTCACGTCTGACTGTGAAGTGGGGAGGCAGGACCCTGTGGCTTCCTCAGGACCCCACTGGGGCGGGCTCGCTGTGGGAAGTGCATAGAGGGACAGAGGATGCTGAATGCTCCAAGGAGAGACCCAGGAGGTGAAGCAGTGTGAGCTTCTTGCCCTGGAGACAGTCTGCTCCAAGGGAGAGGAGGCTCCCCAAAGTCCTGCCTGGCTTTGTGGGGAGCAGTTCCAGAGCATCGCCCAGGGACTCCGTGACATCTTTATCACACTGTGCCTTTAGCAACTTGACCTGTAATCCTGTAAACTAGGCTTGACAAGCCCTACCTTCCATGAAACCTTGCCGACTGACTGGCATCCATTATATTTTTAGCCTCTATCGAAAAAGAAGTAGAGTTCCAAATGAACCATTCCATTATTCTGCCCAGGATCGACATGAGGTGAACAGGTCTGTAGTTCCCTGGGGAGTTCCTTTTACCCCTTTTAAATATTGGAACTACACCAGGAGGCCTCCAGTCCTTTGGAACTGGCGTTTTCCAAGACTTGTTATACATTAGCCTTGGTGGTTCCGAGAGCTCCTTGGCCAGTTTCTTTGAGAGCCTGGTGTGTAACCTATTGATCTGAAAGTTTACATGTTAGTTTGAATGTAGAGGGGTTTACTCACCACTGGTGCCCCCTTCACAACTGGGCAGAGAGTGGCTGGCTCGCTGCTTCTCACACCCCCTGTTGACAACTACTGTGGCCCTGCGGTGGTCTCTTTCTTCCCATGACTCAGCCCTCCGGCTCGGTCACATTTAGCCTCACCTCTTCTGGGGTAACAAAGTCCCACAGAAACAAATACACGCTCCCTCCGCCCAGTCTGTGGCCCTCCATTCTGGGCCTGATGGACCATACGGTCCATAGACCCTTTTCCCGGGGCTTCGAGTCATCTACCCCCGTTCTCAGGAACCTTCACGCCCCCTTCCCTGTGGCTAGCGGAGGAACCCAGGCCTGCCCCCTACACTGGGCTCCAGTCCAGGAACCTAGGCCAGGCAGTCATGGGTCACCCCACCAGACTCCCTGCTGCCACCTCCCTGCACTTCCTCCTCGCCCTGCAAGGGCCTGGCTGTTCCCCCAGGTCTCCTCACTCCTTGCTCCCCGGTGAGGGACTGAGGAGCTTGCACTGCAAACGCCCTCTGTGTCTACCCCTACCCTCAGCCCCCCAGCTGGGTTCCTCACTACCTGACCATGGCCCATCCTCCTAGTGTACCCAGGTGGGTTAACTGGCCTCTCAGGCCCACGTCAGCCTTTTCAGCACCGGTGGGGTAGGCACCTCATCACACGTCCCCCGTCTTCCATTGGGTTTTTAAACATGTTTTGTTGCTGCTGTCACAGCTCCATTTAAGGAGGATGTTTTTTGACCACAGTAACTTCCTGTTTGTGAAATCGTGGCATTTGGGACATCCGGTGGGATGGCCTTGAACAATTCCAGTTCTTGTAACGCTACTGTGGTGGGGCAAGTCCATCCTGCCACAGCCATCCAACCGGAAACACATGTGCCCAGTCAGCCGTGCCGAGAATTGCTTTAAGTGTTGGGAAATTGGGCCTTTAACTGGACAGCGACCGTTGATTTTCAGTAACTCTTGGAACACTGGGGAACTCCCAGAAGGAAGCCAATGTCGCTAGAGCAGTGCGTCTAGTTCTGCTGTCCACAGTTCAAGAAGGACGTTGATAACTGAGAAGGTTCAGAGAGAAGCCACAAGAATGAGTAAGCGATTGAAAAAACCTGCCTCGCAGTGAGAGACGCAAAGAGCTCCGTCTAGTTAACTTAACAAGGGTTACGGGGTGACTTGATCAGTCTATGGGCACCTGCAGAGGGAACCCGTGTTTAATACTGGGCTCTTCAGAAGAAGATCTAACATGATTCATTGGATGGAAGTTGAAACTAGACACATTCAGACTGGAAATAAGGTGTCCGTTTTTGATAGCGGGAGTGTAGCAGAGTGGATCTCTGCTCCGGCCTGGAAGGGGTTAAAACAGCCCTGGATAAGGGCTGGGGCTGGAGAAAGCAGCCTTTTAGGCTGGGCTGATTAGGGAAGTGGCTGCAGCTGGGGCCATGCCCCAAACTTAGCGACAGGGCCTAATAAGAAGGCCAGGGAAGCCAAGGGCAGACAGTCTTCCTCTGCCTGTAGAGGGAGAAGGGCCTGGCTGCTGAGAACCAGAGCAGGTACCTAGGGTAAGGCAGTGCTGGAGAAAGGCAGAGGGGCTGGGGAGCTCCTGCCTGGAAAGCCCCAGGCTGCGGCCTAGAATTAGGCCAGGAGGCACTGGGGTTGTAGGGTGCGACCCAGGGGTAGGCCAAGGCAGCAGGTTCAAACCCCTTTGCTGATGATGAGTGGCTGATACTGCAGTCTGCCCCAGGGTGTGGGGCTAGACAATGACTGGCAGTAGCCCAGACTGGGGCAAAGTGGGGCTAGAGGGTGGAGGGATCCCAGGGAGGGGAAACTCCTAAGAAAGAGGAAGGGGTTACTGCCAGGGGGCAGAACCCCATGTAAAAGGGGCACTGAGGACCAGGGAGGGACATGGGGCCTGTAGCAGGAAACAAGGCGGATCACTGGCCTGCAGAGGGCGCTCCAGGCTGGAACCTGAGCTAATTCCCAAAGCAACCAGCAGGAGGCGCCGCGGGGGTGAGTCGTGCCGGGTTACAGGGAGTCATTAACCATTGGAGCAAGTTACCAAGGGCTGCAATGCATTCGCCATCACTGACTGTCACGGGGTCCCCGGGCGATGCTCTGGAACTGCTCCCCACAAACTAGACAGGACTCTGGGGAGCCTCCTCTCCCTCGGAGCAGACTGTCTGCCGGGCAAGAAGCTCACACGGCTTCACCTCCTGGGTCTCTCCTTGGAGCATTCAGCATCCTCCGCCCCTCCATGTGCTTCCCACAGCGAGTCCACCCCAGCTGGGTCCTGGGGGAGCCACAGGGTCCTGCACCCCCACTTTGCAGTCAGACATGACTCTTAGCCAATGTGGCAAAGTACCTGCTTCTGCTTAGCAGGCTCAGTCCTTTTTAGCCTTGGAGACACAGGCTTGGGCAAAGCAAATCCTTCCAGGTCGCACAGGGTCTGGCTGATCCTTCCCTCAGTCAGTCCCTTGTGCTGGTTTTCTCCCCTTCTGGGGACAGAGCACAGCCTTCCTTGCTGGAAGGGTTCAGAGCCTCGCTGCACCTAACTTGCTGGCAGCTTCCCTGCTTCTCCCACTCTCTCCTCCCTGCTTCCATGCCAGGAGGGTTTAAAAAGGTCTCCAGCAGTTGGGGCCAGCTGAACCTAATTAGTTCCCTGGTAACTCCTGTTCCAGCTGAACCTTATTTCCCCCTGGTTATCTCTCCTCAGTGGTTTGGGAGAGGCCTTTTAACCCCCTGGGACTAATTACTACCCCTTCCTTTGTTGCCATTTGTCCTGGTTTGTCACACAAGCCAGTAACACAGAGGTTTATTCGATGACAGGAACAGGGTCTAAAACAGAGCTTGTAGGTACAGAGAACCGGACCCCTCGGCCCCCCACAGCCCCCTCCCCACACACGTCCCTGCCCCCCCGCCCCTCACATAGCCCCCACCCCTACCCCATCCCCCACAGCCCCCTCCCCACACACCTCCCTGCCCCCTGCCTCTCACATAGCCCCCACCCCCCACAGCCCCCTCCCCACACACCTCCCTGCCCCCCGCTCCTCACATACCCCATCCCCCACAGCCCCCTCCCCACACACCTCCCTGCCCCTCACATACCCCCATCCCCCACAGCCCCCTCCCCACACACCTCCCTGCCCCCCGCTCCTCACATACCCCATCCCCCACAGCCCCCTCCCCACACACCTCCCTGCCCCCCGCCCCTCACATAGCCCCCATCCCCCACAGCCCCCTCCCCACACACCTCCCTGCCCCCCCCGCCCCTCACATAGTCCCCACCCCTACCCCATCCCCCACAGCCCCCTCCCCACACACCTCCCTGCCCCCTGCCTCTCACATAGCGCCCACCCCCCAAAGCCCCCTCCCCACACATGTCCCTGCCCCCCCGCCCCTCACATAGCCCCCACAACCCCCACACTCCCACCCTCCTTACATAGCCCCCACCACTACCCCATCCCCCACAGCCCCCTCCCCACACACCTCCCTGCCCCCCCCCGCCCCTCACATAGTCCCCACCCCTACCCCATCCCCCACAGCCCCATTCTGGGGGGCAGTGAGCCAGACCCCCACGTCTGCACTTCGATCCTTGTCCCAGCCAGCTCCAGACTGAAATCCCCTCCTCTGTGCTCAACCCCTTTCCCGGGCCAGGAGGCCACCTGACCTCTTTGTTCTCCCACACCTTTAGCATCCCCTTGCAGGGGGGAAGGGCCTGGCCATTAGTTGCCAGGGGACAGAGGGTCGGCCAGGAACTGAGGGCCCCCCTCCCCCCCAGTATTCAGAGGAAACATTACAACAGCCCCACTTTGTCACAGTCCCCATGTTTAAACCAAGGTGGGATCTTTTTCTAAGAGATCTGCCCTGGGAATTATTTGGGGAAAGTTCTCTGGCCTGTGCCGTGCAGGGGGGTCGGACCGGTCCCAGGCCCTGTGCCGTGCAGGGGGGTCGGACCGGTCCCAGGCCCTGTGCCGTGCAGGGGGGTCGGACCGGTCCCAGGCCCTGTGCCGTGCAGGGGGGTCGGACCGGTCCCAGGACCTGTGCCTTGCAGGGGTCAGACTGGACCTAGGCCCTGTGCCGTGCAGCGGTTAGACTAGGTGATCACACTGGTCCCTTCTGGCCCTGGACTCCATGAAGGTGAGTATGGAGTGGCAGAGCTGAGTCACTGCAGAGCTGGGAGAAGAACAGGGTGTACTGGGAGATGAGCCTGGAGCCAAGCCCCGTGAGGGGGCAGAGGGGCAGGAGCAGCTGAAGGGGCCTGGCAGGAGCAGCAGCAGGGCAGGGGGAGGTGTGAATGCCCAGGGGTGGGGAGGCAGAATTCCAAGGCAGAAGCTCAGCTGTGACCACAGCAGCCAGGGCAAGGAAACCTTTACAGTGACAGTTTTGGTGCTGAGTGAGTTTGGTCTCCTGCAGGTCTCAGCGGCAGCCGAGGAGGATTTTCTGGATTGCCGGATTCCTAAGCCTGGGACTTGTGTGTCTTTGTGGATGTGGGCTATGCACCTGCATCTAGAGCAGATTTCTGATAGCAGGCGGTGTGACAATGCGGTTCTGGTGGGACCCAACTGAGAGTGCCAATTCAGGACAAATCACTTAAACAGGGCAGTCACAGCCCCAGGCTGGGGTTCTTCCACCTCTAAGGCACCAAACCAGCCAGACAAAGAGGACTTCGGTCTCACCCCTCTGGCTAACCACAAGTCACACAAGCGGTTTCCTTAGACACTCCAGTCTCCTAATATCACCACCAGTCCCACTTGTCCTGGGGATGAATGGTTATGAAAACCAGCATCCCAATAAGAGAAATCGGTTCTCTCGATCCCAAAGAATCAAGCCCCAGACCCAGGTCAATATACACATCAGATCTTACCCACAAATCACGCTGTTGCCAATCCTTTAGACTCTAAAATCTAAAGGTTTATTCATAAAAGGAAAAAGATAGAGATGAGAGCTAGAATTGGTTAAATGGAATCAATTCCGTACAGTAATGGCAAAGTTCTTAGTTCAGGCTTGTAGCAGTGATGGGATAAACTGCAGGTTCAAATCAAGTCTCTGGAACATCCCCCACTGGGATGGGTCATTCAGTCCTTTGTTCAGAGCTTCAGTTGGTAGCAAAGTCCCTCGAGAGGTAAGAAGCAGGATTGAAGACCAGATGGAGATGAGGCATCAGCCTTTCATAGGCTTTTCCAGGTGTAACAACCTCTTTGTTCTTACTGTGGAAAGTTACAGCAAAATGGAGTCTGGAGTCACATGGGCAAGTCCCTGCATACTTTGCAGAGTTACAAGGCGTATCTGCCTTCTCCCCATGGCTTAATTGTGTAGCTGATGGTCCTTAATGGGCCATCAAGCAGGCTAGGCAGAGCTAACACCAACTTGTCTGGGATGTTTCCCAGAAGCGAGTTTAAAATTTAAAATACAGTATAGAGCCAATATTCATAACTTCAGTTACAAAGAGATACATACATATAGATTCATAGACTCTAGGACTGGCAGGGACCTCTAGAGAGATCGAGTCCAGTCCCCTGCCCTCATGGCAGGACCAAATACTGTCTAGACCATCCCTGATAGACATTTATCTAACCTACTCTTAAATATCTCCGGAGATGGAGATTCCACAACCTCCCTAGGCAATCTATTCCAGTGTTTAACTACCCTGACAGTTAGGAACTTTTTCCTAATGTCCAACCTTAATCTCCCTTGCTGCAGTTTAAGCCCATTGCTTCTTGTTCTGTCATTGGAGGGGAAGGTGAACAAGTTTTCTCCCTCCTCCTGATGACACCCTTTTAGATACCTGAAAACTGCTATCATGTCCCCTCTCAGTCATCTCTTTTCCAAACTAAATAAACCCAATTCTTTCAGCCTTCCTTCATAGGTCATGTTCTCAAGACCTTTAATCATTCTTGTTGCTCTTCGCTGGACCCTCTCCAATTTCTCCACATCTTTCTTGAAATGCGGCATCCAGAACTGGACACAATACTCCAGTTGAGGCCTAACCAACGCACAGTAGAGCGGAAGAATGACTTCTCGTGTCTTGTTTACAACACACCTGTTAATGCATCCCAGAATCACATTTGCTTTTTTTGCAACAGTATCACACTGTTGACTCATATTTAGCTTCTGGTCCACTATGACCCCTAGATCTCTTTCTGCCATACTCCTTCCTAGACAGTCTCTTCCCATTCTGTATGTGTGAAACTGATTGTTCCTTCCTAAGTGGAGCACTTTGCATGTGTCTTTATTGAACTTCATCCTGTTTACCTCAGACCATTTCTCCAATTTGTCCAGATCATTTTGAATTTTGACCCTGTCCTCCAGAGCAGTTGCAATCCCTCCCAGTTTGGTATCGTCTGCAAACTTAATAAGCGTACTTTCTACGCCAACATCTAAGTCGTTGATGAAGATATTGAACAGAGCTGATCCCAAAACAGACCCCTGCGGAACCCCACTTGTTATACCTTTCCAGCAGGATTGGGAGCCATTAACAACTACTCTCTGATATATAAAGTGATACATACATATAGACACCATAATTTTAACCAGCCACCCCTAACATGGTCTTAGACAGCTTATATGACCCCCTTTACCTAGGATTTGGTGCCGCTACAGGACCTTGGTTGCAACCCATGTTCTATATGGTCCCAGTTTATATCAATAACGTCACACCCCCAACGCAAAATTGATGCAGGAAGGGATGACACAGACATCACTGACTGCATCCTAAGGATCCCCTATTCGGGACAATGCATCAGCTACAATATTCTCCTTCCCCCTTATGTGGATTAGATCCATTTCATACTCTTGAAGGGCTAAACTCCAGCGCAGCAACCTGGAGTTGGTACCTTTGGCCCTGTGCAGCCAGACCAGAGGGGCCTGATCACTCAACACAGTGAATTTTTGGTTGCACAAATAGGGCTTAAGCTGCCTGACAGCCCAGACAATGGCATAACGTCCCCTCTCAATGGGAGCGTAATTTTGCTCAGTGGGGGACAATTTCTTGCTTAGGTACGCCACGGGATGTCTCTTACCCCCCGCCCCTCTTGCATTAGCACTGCCCCCAGCCCAGTATTGGAAGCATCGGTACACAGCGAAAAAGGCTTTTCAAAATGTGGGTTGGCCAAAACAGGCTCTTTGGCCAAAGCCTCTTTATGCTCTGAAATCCCTGCTCACAGGCCTCTGTCCATTGCACCCAGTCTGGTTTTTCCTTTTTCGTCAGGTCTGTGATGGGAGCAGCAATGTCACTGAATCCCTATACAAACCTCCTGTAATAGTTGACCAGAGCAATGAACGATTGGACCTGCCTCTTAGTTCTAGGGGTAAGCCAGTTCTTAATGGCCTCCACCTTTAAAGGCTCAGGGCGCAGTCGCCCATTGCCCACCCTGTCACCCAGGTAGGTCATCTCAGCAGCTCCCATTCTGCATTTAGAAACCTTAACAGTTAGATTGGCCTCCCTGAGCCGGTGCAGCACAATCCCTATGTGGTTATGGTGATCTCGCCATGAACTGCTGAAGATGGCCAGGTCGTCTATATGGGCCCTGGCAAAAGATTCTAATCCCCGTAGGACCTCATTTATAAGTCTCATGAAAGTAGCTCCAGAATTTTGCATCCCAAGGGCAACACTTTGAATTAATAAAGGCCAGATTCCACTGTGAAAGCGGATTTTCCTTGTGCCTCAGCATCTAGGGGTATGTGCCAGTACCCCCTAGTCAGATCCAGGGTGCTTATAAACTGTGCCCCTCCCAGTGTGTCTAATAGATCCTCTGTTCTGAGTGTGGGGTAAAGGTGAGGCTGAGTTATAGCATTTAGCTTCCTATAATGCACACACAACCTCATGGTCTTATCCGTTTTTGGCACCATTACAATGGGAAAGGCCCAGGGGCTCATGGATCTGGTGATTACTCCCATTGTCAACATGCTTTCCACCTCTTCCTGGATCTGCCTTTGTCCTGTAAGCTCTGCTAGGGGCTGGGGGCGGGGGGGGAGGGAATCCACTGTCTGAATGGAGTGTGTCATCCTATCAGTGAGCCCTGGCCTGTTGGAGAATGTTCGCTTGTGGTGTCTTAACAACATCAGCAACTCCTTCCTTTGAGGGGGGGTTAAACCCTCCCCCATCTCAATGCTCTCGAGAGGCGTCTCCTCCTGGCTTTCAGCAACCATGTCAATCAAAGGGACGGACTCTGCCTCTTCCTCAGCGCTGCAGATCATGTTCACATTTACCTCCCTTGCATGGTAGGCCTGCATTCTGTTCACATGCACTGTCTGCACACTTCCCCAGCCATGGGGTCTTCTCACATCATAGGTAACTTCATTAAACCTTTCCACCACCTCCACGGGTCCAGTCCAAACATCCTTCATCTTGTTCTTCCGGACAGGATCCAGCACCAACCCTCTGTCCCCTATTTCAAATGCTCTCTCCTGAGCATCTCTGTCATACCAGGCTTTCTGAGTATCCTGGCTCTCTTCCAGATTCCGCTCAACCAACTTCATCATCTCCTGCAAACTCTCCTTGAACTGAGCCACATACTCAGTCACCGGCTGCTCTGCCCCCTCAGTATTACCTTCCCATGAGTCACGACCCAAATCCAGGGACCCCCGGACCTGCCTGCCACAGAGCAATTCAAAGGGAGCAAACCCAGTAGACTCTTGGGGCACACTCCTTGGGGCACAATAGATACAGCAGCATAACACCACAGTCATTCTGGCCTCTATCTACAGACATTTTCAAGCTCAACTTCAGGGTTCCATTGAACTTTTCCTGTAGGCCATTAGTCTGGGGGTGGTAGGGAGCAGCTTTCAGGTGCCTCACCCCACATAACTCCCACAACTGCATGAAAACCACAGACATGAAGTTAGACCCACGGTCAGACAATATTTCTTTAGGAAAACCCACTCTGCTAAAAATAGAGAACAAGGCCACTGCCACTGTCTCTGCCTCAATATTAGCCAAGGCTACAGCCTCAGGATATCGGGTAGAAAAATCTACCACCACCAGGATGTATTTCTTCCCATTTCTGGAAGGTTTTGGGAATGGCCCCACAATATCCACAGCCACTCTGGCAAAAACCTCCCCTATAATGGGCAGAGGCTGGAGGGGCACCTTGCTAGGCCCCCTTTAATCCCTTACGCTTCTGGCACAGTTCGCAGCTCCTGCAGTAATCTCTCACCATCTCAAAGAGGTGGGGCCACTAGAAATTTTGCTGCAGCCTGTCACACGTTTTGCCTATACCCAGATGTCTTGCAAATGGACCATCATGAGCCAACTTCAACAATTCATTGCGGTAACTCTCAGGTACCACAAGCTGTTTGCGAGCTGCCGCTTGGGAATTCTTCCTTCCCCTGGGCGGCTCCCTATACAACAGCCCATCCTGCATGAAGAACCTGCCTCTCTCTTCACTGGCTGGGACCTGACTCTGAGCATCATTCCTGGTTCTCTCTAGAGATACGTCACTCTGCTGAGCCACCATGAATTGACTCTGGCTTTTGTCTGAATTCAGAACCATCTCTGACATTTCACACAAACCCTCGCCTGATCCATCTTGAGAGACACTCTCTGTCTGTTCGCCGTCCCCCTCACTGCCATCAGTCCGGGTATCTGCCACAGACCCTAACTCTCTCTGTGACTTGGCCACCACATTCACTTGGCCAGGCACCCCCAGTATGTTATTTCCTACCAAAACATCAGCCGGAATTAAATCTCAGACAGCAGCCTTTACATTCCCTGTAAAGCCGTCCCACTCAAGGTGGATTCTAGCCATTGGCAGGTCCACAGAGTATTCAGATAATGCCACTATCATCACATATTCCCCAGGCAACATGTCCTCTGGCTTCACCAGATGTCCCTTGACTATAGTTACACCCGAGCCAGTGTCTCGCCATCCCATGCATTCAACACCATTGACCTTTGCCTCCATAATAAACCTCTCACTCCCTTGCCAAGCCTCAGTCCTGACATAGCTGGTGAGCTGATCCCCTCCCCCCAGAGCACTGGAGACAAGGGGGTTGGCACTAGCCACTGCTCTGCTTGCCCCTGGACTCAAGGTGGTGCTGTTGTGGCTTGGCTCAGCCTGGGTGCTCAGGGTAATGGAGTTGGCATTTACTGCTGGCTTTGGGCTGCCCTTCAGTGTTAGGCAATCGGGTCTTATGTGGCCAGTCACACCACAGTGATAGCACGTTACCTGTTCCGTCCTGGGATGCAAGCTCCTACCCTCCAGGCCCCCTTTAGAAGAGTCAGGGCCAGGTTTACCTTTAAATCTTTCCCTCCTCTTGAACTGGGGTGAATGGTGATTATTTTTCCCTGGGGGTTTACACCCTTCCCGAGCCCTGTTTTGGGTATGGGCATCCGCAATCTCTGCAGCCCGTAGGACTGACTCAGGGTCCCTATCACACACAGCTGCTCTCACGTGGTCAGGCACAATGTTTAAGAACTGTTCCAAAGTTATTAAATCCAGCAGTTTTTCAAAACTCCCATGTGCCTTTGCTCCCATCACCCGCTTCTTAACAAAACCCATCAGCTTATGAGCACATTCTACAAAAGTACAGTCATTAGACATCTTAAATTCTCTAAATTTAACTCTGTAAGATTCAGAAATAACCTTGAACCTCCTTAACACCTCTATAAGGTGCCACAGGATTCTTTGCTGCTCCTTAACACAGAATCTTTAAACCGCCCATAATTTAAGGCTTCTTGTTCCCTCAATTCATTAAATACCTCCCTGGCTTTTCCAGTCAGTCTGGTCAGCAGGACGGGCATTCACTGATCATCGGAGATCCGGTACAGATGGCAGAGGCATTTAAAGGTAGACAAAAGCTCCTCTATATCCTTAGTATCATTGTAGACGGGACACATCCTTTCCCAGTTTTTCTCGTGGTGCTGCGTATGTGGAGTACCAGGTGGTAATGACTTTCTCTACTCTTCCATTACTTGGAGCTGCAGTTTGGCCATCTCCTGTTGCATCTTGTGAGTCTCCTGTTCAGCAGCCAGCAGCTCCAGACGCCCCTTATGAGCTCTATCTTCTCTCTCATCAGCCTCTTTCTCTAATTCAGCTATTTTTGGCTTCTCCAGCAAATGAAGATCTGTTAGATTCCATTCATGCTCAAGCTGCAGTTTATCTGTTGCCTTTTGCCCTCTATTTTTTTCTGCATCCTCAGGTAAGGGCTGCGCTCTTGCCCCCTGATCATTAGCCATTAACAAATTTCTGAGTTAGTCATTTGCAGCTTTCTTTCTAAAGCTTATCCCATTTTCTGAACACAAATTTTCCAGGGCTTTTCTGCCAAGTCCCCCATATGTTCTTTGCTCAGCCATTGCAGCAGCTCTTTAACCAATCAAACCCTCAAAACCAAAATTCCAATTTGGATAGTGTGGGGTTCTGACCCAAAGCTTAACTGAGGTGCCAATTCAGGACCAATTGCTCAAACAGGGCAGTCACAGCCCTAGGCTGGGGTTTTTCCACCTCTAAGGCCATGGCTACACTGGTGCTTTACAGCGCTGCAACTTTCGCACTCAGGGGTGTGAAAAAACACCCCCCTGAGCGCTGCAAGATACAGCGCTGTAAAGCGCCAGTGTAAACAGTGCCCCAGCGCTGGGAGCGCGGCTCCCAGCGCTGCAAGTTAATCCCCATGAGGAGGTGGAGTACGTGCAGAGCTGGGAGAGCTCTCTCCCAGCGCTGGCGCTGCCACCACACTCACACTTCAAAGCGCTGCCATGTGCAAGTGTAGCCATACCCTAAGGCAAACCAAACCAGCCAGACAAAAAGGACTTCGGTTTCACCCCACTGGCCAACCACAAGTCACACAAGCAATTTCCTTAGACACCCCAGTCTCCCAGTATCACCACCAGTGCCACCTGTCCTGGGGATGAATGGGTATGAAAACCAACACCCCAATCAGGGGTGGCTCCAGGCCCCAGCACGCCAAGCGCGTGCTTGGGGCGGCAAGCTGCGGCGGGCGCTCTGCCAGTCGTCGCGAGGGTGGCAGGCAGGCTGCCTTCGGGGGCTTGCCTGTGGAGGGTCCGCTGGTCCCGCGGCTTAGGCAGCCCTCCCGCAGGCGTGCCTGCCTGCCGTGGTTGGGGCGGCGAAATGCCTAGAGCCTCCCCTGACCCCAATAAAAGAAAACAGCTGGGATGGGTCATTCAGTCCTTTATGCAGAGCTTCAGTTTGTAGCAAAGTCCCCCCAGAGGTAGGAAGCAGGATTGAAGACCAGATGGAGATGAGGCATCAGCCTTATATAGGCTCTTCCAGGTGTAAGAACACTTCTTTGTTCTTACTGTGGAAAATTACAGCAAAATGGAGTCTGCAGTCACATGGGCCAGTTTCTGCACACCCTGCTGAGTCACAAGGCGTATCTGCCTCCTCTCAACGGGTCAATTGTGTAGCTGATGGTCCTTAATGGGCCGCTAAGTAGAGCTAACACCAACTTGTCTGGGGTGTCACCCAGACGCACAGCATATGTTTCAGGTACAGACAGTATAGATCCAATATTCATAACTAACTACAAAGTGACACATGCACACAGACAGCATAGTCATAACCAGCAACCCATAACCTGGTCTTAGGCACCTTATATGACCCCCTTTACATAAGATCTGGTGCCACTACAGGACCTTGGTTGCAACCATGTTCTATATGGTCCCAGTTTATATCAATAATGTCACAATGAGGCACTTAAAAAACAAAGGAAGAAAACTGGGAGGGGAATTAAGCAATGGACCAGCTCTCCCAGGCATGCGGGGGAGTCTCCAGCCCATGCGTTTCAGTGCCGAGTGGGTGTTGCTTTGCAAAGCTCCAGTCCAGCTGAAGCAGAAGCTCCTGGGTTGGCTGCAGGTGTCACTGGGTGAAGAGGCTCTGGCCTGGAAATCGATGGAGCGCTGGCATTAGTGCGCCCGCTGGAACGCCAGGGTGGCACAGCTGACAGCCAGTGCGGTGTGGGATGTGCCGTCTCAGTAATGCCCCTTTTTTTTCCAGAGATTGGAGCGATCAGAGTGACAACTATAAGTTGTGTGGAACAATAAGAGGTGGTGTCATAAGCAGTGACAGATGCTATTCTTATCAGAAGAAGCCAGGGATCTGTGAGAAGGCATCCAGCCAACCCAGCTCAGACAGGACGTGGGTTCCTTGGAGTCCCTGAAGAGATAATCAGTGAGAGCCCTACAGGACCCTCCTGTAAGTCAGGACACAATCCCCGTAGTGGGGACATCCCGGGAGAGGTGCAGGTTTGCAGGGCGGTGCTGGGGCAGCAGGGCACACAAGGGCATGGAAACGGGGGGTTTGCAGGGTGGTGCTGGGGGGGTCAGGGGAGTGGTGGGTTTGCAGGGTGGTGCTGGGGGAGCAGGGCACACAGGAATGGGCAGGTTGCACATTGGTGCTGGGGGGGCAGGGCACATGGCAGGCACGGGAGCAGGGGGTTTGCAGGGTGTGCTGGGGGGTCAGGGGAGTGGTGGGTTTGCAGGGTGGTGCTGGGGGAGCAGGGCACACAGGAATGGGCAGGTTGCACATTGGTGCTGGGGGGCAGGGCACATGGCAGGCACGGGAGCAGGGGGTTTGCAGGGTGTGCTGGGGGGTCAGGGGAGTGGTGGGTTTGCAGGGCAGTGCTGGGAGGCAGGGCACACAGGGGCATGGGGGGGTTGCAGGGCAGTGCTGGGGGGAAGGGCACATGCCTGGCAGGGCTGTGGGAGTGGTTGTGGGGCAGTGCCAGGGGGCAGGGCACATGGAGTCAGGGGAGCAGTGGGTTTGCAGGGTGGGGCTGGGGAAGCAGGGTACACAGGGGGCAGGGGTGTGGAGGGGGTTGTGGGGCGGTGCTGGAGGAGCAGAGCAGTCAGGGGCAGAGGTGGGGAGGTTTGTAGGGTGATGCGGGGGGGCAGGGTACACGGGGTTGGGGGACCAGTGGGTTTGCAGGGTGGTGTTGGGGGGAAGGGCACATGGGAGGAGGGTTGTGGGAGGGGTTGTGGGGCAGTGCTGGTGGGGCAGGGCACACCGGGTTGGAGCAGTGGGTTTGCAGGGTAGGGCTGGGGGAGCAGGGCACATGAGGGGCAGGGGCATGGGGGGGTTGCAGGGTGGGGCTGGGGAGCAGAGCAGTCGGGGCAGGGGCGGGGGGGTTTGCAGGGTGGTGCTGGGGGGGCAGAGTACACAGGGTTGGGGGACCAGTGGGTATGCAGGATGGGGCTGGGGGAGCAGGGCACATGGGGGCCAGGTGTGTGGGGGGGTTGTGGGGCAGTGCTGGGGGAGCAGGGCACACGGGGGTAGGGGCATGGGGGGTTGCAGGGTGAGGCTGGGAGATCAGGGCACATGGGGGGCAGGGGCATGGGGGGTTTGTAGGGCGATGCTGGGGGAGCAGGGCACACAGAGGAGGGTTGCGGGGTGGTGCTGGGGGAGCAGAGCAGTGGGGGGCAGGGGTGGGGGGGTTTGTAGGGAGGTGCTGGGGGATCAGGGCACACAGGGTTGGGGGAGCAGTGGGTTTGCAGGGTGGGGCTGGGGGAGCAGGGCACATGGGGGGCAGGGGTGTTGGGGGGTTTGTAGGGCGATGCTGGGGGAGCAGGGCACACAGAGGAGGGTTGCGGGGTGGTGCTGGGGGAGCAGAGCAGTGGGGGGCAGGGGTGGGGGGGTTTGTAGGGAGGTGCTGGGGGATCAGGGCACACAGGGTTGGGGGAGCAGTGGGTTTGCAGGGTGGGGCTGGGGGAGCAGGGCACATGGGGGGCAGGGGTGTTGGGGGGTTGCAGGGCGGTGCTGGGGGAGCAGAGCAGTCGGGGACAAGGGTGAGGGGGTTTGTAGGGCGATGCCGGGGGAGCAGGGCACATGGCAGGCAGGGGCGGAGGGGGTTCAGGGTGGGGCTGGGGGGAAGGGCACATGGGAGGCAGGGGTATGTGGGGGTTTGTAGGGTGATGCTGGGGGAGCAGGGCACTTGGCGGACAGCGGTGGGGGGGTTCAGGGTGGGGCTGGGTGGAAGGGCACATGGGGGCAGGGGCAGGGGGGGTTGCAGGGCGGTGCTGGGGGAGCAGAGCAGTTGGGGGGCAAGGATGGGGGGGTTGTAAGGCGATGCCGGGGGAGCAGGGCACATGGCAGGCGGGGGGGGGGCTTCAGGGTGGGGCTGGGGGGAAGGGCACATGGAGGGCAGAGGCGGGGGTTTCAGGGTGGGGCTGGGGGGAAGGGAACATGGGGGGCAGAGGCGGGGGTTTCAGGGTGGGGCTGGGGGGAAGATCACATGGGGGGCAGAGGCGGGGGTTTCAGGGTGGGGCTGGGGGAAGATCACATGGGGGGCAGAGGCGGGGGTTTCAGGGTGGGGCTGGGGGGAAGGGCACATGGGGGACAGAGGCGGGGGTTTCAGGGTGGGGCTGGGGGGAAGGGCACATGGGGGGCAGAGGCGGGGGTTTCAGGGTGGGGCTGGGGGAAGATCACATGTGGGGCAGAGGCGGGGGTTTCAGAGTGGGGCTGGGGGGAAGGGCACATGGGGGGCAGAGGCGGGGGTTTCAGGGTGGGGCTGGGGGAAGATCACATGAGGGGCAGAGGCGGGGGTTTCAGGGTGGGGCTGGGGGAAGATCACATGGGGGGCAGAGGCGGGGGTTTCAGGGTGGGGCTGGGGGGAAGGGCACATGGGGGGCAGAGGCGGGGGGGTTGCGGGGCGGGGCTGGTCGAGCAGGGCACACGGATCAGCTGTGGGTGTCGTGGGTTGTGCTGGGGCGACAGGGCCGTGGGGGCCCCATGAGAGCGCCCGTCCCCCTCCTCACTGGCGCAGATCCCGGCTCCCTACAACTGCGAACGTGTGCGAACGAAAGCACCAGCCGGGCTCCCCCGCGGGCTCCACGGCACCAGTCGGGGAGATTCGCGTCGCCCTCGGCCTGCCCCAAATCAGCCGGCGCTGGGGCCCCACCTCGCCCCCTTCCCCTGGCAGCGGCGAGCCACAGGGTCGGCCCCCGCCCCCCAAGCCGTAGGAGGGGCACAGGCCCGACCTAGCTGGCGCTGCCATTCCAGCCGTCTGGGTCTCAGGCCTGGCCCAGCGCGGGCGGGGGACGGACCCTCCGGCCCAGCTCACCCTGTTTGTTCCCTTACAGCTCCCGCTGCTCCAGGCTCAGCTCCTGCTCCCAGGGCCGAGGACGCAGCACCCGAGGGCCGGCCCCACCCCACTCAGCCTTGCCCCCTGCTCCGGCCTGGAGCCCAGCCCCCCCGGCATGTGCCAGCTTGCCTGCTGGGCAGGGCTGGGGGCGTCATGGCCAGGAAAAGAGCCGCCCGCCCTCAGCAGACAGCCAGCCCCCTTCCCGCACGTGGGGCTGGGTCCCATGGGGGCGAGCGGCCCCGCTGAGCGTGGGCTCCCTGGCAGCTCCGCCCGCCCCGCTGCACTAAATGCCCCAGTGGGGCGGGCTCCGGGGAGGGCGCAGGGAACTGCTCTCAGCCCCCCAGACCCTCCTGCAGCCCCATGGCTGTGGGCGTTGCCCCATGCAGGGCAAGCAGCCTGCCCCTTTCTAACGGTGTTGGGCTCCCAGGCGGGCCGGTCGCTGGTGCGGGGCGATTTCTGCTGCCCACAGCCGGGCCTGGCGGGGATCGGGCGCTGCCTGGCAGCTGGGAGCAGCAGAGCAATGAGACAGGGCACCCACGGCCTGGGCCCAGGGCCTCCTGTGCACGGGGGGATGAGAGCCACCCCCCCCCTCCGCACCCGGCGTTTGATAGGTCAGCGGGTCAGGGCTCGGTGAGCACAACACGGCACCCCTGGTCCTGCCCCCGGGTGTCAGAGACAGAACATGGCACCCCCAGTCCTGCCCCCAGACTTCAGAGACAGAGACAGAACACCTCCCCACCCCACCCCACCCCACCCCCTGGGCTTCAGAGACACAGCACATCCCGTGCCCGTCCCCCCCCCCGGCTTCAGAGACTCAACACGCCCCCCCCCAACCCCCAGTTTTCAGAGACAGAACATGGCACCCCCAGTCCTGCCCCCAGACTTCAGAGACAGAGACAGAACACCTCCCCACCCCACCCCACCCCCTGGGCTTCAGAGACACAGCACATCCCGTGCCCGCCCCCACCCCCCACCCCCTGGGCTTCAGAGACACAGCACATCCCGTGCCCATCCCCCCCCCCACTCCCCTGGGGGTCAGAGACTCAACACGCCCCCCCCACTCCCCGGTTTTCAGAGACAGAACATGGCACCCCCAGTCCTGCCCCCAGACTTCAGAGACAGAACACGCTTCCCCCCCCCCCCCCCCCCGGCAGTGCAGGGCCGAGCGCGGCCAGAGGTTGGCGGCGAGCAGAGGGCGTGGGAGGGGGCCGGTGCTGAGGGCAGGGCAGGCCCGGGAGTTTGGCTTGCGCTGGCGTGTGAAAGTTTATGACCAAGGAGGGTCACTGAGCCGTGAGCCCAGGGGGGTGGGAGCTGGCCATGTGCCTGGGGCCAGGCTGGTGTGGGAGCCGCGCTGCAGTGGGGCTGGGCTGAGCGGAGGGGGCAGTGCAGGGCCAGGGGGCAGACGGGGCAGTGCTCATGCCCCATCCCGAGATGCTGGTGCCAGGCTGGAGGCAGGGTGGCTCCAGCGTGCTCCCAGCACAGGACCGGCTCCATCCCTCCCACCAGTGGATCCCCTTGGGCCCAGCGGGAGGGCAGCAGGGACCAGCCCCCTCCACAGCGACACCTCCCTTTGCATCTCCTACCTGCCCCACTGCCCGAGTGCCTGCCCCCCACCACCTCCTTCACCCCACGCTGCAACCAGGGGCCCCAGGGGCCTGGAACAGCCTTCAGTGCTGCTGACACGCTCCCCACCCCCAGGGCTCTGTGCAGTCCTAAGGGCACAGATGGGGAAACCGAGGCACAGACACCACCGAGGGGTCTCCTTTGAGGTGGGCTCTCCTGACTTGCGCTCCCAGGCCCGGCTGTGTCCCTGTCCTGTGACCAGCCAGCCAGCTCAGCCTCCCCCCTCGCCTCCCCGCACGGCACACACACAGGGGACGCTGATGAACACCTTAAATCAGCTGCATATATTACTAGCAATTATTATCAGAATAAAAACCAAGAGTTTGCATTCACCAGTGCATTGTATACGTTGGATGGGGGGAGCCCGGGTGCTGCCCCCGGGCAGGGGAGCTTGGGGACACAGCTCGGGGGGGGCACACCCCAGCCACCATATAGCAAAGATCTGCCCCACTGGCCACTTCACAGCTGCCACGGAGGGAGCAGGGCCTGAACCAGGAAGTGAAGGGGGGGTATTTATCCCCACTCACCCGTGACTGGCATCCAGTCTGCTCCGTGCCCAGCAGGGCGCAGATCCTGCCCCCCACCCGGACAGGTGGGTTCCATGGGGGAGGGCGTCACGCTGTCACCCCGGCTTAGCGCCTGGCTCACCCGTTACCCATGTGTGATGGAGAGAGGAGAGCCTCGAGTGCACACTGCTGCCCCCCAGCACCCACCACGCCCCCCCCCCCCCGGCTTGTGCTCCCATCACCTCTGACTGCGGGGGCCGGGGAGCGGACACGCAGGGACAGGCGACCAGGGAGGAGCCCCAGGCCCCAGAATGACCCCGATTGTGCCACTCCTCTCCCCACAGCCGCGGGCAGGGAGGGCGGGATGGAGGGTCTACCTGCCCCCACATGCCTTGCCAGAGACTCCCGGGTGGCACCATGCCCTGCTGGTCCATCAGCGCTGCACCTCAGTGGCTGCTCACCGGAGCCCCGAGCTTTCGGGGGTGCAGAGCCCCTCCACCCAGCCCCGTCCCCACGGTGCGGCATGAACCGGCACCACTCCCCCTCCTAGGGGACGCGCCGGCTCCGATGTGGCCGTGCGCACGAGGCAGCCATGTTATTGCATGTCAGCCCAGCTCGACTCACCGGCCCCTGGTGCCACTGCAGGGAGCCAGCCCCGCTCAGAGCTGGCACCACCTCGCTGCTGGGTCCGTGCCCGGCCTGGAGCTCCCTACACGAGCCCCCCTCCCCACCCGCCGGTCACACTGGGCCAGCCAGGATGTGAGCCCAGGTTGTGCGTGGCCTTGGCAATGGCTGATGGTCTCACCAACACAGCGAGTGGCCCTAGGGGCAGCCATGTCACCAGGGCAGAACCGGGTCCCGGCACGTGGGCAAGGTGCTGGGATTTCAGGGCTCCGGGCCCTGCTCAGCGCAGGCCGTGGCAGAGAGCCAGAGCCGCGCGGGGGGTCGTGTCCATCGTCCCGTCTGCCCAGCACTAGGACTGTGCCTCCGGCAGCTTGAGGCTGGGCTTGGGCGGGTGTTTGTCCTGGCAGAGGAGGCTCTTGGCCTCGCAGGTGAGGTGCTGGTAGCGGGGCGGGCTGGGCGTGGGCCGATGGCAGACGGAGGCGAAGCTGAAGCTGAAGGGGCCCAGGCAGCAGCCAGGGCAGGCCAGCACCTCGTCCTGCTCCAGCCCGGCGCTGGAGGCGTGCCGGGGCAGCGCGCTCGAGTGCTCCGTCCACTCCAAGGCCCCCGTGCAGGGGATGCTGAGCTCCGAGAAGCCGCGCTCCAGGCCGTGGCCCCAGCCGGATGGGGCGCTCACCACCACGCTGTTGTTGGTGAGGGGCAGGCCGTTGGGGGGCCCCGGCGGCCAGGGCTGGGCACCCGACGCCGACGTGCTGAGGAAGGTGCTGTGGGTGAGCGGTTGGGTGGGCGCCGGCTCTGGCTCGGGGCTGTCAGGGCTGCAGTCCATCTGCTCCACTGCGGGGGGGCTGGGAAGGGGTGAGCGCCCTGCCACCTCCCCTGCTGCCCCCCAGCTCCGAGTTGGGAAGGGGCTGTGAGGCTGGGGGCTCTCCCCACACGCTGGGGTCTCCTCCCGGCAGCAGGCGCGGGCCGGCTCCCCCCGCAGAGCCAGGCACCCCCGGCGGGCCGGCTCGGGGGACGCGGGTAGCGAGCGGCACTTGCGTGTCAGCAGCAGGGGGGCGGAGAAGTCGCACTGCGCCTCCACCACGGGCTCGGGCGTGATGGGTGTGCCCAGCTGGTAGGGGGCGGGCGGCGGCAGGGCGAAGGTCAGCGAGATGAGCGACTTGCTGGGCGTGTCGAAGAGCTTGATTTTCCCGCCCTTCAGGTCCTGGCGCTGGGAGAAGGGGTTGAGACGCGGCGGCAGCTCCTTGGGGCGGGCGCCTGCGTCGGGCTCCTGGGGCAGCAGCTGGGCCGGGGACCTGGGCGGGAACATGTCCGAGCGGCTGCGGGCGAGGTGGGGGTCGGGCTGGAGGTGCGGCCAGCTCAGGTCACGCGGCGGAGCTTGCTCAGGGAGCGCGGACTCGCTCGCTGCCTCGCCTGGCACAACACAGACAGCGGGTTGGCAGCCCCCGGCTGGGCTGGGTCCACGGCCTCCGGCCCCCCCTCGACTCCCCCGCCCATTTGGAGAGTGCCTGGCACAATGTGCGGCCAGGGGCTCTGGGCACCGGGCGGGAGAACCCCCTGGGCACCCTGCTGCCAGGCCGTCTGCGTCCCGCCAGTCCCATCACCCCCCCTCGCGCCCCACAGAGTAGGGCTGGCATTTCCGCCTGACCCCACCCCAGGGCTGTGGGGCCCCCCATTAGTTCAGTGGGGTGAGACAGGTCACGTACCCCTCCCGCGGGGGGACAGCCAGCAGGCCACCCACGGACCCCTTTGCTGCAGTGCTATCCAGGGGTCAGCCTCAGCGTCCGCAGCGCCCAGCTCTGGCCACATGGGGGCAGCACATGCCCTAGCAGTCCCTTCAGCACCCGCAGTGCCCAGCCCCGTGCCAAGTGGGTCCCGGGGGAGGGGGGGGAGGCAGCAGGACAGACAGGCCCGGGGGCGGGGCAGTCATGGTACCATTCAGCGTGGCCAGGGTCCCAGGCGGGGGCACACTCTCCCCATCACTCTGCGGGTCGACGCCGGTGCCCCCCACTCCCAGCTGGTGCTGCAGGATGCCCTCCAGGCGCTGCGTGATCTCCACGAAGGCGGGTCGGGCTGTCGGCTCCATCTGGGTGGGGGAGTCACCATGTCACCGACGGCCACGGGGCACCAACTCTCACCCACCTGCCCAGCTTCACCAGGGCCCCCCAGCTTGCGGGAGGGATTGCTGGGCAGGAGATGGGGGCAGCGCCCCCCTGGAGCAAGGGCCAGCTCAGTTGTGCTGCCCCCGTCCCGCATGCTGGGGGCGAGGGAGGGGAGAACAGGCATGGATCCCGGTGGCCCTGTGGTGCCAGGAGCCCCCATTCGGGGGCAGGCTGGAAGGGGGGCAGGCCTTGGCACCAGGAATCAATCACCCGGCTGCCCCGTGTCTCGGTGTCTGGTGCGGGGGGCAGGCCCAGGAACCCTGCCCGGGGGAGGGAAGGGAAGAGGGGGACACGTACCCTGCAGCAGTGGAAGGCCAGCTGGAGGAAGGCTGCAGGACAGTCGTCCCCCACCATGTTGCAGAAAGCGGCGACGTCCAGCCCAAAATCCTGCCCGGGGAGACGACGGGAGGTCAGCGACCGAGCCTGAATCACAGGGCCCAGGCCATGCGTCCTGCCCCCCTCTCCTGTGCCCCTGCGCCCCTCTGCATCGAGCTCCTGCCCCAGCGGCACCCTACGGGGATCCCAGCCAGAGGTGTCGCCGACCACTGGGGGCAGGAAGTTCCCCAAAGCCCTGCCCACACAGGAGCCGTCCCTGGAGCCGGGAGCAGGGGCCCGTGGCTCCGGGGAGGGAGGGGTTTGCAGGCCTCTGCACCCCTGCCACGCGCACCCCCACCACGCGCACCCCCGTCACACTCCACCTCACCCCTACCACGAGCACCTCTGCCACGCGCACCCCCGCCACGCTCCGCCTCACCCCCGGCAGCAGGCGGCCTGGCCGAGGGTTACCTCGGTGCGGGGCAGGTAGTCCGGGTCAGCGGGGACCCGCGCGATGGTCTCGCACAGGATGATGCCGTAGGCAAAGACGTCAGCCTGCGGAGAGGAGCGGGAGGGGAGGGTGTGTCAGCGGCGCCGAGGGGAACGCTACAGCCCTTCCGCCGGGCATGCACGAGCCAGGACATCCCCACGGCTCCCGCCGGGGCCGCGGCCCAGCCGGACAGCGCGGCACATCACGGCTTCTGCAGCCCTGGCCTCTCCCGCAGGGGCGCTATGGGGGGCGTGGTGGGGTGCTGGCTGCAGAGGGCTCCCGGCTACCCCAGTCCCGGCCTCTCCCGCAGAGGCGCTATGGGGGGCGTGGTGGGGCTACCACAGCTCTGGCCTCTCCCCACAGGAGGTGCTATGGGGAGCGGGATGGGGCGCTGGCTGGGGGGCTCCCAGCTACCCCAGTCCCAGCCTCTCCCAGGAGGGGGCGCTATGGGGGGCTCGGGTGGGGCTACCCCAGTTCCAGCCTCTCCCAGGAGGGGGCGCTATGGGGGGGCTCGGGTGGGGCTACCCCAGTTCCAGCCTCTCCCAGGAGGGGGCGCTATGGGGGGGCTCGGGTGGGGCTACCCCAGTCCCAGCCTCTCCCAGCAGGAGGATGTGGGGGCGGGCACTGGCCGGGGGAGTGACAGGTTCAGGACACTCTCCAGGAAACGCTGGAAGAAGCGTGTCAGTGACCACACAGCCCTCTTGCCCCCCATGCCCTAACACCCCCTGCACCCCCTATGTTCCACCGCTCCCCCTGCCGACCCCCTTGACACCCCATGTCCTGCCAGACCTCTTGCCCCCCCATGCCCTGCCACCCCCCGAGCCCTCTATGTCTCACCGCTCCCCCCTGCACCTTGCCAGCCCCCTCGCCCCCCATGCCCTGTCACCTCCCATTCCCCCATGTCCCACTGCCCCCCATTCCCCCCACACACCCTGCTGGCCCCTTCACACACCCCACCCAGCTGCTTCCCAGCACCTCCCCCCTGCTGACCCCCAGGACCCACCATCGCATACATCCCCCCCGCCCCAGGCTGGCACTGCCCCTGGAAATGGCCAAGCCCAGGTGTGGCAAAGGCAATCAGCCCCCAGTGCCAGCTCAGCGAGTTACCTTCTCGTTGTACAGCTCCCCACGCAGCACCTCTGGGGCCATCCAGTACGGCGAGCCCACCACGGCCAGCGGCTCCTTCAGAGCGTCCTCGCTGGGAGGCAAAGCCACAGGGTTAGCCCGGCCCTCTTCCCAGCCGCACAACCGCAACCCCTGCAGGGCCCTGCCCGAAGCTGGGGCAAGCCCCAGCCCCCCGCCCCATCTCCTGCCCCAGCTGGGACAATCCCCAGCACCCCAGTCCCTGCCTGCAGCCAGGGCAACCTCCATTCCCATGGGTCCCTGCCCCAAGCCGGGGCAGCTCACAGCCCTCCAAAGCCCTCCCCATCCCCCCTCCAGCCAGGGGCGACCCACAGCCCACCCAGACTACCCCAAATCTCCCTCCCCCAGCCAGCTCTGACCTCCAGGAGGGGGTGGGTGCTGCCCTGCCTTGGGTGTGGGAAGGGTCCAGAGGGAACCGCTGGTCCTTCTGCCTAGATCTGTTGGGGTGACGTGCCCCACTCTGGGGTGGGGGCAGCTCCCCACTCACCTGTAGGTGGGAATCTTCTCCGCCAGGCCGAAGTCCCCCACCACGGCCGTGTAGCCATTGTCCTCACTCTTCACTAGGCAGTTCTGAGAACCAGAGGAGAGGAGACGTCACGACACCCGCCCCGCCTGGCACCTGCCCCATGGAGCACTGCCCCCCACAAGCAATCGAGAGGGCTGCGGGCAGGGGCATTCTCACCCTGCTGTCCCAGGGGAGGGCAGCGAGCACCCAAGGGAGCACAGGGGATCCAGCATGTGATGAAGTTGGGGATTTTGTCGTGTTTTACATTAATAGCTTGTGCGCCTCAGTTTCCCTGTGTGCTGCATGTTTAACAAGGGGCTGGGAGAGGGTTTGCTGCTGCAGGGGACCAGGTGTGACCTTGCCTGGCTGCTGGGACCCCTGGGCAATGGCCTGGAGACGGGGAACCCTAACAACTGGTGACCTGGGGGCCCAGCTCAGGAGTCGCAGCCGGTTCTGGCCAGTGGGAGGACAATGGGCTGCGGAGAGAGGACCCCGTGACCTGACCAGCCGGCTCCAGCCAGAGGGGTGCAAAGGGCGGAAGAGAGGAGAGGAGCCCCAGTGACCTGTTTCCCTGGGACCGAAGAGAAAGGCCAGGGGAGGAGCTGTGGGGGAGATGACACAGGATGCCTTGGCTGGAAGGGGGGTCTCTGGGCTGAGAGGGAAAAGCAGCTAGAGCCCCGCTGGAGGCTGGACAGACCTAGATGTGCTGTGCCTGAGGCCTGGAGAGTTTCCTGCGCTGGGTGCAGACGCTCAGTAAACCCTCCTGTGTTACGCTGGCTGAGAGTCGCTCCGCGCTAGAGATCGGGGTTGCATTGCTCTGTCTGGGAGAGGATGTCCTGGGGGTCCAGAGCGAGGGGATGCCCTGAGGGGGCCCACGGAGGCTCAGAGAAGTGCAATTCCAGGGGGAGGAGGGACCGTAGGGGCTGGGAGCCTGTGACAACGAGCCCTTCACACCGTCCCGTCAGGGCAGCCCCCGGCGGCAGAGCGAGGCTCGGGCTCAGCACCCTGCCAGCCCCGGCGCGTCCCATGGGCTGGGCAATGGCTGGGCTGGCTCCCCCGAGACCCCGTGCAGTGGGCGGGCAGGCGAGCGCCGGGGGGCCGGGAAGCGGGGAGGGGTCTGTCAGCTGGAGGGAGGGGCACTGCCCACCTTGGAGGTGAGGTCGCGGTGGAAGATGCCCTTGGAGTGCAGGTAGCGCAGGCCGCGGGCGATGTCCAGGGCCAGCCGGACGCGCACGGCCCAGGAGAGAGGCACCGGGCTGTCCAACAGCTGCTCCAGGTTCCCGCCATTGATGTACTGCCAGGGAGAGGGGACGGGCAGCGGGCCGTCAGCCCCCAGCATCCCTGTGGGGCCGGTTCCCGGCCTTGCCCTGCCCTGCCCTGCCCTGCCCACCTCCCCCGTCGGGCCGGTCCCCCATCCTCCTGCCCTGCCCGCCTCCCCCATCAGGCCGGTCCCCAGTCCTGCTGCCCTGCCCACCTCCCCCATCAGGCCGGTCCCCCATCCTCCTGCCCTGCCCACCTCCCCACTGCCTCCCCGATGGGACCCGTGCCCCGTCCCTCTGCCCTGCCTGCCTGCCTCCCCACTGCCTTCCCCATGGGAGAGTCTCCTGACCCTCTGCCCTGCCTGCCTGCCTCCCCATTGCCTCCCCCATGGGACCCATTCCCCATCCCTCTGCCCTGCCCGCCTCCCCACTGCCTCGCACATCCTCCTGCCTGGTCTACCTCCCCACCCCACCCCGCAAGGGGCCGGTCCCCCTCCTTGCCCTGCCCTGCCCTGCCTGCCTCCCCCATGGGGCCCATCCCCCATCCTCCTGCCCTGTCCGCCTCCCCACCGCCTCCCCCATGGGGCTCATCCCCCATCCTCCTGCCCTGCCCACCTCCCCACCCCACCCCGCAAGGGGCCGGTCCCCCTCCTTGCCCTGCCCTGCCCTGCCTGCCTCCCCCATGGGGCCCATCCCCCATCCTCCTGCCCTGTCCGCCTCCCCACTGCCTCCCCCATGGGGCTCATCCCCCATCCTCCTGCCCTGCCCACCTCCCCACCCCACTCCCCAAGGGGCCGGTCCCCCTCCTTGCCCTGCCCTGCCTGCCTGCCTCTCCCACTGGCCCGTCTCCTGTCCTCCTGCCCTGCCCGCCTCCCCACCGCCTCCCCCATGGGGCCCATCCCCCATCCTCCTGCCCTGCCCACCTCCCCACCCCCACCCTCCATGGGGCCAGTCCCCCCGTCTTGCCCTGCCCACCTCCCCCATGGGGCCTGTCTGCCCATCCTGCCCTGCCCTGCCTGCCTCCCCACCAGCCCCAGCACAGGTGCCCCTGCCAGGGCAGGCACAGCTGCATGGGCCCCAGCGCAGCACCCCTCGGGCCCCCTGGGCGACCCCCTCGTACCTCCGTGAGCGCGTGCAGCTGCCCCTGGTGCACACAGACCCCCATGAACCTGAGACACAGAGGGGAGCGGGTTAGACCAGCAGCGCCGGGGACCTGGCCCCTGGACAGGCCAGATCCCCCCGCGGAGAGAGAGAATCCAGGCGGAGAAGGGACTCGCGCCCTCCACCCAGCACATGCCAATCCGGGGGAGGGACCTCACCCCCTAGCCAGAGCCGGCTTCCCCACGCCCTGGGCAGAGGCACACGGGCAGAGCCAGGGCCTCCACGAGGGCCACAGAGCCAGGCCCAGCAGCCGGGCCGGGCCAGGCCAGGAGGGGCCCTGCTCTGATGGGAGCGGGGGTCGCAGACGCCGGCTGCCCAGGGGCCATCTGGTGGCAGGGATGTTGGGGGGGTCACTGCGGGCCCCTCACCTGAGGATGTTGGGGTGCGAGAGGCGGTTCATGAGCTGCACCTCCCGCAGCATGTTCCCCCGGTTGCTCATCAGCTTGTTCATCTTCAGCACCATGATCTGGCCGGACTGGCGGTGCCGCACCTGGGGAGCAGAGAACAAGGAGCAAGGGGCTCACGCTGCAGTGGGGGAGGTCTAGGCTGGATATCAGGAAACACTATTTCCCTAGGAGGGTGGTGAAGCGCTGGAATGGGTTCCCTAGGGAGGTGGTGGAATCTCCTTTTTAGAGGCTTTTAAGGCCAGGCTTGACAAAGCCCTGGCTGGGATGATTTAGTTGGGGATTGGTCCTGCTTTGAGCAGGGGGTTGGACTAGACACCTCCTGAGGTCCCTTCCAACCCTGATATTCTATGATTGTAAAGGCGGGACACAGCATGGCCTAGTGGGCAGAGCACGGGACTGGGAACCAGGACCCTGAGTGCTGAGATGGACCTGCTGGGTCCCACACTGCCAGGAGCCTCAGTTTCCCCATGTGAAGAGGAGAGGAAGGTCTGCAAGCACCCTGAGGATGGCCAGCTCTGGGCACATCAGTGCCATTGTATTAACAAGGCCCCTTAGCAGAGGCTGAATGGCCCCTGGAGCCCGGCAAGGCCCCCGGGGGAAGGAGCTGGGAGCTCAGCACTCGGAGATTGACCAGAACCACTGTCCCAAAGCGCAGTGTTGGCCAGTACCAGGCCCTGGCGGAGCTGGGAGTCCTGCCTGGGTGAGCCGCAGGGAGCAGGGACTCAGCGCCCAGCCCTGCCAGCCGCAACAGCGCGGTATATTTAGGCTGCTCTGAGCAGAGGCCACCACGTGATCCTCGTTACTGGGGCTGCTCCAGGGATGCCAGAGGGGAGGTGGCTGCCGGGGTCTGTCCTCCCAGCACACACAGAGCCCCCGTCTCTCGCACTCAGACCCCGCCACATGCACACACAGCTGGCACACATGCATACACGGAGCCCCCATCTCTCGCACACAGACTCTGCTGTGTGCACACACAGCTGGCGCACACGCATGCACACACACACACACACAGAGCCCCCATCTCTTGCACACAGACCCTGCTGCACACATACATGGCTGGCACATGCATGCACACAGAACCCCCATCTCTTGCACAGAGACCTCGCCCCTCACACAGACATGGAACCTGCCACATGCACACACAGCTGGCACACACATGCACATGGAGCCCCCACTGCCATGCACACGGAACCCGTGTCTCTCGCACACAGACCTTGCTGCACGCACACACACATGGATGACACACACCCATACGTGGAGCCCCATCTCTCACACACAGACCCTGCCCCATGCACACATAGCTGACACACACATGCACACAGAGCCCCCACCACATGCACACATAGCTGACACACACACACACACACGGAGCCCCCAGTGCACAGCCCACAGAGCCTCCATCTCTCGTATACAGACCCGCACTGCCACACACACACAGCTGACACATACATGCACACAGAGTCCCCACCTGCCACACACACACGGCTGACACATGCACACACTGACTCCTACTGCACACAGAGCCCTCTCCGGCACACAGGCTCAGACTCTGCCCAGGGGGTTCCAGTTCCCTGGGAGGGTCCCTGGCTCTGGGGGGTGCTGGGAAGAAAAAGGGGCCTCGCCCCATTTCCGGAAAGCAGTGCAGAGCCTCCCTCCCCCCCCAGCCCAGCTGCCTGCCGGGGGGGCCCAGCAGCTGACAGAGGAGCCCCTGCCCCAGGAGGGCTCAGGCATTCCTCAGCGTTGCTGTCAGCTCCCCTCTCCTGCCCTTTTTAGTCAATGCTGCTCTGAGTTGCTGGGCTGTGCCAGGCCCGGCCCGCCCCCAGCCAGGCTGCCCCCCTGCCGGGCTCTAGGCAGAGTCTGCCTCCCCCAGTCAGTACCGCAGGGCGTGGGAGCTGGCTGGGGGGCAGATGCAGACAGGCCCTGGGCAGTTCCCAAGGGAGGGGCAGGAAGGGGGCAGGACCCTCGCAGCACACGGCTTCCCGCCTCCCTTGCTGTCCTGAGCAGTTGTGTGATGTGGCTGTGAGCTGTGAGCAAGGTGCCAGGTCTGCCCCAGAGGTGGCTGCATGCCAGTGCTGGGCAAGGGTGCCTCACATACAGTTTGTGCAGCACTTTGGGTAAATGGGGCCACACCGTGAACCTGACTCCTCCTGCTGCCTGCCCCCCTCCCTCCCAGGCTGTGGGGGGTTGGGAGTTGCTGTACCTGGCCCAGGTGGGGCACCAGGAGGCAGACTAGGTGCCTCTTCCCCCCAGCCGCCGAGCGGGACAGACATCTGTGGCTATGCTCATGGTGCATGGGGCCTAGGGTAGGTGCACCCTCCTCACGGCACCCTGTGCTCATCCCCACGGCTTTGGGGGGGCAGATTCAGGCTACACCCCCAAAGCACACACACCGCCAGGCTGGCGCCCTGTGTCCCAAGGCCGGGTGTCTCCTCTGGGCCCCCATGGCCTCGCCTGCCTCTCCATTCATATCTCCCCCAGGCCCTGCATTATTCAGCAGCCCCTCGGCCTGGGTGCTCGTGTTTCACCAGTGTCGCCTTCCCAGCCAGCTCCCGGCACCTGGGCCACCAAGGGGCCCGGGTGCTAAGGGGAGCGACCCCCTAGGATGATGCCCCCTCCACAGCTCCCTGCTTAGCGCCCATTCACCCACGCTCCTCTGGAGCCCCCTGGCCCCAGGAGAGCGGCCAGACAGAGACCCAGGCCTGGCCCAAGGGGATCCCGCCAGCTCAGAGCACCAGGCCTGGCCCCTCCCAGGGCTTGTCCTGCTGTGTGCACCAGAGCTCCCCCGCAGAGCCCCTGCTGCTGAGACCTCGCAGCTGGCGAGGTCCATCTGGAGCCCTAATCTGGGTCACTTCCAGCCGGTTCCGTAAGAACCCGATTCATTGCACCCCGACGGCAGGCGACACCCCCCCCCCACCCTGTCCCCTGTGCTGGGTCAGGGGCAGCGTTAACCCTTTTGTGCCCACTGAGTAACAATACAATGTAGAGAGGGAAACAGAGGCACACATCAGCTTCATAAAAACACTCAAGAAAATTTTCACTTCCTCACATCTCTTTCCCCACAGCACAACCCTGGACCACAGACCGTGGGTGCACCACTGCCCCTCCGCACAGTCACACCATGTCCCGAAGTCACAAAGGGATCTCACTCAACTGTGCGACTGCACAACAAAATGGCAGATGAAATTCAATGTTGATAAATGCAAAGAAATGCACATTGGAAAACGTAATCCCAGTGATACATACAAAACGATGGGGTCTAAATGAGCTGTTGCCACTTTAGAAAAATCTTGGAGTCCTTGTGGAGAGTTCTTGGAAAACATCCAGGCAATGTGCAGCGGCAGCAAAAAAGCGAACAGAATGTTGGGAATCATTAGGAAAGGGAGAGATAATAAGACAGAAAATATCTTATTGTCTCTATATAAATCCATGGTATGTGCACACCTTGAATACTGCGTGCAGATGTGGTCGCCATATTTCAAAAAAAATCTATTGGAATTGGAAAAGGTTCAGAAAAGGGCAATAAAAATGATTAGTGGTGTGGAGCAGCAGCCATATGAGGAGAGATTAATAAGACTGGAACTTTCCAGCTTGGAAAAGAGACGACTAAGGGGGGATACGATTGAGGTCTATAAAATCATGACTGGTGTGGAGGAAGTGAATAAGGAGGTGTTATTTACTCCTTCACATAACACAAGAACTAGGGCTCACCAAATGAAATGAATAGGAAGCAGGTTTGAAACAAAGAACAGGAAGTATTTCAACGCAGAGTCATCCTGTGGAACTCCTCGCCAGGGGATGTTGTGAAGGCCAAAATATAACTCAAAGTAAAAGTATAATTCAAAAAAGAACTAGATCAGTTCCTGGAGGACAGGTCCATCAGTGGCTATTAGCCAAGATGGTCAGGCACACAACCCACTGCTCTGGGTGTCCCTAAACCTCTGACTGCCAGAAGCTGGGACTGGGCGGCAGGGGATGGAGCACTCGATAAATCCCCCTGTTCTGTTCACTCCCTCTGGGGCACCTGGCAGAGACAGGACGCTGGGCTAGATAGTGTCTGGCTCTGACCCCGGCCAGGTCTGGCAGCCGTCCTGCCCTGCCCGTCTCTCCCCACGCTGAGCTGGGCTCCCAGCTACCACAGAGCCCATGAGTGGCTCCCTTGGTCACAGCATCAGGCAGTTACCCCTGAGTCTGTGTGACTCACAGCTCCAGCGTGGAGCTGGGCGGGGGCATTCCTCTGCCCCCGCAGGCCCAGGTCTGCTGCAGACAGGAAGGTGCCCTGAGCTTCATAGCCATTCCCTAGTGTTGCAAGCAACCCGTCTTCTCCCTGCCAACCAAGCTGTTTGCATTTCCTGGGCATCTCCACTCCCGGCCTGCTGGCTCGCTGGGTTCAGCCCCTGGCGAGGACTGAAACAGGGAATTGAATTTTGTCTTAGAGTGATCCAGTCATTCCCCAAACGGAAACCACAGCTGGTGCCCTGGAGAACCCCAACGACCAGCCACCCCAACCCCTCCTGTGTCTGCCAAAGGATCAGAGCCATAGACAGGGTGAAGGGCTTCATCCCTGGGACCTCCACCCAGGTCCCACAGCCCCACAGGATGTGACAAGGGGTCACAGAATCATAGACTCTCAGGGTTGGAAGGGACCTCAGGCGGTATCTAGTCCAACCCCCTGCTCAAAGCAGGACCAACCCCAACTAAATCATCCCAGCCAAGGCTTTGTCAAGCCTGACCTTAAAAACCTCTAGCGAAGGAGATTCCACCATCTCCCTAGAGAACCCATTCCAGTGCTTCACCACCCTCCTAGGAAAATAGTGTTTCCTAATATCCAACCTAAACCTCCCCCACTGCAACTTGTTTTGTCATCTGCCACCACTGAAAACAGTCTAGATCCATCCTCTTTGGACCCCCCTTTGAGGTAGTTGAAAGCAGCTATCAAATCCCCCCTCACTCTTCTCTTCTGCAGACTAAACAAGCCCAGTTCCCTCAGCCTTTCCTAATACGTCATGTGCCCCAACCCACTAATCATTTTCATTGTTCTCCGCTGGATTCTCCAATTTGTCCACATCTCTCCTGTAGTGGGGGGCCCAAACTGGACTCAATGTGGTCTCACCAGTGCCGAATAGAGGGGAATAATCACTTCCTTAAATCTGCTGGTGATGCCTCTACTAACGCAGCCCAATATGCCGTTAGCCTTCTTGGCAACAAGGGCACACTGCTGACTTGTATCCAGCTTCTTGTCCACTGTAACCCCTAGGTCCTTTTCTGCAGAACTGCTTCCTAGCCATTCGGTCCCTAGTCTGTAGCAGTGTAGGGGATTCTTCCGTCCTAAGTGCAGGGCTCTGCACTTGTCGAACCTCATCAGGTTTCTTTTAGCTCAGTCTTCCAATTTGTCTAGGTCTCTCTGTATCTTACCCCTACCCTCCAGCATATCTACCACTCCTCCCAGTTTAGTGTCATCCACGAACTTGTTGTCATCCATCCCATCATCCAGATAATTAATAAATATGTTGAACAAAACCGGCCCCAGGACCAACCCCTGGGGCACTCCACCTGATACCGGCTGCCAACTAGACACGGAGCCAATGATCACTACCCGTTGAGCCCGACGATCGAGCCAGCTTTCTATCCACCTTATAGTCCATTCATCCAGCCCATACTTCTTTAACTTGCTGGCAAGAATACTGTGGGAGACTGTATCAAAAGCTTTGCTAAAGTCAAGATCTATCACATCCACTGCTTTCCCCTCATCCACAGAGCCAATTATCTCCTCATAGAAGGCAATCAGGTTGGTCAGGCGTGACTTGCCCTTGGTGAATCCATGTTCATTGTTCTGATCACCTTCCTCTCCTCCAAGTGCTCCATGATTTTGCCGGGGCCTGAAGTGAGGCTGACTGGTCTGATGTTCCCAGGGTTCACTTTCTTCCCATTTTAAAATATGGGCACTATATTTGCCTTTTTCCAGTCGTCTGGGACCTCCCCTGATTGCCATGAGTTTTCAAAGATAATGGCCAATGGCTCTGCAATCACATCTGTTATTTCCCTCACAACCCTGGGATACATTCGATCGCGACCCATGGACTTGTGCATGTCCAGCTTTTCTAAGTAGTCCTTAACCTATTCTTTCACCACAGAGGGCTGCTCACCTCCTCCGCGTACTGTGCTGCCCAGCGCAGCAGGCTGGGAGCTGACCTTATCTGTGAAGACAGAGGCAAAAAAAGCATTGAGTACTTCAGCTTTTTCCACATCCTCTGTCACTAGGTTGTCTCGCTGTTCCAGACTCTCCACCCCAACAATGTCTCCCCATTAACCACCCCCTTCCACTCCCACTGGGGCTCAGATGTGCCTGAGCCCAGGGGAGTCCAACAGGGCATGTAGGAGCCCATCTGCCACCAACCCTGTGCCCCCAAGGAGCTGGCTGGGTGGCTGCTTCCCTCCGAACGTTCAGTCGCATCTGTCACCCTCTGAGCCTGACCTACAGGCTGCCTTGGCTGGGCAGCGGATGAGTTAGCCCCTCCATGACCATCTGCTCTCCTTGTCAGACTCCCAGGTGCCCCTCGACTGCTTTCCACAGCCCACACTTCACTTCCACCTCACACCCGCAGCTGGGAAGATGCCATCCAGAGCCCTGTGGAGAGGTGGGAAGTCCACATCCTTCCAAGGCATTCGTCTCTAGGTGATTTGCTGTTGTCTTCTCAGCTCCTCACTGCTGTGGGGATTAAGATGCAGACAGCTCAGTAACACTTGTACCTGTGTCTCAGCTTGCCCTGAGAGCGCACAGACCTTTTCTCCCCCTGGATAACAATGCAGCACATAGGGGAAACTGAGGCATGTGCAGGCTTCATAAAAATATTACAAAAATGTCCCACTTCATCACAATGTCACACCCTGGGGCTTTTACACACGCCAAAACCTTTTCCTACGAGCCTCAGATGTGAGTTCAACCTTCAGCAGCAGCAGCAGCATTTCAAACTGTTCATGGTGCCTAGTATCAACTCCATCCACTTGGCTGTGCGCCTCGGTAGCTCTGGGGCCAAGCAAGGGGTGAGCCATGGAGCCGGTCCGCAGGGCCAGCCAGAGTCAGATCACAGGCCTCCCCATAGACAGCGTGGTAGGACTCGATAGCCTCTTCCTTTCAGCTGAGACAACCTTCGGGACCTAGGCTGCTGCAGAACTGGCATCCGCAGGGCCTTTCCCCACTTACCCTGCTGCTCCTGCACTGCTCCATCTCCAGTGCGTTTCCACTGCTTCCCATGGGCTGCTAGTCTCCGTTGCTCTAACTGAAGCTCCTTCACTTTCAGCTCCAGCTCCCAGCGCTTCAGATCTATTGATGGGATCCCAGGAGACTCTGCTGGACAGGAACCAGGGCTTGAGGATGCCCGGCTGCTGCCGACGTTGCTCTTGGACCCTCTTGGAACCCACGTGGGTCTGGATTCTGCTCCTTGAACCAATCACCCTTCTCCAGCCCGTCGAACATCCCAATCTTTAACCATCGCACAGGTTCGCGAGGTGCTTCTTGGGGAGGTGGTTACACGCCATTTTCTTGCTGTTGCCTTTGACTAACTGTGACATTATGGATATAAACTGGGACCATATAGAACATGGGTTGCAACCAAGGTCCTGTAGTGGCACCAGATCTTATGTAAATGGGGTCATATAAGGTGCCTAAGACCAGGTTATGAGTTACTGGTTAGGATGATGCTGTCTGTATGTCTGTATCATTTTGTAGTTGAAGTTATAAGTATTGGCTCTATACTGTCTATATTTTAAACTTATGCTGTGTTACTGGGAAAGATCCCAGACAAGTGGGTGTTAGCTCTGCTTAGCCTGCTTGATGGCCCATTAAGGACCATCAGCTACACAACTGACCCATTAAGAGGAGGCAGATACGCCAGAAACTGGCCCATGTGACTGCAGACTCCATTTTGCTGTAATTTTCCACAGTAAGAACAAAGAAGAGTTCTTACACCTGGAAGAGCCTATATAAGGCTGATGCCTCATCTCCATCTTGTCTTCAATCCTGCTTCTTACCTCTGGAGGGACTTTGCTACAAACTGAAGCTCTGCACAAAGGACTGAATGACCCATCCCAGTGGGGGATGTTCTCCAGAGACTTGATTTAAACCTGCAGTTTACTCCATCGCTGCTACAAGCCTGAACTAAGAACGTTGCCATTACTGTATGGAATTGATTCCATTTAACCAATTCTAGCTCTCATCTCTATCTTTTTCCCTTTATGAATAAACCTTTAGATTTTAGAGTCTAAAGGATTGGCAACAGCGTGATTTGTGGATAAGATCTGATGTGTATATTGACCGGGGTCTGGGGCTCGATTCTTTGGAATCGAGAGAACCGTTTTCTTTTACTGGGGTGTTGGTTTTCATAACCATTCATCCCCAGGACGAGTGGGACTGGTGGTGACACTGGGAGACTGGAGTGTCTAAGGAAATTGCTTGTGTGACTTGTGGTTAGCCAGTGGGGTGAAACCGAAGTCATTTTTGTCTGGGTGGTTTGGTTTGCCTTAGAGGTGGAAAAACCCCAGCCTGGGGCTGTGACTGCCCTGTTTGAGCAATTGGTCCTGAATTGGCACTCTCGGTTGGGTCCCGCCAGAACCGCATCGTCACTGTGTGCTGTGACAAGGGAAAGGAAATCCCAAGCTGTGTGTCTGGTGAAGGAGAATGTGTCTCCGGCTCTTCTGTGTCTGTGCAGCAGACAGAAGGTGCCTTTCAGCCTGTGATGGTTGAGGGTGATTCAGTTGTCTTGGAGTTGGTTGTAAATACAGCTAAAGCCCAGGAAGGGAATGGTCCTAAGTTTGTGTCTGCTGAGGAAAATGGCACTGTAACTAGGGTGCATCCAGTTAGTGTCTTAGCAAAATCCCAGAGACCAGACAATTCTGGTGCTTGTAATTTGCCAGTTGGTAATGTGTGGCTGGAAAAGGGTGTACCAGCTCTGTCTGCTCAGGGTAATACCCTAGCCAGGGCACAAGGAGAGCAAAAAGGTGATTTGATTATGTTACCTACTGACAGTTTGACAAGTTGTAGCAAGAAGGAAAGGATTCCTGAACCTGTTCATGGCCAAGGATAGGAGAAGGCTTCTAGCCTGTTTGCTGGGAAGTCTGTACGTTTGCCTGAAAGAGGAATGTGTAGGAATCTGCCTGATGGACCAGAGATGATTCTGGATGTAAGTGAGACCCAGAAAGGGTCTGTGGGGGCTCAGAGAAGTGTTCCTTTAGAGCAAGCCCTAGGTGAAGAGGGTAAGGGCAGAAGTTCTGAGAGGGGTGAATTGCTGCTTAGAAAATCTCATAGGGAAAGGAATCCTCATGGTAGCCTGTGCAAGCAGTTTACTGCAACTGAAGGGTGTGAAGGTGAGTTAATCAAGGAAGTTTCAGTTCCTAACAGCCAGAAATTTTCTGTTGTGAATGGATCCACTGACTTTCCTTTTGAAAGATCCAGTGTGGGGAGCTTTGAGAAGGTCTCAGATGGAGTAGAAGCTGTTAAGGAAGTTGAGCAGCCTTATAACCAAGTGGCTGGGTTTGACCAGCTGTTTGGGAAGACAATGGTGTTGGGACAGGACTGTCTCCATGCTAATTCTGTGAGTGAGCAGTCTGTGCTTCAGGATCTAAGGACAGATTTAGTTGCTGGTGTTTCAGCGCTAAACGGTTTTATGTCTGAACAATTGAGGATGCAGGGAAGAGCAAACAAACTCTCACCCTCAAACCCTTTGGATTTGTGTGGTATCTCTGTAAGACAGAGTCCAGCCTTGGAATTGGTAGCAACTAAAAATCTAAAAGTTAGTGTCTGTGTTGATGCAAATTATCTGACTGGCAGGGAGAAGAAAGACTTGCTAATAGCTGTTAGCAAAGAAAGCCCACCCCATCAGCCAGTGAATTTGGTTAAGCAAAAGGAATCAGGGTTTGATCCTGCAGGACAAGGAGAAGAGAAAAAATTGAATTTTGCAAAGGGAAGCAACAGATTAACCCTAAAATGCCCAAACTCCAATGGTATTAATCCAAGGGTGTGGCAGGACAAACATGATTGTAGATGGACACTTGCAATGAATTTGTTGTTACTGCTAATGGTGATTTTTGTAACTAGTGTATTGCTATTACCAAAAACTGTAAAAATGTACAATGTGCCTAATCTTTTGAAAAATCCTTTGAACATGTTAAGAGAAATACATGAAAACATACTTTATGTTAAAAGGCCTTGTTATACTGATGTTTCACTGCTAGTGCCTGTAAACAGTCTTAGAACTTTTCACAGAAGAAAAGACATTCCAGACCTGATGTGCTGTATAAAAAGGGAAATTAAGGCATACTACCATATTGCTTTCATGGCTAAATGCCAAGATTCCTACACTGTGAACAACATTAACATCTACATTGGTTTAATGTTAATTGGGTTCCAAACATTTGCCAAAGCGTGTATGGAGAAAGTAGCTATGTTCTTTAGCTCTTGGCAAGATCACATGAAACATACAGGAACCATGCTGCAAAAACTAACCAAGTTATACCTTAAGTTTGTAAAGAGATTGAATCATGTTATTGAACATGACTTTGATAAACCATTTCTGTTATACACTGGTACGGCCTCTAGCCCAACACTAGCTGTAGTGAGACAGACCCAAGGATGGGGGGCTCTTGGGATGCAGTCAGTAATGTCTGTGTCATCCCTTCCTGCATCAATTTTGCGTTGGGGCTGTGACGTTATTGATATAAGCTGGGCCCATATAGAACATGGGTTGCAACCAAGGTCCTGTAGTGGCACCAAATCTTATGTAAAGGGGGTCATATAAGACCAGGTTACGGGTTGCTGGTTATTTTTATGCTGTCTGTATGTCAGTATCATTATGTAATTGAAGTTATAAGTATTGGCTGCATACTGTCTGTATTTCAAACTTATGCTGTGATACTGGGAAAGATCCCAGACAAGTGGGTGTTAGCTCTGCTTAGCCTGCTTGAAGGCCCATTAAGGACGATCAGCTACACAACTGACCCATTGAGAGGAGGCAGATATGCCTTGTGACTCAGCAGGGTGTGCAGAAACTGGCCCATGTGACTGCAGACTCCATTTTGCTGTAATTTTCCACAGTAAGAACAAAGTGTTCTTACACCTGGAAGTGCCTATATAAGGCTGATGCCTCATCTCCATCTGGTCTTCAATCCTGCTTCCTACCTCTGGGGGGACTGTGCTACAAATTGAAGCTCTACACAAAGGACTGATGACCCATCCCAGCGGGGGATGTTCTCCAGAGACTTGATTTAAACCTGCAGTTTACTCCATCGCTGCTACAAGCCTGAACCAAGAACTTTGCCATCGCTGTATGTAACTGATTCCATTTAGCCAATTCTAGCTCTCAGCTCTACCTTTGTCCCTTTATGAATAAACCTTTAGATTTTAGATTCTAAAGGATTGGCAACAGCATGATTTGTGGGTAAGATCTGATGTGTATATTGACCTGGGTCTGGGATCGAGAGAACCTTTTTCTTTTACTGGGGTGTTGGTTTTCATAACCATTCATCCCCAGGACGACTGGGACTGGTGGTGATACTGGGAGACTGGAGTGTCTAAGGAAATTGCTTGTGTGACTTGTGGTCAGCCAGTGGGGTGAAACAGAAGTCATTTGCGTCTGGCTGGTTTGGTTTGCCTTAGAGGTGGAAAAACCCCAGCCTGGGGCTGTGACTGCCCTGTTTGAGCAATTGGTCCTGAATTGGCACTCTCAGCTGGGTCCCGCCAGAACAGCACCATCACACTAACCTTGTTACTACTGTTGCATGTCACTTACTGCAAAATACTACGGGTGCATTCAGCATCCCACTGCTCCCACCACTTGTCCCAGACCCACGGGATCGGTCCTACACTCCTAGCTCTCGAACGGTCTCTAGGAGGAACCCTTCAGTGTGTCAGATCCCTTAGAGGTCTCACTCCTCAGGGTCAGCCATGTACCTCATCACCTCCTGAGACTGGGCCTCTGGACCTGCAGCTCCTCTGCTTCATCCTGTGAGCTCTGCCCAGCAAGTCCCACAGAGACAGACCCTGATGGAGACTTGTCCACTCCACAGGGATTAATGCACCTCGCCCAGCATCTGCAGTAACTCTCACCCAGCGCTGCCAGAACAGTCGGGTCTGTCCATCACCTGGACACAGCACAGGGAGCCCTTAGGGTAGCCCAGAGAACTGATGGTTGGAGCATCGTCCAGTCTGGCCAGCCCAGAGCCCAGTCACACTGTAGTGACTCCATGTTCAGGCTCTGGGTCTCTCACCACCTGATCGCCTTGGCCAGTTCCCAGGTGAGAGCCCAGATTCCTCCCAGCAGCCAACCCTCATCCCCGACCTCAAACCTCAGTGCTTTGTTCTCGAGCTGGGGTCTGAGCTCTGCTTCCCCATGGAGAGAGGGGAAATCCTCCCCCTTCGGGTCCTGGGGGGCCAGTGTCACTGCCCTGGTGACCGGGATCTCCACTGTCTGTGGGCTCCTCCACTGATGTGGGGCAGCCTCGGCCAGGCCTTTTCTCCAGCTCAGTGGGCTCAGCACCTGTCAGAGTGTGTCTCGGAGCCTGCCTGAGAGCAAACAGCCTTTTCTGCCCCTGGCTCGTTGGTCTGGCCAAGTAGGGCCGTTCCCATGTTCGTCTGAAGGCCGGGATCAGGGCCTGTTGCACAACACAGACTAGGATGTCCGGCCCCGTGTTTTTATCTGGGATCTCGATTCGTTGGCGAAGGTGATTTAATCCCCTCAGGGTCCGTTAACGATTCTGGCCCTGCCGACCTGATGGGGAGAGGCCTGGACATGGCGGGGCAGAGACAACCTGGATGCAGAAAGACACCTGGGGCTGCGGGCACAGGCGCTTTACAGAGGAGCGTGACAGAGGGCGGGGCGGGGCTATGGCCCAGCAGCCCCCTTCCCAGCATCCAGGGCACAGCAGTCGGGGGGAGCCCGTGGGCACAGCCTGGCACCCTGCGGGGTCTGGGCAGTCAGGCCGGAGCTGGAAGTGCCATCAAGCAGTGAGCCCACAGCAGTCCTGGCAGAGGTGCCCACAGACACTGTCCTGCAGGGAGGGGACGACCCCAGCTGGGCAGGTGCAGCAGAGAGGCACAAGCAGAGCTGCCCCGGCACACAAGCGCCAGCTAAGGCCCATCAGCACGAGAGGCAGGAGCAGGCCCAGTCAGCACCAGGCCCCGCTGTGCCGGAAGCTGCACGCACAGGCGCGCACAAACCTGTATATCCACACGCACACACTCGTATACACACACGCATGCACAAACCCGTATACACACGCATGCACGCACGCGCCCTGGCCCACTGTTCACGGCAGTGCACTCTGGGGGAGTCTGGGCCCCTGCCCATTGGGCTGGGGACTGGGATGCATGCCCAGGTGCCAGGCCTGCGCAAGCCCTGCTCACCGGCAGGGGACGTTCCAGCCCCCCTGCACCACGCCAGGAGCAGCAAGGCCCCCGTAGTGCGCAGCCAGCCGAGGTGCCAGCAGGCGAGAACGGGCAGTGCAGACGGGCCCAGACGACCCAATGCCCAGGGGACCCCGGCAGCCGGGGCAGGGAGCAGAATCCCACACGGGGTGGGAAGGGCCCAGGGACAAGCAGGCAGCCTTCTGCCATGGAGGAGCTCCTCCGGCTCTGCTGGCTGGGAAGCCCCCAGCCTCATTCCTTCTAATGCGCCTCCTCCCTTGGTAATTGGCCAGGAGAGATGGAGACTAATGCTGCCTAATCTCCTTGTACAGGGACAGGGAGAGGGGAAGGCGGCCCCCAAGTGCTGCAGAACTGGGGAAGGGTGGGGGCCTGCACATGCTGGGGGCCTACACGTGGCAGGGCCCAGATGAGACACTCCCTTTGCACTGGGGCAGGACCCCTGGGATCCCTGCATATCTGGGCCAGCCAGCCCAGGGCAGCAGGACAGAGCAGGCGTGTAGGGCCATCTCCAAGGGGTCAGCCAGCCGGGCACAGACTCCTCCCTGCCCCAACTTCCTCCCATGGGCCAGCCCAGCCCTATCCCATCTCCTGCCAAGGTCACTCACCCCCCAGGTCTGCCCCCTAAGCCTTCCCAAATAGCCTCCTCCACACCCTGGGGGCCCATGGGGCAGGGAACAGGCAGGGGAGATCCCAGCTCTGTGTCAATCCCTGCCCCTCAACTCCTTGCAGGTCACTGGATCCATAAAAGGATCCCACAGTGGGGGAGGGGGCAACAGGAGAGGGGGCACAGCGGGGGGCAGAGCACACGGCTGCCATGCTCTGATGGCCAGGAGCCAGCCCCAGTGGCAGAGGCAGTAGAGCGCCCAGATTCCCACGGATTGGGCAGGGGGTTGCATGGGACAGACAGAACCTGCGCCCCCCACCCACTCTGCTGCCAGAGGGCTGGGCGAGCCCAGCACCCCAGAAGCAAGACACCCCCATCTCACTGAGAGCAGCTTCCCCCTGCCTCCTGGGCCCTCTCCCCAACCGCCTCCCTGCAGCGCGCACCCCAACGCAGCCCTCCTTATAAGCCAATATTTAAGGGATAATTCACTCCCGCCAACCAATCATAAATCCCCAGCTGGGATCTGGTAATCCTCATGGAATGGTACAACAAAAACACTAGCTCAGTCTTAAAACCCTTAACAAATACCAGTGTGTGTGTGTGCCTGGGCAGGGACACCCCTCAGAAATACCAGTGTGTGTGTGTGTGTGTGTGTGTGTGTGTGTGTGTGTGTGTGTGTGTGTGTGTGTGTGTGTGTGTGTGTGTGCGCCTGGGCAGAGACATCCCCCAGAAATACCAGTGTGCGTGTGTGCGCCTGGGCAGGGAAACCCTCCAGAAATACCAGTGTGTGTGTGTGTGCCTGGGCACAGACACCCCACAGAAATACCAGTGTGTGTGTGTGTGCCTGGGCAGGGACACCCCTCAGAAATACCAGCGTGTGTGTGCCTGGGCAGGGACACCCCTCATAAATACCAGTGTGTGTGTGCGTGTGTGTGCCTGGGCAGGGACACCCCACAGAAATACCAGTGTGTGTGTGTGTGTGTGCGCGGGCCTGGGCACAGACACTCCCCAGAAATACCAGTGTGTGTGTGTGCCTGGGCACGGACACCCCACAGAAATACCAGTGTCTGTGTGTGTGCCTGGGCAGGGACGCCCCACAGAAATACCAGTGTGTGTGTGTGTGTGTGTGTGTGTGTGCGCGCGCCTGGGCACAGACACTCCCCAGAAATACCAGTGTGTGTGTGTGCCTGGGCACGGACACCCCACAGAAATACCAGTGTGTGTGTGTGTGTGTGTGCGTGCATGCGCGCGCCTGGGCAGGGACACCCCACAGAAGTACCAGTGTCTGTGTGTGTGCGTGCCTGGGCAGGGACACCCCACAGAAGTACCAGTATATGTGTGTGTGTGTGTGCCTGGGCAGGGACACCCCACAGAAATACCAGTGTGTGTGTGTGCCTGGGCAGGGAAACCCCACAGAAATACAACTGTGTGTGTGTGCCTGGGCACGGACACCCCACAGAAATACCAGTGTGTGTGTGTGTGTGTGCGCCTGGGCACGGACACCCCACAGAAATACCAGTGTGTGTGTGTGTGTGTGTGTGTGTGTGTGTGTGTGGGCAGGGAAACCCACAGAAATACCAGTGTGTGCGTGTGCCTGGGCAGGGACACTCCACTGAAATACCAGTGTGTGTGTGTGCGTGTGCCTGGGCAGGGACACTCCACTGAAATACCAGTGAGTGTGTGTGTGCCTGGGCAGGGAAACCCCCCAGAAATACCAGTGTGTGTGTGTGCCTGTGTGTGTGCCTGGGCAGAGACATCCCCCAGAAATACCAGTGTGCGTGTGTGCGCCTGGGCAGGGAAACCCTCCAGAAATACCAGTGTGTGTGTGTGTGCCTGGGCACGGACACCCCACAGAAATATCAGTGTGTGTGTGTGTGCCTGGGCAGGGACACCCCACAGAAATATCAGTGTGTGTGTGTGTTCCTGGGCAGGGACACCCCACAGAAATATCAGTGTGTGTGTGTGTTCCTGGGCAGGGACACCCCACAGAAATATCAGTGTGTGTGTGTGTGCCTGGGCACGGACACCCCACAGAAATACCAGTGTCTGTGTGTGTGCCTGGGCAGGGACGCCCCACAGAAATACCAGTGTGTGTGTGTGTGTGTGTGCGTGCATGCGCGCGCCTGGGCAGGGACACCCCACAGAAGTACCAGTGTCTGTGTGTGTGCGTGCCTGGGCAGGGACACCCCACAGAAGTACCAGTGTCTGTGTGTGTGTGTGTGCCTGGGCAGGGACACCCCACAGAAATACCAGCGTGTGTGTGTGCCTGGGCAGGGAAACCCCACAGAAATACAACTGTGTGTGTGTGCCTGGGCACGGACACCCCACAGAAATACCAGTGTGTGTGTGTGTGTGCGCCTGGGCACGGACACCCCACAGAAATACCAGTGTGTGTGTGTGTGTGTGTGTGTGTGTGTGGGCAGGGAAACCCACAGAAATACCAGTGTGTGTGTGTGCCTGGGCAGGGACACTCCACTGAAATACCAGTGAGTGTGTGTGTGCCTGGGCAGGGAAACCCCCCAGAAATACCAGTGTGTGTGTGTGCCTGTGTGTGTGCCTGGGCAGAGACATCCCCCAGAAATACCAGTGTGCGTGTGTGCGCCTGGGCAGGGAAACCCTCCAGAAATACCAGTGTGTGTGTGTGTGCCTGGGCAGGGACACCCCACAGAAATATCAGTGTGTGTGTGTGTGCCTGGGCAGGGACGCCCCACAGAAATATCAGTGTGTGTGTGCGTGTGTGTTCCTGGGCAGGGACACCCCACAGAAATATCAGTGTGTGTGTGTGTGTGTGTGTGTGTGTGTGTGTGTGTGTGTGCCTGGGCAGGGAAACCCCCCAGAAATACCAGTGTGTGTGTGTGTGCCTGTGTGTGTGCCTGGGCAGAGACATCCCCCAGAAATACCAGTGTGCGTGTGTGCGCCTGGGCAGGGAAACCCTCCAGAAATACCAGTGTGTGTGTGTGTGTGTGTGTGTGTGTGCCTGGGTAGGGACACCCCACAGAAATATCAGTGTGTGTGTGTGTGCCTGGGCAGGGACGCCCCACAGAAATATCAGTGTGTGTGTGTGTGCCTGGGCAGGGACACCCCACAGAAATATCAGTGTGTGTGTGTGCCTGGGCAGGGACACCCCACGGAAATACCAAACCACAGGGAAACAGGGACTAAAATAAAGGGCCCCTATGAAAACACTACCTGAAGCTCCAGCTGCCCACAATTACCATATCACTAGAATAAGCCTGTTACACCAGGGACAACACTAGCAGTGACTGTGGGGTACAGCCCAATACCCCGCCGTGAACTGAATCGCTGGTTCCCAGACACATGCACCAGAACCTGGACCAAAACCTCTTCATTCAAGAAAGGAACCGCACTTAAAAGAAAAACCCAAAGTTCTTTGTAACTCAAAGTAACCCAGGAAAAGTCTTGTTAAATCCACTCTTAATAAAAATAAAAACTGGTATAAATTAAACTCAGTTAAACGTGTCTAAATTGTCCCCCCTTCTCCCTTCCTATTGTAACGGCCTAAATCAAAGCACATCAACACTCCGATGGCCGAGCAAAACAAAATGCAGCAAACGCTACAGTAAAAACTGTTAAATGTAAAGCAAAAACTGGAAATACTGGGGCCCTAGAGGTAAATACAACCGAGTTCCACTCCTTGGCACAGCTGTGGGAGCGTCTCCCTCACAAGCAGGCAAACACCACTGTGGATTTGGCACAAATAGGTCTAAAAAACCTAAAAGCAACATAAAATCTGGGGCAGTGGCCAACCACCACCTCTTGGCTGCTGGATAAACAACACATGAAATTAGGAAACAAAACTGCCTTGGGTGTGGAAGGTACCAAACCGGGACAGTGACTCCCCCAGGGACAGAGACGGCCCCGTGCCCTGCCCAGCCCTCCCAGGCCAGGGGAGCAGGGCGGGCTGGACTCCCTGCAGACCCACCGACAGCTCCCCCAGCTTGGAGAGGTACCAGCTGGGCCCCCATACCACGCGCGTACCCCCCCAGTGCATGTTCCCTGGCCCCTCCCTCTGCTGGGACCTCCACCATGGCAACCCCCAGGCACCCCGTGAACCCACTGAGACGAGGCAGCTCCTGCCCCTCCCCCTCCCTCACTACAACACAGGAACCCCCCTCCACACAGCACCCCACATCAAGCGCCTCTTCCCAGCCGGCTGCCTGAGGGGCTGCCCAAGCCCCACCCTGGGGAGACCAGCTCCCCCCCACATCCCTGCTCCCTGCCCCCAGGACCCAGAGATCAGCTGGGCTCCCCAGAAACCCCTCCCCATGCAGCTCCCACATGCCCAGCGGCCTGCCCAGGCTGCCTGGTGCCTGAGCCTGGATGGGCACATCACTACCGGTCCCTGCCCAGCGCCCCCAGCATGACCCCCACCCCCAGCCTGCGGGCACCCCAGGCCAGTGGTGACAGGGTTAAGGCTGCGTACGTGCAGCCAGCCTCCCACACACGGCTGCAGTCGTGGCTGGCGTCCTGCTCGGCTGTGCCAGGAGTGGGGTGTGGCCACGGCACCCCCGGCCTGGGCTCAGCTCCAGGGAGCAGCCAGGGTTCGGGTGCCCCTAGTGGGGCTGCCTGACCCCCATTCCTTGCACCTGTCACTGGCATCAGGGCACCTCCTCTGCCTGGCACCCACCTCAGTTACAGCTCCAGCTGGGCCCCACACCTGCTGGGCCCCCAAGCCGCTGCTCCCCAGGACCATGGGGCACCTCACCCGCCAGAGCCCACCCCAGCATGGCACTCGGAGAGAGGAAACCCCAGGGCCATCTCTGGGTGCTGCAACTCCAGCTCCCTTCCCCAACTTCCCCATGGGGTTGCGATGGCCTGTGCAGAGACAAGGCTCCCCCAGCTGCGTGCTCACTCCCCAGTTGGCAATACCAGGGAACAGGCAGGTTCTGCTAGCCCTGGCTGGGCATGACCAGGGTCTAATGCACCTCAGCCCTGGGACAGCCTCTGGCAGGGGCAGCCCCATGAGATGGGAGCTGCCGGCAGAGCCCTTGCAGGCAGGCTGCCTGATTCTCTGCAGGCCAGAGCATGGGGGGAGCAGAGATAAGCTACGTCACCCGCCCCTGCCTCCCCATGCGCTGGCACCATGCCCTGGAATCCTGGCACATTCCCCAGAGCTGAGCTCAGCCGGACAGCCACATGCGGCCCTGCTCTGGGTGATGGGCAGGCAGCCTGCTCCTGCCTAGCACCCACAGGGCTCGACAGGCCCTTCTGCTCCTCCTTACGCAGCACCCGCCTGGCACCAAGTGCTCCCAGCCTGGCACCCCGTGACTCCCCCCATGCCCTGGGGCCCTGCTGCTGCCCACAGCACTAGCCGCCTGCTCTTATTAATCCAGCACTGAGACCTCAGCACCGGGACCCTGGCACACACTGGCTCCGAGATCCGTCCCCCGCCACGCCACTCACATCCCCAGCCCGGGCACCAGGCTGGTCCCGCCCGCTAGGACAGAGTCTGAGAGCGGGATCCCCGTCAGCAGCCACAGCCTGCCCCTCCCCCGTCAGCCTTCTTCGCCCTCACGTCTCCGTGCCTGGCTTGGCACTGCCTGGGGCCCAGCGGTGTCCTCCCATCCCCATGGGTACCAGCCACTTGCCATGCTCCAGGTTAGCCTCTCTGGGCTCTGGTATTCATCTCCTCCTCTGGGCACGGCCAGACTCTGGGGGACTGGAACTTCCCCAGCTGTGCTGTGCCCTCCAGCCCTCCAGCCCTTGCTGGGTCCCAGAGAATGGCCCATGGGGTTCTGCAATGTGGCAGGTACCTGTTAGCTACAGCATGGGCCTGTGGCAGCACAACCACCTGTCCCAGCGTGCATAGCTCCTGCCCCTAATGCCAGGACTCCTTATGTGCTTCAGCATGGAGGCCAGTCTACACCTCTGGCTCTAGGCATGTTACCAACATGGGCGAAATTCCCCTCCAGGTTCAGTGGCGATGCAATTTGAAATAAAAATGCAATATCTAACAAATGGAAATAAGGGGAACAGAATGGGGAACGGGAATGGGGGCAAGCAGATTGCAACTGATATAAATGAGAAGTTATACAGAATAGAAAATTGATAAAGGAAGCTAAAGACATCAGGGGAAATATCCATGGCTAGCTGGGCCAAGGACAATAAAAAGAAGAGAGGTTTTTTACGTATGTCAGGAATAAAAGAAACCCTAGCAACAGCATAGGCACATTACTCGATGGAGATGGCAAGGTTTTTCATAATGATGCAGAAAATGCAAAAGCATTCAAAAAACCTTTCTGTTCTGTATTTGGAAAGGAGCAGGATGACATACTCTTATCACACAAAAACGAAGTCTATCTAGTCCAATAGTCACTGAGGATGATGTTAGACAACATCTACTAGGGATAAACATTTTTAAATCAGCAGGTCTTGGTAACTAGCACCCAAGAGTCCTAAAAGAGCTGGCCTGCTAATGTTAATTTTTTAATAAACCCCGGAATACTGGGGAAAATCCAGAACACTGGAAAAGTATTAATGTTGCATCAATATTCAAAAAGATGAAGAAGGATGACCCGAGTAACACTAGGCTGGTTAGCCTGACATCAATCCCAGACAAAATAACGGGATTCAAGTGACAAAGGACGGAAGGACAGGAAAATAGGTTTTATGGAAAACAGGTCTTTTCTAACCCGTCTGATTTTCAGCCTTTGATGAGATTCCAAGTTGAGTTAATGAAGGTAACGACGGCGCAGATGGAACAGACTGTTGGAAGGTGTGTGACATTCTGGTTAAAAACGAGCCCTGTACATTATCAGTGAGGCACATGCTGAATAGCTTAAGGACTGGCTAACGATGGATCTCAAGAAGTGGTCTCTGATGGGGAATCACTGAATGGGGGTGCTTCTAGTGGGACTGGTTCTATGCCTGACACTAGTCACCATAAGAGTAACTAGCTTGGCCAAGTGGCTAGAATACTGGACTAGCACACTGGGCTGGGTCTCAGGAAACTTGGGTTCTATCCTGAGCTTGGCCACTGGCCTGCTGGGTGACCTGGGACAAGTCGCTTCTCTGCCCTGCTGTGCCTCAATTTCTCCACCTGTAAAACCGGAGACTGATCCCGCCCTCCTTTGTGCAGCGCTTTGAGAGCTCCTGAGGAAAAAGTCAGGGATTATTTTTGTCGTCAGCAGCCAGAGGGGTGGTGCAGCAAGTAATGAGGACAGGGTGACACCCAGCGCGATCTGACTCACTTGCTAAACTGGGCCCATTCAAACAACATGGGATTGAAACAGCCGAATGCAACCAGCAACTCGGAAAGGGACCCGGGGCTCCCACTGGGCAGGTAGCCAACCAAGCGCTCCCAGCGCGAGGCTGTGCTGCAAAGGGCTAACGTGACCCTGGGGTGTATCAACAGGGGAGCGGGAGCGGGGCGGGATGTTACCTCTGGTGGACACAGTATTAAAAAGACATTGACAACTTGGAGAGGTGCAAAGACGAGACAAAACGTATTCAAGGCCTGGTGAAAACAAGCGAGAGACCAAGAGCTGGAAGCTGAGGCCAGAGAAATGCACCTTAGAAACAAGCCCCAAAGCGTGCCAGGGAGGTGGTTCCCGCGGGCACAGGCTGCCAAGGGACTCTCCGGCTCGTGTCGCCGAGCCACACCAGGGCCCTTGGGAGGGGCTTTGGTTAAACCAGGGACTGGGCTCACCATGGGGGTAACGGGCTGGGCTAAGCAGGACCTCAGGTCCCCTCTGGCCAGCACCTCCGGATCCCACTGACACCTGCCTGGCCCTGGGCTGGGCCCCCCGACTGCCCCAGGTATGCAGCCCACACACGACTGTACCTGGGGGGCGCTGGCAGGGAGAGGGGCCCCCCGCACACAGCATAGGGCCCAGCCAGGCCACGGGGAGCACACGGCTCATGCACCCAGACCCACACCGAGTCCCTGCTTGACCATAGCCAGGCACTGGAGCAGCCTCCCCACTGCACAATGAATGGCGACCGGCCGCCCTTCCCCGGCCTCCCCAACCCAAACTGTGCCCTTCCCCCACCGCTGCCCACCCTAACCCCCTGCCCTTCCCCCGCCGCTGCCCACCCTAACCCCCTGCCCTTCCCCCGCCGCTGCCCACCCTAGCCCTCTGCCCTTCCCCTGCCGCTGCCCACCCAAACCCCCTGCCTTTCCCCCGCTGCCCCAACCCAAACTGTATCCTTCCCCCACCGCTGCCCATCCCAACATGCTGCTTTCCTCTTCCACCGTCACCCCACCCCCACTCCGCTCTTCCCCTGCCACTACCCCCCCAACCCCTTTCCAATGCCCACTCCCTCCATGTTCCCGTGTGGGGAAATCACTAGTGGGGACAAACTCAGCCATGCAAATGGCTCCCCCGCAGGCTGGGGGCAGCACTGGCAAGGTGGGAGAGGCACCTGGTCTGGCCGAACAGCTGGGGGGGCAGGAATCCCACCAGTTGGGGGCATGGGGCGCAGGGATCCCGCCGGCTGGGAGCCCACGGGGTGCAGGGATCGCGCCGGCTGGGAGCGCAGGGGCATGGGGATCCTGCCAGCTGGGGGTGCGGGGGGTGCGAGGATCCCGCCGGCTGGGGGTGCGGGGGGGTGCGAGGATCCCGCCAGCTGGCAGGAGTCATTATTAGATGGAGCCATATTCCCTGAGTAGCCAACCACCCGCCTGGCTGTATTAAATGCCACCTTTAGCCTGCTTGGGCCAGCCTCCCCTGGGGACGGCCAGCGTCACCCAGACAGCTGCGCCCACGGCAGACAGCCAGCCCTTCTGCTGGGCCCTAGGAGAGGGGCAGGGCCCCAGGGCTTCCACCTCTGACAGCATCTCCCGGGGGAGGGGGGGAGCATGCCAGACCCAGATCCCTGCAATCCAGGCCCAGGTGCCAAGGCCACGGCGGGAGGCCAGGGCAGGGGGACCTTAAAGGGGCTCTTCCAGGCACAGAGGTAGTGAGTACCACGGGACCCAGGCTGACCCTGTGCCCCCCAGGAGGCTGCGAATGGGGGTGGAGCTCGCGCTGTCATGCTGGGCAGCACCCACAGGCACCCAGGGAGCCCCTCTCAGCTCTGCTCCCCCCAGAAGGACCCCGGGGATAAAGCCACACGTGGCCAGGCATGGGGGGGTGGAGGGTTTAACCCACCCACGGCCTGTGGGCACCTCAAACACCTCGTGCCTTACGCTGCCAAAACAGCCCGGGCGCCCGGGCACGCTCACACGCGCAGGCACTGCTGAGGGAGGGGCAGAGAAGGAGCCTCCCCCGCCGAGCGGCCCCTCCCCACGCCACAACAGCTGCTGTGAAAACAAGCAGTGCCCTGTGGTGGTGACACAGGCCGTGCTGAGAGCTCAGGCCGGACCCCGCCGCACCCTCCTCCAGAAACACCTTCGCTGGCAATGAACCGGTGCCACCACCCGGCTGCCTGCAGCCCACGAACCCTGCGGCCCCCAGCCCCATGGGCCAACCCCACAGCCCATGAACTCGCGGCCCTTCGTGCAATGGGCCAACCCCACAGCCCATGAACCCGCGACCCCTCGTGCAATGGGCCAACCCCACAGCCCATGAACCCCGCAGCCCACAAACCCCGCGGCCCCTGGTGCAATGGGCCAACCCCGCAGTCCACGAACCCGTGGTCCCCGGTGCGATGGGCCAACCCCCAGCCCACGAACCCCACGGCCCCTGGTGCAATGGGCCAACCCCGCAGCCCACGAACCCCATGGCTCCTGGTGCAATGGGCCGACCCTGCAGCCCACGAACCCCACAGCCCCTGGTGCAATGGGCCAACCCCGCAACCCAAGAACCCCGCAGTCCCTGGCGTGTTGGGCGAACCCCAAAGCCCATGAACCCGTAGCCCCTATTGCGATGGGCCAACCCCACAGTCCACGAACCCGCAGCCCCCGGTGCAATGGGCCAACCCCACAGATCACAAATCCGCAGCCCCTGGTGTGATGGGCCAAACCCACAGCCCATGAACCCCGCAGCCCACGAACCTGCAGCCCCCAGCGCGATGGGTCGACCCTGCAGCCCACGAACCCCGCAGCCCCTGGTGCGATGGGCCAACCCCGCAGCCCACGAACCCTGCAGCCCCTGGACGAGGGGTTGACCCTGCAGCCCATGAACCCCGCAGCCCCTGGTACGATGGGCCAACCCCGCAGCCCACAAACCCGTGGCCCCTCGTGCGATGGGCCGATCCTGCAGCCCACGAACCGCAGCCCCTGGTGTGATGGGCCAACCCCACAGCCCACGAACCCCGCAGCCCCCGGTGCGATGGGCCGACCCTGCAGCCCACGAACCCTGCAGCCCCTGGTGCGATGGGCCAACTCTGCAGCCCACAAACTCCGCAGCCCCTGGCATAATGGGCCAACCCCGCAGCCCACGAACCCCGCAGCCCCTGGACGAGGGGTTGACCCTGCAGCCCACGAACCCCACAGCCCCTGGTGCGATGGGCTGACCCTGCAGCCCACGAACCCCACAGCCCCTGGTGCGATGGGCCAACCTCACAGCCCACGAACCCGCGGTCCCTAGTGCGATGGGCTGACCCTGCAGCCCACGAACCCCGCAGCCCCCAGCCCCATGGGCCAAGCCCACGAACCCACGGTCCTTGGTGCGATGGGCCAACCCCACAGCCCATGAACCCCGCAGCCCATGAACCTGCGGCCCCCGGTGCAATGGGCCGACCCTGCAGCCCACAAACCCTGCAGTCTCTGGCACAATGGACCAACCCCACAGCCCACGAACCCTGCATCCCGTGAACCCACGGCCCCTCATGTAATGGGCCAACCCCACTGTCCACGAACCCCGTGGCTCCTCGTGTGATGGGCCAACCCTGCAGCCCAACCCACACACCTGCCCGGTCCCTAAAGTGCCCGTCCCTGTCCCATGCTGCCCATCCCCACATGCCCATCCCACACTGCCCATCCCAAACTGCCTGTCCCCAGGTGCATATTCCACACTGCCCATCCCCAGGTGCCCATCCCCGTTCCCTGCTGCCCGTGTCCGAGTGCCCGTCCCCTGGTGCCCATCCCCATCCTGCGCTGTCCGGCCCCAGGTGCCCACCCTGCACTGTCCATCCCTGGGTGCCCGTCCTGCGCTGCCCATGCCCATCCCCAGATGCCTATCCCGCACTGTCCGTCCCTGGGTGCCCATCCCCGGATGCCCATCCCGCACTGTCCGTCCCTGGGTGCCCATCCCCGGATGCCCATCCCGCACTGTCTGTCCCCAGGTGCCTATGCCCATCCCGCACTGCTCGGCCCCAGGTGCCTGTCCCCATCCCACACTGCCCAGCCCCAGGTACCCACCCCGCACTGCCCGGCCCTGGATGCCCATCCCGCGCTGCCCGTCCCAGGTGCCCATCCCACACTGCCCATCCCGCGCTGCCCGGCCTCGGGTGCCCATCCCACACTGCCCATCCCGCGCTGCCCGGCCTCGGGTGCCCATCCCGACCCCGCGCTGCCCGTCCCAGGTGCCCGTGCCCGCACCTTGAAGACCTCGGAGAAGAAGCCGGCTCCGATCTTCTCGCAGTAGAAGTCGTCGATGCGGGCCAGGGTGGAGACAGCGCTGCGCAGGGCCCGGTACGAGGAGGGCCGGAGGCGCCCACAGCCCTGCCAGGCGGCCGGGGGCTCCCAGTCACCCTCTTCCAGCCGGTCCACCCGCAGCGAGAGCCCGGGCCGCCGGCTCAGCTTCTCCCAGGCCATGTCGGGCGCGCTGAGCACCCCCAGCGCCATTCACATCGTGCCCGGCTCGGCCCCTGCCCGGGCACAGCTCCCCTCGCCCCAGCGGGGAGCGCAGCGTCCTGCCCGGGCGCGGGCACTGCCAGGGCGCAGGGGCCTTCAGGGGCCCCAGGGCCGGGGGGCTCCAGGGCCAGGGGGGGGTCCAGGGGGGCTTGGCACCAGGCTCAGGGGCGGGGTGGGGATGCGGGGGCCATGCCCTGGGGTGGGGCCGGGGGGTGCAGCAGGCCCGGCAATGGCCGGAGTGGGGCGGCCGGGGCGGGGGATCGGGAGCAGGACGCGCGGGCGGGGGGCAGCCCCGGGGCGCAGCGGGGCTCGGGCTCGCCAGGGGCCCGGCCGGGCTCGGCTCCGCCGCTCGGGGTCTCCGCGGCTCCGAGCGCGGCCCTGAGAGCGGAGCGGACCCGAGAGGCGGAGCCGGGGCGGGGCGAGCCCTTAACTCCTTGGGTACCAGCCTCCGCGGTAGCTCCTGCCGCGGCTCCCTCCTGGCTCCTGCTGCGACCCCCGCCGCGCTCCCCCGGCTCCTGCCCCGACCCCCGCCGCGCTCCCCCGGCTCCTGCCCCGACTCCTGCCTACTCCCCCTGCCCCGTCCACGGCTCCTGCGCCGCTCCCCGGTCCCTGCCCCGACCCCCTGCCCCGGCTCCTGCCTACTCTCCCTGCCCCGTCCACGGCTCCTGCCCCGCTCCCCGGCTCCTGCCCCGACCCCCGCCGCGCTCCCCCGTCCCCCTGCCCCGGCTCCTGCCTACTCCCCCTGCCCCGTCCACGGCTCCTGCCCCGCTCCCCGGTCCCTGCCCCGGCCCCCCGCCGCGCTCCCCCGGCTCCTGCCCCGACCCCCGCCGCGCTCCCCCGGCTCCTGCCCCGACCCCCTGCCCCGTCCACGGCTCCTGCCCCGCTCCCCGGTCCCTGTCCCGGCCCCCCGCCGCGCTCCCCGGCTCCTGCCCCGACCCCCTGCCCCGTCCACGGCTCCTGCCCCGCTCCCCGGTCCCTGCCCCGGCCCCCCGCCGCGCACCCCCGGCTCCTGCCCCGCTCCTCCGTCCTCTACCCTGTTCCCCCGCCGCGCTTCCCCGGCTCCTGCCCCGCTCCTCCGTCCTCTACCCCGTTCCCCCGCCGCGTTCCCCCGGCTCCTGCCCCGACCCCCTGCCCCGGCTCCTGCCTACTCCCCCTGCCCCGTCCACGGCTCCTGCCCCGCTCCCCGGTCCCTGCCCCGGCCCCCCGCCGCGCACCCCCGGCCCCTGCCCCGCTCCTCCGTCCTCTACCCCGTTCCCCCGCCGCGCTTCCCCGGCTCCTGACCCTCCCTCTGCCCCGTCCACGGCTCCTGCCCCACTCCCTGGCTCCTGCCCTGTCTCCCTCCCGGCTCCTGCCCCGACCTCTGCTGCGCCGGCTCCTGCCCCGACCACCGCCGCGCTCCCCCGTCCCCTACCCCGTCCCCCTGCCCTGGCTCCTGCCTAGTCCCCTGCCCCGTCCACGGCTCCTGCCCCGCTCCCTGGTCCCTGCCCCGTCCCCCCCGCCGCGGTCCCCGGCCCCTGCCCCGGCTCCTGCCCCGTCCACGGCTCCTGCCCCGCTCCTCCGTCCCCTACCCCGTTCCCCTGCCCCGGCTCCTTCCCCGTCCCCCCGCTGCGCTCCCTGGCTCCTGCCCTGTCCCCTGCCCCATCCATGGCTCCTGCCCCACTCCCTCGCTCCCGCCCAGTCTCCCTCCTGGCTCCTGCCCCGGCCCCCCGCTGCGCTCCCCCGTCCCCCTGCCCTGGCTCCTTCCTCGTCCCCCGCCGCGCTCCCCCGGCTCCTGCCCCATCCCCCTTCCCCATCCACGGCTCCTGCCATGCTCCCCAGTCCCTGCCCCGGCCCCCCGCTGCGCTCCCCCGGCTCCCTCCCTGCTCCTGTCCCCTCTGCTCCGGTCCAGCCTCTGACCTGACCAACCGGACGCCCTGCAAAGGACCACACAGACGGGGCAGGGCACAGGCAACATCCCAGCGCCTGCCGGGGACGGGTCCCATGTGTTTAAGGTTTAGCTATTAAGACAGAAAATGCCATAAAGCCCCCTACAAATCCCCGGTTCCCTGTTGCCCAGGGCCGGCGCTACCATTTAGGTGACCTAGGCAATGGCCTAGGGTGCCAGAATTTTGGAGGGGCGCTATTTTGCCGAGGGGGCGGCACGCTTGTCCGGTGGACCTACCGCAGTCATGCCTGCAGCAGGTGCACCGGAGCCTTTAGACCAGTGGACCGTCTGCTGGCATGACTGCGGCAGTTCCACCGGACCCACGGGGGGCGGCGAAATGGCCGTCCGCCTAGGGCGTCAGAAACCCTGGGGCCGCTCCTGCTGCTGCCCCATCCCCCAAACGTTACATTCGAATTGAAAAGGCGACAGAAATGGGTCTTTGGCGTGGGGGTGTCTCCACTACAAGCCTGGACGGGTCTTAGACCTGCCCTCAGGTCCCAGCCCCCTCAAACCCATCCCCAGCCCCCGCCACATCCTGTCAGCCTTGCTCCATAGAATCTCAGGGTTGAGAGGGACCTCAGGAGGTATCTAGTCCAACCCCCTGCTCAAAGCAGGACCAACCCCAACTAAATCATCCCAGCCAGGGCTCTGTCAAGCCTGACCTTAAAAACCTCTAAGGATGGAGATTCCACCACCTCCCTAGGGAACCCATTCCAGTGCTTCACCAGCCTCCGAGTGAAATAGTGTTTCCTAATATCTAACCTAGACCTTCCGAACTGCAACTTGAGACCATTGCTCCTTGTTCTGTCATCTGCCACCACTGAGAACAGCCGAGCTCCATCCTCTTTGGAACCCCCCTTCAGGTAGTTGAGGGCTGCTATCAAATCCCCCCTCATCCTTCTCTTCTGCAGACTAAACAAGCCCAGTTCCCTCAGCCTCTCCTCATATGTCATGTGCTCCAGCCCCCTAATTATTTTCATTGTCCTCCGCTGGGCTCTTTCCAATTTTTCCACTTTCTTCTTGTAGTGTGGGGCCCAAAACTGGTCACAGTACTCCAGATGAGGCCTCACCAATGTCAAATAGAGGGGAATGATCACGTCCCTTGAACTGCTGGCAATGCCCCTACTTATACAGCCCAAAATGCCATTAGCCTTCTTGGCAACAAGGGCACACTGTCAACTAATATCCAGCTTCTCGTCTGCTGTAACCCCTAGGTCCTTTTCTGCAGAACTGCTTCTTAGCCACTCGGTCCCTAGTCTGTAGCAGTGAATGGGATTCTTCCGTCCTAAGTGCAGGACTTTGCACTTGTCCTTGTTGAACCTCATCAGGTTTCTTTTGGCCCATGTCATGGACTCACAGATCGTGCCCACTCTTGGCCCCATGCAGTCCGTGGGGGGTGCCCCTTTCAGTGTGACAGCCTTTCTTGTGGGTCCACTCTCTCTCAGGGTCAGGCCCTTCCACCTCCAGGAGCCGCACCTCTCTGAGCCTCAGCATGTCTGTCTGTGCCGTGGGCCCCTCAGGGAGTCCATGCGCTCTGGACCCCCTGGGCCTCCTCACCCCACAGGGGTTGATGCCCCTCCCCCCCCCGTGCCCTGTTCTCTAGACTGGAGTGACTCTCAGCCAGCATAAAACAGGAGGGTTTATTGAGAGTTGAACACAGCACAGGAAACTCTCAGGGCCTCAGGCCTGGCCTCTCTCAGCCCAGCAATCCCAGTCTCCCTGCAGCCAGGTGGGCTCTGCCTGCTTCCGCTCGCCAGCCCTGAGCCCCCCTGCTTCGCAGCTGGGCCTCTGATATCCCTGGCATCAAGCCCAGTGTGACGATGCGGTTCTGGCGGGACCCAACTGAGAGTGCCAGTTCAGGACCAATTGCTCAAACAGGGCAGTCACAGCCCTAGGCTGGGGTTTTTCCACCTCTAAGGCAAACCAAACAAGCCAGACAAAAATGACTTTCGTTTCACCCCACTGGCTAACCACAAGTCCCACAAGCAATTTCCTTAGACACTCCAGTCTCCCAGTGTCACCACCAGTGCCACCCGTCCTGGGGATGAATGGTTATGAAAACCAACACCCCAGTAAAAGAAAAAGGTTCTCTCGATCCCAAAGGACCAAGCCCCAGACCCAGGTCAATATACACATCAGATCTTACCCACAAATCACGCTGTTGCCAATCCTTTAGAATCTTAAATCTAAAGGTTTATTCATAAAGGGAAAAAGGTAGAGATGAGAGCTAGAATTGGTTAAATGGAATCAATTCCGTACAGTAATGGCAAAGTTCTTAGTTCAGGCTTGTAGCAGTGATGGAGTAAACTGCAGGTTCAAATCAAGTCTCTGGAGAACATCCCCCGCTGGGATGGGTCATTCAGTCCTTTGTGCAGAGCTTCAGTTTGTAGCAAAGTCCCTCCAGAGGTAAGAAGCAGGATTGAAGACAAGATGGAGATGAGGCATCAGCCTTATATAGGCTCTTCCAGGTGTAAGAACACTTCTTTGTTCTTACAGTGGAAAATTACAGCAAAATGGAGTGTGCAGTCACATGGGCAAGTCCCTGCACACCCTGCTGAGTTACAAGGCGTATCCGCCTCCTCTCAATGGGTCAATTGTGTAGCTGATGGTCCTTAATGGGCCATCAAGCAGGCTAAGCAGAGCTAACACCAACTTGTCTTGGGTGTCACCCAGAACTACAGCACCAATTTGAAATACAGACAGTATAGAGCCAATACTTATAACTTCAACTACAAAATGATACAGACATACAGACAGCATCATCCTAACCAGTAACCCATAACCTGGTCTTAGACACCTTATATGACCCCCTTTACATAAGATTTGGTGCCACTGCAGGACCTTGGTTGCAAACCATATTCCAAATGGTTCCAGTTTATACCAATAATGTCACACCCCGCTTCTGTCCATTGTCTTCTCTCCAGGTCACCAGGGTCGTAAACAGGAAGGCCTGGGTCTCCTCTCCTCTCAGCCCTCCTCTGGCCCCTCTGGCTGGAACCGGCTGGTCAGGTCACTGGGGTCCTCTCTTCACAGCCCCTTGTCCTCATACTGGCCAGAACCAGCTGTGACTCCTGATCTGGGTCTCTGGGTCACCGGTCGCTGGGGTCTCCATCCTCCAGGCCATCGGCCGGCCAGGGTCCCGAGTTCCCTCTCCAGTTCTGTGTAACAACAAACTCCCTCTCGCCTCACCTTGTTAAACCAGTAACAGCCGGGGTCACTACCACCCCCTGTGCCTGCAACCCACTGGAAAACACAGAAAACCCCAAGAAACTCCCCCGTTTTGTCACAGCTCAATCCTCTAATTTGTCTAGATCCCTCTGTATTCTATCCCTACCCTCCAGCGTATCTACCACTCCTCCCAGTTTAGTGTCATTGGCAAACGTGCTGAGAGTGCAGTCCACTCCATCCTCCAGATCATTAATGAAGATATTGAACAAAACCGGCTCCAGGACCGACCCTTGGGGCACTCCGCTTGATCGCAGCTGCCAACTAGACATGGAGCCATTGATCACTGCCCACTGAGCCCGACGATCTAGCCAGCTTTCTAGCCTCCTTATAGTCCATTCATCCAGCCCATACTTCTTTAACTTGCTGGCAAGAATACCATGGGAGACCGTGTCAAAAGGTTTGCTAAAGTCAAGATCTATCACATGTGAGCAGAGTCAGGATGAGCTCTACCCTGACATCTGGTGGTGAATTATGGGAAGTGTGGAAAGAATCTCAGGGAGTGTGGAAAGGAATTCCAGGTATTTTCATTGGCACACCCACCCCACCTAGCATAGCCCACGGCAGCCTGGGATGGTTATTTTGACAGCTCTGGGATCCCCAATTTCTTTGTTATTGGGGCAGGAGGAATAAAGTGTTGTCACCCTGCTTATGTGAATGAGGAACTATGAGACTGCTTTATGACAGAGATGACTCAACCTAAATTAAGTAGTACTTGCTAGACAAGGGACATGGGTTCCAAAACCCAGTGAATTGAGAGAGCTTGGGGACTGGGGTGCTTGAGCTGCTCCACTGTTAAAGAGTAGAGCTAATTTTGATTCCATTAGGAGTCCATCTAAAGGCTGCTGAGCTGAATTCACGTTGGGCCAATGGTGCACCAGCACTGGGGCTCCCCTACTGCAAGCTGAAATCACTGAGTGCTGTGTTAACTAGTGGGGGGAGCCTGAAGATCTATTGCTAAGTGGCTGGCAGAGTGGAGCAGTTTGCAGTATGTTGGAGCAGCCCCTGGAACATTGAGCAGAGTGGAGCAGTTTGTGGGGATGGCTGGAGTGGCTCACGGGTGGGCTGGAGGAGCGGCACAGCTGGTGTAGTGGAGCTGGTCATGGTGAAGGCTGCAGCAGAACTCCACGGAGAGGCAGAGCAGTTGGCCCTGGCCCATGTAAGGTGCCCCTTAACACCCTGTGTGGGCCCCCCCACACCATTTCCACCCAGCCTCGGGGGGGGGGGTAAAACTTTGCAGATAAACTTTTGAACTCTGGGGTGGCACTGACCAGAGACTTTTGGATTGTTGGACTTTGGGGTGATTGGACTTAAGACCCTAAGGGGGAAAGGACATTGCCAAATGTACTTGGAGGTGGGTTTTTGCTTAAGGTTTGTGTTATAATCCTGTTTGTGGTGTTTCTCCAATGTGATGCCGCATTGTTTCCCTCCTTTATTAAAAGGATTTTGCTAAACTCAGACTCCGTGCTTGCAAGAGGGGAAGTATTGCCTCCTGGAGGCGACCAGGGGGGTAGTATGTAATTGTCCCAGGTCACTGGGTGGGGGGTTGAGCTGGTTTTGCATTGTGTTATTGAAACGGAACCTCTGGATACTGAATCTGGCCCTTGTTGCTGCCAACTCAGAGAGGCAGAAGGTTTACACACATCCACTGCTTTCCCGTCATCCACAGACCCAGTTATCACCTCATAGAAGGCAATTAGGTTAGTTAAAGATGGGCACTACATTAGCCTTTTTCCAGTCATTTGGGGACTTTGTGCTCTTCTTCCCCGTTGGCCTAACCGGCCTCCCGTGCATAGCTCCAGCCATTTACAAACGGCCTCTGAGCCCATGGGCTGAGCGGATCCGGAGCCAGGAGGGCAACTGGACTCTGTGCTCTGGGAACGCCAGCGCAGAGACCCCCGGCCCAGCCGGCACCGCTGTGATGTCCTCCCGCAATGCCGCGTGCTCCGGCCAGGGCCATGTGCAGCCGGGAGTTGAGGCTGGCACACACAAGAGGCTGCCAGGCCATGGTGCTGCCAAGACAGAGATTCTCCCAGCACCACTATGGCAGCTTGCTCTGGGGAGGCAGCATGGGCTGAGGGATGGGGCCCAGATCCCCCCACAATGAACCCACTGTAATAAAGGGGGATGGTTTGTAATTTCTGTGCCATAGAGTGTAGGGGGAGACTAGGCCCTGCACCCCCGGCTTCCTGCGATTCACCGTGACTCTCAGCCAGCCAGTAAAGCCGAAGGTTTATTTAGACGACAGGAACACAGTTCCAGGCAGGTCTTGCCGGTACAGAAAACAGGACCCCCTTTAGTTAGGTCCATCTGGGGCCCCAGGGAGGCCACAGCCCTGTTGGGAAGCCCAAGCCGCGTCGGGGCCCCTCTCCATTTCCCAGCCAGCTCCCAAACTGAAACTCCCTCCAGCCTCTCAATCAGCCTCCCCCGGCTCCTCCCCCAAAATTGTGTCCTTTGTCCAGTGTCCCGGGCAGAGGTGTTACCTGGCCTCCAACCCCACTCCTGGGTTCTCAGGTTACATGCTCAGGTGTGACGTTATTGATATAAACTGGGACCATATAGAACATGGGTTGCAACCAAGGTCCTGTAGTGGCACCAAATCCTAGGTAAAGGGGGTCATATAAGGTGTCTAAGACCAAGTTATGAGTTACTGGTTATGATTATGCTGTCTGTATGTCTGTATCATTTTGTAGTTGAATTGGCTGTATACTGTCTATATTTCAAACTTGTGCTGTGTTACTGGGAAAGATCCCAGACAATTTGGTGTTAGCTCTGCTTAGCCTGCTTGATGGCCCATTAAGGACCATCAGCTACACAATTGACCCATTAGGAGGAAGCAGATATGCCTTGTGACTCAGCAGGGTGTGCAGAAACTGGCCCATGTGACTCCAAACTCCATTTTGCTGTAATTTTCCACAGTAAGAACAAAGAAGTGTTCTTACACCTGGAAGTGCCTATATAAGGCTGATGCCTCATCTCCATCTGGTCTTCAATCCTGCTTCCTACCTCTGGAGGGACTTTGCTACAAACTGAAGCTCTGCACAAAGGACTGAATGACCCATCCCAGTGGGGGATGGACTCCAGAGACTTGATTTGAACCTGCAGTTTACTCCATCACTGCTACAAGCCTGAACTAAGAACTTTGCCATTACTGTATGGAATTGATTCCATTTAACCAATTCTAGCTCTCCTCTCTACCTTTTTCCCTTTTATGCATAAACCTTTAGATTTTAGATGCTAAAGGACTGGCCACAGTGTGATTTGTGGGTAAGATCTGATGTGTATATTGACCTGGGTCTGGGTCTGGGGCTTGGTCCTTTGGGATCGAGAGAACCGTTTTCTTTTACTGCGGTGTTGGTTTTCATAACCATTCATCCCCAGGACGACTGGGACTGGTGGTGATACTGGGAGACTGGAGTGTCTAAGGAAATTGCGTGTGTGACTTGTGGTTAGCCAGAGGGGTGAAACCGAAGTCATTTGTTTCCGGCTTGTTTGGTTTGCCTTAGAGGTGGAAAAACCCCAGCCTTGGGCTGTGACTGCCCTGTTTGAGCAATTGGTCCTGAATTGGCACTCTCAGTTGGGTCCCGCCAGAACCGCATCGTCACATCAGGTATCCTCCCTTCCCCAGTGCAGCCCGTCCCAACACAACTCCCCTGCAACCTTCCCAGGTCAATACTCCCCACTCAGCATTCACAGAACACAGCACGAACATTCCCACTTCGTCACAGTCTGTATGACTCCTAGGTGTGCCTCAGTTTCCTGCTGCACTTTGCGTTGTTACCCAGTGAGGGGGGTGGGGTAAGTCTGCTCCAGGCGCAGCGCAGAACAGGAGGGGGTGTCCCGGGCTGTCTGGGCCCCAGTGCAGAGGGTTGTTAAGGAGCTGGCTGCACCCCGTGATGATGCAGGATCCCAGCCAGGCCATGGCACCCCCAGTGCCCAGCACATGGACACCCAGAGACCCCTGGCCAAGGGACCGGAGGTCCCCCCAGCTCTCAGCAGGGAAGCTGGGCAGAGATCCCTCCTCAAGGACAAAGGGCTGAGACAGGCCAGGCAGGGGGTACAGATCGGGCTCCTGGAGGGAGCTGGCTGCTCGCTCCTGAGCCTGACCTGCCGAGGGAGCAAGATGGGGCCAGCACCTGAGCTGGGCCAGGCCAGCCTGGCTGGGGAGCTGCTCTCTTGGCCAGGTGGACGATGCTTCAGCCTGAAGGTCTCTGGGCTGAGCTCAGGGCTGCCCAGGGGGCTCCAGGTGCCGGACAAACCCTGCTCTGGCTGGAACAGGCTGCCGGGCGCCGCTGCAGACCCCGGCTGGGGGCATCGGTCCCTGTGGAGGGGACTCGTCTCGCCCAGGGGCTGGCTGGGTGGGACTCACTGGGCAGGGCCCGGGGTGGGGCAGGAGGCTGGAGCCCAAGGGCTCAGACTCGGAGGCAATGGGGCTGCAGGGCTGGGGGAAGGAAGAACACAAGAACGGCCAGCCTGGGCCAGACCAACGGTTCATCCAGCCCAGTGTCCTGTCTGCCAACAGTGGCCAATGCCAGGTGCCTGAGAGGGAGTGAACAGAACAGGGAATCAGCAAGTGATCCATCCCGTCACCCATTCCCAGAGCGGGGCCCTGTGGGGGCCTGGCCCATTGAAGGGATCCTCCAAGGGACTGTTTACAAGCTGGGGCTCAGCACACATCCTGTGCATCCATGACACCTAGATAGAGCGGGGAGGGGGCAGGACTCCTGGGCTCTATCCCCAGCCCTGGGAGAGGAGTGGGGCCAAGTGGTTAAAGCAGGGAGCTGGGATCCAGGACTCCTGGGTTCTCACCCCAGCTCTGCCACTGACTCAGCATGTGATCTTAGGCAGGTCACGTCCCTTCTCCGAGGCTCGGTTTTCCCGTCTAGTGACCGCGCCCCCTCCTGGAGAGTGAGTGAGTGTACGGAAGGGCAAACTCTTTGTTATTTCCAGGGAAGCTGTGAACTGGGCAGCTCTGCCCATGCCTGTCCCACAAGGGCTGCAGGCTGCATGGCAAATAGCAGCTCGGTCCTGTGGCTCGTGGCTCGGAGCCTCCGGTGTCTTAGCCTGGCTGGGAGACTGATGGCAGGTGCCTGGGGACGGGGCTGACAGGGGTCCTGCTTACCCAAGCAGCCTGGGCACCCAGCCACCTTTCCCTGCCACCTGACCCCGTGTTCTCCATCCTGCAGCCACGGGGCAGGGCATGGGGGCACACAGAGGCAGCTCCGCAGGGCTCGGTGCCTTCAACAGCCTGATCATCCCCCACGCCATGGGGAGCAGGGTTCCTGAGATCCTGCCCAAGCAGACACTGGGTCAGGGCAGCTCTGCCCTTCCACGCAGGGGGCAGAGGGTCCTTCTCCTCCTGCCTGGGCTCAGCCCCAGCCCTGGGCGACGCCTGTGCAGCCTGCCCCATGCAGAGGGAGTGAGCTCCTCTGCCGTGGGTGGGGAGTGGATGCCCTTGGGGAGGAGGATAGGAGCAAACACTGTCCCAGGCCAAGGGGGGGCATTCCTGCCCTTCAACCCCTTCTCATGGTGCCCCATGGACACGCCAACCGCTGGCCTCCTGCGGATTCATGCATGCTCTGAAACGCCGCCCCACGCACTGTAGCATCAGAGAGCCTAGCAGCCCATGCAGGTCCCAGCCGTGCTGCTCTCCCAGCAGCCAGCGCCTGCTGCCCTGCTGTGCTGCCAGGATGGGAGAGCCGGGAGCATGTGGCTCACCTCGGCGCTGCCTGCTCCAGCTCCTGCATACCAAAGTGCTACCCTGGCTCTGCCACTGACTCACCACGTGGCACTGGGCAAGTCCCTCCCTCGCCTCACTTTCCCCTCTGCAAATGGGCTGACAGCCCTGCGCCCTGAGACCGGGGCATGAGAAGGGCTAGGTGCTAATTACCGATGGGTGTTTCCCCACCGTGCCCTGCTGCTTCCACTAGTTACACCCTGTATGCTGGGGCGAGGGCTCTGTAACAGCCCTGGGGGTGTGGGGTGTGAGTGGGGGGCTCGTCGCCAGTGGGCACAGAGCTCCGTACTGGCTGGCAGGGCTGCGAGCAGAGCAGCTGGGGACTGTGGGGATCTCACCCGGGAGCCCAGGCTGGCTCAGCGCTCATGGGAATGGCAGCCCAGCACACACCTGTATCCCGCGCCGTCCCCCTGCCCCAGCTTCTTGCAGCCCTGGTGGGGGTCAACCTCCAGTAACACCTCGCTGTCCGCCTGCTTGCACTGCCCAGTGCCCCAGCATCCGTCCCAGGGCTGCCCACGCAGAATAGCTCAGGGAAAGCCAGGACCAAGCAGGCTGGGCCCCACCCCCTCTGCAGCCAACCATGGGTAGGGGGGCACCCTGGGACAGGGGCCTCTGCCCTGCACAGGCACAAAGAAAACTCACCTCTGGCCTGTGCCCAGTTGGTTATTGGATTTGTTCTTGGGCCCCCAGCCTCCATCCAGCCCTTTGGGGAGTGTCCGTCTCACGTGACCCCCAGCAGGCTCAGCACTGGCCCTACACCCCAATCCACCTGCCATGCATGGGGGGCACCAGGGGGAGCCCCTCCTTCCAGCTCCTGGGCTGCCTGTGCTCCGGGCTCACAGCCTGGCACACCAGCACCTTGCCCGCTTCCTGGAGCAGAAAAATGACTGAGATGACTGGCCAGGAGGCCCTGAACCTTTCTGCTCTGCCACTGGGCTCCACCAGCCCCATGGCGTCAGGCCAGGCGAGTGGCTTGCAGAGGGGCTGTTTGGAAGAGACCGCGGCTGTGAAAACTTGTGAGCCCCCTTTCCATGGAGAGGGCAGGGCAGGTCCTCAGGGACCCTCTGTTGCAGTGGGCAGCGAGGGGGGAGCTGGAGCCCTTTGCCAGGATGAAAGCAGCCCCCAGGCCATGGGGGATGGGCCAGATCACCTGATGGGGTGTCCCTCGACTTCAGCGACTCTGACCAGTCAACCATGGAGGTGGGGTGGCCGTAGCAGCGGCCGGCTGGTCCTGGCTCTCTCAGCGCCGCCTTGGCAGGCTGGCCTGGCTGCATGGACGCTGCTCAGACCAAGGCTGGTCCCGAGGGGCTGCAGGGCCAGTCTGCTGATCAAGGCTGAGGGTTAGGGCCAGCCGGGTTCTCCTGGTGCCCGTTGCATGCAGGGCACTGCGGTCCCTTCGCTTGCTAGCGCAGAGGATGTGCAGGGAGCCTGGACCGGCGCGGGTCCCTGGCTGCTCCCAGCGCAGCTCGGAGCCCAGAGGCAGCCCTGCCCGTGGGGTGCAGGGACTGGCATCGCATGCGATAGCAGGAGATAAGAGCGGCTCAGTGTGCAGGAGGCTCATTAACCAGGCGTGTGTCAGCAGCCTGCTGGCCAGATGGCACAGATCAGCTGAGCACCGTGATGCCTGAGTGACTGATAACGAGCCCCGGGCTGATAACGAAGGCCCTGGAGCTCCTAGCCACTTCCCGTCCGCCTGGCCTGGCACCTGGAGGGCTGCAGGGAGCCGCTCGCTGGCACAGGTGAGGCTGAGCCAGGAACTGCACCTCACTGCAGAAGCTCCCAGCTAGATGTGAGGGTGAGACTGCAGATCCCAGCATGCAGCAGGGCCAGGCTGCTCAGAGCTGGCTGATGCTTTGCATGCCGGGCCCTGTAGTCTCCATGGGTCCCCCATCCCCAAGCAGCCTTGGGCCCCTGCTTTAGCTGGAGTTTAGTGAAGCTGGGACCTTCTCCCTAGACCAGAGCCCCTCACGCTGCTCCTGCTCCTGGGCCCGTGTCTGGCAGCAGAGGTGCTCAGATGGGAAGAAATGTGCCTGGGACAAACTTCCAAATACAGCATGAGACCGGGCACCACAATGGGGGGCATGCCAAGGGGAAGTTGGGAGAGGGCCCTGGGGGCTGCTGGGGAGATAGGGGTCCCTGGGGTGGGATCTGGGGGCTGCTGGGGAGACAGGGGTCCGTGGGGTGGGGTGGGATCTGGGGGCTGCAGGGGAGATAGGGGGCCCTGGGGTGGGATCTGGGGGCTGCCAGGGAGACAGGGGCCGGTGGGGTGGGATCTTGGGGCTGCTGGGGAGACAGGGGTCCGTGGAATGGGGTGGGATCTGGGAGCTATCTGGGGTGGGAGGTGAGCTCTCTTAGGGGTGGGATCTGGGAGCTGCTCACATTCTGGTGAATTTCAGGCTGTTTTCTTCTGAGACAGGTGAGAGAAAACATTCAAGAGCAACCCCCTCGCTCCCTCCACTCCTCTGGGGGACCCGCCTAGCGGTAAGTGAGAAGCCCCCCTTGTGGGGCCTGCTGTGATGTCCATGTGACCCCTGAGCCTGGCAGTGCCTGGCCAGATAGGGCATTGCTCCCCCGTGGGTGCAGAGGGAAGCAGGAGATGGGGGGATTGGGGAGATCCCGGAGCACAGCAGGAGCCCCAAGGACAGAAGCCCGTGACCCCACGTGGGGCTGCAGAGGGCCGTGGCCAGAGAAGTGTCAGGGGGTGTCCGTATGAAGAGCTGAGCTCAGGAGACTCGGCAGCTCTCGCTGGGACTGGCGGACAGGCAGAGCCAGGGAATGGATCCTGCAGCTGCCTGGCTACAGACTGACAAACCTGCTCCGACTGGGCCAGGCTGCCGGGCGTCCCTGCAGGGCTGGGCTGGGTGCGTCAGTCCCAGGGTCTGGCTCAGTGGGCCTCTGGGCAGGGCTCCGAGGCTGGCAGGAGGCTGGAGCCCCCATCCACACTGCAGAATTACGTGGGTGTAACGGGGAAACCATGTGCAGACACGCCGCCCTCAGCTCCCAGACAGGCAGCGCGATGGCTTCTCCCGCGCTCGGGGAGAGGGTCACCCCGCCCACAGGGAGCATAAACTAGTCCCAGATTTGGACCTTAGCGTCCAAAATATGGGGGTTAGCATGAAAACCTCCAAGCTTAGTTACCAGCTTGGACCTGGTAAAGCTGCCACCACCCAAAAAATTAGAGTGTTTTGGGGCACTCTGGTCCGCCCAAAAACCTTCCCTGGGGACCCCAAGACCCAAATCCCTTGAGTCTCACAACAAAGGGAAATAAACCTTTTCCCTTCCCCCATCCAGATCATTAATGAAGATACTGAATAAAACCGGCCCCAGGACCGACCCTTGGGGCACCCTGCTTGATACCAGCTGATCCACCTTATAGTCCCTTCGTCCAGCCCATATGTCCTTAACTTGCCTACTCTGTGCAGAGAGCGGCTCTCTGTTGCCTCCATAACGGGTAACATTTATATCCTCTTCCTTCGCTTCTGGTCGCAGCCCTTTGGCTGGGTCAGCGCTCGGCCTGCACCTCCCCGGCCATAAACACTGCGCGGGGCTGGGTCAGGGATATCAGTTATTCCCAGGGAGGCAGCTGACAGGTCTCACCTCTGCCTGCATTCACCAGGGCCCAGAGCTCTGCAGATGTTCGCCAGGCTAGGATCCCGCAGTGACCAGGAAACAGCTAGTTCTGAGCTCTGGGCAGACCCTCCCAGCCCCGACCTCCCGCGTGGCAGGTACCCAGGTGCTGAGCCCAGGAGCAGCCCAGATGGGAGGGGGCCCAAGGAGTGACTCTGGGGCGAGACAAGGCACTGGGCATGCTCTGGGCATAGGGCCCAAGGGAGTTGGTGCCAGCTGGGCTCAGGGGGCAGAGTGAAGGTGAGTGGCACTGACAGCAGGAACCGAGAGCAGGGCAGGGCTGAGGACGAGTGGATAGGCTCAGGGAGGGGAAGTCACAGCAGTAGAGGAAGCCGATCTCACCCCTGTTTGCCCTTCACTAGCCAGGCAGTCCCAGGCTCAGATGAGGGCAGGAGCTGGGGCAGCCTGGCTGTGGGGGGATCCTTTCCGTGGGTCTGTGCTGAGCCCCCACGAGCTGCCAGCTTCTTGGCCCAGGAGAACGCCCCAGGATATGGTGCATTTCACCTCATTACTCCTAGCTCCATCTCCTCCCCTGGCTAAGAGTGTAAGCCCAGCACCGTGGGACCTGGGGGGGCACACAGCGTGGTGCCTCACCCCCTCCTGTGGGGCGGAGGAGGCGTCATGTGGGCAGGGCACTTTGGGGGATGTTGCTAAGGAACAACCACAAACGGTGAGAGTGTTAGCATAAGGCACCCAGCCCCCATACTGCCCACAGCCGCTGCTTCCTGTGCCAGGGGCGCAGCAGGGAGAGCTGCTGGGCTCGGCCCCCCAGCTCCCCAAGAGCGCCCCACTGACCATCCCAGGGCCCCGAAGGCTGGGCCCATCCCGCTCAGATGCTGCCGAGCTGAGTGGGGGGCGGGCTGGATGGGGGCTCGGCGCGGGAGGCCACTGACTCTGTCGCTGCTCACAGCCAAGGCTGGTACTGCCCTTTACTGCTTCTCCCGGCCTGGCAAATCCCACTTAGCGCTTAATGAGTGACAGCGTCGCTCGCTGACATTTTCCTCCTCTTCTGCACCCCCCAGCACCGAGGCAGCTCCCCGCTGCTGGAGGATCAGACCCAACCCGCCCAGGCACAGCCTTCACTGAAGTTTAGCTGGCAGCTAGGAGCATCCCTTGTCCCTCCACCTGGCCAGGTGTGCCTGGTCCCACAGCCTGGACAGGCAGGGAGACTCTCTGGGGGCTGGGGAGGATAGCTGGCCTTGCCAGGGTCTCTCTGACACTGAGGCTAGAGAGCGCTTGCCGCACGGAGTGTTATACCAATTATTTTAGACCAGTAAAAACCAGCAGGATCTTATTAAAGGGGACAAGACATTTGTCACATTTATTGTCAATACCATAATAAAATAAAAGATAACAGCAAACAATGTTGTTTGGCTACTTATTCCTATGATTACTTATATATATATATATATCCATTCACACAATCATTCATACAAGTTCTGTATAGATATTATAGTTACCAGCCTAAAGTTGCTTGTGACAGAACACTGGCCAGGTATCCTGTATACGAGAGTGGAGCCGAGTCCGGGTCAGGTGCACCTGATGCTCCTGGAGGCTGGCAGCAGAACCAGAGACTCAAAGTCCTCAGTCTTCAGAGTCCAGTTTTACAGGGATTTTTCCCTATGTTAGTTCATGGGAGTTGTTTCATTCTGCTGTTGCTAGATCAGTCAGCAGGTGGCTGGCTCCATTCTATCAGATGTTTGTTAGGTGCTTGGGGTGGATTCCAGTTCGCCCTCCGGGGTCATCTGGTTGATTCCACTTGACACCTTCTTCCGCGGACACTGAATTTTTCAGGCTGGTAACTCCCTAACCATTCATTCATTTAAACGAGGCACTCATTCACATACACTCTTTATCTTTTGGGGTGTGACACTCCCTGTCTTTAGATAAAAATGAATTTACAGAGGTGGGGGTCTCTATTTGTAGTAATTACACAGTTTTGCCTGTGGCATAGGGTCAATTGACAGCTTCTGGGCTGAGTCAACTAACCAATTTAGCAGTTTACAGCGGCCATTACAAATTAAAGTAGCGACTACAAAGTTTCACTTGGCGAACAGGCGACAAAGTATCTCTTTTGAGCAGGCTTCAGACAGACACAGCTATTTCTAACCATAAATCATTACAAATTTACTTCTTACAAACCTTAAGTTATAAAGTATCAATTAACAATAAATCAATAAATCATTTCTCACATAAACCATGTTTAATATAAACCTTTTATTTTAATATCCCTACAGGAGCAGGCAGGCTATACATGGGGAAGGAAAAGGGTTCAAACTGTGCCCATGTTCCCAGCTCCCCAGGAAGGTGTGTGCCGTGTGGGGCGCTGGGTGAGAGAGCAGCCTGGTGCCACCCATGGCCAGAGCCCCCAGCCGTGCAGCTCAGTAGCTGTGTCTGGGCTAGCGCAGGGGGCCCCTAGTGTAGACAGGACACCAGCACTCTCCCTGCTGTGCCGCCTCTCACTGCCCAGTCTCTCACTGCGTCTGTGCAGCACCTAGCGCAACAGGGCCCTGCTCCCAGCTGGGGCTCCAGGGCCTCCCTGACATGAATAAATAACCAGACTTGCTGTCGCCTGGTTTCTCTCCTGCCCTATTCCAAGGCGTCAGTTGCCCCACCCTGCTGATTCCTGCAGGGCTCCTGGGCAGGCAGGTTCTGCTGGCTCTGGACAAACAGGTCTCCAACCATCTCCCAGAGGCAATTAGCATCCAAGCAGGCCAGGGGCTTTACACGTGTGTGTGCGAGCCAGTGCTCATGGTGAGCCAAGTGTGTCAGCACTGGCTGCAGCCCGTGACAGATACCCAGGCAAAGGGGTGCTGCGGCCCCAGCAGGGCAGGATTGTTACCTCTGCCTTTCAGCAGCACCCCCAGGCCCTGCTGTACTGGGTGCCTTGGCACAGAGGTGGCACAGACCCACAGGGTCAGGGCTAGGCCCCCGCTTTGGAAGGGTCTGTAGGAGGGAACCCATCAGTGGGCCGGACCCCCTATGGGCCTCGCTCTTCCTCCGGGGTCAGCCATGCGGCTTCTCTGCCTCCTGAGACTGGACCTCTGGGCCTGCAGCCCCCTTGCTTCACCCCGTGAGCTCTGGTTAGCGAGTATCCACTGAGACAGACCCTGGTGGAGACCTGTCCACTCCACAGGGATTAATGCACCTCGCCCAGCATCTGCAGCGACACTCACCCAGCGCTGCCAGAACAGTCGGGTGACCGGGTCTGTCTGTCACCTGGACACAGCACAGGGAGCCCTTAGGGAAGCCCAGAGAACTGACGGTTGGAGCATCCTCCAGTCTGGCCAGCCCAGAGCCCAGCCACGCTGTAGGGGTCCCTTTGGGTCAAGCTCTGTCTGATCTTGTAGATCAGACTCCAGGTGAGAGCCTGGCTCCTCCCAGCTGCCCGCTCTGATCATAGAGTATCAGGGCTGGAAGGGTCCTCAGGAGGTATCTAGTCCCACCCCCTGCTCAAAGCAGGACCAATCCCCAGACAGATTTTTACCCCAGTTCCCTAAATGGCCCCCTCAGGGACTGAACTCACAGCTCTAGGCCCAGCAGGCCAATGCTCAAACCACTGAGCTATCCCTCCCCCACCTTGTTCCTCCCCAATCCTTTGATCTCAAACTGGGGATTGTTCAGTTTCCCTAAGGAGAGATGGGACAGTCCATATCCCTGGGTCGTTGGGTGCTAGGCCCCAAAGTCCTGTTGATTGGAGTTGCCCTCTCTTCTCAGATCCTCCACTGATGTGGAGACTAAGGCCCAGACAGCTCGGGGACACCTGCACCTACGTGTGTCAGCCTGCTCTGAGAACAAGCAGTCCCCTTCCACCCACCAGGGAACAATGCAGCATATGGGGAAACTGAGGCACAACAGGCCTGTAGCAGGGTGGTTACCCTGAGGGGTTTAAAAGAGCCCAGGAGAGGGCGGTGGCTGGGAGCAAGCAGTTCCCAGGCTGATTGGGGAAATAGGCTCAGCTGTGGCCATGCCCCAGTCAGGGCCCAGCTGGCCCCTATAAGAGGGCAGTGGGCCGAGCACTGTCAGTCTCTATCTCTAGAGAGGGAGGGACCTGACTGCTTAGGAGCTCATAGGGTACTGAGACTGGAGCAGGCCTGGGGGTGCTCTGGCCTGGAAACCCGCTAGGCTGAGGCCTTGTTAAAGGCCAAGAACAGGTACTGGAGTTGCAGAGGGCAGCCCAAGGGAGGCAGCGGCAACCCCCCCCTTGCTGGTGATGAGTGGCCTTTACACTGCAGTTGGCCCCAGGGAACGGGCTAGATGGTGACTGGCAGTAGCCTGATACTGAGGCAAGGTGGGGATAGTGGTTAGGGGTTCCCCTGGGTGGGGAGACCCAGAAATAGGGGGTACTACCAGGGGGCAGTCCCTAAGGGGAAGGGGCAGCGGGGTCCAGGAGGGACACTGGGTCCAGTGACTGGTGAGACACTTGCCGGCAGAGGGTGCCCTAGCGGCTGCAAGCTAATTCCATGGACGGCCAGCAGGAGGCGCTGTGGAGATGAGCATTGCCGCATTACAAGGTCCCATAAAAATATTACAGACTCTGTCACACCCTGCCTGTGGTGCACCCCACGCTCCCCTGCCCCACAGAGTGACTGCAGCTGTTCCCAGCAGGGGGCAGAGCCAGGGAAGGTGGGAGGAAGGCGAGTGCCTCTGGGGCTGGGCTCTAGCTGCCCCAAGGGCTCCCATCTGTCCCTTCCGTCAGCCAGCAGGATGGGTCTTTGCTTGGCTGGCCAGCATGGCTCTGTCCTCCACCTGGCAAGGGGGGGCCCTAAGGGACTCCTGTTGGCAGAACAGGGGGGTGGGCTGGCCTGATGGAGACCCCCAGCAAGGGCTTCTGTGTGAGCCAGGCCAGCCCAGCTGGGGGCTAGAATGACCAGCTTACTCCAGAGGGACCCCTGGGCCCCCGGAGCTCAGCCAGCCATGTCCTCCAGTGAAGGGGGGGTACATGTGTCACGCAGTCCCCGGGCAATGCTCTGGAACTGCTCCCCACAAAGCCATTCAGGACTTTGGGGAGCCTCCTCTCCCTCGGAGCAGACTGTCTGCAGAGCAAGAAGCTCACACGGCTTCACCTCCTGGGTCTCTCCTTGGAGCATTCAGCATCCTCTGCCCCTCCATGCACTTCCCACAGCAAGGCCGCCCCGGCGGGGTCCTGGGGAAGCCACAGGGTCCTGCACCCCCACTTCGCAGTCAGACGTGACTCTCAGCCAGCCAGTAACACAGAGGTTTATTTGATGACAGGAACAGGGTCTAAAACAGAGCTTGTAGGTACAGCGAACCGGACCCCTCGGCTGGGTCCATTCTGGGGGGGCAGTGAGCCAGACCCCCGCATCTGCACTTCACTCCTCGTCCCCAGCCAGCTCCAGACTAACAACCCCTCCCAGCCCCTCCTCTCTGCTCAGCTCCTTTCCCGGGCCAGGAGGTCACCTGATCCCTTTGTCTCCAACACCTTCAGCTGGCACCTTTGCAGAGGAGGGGCCCAGGCCATCAGTTGCCAGGAGACAGAGTGCCAGGCATTTAGGTGCACTGGCCCTTGCTCTGCCAGATACTTAAGAACTGCCATGGGGACACTGAGGCACCAACACAGTATTCAGAGAAAACACAGCACATTCTCAGTTTGTCACAAGGTGATTAGCAGCTGGCATTTGGCCTGGCTGCCTGGGTTCATGCCCTGGCTCTGACAAGCTCCCCAGGGCCTGTAATGCCCCAAGTGCTCCCGTTCCCACTCCGAGGCCTGGGCCTAGCTATGGGGCCTGGAGTTCTCCAATGAGTTATATGGCCAGTCCCAGAGACCCCTGCACAAGCAAGGTGGGGTCACCGCTCCAACCTGGCCTGGGCAGGGGGATGACGGGCCTGCCTGGAGGGTGCTGACAGCGCAGCGGACACGCGTGCATCAGGGCTGGGCAATGCTGCTCTGGCTGCTGCTGGCCATGCTGTGCAGCTCCCCAGCTCTGCTGCCCCCACTCCGGCCTGCTTGGGAAGCAGCTGCTTGACTTTTCCTTCCCTATTCGATTCGGACCCTTCCGGGCACAGACTATTTTGGGCACTTCCCTGTTCCCACTTACCCTGGCTGGCTTCTGGGTACCTGTTCATCACTGGGAGCTTGGCCAGGCTGAGACGCAAAAAGGGGAAATGCCAGGCGAGGGGAGAGGATTCCCCCCAGGCCTCTCTCGCTGCAGCAGCCCGGTGCCGGGGAAGAGGTGCCTCTCCAGTCCCCTCTGGCTGTGCACCTGCCTGGCCTGTGATAGGCTGATGCATGGCCACGGAGCTTGGAGTGAACTTAGGAGGGCACCACCCTGCCAAACCCCCTGCTTGGGGCAATTGATACCCCAACTCTTCACTGACCCCCACCCCCATCCAGATAGAGGGCAGCAGCAATGACCCCCAGGCCCACCAGCCAGCACAGATCCAGCACCCTCCCCTGCCCACCTCCTCGAGCCAGCCTCCTCTGGCACCCATCAGTCCCAGGGCTTGGTGCTGTGCTTGGGGTGAGAGGGGCAGCAGACTCAGGCCAAGGGCCAGAGCTCACGCCAAAGAGGTGGAGCCCCCAGAGCCTTCCCCGCATTATAGCCAGGGTCTGAAGTGACTGCATGCCCCGGGGATTGGGGATGCTCCATGGATTGGGGGCACCCCTGGGCACAACTCCATGCGAAACGCGGCGTAGGCAGCCCTGGCAGGGGGCTCATCCGGATGTGGGGAGAGATGGAGCCAGAGAGTGAACCAGGGCAAGGCACAGGGCTCCCGTCCCCAGGTCGCGATCCACTCTGATGGTCACTAACCCAAGGTGTGGGAGCTGGACAAGCAGCTGCCCCATTCCAGAGCCTGTCCCCTAGCGCTGGGGGAGTTGGGACCTGAATGTCATGTCCATGCTGCCCCCTCCCCGAAGCTGGCAGACCCACTGCAGGCCCCAGGATGTGGTGCTGGGCAGACTAGGGTTGCCAGTTTTGGTTGGACATATTCCTGGAGGTTTCATCATGACATAATTTTTAATTCAAGATAAATCTTTAATTCCTGGGGACTCCAGGACAATCCTGGAGAGTTGGCAACCCTATGGGCAACAGGAGGATGGGGCTGGGGTCCCCAGGCCTTGGAGCTAGGTTCTCCCTGGCCCTTGGAGGTAGGGGGAGGGCGAAGCTAGAGCTGGGCCAGGCCAGGGCCATGCTCCGTGTTAGACCTGGCAAGCCAGACTCGGGGCTGGGGAGTCAGTGCCGGCCGTCCAGGGGTCAGGGTCACAGCCTGGGAGAAAAACCATTCGTCCCCCAGCCCCGCAGAGGCCGGCACTGGCTGGGGTCCCTGCTAGGCAGTGAAGGGGAGACTCACTCCGAGGCCTCATGCCCGTTGTGTCGTGGGCAGGGACCCATCCATAGGAGAGGCTGTTCCACGGCTGGGATCCAAGCCAGGCACAGCTCTAGCCAGTGAGCCAAACAAGAGGGAGGCAGCGCTGTGCCAAACTGGTCACGGTCAGGAGCCCCCCGCACCGTGCTGGGCTGGGGAGCCGGCACAGATCTCACAGCTCCACCCTCCCGGGCCTAGCTGGGGTCATGTGTCCGAGAACAGAGTGCGATGTGCAGCCTGCGCTGGGAACCAGCGTCCGAACTGCTCCCATGCCAGTCGAAAACCCCATTCTGCAGCCCCACACCCAGCACCGGGCGAGCTTCCCCTTGTCCCCAGTGCCCAGCCAGGGCTGGGACCTTCCCCTTTCTGACTCTCGGTTTTGTTACAACCAATTTCTGTTAAATCTTGTGCTGCGTGGGCTGGCGGGAATGTGTGCTGGGGGGGCTCCGCTGCAAGGGGTGGGGGGCGCAGCCAGAGTGGGGTAGGGCTTCGGCACAAGGGGACATAGGGGTGGGACACTGGGAGGGTGCCCAGGGTGGCCGAGGGCTGCAGCCGTGTGAACCAGGAACGGGCTCTGAATAACCAGCTGCCACCTTGTCCCCAGGACAGGGGCCGTCATTGCCTCAGACGCTGCACAAAGCAAAGAGGGGGCACAGCTGGAAACAGCTTCGCGGCTCAGCCCCAGTGGTGGTGCCAGCGGTGCAGCCGGCTCCCCCGGCCGGGCCCCCGCAGACAGCCAGAAATCGGCCACGAGGCTTTTCCGGAGTAAAATTCACGATGTTCAGAACATGGAGCGTGTACAATCCCCTGGGTGACCCTGGCCCCAGAACTGTGGGGTGGAGATGCCGGCTCTCCAGCCAACACGGCACTGCCAGCGGCTGGGGATGGGGTCCTTGTCCCCTGCAGGACACAGTGCCACAGGGAGGGTTGGTGGGTCCGTGGCTGCTGGTGCCCCGCACACTGCCAGAGCCCCAGGCCTGGCCGCCTGTGCTCCCTGCAGAGCCCATGGAGGAGGCAGCAGCCCGGGGAGGGGACGTGGCCCGTGGATCCACACAGACACCTGGTGGTGATGAGGAGATGACATGCTATGACCCTGCCCCTGCCCACACCCCTTTACAGAGGGCCTGGCCCTGCACAGCCCCCGGCCAGCCTGCGGGAATGGTTCACCCACCAGGGGCCGGGCCACCCCTGGGGAAGGGACGGGGGAGACACCCGGGGCCCTCAGGGGCAATAACAAGCTGTGGCGCTCCCCTAAGCCAGCCCCACTCTCGGGGCCGGGGGGCGACCCAGCCGAGGGGGACGTGCCAGGTGGGGCCTGTCGGTGTTCGGAGGCTCAGAGCCGGGCAGGAGGAGGAAGAGGAGGGCAGCACTGCAGCAGAGGGGGCCGAGCGAGGCCCTTCCGGGGAGCCCTGGCTCCGGCACACGCAGAGCCCGGCTGCTTCCCCAGCTCCTGGGCAGCTCTGCTCGCCTCCCGGGCCAGCAAAGATTGATCAGTGGCTCTGTTATAGGGCAGCCCGCACTGGAGCACCCCCCTGCAGCAGGCAGATGGCACAACCAGCCCCCCTCAGTTAAGAACATAAGAACGACCGTACTGAGTCAGACCAACAGTCCGTCCAGCCCCGTGTCCTGTCTGCTGACAGTGGCCAGTGCCAGGTGCCCCAGAGGGAATGAACAGAGCAGAGAATCATCAAGTGATCCATCCCCTGTCGCCCATTTCCAGCTTCTGGCAAACAGGCTAGGGACACCATCCCTGCCCATCCTGGCTAATAGCCATTGATGGACCCATCCTCCATGAACTTACCTAGTTCCTTTTTGAACCCTGTTATAATCTTGGCCTTCACAACATCCCCTAGCAAGGAGTTCCACAGGTTGACTGTGCATTGCGTGAATAAATACTTCCTTTTGTTTGTTTTAAACCTGCTGCCTATTGATTTCATCAGGTGACTCCTGGTTCTTGTGTCATGAGGAGTAAATAACACTTCCTTGTTTACTTTCTCCACACCAGTCATGATTTTACAGACCTCAGTCGTATCCCCCCTTAGTCATCTCTTTTCCAAGCTGAACAGTCCTAGTCTTATTAATCTCTCCTCATATGGCAGCTGCTCCACACCACTAATCATTTTTTGTTGCCCTTTTCTGAACCTTTTCCAATTCCACTAGATCTTTTTTGAGATGCCAGATCCACAAGCAGTATTCAAGCCATGGCCGTACATGGATCTATATAGTGGCAATATGATGTTTGTTGTCTTGTTATTTATCGCTTTCCCAGTGGTTCCTAGCAGCTTCCCCAGAGCCCTCCGCTAACCTGCTGAGTCCCCCTGGACTCTCCTTCCCTGGCTCTCCTGGACCTTCCATTACCCCCAGGAGCTGCCCTGAACCTCTTACCTGGGCAAAAGGGAGCAGCTGCTCCGCACAGGGAGCTGCTCTGCACAGGGAGCTGGCCCTGCTCCATTTTCTGGGGCCGCCTGCCTGTGACTGCTGCAGCCCCCTCGGGAGCTGGAGGATGTTCCATGTGCAGGGATCTCTGCATAGGACACAAGACTGGCAGCAGGGCTGTCCTTAGGATTTATGGGGCCTTAGGCAGTATTATTAAACTGGTGCCCCTATGCCGGATGGCAGCCCAAGCTCACAGCCTGGTGGGGGAGGGGGAGGAGGGACTTGACAGCAAAGGATAATGAGATGCCCAGCCTGCCTCATGGTGGCGGAGAGTCACAGTTCCCCGCAGAGACTTCCATGCACTCTCCCTCATGCAGAATGGACATGAAGAAAGTACCTAATTAAAAGCACTAAAATTTGGGAATAAAAAATGTCAGTCACAGGTTTTTTGATATGCCCTGAAGTTTGTCAGATTTATTTGCAAAAACTTCATAGCAAGGGTGAGTCAGCTGTCCTGCTGAATACAACATTACATATAATGGAATACATGATGCAGCTCTTCTCTGTTTTACATTTTCTTCATCAGTATTTCTAAGTTGAATTTATATTTTAAATGTACTCAAATCTTAAAACAGCATTCCAGATTACTACATATTTAACTCACTGAAACAAAGACATTCTTTTAAATTAATCAGAGAGGTTTAGTGTGTTCATAACAATGTTCATTGCTTTTAGAAAAAGGGAACAGTAATTTACTTTGTGTGATCTCCATAACAAGAGACATGGTTATGAAATTTCACCAACTTTAAAAAAAATGTGTTTCCAAAGATTTTAGGTATAACAAGGATTTTGTCTTACTACGGTACTGATTTTGCTGGAGGGTTCTTTTAAAACTAGTTCATTGGATAGTCAGAAGTAAAGAAAGGGAACTCTTTGTCCAGCTATCTGGAAGAGAAGGACTGTTGTCCCTTTAAGGGCTCTCTTCAGTGGGGAGTGGGGGGAGAGGTGGTGAAGGGATGGACAGAAAGGACAGGAAGACTTGGAAGCACTTTTTTTTTAACTATAGTAATTAAAATGTGTATTTTAGATAAGGGAGGTCTTTTGAAGGATTTATTTAAAAAACTATGTGTGAAGATCCACACATTTAAGGCTAAAGATGATTGTGCATCTAAAACTCTATGCAAGCATTTTTTAGAAATGTGATTTTATAATCTTCACCAGCTCACTAATGAAATATTTTTAAAGCAAATTTTAAACTAAGGTCCTGTAGACCGACATGTTCTGTGTAAATATTACATTAATGCACAACTGTTTTTGTCAGTAAAGTCAGAAACTGACAGTTTAAAAATTTATTTGGGCATAAGCTTTAGTGGACATCTGATGAAATGGGTTCTAGTCCACAAAAGCTTATGCCCAAATAATTTGTTAGTCTTTGAGGTGACACAAGGACTGGTCCTTGTTTTTGCTGATGCAGACTAACAGGACTACCACTCTGAAACCTGTCAGTATATACCTTGGGGTTGGCAAATGCCTGTTAAATGGCTTTATTACCTCTTGAATGTCTCTTTAACAGTTTCAATGTTGTGCTAATAGGTCTGGCAGGCTGGAGGTTTTTTCACTTTTAACTACTAGATTCCCTCCCAAGGAAGACTCACCAGGCTAGAGCAGCCATCTGTGGGAGCCTGCAGGAAGGGTCAGAACAGGGATAGGAAAACAAGAGGGTGGACACTAAGACCCAGTGGTGCCCCAAATTTTCAGGTGCCCTACGCAGCTGCCTATGTTGCCTATGCCTAAGGACAGCCCTGACTGGCAGGGACCCTGCTGGGTCCTCGAGTTCAGCTCCTGCTATCACAGGCCAGCCCCTCACATAAACTCCAGGCAGAAGCTTACCTAAAATGCATTAGGTGGGTTGCCAGAGGGAGGCTGATCCAGACCCTCCCTCTGCTGATGGTTAGAAACCTTCCTCTGATTTCCATCCGAGTTACCCAGGGCCAGTTTGTCCCCGTAGTTCTCATGCCGGCATTGTCCTTCCGCTTCAACTGCTCTGGCCTCCTGGGGGTTTCCCACTGATGTGTGTGTAAGGTCTGTCAGCCTGACACGACCCTGGCAATGTACTGGGATGGCTGATCCGGGACTCGATTCATAAAGCATACAAGGAGGGTAACAAGGTGGCAGAGGATAAAGCCTGTGCACCTAACGATCTCTCTTTGATGAGATTATTTGGTAGCTAACGGTACCAGTGGTGATGTAACATACTTAGACTTCTGGACTTAGGGTTTTTGACTTGGTAGCACACAACATATTGATTAAGAAACTAGAACACTACACAATGAACACGGCACACATGATTGACCTGCTTGACGGCACACATGATTGACAGGGTTGTGAGTTCAATCTTTGAGGGGGCCATTTAGGGAATGGGGGTAAATATCTGTCTGGGGATTTGTCCTGCTTTGAGCAGGGGGTTGGACTAGATACCTCCTGAGGTCCCTTCCAACCCTGAGAGTCTATGAAATGGATTAAAAGCTGGCTAACTGACTGGTGTCAAAATGTATGCAGTGTTGTAACTGTGTTGGTCCCAGGATATTAGAGAGTCAAGGTGGGGGAGGTAATATCTGTTATTGGGCCAACTTCTGCTGGTGAGAGAGACAAGCTTTCGAGCTGCACAGAGGTTTAGCGTAAATAGTTAGCGCGGATTGGAAGGGGCCATTCAGGGTAGAGTGGCCATTAACACCTTTGCACTCATAGGACAAAAAGGGGGGTTAGCAGGTTTAGATTGCTATGGAAGCCACAAATCCAGTGTCCAGTCCATGATTGTTAGTGTCTAGCAGAGTGATGAATTGAAGCTCCCAGGCTCATCTTTCAAAGGTGTTGTGCAGGTTTCCTTTGAGGATGAGGACTGATAGGTCAGACAGAGAATGATCGCTGTGTGAAACGTATCCAGCCCCAGGTGAGAGGATGGTTTTGTCTTTTATCGTTTTCCTGTGTGAGTTCATTCGAGAGCGAGCGACTGTCTGGTTTCACCCACAGAGTTGCTACTGGGGCAATTCATGCACTGGGCAAGGTACTCCATGTGTTGATAGGCCTGTGTAGGACCCATGGATCTCGGAAGGTGTGTTGTCTGGGGTGTTGACCAGTGTAGCATTGGAGATATTTTGCAGGTTTTGCATCAGTTGTTCTTGCAGGGCCTGGTGCTATTTTGAGTTGGTGTGTGCTGGTGTCGTGGTCTCTCGCACTAGAGTGGCGCGGGGACCATTTCACCTCACTACTGGCAGGCAGCAAGTAACCGTCTATAGGGGAAACTCTGCCCATCTGGGCGGCGCAGAGCCACAAAGTCTTTAGCCTGCAGCCACCCAGCAAAAAGCAGTCTATGGGGGAGTCAGCTGCCACCCCAGGGATGGGGTTGGTGGTGAGGGTAGGGGTAGGGGGACCCAAGCGCACTCTACTCCACGGGGCCTCAGCCCTGGGCCCTAACAGTATCAGATGGATCCACCACTGAGTGAGCAGGGATCCATCTGTAACACGCTGACTCAGAGAACAGCAAAACCAGACTAAAGTCCGGTTCCCCTGGGCTACTTCCTACCACAGTCTGGGTGTAGGGCTCCATAGTCTAAAGGTCCTCTGTCTCCTCAGAGTACTCAGCAGTCCCCACAGCTCCTCGGGGCATTCGTCTGATGGCGGTGTCATGGGGTCCCCGGGCGATGCTCTGGAACTGCTCCCACTAAGCCAGGTGGGACTTTGGGGAGCCTCCTCTCCCTTGGAGCAGACTGTCTGCAGGGCAAGAATCTCACACGGCTTCGCCTCCTGGGTCTCTCCTTGGAGCATTCAGCATCCTCTGCCCCTCCATGCACTTCCCACAGCAAGTCCGCCCAGGCAGGGTCCTGCACCCCCACTTTGCAGTCAGACGTGACTCTCAGCCAGCCAGTAAAACAGAAGGTTTATTTAGATGACAGGAACACAGTCCAAAACAGGTCTTGTCGGTACAGACAACAGGACCCCCTTTAGTTAGGTCCATCTGGGGCCCCCAGGGAGGCCACAGTCCCATTGAGAACCCCAAGCCCCATTGGGGCTCCTCTCCACTTCCTAGCCAGCTTCAAACTGAAAAACCCTTCAGCCTCCACCCAGCTCCTCCCCCAGCCTTTGTCCAGTGTCCCGGGCAGAGGTGTCACCTGGCCTCCAACCCCCCTCCTGGTTCTCAGGTTACATGCTCAGGTATCTTCCCTTCCCCAGTGCAGCCCGTCCCAGCACAACTCCCCTGCCACCTTCCCAGGTCAATACTCCCCACTCAGCATTCACAGAACACAGCACGAACATTCCCACTTCGTCACAGGTGGTCCTGGCTGCTCCTTGAGATACTCATCTGCCTCCTCCAGCCAAAGGCTGCAGCTCCGCTCAGGGGCCAGTCCGGGATCCTGTAGAGATCTCCACTGCCTGGAAGAGACGCCTGCTCCCTCCGGTGATCCAGCACCAAGCGAGTTCCAGGGCTTCTCCTTTTATATTTCCTGTCCCGCTCTGGGACTTCCAGTCCTGGAGACAGGGTGGATTCAGCTCCATCCACCCGGGGGAGTGAAGTGGTCTTTCCTTCTCAGTTCAGAGGGAGGCCACTCGACCTCACTCCAACCTGGTTTGTGGGGAGCTTGTTTCTGATGATGAGCTTGGAAAGATTGGGGGGTTGTTTGAAGGCAATAAGTGGGGGTTCAAGAGAGATTTATTTCAAGATGGGGTCCCCATTGAATACAGGTTGTAGTTTGATGATACCCCGTATGAGCAGCAAAGGGTCCAGTGGCACCTTATAGACTAACAGACGTTTTGGAGCATGAGCTTTCGTAGGTGAATACCCACTTTGTCAGATGCATCTGACCCTTTGCTGCTTTTACAGATCCAGACTCACACGGCTACCCCTCTGATACTTGATACCCCGTACGGTTTCCATTGTAGGGTGGTAGGTGACAATTGAGGGTTGTGACGTTATTGATATAAACAGGAACCATATAGAACATGGGTTGCAACCAAGGTCCTGTAGCGGCACCAAATCCTAGGTAAAGGGGGTCATATAAGGTGTCTAAGACCAGGTTACGGATTACTGGTTATGACTATGCTGTCTGTATGTCTGTAGCATTTTGATAGTTGAAGTTATGAATATTGGCTGTATGCTGTCTGTATTGCAAACTTGTGTTGTGTTACTGGGAAAGATCCCAGACAAGCTGGTGTCAGCTGTGTTTAGCCTGCTTGATGGCCCATTAAGGATCATCACCTACACAATTGTCCCATCGAGAGAAGGCAGTTATGCCCTGTGACTCAGCAGGGTGTGCAGAAACTGGCCCATGTGACTGCAAACTCCATTTTGCTGTAACTTTCCACTGCAGGAACAAAGGAGTGTTCTTACACTTGGAAAAGCCTATATAAGGCGGAGGCCTCATCTCCATTTGGTCTTCAATCCTGCTTCTTACCTCTGGAGGGATTTTGCTACAAGCTGAAGCTCTACACAAGGGACTGAGGACTCATCCCAGTGGGGGATGTTCTCCAGAGACTTGATTTGCACCTGCAGTTTACTCCATCACTGCTACAAGCCTGAACTAAGAACTTTGCCATTACTGTATGTAATTGATTCCATTTAACCAATTCTAGCTCTCATCTCTATCTTTTTCCCTTTATGAATAAACCTTTAGATTTTAGATTCTAAAGGATTGGCAACAGCATGATTTGTGGGTAAGATCTAATGTGTATATTGACCTGGTTCTGGGGCTTGGTCCTTTGGGATCGAGAGAACCTTTTTCTTTTACTGGGGTGTTGGTTTTCATAACCATTCATCCCAGGACAGGTGGCACTGGTGGTGATACTGGGAGACTGGTGTGTCTAAGGAAATTGCTTGTGTGACTTGTGGTTAGCCAGGGGGTAAAACTGAAGTCCTTTTTGTCTGGCTGGTTTGGTTTGCCTTAGAGGTGGAAAAACCCCAGCCTTGGGCTGTGACTGCCCTGTTTGAGCAATTGGTCCTGAATTGGCACTCTCAGTTGGGTCCCGCCAGAACCGCAACGTCACAAGGGTATTTGGTCAGAAGGAGTTTTATTTCTGTCCTTGTTTGGTGAAGGCAGTTTTGAGCGTGTTAAAATGTATATCCTGGACTTTCTCCTTGGAGCACATTCTGTGGTATGAGTGCCTGGCTGTAGATAACACTGTAGATGCACTGCTACAGACTAGGGACCGAGTGGCTAGGCAGCAGTTCTGCAGAAAAGGACCTGGTGATTACAGTGACGAGAAGCTGGATATGAGTCAACAGTGTGCCCTTGTTGCCAAGAAGGCTAACTAACGGCATTTTGGGCTGTATAAGTAGGGGCATTGCCAGCAGATCGAGGGATGTGATCATTCCCCTCTGCTCAACATTGGTGAGGCCTCATCTGGAGTAGCGTGTCCAGTTTTGGGTCCCACAATACAAGAAGGATGTGAAAAAATTGGAAAGAGTCCAGCGGAGGGCAACAAAAATGATTAGGGGGCTGGAGCACATGACTTATGAGGAGAGGCTGAGGGAACTGGGCTTGTTTAGTCTGCAGAAGAGAAGAATGAGGGGGGATTTGATAGCTGCTTTCAACTACCTGAAGGGGGGTTCCAAAGAGGATGGATCTAGACTGTTCTCAGTGGTAGCAGATGACAGAACAAGGAGCAATGGTCTCAAGTCGCAGTGGGGGAGGTTTAGGTTGGATATTAGGAAACACTATTTCCCTAGGAGAGTGGTGAAACACTGGAATGGGTTCCCTAGGGAGGTGGTGGAATCTCCTTCCTTAGAGGTTTTTAAGGTCAGGCTTGACAAAGCCCTGGCTGGGATGATTTAGTTGGGGTTGGTCCTGCTTTGAGCAGAGGGTTGGACTAGATGATGTCCTGAGGTCCCTTCCAACCCTGATAGTCTATGATTATATGATTACAGATTTCTTGGTGTGTTTGGGGATCTGGGGGTTTCTTGTACATAGTTAGGGATTTTCCAGACAATATGACGATCAAAAGTATGATTTTGTGCACTCTGTGGTCTCTAGTCAGATGGTTCTTTTTTCTTATGATCGCCAGCAGGTATGTGGTAGCTGTGGGTGGTGTCACTATTGCCGTGAAAGAATTCTTCTAGTTCTCCACATTTTAGTACGGCATCAGGTTCTGTGGTGGCACAGAAGGTCAGTGCCTTGGAGAATACAAATAATTCAGCTCCCATGTGGGGTAACCTCGTGTCAGGGAGTCACCAGTCGATGCTCTGGAACACAAAGCCAGGCAGGACTTTGGGGAGCCTCCTCTCCCATGGAGCAGACTGTCTCCAGGACAAGAAGCTCACACGTCTTTACCTCTTGGGTCTCTCTTTGGAGCATTCAGCATCCTCTGCCCCTACGTGCACTTCCCACAGCAAGTCCACCCAGGCGGGGTCCTAGGGAAGCCACCGGGTACTGCACGCCCACTTTGCAGTCAGATGTAACTCTCAGCCAGCCAGTAAAACAGAAGGTTTATTTAGATGACAGGAACACAGTCCAAAACAGATCTTGTTGGCACAGACAACAGGACCCCCTTTAGTTAGGTCCATCTAGGGCCCCAGGGAGGCCACAGCCCCGTGGGGAAGCCCATCTCCATTTCCCAGCCAGCTTCAAACTGAAAAACCCTCCAGCCCCTCCTTTTCTGCTCAGTTCCTTTCCCAGGCCAGGAGGTCACCTGATCTCTTTGTCTCCAACACCTTCAGCTGGCACCTTTGGATAGAAGGGGCCCAGGCCATCAATTGCTAAGAGATAGTGTCAGGCACTTATGTGCACTGGCACTTTGCTCTGCAGCAATCACACACCCTTATTCCACCAACTAGATACTTAAGAACTGCATAGGGGACACTGAGGCACCAACACAGTATTCAGAGAAAACATGAAGAACATTCCCAGTTCGTCACACCTTGATGTTTGGGTGTCATGTAGTGCCCATGTGGTGGGTACAGGAGCCATGGTTTCTCCCAGAGGTGGTGTTCTGTGTGTTTTTGGAGTAGTTGTAGTTGGTTTCACTTTTTGTTGTTGGTGGTGTATGGCTGTCACCAGGGTTTTTTTGATAGTTCATTTGGATTTCTTGTATGATTTCCAGGTAACTTTCTTGGTTTTTTTCTTCCAGTGTTTGGGAGTATGAGAGAAGTTCTTGTTTGAGGTGGCCCTTTCAGGAGGGTGTGAGGTGCCATGAGTGGTTCCTCAGTTTCTCTGAAGTCCTTCTGCAGAGCTGCTCAGCATATCTGGAGCTGTAGGTAGGGGTCAGTGAGTTATAGACGAGGGGTGGCCAGCGTGAGCCTGTGAGGGAGCCAGAATTTGCCAAGGTACATTTGCAAAGAGCCACAGTAATACATCAGCAGCCTCACCCCAGCTCCTGTCCCCACCCACAGCATCTCCTGGCTGCCAGCACCTCCCCTCCCTCCCCACGCCTCCCGCTCGCCCTGATCAACTATTTCTAAGTGTGCGGGAGGCTTGGAGAGGGGAAGGGGGGAGGAGCAAGGACATGGCAGGCTCAGGGAAGGGGGCTGGAAGGGGCAGGGGCCATGGGGGCAGGACTGGTGGCAGAGCCAGGGGCTGAGCAGTGAGCACCCCCCAGCACATTGGAAATTTGGCGCCTGTAGCTCCAGCCCCGGACTCGGTACCTAGACAAGGAACCGCATATTAACTTCTGAAGAGCCGCATGCGGCTCTGGGGCCCCAGGTTGGCCACCCCTGGTTGTAGATGGTGAAAGCTCTGAGGGGAAGTTTTGTTTCTTACATTTGCTCAGGAAATAGATGTCGCTGATAAGTTTTGCTTCCTTTTACATCGCCAAACTTCTCCATTTCATCCTCACCCATCACAATTTCACATTCAACACTGGATTTATGACTTATTACAACAATCTGTAACCCCAGCCCCCACTTCTGTCCTATGACTGCAGAGTGTTAATGGGCCTCTCTGCCTCGAATGGTCCCTTGCCACGTGCGCTAAATACTTACACTAAACAACCTCTCCACCTGGCATTTAGCTGTGAGGCTGGAAGCACTTTTCCTAGATCTGAAGAAGAGCCCTGTGTGGCTTGGAAGCCCGTGTCACGGAGTCCCCGGACGATGCTCTGGAACTGCTCCCCACCAAGCCAGTCAGGACTTTGGGGAGCCTCCTCTCCCTCGGAGCAGACTTGTTCAGGCAAGAAGCTCACACGGCTTCACCTCCTGGGTCTCTCCTTGGAGCATTCAGCATCCTCTGCCCCTCCATGCGTTTCCCACAGCAAGTTGCCCCAGCGGGGTCCTGGGGAAGCCAGAGGGTCCTGCCCCCCCATTTCGCAGTCAGACGTGACTCTCAGCCAGCCAGTAAAACAGAGGTTTATTCGATGACAGGAACAGGGTCTAAAACAGAGCTTGTAGATACAGCGAACCGGACCCCTCGGCTGGGTCCATTCTGGGGGCAGTGAGCCAGACACCCCCACGTCTGCACTTCACTCCTCGTCCCCAGCCAGATCCAGACTCCTAAAACCCCTCCAGCCCCATCTCCTTTCCCGGGCCAGGAGGTCACCTGATCCCTTTGTCTCCAACACCTTCAGCTGGCACCTTTGCAGAGGGGGGCCCAGGCCATAAGTTGCCAGGAGACAGAGTGCCAGGCATTTAGGTGCACTGGCCCTTTGCTCTGCCAGATACTTAAGAACTGCCATGGGGACACTGAGGCACCAACACAGTATTCAGAGAAAACATTAAGAACATTCCCAGTTCATAACAGCCCGTCCCTCTCTCCAACCAGCTAGTCCAATTATAGGTGTCAAAGTGTAACCATAGAATCATAGAACATCAGGGCTGGAAGGGACCTCAGGAGGTATCTAGTCCCACCCCCTGCTCAAAGCAGGACCAATCCCCAACTAAATCATCCCAGCCAGGGCTTTGTCAAGCCTGACCTTAAAAACCTCTGAGGAAGGAGATTCCACCACCTCCCTAGATAACCCATTCCAGTGCTTCACCACCCTCCTAGGGAAATAGTGTTTCCTAATATCCAACCTAAACCTCCCCCACTGCAACTTGAGACCATTGCTCCTTGTTCTGTCATCTGCTACCACTGAGAACAGTCTAGATCCATCATCTTTGGAACCCCTTTTCAGGTAGTTGAAAGCAGCTATCAAATCCCCCTCATTCTTCTCTTCTGCAGACTAAACAAGCCCAGTTCCCTCAGCCTCTCCTCATAAGTCATGTGCTCCAGCCCCCTAATCATTTTTGTTGCCCTCCGCTGGACTCTTTCCAATTTTTTCACATCCTTCTTGTATTGTGGGACCCAAAACTGGACACGCTACTCCAGAAGAGGCCTCACCAATGTTGAGCAGAGGGGAATGATCACATCCCTCGAACTGCTGGCAATGCCCCTACTTATACAGCCCAAAATGCCGTTAGTTAGCCTTCTTGGCAACAAGGGCACACTTTTGACTCATATCCAGCTTCTCGTCACTGTAATCACCAGGTCCTTTTCTGCAGAACTGCTGCTTTGCCAGTCAGTCCCCAGCCTGTAGCAGTACATGTGATTCTTCTGTCCTAAGTGCAGGACTCTTCATTTGTCCTTGTTGAACCTCATCAGGTTTCTTTTGTCCCAGTCCTCCAATTTGTCTAGGTCCCTCTGTATCCTAGCCCTACCCTCAGCTGAGTGTCATCTGAGAACTTGCTGAGAGTGCAGTCCACACCATCCTCCAGATCATTAATAAATATGTTGAACAGAACCGGCCCCAGGACCGACCCTTGGGGCACTCCGCTTGACACCAGCTGCCAACTAGACAAGAAGCCATTGATCACTACCCATTGAGCCCGACGATCTAGCCAGCTTTCTATCCACCTTATAGTCCATTCATCCGATCCATACTTCTTTAATTGCTGGCAAGAATACTGTGATTGTATCAGAAGCTTTGCTAAAGTCAAGATATATCACATCCACCACTTTCCCCATATCCACAGACCCAGTTATCCCCTCATAGAAGGCAATTAGGTTAGTCAGACATGACTTGCCCTTGGTGAATCCAAGCTGATTGTTCCTGATCACTTTCCTCTCCTCCAAGTGCTTCAGAACTGATTCCTTGAGGACCTGCTCCATGATTTTTCCAGGGACTGAGGTGAGTCTAACTGGCCTGTAGTTCCCCGGATCCTCCTTCTTCCCTTTTTTAAAGATGGGCACTACAGTTGCCTTTTTCCAGTCATCCAGGACCTCCCACTATTGCCACGAGTTTTCAAAGATAACGGCCAACGGCTCTGCAATCACACCAGCCAACTCCCTCAGCACCCTCAGAGCCATTCGATCTGGTCCCATGGACTTGTGCATGTCCAGCTTTTCTAAATAGTCCTTAACCTGTTCTTTCACCACAGAGGGCTGCTCACCTCCTCCCCACACTGTGCTGCCCAGCGCAGCAGTCTGGGAGCTGCCCTTGTCTGTGAAGACAGAGACAAAAAAAGCATTGAGTACTTCAGCTTTTTCCACATCCTCTGTCACTAGGTTGCCTCCCCCATTCAGTAAGGGGCCCACACTTTCCCTTTCTTCTTGTTGCTAACGTACCTGTAGAAACCCTTCTTGTTACCCTTCACAGCCCTTGCTAGCTGCAACTCCAGTCGTGCCTTAGCGTTCCTGATTACACCCCCGCATGCTCGAGCAATATTATTATATTCCTCCATAGCCATCTGTACAAGTTTCCACTTCTTGTAAGCTTCCTTTTTGAGTTTAAGCTCACCAAAGATTTTACTCTTAAGCCAAGCTGGTCGCCTGCCACATTTACTATTCTTTCTGCACACCAGGATGGTTTGTTCCTGCACCCTCAATAAGGCTCCTTTAAAATACAGCCAGCTCTCCTGAACTCCTTGCCCCCTCCTGTTATTCTCCCAGGGGATCCTGCCCATCAGTTCCCTAAGGGAGTCAAAGTCTGCTTTTCTGAAGTCCAGGGTCCATATTCTGCTGCTCTCCTTTCTTCCTTGTGTCAGGATCCTCAACTCGACCATCTCATGGTCACTGCTGCCCAGGCTGCCACCCACTTCTATGTCCCCTACCAATTCTTCTACCAGGAGCATTCTGTTGAGCATCTGGTTTTTGGTCTGGGCAAAACCAGATTGGGTCCAATCCGCTTGGCCCTTTGGAGCTGTCGGTTTCCAGAACCCAGGGCTGGCTCCAGGCACCAGTATTCCAAGCTGGTGCTTGGGGTGGCAATCTGCAAGGGGCGGCAGTCCCTGTTGTTTTGCCCCCAAGCAGCGTGGCGAATTGCCGCCGCGGATGACGGGGACAGTCCATGTGTCCTTAGGGCGGCAGGTGCGTTTCCACAGTGGCGGCAATTTGGCAGCAACTTCTATGTTTAGCTATCCACGGCAGTTTCAGCTAAATATAGAAGCTGCCGCTGAATTGCCACTACCGTGGAAACATGCCTGCCGCCCTAAGGGCACACGGACTGCCTCCGCCGCCTGCGGCAGCAATTCACCACGCTGCTTGGGGAGGCGAAGACTGTAGAGCCGGCCCTGCCAGAACCTCCAAGTCTTCTGAAGAACCATCGCTCAGCTGCTGAAAAATGTACAGTAAGAAATACATATGAGGCATCTTTGTACTATTTCATAATATGATTTTAAAACCTTTTACACTGTGTCTCAAGAGACCCCTTCATATGCAGAACAAAAGGGTTAGTGTGGAGGGCTGGCTGCGCCCACATCCCCTGACTGCCCCTCCCAAGCGCTGCGAGCTGGGCATGGGCCAAAGGGACCCAGGAGTCCTGGCCCAGTGATGAGGGGAAGCAGCAGATTGTGTTCCCCTCAGAAGTCTGACAACTCCCAGAGTGGCGAGGTTCCAGAACAGGTCTGGAGCCACGCGGGGCCCAGCACACCCGGAGAGGAACCAGAGCAGCTCTGACAGGAGTTTCCATCTCCAAGGAGGAAGCTCTTGCACCACACACGAATTCTGTGTGTCTGGTTGTTTCCTTTCGTCACTGGTCTCTGTCACGCTGAGCTCACACAGGAGCTGAGCTGAGAGGCAGAACGTGTGGGGCTGAGCTCTGCCCTGGGACCGTCTGGGAACATGGCCCTGCAGGTGTCAGCTCTGGCCCTTCTCCTGGCCCTTCCGCCCCTGCTGTCTGCCCAGGGAGCGGCACCCAGTCCCAGCCCCACCAAGACTCCAGGTAGGACCCGCCTCAGGTGTTGCTGCTCCCCTGCCTGCCGGTGGCTGCTGGGCTTTGCTCTGTCAGTCTGGCTGCAGTTGCCCCGGGAGGGGGCTGCCCTCCCCGTCCCTGCCAGAGCCTGCGGGGCTCAGCACCAAGCGCCGTCAGAGAGCTGGGGTGCAAGGCAGCTGGGGCTGACGCCGGGGCAGGAAACCGTGTTCCCCTGGGAGGGCCCAAGGGAGAGCTGCAGCTGTGTGCCTCTCTGGAAAGCAGGTCCCTCCCCTGGGAGCAGCAGACAGGTCAGCGTCTGTTTCTGGACTGGGGAGAAGAAGCCCAGGGAAGTGGCCGTCATGCTACCCTATGTGATGGAGCAGGGCAGCTTTGACCTGGGAATGTGTCACGGAGTCACCGGGCGATGCTCTGGAACTGCTCCCCACCAAGCCAGGCAGGACTTTGGGGAGCCTCCTCTCCCTTGGAGCAGACTTGTTCAGGGCAAGAAGCTCACACGGCTTCACCTCCTGGGTCTCTCCTTGGAGCATTCAGCATCCTCTGCCCCTCCGTGCGCTTCCCACAGCGAGCCCGCCCCAGCGGGGTCCTGGGGAAGCCACCGGGTTCTGCACCCCCACTTTGCAGTTAGACGTGACTCTCAGCCAGCCAGTAACACAGAGGTTTATTCGATGACAGGAACAGGGTCTAAAACAGAGCTTGTAGATACAGCGAACCGGACCCCTCAGCCAGGTCCATTCTGGGGGGCAGTGAGCCAGACCCCCAGGTCTGCACTTCACTCCTCGTCCCCAGCCAGCTCCAGACTAACAACCCCCCCAGCCCCTCCTCTCTGCTCAGCCCCTTTCCTGGGCCAGGAGGTCACCTGATCCCTTTGTCTCCAACACCTTCAGCTGGTACCTTTGCAGAGGAGGGGCCCAGGCCATCAGTTGCTAGGAGACAGAGTGTCAGGCATTTAGGTGCACTGGCCCTTGCTCTGCCAGATATTTAAGAACTGCCATGGGGACACTGAGGCACCAACACAGTATTCAGAGAAAACATTAAGAACTTTCCCAGTTCGTCACACAATGTTGCAGGGGAGTTACACTGGGGATGGGGGACTTCCCTTGAAGAAGCCAGGATGGGGGTGGGGAGAAGTGACACCTTCTGCCCGGGAGACTGGACAAAGGAGAGGAGGAGCTGGGGGAGGGGGAGAGAGCTGCTGGAGGGGGTTTTGTTTTCAGTCTTGGGCTGGGGGTGCAATGCAGGGAACCCCAGGCTGGGGTCTAAGCTCCCTGAACCCCACAGAAGGACTGGATTGAGGGGTCCTGGTTGTACTACACACTCTGCTTGGGACTGTGTTCCTCTCATCTAATAAACCTTCTGTGTTACTGGCTGGCTGAGAGTCACGGTGAATCGCAGGAAGAGGGGTGCAGGGCCCAGACTCCCCCACACTCTGAGGCAGCCTGAAAACATTATCACCAGATCCCCTGAGAGCAGGTGTGAGTCCCACACTTGGGGTGGGGGGAACCTGTTGCGTTCTGTTTCTCTTCCACGAACAACTCTGGTACCAGGAGTAGGAGTCCAGCCAGCCACCCTGCGCTGCCTGCTCCCTCTGAGCCATGCAAACCCTCCTGGAGCCCCCAGCACAGTAGGCTCATTCCTGTAACGAGTTCACTGCGTTCTCAGTGCCCACTGGAGGGGGGGGGTACCTTGTGTGACCGATGGGACCATGCAGCAGGGATTCGTTTCCATGGCAGATGCACGTTGACACAGGCAGTTGCAGTTCTCTGGGTTTTGAGCTCTGTGTTGGGCAGCAGTTTCTGAGACGCTGAAGAACCAACCAGCCCCCACACCCAGGTGGTACTGGCAGTGGAATGGATCTGGGCGAAGCGAACAGCTCCTGGCACCTTGTGGGTTTGCGGGGAGGGAAATGAAGCTGATTAGCAGAAGCGAGGGAGACCTGGGAACAGGCAGCTGCCCATGAGAATGCTGATGAGGCTGAATTAGTGAAGGCTGCTTGGAGATGCCAGCAGGGGATGCTGGGGGATGACTTGAGAAACTGAGAAACTGAAACATGGGACCTGTGGGGTCCTGCCTTGGCAAATGGGGAAACGTCAAATGTGATTCCCAGCATAACAGAGAGCGCCGTGGTCTGGTGCTGCTGCTGTCCTGGGCGCAGTGAAGATCCATCCTACACTCCTGTGGTGGGTTACACCCCTCCCTGGGGTGCCACTCGACATACTGGGGTACCACCGAGCCTGCCTGTTCCACCAGGCTGGGCTCCCTCACACAGTCCCGCTGAGCCAGGCCCTCAAGCCTTCTCCAGCACACACAGGCAGCGACACCCCCAGCTGCAGACAGACACAGACACTGAAATCAGCTCTGCCCTGGAAGGCTTCAGCTAAGGATTTGTCCGGCTCTCAAGTGCTCACCCCCTCTGGGGTGCAGACCCCAAATTGTATCGTCTGGCGCTGCCCAGAGAACTGCACAGCGTCAGCTCAGGAAATTCACCCTCCCTCAGTGTCTGGGTATGTGCTGGCAGTGCACATACCGTGTGTGTGGAGGCGCTGTGTCGAGGTGTGTGTCTGGGTATGTGCTGGCAGTGCACATACTATGTGTGTGGAGGCGCTGTGTCGGGGTGTGCGTGTGTGTCAGAGTGTAGGCTGGCAATGCACAATCCGTGTGTGTGGAAGCGCTGTGTCGGAGTGTGTGTGTGTTGGGGTATGGGCTGGCAGAGCATATACCGTGTGTGTGGAGGTGCTGTGTCGCTGTGTGTATGTGTTGGGATATGGGCTGGCAGTGCATATACCATGTATGGAGGAGCTGTGTCGGTGTGTGTATGTGTGTGTATGCGTCAAAATGTGTGCTGGCAGTGCATATACCGTGTGTGTGGAGGCGCTGTGTCAGGGTGTGTGTCTGGGTATGTGCTGGCAGTGCGCTTACCCTGTGTGTGGAGTCATTATGTCGGGATGTGCGTGTGTGTTAGGGTGTGAGCTGGCAGTGCACATACCGTGTGCGTGGAGGCGCTATGTTGGGGTGTGTGTGTTTGTTGTGGTGTGGGCTGGCAGTGCACATACCGCTTGTGTGGAGGTGCTGTGTTGGAGTATGTGTATGTATGTCGGGGTATGGGCTGGCAGTGCACATACCGTGTATGGAGGCGCTGTGTCGGTGTGTGTATATGTGTGTGTATGTGTCAAGATGTGCGCTGGCAGTGCATATACCATGTGTGTAGAGGTGTTGTGTCCGGGTGTGCATCTGTGGTGAGGTATGGGCTGGAAATACACATACCATGTGTGCGGAGCTGCTGTGTCAGGGTGTGTGTGTGTGTGTGTGTGTGTGTGTGTGTGTGTGTGTGTGAGGGTATGGGCTGGAAATACACATACCAGGTGTGTGGAGGCACTGTGTCGGGGTGTGTGTGTGTGTGTCGACGTGTGTGTTGGTGTATGGGCTGGCAGAACACATACCGTGTGTGTGAAGTCGCTATGTCGGGGTGTGTGTGTGTGTCAGGGTATGAGCTGGCAGTGCACATACCCTGTGTGTGGAGGTGCTGTGTCGGGGTGTGTGTCTGGGTATGCGCTGGCAGTGCACATACCCTGTATGTGGAGGCGTTGTGTTGGGGTGTGCGTGTGTGTGTTGGGGAATGGGCTGGCATGGCGCTGTGTCGGGGTGTCTGTGTGAGGGAGGTATGGGCTGACAGTGCACAGACCGTGTGCGCCATTCTTCCCGGTGTCCACCAGAAAGAATTTCCTTGTATAAAAGTCCTTGTTCTATAACAAACCAGGATCGATTAGAAGAGCTGAGAGGCGGTGGGGTGCTCCGTGCCGCCGCCCACGCTTTCTGAAGGCTGTCATCTGCTTCCTGCTCAGCCTGGAACTGTTCCCTTGAGGCTGGGGTCACCAGTTCTTCCTCAGACTGTGGACTTGGGCTTGGTCCCTCTGGAAGCGATGTAGGTGATGGGGTTGTTTCCGTTGCTGGTGAACCGCTCTCCGCTGGTGCACCTGAGGGTATTTCAGGCTCTGGCTGAGCCTTTTGGGTATGGCTGTCGTGTGCTTCTGCCAGTTCTGGCTCGCTGGCGCCCTCTGGCGTTGAGTTTGAAGATGTGGTTGCACTTGCTGGTGCTGGTTGCTGTTCCAGTTCCGGGCCTGGGACTGGAGAGGCTGTGGCTGTTTCAGTGGTAGGCATGGAATCCGGGTCCACTGCCTCTGTCTGGGTCTCTGGTAACACAGACGGGGCCTCTGTGGACGGCTCAGGAACAGGAATGGGTCTGGAAGCTTGCCTGGTTTGGCTACAGGTAACCATTCCCACTCTCTTGGCCCGCCTCACCTGGTTGGCCAAGTCTTCCCCCAGTAGCATGGGGATAGGATAATTGTCATAGACTGCAAAAGTCCACATTCCTGACCAGCCTTTGTACTGGACAGGCAGTTGAGCTGTAGGCAAGTCTACAGCTTGTGACATGAAGGGGTAAATTGTAACTTTGGCCTTTGGGTTGATGAATTTGGGGTCAACGAAGGATTGGTGGATAGCTGACACTTGTGCCCCCGTGTCTCTCCACGCAGTAACCTTCTTTCCGCCCACTCTCATATTTTCCCTTCACTCCAAGGGTATTTGAGAGGCATCCGGGCCTGGGGATCTTTGGTGTGATGGTGGTGTAATGAATTGCACTCGCATGGTGTTCTTTGGACAGTTGGCCTTGATATGTCCCAGTTCATTACACTTAAAGCATCTTCCATCTGATGGGTCACTGGGCCGAGGTGAGTTACTGGAGACTGGTGAGGTGGAAGAGTAGGGTGTCTGTGGCTTTACTTGGGTGGTATGTGGGGTCTTTGGCTGTCCTCGGTTGTAGGGTTTATGGTCTGTGTGCCCCCTGGGGTAATCGTTCCCCTTATCAGTAGCTTTCTTGCTTTCTGCCAGTTCCATCCATTTGGCTCCAATCTCCCCCGCCTCAGTGAGATCTTTGGGTTTTCCATCTTGTATGTACCGTGTGATGTCTTCAGGAACACCATCCAAGAACTGCTCCATTTGTATGAGGAGGTGCAGTTCTTCCAAGGTTTGAACGTTGTTTCCTGTTATCCAGGCCTCATAGTTTTTTGCAATGTAGTAGGCGTGTTTGGGAAATGACACCTCTGGTTTCCACTTTTGGGTTCTGAAGCGCCGACGGGCATGATCTGGGGTTATCCCCATTCTGTATCTGGCCTTGGTTTGAAAAAGTTTATAGTCATTCATTTGCTGCTTAGGCATTTCAGCTGCCACCTCTGCTAAAGGTCCACTGAGTTGTGGCCTTAATTCTACCATGTACTGGTCTTTGGGGATGCTGTATCCAAGACAGGCTCTTTCAAAATTTTCCAAGAAGGCCTCGGTGTCATCACCTGCCTTGTAGGTGGGAAATTTCCTGTGCTGTGGAGCAATAATTGGCGCCGGGTTGTTAGGGTTGGCTGGCACATGCAGCCCAGCTTTTGCCAACTCCAGTTCATGTTTTCTCTGTTTTTCCTTCTCTTCATTCTCTTTTTGTTGTTTTTCCATTTCTTTTTGGTGTTTTTCCATTTCTTTTTGGTGTTTTTCCATGTCTCGGCGGTGGGCCGCCTCTTCTTCTGCTTGTTTCCTTCGGTAGGCCACCTCTTCTTCTTCTAGTTTTCTTTTGTGTGCTGCCTCTTTGGCTTGTTCTTCTCTTTCTTTCATCTCCATTTCTTTTTGTTTTATTTCCAGTTGTCGCCTGTGTTCAGCTTCTTTGAATTGGTCTTCGGCCTCAATTTTTGCCTTAGAAGTCATGATTCCTGTTTTCCTGTGTTGGGGTGCCCTCCGGTGTTTCTCTTCTGAACTGCAGGCTCTGTTGCCTCCTGAAGTCTGCCTAGCAACAGTGCCTTTAGCTAATCTTCAATGTTAAGTAAACCTGAAAAACCACTTTATTTGCATTTATATAGTGCTGGTAATGACTCTCAATGGGAGTGCTATTGTGTGACAAAAGACTCTTAATAGCACCTTAATGATTTCTTGCTTAAGATGCAAGCTACAAACTGCCAGAGAGAGCAGAAAAAAAATTCTCTCTGGTTCCCTTTTAAAACCAAACTGTTTCTCTCTGCTAAAAAGCCCTTAGCAGAGAAAAGAAAAATATAATATTCCTACTGGCTTCTGGATTTTGTCTATATCCCACCGCTGCTACACCATGTCATAACCTTAGTCCCAGATTTGGACCTTAGCGTCCAAAATATGGGGGTTAGCATGAAAACCTCCAAGCTTAGTTACCAGCTTGGACCTGGTACTTGCTGCCACCACCCAAAAAATTAGAGTGTTTTGGGGCACTCTGGTCCCCCTGAAAAACCTTCCCTGGGGACCCCAAGACCCAAATCCCTTGAGTCTCACAACAAAGGGAAATAATCCTTTTTCCCTTCCCCCCTCCAGGTGCTCCTGGAGAGATACACAGACACAAGCTCTGTGAATCCAAACAGAGTGACTTGCCCTCTCCGTTCCCAGTCCTGGAAACAAAAGGACTTTCCTCTTCACCCAGAGGAAATGCAAAATCAGGCTAGCAAATTCAACACACACAGATCTCCCCTGATTTTTTCCTCCCACCAATTCCCTGGTGAGTACAGACTCAATTTCCCTGAAGTAAAGAAAAACTCCAACAGGTCTTAAAAGAAAGCTTTATATAAAAAGAAAGAAAAATACATACAAATGGTCTCTCTGTATTAAGGTGACACCATACAGGGTTAATTGCTTAAAAGAATATTGAATAAACAGCCTTATTCAAAAAGAATACAAATCAAAGCACTCCAGCACTTATATTCATGCAAATACCAAAGAAAAGAAACCATATAACTTACTATCTGATCTCTTTGTCCTTACACTTAGAAACAGAAGACTAGAAAGTAGAAAGTACTTCTCCAAAGCTCAGAGAAAGCAGGCAGACAGAAAACAAAGACTCAGACACAAACTTCCCTGCACCCAGAGTTGAAAAAATCCGGTTTCCTGATTGGTCCTCTGGTCAGGTGCTTCAGGTGAAAGAGACATTAACCATTAGCTATCTGTTTATGACACCCCACCCGGCTGAAAATTGTCAGCAGCGCATCTGCCACTGTGTCGGCTTCGATAGAGGACAAGGCCACCGCCTCGGGGTAGCGAGTGGCAAAATCCACCACCACCAGGATGTATTTCTTCCCTGACCGGGTCGTCTTGCTGAGGGGTCCCACTATGTCCATGGCCACCTTCTGGAAAGGTTCTTCTATGATGGGTAAAGGCCTCAAAGCCGCGTTCCCCTTGTCCCGGGCCTTCCCCACCCTCTGGCAGGGGTCACAGGATTGGCAGTACTGTCGGACATGGGTAAAGACCCCAGGCCAGTAAAAGTTCTGTAGCAGCCTCTGCCTGGTGCGTCGGATTCCCTGGTGCCCTGCGAGAGGGATGTCATGGGCCAGGTACAGCAGCTTGTGACGAAACTTCTGGGGAACCACCAGCTGCCTCCTGATCCCCCATGACTCTACTTCCCCTGGGGGAGCCCATTCTCGGTACAGGAACCCCTTCTCCCACAGGAACCTCTCCTTGCAACCTCTCCTCATGGTCTGTACCGCACTAAGGTCAGCCCGGTCCCGGTGCTTCCGCAAGGAGGGATCTTTCTGCAACTCGGCCTGGAACTCAGCAGCTGGGACAGGGATGGGGACCGGCTCTCTCTTGCTGGCTGGGTCTGAGGCCGCAGCCTCTCTGCACCGTGCCCCTGGGCGTTCCCCGCTCCCTGGGTTAGGGTCCTGCACCTCGGGTCGAGTATCTTCCCCGTTGTCAGGGAGCAGTGCCCTTTGCCGACTCTGACTACGAGTCACGACCAGGGCACTCTGGGTGTTACTAGGCCAGTCCTCGAGGTCCCCTCCCATTAACACGTCAGTGGGCAAATATCAGTGTACCCCCACATCCTTGGGGCCCTCCTTGGCCCCCCATTTTAGGTGTACCCTTGCCACGGGCACCTTGAATGGGGTCCCGCCCATCCCCATCAGGGTCAGGTAGGTGTCAGGCACCATCCGATCTGAGGCCACTATCTCGGGCCGGGCCAGCGTCACTTCTGCGCCCGTGTCCCAGTACCCAGTGACCTTCCTCCCATCCACTTCCAGGGAAACAATGCACTCTTTCCGGAGGGGCAGCCCCGCGCCCACCCGGTAAACCAAAAACCCGGAGCCTGGAGCATCCACAGGTGGTATGTTGCCAGCCCCCCTTTTCTGGGAATGTAGCCCCTCCTCTGATTGGGTTTTTACCCAGTCCACCCTCTGCGGGTTGGGTCTGCTTGGTCTGTCCCTGAGCTTGGGGCACTGGGCCCGTATGTGGCCTCGTTGGCCACAGCGATAGCAGCCCACATCTCGTGGGTCCCCTTGAGTGGGTCGGAGGGACCTGCCGCTGGATGTTCCCCTTTTGGGGGGGTTCTCCATAGGACCCCGCTGGGAGGTCCCATGATGACTCTCTCTCTGCATTGAGGCAGGCCTGCTTCTTCGAGACTCCTCCCTGCCATCCCCTGCCCGACTGTCCACAAATTGGTCGGCCAGCTGGCCTGCGTGCTGTGGGTTCTCCGGCTTCTGGTCCATCAACCACAGCCTCAAGTCGGACGGGCACTGCTCGTACAGGTGCTCCAGTATGAATAGGTCAAGCAGGTCCTCTTTAGTTTGGGCCTCAGCCGTCCACTTGCGGGCATACCCCTGCGCCCGGTTGACCAGTTGTAGGTATGTGACCTCACGGGTTTTACGCTGGCTCCGGAACTTTTTCTGGTACATCTCAGGAGTCAGCCCAAACTCGCGGAGCAGGGCCTGTTTGAACAGTTCGTAGACCCCTGCCTCCGCCCCTTTCAGTCGGCTGTACACCTCCACGGCTGTGGAGTCCAGTAAGGGGGTGAGAACTGCGACCCTGTCTGCAGGGTCAACCTGTGCAGCTCGCAGGCATTCTCAAAGACCGTCAGGAAGGTATCTATGTCCTCCCCCTCCTTACGCTGGGGCAGCAAGTGCTTATCAAAGCTCTTTGTAGGCTTGGGTCCCCCCTCACTCACCGCAGCCGGGGCCTCACTGCTCACTGCTCATCAGCTGCGCCAGGTCCAGCTCATGTTTACGCTGTTCAGCCTTCTCCTCCCGCTCATGTTTACGCTGTTTCTCCTTCTTTTTCCGCTTATGTTTACACTGGTTCTTATGTTTACGCTGGTTCTCCTCATGTTCACGCTGTTTCGCCTTCTCCTCCAGCTCTCGCCGCTTTAACTCGAGCTCTTCCCGTCTCAGCTCCCTTTCATATTCCAGCTGCATCCGCTCCACGGATGCCGAGCGTCGCCGGGAGGATCCCCTGCTGGGGGGTGAACTTCACCGTGTCAGGGACTTTAACCCCGACGGCAAAGTTTGTTGTCTGACCGCGAGAGAGACAGGCAACACCAGCAAGGTCCGATCAAAAGCTCTTTATTGACAAGTGCACGCATCAATAGAGAGCAGCTCGTCTCCAGAGAGAACCAGCCCCCTCTTTACATCTTAGTATAAGCCTATATAGACAGTTCCGTCGCGTCATAAATTATTCACTGGAGCAACCCACCCCCTTCTTCTAACAACTAGAAACTAGACACCTTTAGTATACATGCATGCCTAAAGTTAGAAATGTAGGGGAGTTAAAAACAAGCAAAGAACAGAACCAGGGAGTGAAAGCAAGGAGGCTGGGAAGCTAGGGCTCTTATCAGTTCTTCGAAGGATCTGCCCTATCACAGCACATCTGGTACTATGCCAGGAATGCAGCTTTTCTCTTATCTCACTTTTTCCCAGCGCTTGTGAGACATGCTGCTTTTTCAGCATTTTCCACTCAGGGATTACCCACAAACCTCTGTTAGCCTGACTTTGGTCAGGTTGGCATACCTGGTTCTGTCTGCTATATCTTTATTCAGGCCTAACAACCGGGAGGATCCCCTGCTGGCTGGGGGGGTCACGGTGCCCTGAGCATACACTGGGCTCCTCCCCGCCCTTCCCCTATGCCTAGGAAGGGGAGGTCTCGGGAAGCCCTCGTCGGACGGCTGACCACTCCCAGCGGGGACAGACACTGGTGCCTGCGCTGCATCTGCCCGGCTGCTTCCCTCAGAGACAGGGCTCCGTTCATTCATGCGGCCTCCCTGCTCCAGCTGGGCAATCAGCTGGTCCTTGCTGAGCCTCCCCGAGTGCAGCCCCCTCTGCTTGCACAGCTCCAGCAGGTCGCACTTGCGCCGCTTGGCATACATCTTCCTGCTGACCACTCACAGGCTGGGGTGCTCTCCGCTCCCCACGGTTTCCAGGGGGACCCCTAGTGCACCAGCCCTTCTTGAGGTCACTCCCTCTCTGCCAGGGTCGAGCTGCAGACTCCTCCGCCCCTGGGACCGCTCGCCGCAATCCCCCGGGGGACACTGTTACTGCAAAGTCCTTCTCAGGAAGATGTATGCCAAGTGGTGCAAGTGCGACATGGTGGAGCTGTGCAAGCAGAGGGGGCTGCGCACGGGGAGACTCACCAAGGACCAGCTGATTGCCCAGCTGGAGCAGGAGATCGCTTGAATGAACGGAGCCCTGTCTCTGAGGGAAGCGGCCTGGCAGATGCAGCGCAGGCACCAGTGTCTGTCCCCGCTGGGAGTGCTCAGCTGGCTGACGAGGGCTTCCCGAGACCCCCCCTTCCTAGGCCTAGGGGAAGGGCAGGGGGGAGCCTAGTGGCTACCGAGAGCACCGTGACCCCCCCGGCCAGCAGGGGATCCTCCCGGCGGTGCTTGGCATCCGTGGAGCGCAAGCGGCAGGAATGGGAGAGAGAGATAAAACTGAGAGAGCTGGAGGATCGTGAGCGACAGAGAGGAGAAAGAGAGACAGAGAGAACATGATCGGGAGGAGAAAGAGAGACAGCGTCATCATGAGCTGGAACTGGCAAGGCTGAGGAGCAACGGGCCCCCGGCTGCAGGGAGTGAGGGGGGGGGGCCCAGGACTGCGCAGAGCTTTGATAAGTGCATCCTGGCCCAGCGTAAGGAGGGGGAGGACATGGAGGACTTCCTGGATGCCTTTGAGACGGCCTGCGAGCTGCACCAGGTAAAGCCTGCGGACAGGCTCCGGGTTCTCACCCCCTTACTGGACCCCAGGCCGTGGCATTGTACCGCCAGCTGGGAGAGGAGGAGAAAGGGAACTACGAACTATTCAAGCAGGCCCTGCTGCGCGAGTTTGGGCTGACTCCTGAGATGTGCCGGGAGAGGTTCTGGAGTCAGGATAAACCCCCTGAGGTCTCATATCTGCAGCTAGCCATCCGCATGGAGGGATACGCCAGCAAGTGGGCAGATGGGGTCCAGACGGAGGGGGACCTGGTTAAACTGCTGGTACTGGAACAACTGTATGAGCGGTGCCCATCTGACCTGAGGCTGTGGTTGAGGGACCAAAAGCCAAGAACCTGCGACATGCAGGGCGGCTGGGCTGATGAGTTTGTGAAGTGCCAGTCGGGGGGGTTGCAGGGAGGAGTCCCAAAGAAACACGCCTACCACGATGCAGAGAGAGAGTCATCCTGGGACCTCCCATAAGGAAAATGTGGAGAACCCCCTCCCAAAGGGGACATCTGGCATCTGGGCCAACTGACCAGCTCGGGGGACCAATGGAACATGAGCTGCTATTACTGTGGCCAAAGAGGCCACATATGGACCCTGTGCCCTGGCTCCGGGACAGAGCAAGCAGACTGGACCCACAGAGGGTTAACTGGGTAGCGGCCCAGCTGGATGAGGGGCAGGCTTCCCCGGAAAGGGGGGCTGGCAGCTTATCAACTGTTCAGGAGAGAGGAAGGCCCTAAGCCAACAACTCCGCAGAGCTGAATGCTCTGGACATCAGGTTTTCCGTTTACAGGGTGGGTGCAGGGCTGTCCCTGCGGAGCGGGTGCCTTGTTCCCCTGGAGGTAGATGGGCGGAAAGTCTGTGGATACTGGGACACGAGCGCTGAAGTAACGCTGGCCCAGCCCGAGGTGGTAGCTCCAGATCAGGTGATGCCTAACACCTATCTGACCCTGACGGGGGCGAGCGGGCCCCATTCAAGGCACCCATGGCAAGAGTACACTTGAAATGGGGGGCCAAGGAGGGCCTCAAGGAAGTGGGGGTACATCCCCCTTTACCCACTGAGGTGTTAATGGGGGGGACATGGAGAACTGGCCAAGCAACCCCCAGGGTGCCCTGGTTGTGACCCACAGCCCAAGCCTGCACGGGACACTGCTCCCTGACCTCGGGAAGGGTACTTGGCCCGAGGAGCTGACTCCTACCCTGGTTGGGAGGGAACGCCCAGAGACAAAGCTCAGGGAGGCTGCAGCTTCAGACCCAGCTGGTGAGAGAGAGCAGGTCCCCATCCCTGTCCCAGCTGCTGAGTTCCAGGCCGAGCTGCAGAAAGATCCCTCCTCGCGGAAGCCCAGGGACCTGGCCGACCTCAGTGCGATACAGACCATGGGGGGAGGTTGCTGGAAAAGGTTCCTGTGGAAGAAGGGGTTCCTGTACCGAGAATGGGCTCCCCCAGGGGAAATGGAGTCAGGGGGGATCAGGAGGCAGCTGGTGGTACCATGGAAGTATCGCTGCCAGCTGCTGTGCCGGGCCCATGACATCCCCCTCTCAGGGCACCAGGGAATCCGGCGCACCAGGCAGAGGCTGCTACTGAACTTTTACTGGCCTGGGGTCTTTACTAATGACCAGCAGTACTGCCGCTCCTGTGACCCCTGGCAGAGGGCGAGGAAGGCCCAGGGCAAGGGGAAAATGGCTGTAGGACCCTTGCCCAGCACAGAGGAGCCTTTCCAGAGGGGGGCCAGGGTCAAAAGGGGGCTCTGAACCAAGAGAGCCCGAATCAAAGCCCCCCAGACTGGAACACAGGGAGAAGACTCCAGCCCACCTTGAACCCCAGGGGTATTGGGGTGGGGAAAGGACACAGGCCGCATAAGCCTTCCCACCTGCGAACTACGAGTGCCACCGAGCACCCCCGACCTAAAGGGGGGTGGGAAACTGGAAGGGCCTGGTGTAATTCTCACCAGGGAATGGGAGGGATGTTGGGGTATCCCTGGGAACTTGGGTTGGTTCGAACTTCCCCAGGTCACTGGCTGAAGTGACCCTGCTCAGTTCGGTCTTGAAGGGGGGAGAGGTGTGACGAACTGGGGCTGTTCTTACTGTGGGCTGTGAATGCTGAGGGGGGGTGGGAGACTGGCTGGAGGGAGGAGACCTGAGCATGCACCATGAGAACCCAGGAAGGGGTTGGAGGCCAGGTGACACCTCTGTCCGGGAAGCTGAACAAAAGGCTGGAGAGTGAGAGGGTTTCAGGAGGTGGCTGAGGAATGGAGGGAAGGAGAGACAGGGCTCTGACCCCCTCCAAGGGGGCAGTGGTGCTCCCTGGAACCCCAAGATGGATCTAATTGGGGAGGATCCTGTTGTCTGTGCCTGCAAGACCTGTCTGGGACTGTGTTCCTGTCATCTAAATAAACCTTCTGCTTTACTGGCTGGCTGAGAGTCACAGTGAATTGCAGGAAGCCGGGGGTGCAGGGCCCTGACTCCCCGACACTCCGTGACACCCTCTCCCCTCGGCACCGTTGACTGAGCAGCCGGGGCCCACCCCAGAATCAGTGGATGAACAGAGGCCCCTGAGCTTGGGGGGAGGGGAAGTTCTGCTCCCGCTAAAGGGCCCACGGCTCAGCGTTGGCGCTTCCTCACGCCAAGCCGGGCACCGAGGAACATGTCTGAGTAGAGAGAGGAAACGCAGGGGCTGAGGGATCTGGGAAGGGGGTACGGGGCCTTTCCCCTCCAGGGTGCTGGCTCCCATCCCATGGCTGTGTCTGGCTGCCTGCCATGACGTCGCACTGATGCACCAAAGCCACTGAGTCCCAGAGGCGAGAGGCCGGTCACTCGTGTGGCTGCACCCAGGCTACGGAGCCCAGTGTGAGGCCGGCTCCTGGGGCGAGCCGGGGAGCATTTAGGAGAAGCGAGACGCATGGGGAGCTGGAGCAATGGCTCCTGGAGTGAGATAGGCCCAGCGAGGTGAGGAGTGTGTGAAGGGGAGGTGTCAGAACAGCTGCCGCTGCCCGTCTGTAGTGCCTACGCTGGCCAGCACCCCCCATGCACGTCCCAAACCCAGCGCTGCCCCTGGAGGTACAGCCCGTGGGGTGCAATAGGTCCATCCCGCCGGGCGGGCGTCTCACCTGGGAGCATTGACTGCGCTAAGTTCAAACACACCGTTCCCTGGTCCTGCCTGGGGATCCCCCAGCTGTGAGCTCCTCCCTCCACAGCCTCCATGTGTCCCATGTGGGGCAGCCCCCCCGTCTCTTGGGCCAGCTACTGAGCAGCCTGCCGGCCCCAGGCGAGACTAACTGCCCCTTTTCCTGGGCCAGGTGCCCTGTTGTCTCCCGTGTGCGAACACAGGGCCGGGGCTGAGTATGGGGCTATGGGCGTTAAACCACCTACCAATCAGGGGTGGCTCCAGCATTTTTGCAGCCCCAAGCGGTGAAAAAAAAAAAACAAGCCACGATCGGCGGCAGCTCCACCATGCTGCTTTCTTCTTCGGCGGCAATTCGGTGGCCAGTCCTTCCCTCCGAGAGGGACTGAGGGACCCGCTGCCAAATTGCAACCGAAGAGCCCAATGTGCCAGCCCTGCCCCTTGGCCACCCCAAGCACTTGCTTGTTGAGCTGGTGCCTGGAGCCGGCCCTGCTACCAATTGCTTGCAGTGAGACCCAGAAAAGTGAAGGTCAAATGAGGCAAATCCTCCTTGCCCCAAGAAATCCAGCCCTCCCCCCATTCACCCAGCCCCTCCGTCGGGCTGTCTTGTGACTCAGCGCTCCCTCTGGCTCGGCTCCTGGCCCTCCCCAGCCTGTGCGCCCCTGGCAGGAGGGGGTGACATTGAAGGCACCGGATGTAATGGGGGCAGGAACCAGAGGTGATCTGTGTTTGGTGGCACGTGCAGCACCCGGCGCACAATAGAGGAGGTAGGAATTGTTCCGCACCGGAGGGGAAAGACAATTCCCTGGGTCTAGACGTGACCTCCTGACTCTCTGATCATCTAAAGATCTCAGCACTGAACCAGCGGGTAACTTTGGAACATTAAAGGACATTGCTGAAAAGGGGGGTCCCGGTGCTGGGCTGGGTGGATTCTGACCCATGGCCCAGGGAACAAACTCACCCTCCCGGCTAGAAGATGCAGTTACCCACTGGCACCTTCCACTGGACCCAAGCAGAGCAGCAGAGACCCAGCGCGCTGAGAGCTGCACGCCAGCTGGTCAGGCCCTGTGCAGAGCCCCCTCCTCCCACAGACCCAGATAGGCTGCAGCCCTGCTGGAACCATGCAGCTCTGTGCGCTTTGCCAATGCCTCCCCTCCGCCGGGTCACAGGCCTAAGGGGACATGCTCGGCCCAGCCCTGTGCCCAGCCCTCCCCTCCGCCAGGTCACAGGCCTAAGGGGACATGCTCGGCCCAGCCCTGTGCCCAGCCCTCCCCTCCGCCGGGTCACAGGCCTAAGGGGACATGCTCGGCCCAGCCCTGTGCCCAGCCCTCCCCTCCGCCAGGTCATAGGCCTAAGGGGACATGCTCGGCCCAGCCCTGTGCCCAGCCCTCCCCTCCGCCGGGTCACAGGCCTAAGGGGACATGCTCGGCCCAGCCCTGTGCCCAGCCCTCCCCTCCGCCGGGTCACAGGCCTAAGGGGACATGCTCGGCCCAGCCCTCCCTTCCCCCAGGTCACAGGCCAAGGAGTGGTGAGATTTCAGGTCAGAGCTCGGATTTCTCCGGCTTGCTCCTAGCAGTAACTGAAGGGTCACTCGTGCAGGTGCCGCTGTAGTGGGACCCAGGTAGGATTTGAACTCAGGCCAGGTGTGTGCTCACCCTGTGAGCCCAGGCAATGGGGGCCCAAGAGAGCTTTAAACTGGGCTTTAATCGGCTGCTTTCGCTGTTTGAACTTGTCCCATTTATACCGAGTTGTTCAATGGCGGCACCCACCCCCTGGGCAGGGCCTTGAACACAAGACCAGGGCCGACTTCAGGTTTTTTGCCACCTCAAGCCCTGGGCTCTCCCCCGCACCCCACGCTGCCTCAGCTCTGGACTCCCCCCCACTAGTGCCCCCCACCCACACACACACACTCTGTCGCCCCAGCTCTGGGCTCCCCCCCCTCCACCTGCACCCCATGCTGCCCCAGGCCTGGGCTCCCTCCTTCCCTCCCACCAGTGCCCCCCCCACCCACACGCCTCCCTGCTGCCCCAGCCCCGGGCTCTCCCCTCCACACACCTGCACCTTCCTTCCACCCCAGCCCTGGGTCACTGGTAACTCACTCCCAGGGTGGGTCATTCAGCAGGAATTTTGGATGTGCACAAAACACAGACAGGATTGGCTCCCATAGGCTTACAGAGCTGCAGTAAAGTGGAACAATTTTCAGCTTGTGTGACTGGAGGATCTCTGGATGCAGATTATGAGACTGTCCTCCAGAAATGAGGAAAAGTTGAGGTGCCTTTATTATTCTTTTGTTCCACTCTTTCTTTCTATGGGGAATTTGCCAATGCAGCATCACTGTCTTCCTTTTGAACAACGAACCAACCAACCAACCAACCAACCAAAGGCAATGGCTGTTGAAAACAGCAGTCCCAGCCCTAATAACCACTGGGAAGCATTTCTTGCTCAATTTTATCCCATTTTTTCTACAGCAAGTTACAGTGGATCAGGATATTTGATTTGGGAGAAATGAAGTACCAGCTGCCCAGACTGAGCATGAGCACTGCTGAATTTGAGGTGTTCAATCTGGAAGGCAGGTGCTAGATTCCCTTTCGGAATATTAGCTACATCTGGAAAGGAAAAGTCAATTTCTGCTTCCATGACTCAGAAGGGGAAATCCTCCTACATGCCTGGTACTGTATCTAAAGCTGCCCAGGTCCAGTAGAGCCTCCCCTCCCTTACTTTTCATTTTAAATTCTAGTGGGAACCTCGTACTTCCCTTGCCAGGCTTCAGATAGAGAGGGGCACTGTCCATAGAGTCCATCCAATTCCTTCTTTGGGGGCTGCAAGGTGGGGTCACACCAGTATCCCTAAGCCAGTCTGGGGATGTCTTCCGAAGGGGATATCTGGGGCAAAGCCTCCTACTCCTTGGGCACACTCCTTCCCCATTCCCAGTGCCACCCCACTCCAGCAGTGAGCTCTCCATTGACAGCAAGCTGCCGCATGAGGTCACACCTACCTCCCTCCCCCTGCCGTTCCTGTTGATAGCAGCCAAGGGAATGCTGGGAAATGTAGTTCTTTCCCTGCTGCAGGGCTGGTGCTATAGGCAGGTATCAGAGGGGTAGCCATGTTAGTCTAGATCTGTAAAAGCAGCAAAGAATCCTGTGGCACCTTATAGACTAACAGACGTTTTGGAACATGAGCTTTCGTGGGTGAATACCCACTTCGTCAGTTGCATGTGTATGTCGGTATTTACCCACAAAAGCTCATGCTCCAAAACGTCTGTTAGTCTGTAAGGTGCCACCGGACTCTTTGCTGGTTTTATAGGCAGGGAGCTAACCCAGGAACTCCAGCTGCCAGGGCCCCCTGTTGGTTCTCAGCTCCCACGCTGGTCCCTGCCAACTGCCGCCCCTGCAAATATGCTGCCCCAAGCAGCTGCTTGCTTTGCTGGTGCCTAGAGCCGCCCCTGCACAAGTGCAACCTTAGTCCACGGTGCAGCCTGGAAGCGTGTCAATGTGTCTGAGCTTTGCCAGAATTGATAACCAATGAAAATAAGCGTCAGAGTAGCAGCTGTGTTAGTCTGTATCCGCAGAAAGAACAGGAGTCCCTGTGGCACCTTAGAGACGAACACATTTATTTGAGCACATATATGTCTCAGTGTATGTTCCAGTCTATGCATCCGATGAAGTGAGCTGGAGCCCACGAAAGCTCATGCCCAAATCAATGTGTTATAGTCTCTGAGGTGCCACCAGGACCCCTGTTTTGATGACGATAAGGAACAAACAGGAACCTGGGGACTGGGTTTTCCTTGGCACAGCCGCTGCCCCAGCCCTGGGCCATGCTCCTTGCTTACAAGACCACAGGCTGGGCTGCACCTAAACCCGAGGTGAAGCTGGTAAACTGAGGCCCCGTTTCCACAGGGCAGCAGCTCGGTGTGTCGCTGGGGTCCAGGGGACACAGCATCAGGCCTGGGAGTGGAACAAGGCACGGCGTGTAAATGAGCAGCCTGCAGAGGGAAGGCACAGGGCTCGCGGAGCCCGGCGTGGACTGCTCGTGTTACTGGCAGCCAGGACTTGGGGAGAGTTTTCCTGGTGGGTATGGCCAGGGCTCCCTCCCGCTGTGAGTAGCGGTAGCGATTCTCCCCAGACACCTCGGCTAACCCTGAGAAGTGACAGTGCACACTCACTCTGGCTCCAGGTAAGTTACCGCCCCAGTCCCTGGCTGGGCAAAGTCTGGGATCAACCCCTGCCCTGGAAATGATCCCCAAGGAAATCGTCGGCTTCAGCCAGCTGCGTGGGCTCCAGGGTACGGAGTGTCAGGAGTCCAGGGTGTCCCAGCAGGCACCGCCAAGGCCCTTCTTGTCTCTGCCAGGTTCCATGGCCCCAGCTCGCCCCCCAGGATAGGGCTTCTGCCCTGGCACAGAGCAGCATGGAGGTGCCACGAGAAGCAGCAGCAGCGGCAGGTCCTGACTCTAGACGGTCCCTTGCTCCCCTCTATTTGAAATTCCCATAGAGTTTGAATGAGTCCAGGTAGCTTAGGGCTAACTCGTAGCAGAACGTGTACTGCGCCTGGGGAGAGAAGCTGCACATGAGCACCCTGGGTGCCAGGCCCAGACCCACCCGCACGTGCCCCTGCTCTCACTCCTCGGCATGCAGGGCCAGCTGTGGGTCTCGCAGCTCCTGAGCAAGCCATGCTTGGGCGTGTCCCCCCTGCCAGATCTAGGGTCAGAAACCCAGCCTCCATCAGGAGCCCAGCCCCCAGCCCCTGGCCGCAGCCTCCCTGAGCCAGACCTGGCAGGAGCCCGGACCCGGAGGAGCTCCCCCACTCCTGCCATGCTGTCTTGGCTCTAACAGAGCCCATCACCATAGCCTCTGACGTGAAGCACAATCCCCAGAGGCTGCAGGTCTCACTCCTCCCCACCACCCCGAGGCAGCAAGGGCTGGGGTCTGTTTCCCTCTCTGGGGGCTCTGGAATCAGCCTGGGCCCACAGAGCCGGGGAGGGAGGGACTGAGAGCAGCGTACAGGACGCTGGGCAGCAGGAGCTTTGATTGTGTGACTGTCCCAGGGTGATGGGCAGTTCTAGGGGCTGCCTGAGCTGTGGCTCCTGGCCCTGGGGCTGGCAGCAGGAGCACCGGCCTCTCTGGGCCAGGCTGGGGCACTTACCACGTCCCTGATCATCTGCCGTCGCCGTCGCTTCAGCATTCTCACCGCCTGAGAGACGTCCAGCAGCCCATCGCTGCGGATCTGCTCACACATGAAGCTGGCGGCACAGAAGAGCCCACAGCGGCTGGCACCGTCCCTGCGGGGGGAGAAGGGACGTGTGGATCGGCACAGGCCAGGGGTCGCCCAATGGCACCGAGCTGCCAGTGCCCAGATCTGCCGCTGTTCTACATGGCTGGTGCACCAGGGAGCTGTGGCCCGGGCTATGGCTGGCAGGAGGGCAGCCTGGGCTGCTGCAGCTCGGACAGGGGTGCCCTGTCCACCTGCTCCTGCCAGCCACTTGGTCGGGGGGGAGGGCTTGCAGCTGCCCGCTCCCGCCGGCCACTCGGGGGAGGGGGACTTGCAGCCGCCCCCTCCCGCCAGCCACTGGGGGGGGGCTTGCAGCCGCCCACTCCCGCCGGCCACTGGGGGGGAGGTCTTGCAGCAGCCCGCTCCTGCCAGCCAGGCGCTCGAGGAGGCTCGCAGAAGGCAGCCCTGGGCACTGCGCTGGGCGGTTTGGGTGCAAGTCCCAGGGGAGGGAGCAGAGATGGCTCTGCTGTAGTGAGGCCGTTCCAGCTGATGAGGACCTGGAGGCTGAAGGGTCTATTAACTGTCAGCAGAGTCTGAATGAATTCTCCCCTGACACCTCACTGGGGGAGGGCCGGGGGGGATGGGACTTCAGGACCAGACTGTATTTACATGAACACACCTGCTCGGCCTAGGTACCCAGCTGTGACGTTACTGACGTGAACCGTGACCGTATAGATCATTGTTACAACCAAGGTCCTGTAGTGGCACCAACTCTTGTACAATGGAGGACAAGTGAGGTGTCTCAGACAAGGTTCTGGGTTGCTGGTTATGATTGTGCTGTCTGTGTGCATGTATCGTTTTTGTATTTAAAGTTACAAGTATTGGCATCAGCTCTGCCTGGCCTGCTTGATGGCCCATTAAAGATCATCAGCTACACAACTGACCCATTGAAAGAAGGCAGATACACCTGGTGGCTCAGCAAGGCAGGGACAGGCCTATGGACAGAACTCTGAGGTTTTTCTAGGCCACGTGCTGCATAGCTTGTGGTTGGAACAAAGAAAGCAGAGGCCACATGGCAAGAGACTATAAAAGGCAGCTGCAGCTTCTCCACCTGGTCTTCAATCCTGCTTCTTACCTCTGGAGGAACTTTGCTACAAACTGAAGCTCTGAACAAAGGACTGAATGACCCATCCCAGCGGGGGATGTTCTCCAGAGACTTGATTTGAACCTGCAGTTTATCCCATCACTGCTACAAGCCTGAACTAAGAACTTTGCCATTACTCTATGGAATTGATTCCATTTAACCAATTCTAGCTCTTGTCTATATCTTTTGTCCTTTTATGAATAAACCTTTAGATTTTAAAGGATTGGCAACAGCGTGATTTGTGGATAAGATCTGACTTGTATATTGACCTGAGTCTGGGGCTTGATTCTTTGAGATTGAGAGAAACGTTTTCTTTTATTGAGGTGTTGGTTTTCATAACCATTCATCCCCAGGACGGGTGGCACTGGTGGTGATACTGGGAAACTGGAGTGTCTAAGGGACTTGCTTGTGTGACTTGTTGTTAGCCAGTGGGGTGAGACCGAAGTCCTCTTTGTCTGGCTGGTTTGGTGCCTTAGAGGTGGAAAACCACCAGCCTGGGGCTGTGACTGCCCTGCTCTGAGCAATTTGTCCTGAACTGATACTCTCAGTTGTGTCTCACCAGAGACAGCATCGTTACACCAGCAGACAGAGCCGTGTGTTGCCCAAAGTGACCAACGTTGGCTGCTGTTGGGTTACAAATCACTTTAGTACTGACTGCAGGGGGGTGAAATGCTGTTATCCATGTTGTTGTCTTTGTTGTAGGAGCAAAGTGGGGCAGGGCTGTGCTTACCTTTCCTCAAATGAGGGGGTCGCCCTCAGCTTAAAAATCCTCGTTAAGCCAGGGGCTTGAATGCCAGAGCCTGGGGAAAGTAAGAGGGGTGGGCACGTTTCCCACCAGGGGGTGTGGTGTCTCCCTAAAGGTTCCTAGACTGGTTTAACCTGTTCCCGCCCCTGTTTAAAGAAAGAGTCTCTTTGTTCTGTTAAATGCCCAATCAGAGCTGGAACCAGAGGTGGTAGGACTGTGTTCCTGCCCCGCCTACGCAGAGCTATAAATCCCTGAGAGCAGCAATCATTTGAGATGGGCCCGTGTCTTTGCCCAGCCTATGCAGAGCTGACAATCACTAAGAGACAGATGTGCTGAGGTCCCAGCAGCAGAAGGCTACTGACAGTCAGCTGGTGATTGAGTGGCTGGTATGGTAGTGAGCAGAACGAGCGGTTGTCTGGGCGGCTAGCAGAGAGGAATTGTGGCTGGCAGGGCGGCCAGCCAGAGCAAGTGCTCAGTGGCCAGAGCAAGCCAGGCACCTTCTTCCCCGGGTGGGAGGGGAACTCACCCAGCCGCGCCTCTGGGTTTCACTGACCCAGGACACCCCCTGTGAGGGGGGTGCGGTGAGGGAGCAGGGGGGGGGCACAGAAAAGGAACGGTCGGCTGTAGAACGGAAGAACACGAGGTGGAAGCTCTGCCCCATGCACTCTGGGTGGGCGTCCTCACAGTTTGTTTATGAATCCTGCTTGTGGCATTTTCCCTAGTTAATGTCAGGTGACTTCCCTCCTTTCATGAAAAGTGTCTTTCCTACACTCTGTGCTTGCGAGGGGAAGTTTTGCCTCTCAGAGGCACCTGGGGTGGGTGTAATTGTCCCAGGTCACTGGGTGGGGGCACGAGCAGCTCTGTGTTGTGTCGATGGAAAGGAACCCCCAGGTATTGACCCCGGCTCTGCCAGCGGTTACTGCCGGTTCCACACCCATCGACGGTCCCAGTCTACGCCAGCCTCCACCCGGGAGAGTCTGTGCTCGGCGCCCGCTGCGCTCAGCCACCTCCTGCTGCAGGGATGGGCGTGAGCTCCTGCTCCACACTGCACAGAGACAGCCTGTCGCGCTGGGTGCTGCTGGAGCCGGGACCACAGACTGGCTATCGCGCCAGGGCTGCCCAGCCCAGAGCCCTCACTCACCAGCAAGTGACGAGAATGTGGCTGTCCTGGCTCGTCCGCCGGCTCCGCTCCACCTCCCCCAGCAAGCTGATGATGGTGGCAGGGCGTGGGGGGAGCTGCTGCTGCATGGGCCAGTCGTCTACTTGCCACAACCTGATCTCCCGTGCGGGCTTCTTGGGCTAGTGAGGAGGGGAGGAACCGCAGCAGAGTCAGCCTCGGGCAGAGCAGAAACCCTGGTGGCGAGGCCGGTGGGAGATTCAGGGCAGAAAGGGGGCAGCCCTGGAGAGAGGAGGGGGCTACTTGCCATCAGACCCTTCCACAAGCTCAGCCATTGGCCCCCAGCCCAAGGATGAGCTATGGGACAGGGGCAGGCCTAGGTTGTATCAAACCCTGACGCAAACCTGGGGAAGTGACCGTACCAGTGGTGACAGCCTGTGTCTCCGAACAGCCTGGCCCCAGCCCCCCAGAGCCACAAACCAGACTCTGGGAAAGGTGAGGCTGGAAGGGACCTCGCCAAGTCCAGCCCCATGTGCGGAGGCAGGGCCAAGGAACCCTCGACCAGCCCTGACACGGGTTTGTCCAACCTAGCCTAGGACCCTCCAGTGACGGGGATCCCACAACATCCCTTGGGAGCCGCTTCCAGAGCTGAACTACCCTGAGAGTCAAAAAGATTTTCCTGATAGCTAACGGACAGCTCCCTTCCTGCTAATTACGCCCACCACTTCCTGTCCTACCTCCATGGCCACGAAGAACACTTGATCCTCATCCTCTGGAGAACAGGGCTCAGCTTGGAAAGCTGTTCTCAGGTCCCCCCAGCCCTGAACGTGCCGTTATTTGAACCTGCCCCCACTGGCCAGGTTTTCTCAACCGTCTCTCTTTTGTGTTGCTCTCCTCTGGCCTCTCGTCAGCTTGCCCCCCTTTCCCAAAGTGCTGGGCACCCAGACGTGGGCATAGGACGGCAGTTGAGGCCTCACGTGGCCGAGTAGAGCAGGACAACTGGAAGCTATGATACCGTGTGGGCACTGCCTTCTCTCCAGCCTGGCTGCCGTGCTGCCTTTCACAGAGGATGGTTCTGAAAGGCAGCCGGACTCCCCAACACCCTCCCTGCACAGTCCCATCCTCTGGGGGCAGCAATCACTCTCTAGGTGGGCGAGGGCCCAGCCCTGCTCCAAAGGTCCCACCTGGAGTCCCCCAGGGGCCTGGCCAGGCGAGGGTCACCCTAAGGGCAGCGATAGCGGCTTGATCTGTGTGGTTGGATCAGTAGCTAGCCCTGAATCTCAGCTCCCAGCTGGGTCTCCATTGAGCTGGGAGCCTTGTTGCAGGGCCGTCCTTAAGCATTCGCAACATATGCAGCTGCGTAGGGCACCTGAAAATCTGGGCTCCTGCAGCTGGTGCTGCAGCCGGTGCTGCAGCCTGGTGAGTCTCCTTGGGAGGGGATCTAGTAGTTAAAAGTGAAAAAGCCTCCAGCCTGCCAGACCTATTAGCACAACATTGAAACTGTTAAAGAGCCAGTCAAGGGGTAATGATGCCATGTGTGACGAAGTGGGGGCTTTTCTTGGGGTTTTCTGTGTTTTCCAGTGGGTTGCATGCACAGGGGATGGGACTCAGTGTCCTTGGGTGTTACTGGTTTAATGAGCCATGAGGGCAGGGGACTGGACTCGATGACCTCTCGAGGTCCCTTCCAGTCCTAGAGTCTATGAGAGGGAGTTTGTTATTGCAGAGGACCAGAGAGGGACTCAGGACCCCGGCTGATGGCCTGGAGGATGGAGACCTCAGCGATTGGTGACCTGGTGACCCAGAGACCTAGCTCAGGAGTCACAGCCGGTTCTGGCCAGGGGGAGGACAATGGGCTGCAGAGAGAGGACCCCGGTGACCTGACCAGCTGTTTCCAGCCAGAGGAGGGCTGAGAGGAGAGGAGACCCAGGCCTTCCTGTTTACAACCCTGTTTACCTGGAGAGAAGACAATGGACAGAGGCGGGGCTTGGGGCCGGGGATATCGGAGGACCAGCTGGGAAGCAGGGGGGCTCTGGGCTGGAGAGGGGGAGCAGGCAGAGCCCACCTGGATGCAGTGGGCTGGGATGTGCGGAGCTGAGGGAGGCCAGGCCTGAGGCCCTGAGAGTTTCCTGTGCTGTGTTCAACTCTCAATAAACCCTCCTGTTTTATGCTGGCTGAGAGTCACTCTGGTCTAGAGAACAGGGTTGCATCAGCCCCTTTGGGGTTGAGGAGGCCGCAGGGGCCCAGAGCGCGTGGACTCCCAGAGGGAGCCCACGGCAGAGACAGACGTGCTAAGGCTCAGAGAGATGCGGCTCCAGGAGGGGGAGGGGCCTGACCCCGAGAGAGAGTGGACCCCCAGGAAGGGCTGTTGCACTGACAGGGGCACCCCCCACGGACCTCACGGGGCCAAGAGTGGGCACGATCTGAGAGTCCATGACAACGTGGTAGCAGAGGATGGTTGGCAGATGCCCCCTGTAAATGTTTGGCTGCGGGCGCAGGCGCTTTGCAGCGAGTGGCTGCCAGCGATAGAACGAGGGTATTGAACGGAACCAGCCTGGAAATGACCTAGAACCGGCTCTGTAAGAGCGACCTGGCAGGTCTGAGCAGGGAGAGAGGGCTGAGCGTGGGGAGGCTCCCTAAGGAGCAGCTGATTGCTCAGCTTGTAGAGAATGACCAGTCTGAGGAACAGGCTCCAGACCCCAGCGGGGCTCCCGGGGTGCCCGGTGAGCTGGGGAGTAGCCGTAGGGGCAGTCTGTGTAGCGAGCGGGAGGGTATCAGACCCTACTCCCCAGTCAGCATAGGGAGACCCCAGTCAGGTTCCTCCCTCAAGGAGCTGCGGAAACTAGAGCTGGATGTGAAAGCGAAGGAGCTGGCACTAGAGGAGCGGAGGCTGGTGGACAGAGAGAGAGAACGAGAGGACCTGGAGCTGGAGAAGCAGCGGGCCAAGAGAGCCTGCCAGGGGGTAAGTGGGGAAGGGCCCCGAGACGCCAGTGGTGTGGGGACTCTAGACACCAAACCACTGCCCCAGTTCGGGGGGGGGGGGGGATTGATGCCCATCTCACAGCCTTTGAGAAGGCCTGTGATCTGAACCAGACTGACCCCACAGACAGGCTGCGCTGTCTGACCCCCCTATTGGGTCCCAAGGCCATAGAGGCATTCAGCCAAATGGATGGTGTTGAGACGGGGGACTGTGACCTGTTCAAACAGGCTTTGCTGATGACGTTTGAGCTGACCCCCGAGAGGAACAGGAAATGATTCCGGGGTGTGCGCAAGACCTCAGGTGTCATTTACAAGGAGGTTGCCAACCTGCTGGGGGAATATCTCCGCAAGTGGGGGAAAGGCACAGGAGCCACCACCGCAGAGGACGTGTATAACCTGGTGGGGTTGGAGCAGCTGTGTGACATCTGCCCTCTGGACCTTAAGTTGTGGCTAGTGGACCAGAAGCCCAAGGATCTGCGCAGGGCGGAGTCACTGGCGGATGAGTCTGTGGACAGCAGATCGGGGGCAGGAGGTAAATCCACATCGGGAGCTCAGAAGGGGAGTCACCAAGAGACATCTCAAAGATGGGACTCCAGGAAGCCCAGCTCAGGGGGGCCGGGAATGCCAGGGCGGCTGATCCCCCGCATAGGACTTGAGGGACCTGAAATGTAATTACTGTGGCCAAAAGGGGCACAAGGTGGCCCAGCGCCTGAAGATGAAGGAAATGGCGGCCAAGCAGAACCTGCGGGGTGTTAACTGGGTGGAAGTCCATCGAGAGGGGGCACCGCTGGGCCAGGGGGAGGGGACAGCCAGGCCAGGCCAGCAGGGAAAGGCAGGGCCCCACATCCAGAATGGCCGTACTCCATCTGCCGGGTGGAGACGGGAACCAACCCTCCCATCAGGTATTCCCCATTCAGGGTCACTAGGAAAACAGCCCAGGACCTGGAGAGAGAGGTCGGGGATATGCTGGTTTTAGGGGTGATCCAGCCGTCCGCCAGCCCCTGGGCTTCGCCGGTGGTGCTGGTCCCCAAGAAGGACGGGTCAATCCGGTTCTGTGGACTATCGGAAGCTCAATGCCATCACAGTGTCCGATGCCTACCCCATGCCTAGGACCGATGAGATCCTAGACAAGTTTTGGGGCGCCCGGTACCTCACTACCATGGATCTTACCAAAGGCTACTGGCAGGTGCCTTTGGACCCGGAGGCCCGGGTGAAGTCTGCCTTCACCATCCCAATAGGGCTCTTTGAGTTCCTGGTCCTGCCTTTTGGTCTCAAGGGGGCACCTGCCACCTTCCTGTGCCTGGTGGCTCAGTTGCTAAGGGGATAGAGGACTTTGCTCTGCCATACACTGACGATATCTGTGTCTTTAGCCAGACCTGGGAAGACCATGTGTCCCAGGTGAAGAGGGTGCTGGGTCACCTCCAGGATGCAGGACTGATTATAAAAGCTGAAAAGTGCAAGGTGGGAATGGCGGAGGTTTCATACCTGGGCCACAAGGTGGTGGGTGGCCACCTGAAGCCGGAGCCGGCCAAGGTGGAGGCAATCCAGGACTGGCCCGCTCCCCAGACTAAGCAGCAGGTCCAGGCTTTCATTGGGATGGCGGGGTACTACTGGAGGTTTGTGCCCCACTTTAGCTCCCTGGCAGCTCCCCTCACGGAGCTGTGTAGGACGGGGAAGCCAGACAAGGTGGTCTGGATCGAGCAGTGCCAGAGGGCTCTCTGTGCGCTGAAGGGGGCACTTATCCAGGGCCCGGTGCTGGTAAACCCGGATTTTAACAAACCCTTCCTGGTGTTCACCGACGCCTCGGACACAGGGCTGGGGGCGGTGCTGATGCAAACTGATATGAAGGGGGAGAGACACCCCATCGTGTACCTGAGCAAGAAACTGCTGCCCCGGGAGCAGCACTACGCGGCCATCGAGAAGGAATGCCTGGCCATGGTGTGGGCCCTCAACAAACTGCAGCCGTAGCTATTTGGGCGGCGCTTCACCATGTACACGGACTATTCGCCCCTGACGTGGCTACATCAAATGAAAGGGGCTAATGCCAAGCTGCTGAGATGGAGCCTGCTCCTCCAGGGGTACGACATGGAGGTGGTTCATGTGAGGGGGAGGGCCAATGTTATAGCCACTGCTTTATCACGGGGCGGGGGCCCTGAACTTCTCCAGGTCACTGGCTACGTGACCCTGCTCCGTTCAGCCATGAAGGGGGGAGAAATGTGACGAAGTGGGGGGGTTTCTTGGGGTTTTCTGTGTTTTCCAGCAGTTTGCATGCACAGGGGGTGGGACTCAGTGTCCCTGGGTGTTACTGGTTTAACGAGGTGAGGGGAGAGGGAGTGTGTTGTTACAAAGGACCGGAGAGGGACTCGGGATCCCGGCTGATGGCCTGGAGGATGGAGACCCCAGTGACTGGTGATCCGGTGATACAGCCAGTTCTGGCCAGTGGGAGGACAATGGGCTGCAGAGAGAGGACCCCGCTGAGCTGACCAGCCAGTTCCAGCCAGAGGGGCCAGAGGAGGGCTGAGAGAAGAGGAGACCCAGGCCTTCCTGTTTACGACCCTGTTTACCTGGAGAGAAGACAATGGAGAGAGGGGGCTTGGGACCGGGGATATCGGAGGCCCAGCTGGGTGGCTTCCCCAGGACCCCGCTGGGGTGGACTCGCTGTGGGAAGCGCACGGAGGGGCAGAGGATGCTGAATGCTCCAAGGAGAGACCCAGGAGGTGAAGCCGTGTGAGCTTCTTGCCCTGAACAAGTCTGCTCCAAGGGAGAGGAGGCTCCCCAAAGTCCGGCCTGGCTTTGTGGGGAGCAGTTCCAGAGCATCGCCCGGGGACTCCATGACCCCTCAGAGGAAGACCCAGAACCTTCCCAGGCACCCCACTCTGGGGCAGCACCTACCTGTTGCCTGTTGGTTACAGTGAGTGTGCGGATGATGAAGCCAGCTCCCCGCTCCTCCGAGATCAGCTCGACGTGAAAATGGCCATAAGAGGCCTCTCCGTACACAGGCCAGAACGTCAGGTATGTCTGCGGAGTGAACACAGGACCTGCTCACAGACGTGTGCTCATAGGGCACACAGGGAACCAGTACACGCAGTCACACGCCTAACACCAGCACATGGGAAATGCTCAGACCCCACACACGGGCCTGCTCACAGACATGTGCTCACAGGGCACGCACGGACTCTGCACACGCACAGACACAGGCCTAACGCCAGCACACGGGAAGCGTTCATAGCAGTGTTTTCAGGGCCGAGTTTATGAAGGGTGGGGCCCGGTTTGAATACCCGGCAGTGGTCTGGGACTTCGGCGGCACTTTGGGGGCGGGTCCACTCCGGGTCTTCTGCGGCACTGAAGGACCCCCCCACCCCGCTGCTGAAATGCTGCCAAAGACCCGGAATGGACCCTCTTCCCCCAGGCCAAAATGCTGCTGAAGCCCCGGAGCGGACCCTCCCCCCGCTCCCCCCCGTGCGCTGCTGAAATGCTGCCGAAGCCCCAGAATGGACCCTCCCATCCCCTCAGGCCAAAATGCTGCCGAAGCCCCGGAGAGGACCACCCCCCCACACCGCCGGATGAGTTTAAAAAAAAAATGTAAAAGATGCCTAAGGCGTGGGGCCCTCTTAGGCGCAGGGCCTGATTCCGGGGCATCGGGGGAATCGGCTTACAGCCGGCCCTGAGTGTTCTGATGCACAAAGCAGCCCCCACCCCCACGCGTGCCCACACACCAGCCCGGCCAGAGACAGGGCACAGGCATCTGGTGTCCTCACGCACATACACTCATACAGCTACGGGAACCACTGGCGCCAGGGCCCACGCGTGCAACTGCACCCCAGCAATCTGGCCAAGCTGTGTGCCCCCAGGCCTGCACCTCCTGTGTCTCAGCCAGCCCCGGGGTCCCACTCCACCGGCTGGGACCGCACAGCTCCCTCGGGGCTGGGGCCTGGCAGACGCCCTGGGTGAGCCGGGAGGGTCTCAGGTACACAGGGCAGCAGGAAGGCAGTGCCAGGGAGCTGCAGCACAGGCGACGGATGGGGTGGAGAAGCCTGGGCTGCCACTGCTAGGACAGGGGTGCCCAGTCTGCAGCTCCATGCCAGGCACCCTGCCAGTACGGGGAGCAGAGCGGGAGGTGGCACAGCGCCCCCCTGAACTGGGAGGCTTCAGCCGCCCGACGCGCACGGACACACGGCATAGCCCCAGTCTCTCTGCGGAGGGTGCCAGTGTGTGATGCTGAGAGAAGAGTAAGCAGCAAAGCGCCACAGACAGACAGACACCATCCCCCATCCCCAACCCCACTCCACACACGAATGCACCCAGGCATCCCTAGGACCCTCCGCTGCCTGGCTTGGCCGGGTGGCTCTGCCAGAGGATCTGTGCCCCCGGGAGTGAGAAAGGCAGCTTGGGGGTTACAGCGTGGGCAGACAGCCCCATGGCAGGGAGGGAAACCCTGTCACTGTGGTGAGGAGGGGGTTTCTCCTTCAAGCTCCAGCCACTAAGCTGCTTGGATCAGCCCCCTCCATCCCGCGTTTGTGCTCCGAGCTCTCAGCTGGCCACCCCACCCCTCAGCGAGCTGCTCATGCCCCCGGGCTGGCAGAGCCGGGGGAGGCCCCGGCTGTGCAGGGGAGATGGCGCAGGGCTGACCTGGTCCAGCTCCTCGAGGCGGTTCAGCATGACCAGCATGGTGCAGGTGTAGTCCCAGAGCAGGGCCCAGAAATCCACCAGCGTCTCCCTGAGCGGCAATTGGGTGACAATGATGTTGTCTTCTTCCGCGTATGTCTGCAAGAGACAGACCGACCTGGTGGGAGCCACTAGCCAGCGCCCCTGCCTCGGGCACCACTCAGAGCCTTCAGCCCGCCAGCCATGCTGCTGGCCCCAGCCCTGTCATGGCGGGGAGCAGCCGGGGCTCGGCCGAGCGGAAGCGTGACCCGAACCCAGGAACACGCAGGCTGAGATACTGCCCCGGAGCATCTCCCCCTAGCCCAAGGAACCAGCCCAGCTTCATGCTCTGGGTCCATCCGGCCCCCAGTCAGAGCTGCCAGGGTCCCCAGCCGAGACACAGCGACAGGGCTCACTCCAGCAAGCCAAGGGCAAAGTGGGGGATGAAGCAGAGCTAGACTGGGGGAGGAGGGGATGCGGCACAGCTGGACTGTGGGGGAGGAGGAGTGAGGGGATTTGGCACATCTGGGCTAGAAAGGAGGGGATGCGGTACAGCTGGGCTGGGGAAGAGGGGACTGACACCTATCCTCGGGGACTATCTCCTGGTGCCAAGGCCCCCTGTCTGGGGGATCCCCAGGGAAGCCTGGTGCTCGGCAGCCCCATCGCTGGGCACTGCCAATGGCAGCAGACGACGCCCTGGCAGAGACACAAGGGCTGGGGCTGGGGAGGTCCTGTGCTCGCTGCTCACGCCCACACTCAGGAGAGACAGAACCTTACACCGACAAACACCGCGTTGATGTAGCCAGGCGAGCCATCCGCATTCAGCGAGGACATCAGGATGGGGCGGTGGCAATCCGCTGGGAGGGGATGGAAGGAGAGAGGTCGTGTCACACCCCTCACACGGGCAGGAGTCTCTGGCCTGGGCCGAGAAGCACCACGTAAAGCACCCAGCCTCCCACGCTCACATCGTCTGTGCCTGGCCTGGCCCAGCAGAGCTGCGGGGAGCAGACCCCTTCGGTTTCCAGTGTCCTGGCGCTCAGCGCTCGCCTCTTACACCATGCGTGGGGTGGGGGGCTGGCGGCAGGGGGCAGGGGTACCAGCTGATGAATGGTGGGTGGGGCTGGGCCATGGACTCAGAAGGACAGAGGGATTTGAACAGAGAATAAAACCCCCCTGGGCTGGGGCCCTCGGTGGAGCACGGGCTGGGAGCTCTCCAGCCCATGACAGGGGCAGGGAGGGCTGAGACGCAGGGCACTCCCTGAGCAGCGAGTCTCCACAGAGCCCTGCCAGGTCCTCAGGAAAGCCAGGTCCCTGAGCGCTCCTGGGCCATGGTGCCCACCCACTCGCACCAGGCTAGGCCTGGCCCCACCATGGTACCTGGCAGGATGGTCGGCTTGCGGTTCTTGGGCTGGTTGCTAGGCTGCTGGGCCTCCTTGCACGGGGAGAGCTGGAAGAGTTCGGAAAACTTCTGCAAGGCCTGCAGGGCGGGAGGGTGCAGCGGAGTCAGCTCCCAGCCGCGGCTCCCTGCTCCCAACCCAGACCCGATAGCACCCACGGCCCGGCGCCAAGCCGCACCTCAGCTGCCCCGGGGCTCATGCCATGGAGCGGATCCCACCTGGAATTGCAGGGCGGGGCCCCATGGGGCAGCAAGCGTGAGGGGGGCTCTGCTGTTCAACACCTCAGGAGAGGGGCTGGCAGAGCGGCCGCTCCTCACTGCACACAGCTGCCCCCAGGCAGCCCAGAGAAGTGAAAGGTGGGTCAGCACCAATTCCATTGCAGGGTTCGTGTAATAAACAACAGCCTGGGGCACTGAACACCTGACACGTCCCCACAGCCTGGGAAACGCTGCTCCCAGACGATATTGAGCACCTGAGACGTCACCACTGTCACGGAGTGTGGGGGAATCAGAGCCCTGCACCTCCGGCTTCCTGCGATTCACCGTGACTCTCAGCCAGCCAGTAACACAGAAGGTTTATTTAGACGACAGGAACACAGTCCCAGACAGGTCTTGCAGGCACATACAACAGGATCCTCCCCAATTAGGTCCATCTTGGGGTTCCGGGGGCACCACAGCCCCATTGGAGGAACAGAGCCCTGTCTGTCCTTCCTTCCATTACACCAGCCAGCTCCTGAAACTCTCTCTCTCCCCAGCATCTCCTTCCCCACCTTTGTTCAGCTTCCCCGGGCAGAGGTGTCACCTGGCCTCTAACCCCTTCCTGGAGTCTCACATTACATCCTCAGGTATCTTCCCTCCAGCCAGTCTCCCATCCCCCAATGCAGATCGTTCTCCCAGATCACATTAAGAACAGTCCCAGTTCTTCACAGCCACAGCCTAGGAAGCGCTGCTCCCAGATGAAACGGAGGACCTGACGCATCACCAAGTCCTGAGAAACGCTGCTCCCAGACAACAAGGAGGACTTGCCACGTCCCAACAGCCTGGGAAATGCTGCTCCCAGATGACACCAACCACCGACACGTCCCTAGAGTATGGGAAACACTGTTCCCAGACAACACGCAGGACCTGATACGTCCCCAATGCCCGGCAAAGGCTGCTCCCAGATGACAGAGACGACCTGACACATCCCCACAGCCAAAAAAATGTTGCTCCCAGACAACACCAAGCACCTTAGAGGTCACCATCGCCCAGGAAACGCTGCTCCCAGACGACACCGAGTACCAGACACATCCCCACACTCTGGGAAACGCTGCTCCCAGACGATGCGCAGCACCTGATACGTCCACACCACCCAGGAAACGCTGCTCCCAGATGACACAGACGACCTGACACGTCCCCACAGCTCAGGAAACGCTGCTCCCAGATGACACCAACCACCTGACATGTCCCCTAGTCTGGGAAACGCTGCTCCCAGATGACATGAAGGACCTGATACGTCCCCATGGCCTAGAGAACGGTGCTCCCAGATGACACCGAGCACCTTAGACGTCCACAAAGCCTGGGAAATGCTGCTCACACATGACACGGAGGAGCTCACGCGTCCCCACAGCCCAGAAATGCTGCTCCCAGATGAAATGGAGCACCTGACACATCACCACGGCCTGGAAAACGTTGCTTCCAGGCAACATCACGCATCTTAGACATCTCCAGGGCCCGGGAAACGCTGCTCCAAGACGACACGGAAACGCTGCTCCCAGATGACACTGAGCACCTTACACGTCCCCACAGTCTAGAAAACGCTGCTCCCGGACAACAAGGAGGGCTTGCAACGTCCTCACGGCCTGGGAAACGTTGCTCCCAGACGACTCTGAGCACCTGACACGTCCCCAAAGCCTAGAAAAAGGTGGTCCCAGATGACACCAACTACCAGACGCGCCCCCACGGCACGGGAAACGCTGCTCCCACACGACACAGACAACCAGACACGTCCCCACAGCCTGGGAAACGTTGCTCACAGATGACACCGAGTACCTGACAAGTCCCCACAGCCTAGAAAACGGGTTCCCAGACGACAATGAATACCGGACACTTCCCTATGGCCTGACAAAAATGCTCCCTGATAATGCCACATACCTTAGACGTTCCCACAGCCCTGGAAACGCTGCTCCCAGACAAAATGGAAGACCTGACACTTCCCCATGGCAGGGGGGGCGGAGCTCCCGGACGACAATGAAAACCTGACATGTCCCCACGGCCTGGAAAACGCTGCTCTGAGATGACACCGATAACCTGACATGTCCCCACAGCCTAGAAAAAGGTGATCTCAGATGACACCGAGTACCAGACACGTCCCCACGTCCTGAGAAATGTTGCTCCCAGGCGACACCATGAATCTTAGACGTCTCCATGGCCCAGGAAACACTGCTCGTGGACGACACCGAGTACCAGACACGTCCCCACGGCCTGGAAACTCTAGCTCCCACACAACCCCAAGCACATTAGACGTCTCCACGGCCCAGGAAACACTGCTCGTGGACGACACCGAGTACCAGACACATCCCCACGGCCTGGAAACTCTAGCTCCCACACGACCCCAAGCACATTAGACGTCTCCGCGGCCCAGGAAACGCTGCACCCAGACAACATGGAGGACCTGACATGTCCCCATGACCCAGGAAAGGGTGATCCCTGACCACACCGACCACCTTACACGCCCCCAAGGTCTGGGAAACGGAGCTCCCAGAAGACACCGAGTGCCAGACACATCCCCACGGCCCGGGAAATGCTGCTCCCAGATGACACTGACTGCCTGACACATCCCCACAGTCTAGAAAACACTTCTTCCAGACGACAAGGAGGACTTGACACGTCCCCACGACCCGGAAAATTCTGCTCCCAGACAATATAGACCACCTGACACATCCCCACGGCTCGGGAAACGCTACGCCCAGATGAAACGGAGAACATGACACGTGCTGACAGCCTGGCAAACGGTGCTCTCAGATGACACCGAGCACCTTAGATGTCCACACAGCCCGGGAAACGCTGCTCCCACATGACACGGAGGACCTGACTCGTCCCCACGGCCCAGGAAACGGTGCTCCCAGACGACACAGTGAACCTGACATGGCCTCACCTCCCGAGAAACGGTGCTCCCAGACCACACTGAGCATCTGACACGTCACCATTGCCCAGGAAACGCTGCTCCCAGATGAAATGGAGCACCTGACACGTATGCACAGTCTGGAAAACGCTGCTCCCATGCGACACCCATCTCCTGACACGTCTCCAACGGCCCGGGACACGCTGCTCCGATATGACACCGAGTACCTGACACATTCCCACAGCCTGGGAAACGTTTCTCCCAGATGACACCGAGCACCTTACACCACACCACATCCTGAGAAACGCTGCTCCGAGATGACACAGAGGACGTGACACGTCACCACACCCTGGAAAACGCAGCTCCTCGACAACACCGAGCACCTTAGATGTCCCCACTGCCTGGGAAATGCTGCTCCCAGACGTCACCAAGTACCTGAAACGTATCCACCTCCTGAGAAACGCTGCTCCCAGACGATACGGAGCACCTGAAACGTATCCACCTCCTGAGAAACGCTGCTCCCAGACGATACGGAGGACCTGACAGATCACCACGGCCTGGAAAATGCTGCTCCCAGACAACACTGAGTACCAGGCACGTACCCACAGCCTGGGAAATGGTGCTCCCAGACGACACCAAGTACCTGATACGTCATCACAACCTGGAAAACGTTGCTCTCAGATGACACCGAGCACCTCAGACATCCACACAGCCTGGGAAATGCTGCTCCCACATGAAATGGAGGACCTGACACGTCCCCACGGGCCAGGAAATGGTGCTCCCAGACGACACCGAGTACCGGACACGTCACCACGTCCTGAGAAACGCTGCTCCCAGGCAACGACCACCTGACACGTCCCCATGGCCGGGAAACGCTGCTTCCAGATGAAACGGAGCACATGACACGTCACCACGACCTGGCAAACGTTGCTCTCAGATGACACTGAGCACCTTTGACGTCCACACAGCCTGGGAAACGCTGCTCCCACATGACAAAGAGGACCTGACACATCACCACGTCCTGGGAAACGTTGCTCCCCGACAACACCGAGTACCAGACATGTCCCCACAGCCTGGAAAATGCTGCTCCCAGGAGACACTGACCACCTGACACGTCCCCACGGCTCGGGAAATGCTGCTCCCAGATGAAATGAAGAACATGACACGTCCCCACAGCCTGGCCAATGTTGCTCTCAGACGACACCGAGCACCTTTGACATCCACACAGCCTGGGAAAGGCTGCTCCCACATGACACCGAGTACCTGACACATCCCCACAGCCTGGGAAATGCTACTTGTGATGGAGTAGGAACTGTCTGTGTGGGGGACGGGAGAGCAGGGGGTAACTTTAGGTGAGGGACAGGTGCTCAGCCTGTAACCTGAGCTAGGTAGGGGAGAGGGGTGTCAGCACCTTTGCCTGGGAAGCTGGACAAAGGAAGAGGCCGGCTGGAGGGAGTGGGGTGAGTTCAGTTTTGGTTTTGGGCAGAGTGGTTGGAATTCGGGGACTCCCTAGCTGGGGACTAAGCTTCCTGAACCCCAGAAGGACTTGATTTAGGGGTTCTGGTTGTGCCTACAATCTCTGCTGTATCCTTCATTCCTGTTGTCCAATAAACCTTCTGTTTTACTGGCTGGCTGAGAGTCACTGTTAGTCCCAGGAAGAGGGGTGCAGGACCGGACTCCCCCACACTCCGTGACACTACTCCCTGACAACACCGAGCACCTTAGACATCCCCACAGCCTGAGAAACACTGATTCCAGACGACACTGACCACCTGAAATGACCCCACAGTCTGGGAAACGCTTCTCCCAGACGACACCGAGTACCTGACATGTCACCACATCCTGAGAAACGCTGCTCCCAGATGACTTGGACAACCTGATATGTTCCCACGAACCGGAAAACGCTGCTCCCAGATGAAACCGATCACTTGACACGTCCCCACAGTCTGGAAAATGCTGCTCCCAGGCGATAACGACCACCTAACATGTCCCCATGGCCCGGGAAAAGCTGTTCCCAGACAACACTGAATACCTGACACATACCCACATCCTGAGAAACGCTGCTCCCAGACGACACAGAGGACCTGACACGTCACTACAGCCTGAAAAACGCTGCTCCCAGATGACACTGACCACCTGACATGTCCCCACAGTCTGAAAAACGCTGCTCCCAGATGACACCGAGTACCTGACACGTCACAATGTCCTGACAAATGATGCTCACAGATGACATGGAGCATCTGACACATCCCCACAGCCCAAGAAACAGTGCTCCCAGATGACACAGTGAACCTGACACGGCCTCACCTCCCAAGAAACGGGGCTCCCAGACAACACTGACCACCTGACATGTCCCCACAGCCTGGGAAACGCTGCTCCCAGACAAAACCGAATACCTGACATGTCACCACGACCTGGAAAACGTTGCTCTCAGATGTCACTGAGCACCTTAGACGTCCACACAGCCTGGAAAATACTGCTCCCAGGCAACACCGAGCACCTGACACGTCCCCACAGCTCAGGAAACGCTGCTCCCAGATGAAACGAAGCACATGACACGTTCCCACAGCCTGGCAAACGTTGCTCTCAAACAACACGGAGTACCTGACACGCCCCCACGGCCTGGGAAACGGTGCTCCCAGATGACACGGAGTACCTGACACGCCCCCACGGCCTGGGAAACGGTGCTCCCAGATGACACGGAGTACCTGACACGCCCCCACGGCCTGGGAAACGGTGCTCCCAGATGACACGGAGCATCTTACACGTCACCACATCCAGAGAAACACTGCTCCGAGACGACACGGAGGACCTGACACATCACCACGGCCTGGGTAACGCTACTCCCCGACAACACCGAGCACATTAGACGTCCCCACAGACTGGAAAACACTGCTCCCAGGCGACACTGACCACCTGAAATGACCCCACAGTCTGGGAAACGCTTCTCCCGGACAACAAGGAGGACCTGACACATCTCGACAGCCTGGGAAAAGCTGCTCCGAGACAACACTGAGTTCCTGATACGTCACCACGTCCTGAGAAACGCTGCTCCCAGACGACACCGAGTGCATGAAACATCCCAACAGCCTGGGAAACGCTGCTCCCAGATGAAATGGAGCACCTGACACATGCCCACATCCCGAGAAACGCTGCTCCCAGACGACACGGAGGACATGACACGACACATCCCAACAGCCTGGGAAACGCTGTTCCCAGACAACACAGAGTACCAGGCACGTCCCCACGGCCTGGGAAACGGTGCTCCCCAACGACACCGAGCACCTTAGACGTCCCCACAGCCTGGAAAACGCTGCTCCCAGACGACACCGAGCACCTGACACGTCCCCACAGTCTGGAAAGCGCTGTTCCCAGGTGACACCGACAACCTGACACATCCCCATGGCCTGGGAAACGCTGCTCCCAGACAACACTGAGTACCAGATACGTCACCATGTCCTGGAAAACATTGCTCTCAGATGACGCCGAGCACCTGACACATCCCCATGTCCTGGGAATCGCTGCTCCCAGACGACACCAAGTACCTGACACGTCATCACGTCCTGAGAAAGGTTGCTCACAGATGACACGGAGCATCTGGCAGATCCCCACAGCTCAGGAAACGGTGCTCCCAGACAACACAGAGAACCTGACACGGCCTCACGTCCCGGGAAATGCTGCTCCCAGATGAAACTGAGCACCTGACACATTCCCACGGCCTGGGAAACGGTGCTCCCACACAACACCGAGTTCCTGACACATCGCCACGTTCTGAGAAACGGTGCTCCCAGACACGGAGGACCTGACAAGTCACCGCGGCCTGGAAAACGCTGCTCCCAGACCACATTGAGCACCTGACATGTCACCACTGCCTGGGAAACGCTGCTCCCAGATGAAACGGAGCACCTGACACGGTCCTACGGCCTGGCTCCCAGCCCCCTGGTTTCCTGGCTCAGGGGAGAAGGAGAGTCCCAGCCCCTGGGCCAGCCCCGTAGTTCCACCCACAGGTACCTTGAACTCCCGCGAGAACCCGTTGCTCTGCGACTGGGTGTCAGGCTGGCGCAGGCAACTGACGTGGCTGGCGATGCTGTCCACCAGGACCCCGGTGTTCCCGCACAGCAGCCCCTCCAGCAGCGCCTCGTAGAGGAAGATGTACTGCTCCTGGGGAAGGGAACACAGGCATCGGCCCAGAGCCCAGCCCGCAGCAGGGGGCCAGCGCACGGGGCCAGAAGGTGATGCCAAGTGCTGGGGGGAGCCCAGATACCATGTGCCATCAACTGCACCCTGAGGGCAGGCTGGAGACCCAGCCCTACACCAGGCGCTCTCGTGCCAATGGAACAGACTTCTGGCACATTTCTCCTGGGGGGGAGCCCCATCCGCAGCCACCCCCCCTCCAGCAGAGCCGAGCCCCCTGTGACCCGTGGGACATGCTCATCCTCCAGAGGAAGGAGACAATCCCCCAGGATCCTGCCCTGGGTGCAGGCCCCTCTAGCCTCAGCCTGGTGAGCAGTTCCCTGCAGGCACATGTATGAGGGTTCCCATCCCAGCAGTGCCTGTGGGAGCCGGGGACCTGTCCAGGATGCTCTCAGATCCCAGCATGGGGGTTCTGCCAGCACCCGCGGGACTCAGACCTCCCCTCAGAGACAGCATCCCAAAATCTAGTCTCTGGGCAGCTTCAGTGCTGGCTCCCTGCAGCTGGGCCACTTGCCACATGGCTGGGCTGGCCTTGCAGGGCCAAATACATGTGGAGAGTCCCTTGGGAGGGGAGTAACCAGCCTCACCCCAGGACCTGAGGTCAGCAGCTGGAGGGTGGTACTCTGAAAGTACCTGCCCTTTGAATTGGGCACTACGGGCCGGGTGGGCAACAACCTCCTGCTCAGGCAGCCCCAGCGGCTACCCTGGGAACCCAGATCAGCTCCTCACCTTTGTCTGCACCATGCTGACCCGCTGCTCCCGCAGCCTCTGCACACAGTGGAAAACATCCACGCTGCCCTCGGCCCGCGCCATCTTCAGGAGGATGTCCAGGGCAATGAAGGTGCCTGTGCGGCCGATCCCTGCACTGGGACATGGGAAGGGAATGAGGTGCTCGCTGGGCCCTGGGCCTGTCCCCCACCCCAAGCCCTTTCTGCCCAGTACCTGCAGTGCACGAGCACGGGGCCGGCAGGCACCTCCGACACCCTCTCATTCACCATCTCCACCAGCTGCAGGAGCCGGGCTGCGTTGCTGGGGACCCCGTGGTCTGGCCACAGCAGGTAGTGAAACTGCTGTATGTGTCTCGGGAGAGGAGAACCGACCTGAGGAGAGGGCAGACAGGAGATGTGGGGGACTTGAGCAGGGGATCTCAGCACTCAGAACTCCCTCCAGCACCAGTGTGACCAACTAGGAATGTTCCTAATGTTTTCTTTGAATACTGTGTTGGTGCCTCGGTTCTTAAGTATCTGGCAGAGCAAAGGGCAGTGCACCTAAATGCCTGGCACTCTGTCTCCTGGCAACTGATGGCCTGGGCCCCTCCCCTGCAAAGGTGCCAGCTGAAGGTGTTGGAGACAAAGGGATCAGGTGACCTCGTGGCCCGGGAAAGGAACAGAGCCGAGAGGAGGGGCTGGAAGGGGTTGTTAGTCTGGAGCTGGCTGAAAGCAGACGTGGGGGTCTGGTTCACTGCCCCCCAGAATGGACCCAGCCGAGGGCCCATTTGCTGTACCTACAAGCTCTGTTTTAGACCCTGTTCCTGTCATCGAATAAACCTCTGTGTTACTGGCTGGCTGAGAGTCACGTCTGACTGCAAAGTGGGGGGGCAGGACCCTCTGGCTTCACCAGGACCCCGCCTGGGCAGGCTCGCTGTGGGAAGCGCATGGAGGGGCAGAGGATGCTGAATGCTCCAAGGAGAGACCCAGGAGGTGAAGCCGTGTGAGCTTCTTGCCCTGCAGACAGTCTGCTCTGAGGGAGAAGAGGCTCCCCAAAGTCTGGCCTGGCTTTGTGGGGAGCAGTTCCAGAGCATCCCTCGGGGAATCCGTGACAACCAGCAACCCCTGTGGCTAGGCTCCCAGGAGCCCCAGTGCCCTGAGAACATGGTGTCACGGAGTCCCCGGGCAATGCTCTGGAACTGCTCCCCACAAAGCCAGTCAGGACTTTGGGGAGCCTCCTCTCCCTTAGAGCAGACTTGTTCACAGCAGGAAGCTCACACGGCTTCACCTCCTGGGTCTCTCCTTGGAGCATTCAGCATCCTCTGCCCCTCCGTGAGCTTTCCACAACGAGCCCACTCCAGCGGGGTCCTGGGGAAGCCACAGGGTCCTGCACCCCCACTTCGCAGTCAGACATGACTCTCAGCCAGCCAGTAGAACAGAGGTTTATTTGATGACAGGAACAGGGTCTAAAACAGAGCTTGTAGGTACAGCAAATGGGACCCTCGGCCAGGTCCATTCTGGGGGGCAGTGAGCCAGACCCCCAAGTCTGCACTTCACTCCTCGTCCCCAGCCAGTTCCAGACTAACAACCCCCCCAGCCCCTCCTCTCTGCTCAGTTCCTTTCCCAGGCCAGGAGGTCACCTGATCCCTTTGTCTCCAACACCTTCAGTTGGCACCTTTGCAGAGGAGGGGCCCAGGCCATCAGTTGCTAGGAGACAGAGTGCCAGGCATTTAGGTGCACTGGCCCTGTGCTCTGCAGCAATCACACACCCTTATCCCACCACCTAGATACTTAAGAACTGCACAGGGGACACTGAGGCACCAACACAGTATTCAGAGAAAACATTAAGAACATTCCCAGTTCGCCACACATGGAGCTGCAGGAGAGTCCCTACACCAGGATGGCTGGGGTGATGGAGTGGGGCTGGCTGGCAGGTGCAGGCCAGTTTAAGGGCCCAGCCAGGCTATGCTACACAGGCTGTTTGATCTAGAGCCACCAGGGCCCAGCCACACTGCACGGGCTGAGACAGCCTCACCTGCCCAGCGGGGCTGCAGGGGCCTGCGTGCTCACCTTTGGGATCTGCCCACAAGCAGCTCTCCCGTCTGCACATGCTAGAGACAGGGCAGTGGCTGGAGCTGACTCCCGGATGGGCTAACGCGCAGGGTGGTATTCTCCAGGGGGCCTGCCTGCATCTCCTGGGCACAACAGCAACACAGGGCATGTCCTGCATTGGGGGGGGCAGGGTCCCCAGGCGAGTGACGGGTCAGCAGCTCCTCCCAGCCAGCTGCTGGGCCTCGGGAAACGCCCACACCCATGGAAACGCCCGCGCCCTGGGAAATGCCTGCGCCCCGCAAAACACCCGCGCCCCAACACTGAGTTTACACATGCTGCAACAGCTGCTCTTGGTTAGGTTTGCTTGTGAGTATATCATGGACTGCAGAGGGCACTCCCAACCCACTGCCCCACCTCCCCGCATCGCCACCCCACTCCACAGCTCTGGGGAGTCCCTGGGGCCCTGGAGGGGCAGGGCTGACAGGCTCTGGGTGAAGCCCAAGGAGGCTCTGGCCCCCGCCCCCCACCTTACCCTCTGCAGGCAGAAGGTGCGTGTGACCAGGCCCGTGGTTGTCCAGGTGTTGCTGAGTGTCACCGTGAAGTCCCCGTACACCTGCTTGTCCTCCGGCCAGTACTGCTCACACTTGGTCTGTTAACAGCGGGCGACCCCTGAGCATTGACAAACCCACACTCTGCACCCCCCACCCGCCGCTAGGGCTGTGCTGGGGAGGGGGAGGGGAGCCCCTGGCAGGAAACGACCCTGGCCTGGCCTCTGGGGCTGGGCTTGTGGGGCCTGCCCTGGCCTGGCCCTGCCCAGGACACTGGCCATGGGAAATGTCTGGCATCACCATGGTGTTACCGGTGCTCTCTCCACTGCACACGGCTGCAGTCCCGTCGTGCTCCGCCCGGCATGCAGGCCAGCCCCCTCACAGCTCCTCGCCATGCTCTGCCCAGCGTGCAGGCCAGCCTCCTCACAGCTCCCCGCCGTGCAGAGAGTGGGGAGGGGAATGGCCCCGTCCCCTTCCCATCCACGGGCGCAGGGATCACCCCATGCCAGGCCCAAGGATCGCTGGCCCCTGACTGGCAGGCAGACGCGCTGGCGTTGGGAAGTTGGTCTGGAATTTCTTCCCCTCTCCCCGCAGCTGCCCAGCCGGAGGCACTGTCTTTCTCCACCCTGGCTCCAGCTCTCCGCCCAGAACCTGGGATCCTCTCAGGGCACCAGTCCCTTAGCCTCCCCTCTGTTGCTGGTCTGTGTAGGACTCTCCGCCTCTCATGTCTCTGCTCAGCTCCCCCTTGATGCCCCAGGACAGGGTTCACTCCTGGAGCACGTCTCACCTTGGGCTGGCCTTCCCCTCCCGCATGGGGACAGCTATGCACCAGGGAAAGCCAGTGGCCTGGCTGGGCTGGCTGAGGCCCCAGCTGAGCGTGGACCCCGGCTGGGAGGGGCAGGGCTGTTTGAGGACCTGGGCCCCAAAGGAAGCTGGGTTGTCTACCTTGTTCTGCTCCACCAAGCCCGTTAACATCACAATGGCCAAGGTCTTCTCCTGCCAGATCATCTGCCAGAAATCCACCACGGTGCCAGGCAGCGGGCCTGGGCAGAGGAACATAGCACGTCAGTACCCGTCCTAGGGCTCAGGGAGGGACTGAGGGGATGCGCCACCGCCTACCCTGGAAGCTGCCGTGCTAACGGACCAGGAAGCCCAGTCACACTGCCCATGGCCTGTCCCCTGAGGACTCCAGCTCAGAGCAATGCACAGCAGCCCAGAGAGCGCAGGGCCTGAGGTCAGAGGTGCCAGGTGTGACGAACCGGGCCTGTTCTTACTGTGGGCTGTGAATGCTGAGTGGGGGGTGTTGGCCTGGGAGGACAATCTGCGCTGGGGGATGGGAGACTGGCTGGAGGGAGGAGACCTGAGCATGTAACGTGAGAACCCAGGAAGGGCTTAGAGGCCTGGTTACACCTCTGCCCGGGAAGCTGGACAAACGCTGGAGAGTGAGAGGGTTTCAGGAGCTGGCTGAGGAATGGAGGGAAGGAGAGACAGGGCTCTGACCCCCCAAGGGGGCTGTGGTGCTCCTGGAACCCCAAGATGGACCTAATGGGGAGGATCCTGTTGTCTGTGCCTGCAAGACCTGTCTGGGACTGTGTTCCTGGCGTCTAAATAAACCTTCCGCTTTACTGGCTGGCTGAGAGTCATGGTGAATCGCAGGAAGCCGGGGGTGCAGGGCCCTGACTATGGCCCAGTGTGGGGGCTGGGCACAAGCAGGGCAGGGGTTAGGATGAGCCAGGCACCGGGGCAGGAACGGGGAGTGTCAAGGTACGTGCTGCTCTGAGCTGTCTCCCACAGTCCAGTGACCAAAGCGGAAAGCACCGTCTCTGCAGTAGCACGTGATTTGGCTCGGAGCTCAATGCCAGGCCAATCCCATGGGCCAGGGGGCCTCATGCTGGGGTGTCTCCTATCAGCACAGGAGCCTGGAGACCCGGACCCGGGCACTGCACAGAGCCAGGGGCTGCACGAGGTGGCATCTGGAGGGGGAAGCTCCCAGCACTCTCACTGATTAGCCCTGTGAGCCCCTGGGCACGTAGGATTAGCCTGCGCCTGTCTGCACGCCTGTCCGCGCCTGTCTACACGTCTATCTTGGCACCTGGCTGTGCGCCAGTGTGTGCCTGTCTGTGCCTGTCTATGTGTGTCTGCGCCTGTCTGCGCTACTCTGCACGCCTGTCTGAGCCTGTCTAGGTGCTGCACATGTCTGCACGTATCTGTGCCTGTCTGCGCCTGTCTACACGTCTATCTTTGCACCTGGCTGTGCGCCAGTGTGTGCCTGTCTGAGCCTGTCTGTGCCTGTCTACGTGTGTCTGCGCCTGTCTGCGCTAATCTGTGCGCCCGTCTGCACGCCTGTCTGAGCCTGTCTAGGTGCTGCACCTGTCTGCACGCCTGTCTGAGCCTGTCTAGGTGCTGAGCCTGTCTGCACGCCTGTCTGCACGCCTGTCTACGTGCGTCTGCGCCTATCTGTGCGCCTGTCTGCACGCCTGTCTGAGCCTGTCTAGGTGCGTCTGCGCCTGTCTGCGCTAATCTGTGCGCCTGTCTGCTGTTAGAAGGGATCAGGGCTCTGGCCGCACGGTCAGGGCAGGAGCGGTTCAGTCTCTGTTGCTTAGTGCATCACCCTCCCTCTCCTCCAAACTCCTCCGGCTGCGATGCTGTAGCTGCTGATGCCTGGTCACCTTGCTGAGCAGACCATGACTGGGATAGAGGGGCTCATACAGAGGCCCCTACTCACCCCGTCTCAGAACCCAGGAGCAGGGCCATGGCCCCTGGAAGTGAGCGGCTGCATGTTTGAAACCAGTCAGAGGAAGCCCTTTTTGTGCACGAGAGGTGATGAGCCTGTGGAACTCACGGCTACAAGGTATCACTGACAGCGGCAGTCAGCCCGGGCTCAGTGCAGTGTGGAGGGTGAGAACCGCCAGCATTGCCTCCGAGGGAATAACGCCATAGCAGGGTCTAACACCTGCTGCCTTGGACATGACCCAGCCCCACTGGAAGCAGGTTAGGAAGAGATGTCTCCTCTGGCTGGCCACTGCATTACTGGCCCCGGGCATTGTCCACTGCAAGAGGTAGGAGCCCAGGCTAGATAGAGTTAGGCCTGAATAAAAATATAGCAGACAAAACCAGGTATGCCAACCTGACCAAAGTCAGGCTAACAGAGGTTTGTGGGTAATTCCTGAGTGGAAAACACTGAGAAGCAGCAGCATGTTTTACAAGCGCTGGGAAAAAGTGAGATAAGAGAAAAGGTGCATTCCTGGCATAGTACCAGATGTGCTGTGTTCGGGCAGCTCCTTCGAAGAACTGATAAGAGCCCTAGTTTCCCAGCCTCCTTGTTTTCACACCCTGGTTTTGTTCTTTGTTTGTTTTTAACTCCCCTACATTTCTAACTTTAGGCATGCATGTATACTAAAGGTGTCTAGTTTCTAGTTGTTAAAAAAAGGGGGTGGGTTGCTCTAGTAAATAATTTATAACGCGACGAAACTGTCTATATAGGCTTATACTAAAATGTAAAGGGCGGGCTGGTTCTCTCTGGAGACGAGCTGCTCTCTGTTGATGCGTGCACTTGTCAATAAAGAGTTTTTGATCGGACCTTGCTGGTGTTGCCTGTCTCTCTCGCGGTCAGACAACGAACTTTGCCGTCTGGGTTAGAGTCCCTGACAATAGGCTCTGGACTAGGCTGGCTGGCAGCCGTGTGCCAGCTCCACACGTCTTGAGAACGTCTGGACTGACTGCCCTGGCCCAGAAAGTGCCACACACTGGACTAAGCAACACCTGCCCCCCTTTCCGCCATTGTCCCCAGTCGGGAGCACTCACCCTGAGCAGCGATGAAGAAGCAGGGGCTCCTGTAGCTCTGGGGGCGGGGGGAGGCGGGGGAGAGACAGCAATGGCGTTAGTCACATGATCTCAACACTTAGCAAATCAAGAGTATGAGATGAAATACCCAGGGCCAGCCCTGGGCTGGGCTGGGCTGTGCCTGGGTTACAGGGCAAGACCAGTTCCCACGCACCGCCCCCCCCCCGGTAGCCAAGCCCTCCGCCCGCTGGGAGCTGCCCACGGCTCTCTGGGCCCACCTGCACTTCACTTTGATAAGGAGATCACTGCTCCGGGGCCCCTCGGACGCAGGTGCTGAGGCAGAGCAGGAGATTCTCCAGATCCTGCCGTATCTGGCATCCTCAGGGGGAAATGTCTCCAGAGTGTGCAAGCAGAGTGACTGGCGGTCCCAACAGCAGGGGCCTTGTCTTACATATGGAGTTATACCGTCCCCCCCATCCCCTGGGGAAAAAAAATCTCCATTTTTCCCCCTTGCTACAGGGTCACTCTCTGTGAGAGACACTGCCCAGCTCCGGTGCACCCTGGAGGGCCCTGTGTGCAGCCGCTGCCCAGTACCCATGTGACTGGAGCAGGGCTGAGGGAGGGCGGCTGTGCTCAGAGCATGGAGGGTTTCTTCCTGTGGTGCCAGGAAGCTGGGGCTGCCCCGGGTGCCCCAGAACCTCCCCTGCCCCCTTTCCCCGCATAGAGCAGCAGCAGTGCGGCCGTCGCTGCCTGGGTACCTACATCGACGTAGCTGGCATTGATGTAATCAGCTCCCGGGCTGGCGGACTGCAGCACCACACGGCAGTGATCGTCTGAAAGACAAAGGGGGGCCAATCACTGACCAGACAAGCCCAGTCGAGGGGCAGGCTCCTGCCCATGCTGCAGACAGACAGACAGACAGACAGACATGGCCAGGCCACAGCCCGGAGCCAGGGCCCCTAGCAGCACCAGGCCCAGCTTCACCGTTGTGATGAAGTGGGGCTGTTCTTAATGTTTCCTCTGAATACTGTGGGGGGGCCTCAGTTCCTGGCCGACCCTCTGTCACCTGGCAACTAATGGCCAGGCCCTTCCCCTCTCCAAGGGGATGCTAAAGGTGTGGGAGACAGAGATCAGGTGACCTCCGGGCCCGGGAAAGCAACTGAGCAGGGAGGAGGGGGTTTCAGTCTGGAGCTGGCTGGGGAAGAGGAGTGAGGGCAGATGTGGGGGTCTGGCTCACTGCCCCCCCAGCATGGACCCGGCCGAGGGGTCCGGTTCTCTGTACCTACAAGCTCTGTTTTAGACCCTGTTCCTGTCATCGAATAAACCTCTGTGTTACTGGCTGGCTAAAAGTCACGTTTGACTGCGAAGTGGGGGGCAGGACACTGTGGCTTCCCCAGGACCCTGCTGGGGTGGGCTCGCTGTGGGAAGCGCACGGAGGGGCAGAGGATGCTGAATGCTCCAAGGAGAGACCCAGAAGGTGAACCCGTGTGAGCTTCTTGCCCCGAACAAGTCTACTCCAAGGGAGAGGAGGCTCCCCAAAGTCCTGACTGACTTTGTGGGGATTGGGTCCAGAGCATCGCCCAGGGACTCCGTGACAGCAAGTCCCATAGCCTCTCTGTGCCTCAGTTTCTGCAGGGGAAGAGAAGAAGGGACTTAGGTAAGAGATGCCCAGTTGCCAGCCCTATCAGCACAGGGGCCAGCCTGAGGGAACCACACCCGCCAGGGCACTGGGGCCAGAGCATGACACAGGCGGCCAGCACAGCTCAGCTAGCATGGCTGGTAGAGGCTTGTCTACACGGCGGAGTCATTCCAGAATAGGGTCAAGCGCTATAGCTGTATAGCTCCAGCTAGTCTGGAACAGCGCCCCATGTTGCTGGGACATGTGTATATATATATCCATTAATGTGTTATAGTCTATTAAGGCCCAGCGTAAATGAAGTATGCTCAACATAAGTACATGCATTACGTGTTAACAACAAAAACAAAAACTAATGACATCACAAAGTAAATTGTAAATGAAGGCTTCACACATTGGCAATTTAAAGTCGTTTATTAATCCAAAACCCAGTTTAAATACAGTGCAGTACTTGTGAACTCCCCGCACCTTGTAATTAAAATAAACCTCAACTAACCATCGGAACTTTAACTACGAACTCGGGGGTAGAATGCTTGGGGTATAAATGTAAAGTATGGAAGGTTTATTTTGTAAGCAATAAAAAGTACGTAAAGTATTATATACCAGCACTGCCTGCTCCCCGTCCCGTAAACAGGCCCCCGCTGCAGGTCTAACACAGTGGCCACTCTGGAATCAGAGCATTTCCCCATGTAGACGTGCCGTACAGCTCTGCTGCAGCATAGTGAGACTGGAATGTGCAGTGAGTTCTGGCACCGACCTGGTACTCCGCATTGCGCCCCGCTGGGGGCCGTTCGGGATTTGCGTCGTCCTCTGCTCCCTCCTCCTCCTCCATTTCCGCTCTCTTAAACCGCTTCAGAGACTCCAGCAGTTCAGCCACCGGGATCTCCGTGCGCAGCCTGCTTGCACCTGCTGGGATCCGGAAAGCAGGGGTTAGCCCGTCCCTGGGGCCTGGCTGCAAGGCGCTGGAGCTCTGCCATTCAGACTGGGCTGGCGTCACCAACCCTGACGGCCAGGGCCCCCAGTCCCTGTGAGGGTGTCACTCCCCGCCAGCCAGGGCCCCCCAATCCCTGGGAGGGTGTCAGCACCCCCCGCCAGCCAGGGCCCCCCAATCCCTGGGAGGCTGTCAGCACCCCCGGCCAGCCAGGGCCCCCTGTCCCTGTGCAGGTGTGCCTCCCCCCACTGACCAGTGCAGGCCCTGGTCCCAGGGAGGGCAGGACCATTCCCTTCCAGCCAGGGCCCCCCAGCCTCTGTAAGAGCATCACCCTCCCCCACCAGCCAGTCCCCAGTCCCAGGGAAGGCATTAGCAGCCCTCGGACTGTGCACTGAGATGCCAGCACATCCAGACAGGGCCAGGATTGGCCTCGCTCCACCCACACCTCCTCGGTTCCTCTTCAGGGGGATTGTCCCATTGCTCTTGTGGTCATTTGCGTCGTTCGGCTTCTTCCTGCAGATTAGCAAGGTGAGACCCAGGATGAGCGGCGGAGAGCATGTCCCCCGACGCCCCGGGAATGCCCCCAGCTGGCCGTGGCTTCTCCTGGGGCTTGCAGGCCAAAGGCAGCCCATGTAACAGCCCTGATGTCAATGGCTTTGAACAGCCTGGCCCGTCCAGGGAGAGACACCTCAGCCCCCAGCATGCAGCGCTCTGCCTTGCTCAGAGCCTGGCCCCCAGTGCCCAAGCCTCACCCCCAGTGTTGTGTATCTGGTTGTCGTGGTAATAGAATCTTGTGTTGCTCTGGCAACTGAGTTAGATTATTAGGGGATAGCCCAGCCAGTTTGTCTGGCTGTTGGTTAGTTCTGTGTGTAGCAAGAAATGGCTGCTCCAAGGTTTACAGCTCTCTGTCTCCAGTGATTTCTTCCTAAAACTGCTGCCCCCAAGGATATAACAACGTGGTGACGAGGGTGGGGTATCAGCTTGTGCCAGGCAGAGGGGTATCTCTGACGCTGGCAGTAATGGAGGAGAAAAGTCAGGAACAGGTGACTCTCGATTCGGTGTCTCGCTGGAGGTGGTGAAGTCAGGCAACTCAGATGAAGATGTGTCCTGAGGACTGGTATGACCTGGCAGCAGCTGACCTACATGTTGCCGCCAGGTGAGATCCTCTGCAGTCCGGACTGTGTAGGAAACAGGTCCTGTTTGAGCGATGACAGTGGCAGGGATCTATTTAGCTCCAGAAGTATAATTCCGAGCCAAAACTGGGTGTCCCAGCCTAAAGGTTCGGTCTTTTGCTCTGGGTGCACGCCTGGGTGCACGATTTGATATTGCTGCTGACGTTGCACAGTTTGTCAGGGTTCAGAAGGTTTCAGCAGATCAAAGCAAGTGCGCAGCTGTCGTCCCATCATTAGAAAGGCCGGGGATGCCTGGGTGGTAGCATGAGGTGTGTTTCTGTAGGATAATAAGAAGGTGTCCAGACGCTTTTGAATGGATAATAGTCCCCTTGCCAATTTCAAAGCTTGTTTCATTGTCTGCACAAATCTTTCAGCTAATCCATTGGTAGATGGAGGATATGGTGCTGAAGTGATGTGGTGTATCCCATTTGCCTTCATAAAATTTTGAAACTCCTGAGAGATGAACTGCAGTCCGTTGTCGCTCACAAGTTGTTCTGGGAGACCAAAACGACTAAAGAGTCCCCATAGTTTTTGGACAGTACTCTCTGCAGTAGTGGACTGCATTATAGAGACTTCTGGCCATTCAGAATGGGCATCTACCACCACCAAGAACATGTTTCCTTCAAGGGGGCCAGCAAAGTCAAAGTGAATACGTTGCCATGGGTTTTCAGGCCAGTCCCATGGGTGTAGGGGTGCCCACTGGGGTGCATTCCTCACACCCTGACATGACATACAAGCTTTTGCCTTCTCTTCAATAGCACTGTCCAATCCAGGCCACCAAAAATAGCTTCATGCAATTTCCTTCATGCGCACTATTCCACAGTGACCGGAATGGAGCTGTTCTAACATCTGCGATCTCAGTGGTGGTGGAATAATGACACGTCTCCCCCACAACAAACAACCAGATTGGACCGATAACTCCGTCCTCCCAGACATGTAGGTAACAAGGTCGGGTCAGACCAGAGAGGTTTGTTGACATGTTGCATGGATCACCAGGTCCATAACTTAGGACAATACTGGGTCATCTCGAGTTGCCTTCTTTATCTGAGTAGCAGTGATGGGTGTATTCTCTACCTGTTCAAAGTAAAAGATTTCCTTCCGGGCAATATCTCAATGGTTAACTGGCAAAGACAGCCTTGAGAGACCATCCGCATTGCCATGCAGAGTGGATTTCCAATATTTGATTTCATGTGTGTGCACGGAAAGCAACAATGCCCACCGTTGCATATGACTAGCGGCTAGTGGAGGAATGCCTGTGTGGGGTACAAAAATTGAAGTCGGGGTCAATGGTTTGTGAGAAGAGTAAACTTCCATCCAAACAGGCACTGATGAAACTTCCGAATTCTGAAAACAATTCCTAATGCCTCACGTTCGATTTGGGCATATTTAGTTTCCACTTTGCTTAGAGTACGTGAAGCAAAAGCAATAGCTCTCTCTTCTCCCGAAGGTATAATGTGTGACACGACTGCTCCCACTCCATAAGGGGACGCATCGCAGGCCAACTGTAGAAGTAAGGATGGATCAAAGTGTGTCAGAACTTCAGAATTTAGCAATGCTTCCTTAGCTTTGTTAAATGCAACATCACAGGCTTCAGTCCACTTCCAGGCCTTGTTCTGCCCAAGGAGTTCGTGAAGTGGTTTTAGCAGCCTGTCCACTGAGCTCCACCTTAACACCAGTAGTACTCAACATGGGCACAGCTTCTCCCATGTATGTCTTCAGCACTGTTTTTGTTGCTTTAAGAGGAAGATGCTGTAGCTTTTTTTAAATACACAGTCTCGGAGACCAGTGAGACGGCTGCTCCGGTGTCCAGTTCCATGCGTATAGGTTTGCCGTCCAACAACGGGGTTACTCAGTATACATGTGAGCCCACAGCCAAAGACAAAACGTGGAATGGCTCTTCTTCTTGTGAGGAGGCATCTCCTTGGTCATCCTGGGTCTGCTCGAGGGTATGCAGATTTCCTTTTTTGGTTGGCCAGACCATAGGCTTCTTTTTCTTTTGTTTACAGGCACACTCAATGTGTCCCTTTTTGCCCCAGTGTTGACACACCAGGTCCTTACACCAGCATTCTGATGCAGGGTGACCCGGCTTACCACAACAGTAACATTCCTGATTCCCCACAGTTTTGTGGGTAGGTTCTTGTGACACCTTATGCACCCTAGGGGATGCACCAATGGATTGTGCTTCCTTTGTAGCCAGTTCCATGGAGACAGCAATATCAACAGCCTTCTGTAAGGTAAGCTGAGCCTCTGTCGATTGGCGCTTCCGTATAGCTTCACTGGGCAGGCCACACACTAACCTGTCACGCAGGGCATCATTTAACGTCTTAAATTCACAGTGTTCTGCAAGCTCTCTCAGAGTTGCTACAAATTGTACAACTGTTTCATCTTCTTTCTGGTCTTTTTTGTGGAGCCGATATCTTTCAGCAATTACCAGTGGTTCTGGAGAAAAATGGGACCCCAAGATTTCCACAATGTCACTGTAAGATTTAGTCTCTTGCTTAACAGGGTGTAGTAAGCTGCGTAGCAGGGAGCAGGTTTTAGCCTCTACAACACTTAAGAATATTGGCACCTTCTTGTCTTCTGTAATGTCATTTGCAATAACAAAAAGCTCCAAACGCTCTGTATACACAGGCCACTGCACTATAGTCTCCTCAAAAGGATCCAGCGGCCCTGTAAGTGTAGCCATGGTTTTAGCTTCAGTTTGCACAGTCAGAGCAAACAAGCCAGTTCTCACCCCCCTCCACCAGCAAACAGATTTGTTTGTTTGTTTTTGTACCTTAACTTCTACCTCCTTCTGCTGCTGGGACAGCACAGGGATCCCATCCTCGTCGCCACCTTGTTATACCCTTGGGGCAGCAGTTTAGGAAGAAATCACTGGAGACACAGAGCTGTAAACCTTGGAGCAGCTGTTTCTTGCCACACACAGAACTAACCAACAGCCACCCAAACAGGCTGGACTATCCCCTAATAATCCGACTCAGTTGCCATAGCAACACAAGATTCTATTACCATGACAACCAAATACACAACACCCAGGCCCGCGCTGTGCAGGGTATGGGACTAGGCCAGCTCCCCAGAGTTGCCTGGGCCTTCGGGTGGCTGTGGCTCTGCTGCCCAGGCAGGGGCGCGCTGGGCAGGCCAGGCCGCTGGGGAGCCGCGCCCAGGGAGGGGCTGTACTTTGTGAATTACAGTTGCTCTGGTGCTGCTGAAAGCAATCAGCTCGCAGCCCTGCAGCCCAACTGGCAGCCTTGTTCATGCCCAGCTCCGCAAAACACGTGGAAGAGCTGAGCCCCGGCATCCCTGGGCCTGGCAGTTCATAGCCCCGGCACCTCCGGGCCAGACAGGGCTGAGCCCCGGCACCTCCGGGTTTGCCCCATCAGTTATGAAACTAAAAAAAGTTGCTTGAGCCCTGGCACTGCTTTCATTACAAATTAAACTCTGGCCCTAGGAAGTGGGTTGCTGCCACCCCCACTGGGTTTCCCACGCCGTGGGGAGGTCACTGATGGGTCAGGGACACCGGGGACTCAGTCACTTCCGTCTGTGGCTGGCCTGGAGCTGGAGTTTATTCAATATCAGAGGCTCTGTCCCACTGCCCAGCCCGCAGTGCCAGGTGCTCTGTCCTCAGGCACATCAAGGCCTGTTATCAGGCCAACGACATGGGGCACCACCAGCAGGTGTGTCTGGCTCAGCCATGGGCTACGTGAAAAGAAACAGCCTGAGCCCGACACCCCTTAGCAGCTTTCCACCAAGCGACAGGGTCGAGGGACTCAGGGACACGCTACCCCAGGCGCTGCCCGTCACACCCCGTGGGATTCGCCACCTGGCATTACCAGCCATACAGCCAGAGGAGCCGAGCAGGAGCCGGTGCAGGACGGGACCCCTGGGGCCCACTAAGTCACACTGACCTGGCAAGCACGAACCACAGCAGCAGGGCCCCTGCGGCCAGCAGCACCAGCACCGGCACCGCCACAGCTAGCACCAGGCCCCCAGGTTGGGGAGTCTGGGCCTCTCCTGCAAGCAACAGAACCAGAACCAGTGGGCATGTGGCAGACTCCTGCCTAGTCACTGAGCCAGTCTGCATCTTGCAGGTCCCTGGAAGACCCACGGCATGCACAGTGCACCACTGCCATGGGCTTCAGCCAGGCACAGAGCGTAGCTAGGTGCCCAGGACAGACACTGGCTATGGCAGGGACCCCAAGTGTGACCCGTACGGCCACTCTCAGGCCTTTGAGACTGGGTCCATGTCATTTCACAGTGATGCCCAGAGGCCCCAGCCAGGCTCCGGGCCCCGCTACACTGGGTGCTGCATGCACACATGCAGGGAGGCAGCCCCTGCCCTGAAATGCTTGCACTGGAATAGACAAGGACGACGACAGGGAGAGGGAGAGAAGTGAAGTGATTTGCCCGAGGTCACACAGACGGTCCTTGGCAGAACTGGGCCTAAACCCAGCTCAATCTGGGTGCCGGTGCAGCCCCCATCTGCTGGACTGCCCAGCACCATGTGACTCAGCACCATGCAACCCAGCATGCAATGCGTCACCTTGGACCACATAGCCAGGCTGAAGCCAGTGCTGGGACGGGTGGTCTCTGTGGTATGACCATCAGACCAAGCCTGAGCACAGCATGCTGGGACTGCTGGTCCCTGCGGGCAGCAGCTCCCTGTTCGAGGCGAGGGGGGGCTGCAATCTGCCCCTTTGTGCCCAGCCAAGTGGCCCTCGGGTTCCAGGTGATTTCCACAGTACTGGGTGCCCAGGCTAAGTGCCATGATGGGGCTGGCTCTACCCACCCCTGGGGCGCTGACCTCGTCTGCCAGGTTCGGGGGTGGGCCGCCTGCCTCAGCATGGCAGAGCCCATTTGTCGGGGTCCAAGCTAGTTCTACTCTGCAGTAAAGGACAGTTCCCAATAAAAGGAAGGAGATGGAGGGGATTTCTCCCTGGCACTGGGTCAAAGCCAAGCCACAACAGGCTGCTTACCAACGGAGAAGTCATAGCGCACACAGCTGGATTTCTCCATCTATGGAAAAGACAGAGAGGGATGAGTCCGAAACAGACATTTCTATCAATGCCTTGCAATCCCTGAGATAAGGGCTCCAGGCACGGATCGCTGCGTGCTTCACAAACATCACTTCTACGGCTGTCAAGCCATTAATTGTGCTGTTAAACAATAACAGAATACCATTTATTTAAATATTTTTTGATGTTTTCTACATTTTCAAATACATTAATTTCAATTATAACACAGAATACAAAGCGCTCACTTTATATTTATTTATTTTTAGTACAAATAATTGCACATTAAAAAAATGGTATTTTTCAATTCACCTCATATAAGTACTGTAGAGCAATCTCTTTATCATGAAAGTTAAACTTACAAATGTAGAATTATGTACAAAAAACCTGCATTCAAAACCAAAACAAACAATGTAAAACTCTAGATCCTGCAAGTCTACTCAGACCTACTTCTTGTTCAGCCAATTGCTCAGACAAACAAGTTTGTTTACATTTACAGGAGATAACGCTGCCTGCTTCCTGTCCACAATGTCACCTGAAAGTGAGAACAGGCATTTGCATGGCATTGTTGCAGCTGGCATCGCAAGATATTTATGTGCCAGATGCGCTAAATAGTCATGTATCCCTTCAGCCACCATTCCAGAGGACATGAGTCATGCTGATGACAGGTTCTGCTTGATAACAATCCAAAGCAGTGCGGACTGACACATGTTCATTTTCATTATCTGAGTCAGATGCCACCAGCAGAAGGTTGATTTTCCTTTTTGGTGGTTCGGGTTCTGTAGTTTCCACGTCAGAGTGTTGCTTTTTTAAGACTTTGGGTCGAGTGCTGTAGCTATCTTTAGAAGTCTCACATTGGTACCTTCTTTGTGTTTTGTCAAATTTGCAGTGAAATTGTTCTTAAAACTGCATCCGATGAAGTGGGTATTCACCCACGAAAGCTCATGCTCCAATACATCTGTTAGTCTATAAGGTGCCACAGGACTCCTTGCTGCTTGTTCTTAAAATGAACAACATATGCTGGGCCATCATCCGAGACTGCTATAACATGAAATATATGGCAGAGTGCGGGAAAAAGAGCCGGAGACATACAATTCTCCCTCAAAGAGTTCAGTCACAAATGTAGTTAACGTATGTTTTTTTAAAACAAGCATCATCAGCAAGGAAGCATGTCTCCTGGAATGGTGGCCGAAGCATGCAGGGCATACAAGTGTTTAGCATGTCTGGCAAGTAAATATCTTGCAATGCCAGCTACAAAAGTGCCAAACGAATGCCTGTTCTCACGTTCAGGTGACATTATAAATAAGAAGCAGGCAGCATTATTTCCCATAAATATAAACAAACTTATTTGTCTTAGCAACTGGCTGAACAAGAAGTAGGACTGAGTGGACTTTCTGGTTCTAAAATTTTACATTGTTTTTGAGTCCAGTTATGTAACAAAAAAAAAAAATCTACATTTGTAAGTTGCATTTTCATGATAAAGAGATTGCACTACGGTACTTATATGAGGTGAACTGAAAAATACTATTTCTTTTGTTTATCATTTTTACAGTGCAAATATTTCTAATAAAAAACAACAATATAAAGTGATCACTGTACATTTTGTATTCTGTGTTGTAATTGAAATCAATATTTGAAAATGTAGAAAAACATCCAAAACTATTTAATAACTTTCAATTAGTATTCTATTGTTTAACAGTGCGATTAAAACTGCAATTGTGATTAAATTTTTTAATCCTGATTAATTTTTTGAGTTAATCGTGTGAGTTAGTGGCGATTAATTGACAGCCTTAATCATCTCCCTGTAAGATATTGTCCTGACTTTACAGATGGGGAAACCAAGGCAGAGCTGGGCTCAGTGACTTTGCACCTGAATATTACCGGGATGGGTGCCCTAAAATCCTAAAGTTTAGCTTAAATTAGAGAAAATAAATTCTATTACTTCAGCTTTGCCCAGACCACACCAGCAAACCATCAGCATGGCCTGAAAGAGAACCCAGGAGTCCTGGCTGCCAGCCTCTTGCTCTAACCATTAGACCACACTCCCCGCACTGTCTCAGGCTGTGGATGGGCTCCCAAGGGCAAGTGATGAAAGCCCCATCTCAGGAGTTAGCTTTGGGCTGGACAAATCCTAACAAAAGGGCCCAGTGGAGCTTGGGGGATGGGCGAAGGATGGACCAGATGTGGCCAACAGGCCGTTCCCAGCCTCCACGGTGCAAAGGGGTGGGAGCAGTATCCCACCCACAGGGGCCATCCCGCCGCACTGCTTGGAGACGGGCATGGGGTGGGCAGCCAGGTCCTCCCCATGTCTGATACCCCAGCCCTTGGCTGCCACCTTCCAGCCTGCCCACTGCAGCATGGGCTGCCCTGAGCGAAGCGGCTCCTGGCCTGGGAGGAGACGAAGCCCAGGGGAGCGGTCAGCGTGCCAGGGGAATCGAGAGCTACCTGCTTCCAGCGGCTGACGACGCGGACGAAGGCCGTGTAGTTCCTGTGGGGACGGAGGGGAGCATTGTAGTACCCGTAGTGACGGGCCCCATTGCCCAGCACGAAGTCAGTTGGGCCTGTGAGGTTGTGCGCGGGGAGCACGGCAGCCAGGTACACGTCGCGTTCCAGGCTGGAGTTGAATGGCTGCAGACCTGGTGAGCGGCAGGTGTCTGCTTCGCTGCCATTCTGCATCGCAGATACAATGATCTGATACTCCCTGCAAGAGAGGGGTTAGCTAGACGGGGGACGAGGGGAGATGGGGGAATTGAATGGGGCAGGGGAATGGGGTTAGCCAGATGGGAGCTGAGGGAGAACTGAACAGGGCAGGGGAGGAGTTAGCTGGATGGGGGCCGAGGGGGAACTGAACGGGGCAGGGGAGGGGTTAGCCAGCTGGAGGCTGAGGGGGAACAGGGGAACTGATTGGGGCAGGGGAGGGGTAAGCCGGATGGGGGGTGATGCGGGAACTGAACAGGGCAGGGGAGGGGTTAGCCAGACGGGGGCTGATGTGTGACAGGGGAACTGAATGGGGCAGGGGAGGGGTTGGCCAGATGGGGGCTGGGGGTGAACAGCAGAACTGAACGGAACAGGAGAGGGGTTAGCCAGCTGGGGGGTGACAGGGGAAACGCAGCGTGATTGTCAGGGAAAATTCCTGGCACAGGCTGGGCCAAGCTGGGGAACCCTCTGGGAATGGGGAAGCCCATCGCTCGGTGTTATCACCAGACTGGACAAAGCCGTGGAGAACAAACCTCCCCAGCCCATCCCCCTACTGCTAGACACCTCACCCGCGGGGGCTGCTTGGAGTTTTGGTGAAAGCTCCATGGGGAAGGGGTCTGGGTGCCCTGTTCCCTCTGGGAAGTGCCCAGCACCCCTTTGGCTGCTATACTAATAATGACCGGCAGCACCTCCGGACACCTTCCAGCCACATGACCGCAGCCGTGGAAGCTGCGCCCAGGCCGGGGTGGGCTAAGCAAACCCCTGGGCATGGTGATGTGCTGTGCGTGGCTGAGGCCTCTGGCTGCAAGACGCCTCACTGATTCCAGGGGCTGTTTTCCTGCAAGTAGCAGCAATACTCCCTGCTGAGCTGCGCGTACCTGATGGGTCCATGGAGCTCAGGGAAGGGCTGCAGGGGGAGCAGAGCCGTCCCACTCGATGGGGAGATGCTATAGATGCTCAGGGCGGTGACGTTGGTGGGGATGTCTGGCTCTGCAGGGATTAACCAAAGGGCAACGCGTCAGCGGGCAGCATCGCACGCTGTCTGGGGAGACAGGAAGGGCCCATCTGACAGCCAGATACACAGAACTGCCCTGGAGCCAACGCCGGGTCTCAGTCTGCACTTGCCCATTTTGTTCCTGAGTCAGGTGCTGCCAGGCCTGGCTCAGGAACACTGCCAGGCTGTCTGGGCATAAACCCCCCTGCTCCTGCCGTGCTGAGCCTGGCCTGGGGTGGAGGGAGTGCACAGCATGGAGGTGAGCGCCAAGCCGCACCCGGCTGAGCTGGGCATGCTGAGCCCGTGCTCTCCTGGGACACGGCACAGAGGGAAAGGAGAGGGGCCGGGAGCCAGGCCAGAGAGCTCTGGGAGTCGCTTTTGGACTGTGCCCTGGTCCTCAGCCCCCTCAGACTCATCCTAGAGCAGGGAGGTTGTAATGCTGCTGCCTCTAGTGGGAGAGCACTGAGAGTATCAGTTCAGGACAAATTGCTCAGAGCTGGGCAGTCACAGCCCCAGGCTGGGGTCCTGTATTACTAACACACACCAAACCAGCCAGACAGAGAGGACTTTGGTCTCACCCCACTGGCTAACCACGAGCAGGGCCGGCTCCAGGCCCCAGCACACCAAGCACGTCCTTGGGGCGGCATGCTGCGGGGGGTGCTCTGCCGGTTGCCGGGAGGGCGGCAGGCAGCTCCGGTGGACCTCCCGCAGGCATCCCTGTGGAGGGTCTGCTGGTCCCATGGCTCCGGTGGAGCATCCACAGGCACGCCTGTGGGAGGTCCACCAGAGCCACGGGACCGGCGAGCGGCAGAGCACCCCCCACGGCGTGCCGCCGTGCTTGGGGCGGCAAAATGGCTATAGCCGGTCCTGACCACGAGTCACACAAGCAATTCCCATAGACACTCCAGAAGCAAGAAGCAGGACTGAAGACAAGATGGAGGAGATGCAGCTGCCTTTTATAGCCTCTTGCCATGTGGCTTGTGCTTCCTTTGTTCTAACCACAAACTATCCAGCACATAGCTTGGAAAAACCTCAGAGTTCTGTCCATAGGCCTGTCCCTGCCTTGCTGAGTCACCAGGTGTATCTGCCTTCTCTCAATAGGTCAGTTGCATTAGCTGATGATCCTTAATGGGCCATCAAGCAGGCCAGGCAGAGCTGATGCCAAATTGTCTGGTGTGTCACCCAGAAGCACAGCACAAGTGTGAAACACAGACAGGATAGAGCCAATACTTATAACTTCAAATACAAAAATGATACATGCACACAGACAGAACAGTTTATGTCAATAACATCTCAGAGGCCCTTACCAGAGATGTCAGTTTCAAAGTCCCAGTGCGAAGCCTGTCCAAGGCCGGCAGCCGTGAGGCCCTGGATTGTCACTGTGTAGTTGGTCCCATGTCTCCAGGGATGCAGCAGGTACTTGGTGACCGACTGATTCACCCGCAGCGCCTTGACCTCGAGGAAATCGCTGTTGTACTCTCTCCAGGCCGTGATGTTCAGCTAGAGAAAGGAACAGGGCTCTGGAGAGGAGCGGTTCTTACCCCCAGCCCCGCCTGATACACAGGGCACAAGCCCCACGCTGCAGGGCATCATCTGAGCACCCCTGTGCCAGTAGGAACTTCACCCCCTACTCCCGCCCCTGCACAGCAGAGCTGCCCAGCCCAGCAGCACCGGGGAGTTTCTCCTTCCTCTGCGGCAGTCGACACGGCCACCTGGGCAGCAGGACAGGCACTGCTCAGGTAGGGTGAATGCCCAGGGCCGCTCCCCATCACAGGGGTCCCCCATTTGTCAGTGTCCCCAGGGGAAGTGCTGGGCTGGACCAGGCTCAATGTTACTCAGGAGCCGCTGGCCCGGAACCCTCCCGCACCGGCACTGGCTCTGTTCTGTTATCACTTTCGCTGTGTTTAGCTGGGCCCCTCCAGCACCCCAAGCCCAGCCCCCGAGGAGCCGACCACAGCAAAAATGTCTGTTAGTGCCTGTCACACAGTTTTAGCCCTGGTGTTGCTTAGAGCTACTGCTTCCAGCCATCAGGTAGCAAAGTCCATGAAAGTCAGTACGTACTGCTTTCCTCTGGGGGTCTTTTTTGGGAAAGGACCCAGAATATCCACAGCTACTCGCTGAAATGGGACCTCAATTATGGGGAGTGGCTGGAGAGGGGCCTTGACCTGGTCTTGGGGCTTTCCCACTCTTTGGCATACCTCACAAGACCGGACATACTTGGCAACGTCCTTGCCCATCCCCTCCCAGTGGAAGGACTTCCCCAACCTGTCTTTGGTTCTGTTCACCCCAGCATGGCCACTGGGATGATCAAGAGCTAAGCTTAAGAGCTTCTCCCGGTACTTAGTTGGAACCACCAACTGTTTTTGCAGATGCCAGTCTTCCTGATGTCCACCAGAAAGAGTCTCCTTGTATAAAAGTCCTTGTTCTATAACAAACCGGGATCAGTTAGAAGAGCTGAGAGGCGGTGGGGTGCTCCATGCCACCGCCCAAGCTTTCTGAAGGCTGTCATCTGCTTCCTGCTCAGTCTGGAACTGTTCCCTTGAGGCTGGAGACACCAGTTCCTCCTTAGACTGGGGACTTGGGCTTGGTCCCTCTGGAAGCGATGTAGGTGATGGGATTGTTTTTGTTGCTGGTGAACCGCTCTCCGCTGGTGCACCAGGGGGTATTTCAGGCTCTGGCTGAGCCTCTTGGGTGTGGTTGTCTGCTGCTTCTGCCAGTTCAGGCTCGCTGGTGCCCTCTGACGTTGGGGTTGAAGATGGATTTGCAAGCACTGTCGTCAGTGCTGGCAACGGTTCTGGTGCTGGCTGCTTTTCCAGTTCCAGGTCTGGGACTGGATGCACTGTGGCTGTTGCAGTCGTTGGCAGGGGATCTGGGTCCACTACCTCTGTCTGGGTCTCTGGTAACACAGACGGGGCCTTTATGGACGGTTCAGGACAAGGGATGGGTCTGGAAGCTTGCCTGGCTTGGCTGCGTGTACCATTCGCACCCTCTTGGCCCGCTTTACCTGGTTGGCCAAGTCTTCCCCCCAGTAGCATGGGGATGGAATAATTGTCATAGACTGCAAAAGTCCACATTCCTGACCAGCCTTTGTACTGGACAGGCAGTTCAGCTGTAGGCAAGTCTACAGCTTTTGACATGAAGGGGTAAATTGTCACTTGGGCTTTTGGGTTGATGAATTTGGGGTCCACTAAGGATTGGTGGGTAGCTGACACTTATGCCCCCGGGTCTCTCCACGCGATAACCTTCTTTCCGCCCACTCTCAAAATTTCCCTTTGCTCCGAGGGTATTTGAGAGCCATCTGGGCCTGAGGATCTTTGGTGTGATGGTGGTGTAATGAACTGCACTCGGTTGGGGTTCTTGGGGCAGTTGGCGTTTATATGTCCCAGTTCATTACATTTAAAGCATCGCCCCAATGACTGGTCACTGGGCCGAGGTGGGTTACTGGAGACTGGTGAGGTGGGAGAATAGGGAGTCTGGGGCTTTCCTTGGGTTGTAAGTGGGGTCTTGGGTTGCCCTTGGTGATAGGGTTTATTGTCGGTGTGCCCCCTGTGGTATTCGCTACCCTTGACAGTAGCTTTTTTCTTTTCTGCCACTTCCACCCATCTGGCTCCAATCTCCCCCGCCTCGGTTACAGTTTTGGGCTTCCCATCTAGGATGTACCTTTCTATTTCCCCAGGAACACCCTCTAAGAACTGCTCCATTTGCATCAGAAGGGACAGCTCTTCTAGAGTTTTAACCTTTGTTCCTGATGTCCAGGCATCCCAATTCTTTCCAATGTGGTGGGCATGTCGGGAACTGTCACATCTGGTTTCCACCTTAGGGCTCTGAACCGCCGACGGGCATGCTCAGGTGTTAGTCCCATTCTGATCCTGGCCTTGGTTTGAAAAAGTTTATAATCGTTCATGTGTTCCTTAGGCATTTCAGCCGCCACCTCTGCTAAGGGTCCACTGAGCTGTGGCCTCAGTTCTATCAGGTACTGGTCTTCAGAGATGCTGTACCCAAAGCAGGCCCTTTCAAAATTTTCTAAGAAGGCCTTAGTGTCATCACCTGCCTTGTAGGTGGGAAATTTCTTGGGATGGGGAACAATAACTGGAGAAGGGTTGTTAGAATTGGCTGGAACATCTGGCTTATTCTTTGCTAAGTCCAGTTCATGCTTTCTCGCTCTTTCCCTCTCTTCCATCTCTTTTTGTTGCCTTTCCAAGTCTCTTTTGTGGGCCGCCTCTTTGGCTTCTTGTTCTCTTTTGTGGGCCGCCTCTTTGGCGTGTTCTTCTCTTTCTCTTATCTCCATCTCCTTTTCTCTCATTTCTATTTTTTTTTGTTTTCTTTCCATGGCTTTGTTGTGGGCAGTGTCTTTGGCTTGTTCTTCTGCATCCTGTCTTGCCCGTTCCTTGGAACTCATTTTTCCTGCTTTCTTGTGCTGGGTGTGCCCGCTGCTGCTCAGTGCCTGGAATGTTTCAGCTTTGGCTGCGCCCTCAGGGTTGCTTGGCAACAGAGTCTCTCTAACACTTCCTAGCTAGTTTTGCCCGTAGAGTTAGAAAGAAAAAAGAACATTCATTTGCAAATGTATTTTGCTGGTGTTTGCTGACTCACAGCTGGAGTCCCTTTGCCTAACAAAGATCCTTGTTAAACCCTAATGCCTCTGCCTTCAGGCTGTCTTTCTGTACAACCAGAAAGGAGAAAAGGAAAAAAAAATTTTCTGGCTGTAGTTTTAACCCCCCCACCCCCTTGCCTGCTTACAAACAGCTAGCAGAGAGAAAAGAAAAAAAATCTTACTGGCTTTTGCTTTTAAACTCACTGACTTATCCCACCTTTGCCACCATGTCAAGGTATGATTCCCCACTCTGAACCTTAGCGTCCAAAAGATGGGGTACCTGCATGAACCCCTCTAAGCTTAGAAATGATAGAGCTGCCACCACCCAAAAATATAGTGTTCGGGACACTTTCTGGCCCCCAAACCCTTCCCTGGGGACCCCAAGGCCCAAAACTCCTTGGGTCTCACAACAAAGGGAAATAAACCATTCCCCCCCTCGTTTCTTCCTCCCAGAGTCTCCCCTCCCTGGGTTACACTGGGAGAACCCTGTGATTCAAACTCCTTGAATCTTAAAACAGAGAGGAAATTCACCTTCCCCCCCTTCTCTCCCCCTCCCAGACTCTCCCTGAGAGACAGTGATCCTAACACAGAGAGAAATCAGGCTTTTCCTCCCCCCTTCTCTCCTTTCTCCCACCAATTCCCTGGTGAGTGCAGATCCCCTCCCCTTGGGTCTTACACAAGAATAAAAAAATCAATCAGGTTCTTAAAAAGAAAAGCTTTTAATAAAAGAAAGAAAAAAGTAAAAATTATCTCTGTAAAATCAAGATGGAAAATGTTACAGGGTCTTTCAGCTTATAGACACCAGAGAGAATCCTCCCCCCAGCACAAATACAAGCTGCAGCAAACAGAGATACAATCCTTCTAGCAAAATACACATTTGCAAATAAAGAAAACAATCAAAAGACTAAACCACCTTTCTAACTGGTACTTACTAAATTGAACAGAAGAGGCTGTTTCAGAAGATTGGAGAAATCTGCTTACATGTCTGGCTTCTCTTAAACCCAAGAGAGAACAAAGAAAAACCCAAAAAGCACAAACAAAGGCTTCTCTTCACCAAGATTTGAAAGTATCTTGTCTCCTGATTGGTCCTCTGGTCAGGTGTTCCAGGTTTCCTGAGCTAGTTAACCCTTTACAGGTAAAACAGACATTAACCCTTAAACATCTGTTTATGACAGGGGCCGAGTGCAAAGAGAGTGCTGCAGAACAGGTGCTTGTCTTTCAGCTCAGAATACAGTTCCCGACACAGGTCCCGAGCTCGCCCTGCCAGCCAGCGGCACGTAACGAAACACCCATAGCCCGGCCTGGCTGTATCCAGCCCTGGGAAGAAAGGACCCCGGGACTGCTGTGGACCGGAGGTGAGAGGGGATTCCAGAGCCAGAGGGCCCTTCCAGAGAACTTCCTGCCAGCGCTGCCTGCTGTTACACCAGGGGCTCAAGCTCGGCCGGTCAGCGGAGATGAAAACACAGAGCCGAGGGTCACCTGCAGGCTGCCTGCTCCCTCGCCCCCACCAGCCTCCTGGGGCAGCAGGGAGGCAGGCAGGGAACCCCAACCAAGTGCCCTTGGGCTACAGCCATTTACCCTTTGGGAACTCCCATCAGGGAACGCTGAGCCAGCCCAGCAGCCCCCAGTGGCCAGCGGCAGAGGAGGCAGCCAGACATCGAGGGGTACCCGCATTGCCCCGGACGTTCCCATTGCTACGAGACCTCAGTCACCACAACAAGGGCAGGCTCTGCTCCGAACACTGGCCTGGACCCAGGTCAATGAGCATCAGGAGATCTGAGTGGCCTCCCTCAGCTCCACCAGACCCCTCTCCCCCACCAGCTGGAGCGGCTGGGCCCCACACAGAATTTACACCATGTGAGCTAGGGTGGACCACAGGAGCAGTGAGTTCCAGAGCCAAGGACCCCTTACGGAGAATGCCCTGGCCCCATCCCCCTCAGAGAGTGCCTATTCCAGCATCTCAGCTGAGCTTATCCACCTCAGGATCAGCTGGGAGAGGAGGACCCTTGGCAGGGACCAAGGCCTAACCCAGACAGGGATTACAGGTGAAAAGCAACTCCCTGGATCACAGCAAAGACTAATAGGTGAGAGCCCGCAGCACAGGGGCATGGAGCCGAATGCTGCACCAGGCAGGAGCCGGGTCAGAGCCAGCAGCACAGGGGCATGGAGCTGCAGGCTGTACCAGGCAGGAGCCGGGTGAGAGCCTGCAGCACAGGGGCATGCAGCAAGATGTATGCCATGCTGGAGACAGGAGGGATTGGGTAGTTTTAAACTCCCAACTGGCCATAAAGAGGGAAAGCTCAGGGAGGGCCAGGGGGGAGCTGGAGAGTGGGGGCGAGGTGCCCCTCGCTCTGGGACAGGGATCAGTGCTCCGGGAGGGGCAGCAGTGATGGTTAATGACACTTGGATGATGCCCCCTGATGCTCCCTCCCTCTCTCGCTGTCCCTGCCCACTCAGACCCTGCTCTGGGCTAAAACGCCCTCCAGAGGCTGCCCAGCGAGTCACTTGCCCCAGTACCTGATACCCGATGATCGCCCCTTTGCAGGGCAGCAGCTGCTTCCACTTGAGTGTTTTGGTGCTGAGATCCAGCGGCTCAATCTCGGGTTTGTCTGGGGCTGAAAGCGAAGGAATCCCAGGTCACTGACCAGGCCTGAGGCCCCCGTGTGCAGAGCACTCCCAGCACAGGAATCAGCGCTCCCAGCACAGGAATCAGCGCTCTGGGCGGTCCCTGCAGCAGGAGGGCGAGGAGTAGGCCCTGCCACCTCTCTTGGGCGGTGCTGCCTGGCTGGGCACGAGGAGCTGGCAGCATCCTGCGGCTCCTCCCGCGCAGCCCCTGGCATCAGAGACACAGACTCCTGTCCCTGCTCCAGCTGCACGAGGGGCTCAGACACCACAGTGGGGGGCTGGGTACCGGGGCTGGACTGGATGGACGGATTGCTGGGAAAGTGGGCAGCCGACCAGCTGGGCTAGGACAGCTAGTGGGTCCTCTGCCAACCCCCACTCCTGGGCCTTCAGAGCCCCAAACTCCCTGAGGGATCCACCCCCTGAGCCTCAAGTTCCAGGCTGACCCCACAGGCCTGTCTGGGGAGATGGGGAAGGAGACAGGGTTGGGGGACTCTGTTTGCTCTGGGGAGCCCCCTACCCCCAGGCAGGACCCCGATCACCCGCTAAACCTGCTCAGTTGCTCGGACAGGCAGGTGGAGTTGCAGAGCAACAGGGGCCCATCTGCCCCCATGGTCAGCACCAAGCCCAAGATTCACAGCCATAGGATGACTCCCCTGCTCCCCTACCTGTTTCACTCGTGGTGACCCGCTGTCTATAAAGGACAGTGCTGGGTGGTCTGGTCGCTGGGTAGCCCCCAAAGATAGTGACTCTGTAGGAGGTGAAGGGGTGCAGGGAGCTGCATGTTACTGTTCCATCCAGTCCCTGTAACAGCTGCTCTCTGGTTAGCCTTTGTCTCTGGCAGGGGCCTGACAGGGGTCCATCCAGCTGGCATTGGGCCCGTATCTTCCAGCTGCCCTGGCAGGATTTGGGGGGCTCACAAGTCCAGTGCAGTTTGATGGTGGTGGGCGAAATCTCCAGGGACCCAGGGATGATCCGGGGGGTCACTAGAAAATAAGCATCAGCATGAGGGTTACTTTCCTGCCCCTTCCAGACGCACAGAGCTCTGCAAAGGGGATCCAGTCACATCGCCCCTGCTTCCCACACACAGCGAGGTGAGGGGCCAAACCCACCAACCTCTGAGCTCCTCGGGTGGAAGGCACCGCACAGGGACACGGGATTACCATCAGCATCGCCTAACTGAGCCCAGGGGCGTTCTGATCCAAGCCTGATTTCCTCTTCTTCCAGGCAAACACACCTCCCCACCCCCCGTGCTCCCATGGGTACCTCTGTCGCTCGGCAGCCAAGCAGGACACGGCCCTTTGCGGGAGCTGGGAGCTGGAGCTCCCTGCCCCAGGAGACAGCGGGCTGCAGTGAGACAGGGACGCAGCCCATGGAGACTACAGGTGCCTTGCGACATGTGGTCCCGAGCGGCAGCAGAGCGCATGCTGGGATTGGAGTCTCCCTGGGCCGTGCTTCTCTGTTAATAATCAGGGCACATTTAATTCACACATTTTATTCTATTTCATCTCTATTTGCTGTGAATTAGGTGCAGGCCCTGGGCTTCCAGCCAGCCCCTCCATGCCCTGGCTGGGCCAGATCTGAGAGTGATGGAGGGGGTGCTGGCATGAAGGCCACAGAGGATGCCAACCACATGGCTCCCCTGCCACCCACACGACAGTAACATCCCTCGGGGCGCCAGTCACACAGTGAGAGGTGCCGAGTCTAAGCCCCATGTGTCCCACTAGGGACCCAATGGCTCCTCTCTGGGCTGCATGGGACCTGTTAGTGCAACTGACCCCAGGCGCTGGCCCCGGCTCTGGCTGGCCACACACAGGAGATTCCGTCCAGGGATCAAACTGGTTCAGCTCCAAGGGGTTGGAACTGCAGCTGGGAACTGGTGCAGGTGAGGGGCCTCCCAGCTTCACCCCTGTCCTCGGCTGTGCCCCTGCCCTGCCCTGCCGCCGGGAAAGCATCGGAACCAAGCCCTCTGTGCTGGCTCTGCTCCATGGAACAGGCCCCTCACAGCATGCGACACTCTTGGGGCTGGGTGTGACAAACTGGGAATGTTCTTAATGTTTTCTCTGAATACTGTGTTGGTGCCTCAGTGTCCCCTAGGCAGCTCTGAAGTATCTAGGTGGTGGGATAAGGGTGTGTAATTGCTGCAGAGCACAGGGCCAGTGCACCTAAATGCCTGGCACTCTGTCTCCTGGCACCTGATGGCCTGGGCCCCTCCTCTGCAAAGGTGCCAGCTGAAGGTGTTGGAGACAAAGGATCAGGTGACCTCCTGGCCTGGGAAAGGAGCTGAGCAGAGAGGAGGGGCTGGGAGGGGTTGTTAGTCTGGAGCTGGCTGGGGTCAAGGGTGGAGGGCAGACCTGGGGGTCTGGCTCACTGCCCCCCAGAATGGACCCAGCCGAGGGGTCCGGTTCGCTGCATCTACAAGCTCTGTTTTAGACCCTGTTCCTGTCATCGAATAAACCTCTGTGTTACTGGCTGGCTGAGAGTCACGTCTGACTGCAAAGTGGGGGTGCAGAACCCGGTGGCTTCCCCAGGACCCCGCTGGGACGGGCTCGCTGTGGGAAGCTGTGAGGAACTGGGCCTGTTCTTAGTGTGGGCTGTGAATGCTGAGTAGGGGATGTTGGCCTGGGAGGACGATCTGCATTGGGGGATGGGAGACTGGCCTTGAGGGAGGAGCATGTAACATAGAGGCCAGGTGACACCTCTGCCCGGGAAGCTGAACTAAGGCTGGGGGAGGAGACGCTGGGGGGAGAGAGAGGGTTTCAGGAGCTGGCTGGGGAATGGAGGGAAGGACAAACAGGGCTCTGACCCCCCAAGGGGGCTGTGGTGCTCCTGGGACCCCAAGATGGACCTAATTGGGGAGGGTCCTGTTGTCTGTGCCTGCAGAACCTGTTTTGGACTGTGTTCCTGTCATCTAAATAAACCTGCTTTACTGAGTCACGGTGAATCGCAGGAAACTGGGGGTGCAGGGCCCTGAGTCTCTGTGACAGAAGCGCACGGAGGGGCAAAGGATGCTGAATGCTCCAGGGTCAGACCCAGGAGGTGAAGCCGTGTGAGCTTCTAGCCCTGCAGACAGTCTGCTCCAAAGGAGAGGAGGCTCCCCAAAGTCCTGCCTGGCTTTGTGGGGAGCAGTTCCAGAGCATCGCTCGGGGACTCTGTGACACTGGGCACTGCTGCTTCATGGCCACAAGGTGCTGGAGGATCCGACCCACTGGTTTAAATCCCGGGTTTCTGTGGCCAAAGCAGAGGCTCCGGCACCAGGAGAGTGAGAAATGGCAAAGTACGAAGAGGGAGAGGTGTCTAGGGCACAGGTCTGAGGGCAAGAACAGACCATGTACAAGGGAATTCACAGGTGTCATTTAGTAGGGAGGAGCTGCGAGCAGAAATGATCAAAGGGATCTGGAGAGATTAACACCTGGGCTGGAAATAGCAGGAGAGTCGACATGGGAAATGCAGCTAATGCAGCTGGGGAGAATAACCTGTAGGAACGGCTCAGCGTCAGGGAGAGAGCAGAGAGCACGAGACCTGAGTTTGCAGTAGGACTGTCTGGACAGCTAGAAAGGCCAGTGCAGCTGGGAGACCACACAGACTTATCACAAATAACAATCACTATTAATGTAAAGGATCAGAGTGGCACCGTGTACAGACAGCTCTCACGTGCCCACTCAGGAACACTGTGTTTGTATGTGGACACCCTTTTCTCACAAAGGTATTGCCAAAGAGAAGGGAGCTTAGAGGCTGGGAGTCAGGAGGTTCTGAGTTCTGATCCCAGCTCTGCAACTGACTCGCTGGGTGACCTGTAAAAGCAACAAAGAGTCCTGTGGCACTTTATAGACTAACAGACATTATGGAGCATGAGCTTTCGTGGGTGAATACCCACTTCGTCAGATGCATGTTTTCACCCACGAAAGCTCATGCTCCAATACGTCTGTTAGTCTACAAGGTGCCACAGGATTCTTTGTTGCTTTTACAGATCCAGACTAACACGGCTACCCCGCTGATGGGTGACCTGGGAACCCTCACTTCACCTCCCTGTCTCAGTTTCACCCTCTGTAAAATGGGGGATAATGAGAGCTGCAACTGGAGTGGGGGGAATTATGGCATTCTCTAAGCTCCACCCACAAGCCAAGCTCTACCCACTTCAGAGACCACTAGGGTGGCCAGGTGCCTGGTTTTCAACCCGAAAGTCTGGTCAAAAAGGGGACCCGACAGTGTCTGGTCATATCTACTCACCGGACATACGAAGTCCAGTTACTGCGGGTGAGAGCGGCAGGGAGACGCTGAGTCACCACCCGCACCAGCCTCTCCTCAGTCGGGGCTGCCTCCCACCTGCATCGGGAGGCTGCAGCTCCCAGCAGTGGCTCTGCTGGCGAGTCCCTCCCCCACCCAGGCAGGGAAGACAAGGGAACAGCAGTGAGCAAACGGGGTGGGGTATTGGGGGGAAGGGGCAAAGCAGGGGTGGTTCCAGCACTCCTGCTGAAGGGTCCAGTTTTAAATATTACCCTAGAGGCCACTCACAGTGGATTCTGGGGTTGTTGAAAATAGGGGCTGCTGCTGGGCTCCCAGGGCGTGGGTCCTGTCAGAGGGGCCAGACATGCCCTGGGGCAGGCCTGGTTTAAGGCCCAGGCACCGCAGGCACCTGCCTAAGGCCCTGTCACGGGATGACGACAATCCCAATGCTCATTAAAAACACTGCTTCTAGCCCTGTGAGTTGTAAAGAAGAACTTGAAAACATGCCCTGAGCGTGAGTGATTCGGTGATGTCTGTCTGAGTCTGCAGACAGCCTCGTGCCTGTGGGTTTGTAGCTGGGAGCACTGAGTGGAACGAGGAGAGCTCACACTGAACACCAGGACAAATGTTTGGGAAAAGACCTGCCCCTCCTGCTCCAGGGCGTGAGCCAATCTCTAACTGGGGGGGTGGGGACTCTCCCCTGGGGCAGGTGACCCCATTGCTCCCTCCTGGGGGGCTCCTACATCTCTGTCTGAAGCCGCTAGTTCAGACCCAGGATCCGGGGCTCGATGGAGCACAGCTCTGGTCCAGCCCGGCGCTGCCTGTTCCTGTGACTGATGTCCTGACAGGGACACCCCCCAGCTGTGGAATCCTCTCGGGGGGGAGGGGAGAGGGAGCGGTTAACACTGGGCCACTCACATCGCTGGGGAACCCCCTGTAGGGAACAATCCTGCCCTGGAGATGGGCTGGCTGGGCCCAAGGCGGCTTTGCCGGCTCTAAGTGCTGCAAGTCTTTTAAAAATACTCTTAAAATCTCACCCCAATGTGCCTGGGCCTCATGGGATCCTCTGTGCCCAGACGGTTCCTCTGTGCCCAGCCGCTGTGTCCTCACTCACCTGCACAGGTAACGTTCTCTGTGATACGGCGGCAGGCGCCCCAGGCACACACAGACCAGGCATTCCAGTGACTCCGGGTCTGACCCCATCTGACACATCTGATCACAGAGAGCGAAGGCTGGAACCCCCCAGAGCAGCTCAGCGTCGTATGTTCATTCTGGCCATAAAAGGGCTGGTCTGGCACGAACCGGAGTCTGGGGTCCCACTGCGGCCTGGGACATTTCTCTGCCAGAGGGAAGGGGGTTGGTGTTTGGAAGGGCTGGGGACAGCCCGGCTGGGGGATGTCAGGCTGGGGGATAATCACCCCGGGACGAACTGGGGCCCCCAGCCTGGGCCATTTAGAACAAGGGCCGGAGCACGAGGCCCGGCCTGTGGAGCCCTGGGGGGGGTCTAACCGGGCTTTCCCGACTCTCACTGGTCCCCACAAGGGCTCACCTGCCCCCTCATAGGGCAGGGCAATGAATGGACGCAGCTGCTGGTAGAAGCACAGGGGTCTGAACACCCTGGAAGAGCCCGGCAGGGACAGGGGCTGACTCAGGCAGCTCATGGTGGGGCGGAGAGGGCACAAGGCTCCTTGAAGAAGGTTTATGTCCTTGGGGCATCGCCCTCTGCCCAGCCTGGGGCTTCTCCTGCCTCATGCACACGCCAGGCCCCGAGGGGTCAGGCAGGGCACATGCCCACCCCAATGGCTGGGGACCTGAGATGGGACCTGGGCCCTCGGTGCCGCTCTCCTGACAGCAGGGTAATGTCACCGAGAGCAGAGACCTCCAACCCATCCAGCTCCCTGAGGCCCACGGGCCTCGTGCCTGCACAGAGCCTCACGGGGGAGCTCGGGTCCTGGGTTCAAATCCCCTCAGCCTGTCCTGCAGCCCGTCTGTGCAGAACTCACCCACACAGCTCACATTCCTCGTGTCCCACTCCACGCGCCCAGCCGTCTCCGTACATCGCACCCAAGCCGGGCTCCCCTCGTACTGCTCTGGGCGACAGGTCACCTGAACCCACTCGCCAACGGCAAACTCTGTCTGTGGGGAGGCAGCAGAGACCGACGGGGGCCAGTTTCCTGCCCTTGTGCAAACCTCTGGAGGGGAAGAAATGTCCAGTCTCAGCAGATCCCTCCCTCATGACAACTGCATCCTCCCCTCCCAGCAGAGCGACCTGGACTGCGCCCTATCCTGGGCCAGGGGGACCCAGTGTTGGTACCGCCCCCGCCCCCAAATGTTGTGAGAGGGGCCGTCAGCCCATCTGCCCAGGCCGGACCCCACCCCTGTCACCTGAGGGGGTGCTGACACCTGTTGGCCGGTGCCCCTCAATCCCATCCAGGGCCGCCCAGAGGATTCAGGGGGTGTGATGGAGTAGGGACTGTCTGTGTGGGGAGTGGGAGAGCAGGGGAGGACTTTAGGGGATGGACGATGCCAGGGCCTGTAACCTGAGCTAGGTAAGGGAGGGGAAAGGTCAACACCTTTGCCCGGGAAGGGGACAAAGGAAGGGAGTGGCAGGAGGGAAGCAGTTTGAGTTTGGGCTTGGGGCTGTGTGGGCGGAATTCAGGGTATCCTGGCTAGGATCCAAGCACCCTGAAAGCCCAGAAGGACTCGGTGGAGGGGTCCTGACTGTGCCTGCAAGCTCTGCTGTAACCGGTGTTCCTGTTGTCCAATAAACCTTCTGTTTTACTGGCTGGCCGAGAGTCACTGTGGGTCCCAGGAAGAGGGGTGCAGGGCCGGACTCCCCCACACTCCGTGACAACTGGTGGCAGCGGCGGGAGATACTGCACCCCGTGGACGGCGCTTCCTGCAGTAAGTGACTGGGGAGCAGTAAAACGAAGGGGTGACTAACCCCTGGGAGTGTGTGCCCAGTGAGAAGGACTTTGCAGTAACAGGGTCCCCCGGGGGATTGCAGCGAGCGGTCCCAGAGGCAAAGGAGTCGGCAGCTCGACCCTGGCAGAGAGATGGTGACCTCAAGAAGGGCTGGTGCACTAGGGGTCCCCCTGGAAACCGTGGGGAGCGGCGAGCACCCCGACCTGTGAGTGCCCAGCAGGAAGATGTATGCCAAGCGGCGCAAGTGTGACCTGCTGGAGCTGTGCAAGCAGAGGGGGCTGCGCCCGGGGAGGCTCAGCAAGGACCAGCTGATTGCCCAGCTGGAGCAGGGAGACCGCATGAATGAATGGAGCCCTGTCTCTGAGGGAAGCAGCCGGGCAGTTGCAGCGCAGGCACCAGTGTCTGTCCCCGCTGGGAGTGGTCAGCCGGCGGACGAGGGCTTCCCGAGACCCCCCCTTCCTGTGCCCAGGGGAAGGGCGGGGAGGAGCCCAGCGAATACCGAGGGCACCGTGACCCCCCCGGCCAGCAGGGGATCCTCCCAGCGAAGCTCACCCCCCAGCAGGGGATCCTCCCGGCGACGCTCGGCATCCGTGGAGCGGATGCGGCTGGAATATGAAAGGGAGCTGAAATGGGAAGAGCTCGAGTTAAAGAGGCGAGAGCTGGAGGAGAAGGCGAAACAGCGTGAACATGAGCGGGAGGAGAAGGAGAAACAGTGTAAACATGAGCTGGACCTGGCCCAGCTGAGGAGCAGTGAGGCCCCAGCTGCAGTGAGTGAGGGGGGACCCAAGCCTACAAAGAGCTTTGATAAGCACTTGCTGCCCCAGCGTAAGGAGGGGGAGGACATAGATACCTTCCTGACGGCTTTTGAGAATGCCTGCGAGCTGCACAGGGTTGACCCTGCAGACAGGATCGCAGTTCTCACCCCCTTACTGGACTCCACAGCCGTGGAGGTGTACAGCCGACTGAAAGGGGCGGAGGCAGGGGACTATGAACTGTTCAAACAGGCCCTGCTCCGCGAGTTTGGGCTGACTCCTGAGATGTACCGGAAAAAGTTCCGGAGCCAGCGTAAAACCCGTGAGGTCACATACCTACAACTGGTCAACCGGGCGCAGGGGTATGCCCGCAAGTGGACAGCTGGGGCCCAAACTAAAGAGGACCTGCTTGACCTATTCATACTGGAGCACCTGTACGAGCAGTGCCCGTCCGACCTGAGGCTGTGGTTGATGGACCAGAAGCCGGAGAACCCGCAGCATGCAGGCCAGCTGGCCGACCAATTTGTGGACAGTCGAGCAGGGGATGGCAGGGAGGAGTCTTGAAGGAGCAGGCCTGCCTCAATGCAGAGAGAGAGTCATCATGGGACCTCCCAAAGGGGGCCTATGGAGAACCCCCCCAAAAGGGGAACATCCAGCGGCAGGTCCCTCCGACCCACTCAACGGGACCCATGAGATATGGGCTGCTATCGCTGTGGCCAACGAGGTCACATACGGGCCCAGTGCCCCAAGCTCAGGGACAGACCAAGCAGACGCAACCCGCAGAGGGTGGACTGGGTAAAAACCCAATCAGAGGAGGGGCTACATTCCCAGGAAAGGGGGGCTGGCAACATACCACCTGTGGATGCTCCAGGCTCCGGGTTTTTGGTTTACCGGGTGGGTGCGGGGCTGCCCCTCCGGAAAGAGTGCATTGTTTCCCTGGAAGTGGATGGGAGGAAGGTCACTGGGTACTGGGACACGGGCGCAGAGGTGACGCTGGCCCGGCCCGAGGTGGTGGCCTCAGATCGGATGGTGCCCGACACCTACCTGACCCTGATGGGCGTGGGCGGGACCCCATTCAAGGTACCCGTGGCAAGGGTACACCTGAAATGGGGGGCCAAGGAGCGCCTCAAGGATGTGGGGGTACACCAATATTTGCCCACTGACGTGTTAATGGGAGGGGACCTTGAGGACTGGCCTAGTAACACCCAGAGTGCCCTGGTCGTGACTCGTAGTCAGAGTCGGCAAAGGGCACTGCTCCCCGACAACGGGGAAGGTACTCGACCCGATGTGCAGGACCCTAACCCAGGGAGCGGGGAACGCCCAGGGGCACGGTTCAGAGAGGCTGCGGCCTCAGACCCAGCCAGCAAGAGAGAGCCGGTCCCCATCCCTGTCCCAGCTGCTGAGTTCCAGGCCGAGTTACAGAAAGATCCCTCCTTGCGGAAGCACAGGGACCAGGCTGACCTTAGTGCGGTACAGACCATGAGGAGAGGTTGCAAGGAGAGGTTCCTGTGGGAGAAGGGGTTCCTGTACCGAGAATGGGCTCCCCCAGGGGAAGTAGAGTCATGGGGGATCAGAAGGCAGCTGGTGGTTCCCCAGAAGTTTCGCCACAAGCTGCTGTACCTGGCCCATGACATGCCTCTCGCAGGGCACCAGGGAATCCGGCGCACCAGGCAGAGGCTGTTACAGAACTTTTACTGGCCTGGGGTGTCACGGAGTGTGGGGGAGTCCGGCCCTCCACCCCTCTTCCTGGGACCCACAGTGACTCTTAGCCAGCCAGTAAAACAGAAGGTTTATTGGACAACAGGAACACAGGTTACAGCAGAGCTTGCAGGCACAGTCAGGACCCCTCCACAGAGTCCCTCTGGGCTTTTAGGGTGCTTGGATCCTAGCTAGGATACCCTGAATTCCGCCCACACAGCCCCAATCCCAAACTCAAACTGCTTCCCTCCTGCCACTCCCTTCCTTTTGTTCCCCTTCCCGGGCAAAGGTGTTGACCTTTCCCCTCCCTTACCTAGCTCAGGTTACAAGCCCTGGCATCGTCCATCCCCTAAAGTCCTCCCCTGCTCTCCCACTCCCCACACAGACAGTCCCTACTCCATCACATCTCTCCCCCCTTCGAGACTGAACTGAGCGGGGTCACTCTGCCCAGTGACCTGGGGAAGTTCAGGGCCCCCTCTCCGGGACAACGCATCCGCTGTCAGGTTGGCACTTCCCTTCACATGGACTACGTCCATGTCATAGTCCTGCAGGAGCAGGCTCCACCTCAGGAGCTTGGCGTTGGCTCCTTTCATCTGGTGCAGCCAGGTCAGGGGAGAGTGGTCGGTGTACACGGTGAAGTGTCGCCCAAAGAGATATGGCTCTAGCTTCTTAAGGGCCCACACCATGGCCAGGCATTCCTTCTCGATGGCCACGTAGCTTTGTTCCCGGGGTAGCAGCTTCTTACTCAGGTACACGATGAGGTGTCTCTCCCCCTTTTCATCCTCCTGCATTAACACTGCCCCCAGTCCCGTGTCTGAGGCATCGGTGAACACCATAAAGGGTTTGTCAAAATCTGGGTTTGCCAGAACGGGGCCACTAACCAGAGCCTCCTTCAGCGCCCGGAAAGCCTCCTGGCACTGCTCAGTCCAGATCACCTTGTCTGGCTTCCCCTTCTTGCACAGTTCAGTGATGGGGCCGGCTATGGCACTAAAGTGGGGCACGAACCTTCGATAGTACCCCGCCATCCCAATAAAGGCCTGGACCTGCTTTTTGGTTTGGGGGGCAGGCCAGTCTCTGATTACCTCCACCTTGGCTGGTTCCGGCTTCAGGCAGCCACTCCCCACCCGATGGCCCAGGTAAGATACTTCAGCCATCCCCACCTTGCACTTCTCAGCCTTTACTGTTAACCCAGCCTTTCGGAGTCGGTCCAGGACTTGTTTAACCTGGGACACATGGTCCTCCCAGGTTTGGCTGAAGACGCAGATGTCGTCAATATACGCCACGGCAAAACTCTCCATCCCCCTCAGTAGCTGATCCACCAGACGCTGGAAGGTGGCCGGCGCTCCCTTGAGGCCAAAGGGCAGGGTCAGAAACTCATAGAGCCCCAGAGGGGTGATAAAGGCCGATTTCAGCCTGGCATCTGCGTCCAGCGGCACTTGCCAGTAGCCTTTGGTAAGATCCATAGTGGTGAGGTACCGAGCACCTCCCAGCTTGTCTAGGAGCTCGTCAGGCCTGGGCATAGGGTAGGCATCAGATACGGTGATGGCATTGCGCTTTCGATAGTCCACACAGAACCGGATTGACCCATCCTTCTTGGGGACCAGCACCACTGGCGAGGCCCAAGGGCTGGAAGACGGCTGGATCACCCCCAAAGCCAGCATGTCCCTGACCTCTCTTTCTAGGTCCTGGGCAGTTTTACCAGTGACCCGAAAAGGGGAGCATCTTATAGGGGCATGTGACCCGGTCTCCACCCGGTGGACAGTCAAATTAGTGCGTCCAGGCTAGTTGGAAAACAGCTGTCGGTACAGATGCAGCACCCCCCTGATCTCAGCGTGCTGGGCCAGGGTCAGCTGATCAGAGAGGGGAATTGCCTCCTGCGGGGAACCAGCTTTTGTCCCAGGGAATAGATCAACTAAGGGGTCATCTCCCTGCCCCTCCCAATGTCCACACACGGCCAACACCACATTCCCCCTGTCATAGTATGGTTTCATCATGTTCACATGGTACACCCGACGGTGATGTGCCCGGTTTGACAGCTCCACCACATAGTTTACCTCATTCAGTTGCTTGATAACCTTGAAGGGCCCTTCCCTGGCGGCCTGGAGTTTGTTTCTCCTCACGGGGATAAGAACCATCACCTGATCCCCGGTGGCGATGGCACGGGCTCGTGCTGTGCGGTCATACCAGACCTTCTGCCTCCTCTGGGCTCGGGCCAGATTCTCCCTGGCCAGGCCCATGAGCTCGGCCAGTCTTTCACGGAAGGTCAGGACATACTCCACCACTGACTCTCCCTCGGGAGCGGCCTTCTCCTCCCATTCATCCCTCATCAGGTCTAGGGGCCCCCTCACCCGCCTTCCATACAACAGTTCGAAAGGTGAAAACCCGGTAGATTCCTGGGGACCTCCCTGTACGCAAACAGCAGGTGAGGTAAGTACTTGTCCCAGTCTTGCGGATGCTGGTTCATAAATGTTTTTAGCATCATCTTCAGCGTCCCGTTGAACCTTTCTACCAGCCCATTGGACTGGGGGGTGATACGCTGAGACCCAGTTGTGCTGGACCCCACATTTCTGCCATAAGGACCGCAGCAGGGCCGACATGAAGTTGGACCCCTGGTCCGTTAAGACCTCCTTGGGGAACCCCACCCTGCTGAAAATTGTCAGCAGCGCATCTGCCACTGTGTCTGCTTCCATAGAGGACAAGGCCACCGCCTCGGGGTAGCGAGTGGCAAAATCCACCACCACCAGGATGTATTTTTTCCCTGACCGGGTCGTCTTGCTGAGGGGTCCTGCTATGTCCATGGCCACCTTCTGGAAAATTTCTTCTATGATGGGTAAAGGCCTCAAAGCCGCTTTCCCCTTGTCCCGGGCCTTCCCCACCCTCTGGCAGGGGTCACAGGATTGGCAGTACTGTCGGACATGGGTAAAGACCCCAGGCCATTAAAAGTTCTGTAGCAGCCTCTGCCTGGTGCGCCGAATTCCCTGGTGCCCTGCGAGAGGGATGTCATGGGCCAGGTACAACAGCTTGTGACGAAACTTCTGGGGAACCACCAGCTGCCTCCTGATCCCCCATGACTCTACTTCCCCTGGCGGAGCCCATTCTCGGTACAGGAACCCCTTCTCCCACAGGAACCTCTCCTTGCAACCTCTCCTCATGGTCTGTACCGCACTAAGGTCAGCCCGGTCCCTGTGCTTCCGCAAGGAGGGATCTTTCTGTAACTCGGCCTGGAACTTAGCAGCTGGGACAGGAATGGGGACCGGCTCTCTCTTGCTGGCTGGGTCTGAGGCCGCAGCCTCTCTGCACCGTGCCCCTGGGCGTTCCCCGTTCCCTGAGTTAGGGTCCTGCACCTCAGGTCGAGTACCTTCCCCGTTGTCGGGGAGCAGTGCCATTTGCTGACTCTGACTACGAGTCACGACCAGGGCACTCTGGGTGTTACTAGGCCAGTCCTCAAGGTCCCCTCCCATTAACACGTCAGTGGGCAAATATTGGTGTACCCCCACATCCTTGGGGCCGTCTTTGGCCCCCCATTTCAGGTGTACCCTTGCCACGGGTACCTTGAATGGGGTCCCGCCCACGCCCATCAGGGTCAGGTAGGTGTCGGGCACCATCCGATCTGAGGCCACCACCTCGGGCCGGGCCAGCGTCACCTCTGCGCCTGTGTCCCAGTACCCAGTGACCTTCCTCCCATCCACTTCCAGGGAAACAATGCACTCTTTCCAGAGGGGCAGCCCCGCGCCCACCCGGTAAACCAAAAACCCGGAACCTGGAGCATCCACAGGTGGTACGTTGCCAGCACCCCTTTCCTGGGAATGTAGCCCCTCCTCCGATTGGGTTTTTACCCAGTCCACCCTCTGTGGGTTGGGTCTGCTTGGTCTGTCCCTGAGCTTGGGGCACTGGGCCCGTATGTGACCTCGTTGGCCACAGCGATAGCAGCCCATATCTCGTGGGTCCCGTTGAGTGGGTCGGAGGGACCTGCCGCTGGATGTTCCCCTTTTGGGGGGGTTCTCCATAGGCCCCCTTTGGGAGGTCCTAGGATGACTCTCTCTGCGTTGAGGCAGGCCTGCTCCTTCGAGACTCCTCCCTGCCATCCCCTGCCCGACTGTCCACAAATTGGTCGGCCAGCTGGCCTGCATGCTGCGGGTTCTCCGGCTTCTGGTCCATCAACCACAGCCTCAGGTCGGACGGGCACTGCTCGTACAGGTGCTCCAGTATGAATAGGTCAAGCAGGTCCTCTTTAGTTTGGGCCCCAGCTGTCCACTTGCGGGCATACCCCTGCGCCCGGTTGACCAGTTGTAGGTATGTGACCTCACGGGTTTTACGCTGGCTCCGGAACTTTTTCCGGTACATCTCAGGAGTCAGCCCAAACTCGCGGAGCAGGGCCTGTTTGAACAGTTCGTAGTCCCCTGCCTCCGCCCCTTTCAGTCGGCTGTACACCTCCACGGCTGTGGAGTCCAGTAAGGGGGTGAGAACTGCGATCCTGTCTGCAGGGTCAACCCTGTGCAGCTCGCAGGCATTCTCAAAGGCCGTCAGGAAGGTATCTATGTCCTCCCCCTCCTTACGCCGGGGCAGCAAGTGCTTATCAAAGCTCTTTGTAGGCTTGGGCCCCCCCTCACTCACCAAAGCCAGGGCCCCACTGCTCCTCAGCCGGGCCAGGTCCAGCTCATGTTTACGCTGTTTCTCCTTCTCCTCCCGCTCATGTTTACGCTGTTTCGCCTTCTCCTCCAGCTCTCGCCTCTTTAACTCGAGCTCTTCCCGTCTCAGCTCCCTTTCATATTCCAGCCGCATCCGCTCCACGGATGCCGAGCGTCACCGGGAGGATCCCCTGCTGGGGGGTGAGCTTCGCCGGGCAGATCCCCTGCTGGCCGGGGGTGTCACGGTGCCCTCGGTATACACTGGGCTCCTCCCCGCCCTTCCCCTACGCCTAGGAAGGGGGGGTCTCGGGAAGCCCTCATCCGCCGGCTGATCACTCCCAGCGGGGACAGACACTGGTGCCTGAGCTGCATCTGCTCGGCTGCTTCCCTCAGAGACAGGGCTCCGTTCATTCAAGCGATCTCCCTGCTCCAGCTGGGAAATCAGCTGGTCCTTGGTGAGCCTCCCCGGGCGCAGCCCCCTCTGCCTGCACAGCTCCAGCAGGTCGCACTTGCGCCGCTTGGCATACATCTTCCTGCTGGGCACTCACAGGCCGGGGTGCTCGCCGCTCCCCACGGTTTCCAGGGGGACCCCTAGTGCACCAGCCCTTCGTGAGCTCACCACCTCTCTGCCAGGGTCGAGCTGCCGACTCCTTCGCCCCTGGGACCGCTCGCTGCAATCCCCCGGGGGACCCTGTTACTGCAAAGTCCTTCTCACTGGGCACACACTCCCAGGGGTTAACCACCCCTTCGTTTTACTGCTCCCCAGTCACTTACTGCAGGAAGCGCCGTCCACGGGGTGCAGTATCTCCCGCTGCTGCCACCAGTTGTCACGGAGTGTGGGGGAGTCCGGCCCTGCACCCCTCTTCCTGGGACCCACAGTGACTCTCGGCCAGCCAGTAAAACAGAAGGTTTATTGGACAACAGGAACACCGGTCACAGCAGAGCTTGCAGGCACAGTCAGGACCCCTCCACCGAGTCCTTCTGGGCTTTCAGGGTGCTTGGATCCTAGCTAGGATACCCTGAATTCCGCCCACACAGCCCCAAGCCCAAACTCAAACTGCTTCCCTCCTGCCACTCCCTTCCTTTCTCCCCTTCCCGGGCAAAGGTGTTGACCGTTCCCCTCCCTTACCTAGCTCAGGTTACAGGCCCTGGCATCGTCCATCCCCTAAAGTCCTCCCCGGCTCTCCCACTCCCCACACAGACAGTCCCTACTCCATCACATGGGGTCTTTACCCATGTCCGACAGTACTGCCAATCCTGTGACCCCTGCCAGAGGGTGGGGAAGGCCCGGGACAAGGGGAAAGCGGCTTTGAGGCCTTTACCCATCATAGAAGAACCTTTCCAGAAGGTGGCCATGGACATAGTGGGACCCCTCAGCAAGACGACCCGGTCAGGGAAGAAATACATCCTGGTGGTGGTGGATTTTGCCACTCGCTACCCCGAGGCGGTGGCCTTGTCCTCTATGGAAGCAGACACAGTGGCAGATGCGCTGCTGACGATTTTCAGCAGGGTGGGGTTCCCCAAGGAGGTCTTAACGGACCAGGGGTCCAACTTCATGTCGGCCCTGCTGCGGTCCTTATGGCAGAAATGTGGGGTCCAGCACAACTGGGCCTCAGCGTATCACCCCCAGTCCAACGGGCTGGTAGAAAGGTTCAACGGGACGCTGAAGATGATGCTAAAAACATTTATGAACCAGCACCCGCAAGATTGGGACAAGTACTTACCTCACCTGCTGTTTGCGTACAGGGAGGTACCCCAGGAATCTACCAGGTTTTCACCTTTCGAACTGTTGTATGGAAGGCGGGTGAGGGGGCCCCTAGACCTGATGAGGACGAATGGGAGGGGAAGGCCGCTCCCGAGGGAGAGTCAGTGGTGGAGTATGTCCTGACCTTCCGGGAAGGACTGGCCGAGCTCATGGGCCTGGCCAGGGAGAATCTGGCCTGAGCCCAGAGGAGGTAGAACGTCTGGTATGACCGCACAGCACGAGCCCGTGCCTTCGCCACCGGGGATCAGATGATGGTTCTTATCCCTGTGAGGAGAAACAAACTCCAGGCCGCCTGGGAAGGGCCCTTCAAGGTGATCAAGCAACTGAATGAGGTAAACTATGTGGTGGAGCTGTCAAACCGGGCACATCACCGTCGGGTATACCATGTGAACATGATGAAACCAAACTATGACAGGGGGAATGTGGTGTTGGCCGTGTGTGGACATTGGGAGGGGCAGGGAGAGGACCCCTTAGTAGATCTATTCCCTGGGACAAAAGCTGGTTCCCCCCTGGAGGAGATTCCCCTCTCTGAGCAACTGAGCCGGGCCAGCACGCTGAGATCAGAGGGGTGCTGCATCTGTACCGACAGCTGTTTTCCAACCAGCCTGGACGCACTAATTTGACTGTCCACCGGGTGGAGACTGGGTCACATCCCCCTATAAGATGCTCCCCTTTTCGGGTCACTGGGAAAACTGCCCAGGATCTTGAAAGAGAGGTCAGGGACATGCTGGCTTTGGGGGTGGCCCAAGAAGGTCTTCCAGCCCTTGGGCCTCGCCAGTGGTGCTGGTTCCCAAGAAGAATGGGTCAATCCGGTTCTGTGTGGACTATCGAAAGCTCAATGCCATCACCGTATCTGATGCCTACCCTATGCCCAGGCCTGACGAGCTCCTAGACAAGCTGGGAGGTGCTCGGTACCTCACCACTATGGATCTTACCAAAGGCTACTGGCAAGTGCCGCTGGATGCAGATGCCAGGCTGAAATCAGCCTTTATCACCGCTCTGGGGCTCTATGAGTTTATGACCCTTCCCTTCGGCCTCAAGGGAGCACCGGCCACCTTCCAGCACCTGGTGGATCAGCTACTGAGGGGGATGGAGAGTTTTGCCGTGGCGTATATTGACGACATCTGCGTCTTCAGCCAGACCTGGGAGGACCACATGTCCCAGGTTAAACAAGTCCTAGACCGACTCCGAAAGGCTGGGTTAACAGTAAAGGCTGAGAAGTGCAAGGTGGGGATGGCTGAAGTATCTTACCTGGGCCATCGGGTGGGGAGCAGCTGCCTGAAGCCGGAACCAGCCAAGGTGGAGGTGATCAGGACTGGCCTGCTCCCCAAACCAAAAAACAGGTCCAGGCCTTTATTGGGATGGCGGGGTACTATTGAAGGTTCGTGCCCCACTTTAGTGCCATAGCCAGCCCCATCACTGAACTGTGCAAAAAGGGGAAGCCAGACAAGGTGATCTGGACTGAGCAGTGCCAGGAGGCTTTCCGGGCGCTGAAGGAGGCTCTGGTTAGTGGCCCAGTTCTGGCAAACCCAGGTTTTGACAAACCCTTTATGGTGTTCACCGACGCCTCAGACACGGGACTGGGGGCGGTGTTAATGCAGGAGGATGAAAAGGGGGAGAGACACCCCATCGTGTACCTGAGTAAGAAGCTGCTACCCCGGGAACAAAGCTACGCGGCCATCGAGAAGGAATGCCTGGCCATGGTGTGGGCCCTTAAGAAGCTAGAGCCATATCTCTTTGGGCGACACTTCACCGTGTACACCGACCACTCTCCCCTGACCTGGCTGCACCAGATGAAAGGAGCCAACGCCAAGGTCCTGAGGTGGAGCCTGCTCCTGCAGGACTATGACATGGACGTGGTCCATGTGAAGGGAAGTGCCAACCTGACAGCGGATGCGTTGTCCCGGAGAGGTGGCCCTGAACTTCCCCAGGTCACTGGGCAGAGTGACCCCGCTCAGTTCAGTCTCGAAGGGGGGAGAGATGTGATGCAGTAGGGGCTGTCTGTGTGGGGAGTGGGAGAGCAGGGGAGGACTTTAGGGGATGGACGATGCCAGGGCCTGTAACCTGAGCTAGGTAAGGGAGGGGAAAGGTCAACACCTTTGCCCGGGAAGGGGACAAAGGAAGGGAGTGGCAGGAGGGAAGCAGTTTGAGTTTGGGCTTGGGGCTGTGTGGGCGGAATTCAGGGTATCCTAGCTAGGATCCAAGCACCCTGAAAGCCCAGAAGGACTCGGTGGAGGGGTCCTGACTGTGCCTGCAAGCCCTGCTGTAACCTGTGTTCCTGTTGTCCAATAAACCTTCTGTTTTACTGGCTGGCCGAGAGTCACTGTGGGTCCCAGGAAGAGGGGTGCAGGGCCGGACCCCCCCACACTCCGTGACAGGGGGCCTGGGGTCTTCGGCAGCAGGAAGCCACCACTTTGGTGGTACTTCGGTGGTGGGGGGGTCCTTCCGCTCCGGGACTCGCTGCCAAAGTGCCCCAAAGACCAGCAGTGGAGGCCCCCCTCTGCCGAATTACCGCCGAAGCGGGACCCGCCGCTGAAGAGCTGGGTCTTCAGCGGTAATTTGGCGGCAGGGGGTTCTTCCGCCCCAGAACAGAAGGATCCCCCGCCGCCGAAGACCCGGAGTGGAAGAAGCTCTGGGGGCCCAGGCCCCACAAAAGTTTTCCAGGGCCCCCGGAGCGAGTGAAGGACCCCACTCTAGGGGCCCCAAAAAACTCTCATGAGAGCCCCTGCGGGGCCCGGGGCCTGGGGCAAATTGCCCCACTTGACCCCCCCAGGCGGTCCTGATCCCATCGCGTCTCCCCCTCTCCCCACATTAGCCAATGTCCCTCGCCCACACCCCAGACCACGAACACCCCCCAACACACCCCTCTGGGTCCCCATGCTGCACACATCACTATGGCATCTGAGCTCCTGCCCCAGTGTCCCCATAGCAGCTCAGTGTCTGCTGAGCCACCCACCTGCCCCTGGCACCCAGCCCTGGCACCCCTGCCTGGGTAACATCTGCTCCCTCCTCTGTGCCCCAGACAGATCCCAGCCCCCTGACACCCCTCCCCAGCCCTCTGCCCGCTGCTGGGCGCTGCTCCCCGAGGACCCTCCCCTAGAGCAGCCCCTCCCTTGGGCCGAGGAGCTGGGGTCACGGTCACACCAGGGCTGAATTCAGATTCTCCACTCTCTGAACCTCCCCCTGCAGCATCTCGGCCTCGTCCCCCACGTCCCGCCGGGCCCAGACTCTCGCTGCTTTGCTGCTGCCTCCTTTGCCCAAGCCTGCTGGGCTCCCAGCTGGGCCCACAGAGCCCGGCGGGGTCTGGCCAGTGTCCCTGCCTCCCTCCTCCCCGACTGACCCCCCCGGATCCTGCGCTCACCCCTCGCTGGGTCTGGCCAATCTCCCGGCCTCCCTCCTCCGCCACTGACCCCCCAGGGCCCTGCACTCACCCCTCGCTGGGTCTGGCCAATCTTCCTGCCTCCCTCCTCCACCACTGACCCCCCCAGACCCTGCGCTCACCCCTCGCTGGGTCTGGCCAATCTTCCGGCCTCCCTCCTCCGCCACTGACCCCCCAGGGCCCTGCACTCACCCCTCGCTGGGTCTGGCCAATCTCCCTGCCTCTCTCCTCCACCACTGACCCCCCCGGACCCTGCGCTCACCCCTCGCTGGGTCTGGCTGATCTCCCTGCCTCCCTCCTCCACCACTGACCCCCCCGGATCCTGCGCTCACCCCTCGCTGGGTCTGGCCAATCTCCCTGCCTCCTTCCTCTGCCACTGACCCCCCTGGACCCTGCGCTCAATCCTCGCTGGGTCTGGCCAATCTCCCTGCCTCCCTCCTCCACCACTGACCCCCCCGGATCCTGCGCTCACCCCTCGCTGGGTCTGGCCAATCTCCCTGCCTCCTTCCTCTGCCACTGACCCCCCTGGACCCTGCGCTCAATCCTCGCTGGGTCTGGCCAGTGTCCCTGCCTCCCTCCTCCACCACTGACCCCCCTGGACCCTGCGCTCACCCCTCGCTGGGTCTGGCCAATCTCCCTGCCTCCCTCCTCCACCACTGACCCCCCTGGACCCTGCGCTCACCCCTCGCTGGGTCTGGCCGCTGTCCCTGCCTCCCTCCTCCCCGACTGACCCCCCAGGGCCCTGCGCTCACCCCTCGCTGGGTCTGGCCAATCTTCCGGCCTCCCTCCTCCGCCACTGACCCCCCAGACCCTGCACTCACCCCTCGCTGGGTCTGGCCAATCTCCCGGCCTCCCTCCTCCGCCACTGACCCCCCAGGGCCCTGCGCTCACCCCTCACTGGGTCTGGCCAATCTCCCTGTCTCCCTCCTCCATCACTGACCCCCCCCCCAGGGCCCTGTGCTCACCTCTCGGTGGGTCTGGCCAATCTTCCGGCCTCCCTCCTCCACCACTGACCCTCCCAGACCCTGCACTCACCCCTCGCTGGGTCTGGCCAATCTCCCTGCCTCCCTCCTCCACCACTGACCCCCCCAGGGCCCTGTGCTCACCCCTCGCTGGGTCTGGCCAATCTCCCTGCCTCCCTCCTCCACCACTGACCCCCCCAGACCCTGCACTCACCCCTCGCTGGGGCTGGACGCTGTCCCTGCCTCCCTCCTCTGCCACTGACCCTGCCAGACCCTGTGCTTACCCCTCACTGGGTCTGGCCAATCTCCCTGCCTCCTTCCTCTGCCACTGACCCCCCCAGACCCTGCGCTCACCCCTCGCTGGGTCTGGCCAATCTCCCTGCCTCCCTCCTCTACCACTGACCCCCCAGACCCTGCACTCACCCCTCGCTGGGTCTGGCCAATCTCCCTGCCTCCCTCCTCCACCACTGACCCCCCAGGGCCCTGCGCTCACCCCTCGCTGGGTCTGGCCGCTGTCCCTGCCTCCCTCCTCCCCGACTGACCCCCCAGGGCCCTGCGCTCACCCCTCGCTGGGTCTAGCCAGTGTCCCTGCCTCCCTCCTCCACCACTGACCCCCCGGACCGTGCGCTCACCCCTCGCTGGGTCCGGCTGATCTCCCTGCCTCCCTCCTCTACCACTGACCCCCCAGACCCTGCACTCACCCCTCGCTGGGTGCGACCAATCTCTCTGTCTCCCTCCTCCGCCACTGACTTCCCTGGATCCTGCACTCACCCCTCGCTGGGTCTGGCCGCTGTCCCTGCCTCCCTCCTCTGCCACTGACCCCCCCAGACCCTGCACTCACCCCTCGCTGGGGCTGGCCCAGGGTTTGCACCGCAGGGGGTGTTGGCAGAGGGAGACTCGTATCAGGCTGCCAGGGCCAGAGACAAGGGGACACCCCTCATTAGGACACAGGCTGAGACGCCAACTTGGAAGCCAGGGGCTGGCGCCAGGAGAGCAGCGGGGGGCACAAAGGCCGGTCACTCGGGAGCTGGGAGGTGCTAGAGGGAGGGAGCCAGAGCCCTGTGATCGCAGTGACCCCAGGGGCTCACACTGACCAGCGCAGGCGGCTGTCCCGCTCCAGACACTTTGGCTCCCCTGTCTAGTGCATCTGATGTCAGGCTGCGAGGGCTGGTACCCCACAGGGCAGCTCCACGTCACCGAGTCCCCTGGGCTGTAAAACTGCTGCTCGAGGGCGAACCGGACCCTGGAGTCCCGGGTGTCTGGAGCTTTACACTTTTCTGTACACAGGAGTGAGATGGGGGTAAGGGGGCTGAGACATGCTTTGAACAGGGGCCTCTCGGGGCACCTTGGCAGAGCCACGTGTGTTGTTACCATGCCACAGGCTGCCGGCTGTCACCTCCGCAGGGCCTGGGCTGGGCTTGGCTGGCTGGTCTCCAGGAGTGAAAGTAACTTACAGGACTTACCGATACTGCCGGAGTCCTGAGGGGGATGGCCTCATCCAGAAGAGACGAGGCCTCTCAAGATTTAAAGGCCCTGGGGCACTGGCTGTGGCTGGGAGCCCCAGAGCCTTTAAATCAACCCAGGGCCCTCAGCTGCAGAAGTGGCTGAGAGCCCCGGGGCTCAGGGGAAATTAAAGGGCCCGGGGCTTGGGCTGCCGCGGAGCTCCAGGCACTTTAAATGCCCACCGCAGTTGTGGCTGCCAGAGCCGCAGGCGGGATTTAAAGGACTCTGGGCTGCCCGCAGCGGAGGGAGCTCTGAGCCCTTTAAATCCAGCCCCAGCCCGGCCACCAGAGCCGCGGGCGAGATTCAAAGGGCTCTGGGATCCCCGCTGCAGAAGCTGGTGCGGTCTGGCATGGTGTACTGGCTCTTGCCGGTAACTGTACTGAACCAGACCGGCTTACTTTCACCTCTGCTGTTCTCCCACAGATTTCACGCCCACGGGCCATTATGAGCGTGACTTGTTATATCGTTGGGGGCAACCGCTATAGGAAGACATTACTAGAGATACAGAGAGCTGTAAACCCTGGAGCAGTCTATCCCCTAATAATCTAACTCAGTTGCCACCGCAACACAAGATTCTATTACCAAGATAACCAAATACACAACATGACTAGTTCGTTTATCTCCCACCCCAGGATTCAACACCACACGCTTGGCTGGGGAACTGAGTGTGTGTGTGTGTGTGTGTGGGTCTGGCGGGCTCCCACTGTGTCGTCTTCAGCCTTTAGACACAACTTCCCTGCTGGGCAGAGGGAATACTTCATGGCCTGGCTGCACATTAACTCTGTGTCACGGAGTTCCCAGGCAATGCTCTGGAATTGTTCCCCACAAAGCCAGTCAGGACTTTGGGGAGCCTCCTCTCCCTTGGAGCAGACTGTCTGCAGGGCAAGAAGCTCACACGGCTTCACCTCCTGGGTCTTTCCTTGGAGCATTCATCTTGGGGAAGAGTGGGGGGTTGAGCACCCCCGCCAGGAACTGAGGAAGTTGGCGCCTATGCCCTGATACACAATGACACACCCTAACACCTCCTACAGCGCACAGACACAGCAATACACACCGTTACAAGCTAACACACATCTCCTACACCTTACAGATACTTGGTATATCCTCAAGTCCCTGCACACAACCCCATATACACACCCCTATAATACTTAGCCACACAACCCCGACACACACACACTGATACACTCCACAGACATCCCCTAACACCCCTCCAACACAGCCTAGAACCCCCCCACGCTCCCTCCACACTCTCCCCCCCCAGGCTGCATTCGCTGTCACTGTCCCTTCCAGGGCCGGCTCCAGACACCAGCCTACCAAGCACGTGCTTGCGGGGGCAACCTGAGGACGGGGAGCGCTCAGGGTTTGTTTTTGTTTTTTTTGGTTTGGCCGGGTGGCGCTGGGGGGGGCGGGGCTTGGGCGGCGCGGTGCTTAGTGGGGGTGGGCTTCAGCGGCATGGCGCTCGGGGAGGCGGGGACTTGGGCGGCACGGTGCGGTGCTCGGGGGGGTGGTAGGCTTAGGCAACACGGCGCTTGGGGGGGCGCGGACTTGGGCAACGTGACACGACACTCGGGGGCAGGGACTTGGGCAGCGCAACACTCGCTGGGGCGGGGCAGGGCTCTTTTTTTTATTATTTTTTGCTTGTGGCAGCAAAAATGTTAGAGTTGGCCCTGGTCACTTCACGCCCTTCGGAAGGTCTGAGCTGAACACTCAAGACATAAAGATGCCCCCAGGAAGTTGCAGGGCCTCTTTAGAGGCTCTCGGTGTCCCAGGGTTTGGATCCTGCCCCCCAGCCTGCCCTGCAGCCCGTCTGTGCAGAACTCACCCACACAGCTCACATTCCTCGTGTCCCACTCCACGCGCCCAGCCGTCTCCGTACATCGCACCCAAGCCGGGCTCCCCTCGTACTGCTCCGGGCGACAGGTCACCAGAACGCTCTCGCCAACGGCAAACTCTGTCCGTGCAGAGGCAGCAGAGACTGACGGGGGCCAGTTTCCTGCCATCGTACAAACCCCTGGAAGGAAAGAAATGTCCAGTCTCTGTGGATCCTGTTCTGGTGAAAGGTGCAGCTGGCTGCCCCTGGGTGATCCTGGAGCAGAGCTGAGCCAAAGGGAGCCCTGGAGAACCCAGAACAGCAAAGGGCTGGGGAAAGGCGAGGAACATGGACACGCTGGTGACAGCGAGTCTCTGGCCTGTTCCTGCCCTTCCGTATTGGCCCCAGGGCCCAGGGCCTGCTTGGGATGGGTGGGGTCTGGCTCAGGGCCTCTGCATTTGAAGCAGGGTTAGTGTCCCCATACGAGAGGCTGAGAGGCCAAAACGAACCAGAGAGTTTATGGGGCGAGAATCCACCTGGCTCCGGAGATACCAAAGTGTCACGGAGTCTGGCTGCCAGTCCGGCCCCTGTGCCTGCGGTGACTCGGGGCGGGGCTCACACTTACCCCGGCATGCGGGTATCTCACTCCAGACAGCCTGGCTCCCATTTCTGACACATTTGATCACAGGCGGTGACGGCCAATACCCCTCAGAGCAGTTCAACGTCAGTGAGTCACCCAGGGCGTAGAACTGCCCCTCGTGGGCAAACTGCAATCCAGAGTCCCAGGTTCTGGATATTTCACACTTTTCTGTGTAACAAAGAAATCAGGGGAGACTCTTGAGGGTTATTCAATCATGCGGCTTCCCACAGCCATTATGGGCCCGATCCTGAGCCATGCTGGGCACCCACACTACAGTAGGGGTTGCCAGGATAAGCTCCTCTCTGATCAGTCTATCTCCCCCGTTTCTCTTTACAGGATTCACACGTGCCCCGGGCCTTGGGGGTGGGGTGAGTGAGGGGGAGTGCAGGTGAGTCAGCCCAACTGAGTCGCTGTATTTCCCTGGGTGTCAAGGCCAGAAGGGCCCATTCTGACCATCCAGTCTGACCTATTGCCTTGTCCAGGCCAGAGACCCACCCTGGGGTCCCTGCAGGGGGGATCGTCTCCCCTTCTGCCAGCAACTCTGTCACACTCAGTAACTGGTGGTTGAATCAGAGTGAATCTTTAGAAAGGCAGCAGCCACTCTCGATATAAACGCTTCATGTGTCAGAGACCCCACCCGTCCCCGGGGCAGCTGTTCCCCTGGGGAATGACCCTCACTGTTAAAACATTGCACATTATGGAGCCCCACCCCATAGCGTCTGAGGGACTGGTACAGTGACAGAGGCTGCAGCTCTGGCTCCTGGGGGCAGCTCTCGGAGTCTCAGTAGAACAGACTGTCACGGAGTGTGGGGGAGTCTGGGCCCTGCACCCCCACTTCCTGCGATTCACTGTGACTCTCAGCCAGCCAGTAACACAGAAGGTTTATTAGACAACAGGAACACAGTCCCAAGCAGGGCTTGTAGGTACAACCAGGACCCCTCAGCCACATCCCTCTGGGGCAAGGCTCTTAGACCTCAGACTTGGGGTTCCCTGCCTCTTCCCAGCCAGCCCAAAACTGAAACCAAAACTCTCTCCAGCAGGCTCTCTTCCTTTGTCCAGTTTCCCTGGCAAAGGGGTTGACTCATCCCACCCCACTCCTGGCTCAGGTACTGCCTGTCACGGAGTCCCCGGGCGATGCTCTGGAACTGCTCCCCACCAAGCCAGGCAGGACTTTGGGGAGCTTCCTCTTCCTCGGAGCAGACTGTCTGCAGGGCAAGAAGCTCACATGGCTTCACCTCCTGGGTCTGACCCTGGAGCATTCAGCATCCTCTGCCCCTCTGTGCGCTTCCCACAGCGAGTCCACCTAGCTGGGGTCCTGGGGAAGCCACCGGGCCCTGCACCCCCACTTCCTGCGATTTACCACGACTCTCAGCCTGCTAGTAAAACAGAAGGTTTATTTGGACGGCGGGAACACAGTCCAAGACAGGTCTTGCAGGCACAGACAGCAGGACCCCCTTTAGTTAGGTCCATCTGGGGCCCCCAGGGAGACCAGAGCCCTGTTGGGAAGCCCAAGCCCCGTTGGGCCATCCCTCCATTTCCAGCCAGCTTCAAAACTAACCCCCCCGCCAGCCCCTCCTCCGGGCTTTGTCTCTTTCCCGGGCCAGGAGGTCACCTGATCCCTTTGTCTCCAACACCTTCAGCTGGCACCTTTGCAGGGGATGGGCCCAGGCCATCAGGTGCTAGGAGACAGAGTGTCAGGCATTTAGGTGCACTGGCCCTTTGCTCTGCAGCAATCACACACCCTTATCCCACCACCTAGATACTTCAGAGCTGCCTAGGGGACCCTGGACACCAACACAGTATTCAGAACAAACATTAAGAACATTCCCAGTTCTTCACACCCTCTCTCACCTAAAGTCATCCCCTGTTCTACCATCCCCCATGCCAGGGCCGGCCGGGGTGGGGGAGCAAGTGGGGCAATTTGTCCCAGGCTCCGCAGGGGCCCCCACGGGAACGACCGAGGTTTCCTCCCTGGCCCCAGCCCCGGCCCGACCCCACCTCCACCCTCTCCCAGAGCCTCAACGAATCCAGGAGCGTCCCTGAACAGCTGCGGTGAGGCTCCGGTGGGGCCCCTGAGCCCCTCCCGCTGGGCCGCCTGGTGAGGGGGCCGGGCTCGGAGCTCCAGGCTGAGGGAGGGAGCTCAGGCCCCGCTGCAGCTCGCAGCCCTGCCCCCCCACCACGCGGCTGTGAGCGGGGAGGGGCTCAGGGGCCCCACCAGAGCCACGCTGCAGCTGTTCAGGGACGCTCCTGGATGCAGTGCACTGAGAATCTGGATGAGGGGGGAGCTGGGGGTAAGGGGCCGGGGCTGGGGGACAGTCAGGAGACAGGGAGGGGGCAGAGGCTGGGGGGGCGGTCAGGGGACAGGGAATGGGGGGGTTGGATTGTAGGCGTTCCAGGGATCTGTCAAGACTCAGCGGGGGGGGGGGTGGATAGGGGTCGGAGCAGTCAGGGGACAGGGAGCAGGGGTGGGGTCCTGGGGTGGTGGTTGGGGGGAGTCTCTGGGGGACGGTAAGGGAACAAGGAGCACGATGGGTCGGGGATTCTGAGGGGGAAGGGCAGTTGGGGGGCAGGAAGTGGGTGGGGGTCGGATAGGGGACAGGGCCAGGCTGTTTGGGGAGGAACCTTCCCTACCCTAAAGCTCATTCAGCAGTTTAAGGCTTGCAGAAGAGCCAAGCTGTTAGCTTTTCCATTAGGGCTGCCACCCCTTTCACTTCTCAAATGCCAAATTATAGTCTGTATCTAATTTCAGTGCCGTAGGGAGATTCATGGCAGGGGAGGGTAGCTTCGTTTCAAATTAGCCACTGGGGGAGGGATCATATGAGAAGAGCAATATCCTTCCCAGCCCTACCAAGGGAGAACCCCCTCCCCTGCATTCCCTGAGGCTTCAGAGGGGTTAGTTCAGTGGTTCTCAAACTTTTGTCCTGGTGACCCCTTTCACATAGCAAACCTCTGAGTGCGACTCCGCCCTCTTAACATTGAAAACACTTGTTTATATATTTAACACTATTATAAATGCTGGAGGCAAAGCGGGGTTTGAGGTGGAGGCTGACAGCTCGCGGCCCCAGTAACAACCTTGTGACCCCCTGAGGGGTCCCGACCCCCAGTCTGAGAACCCCTGGGTTAATTTAATTTTAGCACCCTGTGTCCATTCACATGCATGTGCTATTTTCAGCATTTCAGTTTTCACAACATAGGCTCATCCCACATTCTGGAACAAGCTCAAATGCTCAGTTCGTGGAGTATGTACATAAGCTCTACTAAAGACAAACCCACAAGAACCGTCTCCAGTTTGTGAGGGACCCCATGGAGCCAGTCTCTAGGAAACAGATAAATGCATGGAGGTTAAGTCCATTAATGGCTGTTAGCCAGGATGGGTAAGGAATGGTGTCCCTAGCCGATGTTCATCAGAGGGTGGAGATGGATGGCAGGAGCGAGATCATTTGATCATTACCTGTTAGCTTCACTCCCTCTGGGGCACCTGGCACTGGCCACTGTCGGTAGACAGGATACTGGGCTGGATGGACCTTTGGTTTGACCCAATATGGCTGTTCTTATGTTCTAAGCTAAATGAACCCAAAGTTATGGAGACATATATGAGTCAAGGAAGCCAGCAGAGTATCAAAAACCTGGAAAAATCTCTGGATGGGCTCAGGCGTTTGGTCACAAGCTGAGGTGGTTCAAAAGTTTTGGATTTTTTTTAAGCAGAATTTTTGTTATTGTTTCTTTAAACAATCAAACACAGCAAGCAGCAAATATTTGGCCACACAGTTCTGAAACCCCAAACCATGTTCAGGTTATGGCAGACTAATTTCAGCTTTTCAATTAAAAAAAACCACAACAAATTTTGAAGGAAAGCAGACATTGTCCGTGATTTTTTTCTGCTTTTTAAAAACCCCTAGTTTTCGATCCAGAAAAAGTTTTGACGGAAAATATTTGTCCAACCCTTTTAATGAGCTTTAGTGCCTTTTAGCACTAGCTGATGCTGAGAACCAGTGATACTTTGTAAAGAAGTTTTCTCAAAACTGGGTTTGTGCCAAGATGCGGAAGGTTTATTTTTCCCAGGGCCACGCGTGGGGGGAAGCAAGTGGGGCAATTTGTGCTGGGCCTTGCATGGGCCCCCACAAGAATATAGTATTGTATAGTATTGCAATTTTTTTTATGGAAGGGGCCCCCAAAATTGCTTTGCCCCAGGCCCCCTGAATCCTTTGGACGGCCCTGCCCCATGCAGACAGTGCCAGTAAAACTAGATGCCATTCCCTGGTCAGTCCGCCATGCTCCCTATCGGATCACAAAGAGCCTCAGCTCCCCCTGCCCCCAAGCTCTGTCTGTCTGCCTAGGGCCCTGTGTGGCAAGTCCCTGCCATGCCTGAGCCCTTGCTGATGACGGGATCTGACATCAACAGCTCAGTGTGGAGACCTGACCGGTGGAGAATGAGCAGTTTCTGTGGGTCTGGAAGGCAGGAGCGGAGCACGCCCTGTTGAAAATGCCCAAACCGTCCTATGCTAACCACCACTGCTACCCCGGCCCCTCCTACAAACACAGGGATACACGTCCCAGACATCGTCACCCCGATATCCCTACAGACACACCCTGACACAGAGCCTCCACACACATGGTATATGCACTGCCAGCCCATACCCCAACACACACACACACCCCGACACAGCGCCTCCACACACATGGTATATGCACTGCCAGCCCATACACCAACACACACACATCCTGACACAGCGCCTCCACACACATGGTATATGCACTGCCAGCCCATACCTCCCCCACACAAACACCCTGACACACGCACACACCCCAACACAGCGCCTCCACACACACGGTATGTGCACTGCCAGCCCATACCCCAACACACACACACACCCTGACACAGCGCCTCCACACACATGGTATATGCCCTGCCAGCCCATACCCCAACACACACACACACATCCTGACACAGCGCCTCCACACACATGGTATATGCACTGCCAGCCCATACCTCCCCCCACACACACCCTGACACACGCACACACCCCAACACAGCGCCTCCACACACACGGTATGTGCACTGCCAGCCCATACCCCAACATACACGCACACCCCGACACAGCTGTGATGTTATTGATATAATCTGGAACTTGCCCGTGTGACAGCAGACTCCATTTTGCTGTAATTTTCCACAGTAAGAACAGAGAGGTTCTTACACCTGGAAGAGCCTATAAAAGGCTGATGTCTCATCTCCATCTGGTCTTCAATCCTGCTTCCTACCTCTGGAGGGACTTTGCTACAAACTGAAGCTCTGCACAAAGGACTGAATGACCCATCCCAGCGGGGGATGTTCTCCAGAGACTTGATTTGAACCTGCAGTTTACTCCATCACTGCTACAAGCCTGAACTAAGAACTTTGCCATCACTGTATGGAATTGATTCCATTTAACCAATCCTAGCTCTCATCTCTACCTTTTTCCCTTTATGAATAAACCTTTAGATTTTAGATTCTAAAGGATTGGCAATAGCGTGATTTGTGGGTAAGATCTGCTGTGTATATTGCCCTGGGTCTGGGGCTTGGTCCTTTGGGATCGAGAGAACCATTTTCTTTTATTGGGGTGTTGGTTTTAACAACCATTCATCCCCAGGACGAGTGGGACTGGTGGTGATTCTGGGAGACTGGAGTGTCTAAGGAAATTGCTTGTGTGACTTGTGGTTAGCCAGTGGAGTGAAACCGAAGTCATTTTTGTCTGGCTGGTTTGGTTTGCCTTAAAGGTGGAAAAACCCCAGCCTGGGACTGTGACTGCCCTGTTTAAGCAATTGGTCCTGAATTGGCACTCTCAGTTGGGTCCCGCCAGAACCGCATCGTCACAACAGCGCCTCCACACACACGGTATGTGCACTGCCAGCCCATACCTCCCACACACACACACCCCGACACAGCACCTCCACACACGCAGTATGTGCACTGCCAGCCCATTCCCAAACACACACATACACACTCCAACACAGCGACTCCAACACGTGGTATGTGCACTGCCAGTCCATACCCCGACACACATGCACACACCCAGACACAGCGACTTCAACACACGGTATGTGCACTGCCACCCCATATCCCTACACACATGCACATCCCGACACAGCGCCTCTACAAAAACGGTAAGTGCACTGCCAGCCCATACACCAACACACATCCTGACACAGCACCTCCACACACACAGTATGTGCACTGCCAGCCCATACCCCGACATACATACACATACTCCAACACAGCACCTCCACACAAGCGGTATATGCACTGCCACCCCACACCCCGACACACACACACAAACCCCAACACAGCGCCTCCACATACATAGTATGTGTATTTCTAGCCCATACCCCGACACACACACACACACCCCGACACAGCACCTCCACATACATGGTATGTGCACTGCCAGCCCAAAACCTGACACACATGCACACCCCGACATAGCGACTTCACACACACGGTATGTGTACTGCCAGCCCATACACCAACACATACACACACCCCAACACAGCGCCTCCACACACATGGTATGTGTATTTCCAGCCCATACCCCAACACAGATGCACACTCGGACACAGCACCTCCACACACACGGTATATGCACTGCCAGCGCACATCTTGATACTGCGCCTTCACACACAGGGTATGTGCACTGCCAGCTCATACCCTGACACACATGCACACCCCGACATAGCAACTCCACACACACGGTATGTGTACTGCCAGCCCATACACCAACACACACCTCGACACCCCCCCCCCCCGACACAGCAGCTCTGCACACATGGTATAGACTCATAGACTCATAGACTCTAGGACTGGAAGGGACTTCGAGAGGTCATCGAGTCCAGTCCCCTGCCCTCATGGCAGGACCAAATACTGTCTAGACCATCCCTGATAGACATTTATCTAACCTACTCTTAAATATCTCCAGAGATGGAGATTTCACAACTTTCCTAGGCAATTTATTCCAGTGTTTAACTACCCTGACAGTTAGGAACTTTTTCCTAATGTCCAACCTAAATCTCCCTTGCTGCACTTTAAGCCCATTGCTTCTTGTTCTATCATTGGAGGCTAAGGTGAACAAGTTTTCTCCCTCCTCCTGATGACACCTTTTTAGATACCTGAAAACTGCTATCATGTCCCCTCTCAGTCTTCTCTTTTCCAAACTAAACAAACCCAATTCCTTCAGCCTTCCTTCATAGGTCATGTTCTCAAGACCTTTAATCATTCTTGTTGCTCTTCTCTGGACCCTCTCCAATTTCTCCACATCTTTCTTGAAATGCGCTGCCCACAACTGGACACAAGACTCCAGTTGAGGCCTAACCAGCGCAGAGTAGAGCGGAAGAATGACTTCTCGGGTCTTGTTTACAACACATCTGTTAATGCATCACAGAATCACGTTTGCTTTTTTTGCAACAGTATCACACTGTTGACTCATATTAAGCTTGTGGTCCACTATGACCCCTAGATCTCTTTCTGCCATACTCCTTCCTAGACAGTCTCTTCCCATTCTGTATGTGTGAAACTGATTGTTCCCTCCTAAGTGGAGCACTTTGCATTTATCTTTATTGAACTTCATCCGGTTTACCTCAGACCATTTCTCCAATTTGTCCAGATCATTTTGAATTTTGACCCTGTCCTCCAAAGCAGTTGCAATCCCTCCCAGTTTGGTATCGTCTGCAAACTTAATAAGCGTACTTTCTATGCCAACATCTAAATCGTTGATGAAGATATTGAACAGAGCCGGTCCCAAAACAGACCCCTGTGGAACCCCACTTGTTATACCTTTCCAGCAGGATTGGGAGCCATTAAGAACTACTCTCTGAGTACGGTTATCCAGCCAGTTATGCACCCACCTTATAGTAGCCCCATCTAAATTGTACTTTCCTAGTTTATCTATAAGAATATCATGCGAGACCGTATCAAATGCCTTACTAAAGTCTAGGCATATCACATCCACCACTTCTCCCTTATCCACAAGGCTCGTTATCCTATCAAAGAATGCTATCAGATTAGTTTGACACAATTTGTTCTTTACAAATCCATGCTGGCTATTCCCTATCACCTTACCACCTTCCAAGTGTTTGCAGATGATTTCTTTAATTACTTGCTCCATTATCTGTATGTGTATTTCCAGCCCATACCCCAACACAGATGCACACCCGGACACAGCACCTCTACACACACGGTATATGCACTGCCAGGGCACATCTTGACGCATACACACACATACACACACCGACACAGCGCCTCCATACACGGTATATGCACTGCCAGCCCATATCCCAACACACACACACAATGACACAGCACCTCCACACACATGGTCTGTGCACTGCCAGCTCACACCCTGACACACGCACATCCCGACATAGTGACTCCACACACAGTATGTGCACTGCCAGCCCAAAACCTAAGAGTCTCTGGATTAAGTTTAGAAGTGTGAGCAAAAAGGGTAATGTCTTGGTGGGAGTCTGCTATAGACCACCAGACCAGGGGGATGAGGTTCCGGCAACTAACATCAGTTACTAGATCGCAGGCCCTGGTTCTCATGGGAGACTTTAATCACCCCGATATCTGCTGGGAGAGCAATACAGCAATGCACAGACAATCCAGGAAGTTTTTGGAAAGTGTAGGGGACAATTTCCTGGTGCAAGTGCTGGAGGAACCAACTAGGGGCAGAGCTCTTCTTGACCTGCTGCTCACAAATAGGGAAGAGTTAGTAGGGGAAGCAAAAGTGGATGGGAACCTGGAAGGCAGTGACCACGAGATGGTCGAGTTCAGGATCCCGACACAAGGAAGAAAGGAGAGCAGCAGAATACAGACCCTGAACTTCAGAAAAGCAGACTGACTCCCTCAGGGAACTGATGGGCAGGATTCCCTGGGAGAATAACATGAGGGGGCAAGGAGTCCAGGAGAGCTGGCTGTATTTTAAAGAATCCTTACTGAGGTTACAGGAAAAAAACATCCTGATTTGTGGAAAGAATAGTAAATATGGCAGGTGATCAGCTTGGCTTAACAGTGAAATCCTTGCTGATCTTAAACGCAAAAAAGAAGCTTACAAGAAGTGGAAGATTGGACAAATGATCAGGGAGGAGTATAAAAATATTGCTCAGGTTGCAGGAGTGAAATCAGGAGGCCAAATCACACTTGGAGTTGCAGCTAGCAAGAGATGTTAAGAGTAACAAGAAGGGTTTCTTCAGGTATGCTAGCAACAAGAAGAAAGTCAAGGAAAGTGTGGGCCCCTTACTGAATGGGGGAGGCAACCTAGTGACAGAGGATGTGGAAAAAGCTAATGTACTCAATGATTTTTTTGCCTCTGTCTTCTTAAACAAGGTCAGCTCCCAGACTGCTGCACAGGGCAGCACAGCATGGGGAGGAGGTGACCAGCCCTCTGTGGAGAAAGAAGTGGTTCGGGACTATTTAGAAAAGCTGGACGAGCACAAGTCCATGGGGCTGGATGCGCTGCATCCGAGGGTGCTAAAGGAGTTGGCGGGTGTGATTGCAGAGCCATTGGCCGTTATCTTTGAAAACTCATGGCGAACAGGGGAGGTCCCGGATGACTGGAAAAAGGCTACTGTAGTGCCCATCTTTAAAAAAGGGAAGAAGGAGGATCTGGGGAACTACAGGCTAGTCAGCCTCACCTCAGCCCCTGGAAAAATCATGGAGCAGATCCTCAAGGAATCAGTTCTGAAGTCAGGGCCACCCAGAGGATTCAGAGGGCCTGGGGTCTTCGGCGGCAGGAGGCCCTCACTTCGATGGTACTTCGGTGGCGGGGGGGGTCCTTCCGATCTGGGACCTGCTGCCAAAGTGCCCTGAAGACCCTCGGTGGGGGTCCCCTGCTGCCGAATTACCGCCAAAGCGGGACCCGTCGCTAAGGAGTGGTAATTCAGTGGTGGGGGGGCCACAGCGCCTACACACACACGGTATGTGCACTGCCAGCCCATACCCCGACACACACACAAATTGCCCCACTTGCCCCCCCCCCCCGCCCCCGGGCAGCCCTGTCTGAAGCACTTAGAGAAGAGGAAAGTGATCAGGAACAGTCAGCATGGATTCACCAAGGGCAAGTCATGCATGACTAACCTAATTGCCTTCTATGAGGAGATAACTGGGTCTGTGGATGAGGGGAAAGCAGTGGATGTGTTATTCCTTGACTTTAGCAAAGCTTTTGATACAGTCTCCCACAGTATTCTTGCCAGCAAGTTAAAGAAGTATGGGCTGGATGAATGGACTATAAGGTGATTAGAAAGCTGGCTAGATCGTCAGGCTCAACGGGTAGTGATCAAAGGCTCCATGTCTAGTTGGCAGCCGGTTTCAAGCGGAGAGCCTCAAGGGTCAGTCCTGGGGCCGGTTTTGTTCAATATCTTCATGAATGATTTGGAGGATGGCATGGATTGCACTCTCAGCAAGTCTGCAGATGACACTAAACTGGGAGGAGTGGTAGATATGCTGGAGGGTAGGGGTAGGATACAGAGGGACCGAGACAAATTAAAGGACTGGGCCAAGAGAAACCTGATGAGGTTCAACAAGGACAAGTGCAGAGTCCTGCACTTAGGACGGAAGAATCCCATTCACTGCTACAGACTAGGGACCGAATGGCTAGGAAGCAGTTCTGCAGAAAAGGACCTAGGGGTTACAGTGGATGAGAAGCTGGATATGAATCAACAGTGTGCCCTTGTTGCCAAGAAGGTTAACTAACAGCATTTTAGGCTGTATAAGTAGAGGCATTGCCAGCAGATTGAGGGACGTGACTGTGCCCCTCTGTTCGACATTGGTGAGGCCTCATCTGGAGTATTGTGTACAGTTTTGGGCCCCACACTACAAGAAGGATGTGGAAAAATTGGAAAGAGTCCTGCGGAGGCAACAAAATTGATTAGGGGGCTGGAACACATGACTTATGAGGAGAGGCTGAAGGAACTGGGCTTGTTTAGTCTGCAGAAGACAAGAGTGAGGGGGGATTTGATAGCTGCTTTCAACTACCTGAAAGGGGGTTTCAAAGAGGATGGAGCTCGGCTGTTCTCAGTGGTGGCAGATGACAGAACAAGGAGCAATGGTCTCAAGTTGCAGTGGGGGAGGTTTAGGTTGGATATTAGGAAACACTATTTCCCTAGGAGGGTGATGAAGCACTGGAATGGGTTCCCTAGGGAGGTGATGGAATCTCCTTCCTTGAGGTTTTTAAGGTCAGGCTTGACAGAGCCCTGGCTGGGATGATTTAATTGGGGTTGGTCCTGCTTCGAGCAGGGAGTTGGACTAGACACCTCCTGAGGTCCCTTCCAACTCTGGTATTCTATGATTCTATGATACCCCAATACACACGTACACACCCTGACACAGCACCTCCACACACACGGTATGTGCACTACCAGTCCATACCCTGACACACACGGACACCCTGACACACACCCAGATGGGCTGCTCTGCACTGGCTGCCTCATAACCTGGCTGTCACCATCGTTTAATACTTTTCCGAACGTTCAGGACATAAATACCCCCCTGTGCTCACAGTGACTCGGGGGGTCCCGCACTCACCCTGCTGGCAGGTGGGTGTCTCACTCCAGACAGCCTGGCTCCCATTTCTGACACATACGATCACAGGCGGTGACGGCCGATACCCCGCAGGGCAGCTCAGCGTCACCAATTCACCTGGGGCGTAGAACTGCGTCTTGGGGGCAAACTGCAATCTGGAGTCCCAGGTTCTGGGTATCTCACATTTTCCTTTAGGTAAAGGAGAGCAGAGCACTGGGGGTCGCTGGAACCAGGCAGACTCCACTGGGTATTATGGGCCGACCCTGAACCATCCTGGGTGCCCACAAGAGCTGGGGGGGGGAGGGCTGCAAGGATCAGCCCCTCTCAGGATCAGGCCCCACGTGCTCAGGTACATTTACTCCGTGCGCACGCTCAGGGCCGCCGTGGGGAGGGCGAGTGCAGACCAGCCAGCCCCACTGGGCCGTGGGGAGAACAGTGTTCCTGGTCTCTGCTGCTCCTGCACGGTGAGCAAGGCCAGGAGCCGGGATCAGATCCACGCGCCTGCCCCCCTGGGGACACCGTGGGTGGGAAGCTGCTCATTGCAGAAGGACTCTCCCCATGGCCTCTCAGCAGCCTGGATGGAGCCCTCCCCTGCCAGACGGCGCCCGGCCAGCCCCAGGGCCGGCTCCCTGCACTCACTGACACACTTGTGTGCACCCAAATCCCACTCGAAGCGTCCCGACTCCGTCTCTCTGCACGTCACACTGAACGAGTTCTGCTGGAACTGCTGACGACAGGTCACCCGACCCTCAGCCCCGACGCCAAACTCCGTCTGTGCAAGGTCAAAATCCACCTGCCTCACCCAGTCATTGCACATCCCTGTGAAAGAAACAGGAGAGCGGCCATGGGGGCACGTCTGCCCTGCGGTCTGACAGCCCCTGGCTCTGGGGAGCCAGCCCCAAGGTCATGCAGATGCTGGGGCCGGCCCAGCATATAATGGCCCTATGACCATGGGAAAGGCTTGGGGAGTGAGTCTGGGGCAGGGAGGGGACCGCGTGTCTGGGAGGCCCGTGCCTGGCTGCTCTCAGAAGCGGTGCTGGAAGAACCAGCCTGAGAAATGCTGAGATCAGTTCCCATGCCTCAGAGCTTCGCTCCTCGCAGAGCTGCCCAGCAGTGCCCGGCTGAGACTCCTGCCAGGCCATGGCCACAGCCACCAGCAGCCGCCTCAGGGCCTGGTGGGAGCCGTGTGCACTGGGGGGGAGCCTGTGTTTGTGGGAGGGCCCACGGTGACAGCCATGTGCGAGGTTTCTCGGCAGGCTGAGGGAGGGGGTCTCCCTTTCTCTGCCCATTGTCATGGCCTCCCAGAACTGCCACCCCCAGGTCTCCTACCCCTGGCATCACACCGCTGGTCTCCAGTGGCTGGTTATCACCGGCTCGGTTTCCCTGGCCACTTCCTGCCCTTAACTGGCTGCAGCCCCATGCCTGGGCTGGCTGGGGAGGTTTGGCCCCATGCCCGGGGGGTGGGCACGGGGGCTGTATCAGTCTCCGAACACTCACTGAGGCACTTGACTCCACTGATATCCCAGACTGCCCCACGGTCCTTCAGCGCTGTGCAGTTTGCAGGGAACGGGCCGGATTCAGGCTCCTCGGCGCACGTCACCAGCACCGTGTCGTTCACCCGAACCTCCGTCTGCTCGGGGGGAAATGTCACCTTCGTGGTCCAGGCTCCCTCCCTCCTGCACGTGCCTGTGACGGGGGGAACGAGAGGCTGAGACCTGGCTGGAGATGGAGCCTGGTCACCACCTTAGCACCTCCGCGGCCTGCTCAGAGACTGAGGAAATGTCCTGGGAATGGTCCAAGCAGCAGCACCTGCTCCCAGTGCCCCCGGAGGTGCAGAGAGGGCAGGTTAGGGGCACTGGTCAGGTTAGAGAAGGGGCCCAGCACCCAGAGGCGACAGAGCCCAGTGGGGGGGGATCCTCAGCAGTTCCCTGTGGGAGCTCCAGGGGCAGGTTGTTTCCTGGCTCCCTGGCCCCAAATTGGTGCTGAACAGGGCGGGATTCCTCCCTCTCACTGACCCGCCCGGCTCCAGCTGCACCCGCAGGTCCCTGCCCCAAGAGCTGCCACCCAGACAGGTAGGGGAGGGGATGGGAATCACCCAAGCCAGGTGAGCACATGGAGCAGACAGCAGCACCCAGTTCAGTGGGCACTTGTTCCTATCAAGGGTCCCCTTCTGTTAGCTGCCAGGGGCAAACCCTGCCCTGCCCATCCTCATCACCTACTCGAGGCTGCAGGGGTAAATCAGGGCAGGATTCACCCATCTCTGTCTGCGTCTCTCTGGCCTGGAGGTCTCCATGCACAGAGCTCCCTGCCCTGCACAGGAGAAGAGGGTCCCTCCCCGCCCCGCACCCTTCAGAAGGGGAGGAGGAGTGAGCTCCGGGTGGGCAGGGAGCAGAGAGTGGCTGGGCCTGCCCTGGGTGGGGACAGCCCAGGGGCAGGGTGGGTGCACAGCACCCCCAGCAGCCCTGCGGAGTTGCCAGCTGTGGGGCAGAAGAACCTGGGGGCTGCCTTGCCCAAGGGAAGTCCAAGTCGTGTGGGTCCTTGGAGTTGCGCTGCCAAGCAGGAGAAGGGAGCCCCAGGGCTGGCACAGGGCCTGCTGTCAGTCACACTACCCCAGGCACACACTGAGCAAACCTGTGGGGATGCCAGTGGCAGGAGGCTGTGGGGGACCCCAGAGCTGGGGAAAATTGGCAGCAACAAGAGATCCTAAAACTTCACACGAAAAAATAACATGGCAGAGTCCAAGGGTAATCCCGACAAACCCATACGCTGGCAGGCAGGGTCAAACGAGGGACCTCTAAAGCTTGGTGCATACGCCTCTACTGCATCTCATGCATCCGACGAAGTGGGTATTCACCCACGAAAGCTCATGCTCAAATACGTCTGTTAGTCTATAAGGTGACACAGGATTCTTTGCTGCTTTTACAGATCCAGACTAACACGGTGACCCCTCTGATACTTGAAGCCGCTACTGTGTGAGCTAAAAGCCAACTGGCTGTAGAGCAAACTCATTAAGCTCTCACTCTCTAAGGCCTGGTCTACACTACGAGTTTATCTTGAATTTAGCAGCATCAAACCAAATTAATGCTGCACCCGTCCACACAACTAAGCCCTTTATTCCGGTATAAAGAGCTCTTAATATCGATATCTGTACTCCTCCCCGACGAGAAGAGTAGCGCTGAAATCGGTATTGCCATGTTGGATTACGGTTAGTGTGGTCGCAATTCGATGGTTTTGGCCTCCGGGCGGTATCCCACAGTGCACCATTGTGACCACTCTGGAAAGCCATCTGAACTCAGATGCACTGGCCAGGTACAGGAAAAGCCCCGCAAACTTTTGAATTTCATTTCCTGTTTGGCCAGCCTGGAGAGCTCACCAGCACAGGTGACCACGCAGAGCTCATCAGCACAGGTAACAATGCAGTCTCCTGAGAATAGAAAAAGAGCTCCAGCATGGACCGCACGGGAGGTACTGGATGTGATCGCTGTACGGGGAGAGGATTCCGTGTTAACAGAACTCCGTTCCAAAAGACGAAATGAAAAAACATTTGAAAAAATTTCCAAGGCCATGATGGAGAGACCACGCCAGGGACTCCGTGCAATGCAGAGTGAAAGTTAAGGAGCTCAGACAAGCCTACCAGAAAACCAAAGAAGCAAACGGAAGGTCCGGGGCAGGGCCGAAAACATGTCGCTTCTACGCTGAGCTGCATGCAATTCTCGGGGGGTCCGCCACCACTACCCCCCCTTTGTCCGTGGATTCCGAGATGGGGGTGGTGTCTCATAGACTCATAGACTCTAGGACTGGAAGGGACTTCGAGAGGTCATCGAGTCCAGTCCCCTGCCCTCATGGCAGGACCAAATACTGTCTAGACCATCCCTGATAGACATTTATCTAACCTACTCTTAAATATCTCCAGCGATGGAGATTCCACAACTTCCCTAGGCAATCTATTCCAGTGTCCAACTACCCTGACAGTTAGGAACTTTTTCCTAATGTCCAACCTAAATCTCCCTTGCTGCAGTTTAAGCCCATTGCTTCTTGTTCTATCATTGGAGGCTAAGGTGAACAAGTTTTCTCCCTCCTCCTGATGACACCCTTTTATATACCTGAGTAGATACCGGAGTCCCCGGGCGATGCTCTGGAACTGCTCCCCACAAAGCCAGGCAGGACTTTAGGGAGCCTCCTCTCCCTTGGAGCAGACTTGTTCAGGGCAAGAAGCTCACACGGCTTCACCTCCTGGGTCTCTCCTTGGAGCATTCAGCATCCTCTGCCCCTCCGTGCGCTTCCCACAGCGAGCCCGCCTCAGTGGGGTCCTGGGGAAGCCACCGGGTCCTGCACCCCCACTTTGCAGTCAGACATGACTCTCAGCCAGCCAGTAAAACAGAGGTTTATTCGATGTCAGGAACAGGGTCTAAAACAGAGCTTGTAGGTACAGCGAACTGGACCCCTCGGCCGGGTCCATTCTGGGGGCAGTGAACCAGACCCCCCACGTCTGCCCTCCACTCCTCGACCTCCGCCAGCTCCAGACTAACAACCCCTCCCAGCCCCTCCTCTCTGCTCAGCTCCTTTCCCCGGGCCAGGAGGTCACCTGATCCCTTTGTCTCCAACACCTTCAGCTGGCACCTTTGCAGGGGAGGGGCCCAGGCCATCAGTTGCTAGGAGACAGAGTGTCAGGCATTTAGGTGCACTGGCCCTTTGCTCTGCCAGATATTTAAGAACTGCCATGGGGACACTGAGGCACCAACATAGTATTCAGAAGAAACATTAAGAACATTCCTAGTTCGTCACAGGTGGTAATCTCAGCCATGGCTGAGGATTCTGCGGATGGGGAAGATGAGGAGGAGGAAGAGGAGGATGAGCTTGTAGAGAGCACACAGCACTCCGCTCTCCCCAACAGCCACGAGCTTTTTCTCAGCCTGACGGAATTACCCTCCCAGCCCTCCCAAGTCACTATCCCACACAGTGAAGCCATGGAAGGGACCTCTGGTGAGTGTACCTTTGTAAATATAAAATATGGTTTAAAAGCAAGCGTTTTTTAATGATTGATTTGCCCTGAGGACTTGGGATGCATTCGCGGCCAGTACAGTTATTGGAAAAGTCTGTTAAGATGTCTGGGGATGGAGCGGAAATCCTCCAGGGACATCTCCATGAAGCTCTCCTGGAGGTACTCCAAAAGCCTTTGCAGAAGGTTTCTGGGCAGGGCAGCCTTATTCTGTCCTCCATAGTAGGACACTTGACCACGCCATGCATGTAGCAAGTAATCTGGTATCATTGCATGACAAAGCCTAACTGCATATGGTCCCAGTGTTTGCTGGCATTCAAGCAACATCCGTTCTTTATCTCGCTGTGTTATCCTCAGGAGAGTGATATCGTTCATGGTAACCTGGTTGAAATTCGGGAATTTAATTAAGGGGACAGAGGTGGCCGTTCCTACTGGGCTGTTTGCCTGTGGCTGAAAATTAATCCTTCCCTGCAGTTAGCCAAGCGGGGGGGAGGGAGGAGGAAGAGGGATTGGTGCTGAGCTTTTTCGCGTTTGGCTAGCAGCAATCTTCCCTGATACCAGCCACGTGGTGGTGTGGGGGAGGGAGGGTAAAGCAATCATCCTAGAGAATTGAATGTGGGGGGGGGTGATGGTTAGTTTGGTTTCTGCTGCAGCATGTTAACAGGAAAGCAGCAGCACTCAATGGGCTTTGCTTGGTGTGTGGGAAAGGAGGGTGTGATGCAGTAGGGACTGTCTGTGTGGGGAGTGGGAGAGCAGGGGAGGACTTTAGGGGATGGACGATGCCAGGGCCTGTAACCTGAGCTAGGTAAGGGAGGGGAAAGGTCAACACCTTTGCCCGGGAAGGGGGGACAAAGGAAGGGAGTGGCAGGAGGGAAGCAGTTGGAGTTTGGACTTGGGGCTGTGTGGGCGGAATTCAGGGTATCCTAGCTAGGATCCAAGCACCCTGAAAGCCCAGAGGGACTCGGTGGAGGGGTCCTGACTGTGCCTGCAAGCTCTGCTGTAGCCTGTGTTCCTGTTGTCCTATAAACCTTCTGTTTTACTGGCTGGCTGAGAGTCACTGTGGGTCCCAGGAAGAGGGGTGCAGGGCTGGACTCCCCCACACTCCATGACAGAGGGTGCTGGTTTCATGGAGGCTGCAGAAGCCGAAAGACAATGGCTTACCACGGCCACATGCAAGCCAAATTCTGTTGCCTGGACCTGCGTCTGTGAGATCTCTAACACCAGAGCCGCAGGCACTCAATATTAAGATGCAAAATGCGACCTTGTAGTGAAATCACATGTGCTATGTAAGATGAATAATGTTGTTCTCTGTGAAAGAGTATAAGCATTGTTCTGTAAAATGTATCTTTTTAAATTCTTCTCTCCCTTTTTTCCCTTCCTCGTGCAGCTGCAAATTTTTCAAGCCTCCCTACTCCATCCCGAAGGCTATCTCAGAAAAGACAGCAGAAAAAAAAAGACGCGAGACAAAATATTCTTGGAAATCGTGGAAGTGACCCGCAATGAAAGAGCTCATCTGAATGAGTGGAAGGACGCGGTATCAAAGTACAGGAAAGATGGCAGTGAACGTGAGGACAGGAGGGACCAGCGTGAGGACAGGAGGGACGCTCGAGATGAGAGGTGTAGGCAGGAAGATCAGCGGTGGCGGGATGCAACTCCGGGGCTGCTGCGTGATCAAACTGACATGCTCCGGCATATGGTGGAGCTTCAGGAACAGCAGCAGGGTCACAGAGTGTAACCACCCTCACCACTCACCATGTTCCATAGCCTCCTCACCCAGATGTGTAAGAACGCGGTGGGGGAGGCTCCGTCAGAGGTGGCTCTAGGTATTTTGCCGCCCCAAGCATGGCAGGCAGGCTGCCTTCGGTGGCTTGCCTGCGGGAGGTCCCCGGTCCCGTGGATTTGGCAGCATGCCTGCGGGAGGTCCGCTGAAGCCGTGGGACTAGAGGACCCTTCTCAGGCAACCTGCTGAAGGTAGCCTGCCTGCCACCCTCACGGCGACCGGCAGAGCACGCCCCGTGGCTTGCCGCCCCAGGCTCGCGCTTGGCGTGCTGGTGCCTGGAGCTGCCCCTGGGCTCCGTGCACCCACCCACTCCACCCCAGTGGACAGCCTAAGCAAAAGGCTGTCATTATTTTGAACTTCTAAGTGGCCTTTTCCTTCCCTCCTATCCTTCTCCCACACCCCACCCGGGCTACCCTGTCAGTTCTCTCCCTCTTTTTATAATCAGTTAATAAAGAATACATGGTTTTTAAATGATAGTGACTTTATTTCCTTAGAAAGCAAGCTTTGATCAAAGCAGAGGGTCAGTTGCTTACAGGGAATGAGTTAAGCAAGGGGGCAGGTTTTTATCAAGGAGAAACAAACACAACAGTCACACTGTACCCTCGCCGTCATGAAACTGGTTTTCAAAGCTTCTCTGATGTGCAGCACTTCCTGGTGTGCTCTTCTAATCGCCCTGGTGTCTGGCTGCGCGTAATCAGCGGCCAGGCAATTTGCTTCAGCCTCCCACCTCACCATAAAGGTCTCCCCCTTACTCTCACAGAGATTGTGGAGCACACAGCAAGCAGCAATAATAATGGGGACATTGGTTTGGCTGAGGTCTGAGCGAGTCAGTAACGTGCACCAGAGCGTCTTTAAACAGCCAAATGCACATTCTATCACCATCCTGCACTTGCTCAGCCTGTAGTTGAACAGCTCCTGACTACTTTCCAGGCTGCCTGTGTATGGCTTCATGAGCCATGGCATCAAGGTGTAGGCTGGGTCCCCCAGGATAACGACAGGCATTTCAGCATCCCCAACTGTTATTCCCTTGCTGCAGCCGTTTAAACAGAGTAGCGTTCCTGAAGACATGAGCGTCATGAACCCTTCCTGGCATCCCACATGGATGTTGGTGAAACGTCCCTTGTGATCCACCAGTGCTTGCAGCACCACTGAAAAGTACCCCTTGCGGTTTATGTACTGGGTGCCCTGGTGCTCCTGTGCCAAGAAAGGGATATGGGTTCCATCTATCACCCCCCCCCACAGTTAGGGAATCCCATTGCAGCAAAGCCATCCACTATGACCTGCATGTGTCCCAGAGTCACAACCTTTTGTAGTAGCAGCTCAGTGATTGCTTTGGTTACTTGCATCACAGCAGCCCCCACAGTAGATCTGCCCACTCCAAATTGGTTCCCAACTGACCGGTAGCTGTCTGGCATTGCAAGCTTCCACAGGGCTATCGCCACTCGCTTCTCAGCTGTGCGGGCTGCTCTCATCTTGGTATTCTGGCGTTTCAGGGCAGGGGAAAGCAAGTCACAAAGTTCCATGAAAGTGCTCTTATGCATGCGAACGTTTCGCAGCCACTGGGAATTGTCCCATACCTGTAACACTGTGCGGTCCCACCAGTCTGTGCTTGTTTCCTGGGCCCAAAATCGGTGTTCAAAGGCTAGAATCTGCCCCATTACCAGCAGGATCTCCAAAGCGCAGGGGCCCATGGTTTGAGAGAATTCTGTGTCCATATTCTCATCACTCTTGTCGCCGCGCTGCCATAGCCGCTTCCTCCTCGCCTGGTTTTGCAGGTCCTGGTTCAGCACAGACTGCACGATAATGCATGAGGTGTTTAAAACATCCATGATTGCTGTCTTGAGCTGAGCAGGGTCCATGCTTGCCATGGTATGGCATCTGCACAGTTCACCCGGGAAAAAAGGAGCGAAACGATTGTCTGCAGTTGCTTTCACGGAGGGAGGGATGAGGCTGTACCCAGAACCACCTGCGACAATGTTTTTTGCCCCATCAGGCATTGAGATCTCAACCCAGAATTCCAGTGGGCGGGGGAGACTGCGGGAACTATTGGATAGCTATGGGATAGCTACCCACAGTGCAATGCTCCGGAAATCGACGCTAGCCTCACTACATGGATGCACACCACTGAATTAATGTGCTTAGTGTGGCCATGTGCACTCGACTTTAAACAATCTGTTTCCAAAAATCGGTTTCTGTAAAATCAGAATAATCCCGTAGTGTAGATGCCCTAAATGGTCTCTGTGACGGTGCTGCCTGTGGGAGCCAGTTGAGGTCACTCAATTAGAGTGAACTGCAGACAGAATGGGGAAGATAAACCCCAAAAGCTGGTGGTTGTTCCAATACTTAGATTTACCAAGCTGGAAAAGAACAGCTTCTATAGTACCTCACTGGTTACTTAGAAGTTTAAACACCACAGTTCCCTTAAAGTGCCCAGCCTCAGGCCTCCGTCCAGACACACACGTCAGATATGATGATGATTCCTGAATATCTTATCTCATCATATAAATGAAAAGGTTCTTCCAATCCTAAAGGATCAGCCACACACCCAGGTCCAATTATAACTTAGATCTGACTCAAAATACACTCTTATATAGCCAATTCTTATTAACTAAACTAAAATTTATTAAAAAAGAAAAGCGAGAGAGTGTTGGTTAAAAGATCCACATACATACAGACTTGAATTCAATTTGTGAAGTTAGATACATATGAGAGATGAGCTTGTAGTTGCCAAAAGTCCTTTTAGAAATAGTCCATAGGTTATAGTCTAATGTCCATATCAGCGTGGCTCCAGTCAGTGACTGGGGATCTCAATCCTTGTGGCTTAAGGTTTTCCCCTCTTGAAACCCAAAGCAGATCTGACATGAAGCAGGATCGTGTCCCAGGTTCTTATACATTTCCAGCAGCCTTTCGGCCTGAGAAAACAATAGGCTTAATTCTCCTTCCAAACATCCTGGCAATTAGCACAGGGTAATTCATCCATTAAACAGTTCAGACACAGGTTACCACAACCTTCAGAGAGACATAGAGACAATAATACTATTTCACTCAAGTATCTTCCTAAATGCTAATATTCCTTTTTGATCTTTGAATTAAAGCTATAGCAACAGACAAGACTTGTTTGCTTACATCACAAGACCTGAGCAAACATCCACCCTTCTACCTCTCCCAATGCAGACTTGCATTTCAAAGCTCTGCTCATTAACAGATCTTCGGAACCAGTCTCTACAGTTCACCCATGGGTCAGGTCAGTCTGGGAGGTAATTAACTCTTTCTGGCCCTGTCACCTTTCAATGAGATGTTATATCACACTCAGAACGTCACAGTCTCAGTGCCACAAGATGGAACAGACTCCACCCCCAGGAAGTGTGTGGGTTACACAAGGCAAGTCTGCGTGTTAGCAGATCCCCTGCCTCCGCCCCTGCCTCTTTCTGAGCCCCAGCCCCTGATCTGCTGAGCACAGGAACAGGGTCATCGGGGGGAACCACAAGGAGACGAAGGCGTTGCAACGCTGAGTGTCACTGCACTTCACTTTTAGGTGCCTAGAAAACTACAGGAACATCCTGGGATCTACAGAGCAGAGTGCGGCACCTGGGCTCCCCGTACAGGGACTGGGCAGAGACAGGTGCCCATGACTGCAATCATGAGCCCCACCCCCTCACAAAGAGGTGTCTCAGGCCTGGTTTAGGTCCCGTGAGCTGTCAGCTGGGGGCACAGTGACTGCATCGTGCGGGCAGTTGTAACACGCATGTATGCAAATCCTGCACGTCTATTTCCATACACTGCTGTGCACAGGCTGTTCTGAAACGTGGTCGTGGAACTTTATGGAATTTTTGAAATGGCACCTTCATTTCTACTGGCTTCATCTTCCTTCTTCTCCAGCCTGCTCTGTGCCGGCCCCCGAGGAATGTGCAACTGCCTTTGCTAATGAAGCTAGCAGGACTTGCGCTGTCCTTCCCTCTGCTAGTGGTGCCCGGAGTGTGGTGTCTCTTGTCTCTGATATTTGAGCAAGGTTTTGGGGGGTAATATTACTGCACTAGGACCTTGGGGAGGTCTGCCAGCAGGAGCTAGTATAGTGATGGGTGCTATAGAAAAAAGGCAGAGAGAACCTCTTCTGACACCACTGCTATAATAATGCAGGTGTGTTCAGATCTCAGCCCTCGGCTTTCTCATTTCTCTGAGCCCTGTGGTTCACTGGGGTGTTGGACAGGTGTTCTGTAGATCTGTGCAGAACTGGTGGGAAGCTGAAAAGACCCAGCAGGGAACTGAACAGAGAGGGGCCCTGTCATAAACATATAGCTAAGGGTAACATAAAATCCCTCCTTATCCTGTAAAGGGTTCATCCCTCCTTTACATGTAAAGGGTTAAGAAGTTCAAATAACCTGGTTGGCACCTAACCAAAAGGACCAATAAGGGGAGAAAATACTTTCAAATCTGTGGGGGAAGGTTTTTGTTTTGTGTTCCTTTGTTCTCTCCGGGTCAGAGAGGAACCAGGGCAGGGAAAATACATCTCCCAAAGCCATATCTGAACTAAGCATCTAATATTACAGAAATAGTAAGTAATAGCAAAAAATGTATTAGATTAGCTTTTGTTATAATAATAGGAGATATACCTATCTCTTAGAACTGGAAGGGACCTTGAAAGGTCATTGGGTCCAGCCCCCTGCCTTCACTACTAGGACCAAGTACTGATTTTTGCCCCAGACCCCTAAGTGGCCCCCTCAAGGATTGAACTCACAACCCTGGGTTTAGCAGACCAGTGCTCAAACCACAGAGACATCCCTCCCCCTTGTTGTAGCTCATTAGTTTTCCCTGTGCTAAGAGGGAGGTTTATCCCTGTTTTTGTAACTTTAAAGTTTTGCCTAGAGGGGAAATCCTCTGTGTTTTCAATCTGATTACCCTGTAAATTACCTTCCATCCTGATTTTACAGAGGAGCATCTTTTACTTTTTCTTTATAATAAAGTTGTTTTTTTAAGAATCTGATTGGGGTTTTGTGTCCTAAAAACCCAAGGGGCTGGTCTGTGCTCACCTTGGTCACTCTCAGGCCTCCCCAGCAAAGGGGGTGAAGGAGCTTAGGGAGATGTTTTGGGGAAACAGGAGCTCCAAGTGGTCCTTTTTCTGAATCTTTGTCTAACTCACTTGGTGGTGGCAGTGATACCGTCCAAGGACAAAGAAGGATTTGTGCCTTGGGGAAGTTTTTAACCTAAGCTGGTAAAATAAGCTCAGGGGGTCTTCATGCAGGTCCCCACATCTGTACCCCAGAGTTCAGAGTGTGTGTGGGGGGAGAACCCTGGCAGGCCCAGAGTGAATTCTCTGGACATAGCCAGCTGGCAACCTAAGGGGCAGGAGCCTGTGGATGGCTATTGCAGCTATGGTGCCCTAGACACAGGGGATGAGCCTGGGAAGTGGGCAGCGTGCTCACTCTGGGGCTGAGCCCAGGAGAACGGGCTGCTGTACAGGTTATATACACCCAGCAGGGACTGTGCCGGGGCTTGCAGCCCAATGTCCCCCACAGTTGGAGCATCCTGCTAGCCGGAGCTAGGCAATGACACATGGGGGAGCCCGTAATGGTACACACATGGACTGATCCCAGCCAGGACACCCGCTGCCAGCTGATGGCCTGCAATAGGGGATCCCGGGGAGGGCTCCGCCAGCATGAGGCTGGAGGCTGGAGAAGCCGAACCCCTCTGCTGAATGGCCCTTGGGGCCAAGGTAGGAACCGCAGTGCTGGACCTTGGGGTGTAGGCTATTGACAACTTCTCCTTTGAGCCAGCCCTAGCAAAGGCCCCTTCGCTTTAGCTGGGGGTCCAAGTGGTCACCAGAACCCAGCAGGGTGAGCTCCCAGAGGGCCCAGCAGCTGAAGCATCTTTAGCACTTGCCTCCACATTGCAGGGTGCTCAGTGCTGCTGGGCACCGTAAGAGAGCTGGTGCAGCACAGCACAGAGCAGCCAGGTGAACCACCAGGTGCCCTTGGGTGTTGCTATGGCTCCGATAGGCGTTGAGGGCAGAGGCTATGGAAATCTCTGCTTTCCTTGCTGCAGGACTGGAAGGTCTCAGGCTTTGTCTCTCTTTGGGTAGGTCTACACTGGAGTAATTTTCAGCTTGAGCAAATGCACCTGCGCTAGATGTGTGCTAAAAACAGGAGTGTAGTTGTGGTGGCACGACCGGTGGGACAGTTGAGCCACCCCGAGTGGACTCCCGCCTGCCTGAGACCTGGAGCATGTACCCAGGCAGCTAGCGTCTCCTGCTGCTGCTACTTTGCTACTTTTAGCATGCCAGCTTGATCATATCTAGCAAAGGTATGTCTGCTCGAGCTGAAAATTACACCTCAGCCCCAGTGCAGACGTGCTCAGAGTCTCAGTGGCATCCCTGAATGGAGCCAGGCAGGTCATTCTTCATTCATTGGTAGAGCTGAGGAAAATGGGAACTCCGTTTTTGGCCATCTCGCTTGTCTTTTGACCCGAGACTCCAAATTGCCCAGGGAGGTTGTGGAATCTCTATAACTGGAGATTTTTAAGAGCAGGTTGGACAAACACCTGTCAAGGTTGGTCTAGATCAGTGGCCCCCAACTTTTTCATCTGGCAGGCGCCAGACGAAAGACCATGGCAATGGATGAGCATCCGCTGAAATGCTGCTGAAATTCAGCAGCATTTCAGCGGTGATGCCTCTGGATGACGCTGCTTGTCGGCGGCAAGTGGTATCATCCAGAGACATTGCCGTCAAAATGCCACAGAATTTCGGTCACATTTCAGTGGGTGCTCATCCGCCGATCAGTACGTGGATGCACTTAGACGCCCCCATGGGAGCCATGGTGCCCGTGGGCACCGTGTTGGGGACCCCGGTCTAGATAATACTTAGTCCTGCCTCCAGTGCAGGGGACTGGACTAGAGACCCCTCAAGGTCCCTTCCAGTTCTATGATTTTATGAGTCTAAGACTGCATTTGTCAAGGCCAGAAAGATGGATGTTGCAATACTGAGATGATGAGACCCCGGAGGAGAGGTGTAGCTGTGGGGATGGATAGAAAAGGCCTATCTTAGAGATGCTACTCAGAAAGAATTGGCAAGCTTTTGCCCTGGACCTAGATCCTCACCTCCAGGCTGAGTCAATGATGACGTCCTGGTTATAGGCCTGAGTGAGAGGCATGATGGTGGTGTTGTCCACGATGATAGAGAAGAGAGGGAGCAGGGAGGGCAGATTAGGAGAGGGGTTTTAGCCATGCTGAGGTCAGGATGATGGCTAGACCTCCAGGAGGAGATGCCAGGGAGACTGGTTGAGGTTCTAGGTTGGAGAGAAGGAGACAGGTCTGGAGCACAGAGGCGGATCTGTGAGTTGTCAGCACAGAGATGGTAGCTGAATATGTGTTTGCAGATGAGATTACTCAATGTAAACTGCTGGGAAATGTGCACATTGGGTCTAAGTTAGTCAGACTGTAACTGGCAGAGTCATCTCAGTGTCAGCCATCTGGAATTCACCAGTCATGCAAAAGGAGATGGACCCCCCCTGAGACCCCAAGTGTCGGTGTAGCTAGAGCAGGAACCATGCTCAGTCAGAACGGGGAAAGTTACAAGGAGGCATTCAGCAGGGCTGGGCTCAGCAGTGACTAACAGGAGCTAGGGAAGGGAGAAAACTGCCCCCAGCTTTCTTTCGGTTACCTCTGCACCACAGCAGAAGTCCCTCCCATCCTCAGCATGTAGAACTCATAAATGAAATTGTTTTTAATTGTTCACTTCATTAATGTAACTTCTGTTCACCATTCACTACACTTGCCTACATTGTAATTTCTGTTCACTGTTTGCCATCCACTACACTTGTCTATATTGTAACTTCTGTTCACTGTTTGCCATAGTGTAATTCAAACCCCTTTTTAAAACACTAACTCCATTTTGTAAAAGCTTCCTCCAACCTTCATTTTTGCAAACCCTACTGTAATCTTATTAGTTTAGTTTAGATGTATGACTGATGTATGTGTGGATGATGGACTCAACCTCCAGCCCCAGCCTGTCCTGATGAAATAAAGTTCAAACCCCACTGGCTGAAGATGCAGACAAGAGCCCTAACAAAGTAAGAAGAGTCCACCCTAAAAAGAAAAGGTACAATAGAAGGAAGCTCAAAGCCATGTCCCAGGCTGAAAGTCATGCCTGCAATTGACGGGTGATCAGTCACCAAACCCAGAGGCAATGTGACACAGCGAGACCTAGAGACTCTGGATTCAAACTATCAGAGGGTAGCCGTGTTAGTCTGGATCTGTCTTCATGAGGTTGATGGATTTCCATTCCATACGGCTAAATGCAGTGCCTTGCATGGTGTCAAGTATCAGAGGGTAGCCGTGTTAGTCTGGATCTGTCTTCATGAGGTTGATGGATTTCCATTCCATACGGCTAAATGCAGTGCCTTGCATGGTGTCAAGTATCAGAGGGTAGCCGTGTTAGTCTGGATCTGTCTTCATGAGGTTGATGGATTTCCATTCCATACGGCTAAATGCAGTGCCTTGCATGGTGTCAAGTATCAGAGGGTAGCCGTGTTAGTCTGGATCTGTCTTCATGAGGTTGATGGATTTCCATTCCATACGGCTAAATGCAGTGCCTTGCATGGTGTCAAGTATCAGAGGGTAGCCGTGTTAGTCTGGATCTGTCTTCATGAGGTTGAAGCTAGCTTGCTTGCTAGCACACATATATATACCTGCCCCTGGAAATTTCCACTACATGCATCTGATGAAGTGGGTATTCACCCACGAAAGCTCATGCTCCAAAACGTCTGTTAGTCTATAAGGTGCCACAGGATCTCTAGCTTGCTTGCTAGCACACATATATATACCTGCCCCTGGATATTTCCATTACATGCAACTGATGAAGTGGGTATTCACCCACGAAAGCTCATGCTCCAAAACGTCTGTTAGTCTATAAGGTGCCACAGGATTCTTTGCTGCTTTTATGGATTCAAACTAAAGCCTATGCAAAGGATGGGTGAGATGGAAGACGTTGGAGGGTAACATTCTGCTGCCAACATAGAAGGGCATTGGTGCAGGCCCAACAGAGACCCAGCTCGTCCTTGTGCCCGACTTTCCTGGCCAGTTACCATCACAAGCTACAAACCCAAGCTGCAAAATCAAGCCATGAACTCAAGCTATCTTCAGGACTGGTAACTATGCAGCAGCTGCAGAACATCTGATGGATGTGTGTGTGTGTGTGTAAAGGTATTAGGTATAATGTGAGTGTATAAGGATTAAGATATTAGTTATTGGTCAAAAATCAGATTGTTATAATAAATGTGGCATCTTTGTCTTGCCCCCTGAAAAGATCCTGTGTTGTTTTGTCTGTACAACAAGCAGCACGGGCCAAGCCCTCCACAATCAGCAGTAGGACAGTGGTTGTCAGACCCAAGGGCATTTCAGCACTGAAAACAGCTTTTAGATATGATGAAACAGGCAGATTTTATAACATGTAAGTAGGGGAGGTAAATTGAAAATGGTGAATGCTACATTCCCAGCCAGGGATTATTGTAAATCGTATTGATAAGAGATTCATCCATTTGCCTGATGCAATCAGAAATCGTTCTATTTTCCCTGATTTAATTTGATTTTTTTATTTTGTGGCACTCGCAGCTGGGTGAAGAATTCTGCAGAAAACGTATGGAGCTTTGGGCCCTGCCCCCAAGAACTTACAGTCTAAATGACAAGCTTAGTCATACATAAGAACAGAAGAACAGCCGTACCGGGTCAGACCAAAGGTCCATCCAGCCCAGTATCTGTCTACCGACAGTGGCCAATGCCAGGTGCCCCAGAGGGAGTGAACCTAACAGACAATGATCAAGTGATCTCTCTCCTGCCATCCATCTCCACCCTCTGACAAACAGAGGCTAGGGACACCATTCCTTACCCATCCTGGCTAATAGCCATTTATGGACTTAGCTTCCATGAATTTATCCAGTTCTCTTTTAAACCCTGTTATAGTCCCAGCCTTCACAGCCTCCTCAGGCAAGGAGTTCCACAAGTTGACTGTGCGCTGTGTGAAGAAGAACTTCCTTTTATTTGTTTTAAACCTGCTACCTATTAATTTCATTTGGTGACCCCTAGTTCTTGTATTATGGGTTAGTCAGGCTCTAACCTAGCCTAGGACTGGGGGGTAAGGAAGGGTAACAGAAGTCAGATGTCCCTGCTACTCATCCTGGGTGCCTGAGTGTCTTGGGCCCTGTCCTCACTAGAAAAAGAGGTGTGTTCTTACCTGGTGTTAGCTGACATGTGGTAACTGACATGAGAGAAAATGCTAGTGAAGACAAGTTTGACCCAAGGGATCAGGTCGAGGTAAGCTCTGCACACACACACACACACACACACACACACACACACACACACACACACACACACACACACACACCGTCTTTACCCTTCAGGCATGGCACACTCCCCATCACTAAAGTGCAATGCCCTGTACTTCCCTCCCCTGAAGCACATGCACAGACCCTGGGCAGTGTGAACAAAGAAGTGCCTCTGCAGTTCACAAAGGCATCATGCACAGAGACCACATCCTGTCCCTGCAGCTGCTCTTCACTCTCTGGCAACCTCACCCTCAGAGCAAAACACCTCTCTGCACTTGGCATATGCAGTCCATGGTGCCCCCAGCGCTGTGCAGATGTCACATTGTGCTGCACCTTGCACTTTCCAGGGAGAACAGAGCTCCTCTGGCCCCAGCTATCCTGGCCCAGAGAGGCACAGTGACCTGAATTGATTTTCAAGAATCAATATTGATAACAATCAGGACTGGGATGAAAGACCCGTGTGAATACAAGCCCCCCCCCCACAACACACACACTCCCATCCCCCAAAGCCAGGGGAGGGTTCCCCCTAAGGGATCCCAGGCACAGTTTGCTTCAAGAAAGACTAAGACAGTAGCCACACTCAGGAAATGCCACTTGGTTGAGAAACAGCATCTGCCATAACAGATATTGGCATAGAAAGTAGCTTATTATGTTTGCAGGTGATACCAAACTGGGAGGGATTGCAACTGCTTTGGAGGACAGGGTCATAATTCAAAATGATCTGGACAAACTGGAGAAATGGTCTGAGGTAAACAGGATGAAGTTTAACAAAGACAAATGCAAAGTGCTCCACTTAGAAAGAAACAATCAGTTTCACACATACAGAATGGGAAGAGACGGTCTAGGAAGGAGTATGGCAGAAAGGGATCTAGGGGTTATAGTGGATCACAAGCAAAATATGAGTCAATAGTGTGATGCTCTTACAAAAAAAGCAAACATGATTCTGGGATGCATTAACAGATGTGTCGTGAGCAAGACCCGAGAAGTCATTCTTCCGCTTTACTCTGCACTGGTTAGGCCTCAACTGGAGTATTGTGTCCAGCTCTGGGCACTGCATTTCAAGAAAGATGTGGAGAAATTGGAGAGGGTCCAGAGAAGAGCAACAAGAATGATTAAAGGTCTTGAGAACATGACCTATGAAGGAAGGCTGAAGGAATTGGGTTTGTTTAGTTTGGAAAAGAGAAGACTGAGGGGGGACATGATAGCAGTTTTCAGGTATCTAAAAGGGTGTCATCAGGAGGAGGGAGAAAACTTGTTCACCTTCCTCTCTAAGGATACAACAAGAAGCAATGGGCTTAAACTGCAGCAAGGGAGGTGTAGGTTGGACATTAGGAAAATGTTCCTAACTGTCAGGGTGGTTAAACACTGGAATAAATTGCCTAGGGAGGTTGTGGAATCTCCATCTCTGGAGATATTTAAGAGTAGGTTAGATAAATGTCTATCAGGGATGGTCTAGACAGTATTTGGTCCTGCCATGAGGGCAGGGGACTGGACTCGATGACCTCTCTAGAGGTCCCTTCCAGCCCTAGAATCTATGAATCTATGGCTGACCCTGGCCAGCTCCTGCTTCACCAGTGCTGAAAAGGGCCTGGCCCCGGACTGCCCAACGCCCATTAGAGAAAGGCTGCAAGACCCTCATTTCACCGTCACCTTGCCAGAGGTCTTGCCCAGTGCCCTCTGAAGCCATGTCCCACATGGGACCCATCATGCCTGGGTGGGTGGGTAAAGTGCTTGTCTGCCCTCCCACTGCCCTACATGGGTCCAGCCCTCTTGCCAATGCCAGTCTGGTCTAGGGAAAAACCCTGTCTGCCTGCCCCAACTGCCTGCCCCACTGCATACCTCACAACAGGCCTGAATTTTGCAGGACTGTCCTGCTTTGGCCCCCAAACCCCCGGCTTGGTTGAAGTAGAACATTTCCCACATCAACCTTGCTACCTTAAAGACGAATCAATTACCATGGGTGAACAAAAATACCGTTACAACTGAGTGTGCACACGTAGTCACAAAATTGTAGTTCATTTCTTGTGCAGAGTCACAACTCCATAATCCTCTCTCAGGTGACACTCTCACTGTTTGTTTAAATGGCTCTCACCCTCAGTGTTATTAAAAACCCAACACCCAGCTTAAACATCACGTCCAGCAGTAGTTGTGTGAGAGTTGTAACCCGAGAAGTAGTTCAGAAAGCCACAACCAGCCACAAGACCTGAGTGCTAAAGGAGGAACAGTAGGGATAGGCCTGCCATAGTGGTAGTGCTGTCTCCAGTAACTAAACATTTAACTTGCACATAGTTGAGAAATCGAAAGATTACAAAGAAAAGCAAAGACTCCACGGCAGCAATGATGGATGACGACACCCAGGCTCCACCAAAGGAAAATGTAAAAAGTCTTTATCAGTTTAAAGACCTGTGGCAGGAATAAGACCATTTCCTAGAGAAATCAAGGAGAGGGCTAACACTGTTTTTTGTGAGCTGGTAATCCTAGTGGATACAAGGGTATTCACACCATATTGCTACAGAGAAACGTGCAAGCTGTGCCACAGCTACCATAGTCACAATCAGCAGCAGCTTTTTTCCCACCTGCTGGGTCAAACATGCATGATGGTGTAACCAAGGCTGAAGTTTTAGAGGATTTCTTCAGGAGTAGAACATCCCTTGTGCTAGCAGCGATCATGGTCAATCTTTAGTCAAGAAAATGTTCCCAGACTCCAAAATTGCCAAGAGCTATGAGCATGCTCCCCCCCAAAACAACCCATGTTACACAAGGGGAAATCGCACCTAACACCTGACAATGTACAAGGTGGGACTGAAGGCCCTGAATGACAGTTTGGCACTGGATGCTAGTTTGGAGAACTCTGAGAAGCATTTTCCAGTCTTGGTTACATATGAACACCCAGAAATCGGTTGTACAGTGACAGAGTTTTTAGCTATTGTTTCTTAGAATCATAGAATACTAGGGTTGGAAGAGACCTCAGGAGGTCATCTAGTCCAACCCCCTGCTCAAAGCGGGACCAACACCAACTAAATTATCCCAGCCAGGGCTTTGTCAAGCTGGGCCTTAAAAACCTCTAAGGATGGAGATTCCACCATCTCCCTAGGGAACCCATTCCAGTGCTTCACCACCCTCCTAGGGAAAAAGTTTTCCCTAATATCCAACCTAAACCTCCCCCACTGCAACTTGAGACCATTGCTCCTTGTTCTGTCATCTGCCACCATTGAGAACAGCCGAGCTCCATCCTCTTTGGAACCCCCTTTCAGGTAGTTGAAAGCAGCTATCAAAGCCCTCCTTACTCTTCTCTTCTGCAAACTAAACAACCCCAGTTCCCTCAGCCTCTCCTCATAAGTCATGTGCTCCGGCCCCCTAATCATTTTTGTTGCCCTCCGCTGGACTCTCTCCAATTTGTCCACATCCCTTGTGTAGTGGGGGGACCAAAACTGGATCCAACATTCCAGATGTGGCCTCCCCAGTGCAGAATAGAGGGGATAATCATTTCCCTCGATGTGCTGGCAATGCTCCTACTAATATAGCCTAATATGCCATTGGCTTTCTTGGCAACAAGGGCACACTGCTGATTCATATCCAGCTTCTCTTTCACTGTAATTCCTAGGTCCTTTTCTGCAGAACTGCTGCTTAGCCAGTCGGTCCCCAGCCTGTAGCAGTGCATGGGATTCTTCTTTCTTAAGTGTAGGACTCTGCACTTGTCTTTGTTGAATCTCATCAGATTTATTTTGGCCCAGTCCTTTATTGAACACTGAATAACTCTCAGGAATTGTTTGATGGAACCAATGTGCTACCAAAACAACATGCTGACTGGATTAAATGTGCTACATAGTCAGCAGATAATGCTGCAAGCATGCAGAGTAAGCACAACAGTATATTGTCTCAAATTGAAGCCAAGCAAACAACGAACGAGAGATTGTGTATACAGGGGAGTGCCTCTGCCAGCCTGTGCACCTAATGGCCAAGCATGCCTCAACCTCTCTGCAGATGAATGGCGAGCATTTGATATGGACATTTACTACCACTTTCAGAGACGTGTCAAAAGAGCGGCATCACTGAATGAATACAGGGCATTTTGCAACACTAGCGTGAAGAAAATTGAAGCATATGAAAACACGCTGCTGTCTTTGGAGGGACCTACTGAATGCACCTTGGCTACTCGCAATGGGCTCTACTACTGCTTTGTCTGTGCCTTTGACGAGGAAGAGCAAAGAGCTGCTGTTGGACCACAGGAACAAAGAATCCTTTGACAAAGCCATATTTAGTGTTTTTGCGTGCGGTGCTGCCCACGTTTAACAAGTTAAATCAGGGGTAGGCAACCTATGGTATGGGTGCCGAAGGCGGCACACGAGCTGATTTTCAGTGTCACTCACACTGCCTGGGTCCTGGCCACCGGTCCGGGGGGCTCTGCATTTTAATTTGATTTTAAATGAAGCTTCTTAAATATTTTAAAAACCTTATTTACTTTACATACAACAATAGTTTAGGTACATATTATAGACTTAGAGAAAGAGACCTTCTAAAAACTTTCAAATGTATTACCGGCACGCAGAACCTTAAATTAGAATGAATAAATGAAGACTCGGCACAGCACTTCTGAAAGTTTACCAACCCCTGACTTAAATGTTCTCCAAACCGAAGCACCAGTGATACATCTTTTGAACTCAGCAGTGATGAGGCTACACAAAAGTTATTATTTTGAGATTTGTGCAGTCCTCTGCGCTAGCTGCAAGTGAAAATGTTATGGAACTAAACGTCAAAGACTCTTCTGTGCGGTCACTGGCACCTGAACTATTTGTAGGCTTTGAGATATGTAACTGTGCAAGAAAGGAAAATATGATTAATACAAAGCCTTGTAAAAACAGTCTTGGCTGAAGCTGTGGAGCTTGTGGTTCCCCCTCCTCCTTTTTTTGCAAGAAGCACTGGGTTACACAAAGTAGGCAATGCAGCGAGAAGACCCTGTACTTAAGAGCCTGGTTTTGTTAACCCAACCAGCTGTTTATCAGTATCTTTCTGTGATATGGAGCTGGTGATTGATATCCTGGACCTGATGTGCTCAGCATGCAACAACTGGATCCTCTGCTTTCCAAATTTAGGGATTATCAAATCTGTGAGGGGTGTCCTGAACATGACATCTCTGTGAGAACTGATGGGTTTTGGCGTACAAGGTCTCAAATGAACAACCCAGTAAGTGGAGAGGCAAGAGTCTCTGTGCTTTGAAAACTTGTAACATTCAAATGTTTAATCTCCCACAGCAACATTTCATGGTAAAGACTATTCAGCATAGTTCAGAAACACTAACCAGCATGAGAAATTCCTTGGGGATGAGGGGGAGAAACACAACTCACCCAGCAACCTGGGCCCAATGTGTATGAAGAGGCAACAGTGGGAAACACTACATGCTATGCTGGCAGCAAAAATCAATCTCTTTTCCCACACGAGATGTCACCAGTGGCAGCCTTCACCTGAACTGTGCAAAAAGGCAAAGTCTGCCACGTATACCAGCTTGTTCAGACAAAAGGAAACACTCTGCAGAGTAACGGAAACAGGCACTTTTATGTACATAAATACTTACTTTTGTTCTATCCAAACCCAGCAGTAAACATGAAAAAAATCCGATAGCTCACAGTCTTTTCAAAATTTGTCTGTCAGTCATGAAGACAGATGAAGAAACATTTGCCTGTCTTAGTTGCTTTCATTATTTTGAAGGTGTCATTGTTACAGGTGTTACATCAAATCTTCCCCAGGAATGTCGTCTCTATATGGATTTGATTGCACTGCATCCCACTGTGGCCACCTGAAATGTTGGGACGTACGCCACTGCCCCGCCTCCTGAGGAAGAGCAGCCAATCAGGGCTGCTGCAGGAGGTATGCAGAGCTGCCCCCACTCCCCACAGGAGGCAGCACTGGTCTCGTAGGAAGGGTGGGAGGAGCAGAAAGAGCCCAGCAGCTCAGGATGGCTCCACTACCCCCTCTGCCCCATAAGCAATAGGAACAGCTCCTCTGTTCTTCCCCTCCCCACCGTCACAATGGGGTCTTGGGCAGTCTGACCTAGTGGACAGAACAAGAGCCAGGCCAGGTCAGATACCTGGAGAACAGAGGCCAAGACAGGCCAGAGGGCAAACAGAGTCAGTGTCAGGCAGGGTCAGGTTACAAGGAGAGCAGGCACACCTATTGCGGGGAACCAGGCCTGAGCAGGGAGAACTCAGTTGCATCATCAACTTCTGTTCCTGTGCTTGGATTAAATCGAGGCTGGGGACCTGTCATGATCCGCAGGGTTTCACCAGTCAGATCCCAGACTGGCATCCTCTGTTAGAGTTCAGCTGCTATTCTAGCACTTGCTAGTAGATCAGGCAGGGCCTGCTTAGCTCTTAAGAGCTATGTAGACTAGGATTCAAGACCCACAGTCCCTGATATCACTTCCTAAGGGTGATGTGGGCCAGGCTGTTCAGCTGAGTGCTTGCACAAGTGTAGACAGGTGTATATTTTCTGCAGGCTCCCAGGTGTGCTCCTACAACCATACCCCTCCCAGTCAATAAGATACCAAAGCCTGCCACAGTTATGGTTAGGGTCCAGGATATTGTGAACCACGTACCCCTCATGGTCCTGTACCTGTACTGGTGGAAGAGGCTGTTGGGTCATGTGAGGGAAAAGGTTTTTTGTGTGGGGCTTCAAAAGTGATATGCGAAATGCTAGGTGTATCTTCAGAGAGCAGGATTGCTGAAGTTCAAACCTGACTGGATTAACCTGTCACAGGATCTTAAAAGAGACAAGAATGGAAAGCCCAGCTGTGAGTGGGTCTGTTGACACAGCGATGCTCCGTAGAGAGCCGTAATTTTTGTCCTACAGGGTAGGTGGGACCTCACTGTTGATGCTTGGCTGCGTGCCACTTATAGTCTGCTCTTGCTTTTTCCTGGTGCTTATTCACTTCTTCCTGGGCCAGACAAATCTGCTGCACTAGGTCTGAGGCAGCCAGGTTGGGAAAGGACGTGGGTAATTGCAGATGAATCAGGGGTGGGACCCATAGGTGGTAAGAAAGGGGCCTTGACCTGTACACGCATGGTCTGCGATGACGTGTAAAAGGGAAATCATCCTGGTGATGACAGATGTAGCATTGCAGATACTGCTCAAGAGTTTGTTTGGCCTTCTCCATCTGGCTTTTGGGCTAGGGATGTGCAGAACCAGGCCCCCAGCAGAACCAGACTGTGAACTCTGGAAGGCCATGGAGCTGGTCTGTATGGCTAATCCATAGCAGGGCTGTCTTTTCAGCTGTGGGGAGATCTGTGCAAGGGATGAAGTAGGCCATTTTGTACAGTGGTCTGCTACCGTGAAATATGTTGTAAATTTGTTGGACGCTGGTAATTCTACACAAAAGTCTATGTAATGGCCCCACAGCTCAAGATGGGGTGTCCATGGGCTGGAGGAGACAACAGGACTTGTGGAGTGATGTCTTGGTACAGGTACAAACAGCGCAGGAGGCAATGAATGACAGCATCATCGGTCATATCTGGGGGCACCAAAAGGAGCAGGATATTACTCATTGAGTCTTGAAGCACTCCAAGTGTCCTGCTAGGGGAAAATCATGGCATAGATGCAAGACTTCAATTCTGGTGGGTCCAGGGGGAACAGAGACGTGATCCCTTCCTGGGAGTCATGCAGTTGCTTGTGGATAATAGCTTACTCATCAGGTGGAATTCCTGAGACGGAGGCTGAGTATATCATTCTGAGAAAATCCTGGTGACGAGTGGCACTGAGAAAGTTATGGAACTGGAGAATGTGGGTGTCACGGAGTGTGGGGGAGTCTGGGCCCTGCAACCCCGACTTCCTGCGATTCACCGTGACTCTCAGCCAGCCAGGAACACAATAGGTTTATTAGATGACAGGAACACAGTCCCAAGCAGGGCTTGTAGGTACAACCAGGAAGCAGGACTCCTCAGTCAGGTACCTCTGGGGGCAAGGATCTTAGACGCCAGACTTGGGGTTCCCTACCTCTTCCCAGCCAGCCCAAAATCGAAACTAAAAACCCTCTCCAACAGGCTCTCTTCCTTTGTCCAGCTTCCCGGGCAAAGGTGTTGACTCCCCTTATCCCCCTGCCTGGCTCAGGTTACAGGCTCAGGTCCTGTCCCTCACCTAAAGTCTTCCCCTGCCCTCCCATCCGCCATACAGACAGTCCCTACTGTGTCACAGCAGGTTGTTCCTGGCTGAGGCCTCATGAGTGTCTTCAGGGCAGGTGTGTCAGCCTTGCCTTTCTGGATCCAGGGAGGTATGTGATAATGAAATCGAATCATCAGAAGAACAGGGCTCACGGAAGCTGCCATTGATCGAAGGCTTTTTCCCTACATAGATATTCCAGATTTTTATGATCAGCGAATACCTGGACCAGGTCGCGAGGTCCTTCCAGGCAGTGCTGCCATTCTGCAAAGGTGGTTTGTGTCGCCAGGAGTTCCAGCCTAGTTCTGCAGGAGTGAACGTCCTTGAACAACAAGTACTTGGGTGTAACAATTGTTTGGGATCAAGCTGCTGGGAGAAGACAGCCCCAAGTCACCTCACTCTATACACCTGGGAGTGCTGGTGGCACTACTAGCCAACCACACAGTGGGGAAGGGGGAGTCACCAATCAAGAGATGGAACAAAACAACCACTTCATCCTTAAAACATCTCGTGGAGTTTGGGTCTGGCTTGTGATTTTTTAACCTTTGGGGTTGGCGATGCTGCAAGTGTGTGTGGGCAACGAGGCCCTGTCCGCTCTCTCGGCCCCCTGGGTGGGGGGGAAGCCTTCTGACCCCAGAATCCCCCTGCCCCATTGGCTCCGGTGGGGCTGCACTGGGCTCTGGGCAGCTCCTGAGGTGGGCTTGGCCGGGCTTGGGGGAGATGGTTCATGTCTCTGTGGGGGCCAGGCCACATCTCTCAGCTGGGCCCTTGGGGGAGATGGTTTTTGTCTCCATGGGGGCCGGGCCATGTCTCTCAGCCGGGCTTGGGGGAGATGATTCATGTCTCTGAGGGGGCCTGGCCATGTCTCTCGGCCGGACTTGGGGGAGATGGTTCATGTCCCCATGGGGGCCTGGCCTTGTCTCTCGGCCGGGCTTGGGGGAGATGGTTCGTGTCTCTGAGGGGGCCTGGCCATGTCTCTCGGCTGGGCTTGGGGGAGATGGTTCATGTCCCCGTGGGGGTTGGGCCATGTCTCTCGGACGGGCTTGGGGGAGATGGTTCGTGTCTCTGAGGGGACCTTGCCATGTCTCTCGGACGGGCTTGGGGGAGATGGTTCGTGTCCCCGTGGGGGTTGGGCCATGTCTCTCGGCTGGGCTTGGGGGAGATGGTTCGTGTCTCTGAGGGGGCCTGGCCATGTCTCTCGGCTGGGCTTGGGGGAGATGGTTCATGTCCCCGTGGGGGTTGGGCCATGTCTCTCGGACGGGCTTGGGGGAGATGGTTCGTGTCTCTGAGGGGACCTGGCCATGTCTCTCGGACGGGCTTGGGGGAGATGGTTCGTGTCTCTGAGGGGACCTGGCCATGTCTCTCGGACGGGCTTGGGGGAGATGGTTCATGTCTCTGAGGGGGCCTGGCCATGTCTCTCGGACGGGCTTGGGGGAGATGGTTCGTGTCTCTGAGGGGACCTGGCCATGTCTCTCGGACGGGCTTGGGGGAGATGGTTCGTGTCTCTGAGGGGGCCTGGCCATGTCTCTCGGCTGGGCTTGGGGGAGATGGTTCATGTCCCCGTGGGGGTTGGGCCATGTCTCTCGGACGGGCTTGGGGGAGATGGTTCGTGTCTCTGAGGGGACCTGGCCATGTCTCTCGGACGGGCTTGGGGGAGATGGTTCATGTCCCCGTGGGGGTTGGGCCATGTCTCTCGGCTGGGCTTGGGGGAGATGGTTCGTGTCTCTGAGGGGGCCTGGCCATGTCTCTCGGACGGGCTTGGGGGAGATGGTTCATGTCTCTGAGGGGGCCTGGCCATGTCTCTCGGCTGGGCTTGGGAGAGATGGTTCATGTCCCCGTGGGGGTTGGGCCATGTCTCTCGGACGGGCTTGGGGGAGATGGTTCATGTCTCTGAGGGGGCCTGGCCATGTCTCTCGGCTGGGCTTGGGGGAGATGGTTCATGTCCCCGTGGGGGTTGGGCCATGTCTCTCGGACGGGCTTGGGGGAGATGGTTCGTGTCTCTGAGGGGACCTGGCCATGTCTCTCGGACGGGCTTGGGGGAGATGGTTCGTGTCTCTGAGGGGACCTGGCCATGTCTCTCAGACGGGCTTGGGGGAGATGGTTCATGTCCCCGTGGGGGTTGGGCCATGTCTCTCGGCTGGGCTTGGGGGAGATGGTTCGTGTCTCTGAGGGGGCCTGGCCATGTCTCTCGGACGGGCTTGGGGGAGATGGTTCATGTCTCTGAGGGGGCCTGGCCATGTCTCTCGGCTGGGCTTGGGGGAGATGGTTCATGTCCCCATGGGGGCCTGGCCTTGTCTCTCGGCCGGGCTTGGGGGAGATGGTTCGTGTCTCTGAGGGGGCCTGGCCATGTCTCTCGGCTGGGCTTGGGGGAGATGGTTCATGTCCCCGTGGGGGTTGGGCCATGTCTCTCGGACGGGCTTGGGGGAGATGGTTCATGTCTCTGAGGGGGCCTGGCCATGTCTCTCGGCTGGGCTTGGGGGAGATGGTTCATGTCCCCGTGGGGGTTGGGCCATGTCTCTCGGACGGGCTTGGGGGAGATGGTTCGTGTCTCTGAGGGGACCTGGCCATGTCTCTCGGACGGGCTTGGGGGAGATGGTTCGTGTCTCTGAGGGGACCTGGCCATGTCTCTCGGACGGGCTTGGGGAAGATGGTTCGTGTCTCTGAGGGGACCTGGCCATGTCTCTCGGATGGGCTTGGGGGAGATGGTTCGTGTCTCTGAGGGGACCTGGCCATGTCTCTCGGCTGGGCTTGGGGGAGATGGTTCGTGTCTCTGATGGGACCTGGCCATGTCTCTCGGACGGGCTTGGGGAAGATGGTTCGTGTCTCTGAGGGGACCTGGCCATGTCTCTCGGCTGGGCTTGGGGGAGATGGTTCGTGTCTCTGAGGGGACCTGGCCATGTCTCTCGGCTGGGCTTGGGGGAGATGGTTCATGTCCCCATGGGGGTTGGGCCATGTCTCTCGGACGGGCTTGGGGGAGATGGTTCGTGTCTCTGAGGGGGCCTGGCCATGTCTCTCGGCTGGGCTTGGGGGAGATGGTTCGTGTCTCTGAGGGGACCTGGCCATGTCTCTCGGACGGGCTTGGGGGAGATGGTTCGTGTCTCTGAGGGGGCCTGGCCATGTCTCTCGGACGGGCTTGGGGGAGATGGTTCGTGTCTCTGAGGGGGCCTGGCCATGTCTCTCGGACGGGCTTGGGGGAGATGGTTCATGTCCCCGGGGGGGTTGGGCCATGTCTCTCAACTCATCCCTGCGGCGCCTCCTGCTGGTCATCTCAGGTCATCAGAGCACCCTCTGCCGGCCGATGTCCCACTACCGCTTGGCCCCCATGTCCCTCCTGGACTCCGGTGCCCTGTTATCTGGGGTGCTGCTCCCTGGCAGTAACCCCTCACTCTCAGGGTCTCCCCTACCCAGGGACCCCCAACCTCCTAATCCCACCTTGCCTCACCCAGTGGCTACTGCCAGTCAGCAATGAGCCACTGCTCCCTGGGGCAGGCTGCAGTATAAGAGCCAGTCATCATAGGCAAGGGGGTAGGCTCTGCTGTCTTCCTCTACCACCCAGTACCGCAGGGGTGGGCCTAGGACCAGGCCCTGCAACCTGGGGGGTCGCCAGCCTAGAGCTTCCCTGCTTCTCTGGCCTTTCCCCAGCCCTGCTTCACTCCCAGGTACCTTTGCTACCGACAGCCAGGCCCTGCTCCCTCTAAGACCGTAGAGAGAGACCCTAGCTCCAAGCTAGCAGCCTTCTATAAGGACCTGCTGTGCTCTGTCTGGGGCATGGCCCCAGCTGTGCCTGCTTTCCCAAGCAGCCTGGCTCTTTCCTTACAGCCCCAACCCTCTCCCAGGGCTGGTCTTAACCCTGTCCAGGCTGGAGCAGGTAACCACCCCACTCCAAGGCCCTTGGGGGAGATAGTTTGTGTCTCCACAGGGGGCTGGACTGGCCCCATCTCTCAGCTGGGCCCGGGGGAGATGGTGCGTGTCTCCAAGGGGTCCTGGCCATGTCTCTTGGCCAGGCTTGGGGGAGATGGTTCGTGTCTCTGAGGGGGACTAGGCTGGCCACATCTCTCAGCTGGGCCCAGGGGGAGATGGTTCACATCTCCGCCTAGGGCTGGCCACTCCTCTCAGCCTAGCTGGGCCCTGTCGCTTTGCTGGGTGGGGCTGGGGTTGTTTATGCATGGTTCCTCTTTTCACACACAGCACAACTTTCAGCTCAGCCTCAGCGTGAGAGATCAGGGCAGCCTCTCCCGCTTCTGCCTGGGGCTGGGCACCATTCATGCCAGCAGCTCCTCATGACACACCCAAAGGGTTCTGACTGCTGGGGTGCCAGGACGGGACCTGCCTTGCTCCCTCAGGCTCCTGGCCTGAGTCTGATGTCCTGTGTGAGGGAGTCAGTGCCACCGTGGGTACCATGGCCCCAGCTGGGAGCCGTTTCACAGGCTGCACAAGTGGTTTTACTCAATATAGCACTGCCAGCCTCAGGCCCCAGGGACAGGAAGCCTCCCTTTCTCCTTGGGGTAACTCAAGCCCAGGCAGCGCCAGCTTCCCCGAACGCTGCGTGGCCTGCCCTGAGCTAGAGGAAGCTACAGTGGGGGAGGGGAGCTGAGCCCCCATGGCACAGCCAGTTGGGCTCCCTGCTGAGGCTGCCAGCACAGCTGTGTGCTGTAGTGTGGACACCTGCCCACCAGGAACCCGACTGAGATGCAGCAGCTCGTTTCACACGAGCCCGAGACAGCTGGCAAGTCAGGACCTCTTTGGCTGAATGAAAGCCAGGAGCCTGCGGGCCACAGGCCCATCTCCATTCTCCTGAGCCAACCTGCAGGGCCCTTAAAGCACCAGCACTTTTAAATGGGCCCAGCCCAGAGCCAACTCTGCTGGTGGTGACTACGATGCAAACTGCTCCTAATTTACCAGGCTTCTCAGCTCTTTCCAGACAGATCCCTTTCAAGAAACAACTGATTTAAGAAAGATCTTGTCAAAAGCCGTTGATCTGCAGGGCGGGGTGCTACAGCCTCCCTGGAAACAAAGCGCAGCTAACGAACAGAGGTTGAGGCAGTCCCACTCTGCTCCAGCCCAAATGCCCTCTCAGAGCCATGTTTCCACCTCCCCAATGACTGGGCTGGCACAACAATGCAGGACACAAGCCTGGCTCCTACACAGGCTGACGTGAGCCACGCTCCCTGCCCGGGTTCCTACCTGCAGTCACTCTGCCCTGCTGAGGGGAGGATGAAAGCTGCACCTCGGCAGAAGGGAGGGTCCCCTCCATGAACAGAGATGGGTATCGCAGGCCATGTGACACAGGGGAATTGTTATGGCAAAACACTTCTGTACCACCATTTTCCACCACAGACAATGACTCAGAGTTCAGGCTCCCCTGGCAGAGAGGGGTGGTTACTGGCGCTCTGTACAGAAAGCTGCCAGCCCCACAGTACAGCGCCTGTGTCAACATGCATCTGCTATGGAAATGAATCCCTGCTGCATGGGCCCATCGCTCATGCCTTGTACCCCCCCCTCCAGTGGGCACTGAGAACGCAGTGAACTCGTTGCAGGAATGAGCCTACTGTGCTGGGGGCTCCAGGAGGGTTTGCATGGCTCAGAGGGAGCAGGCAGCGCAGGGTGGCTGGCTGGACTCCTACTCCTGGTACCAGAGTCGTTCGCGGAACAGAAACAGAATGCCACAGGTTCCCCCTCACATGTGTGGGACTCACACCTGCCCCGCAGGGCACTGGTGATACTATTTGTAGGGTAGCGTGAAGGCCACTTCCCCAGGTTTCTTCTCCCCAGTCCAGAAACAGACGCTGACCTGTCTGCTGCTCCCAGGGGAGGGACCTGCTTTCCAGAGAGGCACACAGCTGCAGCTCTCCCTTGGGCCCCCCCAGGGGAACACGGTTTCCTGCCCCGGCGTCAGCCCCAGCTGCCTTGCACCCCAGCTCTCTGACGGCGCTTGGTGCTGAGCCCCGCAGGCTCTGGCAGGGACGGGGAGGGCAGCCCCCTCCCGGGGCAACTGCAGCCAGACTGACAGAGCAAAGCCCAGCAGCCACCGGCAGGCAGGGGAGCAGCAACACCTGAGGCGGGTCCTACCTGGAGTCTTGGTGGGGCTGGGACTGGGTGCCATTCCCTGGGCAGACAGCAGCGGCGGAAGGGCCAGGAGAAGGGCCAGAGCTGACACCTGCAGGGCCATGTTCCCAGACGGTCCCAGGGCAGAGCTCAGCCCCACACGTTCTGCCTCTCAGCTCAGCTCCTGTGTGAGCTCAGCGTGACAGAGACCAGTGACGAAAGGAAACAGCCAGACACACAGAAATCGTGTGTGGTGCAAGAGCTTCCTCCTTGGAGATGGAAACTCCTGTCAGAGCTGCTCTGGTTCCTCTCCGGGTGTGCTGGGGCCCCGCGTGGCTCCAGACCTGTTCTGGAACCTCGCTGCTCTGGGAGCTGTCAGACTTCTGAGGGGAACACAATCTGCTGCTTCCCCTCATTGCTGGGCCAGGACTCCTGGGTCCCTTTGGCCCATGCCCAGCTTGCAGCGCTGGGGTGGGGCAGTCAGGGAACGTGAGAGCAGCTGGGCCTTAGCGTTATAACGCAAGCCATGGACCAGAGTTCCAGGAAGGATGTGGGCTTCCAGGGTGCCAGCGGCTGCCAGATCATGGTACAGCTTGTGAATCCTGAGGTCCACAGGACAGGACTTACAAGGGTTTTTGAATCCTCCCCTCATCGGATGAGATGGCTAGGTTGTGCCAGGGCTGTGATAGGGAGCTGGTTTAGGATGGGTGCTCTGGAGAGCCCCATGGAGTCACTGCTCAGATGGTGTAGTGCCCCTGGAGTAGTGTCTCCCTCCTGCCCTACAGCTCACAGAGAGAACCCCATGATTTAGGGGGTAAGGACCTCCAAGCTCAGGAACAAAGTTCCCCACCTTTTTACTGCCACAAAGTGCTGGGCCAAAGATACTCCTTCCTCCTTGCATGGGTGCTGGTCTTCATCAGCCAGTGAAATCAGAGCCTGTGTCCCACGGGCCCGGGCTAGGAAAAGTTAAAGTACAAGCAGATAGTTACATGAACTAGAAGATAGTCACAGGACATCTGACACTGGACGCCATCATTGGCTGAGGCTTCTGAGAGCAAATGGGAAGAATGAGGAAAATACTGGCCAGAGAGTTGTGGGGAGCAGGAGTCCCTGGAGCACAGTCCCTGGTTCCGCCCCAGTGATTTCCTGGGCTTGGGGATGAACACAGGTGTGTGCTTAACGCACAGGGGGCTTTGGAGAGAGAGCTTTGCCAAGCACCTGCTACCCAAGGGTCTATGGGGTCATGTGGAGGCCTCAGGGGGACTCCTCAGTGCCCCCTGCCATGTCCAGTGTCCAGATGCTTAAGGAAGCACTCAAGAAAGGAGGCACAAGCCCAGCGTTCCCAGGAGGAAAGTGGTCAATGGACAATCCTCAGGATGAAGGCCGCAGAGTGGCAGCTGAGCAGAAGGGACTGTTGAATTCCTCCAACCCTTTTCTCTCTCAGGCAGGTGCGGTCGGGAAGCACTGGTGTGATGGAGTAGGGGCTGTCTGTGTGGGGAGTGGGAGAGCAGGGGAGGACTTTAGGGGATGGACGATGCCGGAGCCTGTAACCTGAGCTAGGTAAGGGAGGGGAAAGGTCAACACCTTTGCCCGGGAAGGGGACAAAGGAAGGGAGTGGCAGGAGGGAAGCAGTTTGAGTTTGGGCTTGGGGCTGTGTGGGTGGAATTCAGGGTATCCTAGCTAGGATCCAAGCACCCTGAAAGCCCAGAAGGACTCGGTGGAGGGGTCCTGACTGTGCCTGCAAGCTCTGCTGTAACCTGTGTTCCTGTTGTCCAATAAACCTTCTGTTTTACTGGCTGGCTGAGAGTCACTGTGGGTCCCAGGAAGAGAGGTGCAGGACTGGACTCCCCCACACTCCATGACAACTGGCAAACCTGACCCTCAGAGCCAACCTATGGCAAAGGTGGAGTAACTCATCCTGTGTCTGACTCCAGGGGATGGGCCAAGCCTCACTGGCGCTGGAGCAGCCTGGCATGCACTCCCTCCCCCTCTAACATGCTGCTGCAGTGTGCAGCTGGGACTCGGGGAGGAAGTGAAACTCTTCAGCATCTGGAGTCCTGAATTGTCTCCCTGTCATTCCCAGAACCGACTCTGTGCCTTGCGCTCAGCTTCCTCTTTTCTGTGCCATTGCGGGCTGGCCTGGGACTCCCTAGTGTGGAGCCTCACCTTGCTTTCTGCTGATTCAGCCAGTCCTCTCTGCCGTGCATTCCCTGACATGCATCTGCCTCCGTATGATCCAGACCGGGCGGGGAACTCAGCTTGCCTGACAAAAATCAACTTTTCCATAAAAAAATTGAACAAAAATAGTTTGATTTGGACAAGCTGCCACAATGCCTCATGGGAGTTGTTCTAATAGATTCATGGATTCCAAGGCCGGAAAGGACCATTGTGATCATATAGTCCGACCTTCTGCATAGCACATGCTTCTCTATAGGCTGGGCTCCCTAGTCACATTACATGTCCCATGATTAAGGCTCAGTGTTTGTCACAAAGCTCACAGACTTCTGCAGCAGTCTACACAGCTGGCCCGGGAGCCATCTGAGCAGCTTGGGCAGCCCTTGGACCAGTCTCAGGCCCCCCACCCCGCAGCAGCAGGAATTTAGGTGTGGGGGGACTCAGGACTGGGGATTGGTGTGGGGGGCAGTGCTTACCTGCAGGAGGGCTCCCTGGAAGGGCAACAGCAACTCCCCTCCCAGCTGCACAGGCTGCCTCCACCCGCATGCCAGCTCTGCCAACTGCCTCTGCATGCTGGTGGCTGAGTGATCACAGCGCCTGGAGGGGTTTGCTGCTTGTCACTGGCAAAACATTATGAGAGGCAGCCCAGGTTGGAGAGTTGAGGGGGCACAGTGATTCCACAGTTCCAGGTTGTACCCTGGAGATCCCATCACACTTGTAAGTTAAAAAGTGTGTTTTATCTGGGTTCCTAGAAAGCATCTCTCTGTACCTCTGCATTACTGTTAACACTTCTGCTCTCCCCACTGTTATAAACTCAACATAGATATTAATGTTTTCCAGTACGTAGGTGTAAACGTGCGCTGTTGGGGTTTGCCCCTCTCCAGGGCGGCTGGGAGCCAGGCCACCTCACTACCTGGGGCAACAAACAACAGTTCCGAGCTCAGACCTTTCAGGCAGGGGCTGAGCAAACAGTTCAGTATATTAAGCCCAGGCTCCTGGGCCTGAGCGTCGGGCAAGGGGGAGACTGCCACCCGTGAGTGGGGTGGCAGGGGGGACGCAGGCCCACCCACTCCTCTGTGTCCCAGCCCGGGGCCCGAATAGTGGCAGGCAGCCTGCTGCTATGTCAATGGGGATCCTGGCCGCAACACACTGACATTGACTCTGGGTGTGCTGCAGCCAGACTAGGGTCGGCTGCCCCCAGGCTACTTCCAACCTCCCCCTCTATCAGTACTTGTGTCTCAGCGGCATCTTCCGCAGCGTCCCACATCATGGACTCCTCGGGATACTGAGCAAGGGGTAAACTGGGCAGCTCCTCGGGGTCCCTTTGAACAGGCCAGCATAGGGGCTTTTCCAGCGCCTGGTCGGCGTCCAGGCTCCGCAAGTCCAGCCAGTCCTCGGGTTGGTCACAGGCGGCAGGAGTCTCCCCAGCAGGAGCTAAGGCACCAGCGTCTGGCCTCTCCGGGGGCCAGGCAGCTTCTGAGCCCTGGGGCTGGGCTTTTATACATCCTGCCCTGCACCTTGACCTCTGAGGGGCGGGCACAGGCTCCAGTGACTCTGCCCACTTTGGCATTTGTAAGGGCTCATCCCTCTCTGGAGTGGCTGGGAGCCAGGCCGCCTCACTACAGTAAGTATCTTGGCATCCAGCCATCAAAGCAATGAGCTGGTGTGCCTCAGTTTCTCCTTCCACACAGCACACCATGTTCATTATGATTTCTCTATTGTGACAAGCTTTAAGTCTATTTACAGGTGATAGCTGAGAAGCAGCATTACCATAAGGCTTCTTGACATTACATGTGTTCCCAGTTACCTTCTTAGCATGTCCAAAGACTTTTTCCAACAATTGTACATAATGTGTCTTATCACAAGGTTTGACATTAATACCGATTTTTTATAACAAATTGGCATTTTGCAGGTACCTTTATCATAGCACACCCTCTGTTCAGGCTGTTTGGTTCTGAGGGTGCTTTGGTCATGTAGCAGGGCAGCTGCCTCACTCCTGCAGAACAGGGGTTAAAAGCAGCCAAGCTGAGCTGATTTGGGAAGCAGCCACTGCTGTGGCCAGTTCAATTTGGGCCCAACTAGCCCTGATAAGAGAGCTGTGGACCAGGAGCTGGAAGAGTTTCTCTTCAGGCCTGGAAAGAGAAGTGCTGACTGTCACAGAGTCCCCGGGCAATGCTCTGGAACTGCTCCCCACAAAGCCAGGCAGGACCTTGGGGAGCCTCCTCTCCCTTGGAGCAGACTGTCTCCAGGGCAAGAAGCTCACACGGCTTCACCTCCTGGGTCTCTCCTTGGAGCATTCAGCATCCTCTGCCCCTCCGTGCGCTTCCCACAGCGAGCCCGCCCAGGCAGGGTCCTGGGGAAGCCACCGGGTCCTGTCCCCCCACTTTGCAGTCAGACATGACTCTCAGCCAGCCAGTAACACAGAGGTTTATTCGATGGTAGGAACACTCTAAAACAGAGCTTGTAGGTACAGAGAACCAGACCCCTCAGCTTGGTCCATTCTAAGGCCCAGCGAGCCAGACAAGCCCGTCTGCCCTCACACCCCATCCCCAGCCAGCTCCCAAACTCAAAACCCCCGCCAGCCCCTCTTTCTCTGCTGAGTTCCTTTCCTGGGCCAGGAGGTCACCTGACCTCTTTGTTCTCCCACACCTTTAGCATCCCCTGCAGGGGGGAAGGGCCTGGCCATTAGTTGCCAGGCAACAGAGGGTCAGCCAGAAACTGAGGCCCCCCCACAGTATTCAGAGGGAACATTAAGAGCAGCGTCACTTTGTCACATCTCTCTCCCCTTCGAGACCGAACTGAGTGAGGTCACTCCAGCCAGTGACCTGGGGAAGTTCGAACCCACCAACATTCCCATGGATGCCCCAGCATCTCCCCCATTCCTTGGTGTGAGTTACACCAGGACAGTCCAGTCTCACGCCCTCCCTTAGGTCGGGTGTGCTTGATGGCACTCGCAGGTCGCATGTGGGAAGGTTTATGTGGCTTGAACCCTTTTGCTACCCCAATACCCCTGGGGTTTAAATTGGGATTGGGTCTTCTCCCAGCACTCCAGTTTGGAGGCCTGCAAGTGGGGCTTGTCACGGAGTGTGGGGGAGTCCAGCCCTGCACCCCTCTTCCTGGGACCCACAGTGACTCTCAGCCAGCCAGTAAAACAGAAGGTTTATTGGACAACAGGAACACCGGTTACAGCAGAGCTTGCAGGCACAGTCAGGACCCCTCCACCGAGTCCTTCTGGGCTTTCAGGGTGCTTGGATCCTAGCTAGGATCCCCTGAATTCCGCCCACACAGCCCCAAGCCCAAACTCAAACTGCTTCCCTCCTGCCACTCCCTTCCTTTGTCCCCTTCCCGGGCAAAGGTGTTGACCTTTCCCCTCCCTTACCTAGCTCAGGTTACAGGCTCCGGTATCGTCCATCCCCTAAAGTCCTCCCCTGCTCTCCCACTCCACACACAGACAGCCCCTACTGCATCACATCTCTCCCCCCTTCGAGACTGAACTGAGCGGGGTCACTCTGCCCAGTGACCTGGGGAAGTTCAGGGCCCCCTCTCCGGGACAACGCATCCGCTGTCAGGTTGGCACTTCCCTTCACATGGACCACGTCCATGTCATAGTCCTGCAGGATCAGGCTCCACCTCAGGAGCTTGGCGTTGGCTCCTTTCATCTGGTGCAGCCAGGTCAGGGGAGAGTGGTCGGTGTACACGGTGAAGTGTCGCCCAAAGAGATATGGCTCTAGCTTCTTAAGGGCCCACACCATGGCCAGGCATTCCTTCTCGATGGCCACGTAGCTTTGTTCCCGGGGTAGCAGCTTCTTACTCAGGTACACGATGGGGTGTCTCTCCCCCTTTTCATCCTCCTGCATTAACACTGCCCCCAGTCCCGTGTCTGAGGCATCGGTGAACACCATAAAGGGTTTGTCAAAATCTGGGTTTGCCAGAACCGGGCCACTAACCATAGCCTCCTTCAGCGCCCGGAAAGCCTCCTGGCACTGCTCAGTCCAGATCATCTTGTCTGGCTTCCCCTTTTTGCACAGTTCAGTGATGGGGCCGGCTATGGCACTAAAGTGGGTCACAAACCTTCAATAGTACCCCGCCATCCCAATAAAGGCCTGGACCTGCTTTTTGGTTTGGGGAGCAGGCCAGTCTCTGATCACCTCCACCTTGGCTGGTTCCGGCTTCAGGCAGCCGCTCCCCACCCGATGGCCCAGGTAAGATACCTCAGCCATCCCCACTTTGCACTTCTCAGCCTTTACTGTTAACCCAGCCTTTCGGAGTCGGTCCAGGACTTGTTTAACCTGGGACATGTGGTCCTCCCAGGTCTGGCTGAAGACGCAGATGTCGTCAATATACGCCACGGCAAAACTCTCCATCCCCCTCAGTAGCTGATCCACCAGGCGCTGGAAGGTGGCCGGTGCTCCCTTGAGGCCGAAGGGCAGGGTCAGAAACTCATAGAGCCCCAGAGGGGTGATAAAGGCCGATTTCAGCCTGGCATCTGCGTCCAGCGGCACTTGCCAGTAGCCTTTGGTAAGATCCATAGTGGTGAGGTAACGAGCACCTCCCAGCTTGTCTAGGAGCTCGTCAGGCCTGGGCATAGGGTAGGCATCAGATATGATGATGGCATTGAGCTTTCGATAGTTCACACAGAACCGGATTGTACCGTCCTTTTTGGGAACCAGCACCACTGGCGAGGCCCAAGGGCTGGAAGACAGCTGGATCACCCCCAAAGCCAGCATGTCCCTGACCTCTCTTTCAAGATCCTGGGCAGTTTTCCCAGTGACCCGAAAAGGGGAGCATCTTATAGGAGGATGTGACCCGGTCTCCACCCGGTGGACTGTCAAATTAGTGCGTCCAGGCTGGTTGGAAAACAGCTGTCTGTACAGATGCAGCACCCCTCTGATCTCAGCGTGCTGGCCCGGGGTCAGTTGATCAGAGAGGGGCATCGCCTCCACCGGGGGAACCAGCTTTTGTCCCAGGGAATAGATCTACTAAGTGGTCATCTCCCTGCCCCTCCCAATGTCCACACACGGCCAACACCACATTCCCCCGTCATAGTATGGTTTCATCATGTTCACATGGTACACCCGATGGTGATGTGCCCGGTTTGACAGCTCCACCACATAGTTTACCTTATTCAGTTGCTTGATAACCTTGAAGGGCCCTTCCCAGGCGGCCTGGAGTTTGTTTCTCCTCACAGGGATGAGAACTATCACCTGATCTCCGGTGGCGAAGGCACGGGCCCTTGCCGTGCAGTCATACCAGACCTTCTGCCTCCTCTGGGCTCGGGCCAGATTCTCCCTGGCCAGGCCCATGAGCTCGGCCAGTCTTTCCCGGAAGGTCAGGACATACTCCACCACTGACTCTCCCTCGGGAGAGGCCTTCCCCTCCCATTCGTCCCTCATCAGGTCTAGGGGCCCCCTTACCCACCTTCCATACAACAGTTCGAAAGGTGAAAACCCGGTAGATTCCTGGGGTACCTCCCTGTACGCAAACAGCAGGTGAGGTAAGTACTTGTCCCAGTCCTGCGGGTGCTGGTTCATAAATGTTTTTAGCATCATCTTCAGCGTCCCGTTGAACCTTTCTACCAGCCCGTTGGACTGGGGGTGATACGCTGAGGCCCAGTTGTGCTGGACCCCACATTTCTGCCATAAGGACTGGAGCAGGGCCGACATGAAGTTGGACCCCTGGTCCGTTAAGACCTCCTTTGGGAACCCCACCCGGCTGAAAATTGTCAGCAGCGCATCTGCCACTGTGTCTGCTTCGATAGAGGACAAGGCCACCGCCTCGGGGTAGCGAGTGGCAAAATCCACCACCACCAGGATGTATTTCTTCCCTGACCGGGTCGTCTTGCTGAGGGGTCCCACTATGTCTATGAGTCTATGTCCATGGCCACCTTCTGGAAAGGTTCTTCTATGATGGGTAAAGGCCTCAAAGCCACTTTCTCCTTGTCCCGAGCCTTCCCAACCCTCTGGCACGGGTCACAGGATTGACAGTACTGTCGGACATGGGTAAAGACCCCAGGCCAGTAAAAGTTCTGTAGCAGCCTCTGCCTGGTGCGCCGGATTCCCTGGTGCCCTGCGAGAGGGATGTCATGGGCCAGGTACAGCAGCTTGTGACGAAACTTCTGGGGAACCACCAGCTGCCTCCTGATCCCCCATGACTCTACTTCCCCTGGGGGAGCCCATTCTCGGTACAGGAACCCCTTCTTCCACAGGAACCTCTCCTTGCAACCTCTCCTCATGGTCTGTACCGCACTAAGGTCAGCCCGGTCCTGGTGCTTCTGCAAGGAGGGATCTTTCTGCAACTTGGCCTGGAACTCAGCAGCTGGGACAGGGATGGGGACCGGCTCTCTCTTGCTGGCTGGGTCTGAGGCCGCAGCCTCTCTTCACCGTGCCCCTGGGCATTCCCCGCCCCCTGGGTTAGGGTCCTGCACCTCGGGTCGAGTACCTTCCCCGTTGTCGGGGTGCAGTGCCCTTTGCCGACTCTGACTACGAGTCACGACCTAAATATCAGTGTACCCCCACATCCTTGGGGCCCTCCTTGGCCCCCCATTTCAGGTGTACCCTTGCCACGGGCACCTTGAATGGGGTCCCGCCTACGCCCATCAGGGTCAGGTAGGTGTCAGGCACCATCCGATCTGAGGCCACTACCTCGGGCCGGGCCAACGTCACTTCTGCGCCCGTGTCCCAGTACCCAGTGACCTTCCCCCCATCTACCTCCAGGGAAACAATGCACTCCTTCCGGAGGGGCAGCCCCGCGCCCACCCGGTAAACCAAAAACCCGGAGCCTGGAGCATCCACAGGTGGTATGTTGCCAGCCCCCCTTTCCTGGGAATGTAGCCCCTCCTCTGATTGGGTTTTTACCCAGTACACCCTCTGCGGGTTGGGTCTGCTTGGTCTGTCCCTGAGCTTGGGGCACTGGGCCCGTATGTGACCTCGTTGGCCACAGCGATAGCAGTCCATGTCTCGTGGGTCCCCTTGAGTGGGTTGGAGGGACCTGCCGCTAGATGTTCCCCTTTTGGGGGGGTTCTCCATAGGACCCCGCTGGGAGGTCCCATGATGACTCTCTCTCTGCGTTGAGGCAGGCCTGCTCCTTCGAGACTCCTCCCTGCCATCCCCTGCCCGACTGTCCACAAATTGGTCGGCCAGCTGGCCTGCGTGCTGCGGGTTCTCCGGCTTCTGGTCCATCAACCACAGCCTCAGGTCGGACGGGCACTGCTCGTACAGGTGCTCCAGTATGAATAGGTCAAGCAGGTCCTCTTTAGTTTGGGCCCCAGCTGTCCACTTGCGGGCATACCCCTGCGCCCGGTTGACCAGTTGTAGGTATGTGACCTCACGGGTTTTACGCTGGCTCCGGAACTTTTTCCGGTACATCTCAGGAGTCAGCCCAAACTCGCGGAGCAGGGCCTGTTTGAACAGTTCGTAGTCCCCTGCCTCCGCCCCTTTCAGTCGGCTGTACACCTCCACGGCTGTGGAGTCCAGTAAGGGGGTGAGAACTGCGATCCTGTCTGCAGGGTCAACCCTGTGCAGCTCGCAGGCATTCTCAAAGGCCGTCAGGAAGGTATCTATGTCCTCCCCCTCCTTACGCTGGGGCAGCAAGTGCTTATCAAAGCTCTTTGTAGGCTTGGGTCCCCCCTCACTCACCGCAGCTGGGGCCCCACTGCTCATCAGCTGGGCCAGGTCCAGCTCATGTTTACGCTGTTTCTCCTTCTCCTCCCGCTCATGTTTACGCTGTTTCGCCTTCTCCTCCAGCTCTCGCCTCTTTAACTCGAGCTCCTCCCGTCTCAGCTCCCTTTCATATTCCAGCCGCATCCGCTCCACGGATGCCGAGCGTTGCCGGGAGGATCCCCTGCTGGGGGGTGAGCTTCACTGGTCAGATCCCCTGCTGGGGGGTGAGCTTCACTGGGCAGATCACCTGCTGGCCGGGGGTGTCACGGTGCCCTCGGTATACACTGGGCTCCTCCCCGCCCTTCCCCTAGGCCTAGGAAGGGGGGGTCTCGGGAAGCCCTCGTCCGCCGGCTGACCACTTTCAGCGGGGACAGACACTGGTGCCTGCGCTGCATCTGCCCGGCTGCTTTCCTCAGAGACAGTCCCGCAGGAGGAAATAAGGAAACAGATCAACAGAGCCAGACGTGTACCCAGAAGCCTCCTACTTCAAGACAAACCCAAGAAAGAAACCAACAGGACTCCACTGGCCATCACATACAGTCCCCAGCTAAAACCTCTCCAACGCATCATCAGGGACCTACAACCCATCCTGAACAATGATCCCACACTTTCACAGGCCTTGGGTGGCAGGTCAGTCCTCGCCCACAGGCAACCTGCCAACCCGAAACATGTTCTCACCAGTAACTGCACACCGCACCATAGTAACTCTAGTTCAGGAACCAATCCATGCAAAAACCTCAATGCCAACTCTATCCACATACCTACACCAGCGACACCATCACAGGACCTAACCAGATCAGCCACACCATCACCGGTTCATTCACCTGCACATCCACCAATGTAATATACGCCATCATGTGCCAGCAATGCCCCTCTGCTATGTACATCGGCCAAACTGGACAGTCTCTACGGAAAAGGATAAATGGACACAAATCAGACATTAGGAATGGCAATATACAAAAACCTGTAGGAGAACACTTCAACCTCCCTGGCCACACTATAGCAGACCTTAAGGTGGTCATCCTGCAGCAAAAAAACTTCAGGACCAGACTTCAAAGAGAAACTGCTGAGCTTCAATTCATCTGCAAATTTGACACCATCAGCTCAGGATTAAACAAAGACTGTGAATGGCTTGCCAATTACAGAACCAGTTTCTCCTCCCTTGGTTTTCACACCTCAACTGCTAGAACAGGTCCTCATCCTCCCTGATTGAACTAACCTCATTATCTCTAGCTTGCCTGCATATATATACCTGCCCCAGGAAATTTCCACTACATGCATCTGACGAAGTGGGTATTCACCCACGAAAGCTCATGCTCCAAAACGTCTGTTAGTCTATAAGGTGCCACAAGACTCTTTGCTGCTTTTACAGATCCAGACTAACACAGCTACCCCTCTGATACTGAGCATGTAATGTGAGAACCCAGGAAGGGGCTAGAGGCCAGATGACACCTTTGTTCAGGAAGCTGAACAAAGGCTGGGGGAGGAGAGGCTGGGGAGAGAGAGTTTCAGGAGCTGGCTGGGGAATGGAGGGAAGGACAGACAGGGCTCTGGCCCCCCAAGGGGGCTGTGGTGCTCCTGGGACCCCAAGATGGATCTAATTGGGGAGGATCCTGTTGTCTGTGCCTGCAAGACCTGTCTGGGACTGTGTTCCTGGCATCTAAATAAACCTTCTGCTTTACTGGCTGGCTGAGAGTCACAGTGAATCACAGGAAGCCGGGGGTACAGGGCCCTGACTCCCCCACACTCCGTGACAACTGGTGGTAGCGGTGGGATGTACTGCACCCCGTGGACGGTGCTTTTGCAGTAAGTGACTGGGGAGCAGGAAAACGAAGGGGGATTAACAGGGACCAGGTGTGCTGAAGAGTCAGAGAGAGACGGTTTCAGGGGGTTATTAACCCCTGAGAGTGAGTGACCAGCGAGAAGGACTGTTGGAGTAACAGGGTCCCCCTGAGGACTGCAGCGAGCAGTCTCAGGGATGGAGGAGCTTGCTGCTCGACCCTGGGAGAAAGAAGGATTTTTGCAGTAGCAGGGTTCCCCAGGGGATTGCAGGAGCAGTCCCAGGGGTGGAGGAGTCTGCAGCTCAACCCTGGCAGAGAGGGGGGTCACCTGAAGAAGGGCTGGTACATGAGGGGTCTCCCTGGAACAGTGGAAAGCTGAGTGCACAGGCGGGCAAGTGGCCAGCAGGAAGATGTATGCTAAATGCCTTAAGAGCAACCTGGTGGAGATGTGCAGGCAGAGGGGGCTGTGCATTGGGAGGTCCACCAAAGAACAGCTAATTGCCCGGCTGGAGGAGAAGGATCGCTCGGGTGAATGGAGCTTGGTCCCTGAGGGAAGCTGCCCAGCGGACGCAGCATGGGCCCCGGGGCCTGACATGGCTGGGAGGAGCCAGACTGCTGCTGAGGACATCCTGAGACCCTGCCTACCTATACCTAGGGGAGGGGTTGAGGGAAGCCCAGTGAATACCGAGGGCACCCTGACCCCTGCAGCCAGCAGGGGATCGTCCTGGCAGAGCTCTCCGTCCCTGGAACAGATGCGGCTGGAATATGACAGGGAGGTGCTGGCCTCAGATCGGGTGGTGCCCAACACCTACCTGACTCTGACAGGGGTGGGAGGGACCCCATTCAAGATGCCCATGGCGAGGGTACATCTGAAGTGGGGGGCCAAGGAGGGCCAGGAGGAAGTGGGGGTATACCTGCATTTGCCCTCTGAGGTATTGATGGGGGGGGACCTGGAGGACTGGCCCAGCAACCCCCAGGGTGCCCTAGTTGGGACCCGTAGCCAGAGCTGGCGAGGGGCACTGTTCCCTGACAACGGGGAGGGGGCCTGGCCCGAGGGGGAGGGAACGCCCAGGGACATGGCTCAGGGAGGCTGCAGCTTCAGACCCAGCCAGTGAGAGAGAACAGGTGTCCCAGCTGCTGAGTTCCAGGCCGAGTTGCAGAAAGATCCCTCCTTGCGGAAGCCCAGGGACCTGGCTGACCTCAGTGTGGTACAGACCATGGGGGGAGGTTGCCGGAAAAGGTTCCTGTGGGAGAAGAGGTTCCTGTACCGAGAATGGGCTCCCCCAGGGGAAATGGAGTCGGGGGGATCAGGAGGCAGCTGGTGGTACCACGGAAGTATCGCTGCCAGCTGCTGTGCCGGGCCCATGACATCCCCCTCTCAGGGCACCAGCACCCCACCCATCTGGCTGACAGCTCTCCAACCCTTCCTTCTCTGAGCTTTGTCTCTTTCCCAGGCCAGGAGGTCACCTGATCCCTTTGTCTCCAACACCTTCAGCTGGCACCTTTGCAGAGGAGGGGCCCAGGCCATCAGTTGCTAGAAGACAGAGTGTCAGGCATTTTGGTACACTGGCCCTTTGCTCTGCAGCAACCATACCCCCTTATCACACCACCCAGACACTCAAGAACTGCATGGAGGAACCTGAGGCACCAACACCATATTTAGAGAAAATATTAAGAACATTCCCAGTTCATCACACCTTCTTAAGAAGATGGTGATAGGCCGTCACTTCACCGTTCCCAAGTTGCTCTGGACTCACAGGCCTGTGTGCTTTTGGCTCCCCCATGGTTTGCAGGAAGAACCCCTGGTGTTCTAGCCCTTTTCATGGTCACCACCTCTTTGCCAGGGTCGAGCTGCAGACTCCTCCACCCCTGGGACTGCTCCTACAATCCCCAGGGGAACCCTGTTACTGCAAAAATCCTTCTCTCTCCCAGGATCGAGCAGCAAGCTCCTCCGTCCCTGAGACTGCTCGCCGCAGTCCTCAGGGGGACCCCGTTACTCCAACAGTCCTTCTCGCTGGTCACACACTCCCAGAGGTTAACTGCCCCCTGAAACCGTCCCTCTCTGAGCCTTCAGCAAGCCTGGTCTTCATTATCCCCCCTTTGTTTTACTGCTCCCCACTCACTTACTGCAAGCAGCGCCATTCACAGGGTGCAGTACGTCCCGCCGCTGCCACCAGTTGTCACGGAGTCACCGGGCGATGCTCTGGAACTGCTCCCCACCAAGCCAGGCAGGACTTTGGGGAGCCTCCTCTCCCTTGGAGCAGACTGTCTCCAGGGCAAGAAGCTCACACGGCTTCACCTCCTGGGTCTCTCCTTGGAGCATTCAGCATCCTCTGCCCCTCCGTGCGCGTCCCACAGCAAGCCCGTCCCAGTGGGGTCCTGGGGAAGCCACCGGGTCCTGCACCCCCACTTCGCAGTCAGACGTGACTCTCAGCCAGCCAGTAACACAGAGGTTTATTCGATGACAGGAACAGGGTCTAAAACAGAGCTTGTTGGTGCAGAGGACCAGACCCCTCAGCCGGGTCCATTCTGGGGCCCAGCAAGGCAGCCACCCATGTCTGCCCTTGCTTCCCGTCCCCAGCCAGCCCCAAACTGAAACCCCCTCCAGCCCCTCCTCTCTGGTCTTTGTCTCTTTCCCGAGCCAGGAGGTCACCTGATCTTTGTTCTCCCACATCTTTAGCATCTTTCAGGGGGGGAAGGGCCTGGGCCATTAGTTGCCAGGAGACAGAGGGTCATCCAGAAACTGAGGCCCCCACACAGTATTCAGAGGAAACATTAAGAACAGCCCCACTTCCTCACACTGCCTGCCTGAGAGGAGGTACCAGAAGCGTAGCAGTGCTGGGGAAGGGAAAAGGGAGCTCGGGAGCTCCAGCCTGGTAACCCCCCAGGCTGCAGGCCTCGTTGAATGCCTACAGAGATACTAGGGTACAGAGGGGCGGCCTAGGAATAGGCAAAGGCAGTAGATCTGTGACAAACTGTGAAAACAGTCTGCTCCAAGGAAGAGGAGGCTCCCCAAAGTCCTGACTGGCTTTGTGGGGAGCAGTTCCAGAGCATTGCCGAGGGACTCCATGACAAGGTCCTACCCCAATGATTGCTCATGATGTTGGCCTTTACACTGCAGTCAGCCCCAGGGAGCAGGGACTGGATGGTGACTGGCAGCACCCACTGAGGCAAGGTGGGTTTAGAGGGTTGGAGGTTCCCCAGGGAGGGGAGACCCAGAGCATGGAGCCAGAGAGTGGGAGTACTGCTGGGGCAGAACCCTGAGGTAAAAGGGCACTGGGGTCTGAGAGGGACACGGGGCCAGCAGCAGGTGAGACCCCACCCTGCAGAGGGTGTCCGTATGGTGGAAAAGAGCTAATTCCAAGACAAGAAGCTGGCGGCGCCACACTTGGCTTCATTTGGCTACAGGTCAGTACCCATTGTGTCTTTTCCTTCTTGAACCTGTTGCCGGCACAGATAATGCCTGAGACCAAGCAACAGTGTTTCGTTGCCCGGTGTACTTCACGCTAATAAACACACCAGGGTGGAGAACAAACAAAGTTTATTTGAGATCTCAAAGTGGTGCAAGGAGACAAACGCCTCAAATCATGCACCCCTACACAAGCGGCTTTTCCCTTTGTATAAGTTTTTTTTCCTCCCCTCCTCCTCCTCCTCCTTCCTCCCCCTGTAGCAGTTACATAAGTGCAGGTGCATTAAGTAATCTTGGCCGCGGCAGCTCGTTTTCCTTCTGCAAGTTATCTTGTCCTTCTGTTAAATGTGCACAGGCCTTATCATCACTGCTTTAGACCGGTTTGAGCTGTGCTGCAACTGATAACTTACCGTTACACATTTCATTTCACAGCTGCTAGCTTTCTAGATCAAGTAGAGTTCAACATGGAGGAGCTTTGGTTCATTGAGGCCTAGATTTATGCCTAGTGACACCAACAACTCCCTCCTTTGAGAATACTTAAACTTTTGGCTGAGTTTTTTTATACTTTGAGGACAAAAAGCGATTAAGCTCTAGGGAGCTGGAGTGCTTTACAGCAAGCAAGCAAGAGGAGAGTAACGACACACAACACCACACCAGTGAGCAGGAGGCGAACAATGCCTCCCCCTAGTTCCCCAGGTTGGGTAACCAGCCCCAGAGGGAATCAGATTTAGTGGGTTTCCTTTCCTGGGCCTTCCACTGTTCAAAAGCCTTTTTGGCAGACAGGACGTGCTTGTTAATATTTTTTGTGTTTTGTGGGACATAAGTACAGCATTCATCCCCTATAAGGGCACACACCCTGCCCTGTGAAGCCACACTTCCACCCAGGAAGTGTCCACGTATGTCTCCATGATCACAGATTAGATGGTATTCCTGATGCGTCTGTAAGGGCAGTGGGCCAAGTCTGGTACTCAAGATTACTTTGAATGGCCATCAGCTGGTCATTCAGGAAATCCCAAATTTTTAAACATACTAGATTTTACTGCAATGCCTTTTCAGCCTTAGTTATATTTAATACTATTTTTGTTGGTGTAGTACTATATTACATTTGTTATTAAACTATTTTTAGGTACTTTTAAAAGGCATTAACATTAAAAACATAGGAAGGGGTTATATTACTAGTCACTGGAATGGTTTTTAATACGGGTAAAATTTCTAGTGGCAGAATAAACTTTTTGGGTACTTGTTATTTAAAATCCAATTAGAGAGAGCAATATATGCTGAGGGATTTATTCAGAACACAGGGCACAGCCTGTAGAATAAACCCCAAAATTCAATTAATACCACATTTTCAAGCATGGGTCCCACAAATGTCCTCCCGCGAGTGTATAATTTTTTGTTTCTTCACCAGGGTCAGTTTTGAATGTCCTTTTTAGTCAGGAATTTCTGGACTTAATGGCAATTTCAGTGGACTGAGTGTTCCTTCTTCCCTGAAACAGTCGTGGTTCAGCATCCTACAGGGGAGAGGTTACCAGCACATCACCCTGTAATAGTTTGATTTTTTTAGAAAAATTCAAAGGCACAGTAGATCTGTCAGTGGACAAGGGAGAGGTTACTAGCACTTCACCTTGTACTTTTTCCCTGCTGTCCAGAAGGCACAGTGGAGCTAGAAAGAGAAATAGGCTAATTATTAGTAGGCGAATTCTCCCGATGTGGAGGGGTCTTTTTGCAGTGAGAATTATGGGTACAGGCAGTCAGTCTTTGGCACTTCACAGCGGTGTTGGTAGTCAGAAGCACTTAATAAGGGCCTTTCCAGCGTGGAGCCAGAGCAGTCTTTTGTTGGTGGACCTTTACATTGATTCCGTCTCCTGGTTCCAAGGAGTGGCAGGGCTGCTAGGGTTTTTGGGTAGCGCTTCTTTACCTGTGAGAAAAGAAACCTAACACACTTCATTAGTGCCTAGCAGTGTTTTGCAAACCTTATAGCTGAGTGGGCAAATTCAAGCTCTTCTTTTTCTGGTTGTTAGCCAAGTTTTAACTGTGAGCAGTGTCCTTGAATGGAGTCAGTGTCTTATTTATAGCCTGAGCTTGCTAGCTAATTAATTTTTTTTCAGTTAATTTATTTTGTTTTTTGTTTTTGTTTTTGGCTTTTTTTAACCTGCAAAGGAAACGTCCCCTTTTTACTTTTACACCTCTTTTTTAACAATGAACACATACACATTGTTATTATACAGTACATTAGTTTTATTATTTAATATATGCCACACATACTTTTTTTACTAAAATAACCTTATTACAGAACTTTGGAGCAACAAGCTAGAGCAAACACACCCACTTTGAGGAGTTCATTCAATTCAACCTTTAGTTCAATAGCTTTTCACCATCCCCAGCCCTCTGGCTAGAAATCTGAGGTAGCCAGAAAGATCCCATGTACAATATGGGGAATGGGTTAACTTTTTATGTCTTTGCTTTTAAAGACTGTTGGTATGCAAATTTTAACAACAATTTTTGCAATTAACAATTTGGCCAATGAAGGTTTTTTTTCTTACTTAAGGAAATGCATTAGACTTTAGTATATCACATTCTTTTGATTTATTTAAACACTTTGTATTCCAAGTTGAACAAAACCAGTATCAGAGGGGTAGCCGTGTTAGTCTGGATCTGCAAAAGCAGCAAAGAATCCTGTGGCACCTTATAGACTAACAGACGTTTTGGAGCATGAGCTTTCGTGGGTGAATACCCACTTCCTCAGATGCATTTTAATTTAACCTTTAACAAGTATCTGCATTTTAATTTAACCTTTTTGTTTGATTTTAAACTAGACTATTTTATGAAAATATTAAACACAACAATTCCAGCCACAAGACAAACACTACAAGACAGCACATAGAACACAAAACATAATTCCTATTTTGTCAGTAAATGCATGGTACGTTGAATGCTGTTCAGCTGGCATTAGGTTTTTTTGATTATCTGAAAGACAAAAAAACAGAGGTCTACCCCTTCTAGGCAGACAATTATTGCTTAAAATATACAAATACCCTTGTTGACTTCAGGCAAAACAGAGGAATTACCCCATATTTTCTTGTATTTGTTTTATAGGCTGCCAGGTTTTCAATTACATAACACTGTGTACATTCTTCAGCTAATTCAACTAAATTGTTCATAGCCAAACCAAATGATTGCAATCCAATAATTTCTTTGCCTGAGTTTATTTACAAACATTTTACAGACACCAAGAACTTTTTTTTTTAGCATTTTTACAAAGTTCAACTGCTGTTTCCTCCAGCAACTACAGAGTTAATTTTTCACTTTTTCTTAAATTACTTGCTTGTCTCCCAGCAGCCACTTTTATTAACTTAACTCACCATTCCAAGTCAGTCCTGGGTATTTGAAATCCCCATGCTTACACTTACTGACTCCTTCCTTCCACTGCACCCTTAAAGTTTTTCAACCTGTTTTCTAATCTCTTTGTCTGTTGCCTGCCCGCCTGGGCCCTACCCTGCTTTTCTTGCTGAACCATCCCTTCCATGGGCACCAACTTGTTTCACTACCAGTTTAGCTAGGAGGGTGGGCTTCTTAACTAACCCTCACCCCTCCTGGTCTCTTCCCTTAAACATTTTTACTTACAAGACTACCCGAGTTCTCCCTCGTGAGGCTTGTCACCTGGACAAAAACACATGGCCCATTGGGCAAAGGCCATTTACTTAACATATAATTTAAAGGACTATTTTTAGAGGGTTTACCCAGAGACTCATTCATCTGTTTGACACTTAAACAGAAAAGAGAATTACACAGAGAGCAGAGGGAATTACAGTCTAAGCCAGACTTTCCCACTTCTATACACTGACCGCTACAGGGGACGGGACAGAAGGATCTCAGTTCGACCTTCGAGCTTCCTCGCACGCATGGCTTCCACTCCGAGGAATTACGAACGAGAGGTTCAGTTCCACCAACACTCCTAATGCCCAAATGAACAGAGCAGAAAAACAACAGTAACCGGTTAAACAGAACAGAACCAGAACCAGAACCAGATAGCGTTTCCTTATTCTATTAGGGCTCATTTTTACTTATGCAGTTCTCAACATATAACACCAACAGTACCAAGCAAAGCAAACATAAAATAACAAGGGTAAAACAAATAGATGGTGTAAATTCTGCAGGGCTCCCCCCTTCTTAATTGCTCACCAAACTGTGACAAATTTCTGTTACCAATCTATCCCTCATAGACTCATAGACTCTAGGACTGGAAGGGACCTCGAGAGGTCATCGAGTCCAGTCCCCTGCCCTCATGGCAGACCAAATACTGTCTAGACCAGGTCAGGTCATCAGGCTGACACTACAGGATCATTGGGGGAAGATAAAGAAAGCACACCATATAACTGAATTTTTAAAGCTCCATTAATAAAATAATAGAGTGTTGGGAACGCTCCCACATCACTCAAGAAAACATTAATGCCCCAGGCCCTAAGCCCTTTTCATACTCACACACGTACGTCCAGACTGGCCACTTCTATGTATAATGTTCAGAGAAGGGGGAGAGGTGGACAGGAGATTATCCTGTATACAGCTTGTCCAGAATTTCCAGCATGCTTCTGCTCTTGGGAGGGCTGTTCTCTTACACCTTGGAATCTCCTGCGGCGTCTCTTCCAGAGATTCCAGTCCAGGTCGGCTGCCTGTGGCTTCTTTGTGTCACCAAGCCACACCGGCTCCGGGGTCACAAAGGCACACCGTTGGATCTTACTGGACAGTTAAGCTTTGCAAATGTAATCTCAGTTCTGTAACTTATATTGCCTTTGGTTCGCCTCTGTCAGTTTTCCTTTTTTCACAGCCAGCTGGGGCCGAAAGCAGTTTTTCTTTGTACTTAGCATAATCTGCGTTGATTCTTGACCTTGAAAGCAGAGCAACTTTCTTTTTATCCCTGGACCAAGCTGAATTTCAGATTAACCCATTCCTTTCCTTAATAGACAAATTTGCTCACGCTGTGTCAGGACTTTTTGGTGATTAAACGCTCCTCTTAGATGCATGATTTTATTTAGATTGAAGGTACCTTCTAGTGGGCACTGTTTAGATGGATTTTCACGCGTTTAAATATTCCAATTCTCTAAATACCTGCAGGTTGATGAACCATAATGTACGTACATGAAATATGCGGGAGTACCCTTAGGGGGTGAGATGGAATGTTTAGACTGGCGCCCCCCCCCATTTTCCACTTACACACACAGGGAGGGTGCCCTGTCCACGCTAGCGGCTCATAAACTAAGGATTTTTCCCTACAGCGTGCTCACACAGGAGAGGCTAACGAGGATGGCCACGACCCTCCTACACCTCCCTTTAGCAAAGAGCGTCGGCTAGTCTCTGGGAGATGGCGCCACTTACTCTGATTGCATCCAGTGAGATGATCAGACTGTCAGTAGCCCACACGGAAAGGAAAGGGGAAGGGAAGATGGGTACACACGCTCCTAGACCCAGGTAGCTTCCTCACAGGGCGATGCCAGGCTGAGTCAGCCCACCGTGGGTCGGATCTCCTAAAGATCCACTGGTTACCAGGCTTGCGTTAGAGTAGTCCTGGTCACGAGCTTTCGCTTCACAGGGTACTCTGGGCATCTTCCGGTAACAGTCACTCACACTGGCCCCCAGTACCCTTCTGCATCTGATCTTGCTTTTTAGCTACAACAGGGAGAGAGTGCACTAGGACACAGGCTCTCCCCTTTCTAGACAGGTCCCTCCTTTGTCCCTGCACTATCCCTAACCTGCTTTTGAATCCTTGCACTCCGCCAGACAGGGGGAAGAACAGGAGCTACGGTGGGGGATTTTTTTTACAAGAGCTCTCCATACAAACAGCTTCAGAAGCTACCCGTTCACTGACAAAACAGGAGTAATTGGAGGATCGTGTTATAATTAAGTGATCCTTCTGGTGGCCACCTTTCTGGTCCTCTAGTTGATATTGAGGCCAGTCTACTGTACAGAACTTTTTCAGTTTATTCTTAGTCATCGGATCCGAGCCAAACACCTTCCAATTCACTAGAATGCATTCTAGGGGGTGTACACCGTACCTGGTGCCCCACACCATGCCCTTGACCCATTATATGGCACTCTATGGTCTAATGAGAATTACGACGACTGGGCGTCCCCAGCCTCGAATTGCAACGACTGGGTGTCCCCAGCCTCGGGCACAAGTCCACACTACTGGACTGTTCCTACCTTATCCAAGGGACCGGTTCCTCACTGTCGCCCTCAACTCCTTCTCCACTACTCGAGCGCGTTGCATCGTTGTGCCCTCCGGGGTCGGTCGAACTGCGTCTCTGCCGAGTCCCTTGGTGAAGTCACCGGTGCGCGCTGGGTGTCGGTCATCGCCGCAATCCGTTGACCACCAGGAGGGATCCGGGCAAGGCTAATTTTAGCCTCGAGCCCACCCAGGGACGCCAAGAACTGTTGCCGGCACAGATAGTGCCTGAGGCCAAGCAACAGCGGTTCATTGCCCGGTGTACTTCATGCTAATAAACACACCAGGGTGGAGAAGCAAACAAAGTTTATTTGAGATCTCAAAGTGGTGCAAGGAGACGAACGCCTCAAATCACGCACCCCTACACAAGCGGCTTTTCCCTTTGTATAAGTTTTTTTTTCTCCCCTCCTCCTCCTCCTTCCTCCCCCTGTAGCAGTTATGTAAGCGCAGGTGCATAAGTAATCTTGGCTACGGCAGCTTGTTACTAAGTTTTCCTTCTGCAAGTTATCTTGTTCTTCTGCTAAAAATGCACAGGCCTTATCACTACTGCTTTATACTGGTTTAAGCTGTGTTGCAACTAATAACTTACTGTTACACATTTAATTTCACAGCTGCTAGCTTTCTAGATCAAGTAAAGTTCAACATGAAGAAGCTTTGGTTCACTAAGGCCTAAATTTATGCCTAGTGACACCAACAAACCTTTGCATGTAATGTATTGGCTTTCCTTTCACTACAGCGTCCCCATCTGTTTGGGTTTGTAATCCATTCCTGTCTCTGGGATTCTGATCACTCAGGTCTGGTGAGATAAGGGGGATCCTGTATACTGGCTGGCACTTCCTGGAGCTGTCTCCCAATGCCAGGACTGTACATATGCACAAACTCCATCTCCTCTCTTGGGGTTACCATGTGTTCCCAACTCCCAGCACTGGGTCCTTCCCTGCCGCCTCTTCCTAGAAGGTTGTGATCTGTGGTCTCTGGGTTAAGAGTGCTTGCTCTTTGACGGGACATTTCTGTTCCCAGTAGCTGTCCCTCAGCAGCTTACTGTGTCTTACCAGCCGGGGGAAGTCTCCTTCCCCTCTGCCAGCTGGGTCATTTGCATGCTTATAGACAGCTGCTTCCTGGAAGCCTCCTGGACTCAACTTCCTGCATCTTGATTTAGAGACAGGACCAGTGTTATGACAAGGTTCTGGTTTGCTGGTTATGATTATGCTGTCTGGGTGCATGTATCATTTTTGTATTTAAAGTTACAAGTATTAGCTCTAGACTGTCTGTGTTTCACACTTGTGCTGTGCTTTGGGTGACACCCCAGACAATTTGGCTTCAGCTCTGCCTGGCCTGCTTGATGGCCCATTAAGGACCATCAGCTACACAACTGACCCATTGAGAGAAGCAGATACACTTTGTGACTCAGCAGGGCAGGGACAGGCCTATGGACAGAACTCAGGTTTTTCCAGGCCACGTGCTGGGTAGCTTGTAGTTGGAACAAAGGCCTGGTCTACACTACGCGTTTATACCGATTTTAGCAGAGTTAAACCGATTTAACGCTGCACCCGTCCACACAACGAGGCCCTTTATATCGCTATAAAGGGCTCTTTAAACTGGTTTCTGTACTCCTCCCCGAAGAGAGGAGTAGCGCTGAAATCGGTACTGCCATGTCGGATTAGGGTTAGTGTGGTCGCAATTCGACGGTATTGGCCTCCGGGCGGTATCCCACAGTGCACCACTGTGACCGCTCTGGAAAGCCATCTGAACTCGGATGCACTGGCCAGGTAGACAGGAAAAGCCCCGCGAACTTTTGAATTTCATCTCCTGTTTGCCCAGCGTGGAGAGCTCACCAGCACAGGTGACCACGCAGAGCTCATCAGCACAGGTAACAATGCAGTCTCCTGAGAATAGAAAAAGAGCTCCAGCAGGGACCGCACGGGAGGTACTGGATGTGATCGCTGTACGGGGAGAGGATTCCGTGCTAACAGAACTCCGTTCCAAAAGACACAATGAAAAAACATTTGAAAAAATTTCCAAGGCCATGATGGAGAGACCACGCCAGGGACTCCGTGCAGTGCAGAGTGAAAGTTAAGGAGCTCAGACAAGCCTACCAGAAAACCACAGAAGCAAACGGAAGGTCCGGGGCAGGGCTGAAAACATGCCGCTTCTACGCTGAGCTGCATGCAATTCTAGGGTGGTCTGTCACCACTACCCCACCCCTTCCGTGGATTCCGAGGTGGGGGTGGTAATCTCAGCCATGGCTGAGGATTCTGCGGACGGGGAAGATGAGGAGGAGGAAGAGGAGAACGAGCTTGCAGAGAGCACACAGCACTCCGTTCTCCCCAACAGCCAGGAGCTTTTTCTCAGCCTGACGGAATTACCCTCCCAGCCCTCCCAAGTCACTATCCCACACAGCAAAGCCATGGAAGGGACCTCTGGTGAGTGTACCTTTGTAAATATAAAACATGGTTTAAAAGCAAGCGTTTTTTAATGATTGATTCACGCTGAGGACTTGGGATGCATTCGCGGCCAGTACAGTTACTGGAAAAGTCTGTTAAGATGTCTGGGGATGGAGCGGAAATCCACCAGGGACATCTCCATGAAGCTCTCCTGGAGGTACTCCAAAAGCCTTTGCAGAAGGTTTCTGGGCAAGACATCCTGTCATAAACAGATAGCTAAGGGTTAATGTCTCTTCCACCTGAAGCACTTGACCAGAGGACGAATCAGGAAACCGGATTTTTTCAACTCTGGGTGGAGGGAAGTTTGTGTCTGAGTCTTTGTTTTCTGGCTGCCTGCTTCCTCTGAGCTTTGGAGAAGTAAGTCTGTTTTCTAATCTTCTGTTTCTAAGTGTAAGGACAAAGAGATCAGATAGTAAGTTATATGGTTTCTTTTCTTTGGTATTTGCATGAATATAAGTGCTGGAGTGCTTTGATTTGTATTCTTTTTGAATAAGGCTGTTTATTCAATATTTTTTTAAGCTATCGACCCTGTGTTGTGTCACCTTAATACAGAGAGACCATTTGTATGTATTTTTTCTTTCTTTTTATATAAAGCTTTCTTTTAAGACCTGTTGGAGTTTTTCTTTACTTCAGGGAAATTGAGTCTGTACTCACCAGGGAATTGGTGGGAGGAAGAAATCAGGGGAAATCTGTGTGCGTTGGATTTGCTAGCCTGATTTTGCATTCCCTCTGGGTGAATAGGAAAGTCCTTTTTGTTTCCAGGACTGGGAACGGAGTCGGGGAGTCACTCTGTTTGGATTCACAGAGCTTGTGTCTGTGTATCTCTCCAGGAGCACCTGGAGGGGGGAAGGGAAAAAGGATTATTTCTCTTTGTTGTGAGACTCAAGGGATTTGGGTCTTGGGGTCCCCAGGGAAGGTTTTTCAGGGGGACCAGAGTGCCCCAAAACACTCTAATTTTTTGGGTGGTGGCAGCAAGTACCAGGTCCAAGCAGGTAACTAAGCTTGGAGGTTTTCATGCTAACCCCCATATTTTGGACGCTAAGGTCCAAATCTGGGACTAAGGTTATGACATGAGTGGCAGTGGTGGGAGATAGACAGAATCCAGAAGCCAGTAGGAATATTATATTTTTCTTTTCTCTGCTAAGGGCTTTTTAGCAGAGAGAAACAGTTGGTTTTAAAAGGGAACCAGAGAGAATTTTTTTTTCTGCTCTCTCTGGCAGTTTGTGGCTTGCATGTTAAGCAAGAAGTCGTTAAGGTGCTATCACGAGTCTTTTGTCACACAATAGCACTCCCATTGAGAGTCATTACCAGCACTATATAAATGCAAATAAAGTGGTTTTTCAGGTTTACTTAACATTGAAGATTAGCTAAAGGCACTGTTGCTAGGCTGACTTCAGGAGGCAACAGAGAACCTGCAGTTCAGAAGATAAACACCGGAGGGCACCCCAACACAAGAAAACAGGAACCATGTCTACCAAGACAAAAATGGAGGCCGAAGAACAAATCAAAGAAGCTGAACACAAGCGACAAATGGAGATGAAAGAAAGAGAAGAACAAATCAAAGAGGCAGCACACAAAAGAAAACTAGAAGAAGAAGAGGTGGCCTACCGAAGGAAACAAGCAGAAGAAGAAATGGAAAAACACCAAAAAGAAATGGAAAAACAACAAAAAGAGAATGAAGAGAAGGAAAAACAGAGAAAACATGAACTGGACTTGGCAAAAGCTGGGCTGCATGTGCCAGCCAACCCTAACAACCCGGCGTCAATTATTGCTCCACAGCACAGGAAATTTCCCACCTACAAGGCCGGTGATGACACCGAGGCCTTCTTGGAAAATTTTGAAAGAGCCTGTCTTGGGTACAGCATCCCCGAAGACCAGTACATGGTGGAATTAAGGCCACAACTCAGTGGACCTTTAGCAGAGGTGGCAGCTGAAATGCCTAAGCAGCAAATGAATGACTATAAACTTTTTCAAACCAAGGCCAGATACAGAATGGGGATAACCCCAGATCATGCCCGTCGGCGCTTCAGAACCCAAAAGTGGAAACCAGAGGTGTCATTTCCCAAACACGCCTACTACATTGCAAAAAACTATGAGGCCTGGATAACAGGAAACAACGTTCAAACCTTGGAAGAACTGCACCTCCTCATACAAATGGAGCAGTTCTTGGATGGTGTTCCTGAAGACATCACACGGTACATACAAGATGGAAAACCCAAAGATCTCGCTGAGGCGGGGGAGATTGGAGCCAAATGGATGGAACTGGCAGAAAGCAAGAAAGCTACTGTCAAGGCGAACGATTACCCCAGGGGGCACACAGACCATAAACCCTACAACCGAGGACAGCCAAAGACCCCACATACCACCCAAGTAAAGCCACAGACACCATACCCTTCCACCTCACCAGTCTCCAGTAACTCACCTCAGCCCAGTGACCCATCAGATGGAAGATGCTTTAAGTGTAATGAACTGGGACATATCAAGGCCAACTGTCCCAAGAACACCATGCGAGTGCAATTCATTACACCACCATCACACCAAAGATCCCCAGGCCCGGATGCCTCTCAAATACCCTTGGAGCGAAGGGAAAATTTGAGAGTGGGTGGAAAGAAGGTTACTGCGTGGAGAGACACGGGGGCACAAGTGTCAGCTATCCACCAATCCTTCGTTGACCCCAAATTCATCAAACCAAAGGCCAAAGTTACAATTTACCCCTTCATGTCACAAGCTGTAGACTTGCCTACAGCTCAACTGCCTGTCCAGTACAAAGGCTGGTCAGGAATGTGGACTTTTGCAGTCTATGACAATTATCCTATCCCCATGCTACTGGGGGAAGACTTGGCCAACCAGGTGAGGCGGGCCAAGAGAGTGGGAATGGTTACACGTAGCCAAACCAGGCAAGCTTCCAGACCCATTCCTGTTCCTGAGCCGTCCACAGAGGCCCCGTCTGTGTTACCAGAGACCCAGACAGAGGTAGTGGACCCGGATTCCCTGCCAACAACTGCAACAGCCACAGCATCTCCAGTCCCACGCCCGGAACTGGAACAGCAACCAGCACCAGCAAGTGCAACCACATCTTCAAACTCAACGCCAGAGGGCGCCAGCGAGCCAGAACTGGCAGAAACAACAGACAGCCATACCCAAAAGGCTCAGCCAGATCCTGAAATACCCACCCTCAGGTGCACCAGCGGAGAGCGGTTCACCAGCAACGGAAACAACCCCATCACCTACATCGCTTCCAGAGGGACCAAGCCCAAGTCCACAGTCTGAGCAAGAACTGGTGACCCCAGCCTCAAGGGAACAGTTCCAGACTGAGCAGGAAGCAGATGACAGCCTTCAGAAAGCTTGGGCGGCGGCACGGAGTACCCCACCACCTCTCAGCTCTTCTAATCGATCCTGGTTTGTTATAGACCAAGGACTTTTATACAAGGAGATTCTTTCTGGTGGACACCGGGAAGAATGGCAGCCACAAAAACAGTTGGTGGTTCCAACTAAGTACCAGGGGAAGCTCTTAAGCTTAGCCCATGATCATCCCAGTGGCCATGCTGGGGTGAACAGAACCAAAGACAGATTGGGGAAGTCCTTCCACTGGGAGGGGATGAGCAAGGACGTTGCCAAGTATGTCCGGTCTTGTGAGGTATGCCAAAGAGTAGGTAAGCCTCAAGACCAGGTCAAGGCCCCTCTCCAGCCACTCCCCATAATTGAGGTCCCATTTCAGCGAGTAGCTGTGAATATTCTGGGCCCTTTCCCAAAAAAGACGCCCAGAGGAAAGCAGTACATACTGACATTAGTGGACTTTGCTACCCGATGGCCAGAAGCAGTAGCTCTAGGCAACACCAGGGCTAACGCTGTGTGTCAGGCCCTAACAGACATTTTTGCCAGGGTAGGTTGGCCCTCCGACATCCTTACAGATTCAGGGTCTAATTTCCTGGCAGGGACCATGGAAAAACTGTGGGAAACTCATGGGGTGAATCACTTGGTTGCCACCCCGTACCACCATCAAACCAATGGCCTGGTGGAAAGGTTCAAGGGAACTTTGGGGGCCATGATACGAAAATTCATCAACGAATTCTCCAATAATTGGGACCTAATGTTGCAGCAGTTGCTGTTTGCCTACAGGGCTGTACCACATCCCAGTTTAGGGTTTTCACCATTTGAACTTGTGTATGGTCACGAGGTTAAGGGGCCATTACAGTTGGTGAAGCAGCAATGGGAGGAGTTTACGCCTTCTCCAGGAACTAACATTCTGGACTTTGTAAGCAACCTACAAAACACCCTCCGGCACTCCTTAGCCCTTGCTAGAGAGAACCTAAAGGATGCTCAGGAAGAGCAAAAGGCCTGGTATGACAGACATGCCAGAGAACGTTCCTTCAAGGTAGGAGACCAGGTTATGGTCTTGAAGGCGCAACAGGCCCATAAGATGGAAGCATCATGGGAAGGGCCATTCACGGTCCAAGAGCGCCTGGGAACTGTAAACTACCTCATAGCATTTCCCAATTCCTCACTAAAGCCTAAAGTGTACCATGTTAATTCTCTCAAGCCTTTCTATTCCAGAGACTTACAGGTTTGTCAGTTTACAGTCCAGGGAGATGAGGCTGAGTGGCCTGACGGTGTCTACTACGACGGGAAAAAAGACGGTGGCGTGGAAGAGGTGAACCTCTCAACCACCCTGGAACGTCTGCAGCGGCGACAAATCAAGGAGCTGTGCACTAGCTTCGCCTCATTGTTCTCAGCCACCCCAGGACAGACTGAACGGGCATACCACTCCATTGATACAGGTAATGCTCACCCAATCAGAACCCCACCCTACCGGGTGTCTCCTCATGCCCAAGCTGCTATAGAACGGGAGATCCAGAACATGCTACAGATGGGTATAATCCGCCCATCTACCAGTGCATGGGCATCTCCAGTGGTTCTGGTACCCAAACCAGATGGGGAAATACGCTTTTGCGTGGACTACCGTAAGCTAAATGCGGTAACTCGTCCGGACAACTATCCAATGCCACGCACCGATGAGCTATTGGAGAAGTTGGGACGTGCCCAGTTCATCTCTACAATAGACTTAACCAAGGGGTACTGGCAAGTACCGCTAGATGAACCTGCCAAGGAGAGGTCAGCATTCGTCACCCATGCGGGGGTGTATGAATTCAATGTCCTTCCTTTCGGCCTTCAAAATGCACCCGCCACCTTCCAGAGGCTGGTAGATGGTCTACTAGCTGGACTGGGAGAATTTGCAGTTGCCTACCTCGATGATGTGGCCATTTTTTCAGACTCCTGGCCCGAACGCCTACTCCACCTGGAAAAGGTCTTTGAGCGCATCAGGCAGGCAGGACTAACTGTTAAGGCCAAAAAGTGTCAAATAGGCCAAAACAGAGTGACTTATCTGGGGCACCGGGTGGGTCGAGGAACCAGGGAATTGGTGGGAGGAAGAAATCAGGGGAAATCTGTGTGCGTTGGATTTGCTAGCCTGATTTTGCATTCCTTCTGGGTGAATAGGAAAGTCCTTTTTGTTTCCAGGACTGGGAACGGAGGGGGGGAGTCACTCTGTTTGGAGTCACAGAGCTTGTGTCTGTGTATCTCTCCAGGAGCACCTGGAGGGGGGAAGGGAAAAAGGATTATTTCCCTTTGTTGTGAGACTCAAGGGATTTGGGTCTTGGGGTCCCCAGGGAAGGTTTTTCAGGGGGACCAGAGTGCCCCAAAACACTCTAATTTTTTGGGTGGTGGCAGCAAGTACCAGGTCCAAGCTGGTAACTAAGCTTGGAGGTTTTCATGCTAACCTCCATATTTTGGACGCTAAGGTCCAAATCTGGGACTAAGGTTATGACACATCCTTATTCCATCCACCATGGTAGGACACTTGACCACGCCATGCATGTAGCAAGTAATCTGGTATCATTGCATGACAAAGCCTAGCTGTGTATGGTCCCGGTGATTACTGGCATTCAAGCAACATCCGTTCTTTATCTCGGTGTTATCCTCAGGAGAGTAATATCGTTCATGGTAACCTGGCTGAAATTCAGGAATTTAATTAAGGGGACAGAGGTGGCCATTCCTACTGGGCTGTTTGCCTGTTGCTTAAAAGAAATCCTTCCTTGCGGGTAGCCAAGCGGGGGGAGAGAAGGGAGGTAATGGCGCTGAGCTTTTTCGCGTTTGGCTAGCAGGGATCTTCCCTGCTACCAGCCACGTGGTGGGAGAGGAAGTGGGATGTTTAGCAGTGATCTTCCATGATACCAGCCATGCAGTGGGGGGAGGGGTAAAACGATCATCCCAGAGAATTGGATGGGGGATGGTTTCTGCTGCTGCATGTTAACAGGAAAGAAGCAGCACTGAACGGGCTTTGCTTGCTATTTGGGAAACGAGGGCACTGTGTATATGAAGGCTGCAGAAGCCGAAAGACAATGGCTCACCATGGCCGCATGCAAGCCAAATTCTGTTGCCTGGACCTGTGTCTGTGAGATCTCTAACACCAGAGCCGCAGGCACTCAATATTAAGATGCAAAATGCGACCTTATAGTGAAATCACATGTGCTATGTAAGGCGAATATTGTTGTTCATTGTGAAAGAGTATAACCATTGTTCTGTAAAATGTATCTTTTTAAATACTTCCCTCCCTTTTTTCCCTCCCTCATGCAGCTGCAAATTTTTCAAGCCTCCCTACTCCATCCCAAAGGCTAGCTCAGATAACACAGCAGAAAAAAAAGACACGAGACAAAATGTTCTCAGAAATCATGGAAGTGACCCGCAATGAAGGAGCTCATCTGAATGAGTGGAAGGACGCGGTATCAAATTACAGGAAAGATGGCAGTGAACATGAGGACAGGAGGGACCAACACGAGGACAGGAGGGACACTCGAGATGAGAGGTGGCAGCAGGAAGATCAGCGGTGGCGGGATGCAACGCTAGGCTGCTGCGTGATCAAACTGACATCCTCCGACGTCTGGTGGACCTTCAGGAACAGCAGCAGGATCACAGAGTGCCACTACAGCCCCTGTGTAACCACCCTCACCCCTCACCATGTTCCACATCCTCCTCACCCAGATGTGTAATAACGCGTGGGGGGGAGGCTCCGTGCACCCGCCCCCTCGACCCCTGTGGACAGCCCAACCAAAAGGCTGTCATTACTTTGAAATTTTTTTAGTGGCCTTTTCCTTCCCTCCTATCCTCCTCCCAAACCACACCCAGGCTACCTTGTCAGTTCTCTCTCCCTTTTTTTATAATGACTTTTTAATAAAGAATACATGATTTTTAAACGATAGTGACTTTATTTCCTTAAGCAAACTGTAATCGTAGGGGGAGGGTGGGTTGCTTACAGGGAATGAGTCAATCAAGGGGGGCAGGGGGTCATCAAAGGGAAACAAACACAGCGGTCACACCGTACCCTGGCCCATGATGAAACTCGTTTTCAAAGCTTCTCTGATGTGCACTGCTTCGTGGTGTGCTCTTCTAATCGCCCTAGTGTCTGGCTGCTGTAATCAGCGGCCAGGTGATTTGCCTCAGCCTCCCACCCTGCCATAAAGTCTCCCTCTTACTCTCACACAGATTGTGGAGCACACAGCAAGCAGCAATAACAAAGGGGACATTGGTTTGGCTGAGGTCTGAGCAAGTCAGTAATGTGCGCCAGCGTCCCTTTAAATGGCCAAATGCACATTCTACCACCATCCTGCACTTGCTCAGCCTGTAGTTGAACAGCTCCTGACTACTTTCCAGGCTGCCTGTGTATGGCTTCATGAGCCATGGCATCAAGGGGTAGGCTGGGTCACCCAGGATAACTACAGGCATTTCAGCATCCCCAACTGTTATTTTCTGGTCTGGGAAGTAATTCCCTTGCTGCAGCCGTTTAAACAGAGTAGCTTTCCTGAAGACGTGAGTGTCATGAACCCTTCCCGGCCATCCCACATGGATGTTGGTGAAACGTCCCTTGTGATCCACCAGTGCTTGCAGCACCATTGAAAAGTACCCCTTGCGGTTTATGTACTGGGTGCCCTGGTGCTCCTGTGCCAAGATAGGGATATGGGTTCCATCTATCGCCCCCCCACAGTTAGGGAATCCCATTGCAGCAAAGCCATCCACTATGACCTGCATGTGTCCCAGAGTCACAACCTTTTGTAGTAGCAGCTTAATGGTTGCTTTGGCTACTTGCATCACAGCAGCCCCCACAGTAGATCTGCCCACTCCAAATTGATTCCTGACTGACCGGTAGCTGTCTGGTGTTGCAAGCTTCCACAGGGCTATTGCTTCTCAACTGTGAGGGCTGCTCTCATCTTGGTATTCTGGTGTTTCAGGGCAGGGGAAAGCAAGTCACAAAGTTCCATGAAAGTGCCCTTACACATGCGAACGTTTCGCAGCCACTGGGAATTGTCCCATACCTGTAACACTGTGCGGTCCCACCAGTCTGTGCTTGTTTCTCGGGCCCAAAATCGGCGTTCAATGGCTAGAACCTGCCCCATTATCAGCAGGATCTCCAAAGCTCAGGGGCCCATGGTTTGAGAGAATTCTGTGTCCATGTCCTCATCACTCTCGTTGCCGTTCTGCCGTAGTCGCCTCCTCCTCGCCTGGGTTTGCAGGTCCTGGTTCAGCACAGACTGCATGAGAATGCACGAGGTGTTTACAACGTCCACAATTGCAGTATTGATCTGAGCAGGGTCCATGCTTGCTGTGCTATGGTGTTTGCACAGTTCACCCAGGAAAAAAGGCGCGAAACAGTTGTCTGCTGCTTTCACAGAGGGAGGGGTGAGGCTGTACCCAGAACCACCCGCGACAATGCTTTTTGCCCCATCAGGCACTGGGATCTCAACACAGAATTCCCAGGGGCAGAAGAGACTGCGGGAACTATGGGATAGCTACAGAATAGCTACCCACAGTGCAACGCTCCAGAAATCGACGCTAGCCTCGGTACATGGACGCACACCACTGAATTAATGTGCTTAGTGTGGCCATGTGCACTTGACTTTATACAATCTGTTTTACAAAACTGGTTTCTGTAAAATCGGAATAATCCCGTAGTGTAGAGATACCCAAAGAAAGCAGAGGCCATATGGCAAAAAACTATAAAGGCAGCTGTATCTCCTCCATCTTGTTTTCAATCCTGCTTCTTACCTCTGGAGGGACTTTGCTACAAACTGAAGCCCTGAACAAACGACTGAATGACCCATCCCAGTGGGGGATGTTCTCCAGAGACTTGATCTGAACCTGCAATTTATTCTATCACTGCTACAAGCCTGAACCAAGAACTTTGCCATTACTGTATGGAATTGATTCCATTTAACCAATTCTAGCTCTCATCTATACTTCTTTTTATGAATAAACCTTTAGATTCTAAAGGATTGTCAACAGCAAGATTTGTGGGTAAGATCTGATTTGCATATTGCCCTGGGTCTAGGGTATTGGTTTTCATAACCATTCATCCCCAGGACGAGTGGCACTGGTGGTGATACTGGGAAACTGGAGTGTCTAAGGGAATTGCTTGTGTGACTTGTGGTGAGCCAGTGGGGTGAAACCGAAGTCCTCTCCGGCTGGTTCGTTTGGTGCCTTAGAAGTGGAAAACCACCAGCCTTGGGCTGCGACTGCCCTGTTCTGAGCAATTTGTCCTGAACTGATACTCTCAAAAGTGTCCCATCGTTACACCTGCCTACTAATAAAAGTTCTGGCAATGTGTCACCTTCTTGTATTACACTTTGCTTAACCAGAGATCCCTTCACCTTTATCTTCCCATCCTAAGTATTCCCGCCATTAATTTTGACAGCCTTTATTTGCTCCATGTTTGGTTCTGCGGAATCCAATCCTACAAAAACCAATACGAGTTTCAGATGCCTCAGAGGCGTCTGTGCTGAGGACAGCAGCATTACCATGGATTACTTGTTGGCTGCTTCCTTCCTGCACAGAGCATTTATGCCTCAGGTGATCAGTGGAATGCCAGTAATAGCAGCTTTTAGGCCCTTCTGTTTGCACAGGACGTTGGGGATGGGAATTAGACGAATGGTTCTGGGGAGGTGAGTGCCCCACCTCTCTCCCACCCTTCTTTCTCCCAGGAGTAAAACAGGAACCTCCCTTCCCACCAGGTTTAAACTCCTGTCTGTGCTTTATTTTCAATAGATGCCAGGGTCCACTCAAAGCCATCAGCTAGAGCTGCTCTCTCCTCCACACTCTTCACGTTTTTATCCCACAAGCACTATTTTACATCATCTTTACATGTGCTTAAGAAATGTACTTGACCAATGAGATCAGTTAGTGGCTCAAGGTTTTCAGTGCCTTTTCCCCTGACCGATTTTCTTATCAGGTCATTCATCCTGTTTCCATAGTCACCGTTACTCAGACCAGCACCCCTCTTAAGATTTCTAAATTTTGTCCTATATGCAGGAGTGAAAGTAACTTACAGGACTTACCGATACTGCCGGAGTCCTGAGGGGGCGTGACCTCAACCGGAAGAGGCGGGGCCTCTCAAGATTTAAAGGCCCTGGGGCACTGGCTGTGGCTGGCAGCCCCAGGGCCTTTAAGTCAGCCCAGAGCTCCCAGCTGCAGAAGTGGCTGGGAGCCCCCAGGGCTCAGGGGCAAATTAAAGGGCCCGGGGCTCCAGACGCTACGCAGCTCTGAACCCTTTAAATCCAGCTCCAGCCTGGTCACCGGAGCTGCGGGTGGGATTTAAAGGGCTCTTGGTTGCCTGCAGCAGAGGGAGCTCTGAGCCCTTTAAATCCAGCCCTCAGCGGCTGGGATTCAAAGGGCTCTGGGCTCCCAGCAGTGGTGGGGAGCCCAGAGCCCGTTAAATCCCCGCCTCGGAAGCCAGTGTGGTCCGGCACAGTGTACTGGCTCTTGCTGGTACACCGTATTGAACCAGACTGGCTTACTTTCACCTCTGCCTATATGTGTCAGAGGTAATTTGAAACCTTTGCAAAAAACAGTATTTTTAAATTTACAGCGGTTTAAAGCATCCTCAATTGCCATTTCACTGAATGTATTTAGAGCTTTACCAGTTAACTTTGCAACCAGGGACTTCCTTGTTAGCAGGAATTTCACGTACTGCACACACAGCTTCTCGAAAGTAATAAAATATTCTGTGATACTGTCGCTTTCCTTTTACGTAACTGGTCCCAGGTGTGGAGGGAACTGCTGGGCTTGGTGGTTTCTGGTTCTGCTTCTCTAGCACATGCAGTTGGTGGTTTTGCTCTCTCTGTTTCTCAGCTTCTCAGGCTTTCACCTCTGGGACCCAATGATTTGCTGCCTCCTCCCTGGCAGCCTCTGCCTCTTTCGCCTTTTATCTCCAGTTCTTTCATTTCCAGCTGACACTCTTGGGGTCTGTCTTTTTCCTCTGCCTGTAATTGGCACATCTCTAACTTTGCAACTGTTTCACTTTGGCTCATCTTTATGCCTTTCTGTTCCTATTTCCTTTCCCCGAAATAAGCAAATAGAAAACAATGCACTTGTAACCTTCTCTTTGACTATTCTCAGCCATCACACTTCAAATCATTACACCAGTGCAGAAATCTTGCTTAGTTCAACGGCTGTGCAACCCTGCTCACTGGGCCACTCTGCTGGGATCCCTGGGGTACAACCTGTGCCCCAACTCTCCAGCCTGGGCTGCCTCCCTCCCAAAGCAAGGCCAGCACCCCAGTAATACACTGTCTTACACTGCTCAAAACCTTCTCTTGAACAGTGCGAGCTTATTAAGTGGCTCTCCACTTCATCAAAGGACAGTGGACATGCACCAACCTTTGTAACCAGAGCAGATTTATCAAACTCACTGGGAAAGATAAAACATGAAAATAAGTTTATGAAATACAGGAGGACAGATTTTAAGTGATTGTATGTGGCAGGCATAAGGCTCAGAGATAGTTATCATAAGAAAGTAAAATGTAAACAGGAGCAAAGAATCCTGTGGCTTATAGACTAACAGCCGTTTTGGAGCATGAGCTTTCGTGGGTGAATACCCACTTCGTCAGATGCATGTAGTGGAAATTTCCAGGGGCAGGTATATATATGCAGGCAAGCTAGAGATAATGAGGTAGTTCAATCAGGGAGGATGAGGCCCTGTTCTAGCAGTTGAGGTGTGAAAATCAAGGGAGGAGAAACTGGTTCTGTAATTGGCAAGCTATTCACAGTCTTTGTTTAATCCTGAGCTGATGGTGTCAAATTTGCAGATGAACTGAAGCTCAGCAGTTTCTCTTTGAAGTCTGGTCCTGAAGTTTTTTTGCTGCAGGATGGCCACCTTAAGGTCTGCTATAGTGTGGCCAGGGAGGCTGAAGTGTTCTCCTACAGGTTTTTGTATATTGCCATTCCTAATATCTGATTTGTGTCCATTTATCCTTTTCCGTAGAGACTGTCCAGTTTGGCCGATGTACATAGCAGAGGGGCATTGCTGGCATATGATGGCGTATATTACATTGGTGGATGTGCAGGTGAATGAACCAGTGATGGTGTGGCTGATCTGGGTAGGTCCTGTGATGGTGTCGCTGGTGTAGATATGTGGGCAGAGTTGGCATCGAGGTTTGTTGCATGGATTGGTTCCTGAGCTAGAGTTGCTATGGTGCAGTGTGCAGTTACTGGTGAGAATATGCTTCAGGTTGGCAGGCTGTCTGTGGGTGAGGACTGGCCTGCCACCCAAGGCCTGTGAAAGTGTGGGATCATTGTCCAGGATGGGTTGTAGATCCTTGATGATGCATTGGAGGGGTTTTAGCTGGGGACTGTATGTGATGGCCAGTGGAGTCCTGTTGGTTTCTTTCTTGGGTTTGTCTTGCAGTAGGAGGCTTCTGGGTACACATCTGGCTCTGTTGATCTGTCCCCACAGGCCAGCAGAGGTCAGAGTCCAGCCCCCAGGTCCCTCAGCTAATCAGGGTGTCCGTGTCCGGAGCAGGCTCCCCGGCCAGCCCGAGCCGCGGCCATGCAGAGGGTGCTGGGGGCCAGGCCGCAGCGCTGGGAGGCGGTGGCGGCTTTTAGACTAAGCAAGTGTTGAATCAAACAGCTTTTCTCACCCACTGGACATTGCAGGTAGGTGACAGTTCTTAATTCACTGGCTGAATTTCCTTCTCAGCCTGGGAGCGGTCTCCTCAGTTCAAGTCTTTGTCTTGCAGTGTTCTTGTTGCCTTCAGCATAGGCAGGAGAGGAGAACAATGTTCTCAGGATGCCACCGTCCCTTATTTTATACTCTTAATCCCTGCTCCTGGAGAGATACTGGCCCAGGCATGTCCTGGTGGGCCTCACTGAGCCACGGAGTCACCCTCTCGTCTGGAATTGTTGCTCTCTTGTTTATAGTTCCCCTGCCGGCCAATGGTTGTTTAACACCTGCCTTGGGGTGGGTCACCTTCTTCTTCCCACCCATGTCCCTTTTCCCATCTCTCCCTCTACTCCCCCTCCTGGTGGCTCGGGCTAGTGCCTGGCCCACCCACGCACTCAAAGCGCAGACGAGGCTCCCCCTCCATGGGGTAGGAAGGGTTGCCTAGTGGCTAAGGCACAGGCCTGTGGGCCAAGTGTTCTGGGTTTGGGTCTCTGCTCTGTCACAGACTCCCTGCTTAGCCACAGGAAAATCACTTCACCTCTGTGTGCCCTAGATGCCACCTGAAAAATGGGGCTAATGCTGAGCCTGCCTCCTAGGCTAAATCCATTCATTTCTGTGTGATGATGGGGGAAATTAGCATACCAATGTGCAAAGATTTGGGCTGAATTTCTCCACAGCCTGAAAATGAGAGCCAGCTCCACGTAGGTGGGAATGGGAGAGAGAGGGGCTCAGGACAGAGGGGGGTCAAGGCTTCTGTCATTAGAGCAGCTGGAGGCTTCAGCACTGCATCTCCTGCCAGGTTCAGGGCTTCTCCTCCCCCCTAAACTGCCACCAGCACTCACTTGGGTCACCTGATGGCTGCTGTGGCCGGAGGGGAGCCTGAAACCTACAGGTGGATGCCATGGCCACCAGCCCAAGAGGTGTGGGGCGGTTTCCAGTGGGCAGGGGTGGGGCTGGGGCAGAGCAGGGGTTGGAAGAGGTGGGGCGGGGGCAGAGCAGGGGCAGAGGCAGCTTTTCTGGCCGGCTCAAGCAGGCCAGGGCCCCTTCTGACTCTGGGCCTGGAGCCATGATGAACCTGGTACTGTATATAGTGTCCATCTTTATAAAAGGGAAGAAGGAGGATCCAGGGAACCACAGGCCAATTAGCCTCACCTCAGTCCCTGGAAAAATCATGGAGCAGGTCCACAAGGAATCCATTCTGAAGCACTTAGAGGAGAGGAAAATGATCAGGAACAGTCAGCATGGATTCACCAAGGGCAAGTCATGCCTGACCAACCTGATTGCCTTCTATGATGAGATAACTGGGTCTGTGGATATGGGGAAAGCAGTGGATGTGATAGATCTTGACTTTAGCAAAGCTTTTGATACAGTCTCCCACAGTATTGTTGCCAGCAAGTTAAAGAAGTATGGGCTGGATGAATGGACTGTAAGCTGGCTAGAAAACTGGCTAGATCGTCGTGATCAACAGCTCGATGTCTAGTTGGCAGCCGGTATCAAGTGGAGTTCCCCATGGGTTGATCCTGGGGCTGGTTTTGTTCAACATCTTTATTAATGATCTAGAGGATAGGATGGATTACATGCACCCTCAGCAATTTTGTGGATGACACTAAACTGGGGGGAGAGGTAGATATGCTGGAGGGTAGGAATAGGGTCCAGAGTGACCTAGGCAAATTGGAGGATTGGGCCAAAGAAATCTGATGAGGTTCAAGAAGGACAAGTGCAGAGTCCTACACTTAGGACGGAAGAATCCCATGCACTGCTACAGACTAGGGACCGAATGGCTAGGCAGCAGTTCTGCAGAAAACGACCTGGGGATTACAGTGGACAAGAAGCTGCATATGAGCCAGCAGTGTGCCCTTGTTGCCAAGAAGGCCAATGGCATATTGAGTTGTATGAGAAGGAGCATTGCCAGCAAATCAAGGGAAGTGATTATTCCCCTCTATTTGGCACCGGTGAGGCCACATCTGGAGTACGGTGTCCAGTTTTGGGCCCCTCACTACAAGAAGGATGTGGAAAAATTTGAGAGAGTCCAGCGGAGGACAATGAAAATAATTAGGGGGCTGGAGCACATGATTTATGAGGAGAGGCTGAGGGAACGGGGATCGTTTAGTCTGCAGAAGAGAAGAATGAGGGGGGATTTGAAAGCTGCTTTCAACTACCTGAAGGGGGGTTCCAAAGAGGATGGAGCTCGGCTGTTCTCAGTGGTGGCAGATCACAGAACAAGGAGCAATGGTCTCAGGTTGCAGTGGGGGAGGTTTAGGTTGGATATTAGGAAACACTATTTCCCTAGGAGGGTGGTGAAACACTGGAATGGGTTCCCTAGGGAGGTGGTGAATCTCCTTCCTTAGAGGTTTTTAAGGTCAGGCTTGACAAAGCCCTGGCTGGGATGATCTAATTGGGGTTGGTCCTGCTTTGAGCAGGGAGTTGGACTAGATACCTCCTGAGGTCCCTTCCAACCCTGATATTCTATGATTCTATGCTCACTATGATCGCTCAGTCTGTTTCAGTCACCGTTTTCCAGGATACAGTCTCCCATCCTGGAAGCGTGGCCTTCATTTTTTGTCCCTAGACATATAATGATGTATAGATGTTTGGGCTGTTAATTAAGAACACAAAAAAAGGCCATTCTGCGCAGTCCAATGGTCCATCTAGCTCAATATCCTGTCTTCTGAAAATGGCCAATGCCAGATGTTTCAGAGGGAATGAACAGAACAGGTGATCATCAAGTGATCCATCCCGTTGTCCAGTCCCAGCTTCTGGCAGTCAGAAGCTAGCGACACCCAGGGCATGGGGTTGCATCCCTGCCCATCCTGGCTAACAGCCATTGATGGAGCTATCCTCCATAAACTTACTTAATTCTTTTTTGAATCCTGTTATACTTGTGGCCTTCACAACATCCCCTGGCAACAATTTCCTCAGGTTCACTGTGCGCTGTGAAGAAATACTTCCTTTTGTTTGCTTTAAACCTGCTGCCTGTTCATTTCATTGGGTGATCCTGGTTCTTGTGTTATGAGGAGTAAATAACACTTCCTTGTTTACTTTCTCCACATCAGTCATGATTTTATAGACCTCTATCATATCCCCCCTTAGTCGTCTCTTTTCCAAGCTGAAAAGTCTGTCTTCATACTGAAGCTCTTCCAATCCCCTAATAATTTTTGTTGTCCCTTTCTGTATCTTTTCCCATTCCAATAGATATATATTTTGAGATGAGGTAAACCAGACCTGCACACAGTATTCCAGGTGTGGGCGCACCATGGATTTAAATAATGCCACGATGATATTTTCTGTCTTATTGCCTATCCCTTTCCTAATGGTTCCTGACATTCTGTTCACGTTTTTGACTGCTGCTGCTCGTTGTTTTCAGACAGCTATCCACAGTGACTGCAAGATCTTTCTTGAGTGAGTTGTAACAGCTAATTTAGACCCCATCATTCTATATGTGTAGTTGGGATTATGTTTTCCAATGTGCAATTGTCACAGAGTCCCCGGGTGATCCTCTGGAACTGCTACTCACAAAGCCAGTCAGGACTTTGGGGAGCCTCCTCTCCCTTGGAGCAGACAGTCTCCAGGGCAAGAAGCTCACACGGCTTCACCTCCTGGGTCTCTCCTTGGAGCATTCAGCATCCTCTGCCCCCGTGCGCTTCCCACAGCGAGCCCGCCCCAGTGGGGTCCTGGGGAAGCCACCGGGTCCTGCCTCCTCACTTTGCAGTCAGAAGTGACTCTCAGCCAGCCAGTAAAACAGAGGTTTATTCGATGACAGGAACACAGTCCCAGACAGGTCTTGCCGGTACAGACAGCAGGACCCCCTTTAGTTAAGTCCATCTGGGGCCCAGGGAGGCCACAGCCCTGTTGGGAAGCCGAAGCCTCGTCGGGGCCCCTCTCCATTTCCCAGCCAGCTCCAAACTGAAACTCCCTTCAGCCTCTCACTCAGCCTCGTCCCGGCTCCTCCCCCAGCCTTTGTCCAGTGTCCCAGGCAGAGGTGTTACCTGGCCTCCAACCCCCCTCCTGGTTCTCAGGTTACATGCTCAGGTATCCTCCCTTCCCCAGTGCAGCCTGTCCCAGCACAGCTCCCCTGCCACCTTCCCAGGTCAATACTCCCCACTCAGCATTCACAGAACACAGCACGAACATTCCCACTTCGGCACAGCAATACTTTGCATTTATTGACTTAGAAATTCATCTGCTAGTTTGTTGCCCAGTCGCCCAGTTTTGTGAAATTCCTGTGTAACTCATCGCGGTCTCCTTTGGACTTCACTACCCTGAGTAATTTTGTGTTGTCTGAAATTTGCCATCTGACTGTTTACCCCTTTTTCAGTTCATTGATGAATATGTTGAATAGGGCTGGTCCCAGTACAGACCCCTGGGGGACACCACTATTTACCCCTCTCCATTCTGAAAACTGACCATTTATTTCTACCCTTTGTTTCCTGTCTTTTAACCTGTCAGTGATCCCTGACAGAACCTTCCCTCTGCTCCAATGACAGCTTCCTTTGCTTAAGAGCCTTTGATGAGAGACCTTGTCAGAGGCTTTCTGAAAATCTAAGTACACTATATCCACTGGATCCCCCTTGCCCACATGTCTGCTGACACCCTCAAAGAATTCTAGTAGATTGGTGAGGCATGATCTCCCTTTACAAAAGTTGTGTTGGATCTACCCCAATGTATTGTGTTCATCTATTGGATAGTTCTGTTGTTTACCATAATTTCAACCAATTTGCCTGATACTGAAGTTAGGCTTCCTGGCTTGTAATTGCCAGGATCACCTCTGGAGCCTTTTTTAAAAATTGGCGTCACATTAGCTAGCCGTGTCATTTGGCACAGAGACGGTTTACAAATCACACCTAGTACTCCAGTTTCATATCTGAGTTCCTTCAGAACTCTTGGGTGATGCCATCTGGGCCTGGTGACTTCTTCTTGTTTAATTTATCAATTTGTTCCAAATTCTCCACTACTGATTGTCTCCAAAATCACGTCAATCTGGGACAGTTCCTCAGATCGGTCACCTAAAAAGAATGGCTCAGATGTGGAAATCTCCCTCATGTCTCAGCCATGAAGACCGATGCAAATAATTGATTTAGCTGCTCTGCAGTGGCCTTTTTGTCCTTGAATGCTCCTGTAGCATCTCAATCGTCCAGTGGCCACACTGACTGTCTGGCAGGCTTGCTGCTTCTGCTGTACTGTGATGGGGTGTTGTCATAACATTTTTCCCAGATCTGGACCTTAGCGTCCAAAATATGGGTGTTAGCATGAAGACCTCCAAGCTTAGTTACCAGCTTGGACCTGGTAAAGCTGCCACCAGCCAGGAATTATACAGTGCCTGGCGCACTGTGGTCTCCCCAAAACCTTCCCTGGGGGACCCCCAGACTCAGATTCCTTGAGTCTCACAACAAAGGGGAATAAACCATTTCCCTTCCCCCCTCCAGGTGTTCCCTCCCTGGGTTCCTGGAGAGATATACAGAAGCAAGCTCTGTGAATCTAAACAGAGGGACTCCACCCTCCCTGTTTCCAGTCCTGGAAAACACAAGTACTTCCCCCCTCACCCAGAGGGTATGCAAAGTCAGGTTAGTAAATCTAACACAAAGAGATTTCCCCCCCTGACTTCTTCCTCCCACCAATTCCCTGGTGAGCTGCAGACTCAATTCCCTGGAGTCCCCACTAAAGAAAAAACTCCAACAAGTCTTAAGAAGAAGGCTTTATATAAAAAAGAAAGAAAAGGACATAAAAATGGTCTCTCTGTATTAAGGTGACAAATACAGGGTCATTTGCTTAAAAGAAAAAAAATGAATAAACAGCCTTATCCAAAAAAGAATACAATTTAAACATTCCAGCAACTACACACATGTAAATACAAAAGAAAACAATATAAATCTTATTGTCTTACTATCTTTGTACTTACAACTTGGAAACAGAAGATTAGAAAGCCAGGAGACAGAAAGATCACTCTCAGAGCCGAGAGGGTCAGACACAAGACAAAGAACAAAGAACTCACACCCAAAACTTCCCTCCACCCAGATTTGAAAAAGTCTTGTTTCCTGATTGGTCCTCTGGTCAGGTGTTTCCGGTTACTCCTTTCGAGGTGAAAGAGACATTAACCCTTAGCTATCTGTTTATGACAGGTGTGCTCCCAGCACTGGCCTGCAAGAGCTGAATTAGGCCAGGGGCCCCAATCAGCTAATTAGGCCGCAAGAAGGGGGGCTTTAGGCTGGAGGCAGCTAATCAGATAGACGCTCACCTGCGAGCGACAGGGAGGTTTCTACAAAAGCCAGGAGGCTGGCAGCGAAGGGGCAGCTGGGAAAGCCGCAGTCACCCCCTGGGAAGAGAGGAGTGTTTGGAGGCTGCAGAGATGGAGTTCCCTAAAGTTAGTCCCTGGGAGGATGGAGGGAAGAGACTGGCAAACCCAGAGGAGCAGGGAAGGCCAGGAGGTACAGAAGCAGCTCAGGAAAAGGCAGCAAGGTGCAGGGAAAGGACCTTGGCTGCTGTGTTGAGGGTCCCCGAGCCAGAGCCTGGCATAGAGGGTGGGCTCAGGTTCCCCTGTGGGAGCGGCACCATGAGGCAGTGAAGCAGACGACTGCCAGATACTGCCGGAAAGCAGGAACCTTGATACGCTCCCCCAGAAGGGGAAATCACAGTAGTGAGCTGGCCGGAGGGCTGAGTCCCGAAGAGGACACTGCGGCTCCTGAGAGTGAGAGAGGGGCTGCAGGGGAGAAACTGATAGGGTGTAACCGCTGGAAGGGGTGCCAGCCTGACAAGCGAATCCCCAGGAGGCAGCACCACCCAGAGGTGAGTAGAGCAAACCGGTCAGATGTACTTACATTTCTTTTTTGCTATTAGTTTTTGTGTCTTTTGCTAGTTGCAAACTGAACTTAACCTTCGAACTGAAAGCCAAGTGGGATGCCAGCAAGCCGCAGGACTCCCCTCATCCCCTCAAGACAGGGGTGGCACATGGGAGAAGGCCTGAGGGCAGAAGCAGTGCTGCAGTGTGAGAAATCCTGACTCCGATGGAACCCCCACAATCTCTTCTACACCAGGGCCCAGGCTGTCACCTCGGAGGTGGGAGGAGGGGGATGGCGGTGGGACACCTCAGGCTCCTGTGCCTCCAGCTCAGAGGGCTCGGCTTTGGGAGGTGGGTATGTTCTCTCTGGGTCTCGTTCACACCTTCCTGAAATGCTTTGCCCTGGCACACTGCCCACAGCCCAGCAGCTTTCTGGGGCTGGCAGCACTCAGCAGATAAGGCTGTGCAGCTAAAACTGCCTTCCCATCCTAACCCGGGCCCTGAAGTGCTGTCACCACGGGCATGACCCCTCCAGAAGCACGGTACAGACAGGGGGAAGGAGGGGCGCTGATATGTCCATGGAAGTGGAGTCTGGAGCCAGCCTGGTGGGGTTGGGGGAAGGACACGAGTGAGCAGCACAATATTCCCCCATCACACAGATCTCCTTTGAACAACGAGCAGCACCTGAGGCCCCGCTGAGTTCAGGGCCCCATTGTGCTTGGCGCTGCATGCACGTTCTGTCCGAGACAGGGCCTTACCCTACCCTGGTCACTGAAGTAGCTGAGCGTCTTCCAGGAGGGCGTTAAACATCCGCCATGTGTGGTTTGTTCTGCCGCTCAGCCTCTGCCCTGGGGAGAAGTGTGTGCACAGGGGTGGTTTGGGGTTTTGCTGTGTGTTTACAGAGCAGGCCAGAGGAAGAAGTGAACCTGGCACGTGCAGTGGAAGGTGGTGATGTCTGTGGTGGCCCTTGGTTCCTGTGGTTGTTCGTTCCACTTCCTGGGACTGACCTGCTCTGCGCAGATGAGCTTTAGCCTGGTGCCTGTAGAGCTCAGCTGTCAGCCGCGCTCTGCACCCCAGAGCCTTCAGCTGGAACCCAGGCCACTGAGCAGCACGGAGACCTTGACCTTGGCCTGCTATTCTAGGGCAGCCCGTGCAGTGAGTGGAGGACGGCCCAGAGTGCTCACACCCTGCCAGGGAAGTGGGAACTGTCAGTTCACAAAAATATTACAGTCCGCGCGTCTGTCCCTATCACGGGGTCTTGCGAGCTGGTGGGGGCAGAAGGGTTCAGTGCTGCCCCTGGGGCAAAGCAGGAGACATTGGGGGGTTGGCCCAAACCATGGAAGACCCCTCAGAGACCACAGAAATGGAGTGACCAATGGACAGTATCAAGGGAGGCTCCCAGCAGGTGAGCTGAGGGTGGCGGTGCCACAGGAGAGGGGCTGTGATAGGAACCGCCTGGGGCCACAGCTGGTCTCTTGTCTGGGACTAGCCCAAGGGACGGAGACAGCGAAGAGGAGCCAACATGGTTCCCACAGCAGCGTGGCTCAAAGGAGTCCTGGCCTGGCTTCTCTGCACTGCCCTACGGCCTGGCCCATGCTGGGTACCCGCTGGGGAATAAAACCCGACTCAGAAGGCTGCTGGGTGGGGCTAAATCTCCCTGGGGGAGTAGAACTCTGAGCAGGGATCCGCCTGGCGGTGTGGAGCTCAAGGCTCAGGCACATGGCAGGGTGTGGCCCCGTGGAGGTCTGGCCCGCTGGCGGGCTCCTCCAAAGGGCAGGACACAGCACCGAGCCTGGCAAACGGAGGCGAAGGAAGTGGACATGGCAGGCGAAGGGTAGTGCTCCCCACTGAGATAGTGCACCCAGGAGGTTGAGCCCAGATCTTCTGAGCCCCATCTGCTGCCTACCCCTCAAGGGCACCCTTCCTCTCTAAGCAGCTGAAAAGGAACTCGCAGCCATTTCCGAACACACCCTGCTCTGTTCCTCCTTGTGCAATCCCACATGACGGGCTCGTACGATAAGCAATGGCAACGCTCCCAGTGATGTGGGCTATCTTTGCTTCAATGTGGTCCTAGGCTGGGTTACCTGGAGCTGGGGTTACCTCTGAGAAATCACAGGGGGAGTCAGTTACTGCAGAGCCCAGCAGCGCAATGGGTCAAGGGCACCCGGCACTGCCCACGCACTGTGCAATGCCTGGGCTCTGTCACCCAGTGGGTGTGCGTCTTTCCATTGCCCGGAGCCCCAGGCTGCCCCCGGGGCTGGCTGCTGCTGGGTATCCGCGCACTCTGGGTATAATCTCAAGAGGGTGGGAGTGGGGCCATCGCCCAGAAAGCCTGTGACTGACATCCAGCTACACCCTCCTGGCTGGGGCCTCCTCCCAGGCAAAGCTCAGTGCCCTGTTGCCTGGTGAGCTATTTGTGGGGGTGCTGGTAGTTTCGGCTCTTGCTCCGAAGCTGCTGGGCCACACAGCATTTGGTTTTGTGTTGTCAGGTGCACCGAGGGCCAAGCTCGGGGTCAGAGCCTAGCAGCTGTCCAGGCTGGGCTTCGACTTTCCAAACTACACTATGCCCTAACAAAGCACCCCAAGACACGCCCCTGTGCAGAGCTCCCGGGGAGCGCCTGCTGCAGGGTGCTGTGCTGCCCCCCCAGAGGCCAGCGTCAGACACCCAGTCAGATACCCAGAGGCTGAACAGTTCGGCTAAGGGATCCCCACCGATAGGCAGAGCGAGTGCAATGGCAGAGCAGGGGGTGCTACCTGGGGGTGGAGCAGTGCCAGGGACTAAGCTAATGGAGGAAGCTGCAGGCTGGGATTGAGGAGCAGCAGCAGCACTGCCTGGGAAGCCGTCCCCGCGCGTGTAACTTGCCAGGCCAGTGACGTCCCCGGGTCCTGAACAGACTGGACTAGCGGGGGACTGGCTGTGGATCAGGACTGGGGGCTCAGCGGTCTGTAGGCTTGTTTCCATTGGAGCCGCTCTGCTCCGCTCCCATTGCCGGCCACGTGTTTATCAGCAGAGTGATCTACGCTGCTGGCCCCTCGGGGCTGGGAAGAACCAGCTAATGAGTCACGTCACACAAAGTGACCCTCTCACTTACATAGCTCATGTGAATATTTAAAGCACAGGGGGGCCCTTAAGTGTTTGTCTGAGCTGGGCTGTCCACACACTTAGGTGCTGGCTCCAGGGGTGCTCTGCGGCTGGAGCACCCACGGGGAAAAATTAGTGGGTGCTCTGCACTCACGGGCAGCCAAGCTCCCCTCCTCATCTCACCTCCTCCCGGGCCCCTGCTCCTCCCAGCGCTTGCCGTGCCGCCCCAAACAGCTGTAGGAAGCTCCAGGAGGAGCGGGAACGGGCGTGCTCTGGGAAGAGGCGGGGCTGGGATGGGGATTTGGGGAAGGAGTCGAATAGGGGCAGAGTTGGGCGAGGACTTTGGGGAAGGGGTTGGAATGGGGGCAGGGTGGGGCCGGGGGCAGAGGGGGGGTGAGTACCCAGAAGAAGTCGGTGCCTATGGCCACAGGTGGCTGGGTGGGTCAGGAATTCAAGGGTTTGGTTTAGTTATGATGGGCTAAGAGAGCATCTGTAAAAGGCGCAGGGAACGCAAAGGCCATGTCATGTCTCACCCTAAATCACCCACTCCCACCGGTCGCCTGGACTCTCCAAACAAGCCCAGGCCAAAGCCATGGGGAAGGCCTTCTGGCCAGACCGAGTTAAACCTCGGAGCTCTTGGATGGTAATCGCTTCCCATCACCGTCCAGAAGAGAGCACCGGCTGCTTGCTTGGGAAAACAAACATTGAATCCACTCAGAAAACAGGGTAAGAGTCTGAAACGCTGGCAGCAGCACGGGGAATAGTGTGGGTAAGTTTTAAAGAAAAGTTCTCTACACAGCCCCTCTCGCTTTGTGTCTGTTCCCTACATTCAACTCTGAGGGGTCAGCATGATGGTGTATTTCAGCACACACCTCAGAACTGCTTCCCCGGCCTCTGATCTGCTTGCGGGGGTCGTTTCACAGCCTTATGGCGGAGCCGTGGCGTGTCACCCAGTAGCAGCTCTGTCTCTTCACAACCCCATCAGCAAACCCCCCACCTGGGGAGTTCCAGCTAGCCGCAGGGCAGCCCCGGGATTAACAGCTCACTGGGCCCACCTCAACTGCGGGTGAATCAGGAATCTAAAGCCTGTATCCAAGCTAGACTGGGACCCAGACCTCAGCAAGCAAAGTTCTTGGTCCTACATCCATCAGCCATGCCCTCTCCTGTATTTCTCACCTTCTCTCACTTGTGCTCTGGCTGATTCAGCTCTCAAAGGGTGACTAGGGGGTGACCTGCCAGGTTGCCCACAATGAAAACTTCCTGTACACTACAGAGTCAGAAACAGCTACCCGGCATGGCCAGGGATTGTCACATCCTGTCCTAGATGTTCCTGGGGCCATTGGGCTAAGCTGCCCTGCACTCTGCCCCTGTGCAAAGAAACAGAGTATCCACTACACTCCACACAAAGTCAAATGCTGCAGGATACAGCAGGTGAGTTACACCTGTGACAGGTGTGCCACATCTCTGTGGAGATGGGGGCAGATTCTGGGCTTTGCATTCAGCAACTGGGGGAGGTCTCTTCATTTAAAAGCCTGCACCAGTCTAATGTCATGGTTAACCACTTCACTGAACAGGCCCGGTTCCCCTGGCTGCTCACTCCCAGCCCGCAGCTGGGGCTCTCCTGAACTTGCACGGTTTGCCCAGTCCCAGATGGCGTAGTGCAAGCCTGCTCCAGTGCTTCTGGGGTGATACGAGAACCCAGTTGCTCCTGATGGAAAGGGAGAATCCAAATGTTTGAGATTTGCTCCTCTCTCTCTTCGCACTAATTGCAGCCAGGCCCATCCTTTGCCAACCTGGCAAACCACAGACAAGGCACTGCTAGAGCCCAGGGGCCCTTCCATGAGCGTCCCATATTGCAGCTGTGTGTCCAGTACAACAACTGACAGCTGCAAGGTGACACCCAGTTTCCCCAAGTATCATCTCACACAAAGCTACCGCATCTCTGTGGAAGCCTTCTGCAGTCAGGGCCGGGTTCAGTATCTAGAGGTTCCTTTTCATCGTACAACTCAGAACTGGCTTGAGCCCCCACCCAGCGACCTGGGAAAATTACACACACACACCCCAAGGCGCCTCTGAGAGGCAAAACTTCCATCTTGCAAGCACAGAGTCCGAGTGCAGAAAAGACACAAAAGGAGGGAAGTAATGGCGTTAATTTGGGAAACCGCCACACACAGGGTTCATAAACCTAAACCACGAGCAAAAGACCCACCCCACATAAGTCAGGCAGTGCCCTTTTCCCCTCGGGGTCTTAACTCCAGCAACCCAAAAGTCCCTTTAATGTGCCTGGCCCGGCCCTTCTCTGCACCCCACTCGCTGTCACTGTCACTGGTCAGTGCAGACCCAGAGTTCAGAGGTGCAGCTGCAGAGTTCACCTCCCCCTGAGTGGGGTAAGGCGGCATCTTACTCGCTCCGCTGCTCGGGCACTCAATGCCACCCCTCTCCACCAGCCATCCTACTGGCCTCTTGTAGCACCTTTCCACTGCACCCGCCGCTCCGTCACCAGCTGACTGTCAGTTACCTTCTGCTGGCACCTGCCTCTCTGCTACGGTCACTGCACAGCCGTCTCTTTGCAGGCTGGGCAGGAACCCAGTCCTACCCAGGGCTGGATTAAGACCTTTGGAGGCCCTAAAGTCTGAAAAGATTATCGTGCCCCCCCCTATGTAATTCAAAATAAAAACAAGACTATACCGTAAAATAAAATTTCAATTTCAAATGATACAAAACTTACATGTTTGCTGAAATTAAAATAGCTTCTTTCTAGATTTTTTTGATTGCAAAATTCTGGATCAGTTCATCGAAGCTGTCTCGATGAAGCATGAATATCAAATATCAAATTTTTTCATTAAAAAACCTCTCTCTTTTTTTGGTGCTCCCTGCTTCGCTGGTGCCCTAAACACATGCTTAGTCTGCCAATTGGGTAATCCAGCCCTGGTCCTACCACATCTGATTTCAGCTCTGATGGGGCATTTAACATAACAAAGAGACTCTTCATGAAACCTGTTTAATTCTTTCTTTGAACACCGGAAGGAACAAATTAAACCACACTAGGGAGGACCCTTGAGAGACAGTCTACATCTGCTGACTACAACATCTATCCCCAGCTTTCTTACTTTCACAGGGCTCTGGCATTCAAGCTCCTGGCTTAACGAGGTCCTTTCAGCTGAGGGTGATCCCCTCATTTGGGACAAGTCAAGCACAGCCCTGCCCCCTGCACCCACACAATAATGCCAACAACATTGGCAACAGCACCCCACCATCCCTGAACTCAGCACCAAAGTGACTTGTAATCCAACACCAGCCAAAGTTGATTCTGAGCAGCCCCGTTCTATCTGTTGGATATCTAAGCAGAGTAGGTGTTCATGTAAATCAGTTTGCTCTGGAAGTGTCTCCTCCTCCCAGCTAGCTGTCAGGGAAGAATTCATTCAGACCCTGCTTATATCTGTTTGCTGGCAGGTAACTCACCTGTAAACAGAAGCAGGAGCTATTGTTTGCCTCACTGCGAGGCTAGAGCAGTGTTTCTCAACTGCAGCCACTGCACTTTTCATGCAGTCACAGCCTCCTGGGTGGTGATGGAGGGAGGGGAAAGCAGTGGTCCCTCCCTCAGGGCTGCTAGCAGGGGTTGGGCCCTGTTCTCCATTCCCCTCTGGAGCCGCAAACGTTGGAAGAGCAGGCAGGTAGGTGGTGGGGCTTGGGCTTCAGACCTGAGGTGGCAGGTGGCAGCTGTGTGGCAGCAGACTCCATCCCCTGCCCATGGGTTTTGAGCCCTGACCTTGGCCCCAAGGCTCACCCCCTGTCCCAACACCTCCTCTGGCCCTGGGCTCTAGCCCCCAGCAGCAGGGTTTCAAACTCCACCCATGGGGCCATGCAATCCAGCCTTGGCCTCCAGCCATGCGGCAGTGACTGCTGGCCCCAAGCTCACCCCCCCCCCTCCCAGGCTACCCCTAGCCCCCACTGTGTCCTCCAGCCCTGGTCCCCGGCTGTGCAGCTGTCCCTGGACTCACCCCACACTCCCCAATCCCTGGCCCCAAGTTGCCTCCCTACCCACCTCCCCATTCAGGGCTTAATTTGTCCCCCAGCTTGCCAGGGCTGAGTGAGTCTGTTGTGAGAAGTGATATTTGTATGCTTGTTAATATCACTTTTCACAGCCTCCCAACTAGCTAACAGCCTGCTGCTGTAAAAAGTGATATTAACAAACATACAATATCGCTTTTCACAGAAACACTTACAAGCTAGCAAGTCTTAAAAAAAAAAAGCAACCAAAAGAAACAACAAAAAGCGACAAGAACATGCAAAGCAGCTTACTTGTTTCTATTCTGTGTAGTCCAGTAACGAACAGAGACAACTGTATGTTATTTCTATTATTGAGTCTGTGAAAACCCTACACGGAGAAATACAATGATCTGGACTTGGCTATGTGCCTATTCATTTGTTTTTCCTAAAGTTAATTGAGTATTTTAGGAAAAATTGTCCAAGCAGCCGCCAATGAGAGTTGGTGGCCGCACTCTGAGGCCACCAAAGATTTTCTTGTGAGAACCGCTGGGCTGGAGCGTGTGGGCTTGCTCTGCAAATAGGGCTGAAGTACACGGACTCATTACCTCCAGTCAGTGGAAGAGGTGAATCCAGGGGCTTGTCTCCACAGGGAAGCTAGCGTGCACTGAGCCAGCGGGAGAACTGAAAGTGCACTAGTGGCTCTGCACTAATTCTCCATGTGGACATTCATACCGTGCACTAAAAGTGCCCGCAGGCAGTTTAACTTCCAAAGTGCGTTACGCTACTGTGGTGAGCCGGCAAGGCGAGGCTAACTGTGAGGGGAAGCCGAGGCAAACCAAGAGAAGAGAGAGCATTTCAAATGTTTAGAACTTTATAAGGGAAAATCCCAAAATTGTACCAGGAGCATGAATAATGCAGAACGTTACCAAAGACTTACAACAAACGATAGGTTACCACCTCACTAGCCTTTGGGAGCTTGTACGTGCTACTCTGTGCACCTAGTACCAAATGCATTGTTAACAAGAACAAAGGAGGTCACTTACCAGGCTGTTGTGTCACCTCAGAGAAGAACCAGCTTTGCCTCTCCACGGCTGCATGTCCAGCTCCACTTCTGCTCATTGCTTCTCTTCAGCTGGAAGCGCTTGATTTGCTGTTCCTGGGGCCAGACCTCACTTCAGCATGTTCATCCTCAAGTGGGGTTTGTTTGCCTAGGGACCCTCACTTGCCCAGGAGGTGCCTCTGACCAGTATCCTGTCACCAGACGTTCAGACACCCTCTCTCTGTCCATGCACTTCAGGGCCTTTCATAGAACATCAGGGTTGGAAGGGACATCAAGAGGTATCTAGTCCCACCCCCTGCTCAAAGCAAGACCAATCCCCAGACAGATTTTTACCCCAGGTCTCTAAATGGACCCCTCAAGGATTGAGCTCACAACCTTGGGTTTAGCAGGCCAATGCTCAAACCACCGAGCTATCTGTCACAGACTCAGCCCACTCGTGGCCCCATGTGGTCCGTGGGGGGTGCCCCCTTCAGCAAGACAGCCCTTCTCGAGGGTCCACTCTCTTTCGGGGTCAGGCCCCTCCACCTCCTGGAGCCGCACCTCTCTGAGCCTTAGCACGTCTGTCTGTGCCATGGGCCCCTCCGGGAGTCCATGCGCTCTGGACCCCCAGGGCCTCCCCCTCGAAGGGGTTGATGCCCCCTGTTCTCTAGCCTGGAGCGACTCTCAGCCAGCATAAAACAGGAGGGTTTATTGAGAGTTGAACACAGCACAGGAAACTCTCAGGGCCTCAGGCCTGGACTCTCTCAGCCCAGCACATCCCAGTCCCCCTGCATCCAGGTGGGCTCTGCCTGCTCCCCCTCTCCAGCCCAGAGCCCCCCCTGCTTCCCCGCTGGGCCTCCGATACCCCGTCCCCAAGCCCCCTCTGTCCATTGTCTTCTCTCCAGGAAAACAGGGTCATAAACAGGAAGGCCTGGGTCTCCTCTCCTCTGGCCCCTCTGGTCAGGTCACTGGGGTCCTCTCCCTGCAGCCCATTGTCCTCCCACTGGCCAGAACTGGCTGTGACTCCTGAGCTGCGTCTCCAGGGCACCAGGTCACCAGTCGCTGGGGTCTCCATCCTCCAGGCTATCGGCTGGGGTCCCAAGTTCCCTCTCTGGATCCTCTGTAACAACAACCTCCCTCTCCTATCACCTCGTTAAACCAGTAACACCCAGGACATTGAGTCCCACTCCCTGTGCATGCAACCCCCTGGAAAACACAGAAAACCCAAGAAACCCTCCCACTTCGTCACACTATCCCTCCCCCTTTCTGGGTAGGTTTCTCACATATTGTTCTCAGGATCTGTTTTCACCTAACACAGCTCTTGGATCAATTCCCCTTTCCCATCTAGACACGCCCTAAAACTCATGGTCTCAGCTGGGGCACGGCCTATCTCTCTCTCTCCCCATGTGTCTGCACAGCGCCCGGCACGAGGGGGCTCTGGGCTCAACTGAGGCAGGGCCTGTCTCACCCCATGTGTCTGTGCAGCGCCCGGCACGAGGGGGCTCTGATCTCAGCTGGGGCAGGGCCTGTCTCTCTCTCCCCATGTGTCTGTGCAGCGCCCGGCAAGAGGGGGCTCTGGTCTCAGCTGGGGCAGGGCCTGTCTCACCCCATGTGTCTGTGCAGCGCCCGGCACGAGGGGGCTCTGATCTCAGCTGGGGCAGGGCCTGTCTCTCTCTCTCCCTATGTGTCTGTGCAGCGCCCGGCAAGAGGGGGCTCTGGTCTCAGCTCAGACAGGGCCTGTCTCACCCCATGTGTCTGTGCAGCGCCCAGCACGAGGGGGCTCTGGTTTCAGCTGGGGCAGGGCCTGTCTCACCCCATGTGTCTGTGCAGCGCCCGGCACGAGGGGGCTCTGATCTCAGCTGGGGCAGGGCCTGTCTCACCCCATGTGTCTGTGCAGCGCCCGGCACGAGGGGGCTCTGATCTCAGCTGGGGCAGAGCGTGTCTCTCTCTCTCCCCATGTGTCTGTGCAGCGCCCGGCACGAGGGGGCTCTGATCTCAGCTGGGGCAGGGCCTGTCTCTCTCTCCCCATGTGTCTGTGCAGCGCCCAGCACGAGGGGGCTCTGATCTCAGTTGGGGCAGGGCCTGTCTCACCCCATGTGTCTGTGCAGCGCCTGGCACGAGGGGGCTCTTATCTCAGCTGGGGCAGGGCCTGTCTCTCTCTCCCCATGTGTCTGTGCAGCGCCCGGCACGAGGGGGCTCTGATCTCAGATGGGGCAGGGCCTGTCTCACCCCATGTGTCTGTGCAGCGCCCGGCACGAGGGGGCTCTGATCTCAGCTGGGTCAGAGCGTGTCTCTCTCTCTCCCTATGTGTCTGTGCAGCGCCCGGCACGAGGGGGCTCTGATCTCAGATGGGGCAGAGCCTGTCTCACCCCATGTGTCTGTGCAGCGCCCGGCACGAGGGGGCTCTGATCTCAGCTGGGGCAGAGCGTGTCTCTCTCTCTCATCGTGGGTCTGTGCAGCGCCCGGCATGAGGGGGCTCTGATCTCAGCTGGGGCAGAGCGTGTCTCTCTCTCTCATCGTGGGTCTGTGCAGCGCCCGGCACGAGGGGGCTCTTATCTCAGCTGGGGCAGGGCCTGTCTCACCCCATGTGTCTGTGCAGTGCCCGGCACGAGGGGGCTCTGATCTCAGATGGGGCAGAGCCTGTCTCACCCCATGTGTCTGTGCAGTGCCCGGCACGAGGGGGCTCTGATCTCAGCTGGGGCAGAGCGTGTCTCTCTCTCTCATCGTGGGTCTGTGCAGCGCCCGGCACGAGGGGGCTCTGATCTCAGCTGGGGCAGAGCGTGTCTCTCTCTCTCATCGTGGGTCTGTGCAGCGCCCGGCACGAGGGGGCTCTGATCTCAGCTGGGGCAGAGCGTGTCTCTCTCTCTCCCCGGGGGTCTGTGCAGCGCCCGGCACGAGGGGGCTCTGATCTCAGCTGGGGCAGAGCGTGTCTCTCTCTCTCATCGTGGGTCTGTGCAGCGCCCAGCACGAGGGGGCTCTGATCTCAGCTGGGGCAGGGCCTGTCTCACCCCATGTGTCTGTGCAGCGCCCGGCACGAGGGGGCTCTGATCTCAGCTGGGGCAGAGCGTGTCTCTCTCTCACCCCATGTGTCTGTGCAGCGCCCGGCACGAGGGGGCTCTGATCTCAGCTGGGGCAGGGCCTGTCTCTCTCTCCCCATGTGTCTGTGCAGCGCCCAGCACGAGGGGGCTCTGATCTCAGCTGGGGCAGGGCCTGTCTCACCCCATGTGTCTGTGCAGCGCCCGGCACGAGGGGGCTCTGATCTCAGCTGGGGCAGGGCCTTTCTCACCCCATGTGTCTGTGCAGCGCCCGGCACGAGGGGGCTCTGATCTCAGCTGGGGCAGGGCCTGTCTCACCCCATGTGTCTGTGCAGCGCCCGGCACGAGGGGGCTCTGATCTCAGCTGGGGCAGGGCCTGTCTCACCCCATGTGTCTGTGCAGCGCCTGGCACGAGGGGGCTCTGATCTTAGCTGGGGCAGAGCGTGTCTCTCTCTCTCATCGTGGGTCTGTGCAGCGCCCGGCACGAGGGGGCTCTGATCTCAGCTGGGGCAGAGCATGTCTCTCTCTCTCATCGTGGGTCTGTGCAGCGCCCGGCACGAGGGGGCTCTGATCTCAGCTGGGGCAGAGCGTGTCTCTCTCTCTCATCGTGGGTCTGTGCAGCGCCCGGCACGAGGGGGCTCTTATCTCAGCTGGGGCAGGGCCTGTCTCACCCCATGTGTCTGTGCAGTGCCCGGCACGAGGGGGCTCTGATCTCAGCTGGGGCAGAGCGTGTCTCTCTCTCTCATCGTGGGTCTGTGCAGCGCCCGGCACGAGGGGGCTCTGATCTCAGCTGGGGCAGAGCGTGTCTCTCTCTCTCATCGTGGGTCTGTGCAGCGCCCGGCACGAGGGGGCTCTGATCTCAGCTGGGGCAGAGCGTGTCTCTCTCTCTCATCGTGGGTCTGTGCAGCGCCCAGCACGAGGGGGCTCTGATCTCAGCTGGGGCAGGGCCTGTCTCACCCCATGTGTCTGTGCAGCGCCCGGCACGAGGGGGCTCTGATCTCAGCTGGGGCAGAGCGTGTCTCTCTGTCACCCCATGTGTCTGTGCAGCGCCCGGCACGAGGTGGCTCTGATCTCAGCTGGGGCAGGGCCTGTCTCTCTCTCCCCATGTGTCTGTGCAGCGCCCAGCACGAGGGGGCTCTGATCTCAGCTGGGGCAGGGCCTGTCTCACCCCATGTGTCTGTGCAGCGCCCGGCACGAGGGGGCTCTGATCTCAGCTGGGGCAGGGCCTTTCTCACCCCATGTGTCTGTGCAGCGCCCGGCACGAGGGGGCTCTGATCTCAGCTGGGGCAGGGCCTGTCTCACCCCATGTGTCTGTGCAGCGCCTGGCACGAGGGGGCTCTGATCTCAGCTGGGGCAGAGCGTGTCTCTCTCTCTCATCGTGGGTCTGTGCAGCGCCCGGCACGAGGGGGCTCTGATCTCAGCTGGGGCAGAGCGTGTCTCTCTCTCTCATCGTGGGTCTGTGCAGCGCCCGGTACGAGGGGGCTCTGATCTCAGCTGGGGCAGAGCGTGTCTCTCTCTCATCGTGGGTCTGTGCAGCGCCCAGCACGAGGGGGCTCTGATCTCAGCTGGGGCAGAGCATGTCTCTCTCTCTCATCGTGGGTCTGTGCAGCGCCCGGTACGAGGGGGCTCTGATCTCAGCTGGGGCAGAGCGTGTCTCTCTCTCTCATCGTGGGTCTGTGCAGCGCCCGGCACGAGGGGGCTCTGATCTCAGCTGGGACAGGGCCTGTCTCTCTCGCCCCATGTGTCTGTGCAGCGCCCGGCACGAGGGGGCTCTGATCTCAGCTGGGGCAGGGCCTTTCTCAGCCCATGTGTCTGTGCAGCGCCCGGCACGAGGGGGCTCTGATCTCAGCTGGGGCAGAGCATGTCTCTCTCTCTCATTGTGGGTCTGTGCAGTGCCCGGCACGAGGGGGCTCTGATCTCAGCTGGGGCAGAGTGTGTCTCTCTCTCTCATCGTGGGTCTGTGCAGCGCCCGGCACGAGGGGGCTCTGGTCTCAGCTCAGGCAGGGCCTGTCTCACCCCATGTGTCTGTGCAGTGCCCGGCACGAGGGGGCTCAACTGGGGCAGGGCCTGTCTCTCTCTCCCCATGTGTCTGTGCAGTGCCCGGCAAGAGGGGGCTCAACTGGGGCAGGGCCTGTCTCTCTCTCTCACTATGGGTCTGTGCAGCACCCGGCATGAGGGTGCTCCACTCCGGATTGTGGCCTCTGGGTGCTAATATAATAGCACTAAAGCGGAACCAGAATCTCAGACGCTGTCAGATAAAGTGGGTGCCCCTGTGCCTGAGTCCTGGAGCTGCAGGGCTCACACTGAGCTGGGCACAGCTCATTAACATTCATGGAACAACAGAACTTTGCAATTAGTAACTGCAGGGGGTCTGCCCATTGGGGGGTGATCTGCCCCTTTGCACCAGTGTGAGCCCCCCCACTGGCTGTGCAGCACCCCAGGGCTTTCCTCCCTCAGCCCTTTCCTAGCCACAGGTCTCGCTGCCAAGCTGCCACCTTGCAGCCAGGCAAGAAGAGCCCTGGCTTCTCTCCCCGCCTCATGCCTTGGGGGGCAGCGAGCTGGGGCTGCGGGTCCAGCCGTGGGGCTCCATGTCCTATGCATGGAGCCACCTGCCCGGCCTTCCCCAGGGATGGGGGGGGGGGCATGCCTGGGCCAGGAGCCTGCTGGGGGCGCTCAGTGGGCAGCCCGGGCATGGCCACCAGGCTCCGAGCCCAGACCCTCCTCCTGGCTCAAGCCCCCAGGGCCGCTGCTTCTCTCCAGCCCCCCACGGCAAGGGGCCCACAGTCCCGGAGCTGTGCCGGGCCGGGCCGGGCCAGGCAGGGACCGTGGGACGCGGCGGGTCGCTCTGCCACCTGCCGCCCCCAGCTCCGGCCAACCTGGCCGCACCCTACCCGGCGCGCCCGTCCCCAGCGGGGCTGGCCCAGCACGGCCCGGCTCGGCTCGGCCCGGCCCGGCCCGGCCCACCGCGGGGCGGGCGCTGTCCCCAGCACCGGCTGCTCCGCCCGCAGCTCCCAGCGCGGCTCCCGCGGGCCATGGCCGCTGCCTTCGCCCCCAAGCTCGGCCGGAGCCTGGCGAGCCCGGACCCGCACCACGGCCCCGGGTAGGGGGGAATCTGCCCTGCCCGCGCTGCGCCCTGGGGGGGGTCAGTATATGGGGGGGCGGGACCCGGGGGGGTCCCTGGGGGGGCTGCAGGGTGGCGGGACTCGGGGGGGTCACTGGCTGGGGAGGGTCTCTGGCTGGGGGGGTCCCGAGGGGTTTGCAGGGGGGCGGGACCCGGGGGGAGTCCCTGGGGGGGGCTGCAGGGTGGCGGGACCCGGGGGGGTCACTGGCTGGGGGGAGGTCCGGGGGGTGCTGCAGGGGGGCGGGACCCGGGGGGGTCACTGGGGGGGCTGCAGGGTGGCGGGACTCGGGGGGGGTCACTGGGGGGGCTGCAGGGTGGCGGGACTCGGGGGGGGTCACTGGCTGGGGGGAGGTCCGGGGGGTGCTGCAGGGGGGCGGGACCCGGGGGGGTCACTGGGGGGGCTGCAGGGTGGCGGGACTCGGGGGGGGTCACTGGCTGGGGGGAGGTCCGGGGGGTGCTGCAGGGGGGCGGGACCCGGGGGGGTCACTGGGGGGGCTGCAGGGTGGCGGGACTCAGGGGGGGTCACTGGCTGGGGGGAGGTCCGGGGGGTGCTGCAGGGGGGCGGGACCCGGCCCGCCCTGCGATTGGTGCCGGCCCGGCCCAGCCCCCCCGGTGCTGTGTGCGGGGGTTGCCATGGCAACAGGACGCGGAGCCCAGCTGAGCGGAGAGGGAGCGGGAAGCCCGCAGCAGGAAGGGGAGGGGGAGGGGCAGGGGGAGCTGAGTGGGTGGGAAGGGGGCAGGAGGGGGAGGGGGAGGGGCAGGGGAGCAGAATGGGTGGGAAGGGGATGGGAGGGGGAGGGGGAGCTGAGTGGGTGGGAAGGGGGCAGGAGGGGGAGGGGGAGGGGCAGGGGAGCAGAATGGGTGGGAAGGGGATGGGAGGGGGAGGGGGAGGGGGAGCTGAGTGGGTGGGAAGGGGGCAGGAGGGGCAGGGGAGCTGAGTGGGTGGGAAGGGGGCAGGAGGGGGAGCCCAGCCCCATGGGAAAGGCAGGGGAGAGGCCCCCCCCAGCTGTGCCCAGCACCTACGTCCAGCTCCCCTTTGCTCTGTCTCACGGGGCTCCCACCCCGGGCGCTCAGCCCTGGCCTGTCACGACTGCCTCCTGCACGGCTGTAGCTGCCCCAAGCCCCCCGGGAGGCATGCTGGGGGGAGCCATCTGAGGGCGGGTGGTGCTTGGCACGGCTCCTGGTGCTGCTCCCCGTGCTCCCCCTAGTGCCAGGGCAGCAGCGCCAGGGCGAGTCGCTCTCTGCAGCGGGGCGCTGGGCTCGGCTACCTGGGAAGTTGTTCAGCGGCTCTGGGATGTTGGGGTCGGAGGTTCGCTCTGGGCCCTGCCCGCTGGCCCTGCCTGAGCCCTGCTGCCCCTGCACTGTTTGCAGCTACGCCGGTTCCTGCCCTCGGTACCAGTGCAGCCTGGGGCAGAGCTGCGGGCAGCTCCAGAGCAGCCCCGAGGTCGCCGGCTCCAGCCAGCCGGTGCTGCAGCCTGCCCGTTGGCCCCGCGCTGGTGCCCCGCCTGTGGAGCCGGCAGAGGAGCTGCTGGGGACGAGGCCAGTCTGCTGGGGGGCAGGAGCTCGCCCGCTGGGATGCTGCATGATCCCGGGCTACACAGGTGGGAGACGCGGCAGCTGGTCCCCACGGCCATCTGTACAGGGGGTGCGGGGCAGGGAGCTCTGCTGGCCACTCCTCCTGCCTCTCCCAGGGAATCCATCCATGCCACGACTCCACCCCACTCCACGGGGCACCAGGGATCCCCCCAATGGCAGTCAGGCCTTCTCTTGGGGAGCTAATGTGGAGCATGACCCAGCGGGCTCTGTCCAAGGGCCTCTGCTCACACCTGGCGCCGCTGCACCCTGCCTGGCCAGGGCCATGGGAGGGATTGGGCAGGATCAGCCCGGGCCAGCCAGCTAGCCGGAGGGGGTCTGAGAGCCCTTGGCTAGGGGCCCACTGTTGGCATGGGGGAGCTGCACGCAGCCCCCTCTGATGCGTCTCTCCCTGTGCCCCGGGCTGGGCTCTGCCAGTAGGAGGCGCCGTTCAGCAAAGAGAGGCCCGTCCGCTGCAGGAGGCCCCCACATGCTACGCTGCCAGGGTGGTGCCACTAATGGGGCAAAGAAAATGCCCTGTGCCAGACCGATGCCGCCACGCCCTGGCAGTGCCCATCTGGCAGCGTTAGCCAGGCACCATCAGTCTTTCCCCTGGTTATTGTGAAAAGAAGGTGGGGGCCTGCCATTCCCCCCCCCCCAGGCCTGGATTGCATTAAGAGAATTGCATTGTAGCCACCGACACCCTGAAAATCTCTGGTACCCCGGGGGATCCCCCTTCGGAGCACCTGCTTGGTAGATTCCAGCTCGGTCTTTGTGCCTTTCCCTCGGGTTCCTCTCAGTGCCCAGCATGACGCCCCGGGGGTCTGCGAGGCTGGGCCTGGGGACCACCCCTCCAGCTGGCATCACTCCCTTGGCGGCCCTCAGGCCTCCCCCACCCAGTCCCTATGCCCCCTCCCCCAGCCCATGCAGCAGGGCTCGGGGGCTACTAACCTGCCTTATCTCGCTTGCTCCTCTGGGCACTGGGGCTGCCCCGCTCCCAGGATTCATTCCCAGGGCCCAGAACCTCTTCGCCAAGACCTACTCCGAGATCTGCAAGGAGGCCAGGAGTGACTTTGCCAGGCAGCAGCTGAGAGCTGCAGGCAGGGAGCAGGAGCTGCAGAACGCAGGGCGGCTGCCCCAGGGCACCAAGGGCAACGTAAGTCAACAGAGCAACCGGGCATCTCGCTGCTGCCCCCCTGGAGCCTGCCCCTGCCCCCTGCTCCTGGGGGCCACAGCACGTCACCTGCCAGGCTGGGAACCGCCCCTTGCCCCCAGGGCGCACACAGCATGTCAGCAGCCAGGCCGGGAACTGTCCTCTGTCCCTAGGGCACACACAGCACGTCACCTGCCAGGCGGGGAACCACCCCTGCCCCCAGGGGCCACAGCACGTCAGCAGCCAGGCTGGGAACTGCCATCTGCACCCTGGGCACACATAGCACGTCAGCAGCCAGGCCGGGAACTGTCCTCTGTCCCTAGGGCACACACAGCACGTCACCTGCCAGGCCGGGAACCACCCCCTGCCCCCAGGGGCCACAGCACGTCACCTGCCAGGCGGGGAACTGCCCCCTGCCCCAGAGGCCACAGCATGTCACCTGCCAGGCGGGGAACTGCCCCCTGCCCCCAGGGGCCACAGCATGTCACCTGCCAGGCGGGGAACTGCCCCCTGCCCCAGGGCCCACAGCACGTCACCTGCCAGGCGGGGAACTGCCCCCTGCCCCCAGGGACCACAGCATGTCACCTGCCAGGCGGGGAACTGCTCCCTGCCCCAGGGGCCACAGCATGTCACCTGCCAGGCAGGGAACTGCCCCCTGCCCCCAGGGGCCACAGCATGTCACCTGCCAGGCGGGGAACTGCCCCCTGCCCCAGGGGCCACAGCACATCACCTGCCAGGCGGGGAACTGCCCCCTGCCCCCAGGGGCCACAGCACGTCACCTGCCAGGCGGGGAACTGCGCCCTGCCCCCAGGGGCCACAGCATGTCACCTGCCAGGCGGGGAACTGCCCCCTGCCCCAGGGGCCACAGCATGTCACCTGCCAGGCAGGGAACTGCCCCCTGCCCCCAGGGCCCACAGCACGTCACCTGCCAGGTGGGGAACTGCCCCCTGCCCCAGGGGCCACAGCACGTCACCTGCCAGGCCGGGAACTGTCCTCTGTCCCTAGGGCACACACAGCATGTCACCTGCCAGGCCGGGAACTGCCCCCTGTCCCCAGGGGCCATAGCATGTCACCTGCCACACTGGGAGCTGCTCCCTGCCTTCTGCCCCCGGGGCGCACACAGCACATTACCTGCCAGGTCAGGAACTGCCCCCTGCCCCAGGGACCACAGCACGTCAGCAGCCAGGCCGGGAACTGCCCCCTGCCTTCTGCCCCCGGGGCGCACACAGCACGTCACCTGCCAGGTCGGGAACTACCCTCTGCCCCCAGGGCACACACAGCATATCAGCAGCCAGGCCGGGAACTGCCCCCTGCCCCCAGGGGCCACAGCATTTCAGCTGCCAGGCCAGGAACTCCCCCTGGGCACACACAGCATGTCAGCAGCCAGGCCGGGAACTGCCCCCAGGGGCCACAGTACATCACCAGCCAGTGCCCTCTGGGCACACACAGCATGTCACCTGCCAGGCTGGGAACCACCCCCTGCCCCCAGGGGCCACAGCACATCAGCAGCCAGGCCAGGAACTCCCCCTGCCCTCTGGGCACACATAGCATGTCAGCAGCCAGGCCGGGAACCACTCCCTGCCCCCAGGGGCCATAGCACGTCACCTGCCAGGCCAGGAACTGCCCCCTTCCCCCAGGGGCCACAGCACGTCACCTGCCAGGTCGGGAACTACCCTCTGCCTTCTGCCCCCCAGGGTGCACACAGCACGTCAGCTGCCAGGCCAGGCACTGCCCACACACAGCATGTCAGCACCATGCCAGCAGCACGCTAAGGGATGCATGTGCCCGCTCTGCCTGCTCCCGTGTCCCCAGAGTCTGAGAATGCAGGTGTGGGGGGCACTGAGCTGGGAGCAGCCTGGCCGCTGGGGAGTGGGACAGCGCAGGCAGCTCGGCCGGCATCAATCCTGCAGCGCCAGCCGGCTGCCTCGAGGCGCCACACAGGCTGGTGGCGCTCAGCGCTCTGAGGGGCAAATCCCTCCAGCTCCGTTACTGATCGGCTCTGCCCCCTTCCTCACCCACAGACACGCTGGGCTGCTCTGCTGCGAGCGAGTCTCTGCATGCACAGGCCCACCCCACGGACCCCCTGCTCCTACCCCACGGACAGCCCCGGACAGGCCCACCCCACGGCACCATGCACCCCTCTGCACGGACCCCACGCACCCCCTGCTCCTACCCCACGGACAGCCCCGGACAGGCCCACCCCACGGCACCACGCACCCCTCTGCACGGACCCCACGGACCCCCTGCTCCTACCCCACAGGCAGCCCCGGACAGGCCCACCCCACGGCACCACGCACCCCTCTGCACAGACCCCACGGACCCCCTGCTCCTACCCCACAGGCAGCCCCGGACAGGCCCACCCCACGGCACCACGCACCCCTCTGCACGGACCCCACGGACCCCCTGCTCCTACCCCACGGACAGGCCCACCCCACGGCACCATGCACCCCTCTGCACGGACCCCACGGACCCCCTGCTCCTACCCCACGGACAGCCCCGGACAGGCCCACCCCACGGCACCATGCACCCCTCTGCATGGACCCCACGGACCCCCTGCTCCTACCCCACGGACAGCCCCGGACAGGCCCACCCCACGGCACCACGCACCCCTCTGCACGGACCCCACGGACCCCCTGCTCCTACCCCACAGGCAGCCCCAGACAGGCCCACCCCACGGCACCACGCACCCCTCTGCACGGACCCCACGGACCGACCCCCTGCTCCTACCCCACGGACAGCTCCGGACAGGCCCACCCCACGGCACCGTGCACCCCTCTGCATGGACCCCACGGACCCCCTGCTCCTACCCCACAGGCAGCCCCGGACAGGCCCACCCCACGGCACCACGCACCCCTCTGCACGGACCCCACGGACCCCCTGCTCCTACCCCACGGACAGCCCCGGACAGGCCCACCCCACGGCACCACGCACCCCTCTGCACGGACCCCACGGACTCCCTGCTCCTACCCCACGGACAGCCCCGGACAGGCCCACCCCACGGCACCACGCACCCCTCTGCACGGACCCCACGGACCCCCTGCTCCTACCCCACAGGCAGCCCCGGACAGGCCCACCCCACGGCACCACGCACCCCTCTGCACGGACCCCACGCACCCCCTGCTCCTACCCCACAGGCAGCCCCGGACAGGCCCACCCCACGGCACCACGCACCCCTCTGCACGGACCCCACGGACCGACCCCCTGCTCCTACCCCACGGACAGCCCCGGACAGGCCCACCCCACGGCACCACGCACCCCTCTGCACGCACCCCACGGACCCCCTGCTCCTACCACACAGGCAGCCCCGGACAGGCCCACCCCACGGCACCACGCACCCCTCTGCACGGACCCCACGGACCCCCTGCTCCTACCCCACGGACAGCCCCGGACAGGCCCACCCCACGGCACCACGCACCCCTCTGCACGGACCCCACGGACCCCCTGCTCCTACCCCACAGGCAGCCCCGGACAGGCCCACCCCACGGCACCACGCACCCCTCTGCACGGACCCCACGGACCCCCTGCTCCTACCCCACGGACAGCCCCGGACAGGCCCACCCCACGGCACCACGCATCCCTCTGCACGGACCCCACGGACCCCCTGCTCCTACCCCACGGACAGCCCCGGACAGGCCCACCCCACGGCACCACGCACCCCTCTGCACGGACCCCACGGACCCCCTGCTCCGACCCCACGGTCAGCCCCGGACAGGCCCACCCCACGGCACCACGCACCCCTCTGCACGGACCCCACGCACCCCCTGCTCCTACCCCACGGACAGCCCCGGACAGGCCCACCCCACGGCACCACGCACCCCTCTGCACGGACCCCACGGACCCCCTGCTCCTACCCCACGGACAGCCCCGGACAGGCCCACCCCACGGCACCACGCACCCCTCTGCACGGACCCCACGGACCCCCTGCTCCTACCCCACGGACAGCCCCGGACAGGCCCACCCCCCGGCACCACGCACCCCTCTGCACGGACCCCACGGACCCCCTGCTCCTACCCCACAGGCAGCCCCGGACAGGCCCACCCCACGGCACCACGCACCCCTCTGCACGGACCCCACGGACAGCCCCGGACAGGCCCACCCCACGGCACCACGCACCCCTCTGCACGGACCCCACGGACCCCCTGCTCCTACCCCACGGACAGCCCCGGACAGGCCCACCCCACGGCACCACGCACCCCTCTGCACGGACCCCACGGACCCCCTGCTCCTACCCCACGGACAGCCCCGGACAGGCCCACCCCACGGCACCACGCACCCCTCTGCACGGACCCCACGGACCCCCTGCTCCTACCCCACGGACAGCCCCGGACAGGCCCACCCCACGGCACCACGCACCCCTCTGCACGGACCCCACGCACCCCCTGCTCCTACCCCACGGACAGCCCCGGACAGGCCCACCCCACGGCACCACGCACCCCTCTGCACGGACCCCACGGACCCCCTGCTCCTACCCCACGGACAGCCCCGGACAGGCCCACCCCACGGCACCACGCACCCCTCTGCACGGACCCCACGGACCCCCTGCTCCTACCCCACGGACAGCCCCGGACAGGCCCACCCCACGGCACCACGCACCCCTCTGCACGGACCCCACGGACCCCCTGCTCCTACCCCACAGGCAGCCCCGGACAGGCCCACCCCACGGCACTACGCACCCCTCTGCACGGACCCCACGGACAGCCCCGGACAGGCCCACCCCACGGCACCACGCACCCCTCTGCACGGACCCCACGGACCCCCAGCACCAACCCCACGGACAGCCCCGGACAGGCCCACCCCACGGCACCACGCACCCCTCTGCACGGACCCCACGGACCCCCTGCTCCTACCCCACGGACAGCCCCGGACAGGCCCACCCCACGGCACCACGCACCCCTCTGCACGGACCCCACGGACCCCCTGCTCCTACCCCACGGACAGCCCTGGACAGGCCCACCCCACGGCACCACGCACCCCTCTGCACAGACCCCACGGACCCCCTGCTCCTACCCCACGGCGCCACACACCCCTCTGCACGGACCCCACGGACAGCCCCGGCCAGGCCCACCCCACGGCGTCACGCACCCCTCTGCACGGACCCCATGGACCGACCCCCTGCTCCTACCCCACGGACAGCTCCGGACAGGCCCACCCCACGGCACCATGCACCCCTCTGCATGGACCCCACGGACCCCCTGCTCCTACCCCATGGACAGCCCCACCCCACGGCACCACGGACCCCTCTGCATGGACCCCACGGACCCCCTGCTCCTACCCCATAGACAGCCCCGGCCAGGCCCAACCCACGGCACCACGCACCCCTCTGCACGGACCCCACGGACAGCCCCGGACAGGCCTACCCCACGGCGCCACCACCCCTCTGCATGGACCCCACGGACCCCCTGCTCCTACCCCACAGACAGCCCCAGACAGGCCCATCCCACAGCCCCACAGACCCCTCTGCATGAACATAAGAACATAAGAACAGTCGTACTGGATCAGATCAAAGGTCCATCCAGCCCAGTATCCTGTCTACCGACAGTGGCCAGTGCCAGGTGCCCCAGAGGGAGTGAACCTAACCGGCAATGATCAAGTGATCTCTCTCCTGCCATCCATCTCCATCCTCTGATGAACAGAGGCTAGGGACACCATTCTTTACCCTTCCTGGCTAACAGCCATTAGTGGACTTAACCTCCATGAATTTATCCAGTTCTCTTTTAAACACTGTTATAGTCTTGGCCTTCACAACCTCCTCAGGTAAGGAGTTCCACAAGTTGACTGTGCACTGTGTGAAGAAGAACTTCCCTTTATTCGTTTTAAACCTGCTGCCTATTAATTTCAATTGGTGACCCCTAGTTCTTGTACTATGGGAATAAGTACATAACTTTTCCTTATCCACTTTCTCCACATCACTCATGATTTTATATACCTCTATCATATCCCCCCTTAATCTCCTCTTTTCCAAGCTGAAGAGGCCTAGCCTCTTTAATCTTTATTCATATGGGACCCTCTCCAAACCCCTAATCATTTTAGTTGCCCTTTTCTGAACCTTTTCTAGTGCCAGAATCTCTTTTTTGAGGTGAGGAGACCACATCTGAACACAGTATTCGAGATGTGGGCATACCATGGATTTATATAAGGGCAATAATATATTCTCATGGACCTCACAGACCCCCTTCCCCCCCTGCAACAACCCCACGCACAGCCCCGGATAGGCCCACCCCATGGTGCCGCACATCCCTCTGCATGAACCCCACAGACCCTCTGCTCCTACCCCACAGACAGCCCTGGACAGACCCACCTCACAGCCCCCCTGACCAGCCCCTCACACCCCCCCTGCATCAACCCCATGCACAGCCCCAGACAGGGCAATAGGACCAGTCCTGACTGCCAGGGGAGAGCGCCCCCTTCTGAGCCCCCCACGCTACTCCCTGCAGCTCCTGGGGTTTCCTTGGATGTCTGGGTGGCCCTGGTGAGCTCTGCCCCGATGCGTTTGGCTCACATAGCGGCTCCTGTTCTTACATCGGTGTCTGCTCCAGCCTGGGGTGGCTGGTTCCTCTCACAGCATTGTCATGTGGCATGTGCCCAGCCTACTCAGCTTGGGCAGCACTCCCTGACCCGTCCCCCCATGGGGAGCCCCTGGCTGATCACCCCCATTCTGCACCCCCAGCTCCTTACCACAAAGTGCAGGACTCCAGTCCCAGCAGGCTCGGCAGTGGCTGCCTCGTACGTCTCTCCCTTCGCCTTCCAACCGCAGGGCTCCCCCTACTCCATGGAGGACAACAACCCCCACAAGTGCTTCATCTCGGGTGAGCCCGCCGGGCATGCGGGGTGGGATTCAGGGAGGGGGTGCAGGGGTCCTCGAGCCCTTAGGAGCCCCACTCTTCATCCTTTAATCCAGAGCCCTGCAAGGACCAACCATCTCCTGGCCAAGGGCCTGCCTCTGCAGCGCCTGTCACACATGGGCTGAGCAGAGCACTCTGGGGGGCGGTGACATGGTGCCCCGAATTGGGGGTGCTGGGTTGGTGGGAACGTGCTGCCCCTGGAGGGGCCCTGGCACGACCCCTGGGTCTGTCCCCCAGCTGCTTTGCTGGCTGCTGGGGCTGGAAGAGCCAGTCTGCTGTGGTGGGGCTGGGTTTGTTTCCAGCATCAGGGCTGAGTTTAGCCTCCTGTGACCTGGGCAGGTTTCACCGGCTTTGTGCCCCGTGCCCGCTTCCTGATCGGGGCAGGCTACCCGCTGACCACCCACCGCGCCCTGGTGGAGTTTGGCCAGGCCAGAGGGCGCAGGCCTGAGGGTGGGAAAGGCAGCCCGGTCCTTCCACCGCTGAAGTCGTACCCCACAGACATGGGGCTGCTGCCCCACTACGCAGGCTACGTGCCAGGTGAGCGGCGCGGCCCTGGGGGCGGCCGGCTGGGAAGGGACTGAGCAGCCAGCGCTGTGCGCATTCCCTGCAGAAACATGGACACTTGCCTCCAGCTGGCTCATGGCAGGAAAGACCAGGGAGGACTCACAGCAGACTCCATAAACCGCCTTAATTTGGACCCCCAAACTCTCCACGGCTCCCAGCCTGGCCCACAGCCTGCCCCATTTCCCTGAACTGCCAGACAAGCCCAGCCTTGGGGGTGCCAGCGGGCTGGCACATGCAGCAGGGGCCCGAAGTACCACCGCCGGTGGAGGGCCGCCTCAGATCCAGCCCCCTCTCCACTGACAGTCACAGCAGCAGCCGCGCCCCACCAAACACCGGCTCACAGCCCCCCGTGACACCTCTCCCCTGAGTAATGTGGCACTTGGTCATAGCCTTCAGCTACAATGCAGCAACCCCTAGACACCACCAGGTGGGGACAGCGGGCTGGATACTGGTCAGAGTTAAGGGGCTTTGGGGACCTGCCAATGGCCAGATGTTGACATTTGCTGGGTAGCGCTGCCTCTGCAGGGCTGAGCCTGGCACTCCCTGACCTGGAGCTTAATGCTCTGCCTGGAACGAGCGAGCAGTTAAACGAAGGGGGCAGCCTCCCAGCCGGCTGTTCCTGCACCCCTCCCCCAGGGCTGCCCCGGCGCTGCTAAAGCCAAGGGCGCGGGGGTTGCAGGCAGTGGCTCATGCAGCCCCTGGGGGGGGTGCAGTGCCAGGCTGGGGCTGGGGCTTTATGCAGACTAGAATGAAAGGCCCCAAGTGACGGGGTGCCCAGCCCTGCCCATGGGCGCTGGCTCCCCTGCTGGGTCGGTGTTTCGTGCTGTCCAGCCCACGCTGGTCCTTCCGTAGCTGCAGCCCCAGGGACGAGGCAGCAGCCGCCCCAGGTGGGCTCCCCAACGTCGCGTCCACTCACGGGCACCTTCTCATTGCCCGCAGGCTACAAGTTCCAGTTTGGCCACACTTACGGGCAGCTCACCCACAACGCCCTGGGGCTGAGCACCCTGGAGAAGCAGCTGGCCGACTAGCACCCGGGGTTGGACCAGTTTCTTCTCGGAGCTCTTTGGAGCCTGCCCTGCCGTGGGCACAAGCAATAAAGAGGAGCCACAAACTCTGCTGCCCTCCCCTGTGAACGAGGGGAGCGTCGCCCGGCCGTGCTGCAAACCGTTGGCGGGGGGGGCCATGTCGGGTGAGGGGGAGTTAAATCAGTGCAGGCCCCCCTCCCCCCATGGCGTGTGCTAATGCGCCGGCCCCACAGCCCTGGCCTAGGCACCCCGGAGCCTCAGGAGGCGCCCTCAAGCCCTGGCTAAAACTGCCCCACCCAAGGTGGGCAGCCTCCCCCCCAGGGAGCGCCAGCAGGCGTGGGGTGTGATGCTGCACTGCACATGGGCTGGTGCCAAGGCGTGGGCAGGGCCAGCATAGTGCAAGGGCTGGCATTGCCCCTGAGCCGAGGGCAGCACTGCCCCTCCGTGCTGCAGGGCCGAGCCCTACTGGGCCCCATGCCAGCCCGCTGGTGTGCAGAACGGTTGTGCGCTGCCATGGAGCCACAGCGCCAGGCCTGCACCAGCTTGTGCCATTCAGCCGCCTACGCAGGAGCCTGCCCAACACTGCCTGTCGCCCACGAGCATGAGGCTAAGGGCTGGGGGGCACACCGCCGGGCCGGTGCCTGCCCAGGGAGGGTGCATGGGGGGAGGGGGACACGGCTGGGTCAGTTCCCTGGCACTAGCCCTGTTGCAGCTACTCTGGGGGGGTGGGGAGGAGGCTAGGCGCTGGAGCTGCTGCTTCTGGGCTGCAGGGGCCAGGAAGGGTCGTTTCTGCCCCCCACACACACCCTGGGCTGGGCGGAGCGGTGCTCTGGGGCAGGGGGCAACGGTGGGAGGCGGGCGCTGCAAGGACCTGGGTCAGCACCTTTTTTATTAATATGCCTCATAAATAGAGAAATAAATAAAGGGTGCCCCGCCCGTGGCAGGGCGCAGCGGCAGCAAGCGATGTATAAGCAGGCGGGACCCTGGCCCCGGGGGAGCCAGCCCGGGCTCCACGCCGCACCAACACCCGCGGCCTCCTGGCAACAAATACTGGCACGGCCTTGCACTAATACTGCCGCTGACTGGCAAGACAAGGGTTAACTGAGAGCGGCGCCTCCTGCTGGGGGACCAGGCCCTGCTCCCCATGCCCCTGCCCCCACCCCCCGGCATAGCTGGGACTCAGCCACAGCCTGCCCCTTCCTGGCCCCTCCCAGAGCCTGGTGCCCTTAACCAGGCTCTGGCCATGCTGGGAATGCCCCCCACTGCCCCCCTCCCACTGCTGGGAGCACTGTCCCTCAACCCCCACTCCCCGCTAGGAATGGCCTTGTGCCACTGCATCTCCCCAGGCAGTGCCTCCATGGCTGGATTAGCGGATTGTGGGGGGCGTGGGGCGCATACACCCCACAGCGCTGTGGCTGCACAGGGCTGGAACTAGCCCCCTGCGGGCTCATCCCCCTAATACTGAATGGCTGCCAGCGCAGACGCTCATCCCATGCCCGGCCGGAGGCCCGTGGTGTGGTAATGCCAGGCCGCTGGCTGGGTACTGGCATTCACACCGTGCACACCCGGGGCTGCACTCATGCCAGGCTTCACAGCCGAGCCTCCATCGTGGGCAGCTCGTGTGTGTCCTGTGGGTGCCCCACCATACAGCCCCCCTGTATGGCCCTGAGCCTGTCCCATGGGCCGCAGCCGTGGGCTGATTGGGCCACAAGCCGCCCAGGCCGAGCGCCACTGCTCTAAAGGGGGCCAGAGCAGGGCAATGCAGCCTGACGCCACAAGGGGGCGGCCTGCAGCAGAGGCCCGGCCAGCGTGCGGTGGGCCAGCTGGCTCTGACCGAGCCGGAGCAGTGCATGCTGGGGGCTGAGGTCTCCTGCGTCCAGCCCCTGCCCAGTCCGGGAGCCCCCAGACCAGCAGGTGCTGGGCTGGGCAGCCCCCACTGCAGAGCGACGCCGCCTGGAGTCCTGCTACGTCCAAGGCCCTGGCATCCGGTGCTGGAGATGGAGCGCGGTGACGGGAGGCCCTGGGGTGGGAGCATGCACGGCGGTGCCTGGCACGAGGTCCCCTGCGGTGCAGCAGCTGTGGCAGGTGCATGGGTTGGCGAGGTTGTCGGGCAGGGCGGGCACGGTATGGACTAGCGAGAAGCTGCATCTGTCCCCCAAGCCAGGTGGTCCGCGGAGCAGCCTGTGGTCCTGTGCACGGCGTCCCGGCTGCGTCAATAGTCCTCGTCCGCTGGGTGGGTGACGTACATGATGGGCACCAGCCCGCTCTGCGAGCCCAGGCCGCACCGCAACCAGTCGCTGTCCACCTTGGCCAGCACGCGCAGGACAGCCCCCTTGGGAAAGCTCAGCTGCCCAGCCTCGGTGGCGATGTGATGGCAAAGCGCTTTCACCTCGCTGCGGGGAGAGCGGGGGGGAGGTAGGTCACTGCAAAGGCGCCCGCTGCCCCTTAGGGCACCTGCATCGAGAACCCCCGTCCTGCCATCCCCCCCATCACTGTCCCTCCGTCACCCCCACTGCAATGATTCCCAGCCTGGCAGCCCCGGAGCAGTGGGGGCTTGGGGCTGGGTGTGTGTCTGCCACAGGGCAAGGTGCTGCCATGGTGGGCTTCTGGGGCTGAGGCAGGGTGTGTCTCTCGGCCACAGGGCCGGGGTGGAGTTCGGGGGCTGGAGCAGAGTGTCTCTCTCAGCCGCGGGACAGGGTGCTGGGGCAGGGTTTGGGGGTGGGGTGGGATGTATCTCTCAGAAATGGGGCAATGGGCTACCAAGGTGGGGTTCTGGGGCAGGGTGTGTCAGCTGTGGGGCACATGGCGCTGGGTCAGAGTTCAGGGGCTGGGGCAGGGTGTATCGGCTGTGGGGCAGGGGGCACCGGGGTGGGGTTCGGAGCTGGGACAGGGTGTATCTCTCGGCCATGGGGCAGGGGGCTGGGGCGGGATGTATCTCTCAGCCGTGGGGCAGGGCCCTGGGTGGGGTTCAGAGCTGGGGCAGGGTGTCTCTCTCACCCGTAGGGCAGGGGGCTGGGGCGGGATGTATCTCTCGGCCGTGGGGCAGGGCGCTGGGGCGGGGTTCGGGGCTGGGGCGGGGTGTATCGGCCGTGGGGCAGGGTTTGGGGGCTGGGGCGGGGTGTCTCAGCCGCGGGGCAGGGGGCTACCAGGGCGGGGTTCGGGGGTGCCTCTCACCGAGTGCAGAGCGTACCAAGTGCAGCCCACCACCCCGGGTGAGTTTAGGGGGCAGCGAGGCCTGCGGCTCACCTCGCAGGGTGTGGACAGCTGCCAGCTCCGTGGTCGTGCAGCAGGAGAGATGTGTCTCAGCCGGTTGGGATGGCTGCCCGCGGGCGGCCCTGGCTCTCCAGATAGGGCCTGGCGCTGGGCCGGGCTCTGAGCCGCCAGGCGGGGAGAGCAGAGCAGTGCACGGGGGATCCCAGCCGGCGGGGCTGCCCCGGCTCTGCCCAGGCAGTACCGCACTGTGCCACCTGCGCTAGCAGGGAGAGGGTCCTGCCCAGTGGGTGCTGGACGGAGCTGGGGGAGGAAGGGAGGGAGGGGTGCCCCCCGGAGGAAGGTGCTGCTCAGCCCCATTGCACGGAAGGAGCCCAACCAATCCCTCGTCAGCCTGAGCTCTGCGCCCGCCCCAGGGTTCTGCCCCCCACAGGCCAGCGCCGCTCACCAGGGGATTTGGGGGGGCAGACCCCCAGCCAGTTGCTGTTCAGGGGGTTCGCTGGGCAGCTCCACCTGCGGCCGCTCGGGCTCTGAGCTCGCCTCTCTCCACATTCCTGCCCCCACAGTCTGGGCCATGAGCTGGAACACGGACCTGTCTAGGGTCAGCCAGCCGGAGGGTAACCTGAAAGGAAGGGAGCGGAGTCAGACGGGGACATGTCCCGGGGTCCCGGGGCCAGGAGAAGCTGTGCCCACCAGGCAGCTCAGGCCCCACCGGGAAGGGGGCAGGTTTTCTTCCTAGCCTGCAAGACCCCAATGGGCCCTGCTCCCACAGAGGGATCACTTCTCCCCCAAAATGCAGCCACCTCTGGGGAAGCCAGATGCTTGGGGTACGTCCCAGCTTGGCCAGCCCCCTCGCTCGAGCCATTCTGCTCCAGACCGCGCTGGCTCAGCTCCTTGGGGGGTGAAGGGCTCGGAGGGAGCTGTGTCCTGTGGGGCAGCCCCTGGTCTGTGCCCGAGGCTCAGGAGGTGAGTGGGCCCAGCGCTACCCCCAGGATTCACGTCCCTACCTGTTGGGCTGCCTGGCCTCCTTCTGCACTTTCCTAGCCCCGAACAGGTGTCCCCACTTGATGGGCTGACTGCTGTCGGGGGGCCCCGGGCTGCTGTCCTCCACCCCCTGTCTCTGGGGAGCCCCATTGTCCTTCTCCTTGCTGCGCTTCAGCTCTGTTAGCACCGAGTCCGGGGGGCTCCCCATCCAGGAGGGCCAGCTCCACTCGTTGGGCTTCTCCCCAGGGTCTGCCGCAGCTTTGGCCTTCTCCTCCACAGCCACCTCAGCGAGGGGACAGGCCTCTGCCCCCTCCACCACGCCCTCACGGGGAGGGGGCGCCTTCCTGCCCTCGGCCGGCCGGGGCGCAGCTCCTGGCGCCTTCTGCTTCTTCTTCTCGGGGCGGATGAACTTGGAGCCCTCGGCCGAGCCCTCGATGTAAACCTGGGAGCTCTGCATGAGCTGGTACCACCAGCCGGCCTGCTTGTCCCTTTTCCCCTCCCAGGCGCTCTCCTTCGCCTTCCTCTGCTCCTCCTCCCTGGCGCCGTCTGCGCCCACCCCCTTGACCCGTTCCCACGCCGCTCCCTCCTGGCCCCGGCCTGCAGACAGCCCCTCTTCCCCGGCACCAGCCGGGCCCTGCTCCGGGGCTGTGCTCCAGCTGTCCGGCTCCTCGGCGCTGCCCCGGGTGCGCATCAGCTGCAGGGTGGAGTGAACGGAGAGCAGCAGGTCCTGCTTGACCCGCAGCAGCTCCTTCTGCTGCTGCTGCTCCTTGCCCATCTGCAGCAGGTGGTGCTCGAAGAGCAGGTCCAGGCTGAAGGGCAGCAGGGACAGGGGCTGGAGCAGGAGCAGCAGTTCCTCGAACAGGGGCTGGCACACGCTGTGGGACAGGCACAGGAAGCCCACCGGCTGGTAGTGCACCAGGATGATGTCTGCAGGGCAGAGGGAAAGCGATCAGAGCCCAGCGCCCTGCCCTGACGCCCAGTTACCCGACTGCCCAGGGGCAGAGCCTGGAGGTGCCACCTGGGCAGAGGGCCAGGCGCAGGGCAAACCTCCTGTGGCTCTGGGAGCCCCGACAGGCTCCCACGTCTCACTGGGATGGTCCCAACCCAGCAGCCAAGTACCATGGTACTGGCCATGCTGTGTCTCCAGCTCTGCCCCACGGAGAGCACAGATCAGCACCCCTGGACGCCTCTCGCCAGCCCCCGGGAGCCAGGACGCAGCCAGTGAGCGTCAGCACCGGGAGGCCCCATCACACTGGGACCAGGCCCGTCTCTGGCGTGGCCACGAGTCTGGCATGAAAATCGCCCGCTGGAAAGAGGCGCCGCCATGACCTGTTAGCTGGGGGCTGGAGGGGCCAGCGGGGGGCTCCTGATGGGAAGCGAGACCCCTCCTCACTCAGCACATGCATGTGCCTCTCCCTGCCCACGCCAGGCCCCTCCCAGCTAGGAGCTCACTGCTCTGCAAACACGAATGAATCCAGCCCCGCCCTGCTGCCGGGCCGTCACCCTCCCAGCTCATGAGGGGCACAGAGGCTTGGCACTTGGCCATGGGGACGTAGCCCCCTCGCTCTGGCCCCTTGCTCTGGCCCAGCCTCCCAGGCACTTACCTTCGTGGTTATACAGGTGATTGAACCAGAACTCCAGAGACCGGACACTGCAGGAAAGAAACACAAGCAGTGAAGGTGAGAACCCGTGAGGCCCCTTTGGCCCAGTTACTGCCAGACGTTCTGTAGGAAGCGGCACAGCTGGAGGGGAGCCTGGTGGGGAGCAGTACGGGGGTGCAGAACACAATGCAGGCCCAGGGGCTAATGCCCCAGCAGCAAGCTCTGCCTGCAGACACGTGTCGGGGCGGGGAGGGGAGGCAGCATTAACGAGGCCGCTTTGGTTTGGGGCAGGTGAGCTGCTGCTGTGAGAGGCACGGCTCTCACGAACCTGGCAGGTGTTCCTGGCCCAGCCTGCTTTGCTGAGGGTCTTGTCCCACGGGTCCTGGCACTCTGTGTGCAGAGCAGCATCAGTGCCAGAATGTGCCTGGCATGGAGAGCCGCGTTTGCCCGTGATCCGCCAACCCTACAGGAGCTGCAGGAACACAGCAGGCAGCTGGATTGAGCTGTCTGGGCCATGGCTTCCCCTGAGCCTGGCAGAGGGGCTGGGAGATGATGCCAGCATGTTTTATTCCCTAACTCCAGGCGTTCCCACCCCTGAAACCTGCCCCATGGCAAGAGAGCTCCAGGCCAACGTCCTCTCAGTGACACCAGGGCATCCATGTGCCGAAGTGGGAATGTTCGTGCTGTGTTCGGTGAATGCTGAGTGGGGAGTATTGATCTGGGAAGGTGGCAGGGAAGCTGTGCTGGGATGGGCTGCCTGGGGAAGGGAGGATACCTGAGCATGTAACCTGAGAACCAGGAGGGGGGTTGGAGGCCAGGTGACACCTCTGCCTGGGACACTGGACAAAGGACACAAAGGCGGGGGGAGGAGCCGCAGGAGGCAGAGTGAGAAGCTGGAGGGAGTTTCAGTTTGAAGCTGGCTGGGAAATGGAGAGGGGAGCCCCGACGCGGCTTGGGCTTCCCAACAGGGCTGTGGCCTCGCTGGGGCCCCAGATGGACCTAACTAAAGGGGGTCCTGTTGTCTGTACCGGAAAGACCTGTCTAGGACTGTGTTCCTGTCATCGAATAAACCTCTGTTTTACTGGCTGGCGGAGAGTCACGTCTGACTGCGAAGTGGGAGTGCAGGACCCTCTGGGCTTCCCCAGGACCCCGCCTGGGCGGACTCGCTGTGGGAAGCACACGGAGGGGCAGAGGATGCTGAATTCTCCAAGGAGAGACCCAGGAGGTGAAGCCTTGTGAGCTTCTTGCTCTGAGGGAGAGGAGGCTCCCCAAAGTCCTGCCTGGCTTTGTGGGGAGCAGTTCCAGAGCATCGCCCAGGGACTCCGTGACAGAGCTCTAGGCCAACATCTCTCAGTGACACCAGGGCATCCGGAGTGACTCTGCCAGAGCCATTTGACCTCAGGGTAATAACCCAGAGGCGAATTTGGCCCATTTGAAAGCCCCTCCTGGGGCGGTTTGGCTCTAGCAGTTTCATCTCTCTGAACAAGGACAGTGGGAGCTACCAATGACAGGTCACAGCCCTGTGTCTGCACCGCCAAACCTGCCCCTAGCCCAGCACTGGGGGAGTGGGGAGCTCTGACTGCTCCTTCTTCTCCCATTGCCTGGTTCCCCTTTGGCGAGTCCCCGGCGTGTGGGGCAGATGTTCTCCACGGCTGGTTCCACGAGTGCGCCGGGTAGCAGGGGCAGCGCGCAGCGACCAGGCGGGCGGGGAGGGGCGCTGCCCTCTGCTCTGCCCACGGTGGCTCTGTGGCAGCACAGCGGTGCAGCGCACTGGGGCTCACTCACTTGAGAAGGCCGAAGATGAAGGCGTTGAACCTCATGCTGTGGCTGGTCAGCTCGGTGAACTGGCTGATCCTGCTGTGGAGGCCATGCAGAGCCCTGGTGGAGGGGCCTGTGAGACACGGGGCAGGCTGGAGATTAGTCCCGGGGCAGGGGCAAGGGCAGACCAGGTCCCCTCACACCCCCGGGGCACGCACAGACCAACAGGCCTCGCTCACTCCCCTTCACACAAGGGCAGGGTGCACCCCAAAGCACCTGGGCCCTGTGAAATTCCCCCTGACCAGCCCGCAGCCTGCTCCGGGGGCGGCTGCCATCAGCCCAGGCCCTGCCTGGCAGGGTACAGAGCTAGTGGGGTTCTTGGCCCAGAAGTAAGCAACCGCCGCGTCGGAGCAAACCTCAGCCCGGGGCTGAGCTGAATGCTACCTAGCTGGGTGGACGCCTCCACCACGCTCCAGGGCGTGTTCTTCCGCTGGCCGATGATCACGTCCAGGACATAGGCCTTGAGCCCGTCGCTCAGGATGTCCCGGATGGCCGGGCACAGGTATTTCAGGATGAGGTGCCCCACATTGGGGCTCACCGAGCTGTTCCCGAGCTTGGCCTGGCAGAAAGCGTGTGGGAGAGAGAGGGTTAGTCACTCCTGCTGCAGGGAGTTCCAGGAGTGAGCGATAGAGGCTGTGCAGACAGGCTGGCCTGCCTGGGTCACTGCAGGGAGTTATGCGACGCAAACAGCTCTGAGCCCCAGCAGCTCCCCACAACGAGTGGGCCGTGCCCAGTCAGGCTGCCTCCCACGCAGCCCCTCGGGCCAGGGAAGGGCTGCTCCTAAGGCAAAGGCCAGTGCTGTCTCTATTATCCTTCTCTGGCATCAGGCCTCCAGCTACTCTGTGTAGGCCCCTGTCATAAACAGATAGCTAAGGGTGATAGCTAAGGGTTAATGTTTCTTTCACCTGAAGCACCTGACCAGAGGACCAATCAGGAAACCGGATTTTTTTAACTCTGGGTGGAGGGAAGTTTGTGTCTGAGTCTTTGTTTTCGGTCTGCCTGCTTTCTCTGAGCTTTGGAGAAGTAGTTTCTACTTTCTAGTCTTCTGTTTCTAAAGTAAGGACAAAGAAACCATATAACTTACTTCAAAAAGAATACAAATCAAAGCACTCCAGCACTTATATTCATGCAAATACCAAAGAAAAGAAACCATATAACTTACTATCTGATCTCTTTGTCCTTACACTTAGAAACAGAAGATTAGAAAACAGAACTACTTCTCCAAAGCTCAGAGAAAGCAGGCAGCCAGAAAACAAAGACCTCAGACACACAATTCCCTCCACCCAAAGTTGAAAAAATCCGGTTTCCTGATTGGTCCTCTGGTCAGGTGCTCCAGGTGAAAGAGACATTAACCCTTAGCTATCACCCTTAGCTATCTGTTTATGACAGCCCCACAGATGTATCCTGTGGCCCCAAACACCTCCTCCTCGGCCTGCTGTTCCTGGGCACTGTGCCCCACAGCAGCTCTGTGTGGGGCTCACTGGAGGGGCGGAGCCGGGGTCTCAGCCTCGAGTTCCTGCCCGACATTGAAGTGGCTCCTGGCCATTGACGAACGAGGCCCCGGAGAGCAGAGGCCGCGGGTTGAGCTGGCATGACCTCAGCAGCAGGGAAGAGATGCTCTGTGCTCTGGCAGGCTTGGCAAGAGTGCCAGTGCCCTGGGCTCGCCGAGAGTGGCCCTCGCGCTGAAATCCAGCTCTGTCTTTGGATGCTTCCCATCCGTGCAGGCCCTAGGAGGCAGCGAGACCCTGGCACGCTACCGGAGCCAGCCTGGAGCCTGCCCAGCACGGAGCCCATCGCAGACTCGCCTGGGCTTCCTTCAGCCTGCCAGCTTCTCCGTGACACGAGCATGGGCCATGCAGGAGACAGCCGGGCAGGCTGAAGGGCGCAGTGCCAAGCAGCCCAGCCCCATCTGCAGGACTAAGGAACGAAAGTGGCTCCCACCCGGGGCACGCGGAGCCCCAGACCTGCTGGAGGCTGCAGGATCCTGACTGTCGGAGCGGGGCCAGGAGCTGCATGTTGGCACCTGCATACCCATCACTGCAGACCAGCTCACTGAGCCGGCTGTGACTGGCAGGCAGGGGGCTGCCCGTCTGCCCGGCCGCAGGGGAGAGGAGAGAAACCGGCTTCACCCATCTGTCCTGGCAGAGCAGGGGCGTGCACCTGGAGAGCTGGGTTCAGTAATACTCCTGGGGGGCAGAGGCAGTTTTCCCACGGGTGAATGCTCAGCACCCAGCACTCGAAATACGGATCAATCCCAGAGCCGGCTCTGTCCGTCGCCGTGAATGAGGGCAGAGCCAGGGCTGGACAGTGCCATTAGCTCCCCAGAGGTCACGACAAAGCCAGGACAGCCACAGCCGGGAACGGTCTGGCAATGCAGCTAGGGCCCCAAACAGCCTTAACTCTGCCCCACATTGACGCTTGCACTGCCTGTGTTGATTACCACCGGCCCCAAGGGCATCTGGGGACCTAGGTCAGAACCAAACAATTTCTAGAGATGCTGGCTGCTTCTCCTCCCACTGCTGGTGTCACCACAGGGCAGCCAAGGCTGCCGGGGGCATCACTCTGCACGCCCAGCCTTGGCTTTGCTGCTGACTGTGGCCTTGCCCCTGACACTGCTGGGTTTGCAGGGCCTGGGATGGCACCTGGGTTTGCACCGCCCTGGCTGGAAGGCACCGGGTGTGTGCAGAACAGGCCTGCCCCGCCCCCACCTCCCACCCAGCCCCAGGGCCTGGCCCAACAGCCCCGCTGGAAGGAGGCGGGGAGGGCCAGGAAAGGCAGGGAAGCAGGTGCTGCTTTACCTTCACTCCTGGGTCCCGGCTCGTTCCGAAGTGGGCCACGATCAGGTCCACGGCCATGTTGATGGCCTTCACCAGCCCTAGAGGACAGAGAGGGCATCAGAGAGGGGCTGGCAGGGGAGCCCCCTGCACATTCCCCGCCCAGGCGCATTCCCCAGGACTCCAGCGGACGCCCCATGTCTGGCTAGGAGCAGAGTCAGCGCCCCTCACCCCCGCGCCCTGCAGCTGGCTCTGCAATGGCAGCCGGCTGGCGAATGGGCACGGGGTATTTCATAGGTTCACCTGGCACAGTTGCAGGGCATCAGCGCTGGCTGTTGGCTCCTGGCGTGCGGTGCTGCTGCTGGAGCCGAGGGCTGCGCCCAGGAAGGGGCGACTGCCCCTGGGGGCCATGCTGGGGCTGGGAGGACGCCGTGCCAGGCTCTGTCCCTGGGGCAGGGCTGGATTGAGAACGCTGTGATGTTACTACAAGGCACAGTTTGGGGATCCGTCAGCGCTGGCAAGCAGGGAACAGGACGTGGCCTGTGGGGCAGAGGTAGGGGGCGCGGGGGCTCAGGGCCCGCAGGCAGTTTCAAAGCACTGACTCTGCTCAGGGTTGGCTGTGCCGTGAGGCCGCACTGCCTCCCTCTGTGCTGCGCTTTCCGACCCCGGCTGGGAGGCAGGGCCCTACCTTTCTTCTGCAGCAGGTCGATGGAGATGGACTCCGTGTTGCCATCCGGGGAGAGGCAGAACTCAGCCGGAGGCTTCTCCGCCAGCGACAAGTACTCCGGGAAGAAGTCGGGGTAGCCCAGCTGGAGCTGTTTTACAGGCTGGCCTGCAGGGCCTGGAGACAGGGAGCGCAATCAGACAGATGCCCGCATGCTAAGGCAGCCCCAAGCCTGGCTGCGAATGCACCGACTGGCTCCAAAGCTACCTGGCGGCAGCAGGAGCACGCCATGGGGCAGTGGGGCATGGCACTCACCCGTCATCCCCTAGTCGGACAGTGACTTGATGGGCCTCCTGTCCTGTGTCCGTCACCCCCTCGGCTCACCCAGCACACAACCACCGGCCAGGCCCGGGCTGCAGCAGCCACAGACCCGTGGGATGCTGAACCTGGCCCCTCTGCTCACAGGCTGGGGGGTGTCAGGCCCCAGGCCAGACTTCCAGGGCTGCCCTGCATCCTAGCCCCTGGCCTGGAGGACGTGAGCTCACCGCCTGGCAGAGCCACACACAGAGTAATGCCCCCGCCGGGCCGTACGCTGCTCCATACAGTGGCTAGTGGCACATGCCACTCCCCTCCCCACCCCCGAGTCTCCAAGGGGAAAATGATGCCAGAGCTCATTCGTGTACTTCTCCTCTGCCCTGTCCTGGCGGTGGTGCAGGTCCCTAGAGCCTGGGGCCCCAAGGAAGCTCTGCCCCCGGCCCAGATGGGGATGCTGGGTGGAGGAGTCGTTCTGCTTTGGCCAGTCTGCCTCTCCCTTCCCCCTCGCACGGTGTTTGTGAGGGGCTGTCGGCATGGAGCAGCGGGGACTGATGTACACCCTGCAGTGCAGGGCAGCCCAAGCAGCAGCTGCTCATTCCCAGCGGTGCCCCGGGAAGCTGGGGCTCCCCGCAGAGCCCCGCGGGTATCTGAGCAGACGGCCAGGGGGACGCAGGGCCCGTTGGCTCCAAGGGCTGTGGGAAAATGGAGGCGGCTGCCACAGGCTCCTTTTTGGCCCAGGGGCTCCTAGCCGGTTCTGATGTGGTACTGAGGCACCTGCCCTAGGACCATCTCTGCCTGGCCAGAGCTGGGGGTCATGCGCTCAGAGCCGCTCCCTGCCTGCTGTGCGGAGTGGGGTGGCCGGCTGGGCCTGTTGTGGGGATAAGCTCACACCTCCCCTTCTCCACACGATCGATCACAGGTGTGTTCCTCACGCCCCCCCAGGACGGGCACTGCAGCCAGGGCCAGCAGGCCCCGCGGAGGCCAGGTCCATCTGACCTGGCCTGGCCTTGTGGGGCAGAAGCCGAGGGAGCATCACCCATGTTGCCCCCCCCAGCGAGGTAGAGGCGCACCATTCAGCCTGCCGTGAACATGGGCGGTGTTGAGGGAACCAGGAAACTCAAAGATGGGGTTCCTTCGGGCGAGCTGGGGCTCCTGCTGCCTCCTGTCCAGGCTGCCTGCTAAGCCAGCCAGCCCCGAGCCGCGGTCCAGGCCCAGGGGGTTCCTCCGCCTGTACTCCCGCCACTTCAGTGCTTGAGGGGAGAGGTGGTTTGCTAGCAGTGGAGGGGGACGGGGACCAGTGTGGGGTGGAGGGGGAGAGAGAGACAGGGAAAAGGACAGAGACAGACACAGCACATTAGTTACAGTCCAGCAGCGCTTCAGAGACGTTAGTGGGTTTGTGCGAGGAGGGAACCGGAGCCAGAGCTGAGCAGTAAGGACAGGACAGGCCGTTGCTGAGAATCTCCCGGCTCAGGGCACACACAGACCACAGCGGATGGGGCGAGGGAGCCCAGGCACCGGGGGCTCAGAGCCGGAGGAGAACCGGGGGGGTCGCTCAGGGCCGGGCGTAGCAATGGGGCGTCTCTGGCAGGGCCTGGGCGCTCAGCGCAAGGCACCGAGGGATGTGCTGGCCGGGGCTGACCCACAGTCAGTGCCCAGCAGCAGGGACGTACCATTGAGGGGCCGCGTGCCCACACTGCTCAGCGACCCCGAATTTCCAGCTTCACTGCTTCCTCTCCACTGGGGCTCCACAGGGCCCCCCGCTCGGCTCGCACTCGCTCCTTCGGATGCCAGAGGCGGGAGGGAGCCGCCATGGAGTCGGTACTCGGAGACCTGCGCCCTCTGCTCCAGCGGCGCCTCCTTCCTGGGGACCGGCCGGGGGCTCTCCTGGCGGTGCAGGGCTTCAGCCTGGGTGGGCAGCACGGCACCTGCAGATGGGGAGGCCCTGCTGGGAAGCAGGTTGGCAGAGAGCGGGCAGGACCTGCTGCGGGGAGGGTGGCTCTCGCCAGCACTCTCCGGGGTGGGCGAGCAGGAGGAGTCCAGGCTCTGGAAGAAAGGGGCAGTGCTGCGCACCGGGGAGTAGCTCCCCAGAGGGGACGGCCGGGTGCTCTCTGGGGCTGGTTTCTTGGCGCAGCCGTCGGCGAGGGAGGCGGCTCCGTCCGCCGAGCGCTGGGCCAGGAGCGCGCCATGCGCCAGGCCCTCTGCGGCCCCGGGCTGCTCAGCCGAGGTGGCAGAGGCGGAGGACTGGGAAGCAGAGGAGGGCTGCTGGCTGGCGGGCCGGCTGCTGGAGGCGCTGTAGAGCTGCGACAGGCTGGCAGCCAAGTGGCTGTGCAGGGCCCGGGCCTTGGGCTGCTTGCTGAAGTGGTGCTGGAAGACGAAGGGCTGGATGGGCAGAGTGGTGGGGCGCTGCTCCTTGCTGTACCGCACCACGGCCTTGCTGTCCGCGCCACCGCCTGCGGGAGAGACGGGGTGACATAACCTTATTCCCAGATTCTGGACCTTAGCGTCCAAAATTTGGGGGTTAGCATGAAAACCTCCAAGCTTAGTTACCAGCTTGGACCTGGTACTGCTGCCACCACCCAAAAAATTAGAGTGTTTTGGGGCACTCTGGTCCCCCTGAAAAACCTTCCCTGGGGACCACAAGACCCAAATCCCTTGAGTCTCACAACAAAGGGAAATAATCCTGATTCCCTTCCCCCCTCCAGGTGCTCCTGGAGAGATACACAGACACAAGCTCTGTGAAACTACGCAGAGTGAGTCCCCCTCTCCGTTCCCAAACCTGGAACAAAAGCACTTTCCTCTTCACCCAGAGGAAATGCAAAATCAGGCTAGCAATCCAACACACAGCTCTCCCCTTGATTTCTTCCTCCCACCAATTCCCTGGTGAGTACAGACTTAATTTCCCTGAAGTAAAGAAAAACTCCAACAGGTCTTAAAAGAAAACTTTATATAAAAAAGAAAGAAAAAATACAAATGTTCTCTCTGTATTAAGATGATACAACACAGGGTCAATTGCTTAAAAGAATATTGAATAAACAGCCTTATTCAAAAAGAATACAAATAAAAGCATTTCCAGCACTTATATTCATGCAAATACCAAAGAAAAGAAACCATAGAACTTACTATCTGATCTCTTTGTCCTTACACTTAGAAACAGAAGACTAGAAAATAGAACTACTTCTCCAAAGCTCAGAGGAAACAGGCAGACAGACAAAAGACTCAGAGACACACTTCCCTCCACCCAAGGTTGAAAAAATCCGGTTTCCTGATTGGTTCTCTGGTCAGGTGTTTCAGGTGAAAGAGACATTAACCCTTAGCTATCTGTTTATGACACGCCCCCCAAATTGCAGACAGTGGGGAAGCTCACTGGCGGCAATTTCCTTCTAGAACTTGAAAATAAACAGATTAATACAACACATGCACCTTTACATATACTACTAAGTATATAACTAACAGACTTTTACATTTTAAGAACACTTTTTAACTACTGGATTCTGGGAAACTCTCACGGGAGAGTGCATCAGCAACTTTGTTAGAAGCTCCTGTGATGTGTTGAATTTCAAAATCAAAATCTTGGAGAGCTAAACTCCAACGAAGAAGTTTCTTGTTGTTCCCCTTGGCAGTATGAAGCCACTTTAGTGCAGCATGGTCAGTTTGTAGTTGGAACCGCCGTCCCCAAACATATGGGCGTAGCTTTTCCAGGGCGTACACAATGGCATAGCATTCCTTTTCACTGACTGACCAGTGACTTTCCCTCTCAGACAGTTTCTTGCTGAGAAACACGACAGGATGGAAGTTGTGATCTGTTGCTTCCTGCATGAGCACTGCTCCTATACCACGCTCAGATGCATCTGTGGTTACTAGGAATGGTTTGTCAAAATCCGGGGCCCTGAGTACAGGGTCAGACATGAGCGTTGCCTTAAGCTGGGTAAAGGCTTTTTGACACTTATTAGTCCACTTAACGGCATTTGGCTGGGTCTTTTTGGTTAGGTCGGTCAATGGGGCAGCGATTTGGCTGTAGTGTGGTACAAATCGCCTGTAGTATCCGGCCAAGCCTAAGAAGGATTGGACCTGTTTTTTTGACCTTGGGACAGGCCACTTTTGGATAGCATCCACCTTGGCCTGTAGGGGGTTTATGGTTCCTCGACCCACCTGGTGCCCCAGGTAAGTCACTCTGTTTTGGCCTATTTGACACTTTTTGGCCTTAACAGTTAGTCCTGCCTGCCTGATGCGCTCAAAGACCTTTTCCAGGTGTAGTAGGTGTTCTGGCCAGGAGTCTGAAAAAATGGCCACATCATCGAGGTAGGCAACTGCGAATTCTCCCAGTCCAGCTAGTAGACCATCTACCAGCCTCTGGAAGGTGGCGGGCGCATTTCGAAGGCCAAAAGGAAGGACATTGAATTCATACACCCCCGCATGGGTGACGAATGCTGACCTCTCCTTGGCGGGTTCATCTAGCGGTACTTGCCAGTACCCCTTGGTTAAGTCTATTGTAGAGATGAACTGGGCACGTCCCAACTTTTCCAATAGCTCATCAGTGCGTGGCATTGGATAGTTGTCCGGACGAGTTACCGCATTTAGCTTACGGTAGTCCACGCAAAAGCGTATTTCCCCATCTGGTTTGGGTACCAGAACCACTGGAGATGCCCATGCACTGGTAGATGAGCGGATTATACCCATCTGTAGCATGTTCTGGATCTCCCGTTCTATAGCAGCTTGGGCATGAGGAGACACCCGGTAGGGTGGGGTTCTGATTGGGTGAGCATTACCTGTATCAATGGAGTGGTATGCCCGTTCAGTCCGTCCTGGGGTGGCTGAGAACAATGGGGCGAAGCTAGTGCACAGCTCCTTGATTTGTTGCCGCTGCAGACGTTCCAGGGTGGTTGAGAGGTTCACCTCTTCCACGCCACCGTCTTTTTTCCCGTCGTAGTAGACACCGTCAGGCCACTCAGCATCATCTCCCTGGACTGTAAACTGACAAACCTGTAAGTCTCTGGAATAGAAAGGCTTGAGAGAATTAACATGGTACACTTTAGGCTTTAGTGAGGAATTGGGAAATGCTATGAGGTAGTTTACAGCTCCCAGGCGCTCTTGGACCGTGAATGGCCCTTCCCATGATGCTTCCATCTTATGGGCCTGTTGCGCCTTCAAGACCATAACCTGGTCTCCTACCTTGAAGGAACGTTCTCTGGCATGTCTGTCATACCAGGCCTTTTGCTCTTCTTGAGCATCCTTTAGGTTCTCTCTAGCAAGGGCTAAAGAGTGTCGGAGGGTGCTTTGTAGGTTGCTTACAAAGTCCAGAATGTTAGTTCCTGGAGAAGGCGTAAACCCCTCCCATTGCTGCTTCACCAACTGTAATGGCCCCTTAACCTCGTGACCATACACAAGTTCAAATGGTGAAAACCCTAAACTGGGATGTGGTACAGCCCTGTAGGCAAACAGCAACTGCTGCAACACTAGGTCCCAATTATTGGAGAATTCGTTGATGAATTTTCTTATCATGGCCCCCAAAGTTCCATTGAACCTTTCCACCAGGCCATTGGTTTGATGGTGGTACGGGGTGGCAACCAAGTGATTCACCCCATGAGTTTCCCACAGTTTTTCCATGGTCCCTGCCAGGAAATTAGACCCTGAATCTGTAAGGATGTCAGAGGGCCAACCTACCCTGGCAAAGATGTCTGTTAGGGCCAGGCACACAGTGTTAGCCCTGGTGTTGCCTAGAGCTACTGCTTCTGGCCATCGGGTAGCAAAGTCCACTAAAGTCAGTACATACTGCTTTCCTCTGGGCGTCTTTTTTGGGAAAGGGCCCAGAATATCCACAGCTACTCGCTGAAATGGGACCTCAATTATGGGGAGTGGCTGGAGAGGGGCCTTGACCTGGTCTTGAGGCTTACCTACTCTTTGGCATACCTCACAAGACCGGACATACTTGGCAACATCCTTGCCCATCCCCTCCCAGTGGAAGGACTTCCCCAACCGGTCCTTGGTTCTGTTCACCCCAGCATGGCCACTGGGATGATCATGGGCTAAGCTTAAGAGCTTCTCCCGGTACTTAGTTGGAACCACCAACTGTTTTTGCGGCTGCCATTCTTCCCGGTGTCCACCAGAAAGAATTTCCTTGTATAAAAGTCCTTGGTCTATAACAAACCGGGATCGATTAGAAGAGCTGAGAGGCGGTGGGGTGCTCCGTGCCGCCGCCCACGCTTTCTGAAGGCTGTCATCTGCTTCCTGCTCAGCCTGGAACTGTTCCCTTGAGGCTGGGGTCACCAGTTCTTCCTCAGACTGTGGACTTGGGCTTGGTCCCTCTGGAAGCGATGTAGGTGATGGGGTTGTTTTCGTTGCTGGTGAACCGCTCTCCGCTGGTGCACCTGAGGGTATTTCAGGCTCTGGCTGAGCCTTTTGGGTATGGCTGTCGTGTGCTTCTGCCAGTTCTGGCTCGCTGGCGCCCTCTGGCGTTGAGTTTGAAGATGTGGTTGCACTTGCTGGTGCTGGTTGCTGTTCCAGTTCCGGGCCTGGGACTGGAGATGCTGTGGCTGTTTCAGTGGTAGGCATGGAATCCGGGTCCACTACCTCTGTCTGGGTCTCTGGTAACACAGACGGGGCCTCTGTGGACGGCTCAGGAACAGGAATGGGTCTGGAAGCTTGCCTGGTTTGGCTACGGGTAACCATTCCCACTCTCTTGGCCCGCCTCACCTGGTTGGCCAAGTCTTCCCCCAGTAGCATGGGGATAGGATAATTGTCATAGACTGCAAAAGTCCACATTCCTGACCAGCCTTTGTACTGGACAGGCAGTTGAGCTGTAGGCAAGTCTACAGCTTGTGACATGAAGGGGTAAATTGTAACTTTGGCCTTTGGGTTGATGAATTTGGGGTCAACGAAGGATTGGTGGATAGCTGACACTTGTGCCCCCGTGTCTCTCCACGCAGTAACCTTCTTTCCGCCCACTCTCAAATTTTCCCTTCGCTCCAAGGGTATTTGAGAGGCATCCGGGCCTGGGGATCTTTGGTGTGATGGTGGTGTAATGAATTGCACTCGCATGGTGTTCTTGGGACAGTTGGCCTTGATATGTCCCGGTTCATTACACTTAAAGCATCTTCCATCTGATGGTTCACTGGGCCGAGGTGAGTTACTGGAGACTGGTGAGGTTGAAGAGTAGGGTATCTGTGGCTTTACTTGGGTGGTATGGAGGGTCTTTGGCTGTCCTCGGTTGTAGGGTTTATGGTCTGTGTGCCCCCTGGGGTAATCGTTCCCCTTGACAGTAGCTTTTTTGCTTTCTGCCAGTTCCATCCATTTGGCTCCAATCTCCCCCGCCTCAGCGATAGTTTTGGGATTTCTATCTTGTATGTACCGTGTGATGTCTTCAGGAACACCATCCAAGAACTGCTCCATTTGTATGAGGAGGTTCACTTCTTCCAAGGTTTGAATGTTGTTTCCTGTTAACCAGGCCTCATAGTTTTTTGCAATGTAGTAGGCGTGTTTGGGAAATGACACCTCTGGTTTCCATTTTTGGGTTCTGAAGCGCCGACGGGCATGATCTGGGGTTATCCCCATCCTGTATCTGGCCTTGGTTTGAAAAAGTTTATAGTCATTCATTTGCGGCTTGGGCATTTCAGCTGCCACCTCTGCTAAAGGTCCACTGAGGTGTGGCCTTAATTCTACCATGTACTGGTCTTCGGGGATGCTGTACCCAAGACAGGCTCTTTCAAAATTTTCCAAGAAGGCCTCGGTGTCATCACCTGCCTTGTAGGTGGGAAATTTCCTGTGCTGGGGAGCAATAATTGGCGCCGGGTTGTTAGGGTTGGCTGGCACATGCAGCCCAGCTTTTGCCATCTCCAGTTCATGTTTTCTCTGTTTTTCCTTCTCTTCATTCTCTTTTTGTTGTTTTTCCATTTCTTTTTGTTGTTTTTCCATTTCTTTTTGGTGCTTTTCCATTTCTTTTTGGTGCTTTTCCATTTCTTTTTGGTGCTTTTCCATTTCTCGGCGGTGGGCTGCCTCATCTTCTGCTTGTTTCCTTCGGTAGGCCACCTCTTCTTCTTCTAGTTTTCTTTTGTGTGCTGCCTCTTGGGCTGCCTGTTCTCTTTGGAAGGCTGCCAGTTTGAGGCTTTCTTCCTTTTCTTTCATCTCCATCTGTCGCCTGTGTTCAGCGTCTTTGATTTGTTCTTCGGCGTCAATCCTTGCCTTAGAAGTCATGGTTCCTGTTTTCTTGTGTTGGAGTGCCCTCCGATGTTTATCTTCTGAACTGCAGGCTCTCTGTTGCCTCCTGAAGTCTGCCTAGCAACAGTGCTTTTTTCCTTTTCTCTCTCTAGCTAATGTTCAATGAAGGGAAACCAGAAAAACCACTTTATTTGCATGCATATAGAGTGCTGGTATGACTCTCAATGGGAGTGCTATTGTGTGACAATAGACTGTCAATAGTCTGCTAATGGCTTCTTGCTTACTATGCAAGCCACAAACTGCTAGAGAGAGCAGAAAAAAAAAATTCTCTCTGGTTCCCTTTTAAAACCAAACTGTTTCTCTCTGCTAAAAAACCCTTAGCAGAGAAAAGAAAAATATAATATTCCTACTGGCTTCTGGATTCTGTCTATATCCCGCCGCTGCTACACCATGACATAACCTTATTCCCAGATTCTGGACCTTAGCGTCCAAAATTTGGGGGTTAGCATGAAAACCTCCAAGCTTAGTTACCAGCTTGGACCTGGTACTGCTGCCACCACCCAAAAAATTAGAGTGTTTTGGGGCACTCTGGTCCCCCTGAAAAACCTTCCCTGGGGACCACAAGACCCAAATCCCTTGAGTCTCACAACAAAGGGAAATAATCCTGATTCCCTTCCCCCCTCCAGGTGCTCCTGGAGAGATACACAGACACAAGCTCTGTGAAACTACGCAGAGTGAGTCCCCCTCTCCGTTCCCAAACCTGGAACAAAAGCACTTTCCTCTTCACCCAGAGGAAATGCAAAATCAGGCTAGCAATCCAACACACAGCTCTCCCCTTGATTTCTTCCTCCCACCAATTCCCTGGTGAGTACAGACTCAATTTCCCTGAAGTAAAGAAAAACTCCAACAGGTCTTAAAAGAAAGCTTTATATAAAAAAAGAAAGAAAAAATACAAATGTTCTCTCTGTATTAAGATGATACAACACAGGGTCAATTGCTTAAAAGAATATTGAATAAACAGCCTTATTCAAAAAGAATACAAATCAAAGCATTCCAGCACTTATATTCATGCAAATACCAAAGAAAAGAAACCATAGAACTTACTATCTGATCTCTTTGTCCTTACACTTAGAAACAGAAGACTAGAAAATAGAACTACTTCTCCAAAGCTCAGAGGAAACAGGCAGACAGACAAAAGACTCAGAGACACACTTCCCTCCACCCAAGGTTGAAAAAATCTGGTTTCCTGATTGGTTCTCTGGTCAGGTGTTTCAGGTGAAAGAGACATTAACCCTTAGCTATCTGTTTATGACACGGGGAGCGTGAGGGGGAGCCCCACCCAGCCAGCACCGGGGCAGGGACGGGCAGGAGCCACGGGCTGGAGCCACAGGCGGGCACGTGGGGCTCCTGGCACTAGGCTGGCCAGGGCAGCCTCTTCGCTGACATTCGCTGCTGTGTAGGGCCCCTGGGCTGCAGGGAGACAGTCGTCAATGGGGGGCAGGAGACCTACTCCCTCAGCAGCTGCTGCGCCATTCCCAGCCCTGCCCTGAGCCCCCCCACCCCACGGGGCTCCCACTCACTCGCCTCCTCCCCTGCAAGCCCCCAACCACCCCACTTCCACCCTGCCTGGGGCCCAGAACAGCCTCACCCCAAGCTCCTGCACCACCACCAGCGGGACACCACAACCCCCTCCTCTGCTCCACACAGTGCTCAGGATCTAGCAGTCACCCCCACCCCGACGAGCCTGCTCCTGTTCCCTCCATCACCATCGGTGCCCTCAACCTGGCAGCCCTCAGGGCAGGGCCTGCTCCCAGCACGCCACAGTTGGGGGAGATGCTGGCGGGGCAGGAGAGCTCCGGGGAGGGAGGGGGAAGCCCCTGACAGAGACAGGTGCAATTGCTAAGACACAACCCAGGCTCAGGGAAAACAGGGAAAATGCAGGGCAGGAGCCTGCTGTGGAAGGCCAGGACTTTGCCAGTGAAGGGCAGGAAGGCCCCAGAACATGGGCATCTCCCTGCCTCCCTGCACGGTGCCTGGCCCACAGCTCCGGGGTAGAAGGAAGGGTGCCTCCTCTGGGGGCACCTCCAGGGATTCACCAAAGGAAGAGAGGGAAGAGCATCTTCGCAGGCAGGCTGCTAACCTAGACAGGAGGGCTTTCAACTAGGTTCACGGGGGACGGTGTGTGACGTTATTGATATAAACTGGGACCATATAGAACATGGTTGCAACCAAGGTCCTGTAGTGGCACCAAATCTTATGTAAAGGGGGTCATATAAGGTGTCTAAGACCAGGTTATGGGTTGCTGGTTATGATTATGCTGTCTGTATGCATGTGTCATTTTGTAGTTGAAGTTGTAAGTATTGGCTGTATGCTGTCCGTATTCCAAATTGGAGCTGTAGTTCTGGGTGTCACCCCAGACAAGTTGGTGTTAGCTCTGCTTAGCCTGCTTGATGGCCCATTAAGGACCATCAGCTACACAACTGACCCATTGAGAGGAGGCAGATACACCTTGTAACTCTGCAGGGTGTGCAGGGACTTGCCCATGCGACTCCAGGCTCCATTTTGCTGTAACTTTCCACAGTAAGAACAAAGACGTGTTCTTACACCTGGAAAAGCCTATAAAAGGCTGATGCCTCATCTCCATGTTGTCTTCAATCCTGTTTCTTACCTCTGGAGGGACTTTGCTACAAACTGAAGCTCTACACAAAGGACTGATGACCCATCCCAGCTGGGGGTGTTCTCCAGAGACTTGATTTGAACCTGCAGTTTATTCCATCACTGCTACAAGCCTGAACTGAGAACTTTGCCATGACTGTACGGAATTGATTCCATTTAACCAATTCTAGCTCTCATCTCTATCTTTTTCCTTTTATTAATAAACCTTTAGATTTTAGAGTCTAAAGGATTGGCAACAGCGTGATTTGTGGGTAAGATCTGATTTGTATATTGACCTGGGTCTGGGGCTTGATTCTTTGGGATCGAGAGAACCTATTTCTTGTATTGGAGTTTTGGTTTTCATAACCATTCATCCCCAGGACGAGTGGGACTGGTGGTGATACTGGGAAATGAGTGTCTAAGGAAATCACTTGTGTGACTTGTGGTTAGCCAGTGGGGTGAGACCAAAGTCCTCTTTGGCTGGTTTGTTTTGCCTTAGAGATGGAAAAAACCCAGCCTTGGGCTGTAACTGCCCTGTTTAAGCGATTTGTCCTGAATTGGCACTCTCAGTTGGGTCCCGCCAGAACCGCATCGTCACACATGGTGACCTAAGCCCAGAGGTAAGTGGGGAAGTGGGATACCAGGAGGAAAGACAAGGAGGAGGGTGCAAAAGGGGAGGCCTCCTGATTCTCACTGAGAAAGTAGGGCAATTGGCTAGTTATCTTAAGTGCCTGTACAAGAAGCCTGGGAAACAAGCAGGGAGAACTGGAAATCCTGGCACAGTCAAGGAACTATGATGTGATTGGAATAACAGAGACTTGGTGGGGTAGCTCACATGACTGGAGCACTGTCATGGATGGATATAAACTGGTCAGGAAGGACAGGTATGGGAGGAAAGGTGGAGGAGTTGCACTGTATGTAAGGGAGCAGTATGATTGCTCAGAGCTCCAATATGAAACTGGAGAACAGGCTGTTCAGAGTCTTTGGGTTAAGTTTAGAGGCGAGAGCAACAAGGGTGATGTTGTGGTGGGCGTCTGCTACAGACCACCAGGCCAGGAGGATGAGGTAGACAGGTCTTCAGACAACTAACAGAAGTTTCCAGATCACAGGCCCTGGTTCTCATGGGGAACTGACATCTGCTGGGAGAGCAACACAGCGGTACACAGACAGACAATCCAGGAAACTTTTGGAGAGTGTTGGAAACAATTTCCTGGTGCAGGTGCTGGAGGAACCAACTAGGGGCCGTGCTCCTCTTGACCTGCTGCTGCTCACAAACAGGGAAGAATTGGTAGGGGAAATAGAAGTGGGTGGCAACCTGGGCAGCAGTGACCATGAGATGGTCGCGTTCAGGATCCTGACACAAGGAAGAAAGGAGAGCAGCAGAATGCGGACCCTGAACTTCAGAAAAGCAGACTTAGACTCCCTCAGGGAACTGATGGGCAGGATCCCGTGGGAAAATAACATGAGGGGGCAAGGAGTCCAGGACAGCTGGCTGTATTTTAAAAGAAGCCTTTCTGAGAGCGCAGGAACAAACCATCCCAATGTACAGAAGGAACAGCAAATATGGCAGGCAACCAGCTTGGCTTAACAGAGAAATCTTTGGTGAGCTTAAACACCAAAAGGAAGCTTACAAGAAGTGGAAACTTGGACGGATGACTAGGGAGGAGTATAAAAATATTGCTCAGGCATGCAGGGGTGTAATCAGGAAGGCCAAATCACAGCTGTAGTTGCAGCTAGCAAGGGCTGTGAAGGGGTAACAAGAAGGGTTTCTACAGGTATGTTAGCAACTAGAAAAAGGTCAGGGAAAGTGTGGGACCCTTAATGAAGGGAGGCAACCTAGTAACAAAGGATGTAGAAAAAGCTGAAGTATTCACTGATTTTTTTGCCTCTGTCTTCACAGACAAGGGCAGCTCCCAGGCTGCTGCACTGGGCAGCACAGTATGGGGAGGGGGTGACCAGCCCTCTGTGGAGAAAGAACAGGTTAAGAACTATTTAGAAAAGCTGGACATGCACAAGTCCATGGGGTCGGATCTAATGCATCCAAGGGTGGTGACGGAAATGGCTAATGTGATTGCAGAGCCATTGGCCATTATCTTTGAAAACTTGTGGCAGCCAGGGGAGGTCCCGAACAATTGAAAAAAGGCAAATGTAGTGCCCATCTTTTAAAAAGGGAAGAACAACAACCTGGGGAAGTACAGACTGGTCAGCCTCACCTCAATCCCTGGAAAAATCATGGAGCAGGTCCTCAAGGAATCCATTTTGAAGCACTTTGAGGAGAGGAAGGTGATCAGGAACAGTCAACATGGATTCACCAAGGGCAAGTCATGCCTGACCAACCTGATTGCCTTCTATGATGAGCTAACTGGCCCTGTGGATGAGGGGAAAGCAGTGGACATGATATATCTTGACTTTAGCAAAGCTTTTGACACAGTCTCCCACAGTATTCTTGCCAGCAAGTTAAAGAAGTATGGGCTGGATGAATGGACTATAAGGTGGATAGAAAGCTGGCTAGATTGTTGGGCTCAACGGGTGGTGATCAATGGCTCCATGTGCTTGATACCAGGGCAGCCAGTATCAAGCACAGTGCCCCACAGGTCGGTCCTGGGGCCGGTTTTGTTCAACATCTTTATTAATGATCTGGATGATGGGATGGATTGCACCCTGAGCAAGTTCACGGATGACACTGAGCTGAGGGGAGAGGAAGACACACTGGAGGGTAGGGACAGGGTCCAGAGTGACCTAGACAATTTGGATGATTGGGCCAAAAGAAACCTGATGAGGTTCAACAAGGACAAGTGCAGAGTCCTGCCCTTAGGACAGAAGAATCCCATTCACTGCTACAGGCTGGGGACCAATTGGCTAAGCAGCAGTTCTGCAGAAAAGGACATGGGGATTACAGTGGATGAGAAGCTGGATATGAGTCAGCAGTGTGTCCTTGTTGCCAAGAAGGCTAACGGCATTTTGGGCTGTATAAATAGGGGCACTGCCAGCAGATCGAGGGATGTGATCATTCCCCTCTATTCGACATTGGTGACGCCTCATCTGGAGTCCTGTGTCCAGTTTTGGGCCCCACACTACAAGAAGGATGTGGGAAAATTGGAAAGAGTCCAGCGGAGGGCTACAAAAATGATTAGGGGGCTGAGCACATGACTTATGAGGAGAGGCTGAGGGAACTGGGCTTGTTTAGTCTGCAGAAGAGAAGAACGAGGGGAGATTTGATAGCTGTTTTCAACTACCTGAAAGGCGGTTCCAAAGAGGATGGAGCTCGGCTGTTCTCAGTGGTGGCAGATGACAGAACAAGGAGCAATGGTCTCAAGTTGCAGTGGGGGAGGTTTAGGTTGGATATTAGGAAACACTATTTCACTCAGAGAGTGGTGAAGCACTGGAATGGGTTCCCTAGGGAGGTGGTGGAATCTCCTTCCTTAGAGGTTTTTAAGGTCAGGCTTGACAAAGCCCTGGCTGGGATGATTTAGTTGGGGTTGGTGCTGCTTTGAGCAGGGGATTGGACTAGACACCTCCTGAGGTCCCTTCCAACCCTGATATTCTGTGATTCTAAGTGTGAGCGAGCCCTGGCCGTGGTCGTTCCCAGCACCACCGAGCCAGGGCTCTGCACAGCCTCCCCTGCCCTCTGGCTGCTGCCACCGGTGGCGTTGCCAGCTCAGACTGAAACTATTCTGGGATATTTTCTTCCCCAACTGGGCATAATGTAAGTGTCTTAAAATATCCTATTAAAATCTCCAATTGCTTTCAATAGTCACCAGGAGACCCCAGGCAAATCCTGGAGGGTTGACAACCCTAGGGACTGGAGCAGGCCTTTGGGGCAGGGCCCTCCTGACAGAGCTGCATATAACCTGGCACTGCACAAGCACGACATGGGTGCGGTGGGATTGCATGGCCCAGAGAGGTCCAGCTTCTGCGGCCCAGGCAGAGCCCCTTTGTGCTGGGCCCCTGGTGCTTGTGGGGAGCCTTCGGCCTTCACCCCCAGGCTGATTTGAACAGGGCTTTTAGTCTGGTTCATTGTGAGGCCCAGGCGTGGCATTCAGCTGGCAGGCGCAGCAGCTCTCCCCGAGCAGCAGCTCTCCATGAACTAGTGCACAGAATTAGCAAGCCCAGCTCACATCGCGCCATCCCACTGGGGCCAGGACCCAGAGCAGGGGAAGGGACCAGCCAGTGGGAATGCGGCGACAGGAACTGCTGCGAACACTCACCCACGTCCCTTCCCGAATAGGAACCTGCCTCCCTCCAGCTCAGCGGGGCCATGCGTTACTCCTCCTCTCCCCCACTGTCCAGGACCCCGTGTAAGCAGGGGCTGAATGAATCCTTCCCTGACAGCGAGCTGGGGGGTGGAGGGGGAGAGACTTGGGTGTGTTCATGTACATACAGTTTGCTCCTGCTCTGCTCAAGTATTCAGCAAAAAGGGATCAACTTTGGCTGATGTTGGGTACAAATCACCTTAGTATTGAACGCCGGGGTAGTGAAATATGGTTCCCCATGTGGTAATTATTGTAGGAATACAGGAAAGCAGGACTCTGATTAACCTGTCCCAAACGAGCGGGGGCACCCTCAGTTGGAAGAACCTCATTAAGCAGGGGCTCGAATGTCAGAGCCTTGTGGAAATGGGGGAAGGAATTGGCAGAGAAACCAGAATCCTGGTCAGGAGATTGTACCCTCACCCCCAGGTTCTTTCTAGACTGGCTCATCCTTTTCCTTCTCAGTGTTAAAAGAATAGCGCTAAATAGACTTCATTAAGAGCCTCTTCTGTTATTTTAATTGCTTAATCAGAGCTGGACCCAGCTGGGGCTCCTGCAGAGAGCTGCGCTCCGTACCAGCCAGCCTCGCCTGGTTTTCAAAGCTGCCCGTATGTAACAGGGAACCTGCTGCAGGGGTGAACGAGCAGGTACCTGCGTAACCAGTGACAGGAACTTAGTACCAATGCAACAGCTGATGGATTTTACACAATGGCCCATAGCCAGGGCCACGTCGCCCCAGCCCCAGCCAAGCCCCTTGTCTACACTATAGGGTGCCAGGGACCCCAGTGCCAGAGCAGCAGGCAGGGAATGGGCACAGATGGGGCCCGGGGAACAGAGCTGTGCTTTGGAGAGGCACATACCAACAAGCCGTAGAACTCAGAGGTGGGCGTGACCCACCGGGCCCCTCTGGCCAATGCCCGGTTGATCTTTCTCGCTCTGGCCCACGCAGGCTGGCGCGTGATGCCAATGCAAAAGGGAACGTTAATCAGCATTAAGGGCTCAGGCCCCACCCTCACTTCCCTACTAGCTATTTATTCTGTCGAAACGCCGGGGCTGGGGGCTGCTCACTCAAACCTCCCTCTCGCTATCACAGCAAACTGATTCTTATGAGAACAGGGCCGTCACGGCTGGAGCCAGCCAGGACGGTGCAAGCTCCCCAGGCCAATGCCACACCAGGCTGTCTCCAGAGGAGATGATGCCAGTCATGCCACGCAGGGAGACAGTTTTGTAGTGCGACCGCCCCACCCCTTTTCACTGTGACGGGGGAGGATTTGAACGTGGGGCTCTGGAGATGAACGGCTAAGAAACCACTGAATTATTCTTGGTAACCAAGGTTCTGGCCCTGCACAGAGCTGAGCGTCCCCAGCTCACAGTCTGGGGAGCAGCAGGTCCTGGGATCCCCTTGGGATTAAGCCACTGGTGTGATGAGGACACCCATCAGAGGGACGGGGGGCAGACCAACCTCCCAGGCAACACGAGATGTTAACCTCAGTCTGCAAGCACCACGGTAGGTTGCACAAGTCCCATCACAAGGGAGGTTTGAAACAAGACCCAGCAAGGGTCAGAAATACTCAGCAGGCAAGAAGCCTGCTCTGCCCTGGGGGTGGGGGCGTTACATGTCCTCGCATGGCAGCTCTTTTCCTCAGCAGATTCAAATGATGGCACAGCCCTAAATCAATCCTCCCTGCAGAGCCTCTCTCTCTGCTGCTCCTGCTGGGGGCCAAAGGGGAGCTTTTTCTGGTCTATTTTAATCTCGTATTTGGTTCCTTACCATCCGCTCTGGCTCTAACATCTCGTTGTCCATGCCCGCTGGCAGGGCTGCCTGAGAAGCTGGCACCAGCCTCCATCAGGAGAGAGAGAGAGGCCTGCTCAGCTGCCCCCTGGCCATTGACACCCGAGTCTTTGCTGGAACACGCCCTCGGGCCATCCCCGAATCTGTGCTCCACACGGTAGCCTTCGCAGCTCCGGTTCAGGCAATGGCCAAAAGGCATGGGCGGGAGGCTCTGGCAGCGTCGAGCTCTGTCCTCGAGAAGCCCTGGGCAGTCCCGCTGACACTCGGGGATGGGCGAGAACTCCAAGGAGGAGTCACCGCTGGTTCTGAGCGGCGGGGAGGAGCCATTCTTTTTCCTGCCTTTCGCCAGCTCGGCAAAGGAAGTCACCCGCTTTGGGGGCGAGCTCTGGATCACTAGCGCTGGGCTCTCGCTCAGCTTGACTGGACAACTCATCATGCGCTCCAGGGAGCCCAGCCGGGTCGTGGGACTCCGGTCCAGGTTCCGATCGTAGCTCCTGGAGCGAGGCCGGCCGGCGTTTAGGTTAGGCGGGGATACGTTCACATACACTTGCCCCTCAATCACGTTTTTCACAGCTTCGCCCTGGGTCTCCGCCATGAAGCATTCCCCATCGCTCTCCTGCGGCTGAGCACTGGGTTTTCGAAACAAATAGTACTCCGAGGGCTGGACAGGGCTCCCCTTCGTGTGATCTTCAGAGCAGCTGGTTATGGAAGAGCCCGCAGGGCTAGGCGACGACTGGGAAGACAAGTCACATGTGACTAATTTATAGTAGTTCTGGGTGGCCACCACGAGCCGGGCTTGGCTTTGGAAGCAAGCGGTGAGGTCTGAGCTCTCTGAAGTGCATGGCTCACAGTGGAGGTGGTAGGAGTTGCAGTTGGCATCGAAGACGGGCGAAGACGGGTGGTGGCACCCACACACTTTCCCCGAGCTCTCCGCGTTGTGCGATTCACAAGACATCTTGGATTCCGTGGGTGACGAATGCAGATCCAGGTAAAAGGCCCCGGTGTCCGAGTGGCTGCAGAAGGAAGAGTCACAGGACAAGTTGGCAGAGTTCAAGTTGGAGCGAGAATGGTCATTCATTTTGTTGTAGAGGGTGCTGAAGTTCACCAGAACCCCGTCCGAGCTGTTGCAAGAAGAGTCGCTGACGTACCCCATTTGCTGGTCCCCGGTCTCAGACTGGCTTGACGTGCTATAGCACCGGCAGTGCTGGAGCTCCGTGCTGGAACAGCTGCAGGTCCGGCTGTGCAGGGCGTCCGGGTTCCTCCCTGACTCGTCAGAGCTATTGTTCCAATCCTGGTCACCGCCCTCGAAGGAGAAGCTCCCACGCTGGCAGCTGCACTCGTCCAGCTCCATGCACTCCGAGGCCAGCGGGCAGCAGTCAACGTTCCTCTTCTGGACATCGGCACTTGTCAGTTTGTCCTCTTGGCCATCCACCACGCCGGACCTGCTGGCCATGCTCCAGGGCTTCACCACGGGGCCGGCGTCGTGGAGGTGGAAGGGCGGCAGCGGCAGCTCATGCAGCTGGAAGGACGGCTTGCCGGCCACCATGGAGCTGTGCAGACGGAAGGACTTCTGGCCCGTGCTGTTGCCAAGGAGACCATGCCCCTCACTGTCACCCAGGAGGAAGGGATTGTGCCGTGTCGTGACGCTGGAGATGACCGAGTCTCGCGGTTTCCTCTCTTTGTCTTCTGCAGCCTCTGCCGGCGCATCCGAGGCCTGCAGCAAGCTGCCATATACCAGGGAGTCTGTCTGCGAGAGCTCCCTCTCTGGCAGAGAGGTGGCCCGCGTGATGCCCAGGTCTGGCTGGCAGAAGGGATTGGTCCTCTTGCTTCCACTGCAGCACTGTCGGTCGGGGACCTGGCAATGAACCAGGGGGATGTGATGGACAATCAGTGTTTCTCCTGCCAGCTTGGGTGGACTATCCATTCTTGAGAGTGCTCGTCAGGAACTCAGCCAGGCTGGCGCTACCCATGGAAGGTAGGTGGGCTGCGGGCACAGCTGGGAGAACACATCTCAGGAGGGGAGCTGGAGACCTGAAGAGAGGCAGAAAACAAAGGGAGTCAGGAGCAATGGTTAGGCCGTTCCAGGCTCATTTGCAGAGCCTAGGTTCTCCCTAGCACCAGCGCTGAGTCGTCACCGCCTGCTTAGCAACAGTGACCCAGAGCATAGGGCAAAACTCACCGGCCTCCTTTCTGCCGGGCTCTGCCAGGGCATCTGTGCTGCTAGCTGCCCCCTCCTGATGTACACGTGACCCAGGCACCATGCCGCCCTTGAGCCAAACACAGCCCATGCAGTCCCGGGAGGCTGCCTGTCTTCAGTTCCGAGAGCACCCGTCCCACAATGCAATTCTCCCTTTATTAGCCTTTCTGGGAATATCTCCCCCACCTCTCGGCACCGGGGACGTCACCCAAACTCTGACAGGTCTCCCCATGGAGCAGGCAGACGGCCGGCCAGGTAGCCCTCCCCTCCCCCTGCCCAAAGCTTGGGTGAAAGGAAGCAAGCGAATCCCAGTGAATTCCAGCTCTGGTGCTGGGCACAGCTCAACAGCCGAGGGCTCCTCACGGACCCAGGGGCAGCAAGGCATGCGGGGAGGGGGGGAGGTCTCAGCCTGCGTACCCTGAGCTGGACCCACAGTTGAGGGCTTTACAGGGCAAAGCCAGCACCTTACAGCCTTGGGCCGGGTGGGCTGAATTACCCCTTTCCATTTTCTGCACATCAGCAGCCCAAACTCCCGGGTTTCGATCATGTCTCTGTATGTCCCATCAGCGCTGCCGTTCCACCCGCCTTGGGCACCGCCGGGACTGTGCCTGGGCCTCCGCTGGCCAACAAGGAGAGTTCCCTGAGTGCTCCTACGCTCCCGCGGCTGCCATTCCCGCGGCGCACGGCATGGGGCAGTGGGCTGGCCAGCAGGGGGAACGTGGCGGATGTTGTTCTCTCTCTGCTGTTCACGTTTGGAACGTGCCAAAGCAGAGCAGAGAGCGGCGTGGGAGGGCACGGGAAGGGGACGGGCCACCAACCAGAGATGAGCCAACACCCACCAGCTTTAGTCTGCGACTGGGGACGTGAGTGTTAGCACTTCTGGCGGGCCAGGGAGATGGGATATCAGCGCCGGGCACTCCTCCTGTGACCACGCAGGGCCTGGCAATCCCTCCACCCTCATTGTGCCACCCAGCAGGCAGCCTGTCTCTCGCCAGGACCCCATCACAGGCACACTGGCTTCCTCATCCTGCCACCCCCGCACACCGAGCAGCCTCCACAGTATCTGTGCCTCCCTCTGGGGCCCAGCTGCCCGGCTTCTCTCTCCCCTGGCTCACTGCAGCCTCATAAAACGTATGCAGAACAGCAGGGGTGCAGATGTGGGGAGAGGAGACCCAGGGCCCAGCAAAACTCCCCCCTGGAGCGAGACTGAAAGCATGGGGAGAGGGGCCAAGTAAGAGCACGCACGGTAAACACCTATAATCTAATGAATGATCTAGAGAAGGGAGATGGAATTCTGTTTGTCCTGTCTCATAGCACAAGAACAAGGGGACAGTCCAAGAGATTAAAAGGTGGAAAAGTCCAAACTGATGACAAGCGATGCTTTTCCACATAGTGTGTGAATAGCCTGTGGAACTCCCTGCCACAAGATGCTACTGAGGCCAAGAGTTTAGCAAGGTTGTGAAGGGCTTGGATGTTTATGGGGCCAGTCAGGATATCTGGCGCTGGAGCAGTTAATGATAACAAACTTTCTGGCATGGTTATTAAACCTTCTCTGTCAGGGCTTAAGCCTCTCTCCATTCACAACCAGGGGGAGGCCTAAGGAAGTGTGGATGGGGCAGATTATATCACATCTGCTACCGAGCTCATCCCCCCACTGAAGTCACTGCAATGAGCCCCCACCTCACAGACTGACCTCATCCCCCCACTGCAGTCACTGCAACACGCCCCCGGCTCATAGACCAAGCACATCCCCCCACTGCAGTCACTGCAATGAGCCCCCACCTCACACACCGAGCTCATCCCCCCACTGCAGTCACTGCAACGCGCCCCCGGCTCACAGACCGAGCACACACCCCCACTGCAGTCACTGCAACGAGCCCCCGGCTCACACACCGAGCTCATCCCCCCACTGCAGTCATTGCAATGAGCCCCCGGCTCACAGACTGAGCACATCCCCCCACTGCAGTCACTGCAACGCGCCCCCGGCTCACAGACCGAGCACATCCCCCCACTGCAGTCACTGCAATGAGCCCCCAGCTCACAGACCGAGCACATCCCCCCACTACAGTCACTGCAATGAGCCCCCAGCTCACAGACTGACCTCATCCCCCCACTGCAGTCACTGCAATGAGCCCCCAGCTCACAGACCGAGCACATCCCCCCACTGCAGTCACTGCAATGAGCCCCCAGCTCACACACTGAGCACATCCCCCCACTGCAGTCACTGCAATGAGCCCCCAGCTCACACACTGAGCTCATCCCCCTGCACTGCAGTCACTGCAATGAGCCCCCAGCTCACACACTGAGCACATCCCCCCACTGCAGTCACTGCAATGAGCCCCCAGCTCACAGACCGAGCACATCCCCCTACTGCAGTCACTGCAATGAGCCCCCAGCTCACACACTGAGCACATCCCCCCACTGCAGTCACTGCAACGAGCCCCCGGCTCACACACCGAGCTCATCCCCCCACTGCAGTCACTGCAATGAGCCCCCAGCTCACAGACCGAGCACATCCCCCCACTACAGTCACTGCAACGAGCCCCCAGCTCACAGACCGACCTCATCCCCCCACTGCAGTCACTGCAATGAGCCCCCAGCTCACACACTGAGCACATCCCCCCCACTGCAGTCACTGCAACGAGCCCCCAGCTCACACACCGAGCTCATCCCCCCACTACAGTCACTGCAATGAGCCCCCAGCTCACACACTGAGCACATCCCCCCCACTGCAGTCACTGCAACAAGCCCCCAGCTCACACACTGAGCTCATCCCCCTGCACTGCAGTCACTGCAATGAGCCCCCAGCTCACAGACTGAGCACATCCCCCTACTGCAGTCACTGCAATGAGCCCCCAGCTCACACACTGAGCACATCCCCCTACTGCAGTCACTGCAATGAGCCCCCAGCTCACACACTGAGCACATCCCCCTACTGCAGTCACTGCAATGAGCCCCCAGCTCACACACTGAGCACATCCCCCCCACTGCAGTCACTGCAACGAGCCCTCAGCTCACACACTGAGCACATCCCCCCACTGCAGACACTGCAACGAGCCCCTGGCTCACACACTGAGCTCATCCCCCTGCACTGCAGTCACTGCAATGAGCCCCTGGCTCACAGACTGAGCACATCCCCCCCCTGCAGTCACTGCAGTGAGCCCCCAGCTCATTGTCTCCTTCTGGCCTACCAAGTCCTGTAGCTCTTCCTGTCCTTCCAGACCCACCCATGTCCCTTATTTTGTGACCCTGCCCCATCCTGGTGGGGGTGTCTGTCTCCATTCAGGCAGGCCCCTATCGCTCAAGCCCCCATCCTGGGCTGGTCCTCAAGGCCGCTAGCCTCAGCCTGTTTCAATCCCTCCTTCAGCCTCATTTCTTCTGGGATGCCCATCAGAAGGGATTCCCTTTAAGACCCATTTGTCGGGAGATAATTTATACTGACCCCCACCCCCTTCCAAACTCCCATGGACTCCCCAAGCCCTGAGCCACTCACCCCTGGGCTCTGTCCCAGGGGCGACACAGGACACGGGTTCCTCCTGCTGCAGCCGGCATGGCCGAGTCAGCCCGCAGCATCACCAGCCCTGCAGCACTGCCCTCCCCACAAGAGGCTGTCCCCAGCCACTCAGCGCTGTGCCATCCAGCCCTGTCCCCGCGCAGGGCGCTCCCCCTCGCTCTCCTGCAGCTGGGGAGAAACGTGGCTGTGACTGTGCTGGGATGTGTGTGTCTGGAAGGGCCGCCAGCCCGTGTGAAGGAGGGAAGTGTAAATACCCAGGCAGGCAGGCAGGCGTTGTACCGTAGGGCCACTCGGAGCAAGGCCAGGAAACAAGCTGGAACTACAGAACTACAGGACTAGCAGAACACAGAGAATGGGCAGGACGCAGTGTGTGACCACTTGCAGCTCTGGCTCGGTATGTTGTGCAGCATGTAAACGGCTCCTGAGCTAGACAGGGACTGACCACAAAATGGAGTCGACAAGTCAGACACACACACACACATTACCCAGCAGCGTCCTGTTCACCGTGTCCGAGAGCTGATTCAGGAGTACATTCAGTGGATGCTCACTGTTCCCTGGACCCGGCTCAACCCAAGTTTGGTTCCATGGCCTGCCAGTAAAGCTCAGCCATGCGTTCGGAGTCAAGCTGAGTTCTTGGGAGCCGAGTGGAGAAGGCCTCACAGGCCACCCCAACGGACACTGACACTTTTCACTGAGTCAATGGTTTGTTTACCGACATGAGCCTAACTGCCTTTTCTGGGGACGCGGCCAGGAACATGCAGCTCCTCTATTGAGCACTCCTGTGTGGCAAGCAAGCTGGGCTGCAGGAGGTCCCATCTCTAGCTCTGTATGCCCCGCTCTGGCAGGGTGACGGTGTCAGGGCTCCCCTTGCCCATTCCCCAGGCACGTGGCAGCTGCCGGCTGCCGTGCCACCCCGCACACGGCACCAGCAGAGGAACAAACCACTTTAATCCAGGTGGGAACAGCCCCGTCTGGCACAGTGGAGGGGCCAGAACCTGTTCCCTGGGCATCTGCCTGCCAGGACCCTCCCCGGCGCCCCTCAGTGGCCACCTGCCCTGCCACTCAGGGAACAGAGACCAGGCATTAGAGCAAAGGGCCACGTGCCCTTCCACATGGATCTGTGGCTGTTCTGCACCACCCCGGGTTTCAATGACAGGACTGCCTGGCACCCAGCGGGTTGGGCCATGCCCTTCCCCCCACCTCCCTGAATGCTGGCCCACGCCACCACCCCACTCACAAACACTAGCCTGCACCCGTCCCCCTGAGCACTGGCCCATGCCCCCCCACTCCCGAGCAAACACTAGCCTGCACCCCTGTAGCAGGAAAATCCTATTTTACTGGTTTGATTTAAAATGTAGTATGTATTGATATATTTTATAATTATGATTTAATATGCCCTGCCAGCCACCCTTCTTGATTTCAAGGCAGGAATAGACCAGAATAGTCCTTATGGCTGATTGTGGTCACCTTCTGTTTTAAGATAAGGTTTCATTACAGTATTTGCTAGAAGGTCTTGCTTCTTGTGTGCATTGCAAACTAAGCTGCAAAAGGTTCTTTTGTAATCCCTTCAGTAACCATATAACCCTTTCCAAAATGTTATCCTGCCTGAAAGTCTCTGTAACATTGTTTGGGGTGAGTGAGGAATGTGTGCATAGTCAAAAATAAGTGAAAAGCCATCACAGATGTCCAGATGGTCAAGAAAAAGTGAGAGACTTGGAAACACCAGGAGATCATCAGAAAACATCCATTGTATCCCACCCTAAATAGGTTAGCAGCAAAGATGACCTCAGAGGTGAGGCAGCCCCCCGCCACCCCACGGCAAGACAACAAATAGGAGATAACGATGGGAGATAAATAACAGCCGAAAACCCCAAGATTAACCCCACTTAAGGACTAACGATCACAGAACAACATTGCAAAATGCATGGACTCAAATGGGAATTTACAAGTATAAAGCTGGGGTGTTTTCCAGGAAACTCTGGGTTCAGTCCTGCATCGGATTGCAACCGAGGGTTAGGGGTGTGTGTGTGTGTGTGTGTGTGTGTGTGTGTGTGTGTCCTCCCAGCCCCCCTGTAGCAGGTGCTCTCCTGTCCCCTACTGAGCTGTCACTGCCCCGTGCCAGTATAACCCACACACCTCCTAGGAATAAGCACGGGAGAAACACAGCCAGCCTGTGTGACTGGGGCCTGGCTTGCTTACACGTGCACTTATGTAGCGTGGACACACGGCTCCACCTCCCCTCAGGGTCACTCAGGACATGTCTCGTCTCCGTGGGCCCAGAAATCGCGGAGACAGACAGACAGAGCTTCCCCTGGCACGGGTACCAGCTCCCTCAGCAACGTGCATGGCAGAGAGACAGCGCAGCTCCGAGAGGGCTGGGGGGCCAGGTGGAGGGACTGGAGGGATGGGTAAGGGCCACGGCGCTAGGCAGAGGGACTGGGGGGGCGGGCGGAGGGATGGGTAAGGGCCGGGGCGGAGGGATTGGGGGGCCAGGTGAGGGCCAGGGGGCCGGACGGAAGGACTGGGGGGATGGGTGAGGGCCAGGGGGCTGGGTAAGGGCCGGGGGGGCAGGCGGAGGGACTAGGGGGACGGTTAAGGACCAGGGGGCCGGGCGGACGGACTGGGGGGATGGGTAAGGGCTGAGGGGCTAGGCGGAGGGACTAGGGGGACGGGTAAGGGCCGGGGGGGATGGGCGGAGGGACTGGGGGGGCGGGCGGAGGTACTGGAGGGATGGGTGAGGGCCAGGGGACTGGGTAAGGGCTGGGGGGCCGGGCGGAGGGACTGGGGGGATGGGTGAGGGCCAGGGGGCTGGGTAAGAGCCAGAGGGCCGGGCGGAGGGACTAGAGGGCTGGGTAAGGGCCTGGTAGCCAGGCGGAGGGACTAGTAAGGGCCGGGGGGCTGGGTGGAGGGACTGGGGGTCTGGATGAGGGCCAGGGGGCCGGGGGGAGGGACTGGTAAGGGCCGGGGGAGGGCCGGGGGGAGGGACTGGTAAGGGCCGGGGGAGGGCCGGGGGGCCGGGCGGAGGGACTGGAGGGCTGAGTAAGGGCCGGGCGGAGGGACTGGTAAGGGCCAGGGGGCTGGGTGGAGGGACTGGAGGGCTGGGTAAAAGGGCCGGGTGCCGGGACTGGTAAGGGCCGGGTGGAGGGACTGGGGGGCCGGGCGAGGGCCAGGGGGCCGGGCAGAAGGGCTGGGTAAGGGCCGGGGGGCCGGGCCGAGAGCCAGGGCGGAGGGACTGGTAAGGGCCAGGGGGCTGGGTGGAGGGACTGGGGGCTGGTGGAGGGGATGGGGGCCGGGAGGAGGGACGGATAAGGGAGCCAAGTGCCTGGCTTGGTCAAGCAATGGCTACGGGGTCGGTGGGGACACGTTATGTGTTACATATCTGAGGGGTGTGACACAAGGGATGACTTGGGGGCTGTACGTCATGGAGCTGGGAGGGGCACTGGGAGGGAGAAGGTAAGTGTGTATCAGGAAGTTCTTCCCAGCATGAGGTGGCCAGAATCAGGGCCTGGAACAAAGCCTCAAGGCTAGAAAGGGAGATGCCCCTGGCTTTGGCATTTCCAGTGAGACTGGACAACGTGCCAGTGGCCGTACAACAGGAGCCGATCTGCCCGCAGCTCCCATGGGCGCCGGGCAGGGTGATCTAAGCAGCCTTCTACAGCTCTGCCTTCCTGTGCCTACGACTCACCCTCCGGCATGCGGGCAGAGCTCTATGACAAGCACACGTAGGTTGTGACTCGCGCTCTGGCCGCGTGGCCCTCAAACAGAATCCACTCCTCATGCCCTCCGCCGGCCCAGCCCGCCCCCCAGACACTGTCCGCAAACCCGCCTGGAGGGGAGTGAGACCGGCTTTCTAACTGCTAATGCCACCTGGAAATCACGGCTGAAATCAGAGGCTAGCACCGACCATCACTTTCTCTCACAAGTACACTCACAGCACAGCGGGCAGAGTGACATTTCCGAGGCACCCTGCTGCCCGCAGGAGCCCACAGCGCTCACAAACGGGCATCACCTCCTGGAACCCTGGATCCAGCTGGGGAGAGCACAGCAGCTGTTTAACGACACACAATCACACTAACGAACTGGGTAGGGAGGGAGCCATGAAGGATCCTCCACGCAAATGGAAGTGCTGAGCAGCGTTTATACCAAGACAAACAGCTCTTTGCCAGGGGAGCTTGAAAAACCTCAAAACGGGCAAGACTTCAGTGTCATTCATACCTCAGCAGAGAGCTGCCCCACAGCCCCACTGCACACTGACTCGGGGAGAAGCGTGGGGCTAGTAACTCCTGCCAGCAGCACCTACCAGCCTGGACCCTGCTGAGTGTGGGAGATCTGCCTGAGACTACAGCTGCAGCCAGTGAGTAACGGCAGGCCAGCTTGGGCCCGCTGGTCCCCACCCCAATCCCAGTCAGGCCCTGGGAAGCTGAGACACGGCCCCGTCCAGGCCGAGAGGAAGACACAGAGCGGTGTCATCTGAAGAAGGGGACAGAGGGCTCAGTGTCAGGTATCTCTTGGGCTCCTACCGCCTTGATCCCCACGAACTGGTGACAAAGTAGGGAAGGAGGGTCAAGCTAAACCCTGAAATGGCCAAAGGCAGCGTGCTCCCAGCATCTCTTCCTGGCTGCAGCCTTCCTCTAGGAAGTAGTGCCAGGGGCCTAGGCAGCCAGTTGGATCAGGAACGCTCTGAGGAGCATTCAGTCCTCATTCAAACATTCCTCTGGTGTCGTTCATCCACAGCCCTTTGCAAGCTACGCCTCCAGAGGAATCACCCACCGAAAGGCAGCTGCATCTGGGGTGAGAGACAGTCGCCACTTGACAGCACACAGCAACTCTCTGCATGCTCAGAACAGGAAGCAAAGATAAATATTGTACCCATCTGAAAACAGAGAGGCTGAAGGCCTTGAAAGAGGAGAAATATCCCCCACTTCCACCCCACCCCAGCGGATTGCCCAGGCTAGAAGGTGGCTGGGACAGTGGGACTGATGCCTACAATAAGGCCAGATTGATCTTTTAACACCAGAGCGGTAATTTTCAGCCTGCCTGGCTGTTTGCTGCCTGGGGCGAGGTGGCTGTGCCCCCACGGGTGGGGAGAGGAGCTGGCAGGAGCAACGCACAGCGGAGGCTCGGCCAGGGAGACATGAAGTGCGAGGCTGCTGACTTTTCTTTGTTAAGGATGATGCAATTCTGCATGAGGCTTACTGAACGCAACCAGAGCGAGAGCCCGATGGAAAACATCCCAGCAGCCAGTTCTCTTCATTAGATGTTCCCCTTTCCATTGCCTCACTATCAGGCGTTTCCAACAGCAGCCACATCCACAGGATTCCTGCCAAGGCTGCAAAATGTATTAACCCTTCGAAGGGCGGGCAGCCAGGCTGCACGCATGGGGAGACTTTCTGTAGCTGCACAGCAGGATTCTGCAGGAAACCCTTCAACCATCTGCACCCATGCCAGGAGACCCCCCAGCAAGGGAAGGAAAGGCCTGTAGAAAGCAAGAGCGCTCAGTAACGGCCACTGACGACTGCCTCTGCATCAAACCCTGTACAGGCGATACAAGGGCCTGACACAATTCTTCTGCTGATGCCCTTTTGCGTCTCGGTCCCGGAGCTGGCTACGGCTGCTGGGGGAGACGGGGTTTTGTTCCCCTGGCTGTGATGAGGCCTGGACACTTCTTTTCAGGCCACTGGTACCTGATGGAGGGGTTCGTTGTCCTCTAAGCACAAGGCGGGAGGCCAGGCCCGCTGCTGGGCACACACACGAGATGGCAAGGGCTGGACTGGGCAATTTCTGGACTGATGCAACAGGAAGCTCTGTTGTAGGAAGGAAGTCCAGGACTGGGCTGAGAACGGCTTTAGCCTAGCGGTTCCTTTCAGGAGATGGCCACTGTCTCTAAGCCTTCCCTGTGCAAAGCCGTTCTAAAAGAGAGGAAATCTAGGGTGATGGTTGCCATTGGCTCAGAACTGGGGGAAGGAGCAGGAAGGAACAAAGACGCTAACACATTTAGCCTCCATAGAGCAACTTTGGTGTCAGGCGCAGGACCTGCCAGACTGGATCAGAGCCATGGCCCAGCTAGTCCCCTGTTCTGTACCCAGCACAGCCAGTGCCATGTGCTTTGCGGGAAGGTACAAGACTGCTCCCAAAGGCAGATGAAGGATAATCTGCCCCGCACTGGACCCTCCTTTTAGCCCCAGGCCTTAGAAACTGCCTTAAGCCTTGAAGCAGATGGTTTAGATCTCTTCTAAAATGTGTTAGCATTAACTATTATAACTGGCTAGTGTTGTCCAGTGTGACCAAGTGGGGGATTTTCTTGTTTTTCCAGTGGGTTGCATGCACAGGGGGTGGGACTTAGTGTCCTCAGGTGTTACTGGTTTAACGAGGTGATGGGAGAGGGAATTTGTTATTACAGAGGGCCAGTGACAGAACGTGGGACCCCAGCCGATGGCCTGGTGGATGGAGACCCCAGTGACTGGTGAACTGGAGACCCTGCTCAGGAGTTGCAGCCAGTTCTGGCCAGTGGGAGGATAATGGGCTGCGAAGAGAGGACCCCAGTGACCTGACCAGCCGGTTCCAGCCAGAGGGGCCAGAGGAGGGCTGAGAGGACAGGAGACCCAGGCCTTCCTGTTTTATGACCCTGTTTACCTGGAGAGAAGACAATGGACAGAGGCGGGGCTTGGGTCCGGGGATATCGGAGGCCCAGTTGGCTGCAGGGGAACTTTGGGGCTGGAGAGGCGGAGCAGGCAGAGCCCACCTGGATGCAGGGCGACTGGGATATGCTGTGTTGAGAGAGGCCAGGCCTGAGGCCCTGAGAGTTTCCTGTGCTGTGTTCAACTCTCAAAAACCCTCCTGTTTTATGCAGGGTTAAAAGTGTCACTCCGGTCTAGAGAACAGGGTTGCATCAACCCCTGAGGGAGTGAGGAGGCCCCAGGGGCCCAGAGCGCGTGGACTCCCTGAGGGGCCCACAGCAGAGACAGACGTGCTAAGACTCAGAGAGGTACAGCTCCAGGAGGTGGAGAGGCCTAACCCCGAGAGACAGTGGACCCCCGAGAAGGGCTGTCGCACTGAAAGGGGCACCCCCCTGCTCCCGGACCGCAGAGGGCCAAGAGTGGGCACAATCTGTGAGTCCATGACATCCATATACGTGCCCAAACCCTTGTTGAACCTTGCCAGGTTTTTGGCCTCAACATCATTTTGTGGCAGTGAGTTCCACTGGCTAATCACACACTGTATGAAAATCTGTCCTTTAATGGGTTTTGAATGTGTCACTTAATGTCATTGATTGTCCCTTTGTTCTGGCATTATGGGACAGGGAGGACATCACCCTGGTCCTCGTTCCTCTCCTTCAATCTCATCAATCTCTCCTCTTAACTGAGTTCTTCCAGGCCCTGATCACTCCCACTACCAGTCTCTGATCCTCCTTGAATGCTGCTCTCCCCTTTCGGGGGAGGGTGAGGGGGGCATGTGACACGAACTGCAGCCTGCATCCAGATGAGGCCACAGCAACGATATCCATAATGGCATTAGAATACATCACAGCCCAGATAAAAGCCCACCTAGAGCCTTCAGAAAATGCTCCCTCCGATTGCCCTGAGAGCAGAAAGACAGAGCTCACTGACAGGCCAAAATCACGCTCCGGGTGAGGGAACTCTCCGACAGAAGGGCTCTGGCTGAGCTGTTTCTGTCCGGACGCATCCCAGAAGATGGCTCCTCAAACCCTATTAAGACTCGGAGTGACTGGACGTCTACTAGCTGGTGGGGTCTTGATTACTCAATCTGAGAACCCCACACCGACCAGGGGCTGCCGTTCAGGAAGGCTTCTCTGGTTAGGGAGGAAGGCTAGGCCCTGGGAACGAGCGGCGTGGGAATCAGAAGGATGATCTGAGTAGCAGCTTAGAGCACCAAGGTCCTGAGTCACACTGAGCAGATGAGAATCATGCCAGCTCGTTTTAATCTTTCTACAGACCCTTGAGGGGAAGCGTGGTCCATACACAGGCTCCCAGCCCAGCCTATGGAAAAGGAATCCATGCTGTGAGCCCCTGGCTCCCTGAAGCTGCTGCACAGGAACTGTCAGGCGGGCTCCACGCCACAGACCATCTAGACCTGTATCTAGTCTCCGAAAGGGGCCAGCACCTGAGGCTTCAGAGGAAGACACAAGAACTTAAGAATGGCCAGGCTGGGTCAGAGCAAAGGTCCATCCAGCCCAGTATCCTGTCTGCTGACAGTGGCCAATGCCAGGTGCCCCAGAGGGAATGAACAGAACAGGTAATCATCAAGTGATCCAGCCCCTCTCGCCCATTCTCAGCTTCTGGCAAACAGAGACTAGGGACACCATCCCTGCCCATCTTGGCTAATAGCCATTGATGGACCTGTCCTCCATAAAGACAGTGATGGGATAATGTGACCCCTGAGGGTGCGTCTGAACACCTAGTAGTAGGTGGAGCTTGGTGTAAACCTGGAGGCAGGAGGTTTTAGAATCCTTCTACAAGCACTAACAGCTCTTGTTATTCACATAAATGTCAAATCCTCCTTTGAATCTTGCTACATTCTTGGCCTATCTGACATCCTGTGGCGAGTTCCACATGGTAAATACACAATGCGTGAAACAGTATTTCAGGACTTCTAAATTTGTCACCTTTAATTTAATTGAATGTCCCTTTGTTCTAATGCTATGAAATCTCCCTTCTCTAGCCTAGTCAGTATGTGCTGCAGTTGTCTCATGTCCTCTCTTGTCTCCGCTCTAAAGTAAACAGTCTTTTCAATCTTTCTTCCGATGAGAGTTTTCCCCAGGCCCCGGATCATTCTCCTAGCTCATGTCTGAGCTTCCTCTAATTCCGCAATTCCCTTCCTACGATGTGCACTGAGGGGTGACCAGTCCTGCACACAGAGCCCAGGAGAGTGCTTTGATTACCATAATGGCATTGGAAGAGCTTCAGCATTAGTCTCCATCCCTGGCCCGATGCCGCCTAATATCTGGCTTGCTTTTCTGACTGCAGCTGCGCCTTGAAGCAGGTCTCCATTGCGCTCTCTGTGATGACGCCCGGGTCTGTTTTCTGAATTGATACGCATGATTTAGAACCCTCCAATGTGCTGCTTTGACTGTCTTTTGCTGTCACGTTGCCGACACTTAGCTTGGGCAGGTCCCGCCGACAGTCTCTCTGCCAAAATAACTGTGTCATCTGCACATTCTGGCACCTCACTGCCCCCTCCCTTTTCCAGGTCATTAATAAATATATTAAACAGCACTGCTCCTCACAGGGAACTGTGCAATGCCTGCTGTTAGCTCTCACAACCCAATCAGTGGCCAAGAGAATGAGTCCTGGTGATTTAAAACATGTAACCCAGGAGGCAGTGAGCTCCTAGGTTGCTGCAGAGGGCCTGAGTCCACAGAAGAGAAGCCTGAGAAATGGAAGAAGCATCGAGCCCTTTAAAAGCAATTCATACTGGGCTTTTTAATAGATTCCAAGGCCAGAAGGAACCAGGGTGATCAACAGGTATGAGTGTGACGTTATGAGTGTAACATTGGAAAGTGACAGGGCCAGAACGAGTTAATTAACTCAGACTGACCTGAGCCATGGGTGAACCTTAAGGACTGGTTAGGAAGATCTGTAAATGAGCAGAGCTTTGAAATGCAAGTCTGCATTGGGAGAGGTAGAAGGGTGGATGTTTGCTCAGGTCTTGTCTATTGCTATAGTTTTAATTCAAAGATCAAACAAGGAATATTAACATTTAGGAAGATACTTGAGTGAAACAGTATTATTGTCTGTGTCTCTCTGAAGGTTGTGGTGACCTGTATCTGAACTGTTAAATGGATAAATTACCCTGTGCTAATTGCCAGGATGTCTGGAAGAAGAATTAAGCCTGTTGTTTTCTCAGGCCAAAAGGCTGCTGGCAGGGCCGGCTCCAGGCACCAGCTGAGCAAGCTCGTGCTGGGGGCGGCAGATTCTAGGGGGCGGCATTCTGTCCAAACCTAGGGCGGCACGGCTGCTTTTTTGTTTGTCTGTTTGCTGCTCCGACAACCCTGTAGGGCGTGGAGGAGGGGAGCGCCCTGCAGCAGACTTGGCAGGGCAGCCCACGTCCTTCCCTCCCCGCCGACCGGGGCAGCGCAGAGCCCTCCCGCAGGCGGCACAGCGGTCGGGGCCGTGGGGCGAGCTCCCGCTGAAGCACTGGCCGCTCCCTCTCCCTCCCCCACACTAGACCAGGCGCGCACTCTGCAGCACAGGGAGTCCCCCTGCACCCTGGCTCCGGACGCCCTGGAGGGTGTTTTTGTTCTGTTTTTTCCCCTGCTTTGCCAGCCGCGCCGTTGTCCCCCCATGCTTTGCCGCTCCAGCCGCACCGTTTTTTACTTTGTCCCCCCCGGCCCCCCCGGCTGCTTTACCGCTCCGACCGCACCGTGGTTTTTTGTTGTTCTTGTTGGTTTTTTTCCCCTGCTTTGCTGCTCCGGCTGTGCTGCAGTTTCCCTCCTCTCCCCCCACCCCCGCTTTGCAGTTCCAGCCACACCGTTTTTTTGTTCCCCCAACCCCATTTTGCCGCTCTGGCCATGCTGTGGGTTTTTTGGTTTTTTTTTTCCCTGCTTTGCCTCTCTGGCGCCCCCCCCCCCCCTTTTTTTTTTTTTTTTTTTTTTTTTTTTGCTTGGGGCGGCAAAAAAGCCAGAGTCGGCCCTGGCTGCTGGAAATGTATAAGAACTCTGGGACATGATCCTGCTTCATCTCCAATCTGCTTTGGGTTTCAAGAGGGGGAAACCTTAAGCCACAAGGATTGAGATCCCCAGTCACTGACTGGAGCCACCCTGAATATGGACATTGGACTGTAACCTCTGGACTATTTCTGAAAGGACTTTTGGCTGCTACAAGCTCATCTCTGCTGTGTATCTGAACCTCAGGAATTGAATTCAAGTCTGTCTGTATATGAATCTTTTAACCAACACTCTCTCTCTCTTTTTTTTTTTAAATAAATTTTAGCTCAGTTAATAAGAATTGGCTGTAGCATGTATTTTGGGTAAAATCTAAGTTATAATTGGACCTGGGTGTGTGGCTGATCCTTTGGGATTGGAAGAACCTTTTCTTTTATATGATGAGATAAGATTTTCAGGAATCATCATCATATCTGACAGGTGTGTCTGGATGGAGGCCTGAGGCTGGGCAGTTTAAGGGAACGGTGTTGTTTGGATGTCTGAGTAACCAGAGAGGTAATACAGAAGCTGTTCTGTGCTGGCTGGTAAATCTAAGTATTGGAATAACCACCAGCAACTGGGGTTGGTCTGCCCCATTTTGTTTGCAGTTCACCCTAATTAATTGAGTGACCTCAGCTGGCTCCCACGGGCAGCACCGTCACACTGAGCTCCTGCGTAACAGAGGCCAGAGAACTTCCCAAAATAACTCCTGGAGCAGAGCTTTTGAAAAACAACCCAGGCTTTATTTAAACATCGCCACCATGACCCTGGGTAAATTGTTCCAGTGGTTAATGACCATCACTGTTAATAATGTACATCTTATCTCCAGTCTGAGTGTGTCCCGTTTCAACCTCCAGCCACTGGGATCATGTTCGACTTTTCCCTGCTAGATTAAAGAGCCCAGTAATAAATATTTGTTCCCCATGTAGGCTCTTATAGACTGTGATCAAGTCACCCCTTAACCTTCTCCTTGTTAAGATAATAGATTCATAAAGCTCAATCTATCACTACAAGGCAGGGTTTCCAACCGTTTAATCATTCTCATGGCTCTTCTCTGAACCCTCTGCAATTTATCAACAGCCTTCTTGAATTGGACACAGGATTCCAGCAGCAGTCGCACCAGTGCCACAAAAAGAGGTAAAATCACCTCCCTACTGCTACTCGTTCAGCTGGTTATTCACCAAAACCTCCACATCTTTTTCAGAGTCAGTGCTTCCCAGAATAGAGTCCCCCATCCTATAAATATGTCCTACACTCTTAGTTCCTATATATATATATATATTTACATTTCGCCACATTAGAATGCATATTGTTTGCTTGCGCCCAGTTTACTAAATGATCCATCTTGCTCTGTAGCAGAGACCTGCCCTCTTCATTATTTCCCACTCCCCCAATTTCTGTGTCATCTGCAAACTTGATCAGTGACGATTTTATGTTTTCTTTCAGGACATTCATAAAAATGTTAGTTTAGGGCCAAGAACTGAACTTTGCAGGATCCCCACTAGAAAAACAACCACTCAGTAATGATCCCCATTTACAGTTACATTTTGAGACCTAACAGTTAGCCAGTTTTTCATCCAATTAATGTGTTCCACATTAATTTTGTATTGTTCTAGGTTTTTAATCAAAATGTCCTGCAGTACCAAATCAAACACATTTACAGAAGTCGTAAGAACCTAAGAATGGCCATACTGGATCAGACCAAAGGTCCATCAAGCCCAGTATCCTGTCCTGTGACAGTTGCCAATGGCAGGTGCCCCAAAGGGAATGAACACACAGGTTATCATCAAGTGATCCATGCCCTGTTACCCAATCCCAGCTTCTTGCAAACAGAGGCTAGGGACACCATCCATACCCTTCCTGGCTAATAGACATCGATGGACCTATCCTCCATAGAATCATAGACTATCAGGGTTGGAAGGGACCTCAGGAGGTCATCTAGTCCAACCCCCTGCTCAAAGCAGGACCAATCCCCAACTAAATCATCCCAGCCAGGGCTTTGTCAAGCCTGACCTTAAAAACCTCTAAGGAAGGAGATTCCACCACCTCCCTAGGTAACCCATTCCAGTGCTTCACCACCCTCCTAGTGAAATAGTGTTTCCTAATAACCAACCTAAACCTCCCGCACTGCAACTTGAGACCATTGCTCTTTGTTCTGTCATCTGCCACCACTGAGAACAGTCTAGATCCATCCTTTTTGGAACCCCCCTTCAGGTAGTTGAAAGCAGCTATCAAATCCCCCCTCATTCTTCTCTTCTGCAGACTAAACAATCCCAGTTCCCTCAGCCTCTCCTCATAAGTCATGTGCTCCAGCCCCCTAATCATTTTTGTAGCCCTCCGCTGGACTCTTTCCAATTTTCCCACATCCTTCTTGTAGTGTGGGGCCCAAAACTGGATACAGGACTCCAGATGAGGCCTCACCAATGTCGAACCATGAATCTATCTAGCTCCCTTTTGAACCTCGCTATAGTACTGGCCTTCACAACACCCTCTGGCAAGGCGCTCCAGAGGTTGACAGTGCGTTGCATGAAACAATACTTTTCCTTTGTTTTAAATCTGCTACCTATTAATTTTATTTGGTGGCCCCTTGTTCTTGTATTATGAGAAGGCATAAATAACACTTCCTTATTTACTTCCTCCACACCAGTCATGATTTTACAGACCTCTATCATATCCCCCCTAAGTCGCCTCTTTCCCAAGCTGAAAAGTCCCAGTCTTATTAATCTCTCCTCATACGGAAGCCGTTCCATACCCCTAATAATTTTTGTTGCCCTGTTCTGAACCTTTTCCAATTCCAATATATCTTTTTTGAGATGGGGTGAACAAATCTGCACACAGTATTCAAATGTGGCCATAGCATGGATTTATATGGAGACAATAAGATATTTTCTGTCTTATTATCTATCCCTTTCTTAAATGATGCCCAACATTCTGTTTGCTTTTTTGGCTGCCAGTGCACATTGAGTGGATGTTTCAGAGAACTATCCCCAATGACTCCAAGATCTTTCTTGAGTGATAACAGCTAATTTAATTTAGTAATGCATTACTTTGCATTTATCAACATTAAATTTCATCTGCCATTTTGTTGCCCAGTCACCCAGTTTTGTGAGATCCTTTTGTAGCTCTTCACAGTCTGCCTGAGACTTAACTATCTTGAGTAGTTTTGTATCATCTGCAAATTTTGCCACCTCACAGTTTACCCTTAAGTCTAAGTATCTTACATCAATATTATCATCTTTATCAACTAAATTTGTAATCTCATCAAAAAAATATATCAAGTTTGTTTGACAGGATCTATGTTCTATACACCCATGTTGATTGGCATTAATTATAGTTTCTTTAATTCTTTATTAATCAAGTCCCATATCAGCCACTCCCTGATCTTGTGAGGGATTGATGTTAGCCAAGCAGTCCATTAATTACCTAAATCATCCCATTTCCCCTTTTAAATCCTGGCACACCATTAGCTTTCTTCCAGTCTTCTGGATCTTCCCCAGTGTTCCAAGACATAATGAAAACCAACATTAATGGTCCAGTGAGTTCCTCGGTCAGCTCTTTTAACACTCTTGGATGGAAGTTATTTGGACCAGCTGATTTAACTTTAGTAGCTGCTGTTTAACATCTTCCAGAGATACCAATGGAATGGAAAGTGTCATCATCATATGACATATCATCATCTGACTGCATAAAAATATTGAACAGACAGTAAGATCTTTATGAGTTCACTTTAGGACCTTTATAAGGCAGACAGACACCACGATTACGGGCATCGAACAGAAACCCACAGAGATCAATAATTACTAGTGTAAGCTAACCACTGAGACGGCACACGCCTACACCGAGTACCCACACAATCACAGCACTGTGGCTTTTGGATTCCCCAACAAACGTATAATGATGCACGACCAGTGGCTGCAGGACAGCTGGACTACCAGGAAAAGCACAAGACACTAGGGAGATGATTTGGGTTAAGGTGATAAGCAACAAGCCCCTTGTGGGTGCTGAAGAAATTAAATTATAATTAGCACGTGCCTTATGAAAGGTAAATTGGGAAAATGGAAGGTAGTGAAACCAAGGAGACAGCTGGAAAGGGAAGAGGTCAACTCTCAGCCGTCATTGCAAATTCTCAAACAGCCGAAGATCTAGCACATGTGCCCTGTGTTCCAAACCTCCTCACTCCGTGCCTGGCAGCAGACAAAGCTGTGATGGGTTGGCTAAGGAGGCACTGAACTGAGCGAGAGGAAACGTTTTGCTGAAGAGACAGAGAGCCATGTAAAGCTGTGGGTTGACATCTGGCTGCTGTTCTTCAGAAGGGCCTGACTGCCGACTTTACCCCTGCTGAGCAGCACTTACTCAGGCAAGTAACCCCACAGCAGTCAGTGGGACTGGTCCCAAGAGCACATTCATTTCAACACACACGAGAATTGCAAGCTGGCAATGGCAGTGCAGAGGCCAACCAGAACGATACTGCCAAGGAAAGAGGTGGACGCTCCTGCACTTGGGTCATTAAAACGGACTAGTCCAAGCCTGGCGAACATCCTGCAGAGAAGAACCCTGCCCTGGCCCTGTGGGTGGAGACCAGAATTAACTACTAGAGCAACGAGGAGGTCAGTGGCACCTTAAAGACTAACAGATTTATTTGGGCATAAGCTTTCGTGGGTGAAAACCCCACTTCTCCAGATGCATAGAGTGAAAATTACAGATACAGGCATAAATATACTGGCACATGAAGAGACGGGAGTTACCATACAAGTGGAGGAGTGTAGTACAGGAGCATTCAGAGCCTGAGTCAGGATCGGTGGCCCCTGGGCACTGTGCAGACACAAACACCACCCAGGGGCTTGCAGACTAAGATGAGTAATACACAGAGCTGTAAACTGTAAATGTCTCTCCCTAGATATACATGGAGACAGAGAGATTTACAAAATGAACAGGAGGCCTTGTGGCACCTTAGAGACTAACACATTTATTTGAGCATAAGCTTTCATGGCTACAGCCCACTTCATCGGATGTATAGAGTGGAACATATAGTAAGAAGATATATACACATACAGAGAACATGAAAGGGTGGGAGTTGCCCAACCAACACTAAGAGACTAATTAATTAAGATGAGATATTACCAGCAGGAGAAAAAAAAAACGTTCGTAGTGATAATCAAGATGGCCCGTTTCAGACAGTTTGACAAGAAGGTCTGAGGATACTTAACATGGGGAAATAGATTCGATTTGTGGCCATTTAATCTTTGGTGTAGAGACTGTCCAGTATGGCCAAATAAATTTGACATCAGGAATCATAACGTTCAAAAACCAGTGGGAGAACACTTCAACCTCTCTGGCCCCTCAGTGACAGACTTAAAGGTGGCAATTTTGCAACAGAAAAGCTTCAAAACCAGACTCCAATGAGAAACTGCTGAACTGGAACTAATTTGCAAACTAGATACCATTAACTTGGGCTTGACTAGAGACTGGGAGTGGCTGGGTTATTACACAGGTTGAATCTATTTCCCCATGTTAAGTATCCTCACACCTTCTTGTCAAACTGTCTGAAACGGGCCATCTTGATTATCACTACAAACGTTTTTTTTCCTCCTGCTGATAATAGCTCATCTTAATTAATTAGCCTCTTTGCATTGGTTGGGCAACTCCCACCTTTTCATGTTCTCTGTATGTGTATATATCTTCTGTCTGTATGTTCCATTCTATGCATCCCATGAATTGGGCTGTAGCCCACGAAAGCTTATGCTCAAATAAATGTGTTAGTCTCTAAGTTGCCACAAGGACTCCTGTTCTTTCTGCGCATACAGACTAACACAGCTACCACTCTGAGACTTACAGTGTATTGTTACTTTATTTACACCATGTGCAGCCATCCCCACCCGCCATCAGGAATTGGCCGCCTGCATCAGTTACTGTTCTGTTTACTACCTAGCTCTGGCCAAGCTCCATTTCCAGCTAGTCACCATCTGGCTGAAGGCTACAATTTACTGCAATTGGTTAGCGCAGTCACTGCCCACCAAAATCATCCCTGTTCTCCCAGAGGTTCCACCCTGGCCTGACGTCTGCTCCCATTGCTCTGGCTCTAAGTGGAAGGTGAGTTCTTTGGGGCAGGGTCTCAGTCTCTGCTGTGCAAAGCGATCTGCACATTGATAATTAGTGTATGTGAACGCATCCACACTCCAGATGAAGGCTGTCCCTGCAGGGAAGGCACAGCTCTGGGATGCTGGAGTGGCTGGCCGTGTGGCAAAGGCCCACCTCTGGGATGCCAGAGAGTGGCTTGTTGCCAGCTCTCCCAAGTTTGGGTGTTTTTCTTAAATCCCCAGCTCCTGGAGTCATGTGAATATGTAGGAATCTTGGCTTCCAATAACAAAAGTTTCTACTCTCCTTCTTGTGGGAAAAAAGCTTGAAACCATGAGCCAAATGTCCCTTAAAGATGCAGAATCCATGAGGCAAAGGAAAAAGTCTCAATCCTTATCTTGGTTTTTTTGGGCCTGAGTCATGTTTTGAATGCCTGGGGCTGGCCATACTGGGTTAATGCTGTGGGGGTAAGGTAGAGCAAAGACTGCACTAGCACCATCCAAAGCCATACGAGCCGGGGTAATTAGCTGGGAGAACAGGCGGGGACAAAGTCATCACCTCGCCTTGTTACAGCTGTAGTCCTAGAGAGAGCAGCCAGCCACCCCCCTGCTGCACAGATTTGCCCTGGAGTCTGTTTGGCAAGCACAGCTACCCTCACTCTCCATCTCAGTTTTGGCCTCTTAGCTGGCCAGAATTTGCCTTTCATGGGAATTGATTACACCCGTTTTTGCATCCCACAGGGTTTATTTTAGTTGAAACGCACAGACCCCAGCACCCCTCGGAAAGCGACCCTCTGCCCAGCACGTCCTGCAGCAGGCCAGCCAGGCTGACGGCCACCCCAGAGCTGGGAGAGTCCCAGCCTGGCCCTTCCCCAGCATCCTTTGGCCACGCGGGGTCAATCCTTGCAGGCTGCCAGAGCCAACTGCCAGCCCCCTGCTCAGACTGTTTCCAGCCTTTATCAACGGTGAGGAGTCCAAGCACAGAATGTTTGTGAACAGAGGGTAGAGTTGGGGGGCCAGTGTCTGGCCTTTCCTGAAACCTGGCTTCCAGCTGAACTGCTTGGAGAAGTTCAGTGTATTTGGGAACACCCCAGAGCATGTTAATGAACTTTAGATGTTTCAGGCGGGTTAACGAACGAAGCCGGGGGGGGGGGTGTTCAGTGTCTGGGAGGCTCCCGGTGCAGACTTGGGCTTGTCATGGCATGTGGGTGTGCTGGGGTCATACCAGGTGGGCAGGGCGGCAGGGTTAAAGGTGGTGCAACGTTTGCTCTCTAGAAAGCAGAGTGCATGCAAAGTAGGGGCTGGGGAGAGGAGCCCCCAGGCCCCGCCCCTCTCCCTGCCCTTGGCACGACAATCTGAACACTTCCTGTCTGACTTTTCCCAACACTCCAACCTGGGCTAAGGAGCGGCAGGGGAAGAGTCAGGCCGGCCGGACTCTCTTGAGAAGCTGGGATGAGGGTTAAAGAAAAACCCCAGAATAAGATTCTGGCTTCACACCAACCCAGCAGCCAGCGCTGCCTCACTCCAAGCTGAACATCTACACGGCAGAAAAGCTGAATTCTCCAAAGGAGCAATATTCCCCTCCCCGTGGTTACTGTTGGCTTTCTACTCCCAATCACCTAGACATATGGTCCGTTCTGTTGAACTTGGCTCTAAGTGCGATTGTAAGAGCCCTGGGGCAGGGACCTGGCCACTGAAGTGCCGTGAGATCACTGGCACAGGCAGGCTGCACTGCACATGTTCTCACGGGTATCTGCATCTCCTGCCGTGCAATCACTGACGCAGGCCTCCCCAGAGACCCTGCTGCACAGACCCATAAAGGCCAGAAGGGACCATCACCATCCCCTAGTCTGACCTCCTGCACATTGCAGGCCACAGAACCTCGCCCACCCCCTCCGGAAACAGATCCCCGACCTCTGGCTGTTACTGCCGTCCTCAAACCATGGGTTAAAGACTGCAAGGGACAGAGAATCCACCACTGACACCAGTTCAAACCCGCCAGTGACCCGGGCCCCATTCTCTCTCCAGGCCCTAACGAGGCTGGGTATCCTACGCCAGGGCCTAGGTGCTATTTGCAGGATTTCTTTAAAGCTAATGATTCCTAAATTCTCTCCAGTCCCCACCAATCCTGCCCCTCTTTTAGACTTCAGGCATCTCAGGTAGGGACCGTGGCTTGGTGCTTTCTCAGGGCCAGTGCTACCATTTAGGCGACCTAGGCAATGGCCTAGGGCGCCAGAATTTTTGGGGGTCACTATTTTGCCGGGGGGGGGCAGCATGCGGGTCCGGTGGACCTACCGCAGTCATGCTGGCAGACAGTGCGCTGGTCTAAAGGCTCCAGCGGACCTATCGCAGTCATGCCTGCGGCAGGTCCACCGGAGCCTTTAGACCACCGGACCGCACGCCGGCATGACTGCGGCAGCTCCACCGGACCCACGGGGGGCGGCGAAATGGCCGTCCGCCTAGGGCGTCAGAAACCTTGGTGCCGCTCCTGTGCTTTCCCACTGCTTAAGGAACACTGCAGTCCAAGCAGGACATACCAACAAGGCCCAGGCAGCCTGCGTCTCAGGGTGCAGCCACTCTCCAGGGCTGTGAAGGCTGCAGGTATCTGCCCCAATCTCCTCAGCCTCTTCATGCCGAGGCAAGCAGAGAATCGCACACATCTGATGCGAACTGTCCCCAGCTTCCTGAGACATGTCTGTGCTCTGAAGTAGGTTTGCCATCTCGCCAAGGCAGATACGGATGCTGTGTCCCCTGCTGCACGTTTTCTCCCCTGGCACCTTGATGCAGCCCCCGGCAGATGCATGTGCCCCACAGCCGGTTCTCTCTAGCTCCCTCCTGCAGGTGCATCTCCCGCAGCACGGTCCCTCCGGATTGTGAAGGAGGATCGGACACACACAGGGTTTTGAGTTCCCTGGGATGGGGTGCAGGTTTTCAAAGGGAGCATGTTCGCAGTCCAGGAGGTTAAATGACCTGATGCCATGTTAATTTATGGGTCTAAAGCTTTGGGAAGAACTAATTCTCTCCCGTGTACTTTTGCATGAATCTCGGTTCTTCTCCTCTGCTGTCTGAACAGATGCTCTGGCTTTGTCTTGCTCCCCAGGTTTAAAAGACAGGACCACATGGGACGAGACAGAGACTGACCAAGGATGTGCAGAAATAACATGGTCCTTCCAGAAAACCGCTGCACAAAACATTGTGCCGAGGATAATTCCAGCCTCAAGCAAACTGTGTTCACGCTGGGGAGAGTCCTGGCATGCTTCAAGAACACAGGGAGAAAAGCTGGAGGGAATCACGCTACAGATTTAATACTTAAATTCCCCTGCTCCTCCAGCCCTGAATTCCCCCCCCCACCTCTGCCACTGCTCCTCCAGCCCCCAGTCCAGCCCCCTGATCCTCTAGCCCCGAGTCCGGTGCAGCAGCCCCCTGCTCTTCCAGCCCTGAACCCCCCACACCTCTGCCACTGCTCCTCCAGCCCCCAGTCCAGCCCCCTGCTCCTCTAGCCCCGAGTTCAGTGCAGCAGCCCCCTGCTCTTCCAGCCCTGAACCCTCCCCCTACCTCTGCCACTGCTCCTCCAGCCCCCAGTCCAGCCCCCTGCTCTTCCAGCGCTGAACCCCACACCTCTGCCACTGCTCTGCCAGCCCCCGTCCAGCCCCCTGCTCATCCAGCGCTGAACCCCACACCTCTGCCACTGCTCCTCCAGCCCCCAGTCCAGCCCCCTGTTCATCCAGCCCTGAATTCCCTCCCCCCTCACCTCTGCCACTGCTCCTCCAGCCCCCAGTCCAGCCCCCTGTTCATCCAGCCCTGAATTCCCTCCCCCCTCACCTCTGCCACTGCTCCTCCAGCCCTCAGTCCAGCCCCCTGCTCCTCTAACCCCGAGTCCAGTGCAGCAGCCCCCTGCTCTTCCAGCCCTGAACCCTCCCCCCACCTCTGCCACTGCTCCTCCACCCCCAGTCCAGCCCCCTGCTCATCCAGCCCTGAATTTCCCCCCACACCTCTGCCACTGCTCCTCTAGCCCCCAGTCCGGTGCAGCAGCCCCCTGCTCATCCAGCCCTGAGCCCCACATGCATTGTTCAGGCACCTCATTTCTGACCTGCAGCCCTTTCTGCTGCTGCTCTCACTCTCAGCTCATCCACAGCTCTGCCAAAGCAGAGAGAAGCTCAGCCTGCCCCATGCCTGCCCTTCCTAGCCTAGGATCTCCTGCAGCTCTGAGGGTGTTTTATCTAAACCGCCCTTTGGCGACCCCTGAAATGAGCTGCCCTAAAGCTCTGCCAAGCTCACTAACGGGGGAGTGGGTTTGTGAGTGTGGTACGGCTGCTCAACTCATTTCACGTGATACCCGGTGTCTAGGGGAGTAGAGCTACTGACTTCCGCATCCCCTATAACCTCATGCCACTGCGCCCCCTAGAGACACACCCCACTCCACTGGAGCCCTTGCCACTGCGCCCCCTGCAGACACCCCACTCCACTGGAGCTCGTCACTGCACCCCCTATAGACACACCACACTCCACTGGAGCCCCTGCCACTGCGCCCCCTGCTGACACCCCACTCCACTGGAGCTCGTCACTGCACCCCCTATAGACACACCATACTCCACTGGAGCCCCTGCCACTGCGCCCCCTGCAGACACACCACTCCACTGGAGCCCCTGTCACAGCATCCCCTACAGACAGCCCACCCCACTGGAATCTTTGCCACTGCACTCCCTATAGACACCCCACTCCACTGGAGCTCGTCACTGTACCCCCTATAGACACACCACACTCCACTGGAGCCCCTGCCACTGCGCCCCCTGCAGACACCCCACTCCACTGGAGCTCGTCACTGCACCCCCTATAGACACACCACACTCCACTGGAGCCCCTGCCACTGCGCCCCCTGCAGACACCCCACTCCACTGGAGCCCCTGTCACGGCATCCCCTACAGACAGCCCACCCCACTGGAATCTTTGCCACTGCACTCCCTATAGACACCCCACTCCACTGGAGCTCATCACTGCGCCCCCTATAGACACACCACACTCCACTGAAGCCACTGCGCCCCCTGCAGACACCCCACTCCACTGGAGCCCTAGCCACTGCGCCCCCTACAGACACCCCACTCCACTGGAGCCCCTGTCACGGCATCCCCTACAGACAGCCCACCCCACTGGAATCTTTGCCACTGCACTCCCTATAGACACCCCACTCCACTGGAGCTCGTCACTGCGCCCCCTATAGACACACCACACTCCACTGGAGCCACTGCGCCCCCTGCAGACACCCCACTCCACTGGAGCCCTAGCCACTGTGCCCCCTACAGACACCGCACTCCACTGGAACCCTGCCACTGCACCCCCTATAGAAAGCACACTCCACTGGAGCTCGTCACTGCACCCCCTATAGACACACCACGCTCCACTGGAGCCCCTGCCACTGCGCCCCCTGCAGACACCCCACTCCACTGGAGCCCTAGCCACTGCGCCCCCTACAGACACCCCACTCCACTGGAGCCCCTGTCACGGCACCCCTACAGACAGCCCATCCCACTGGAATCTTTGCCACTGCACTCCCTATAGACACCCCACTCCACTGGAGCTCGTCACTGCGCCCCTTATAGACACACCACACTCCACTGGATCCACTGCGCCCCCTGCAGACACCCCACTCCACTGGAGCCCTAGCCACTGCGCCCCCTACAGACACCCCACTCCACTGGAACCCCTGCCACTGCACCCCCTATAGACAGCACACTCCACTGGAGCTCGTCACTGCACCCCCTATAGACACACCACACTCCACTGGAGCCCCTGCCACTGCGCCCCCTGCAGACACCCCACTCCACTGGAGCTCGTCACTGCACCCCCTATAGACACACCACACTCCACTGGAGCCCTAGCCACTGCGCCCCCTACAGACACCCCACTCCACTGGAACCCCTGCCACTGCGCCCCCTATAGACACCCCACTCCATTGGAACCCCTGCCACTGCACCCCCTATAGACACACCACACTCCACTGGAGCCCCTGCCACTGTGCCCCCTACAGACACCCCACTCCACTGGAACCCCTGCCACTGCGCCCCCTATAGACACCCCACTCCATTGGAACCCCTGCCACTGCACCCCCTATAGACACACCACACTCCACTGGAGCCCCTGCCACTGCGCCCCCTGCAGACACCACACTCCACTGGAGCCCCTGCCAATGCGCCACCTGCAGACACCCCACTCCACTGGAGCCCTAGCCACTGCACCCCCTATAGACACCCCACTCCACTGGAGCTCGTCACTGCGCCCCCTATAGACACACCACACTCCACTGGAGCCCCTGTCACGGCACCCCCTACAGACAGCCCACCCCACTGGAATCTTTGCCACTGCACCCCCTATAGACACCCCACTCCACTGGAGCTCGTCACTGCGCCCCCTGCAGACACCCCACTCCACTGGAGCCCCTGTCATGGCACCCCCTACAGACAGCCCACCCCACTGGAGCCTTTGCCACTGCACCCCCTATAGACAGCTCACTCCACTGCAGCCCCTGCCACTGCACCCCCTATAGACACCACAGTCCACTGGAGCCCCTGCCACTGCGCCCTCTACAGACACCCCCCTCCACTGGAGCCCTAGCCACTGCGCCCCCTACGGACACCACACTCCACTGGAGCCCCTGCCACTGCACCCCCTATAGACACAACATTCCACTGGAGCCCCTGCCACTGCACCCCCCATAGACACCACACTCCACTAGAGCCCCTGCCACTGCACCCCCTATAGACACCACACTCCACTAGAGCCCCTGCCACTGCACCCCCTATAGACACCACACTCCACTGGAGCCCTTGCCACTGCACCCCCATAGGTCCTTCCTCTTCTCTTTCATACCCTACAGCACCACCTCATCCCTGCTCTTCTGGCTGACCTCAGCATCCCTCAATCGCATACATATTAGGGGAGCCGCCTTCTTGTCTAGAGCGCTCGTCCCCTGGCTGGTGAATGGGGTGTGGGGCGCAACACTTGCTCACAGTTAAGCTCCAGTAAATGGTCCTGGCCCCGCATGGCCAGTCTGACAATTAAAATGATGGACTCATTGCCCCTTTTCCCAGCCGAGAGCAGAGAGCAGCTACCGCCGGGCACCAATGGGCCACCCAGGTGGCCACACAAAGGATCACAGCCCGCAGAGCTGGGTGTGTTCCTCCTACAGGGAACAGGACTTTCACCTGCCCCTCATGCTCCAACTGTGCCATCCATTCACCACCCCGTAAACCGAGCCCGGGCCAACCTCCCTTCCCCTGCCCGTGTTCTTTGTCTCACGGCTTCTCATGAAAGGGCTGCCTGTCAGAGTGGATTTCACGCTGCACAGGGATGCGCAGACAGCGTGGCAGCGCTCAGCACCAAAACAAGCTGCCTGGGCTGGGCTGTCATGGCAGACAATGGGGAGCCGTGTTACTGCACCAAGGAGAGGGCGATGCCAGGGCAAACCGCCGCTCGCCTCTGCAGGACCAATACGCCAGGGAGTCCTGGACACGACTACCTGCTGTGTCACGGCTACATGGACACACACATTGCACAGCAACCCCGGGAACCGCGATCGCACCAGCCTCCCACCCAGCGCAGCCTCAAAGGGACAAAGCAAACCTGACGCCTCTGAGCTCCAGCGGGGAGCTGGCAAAATCCACCGCTTGGCAGGAAAATGTCTGACCTAAAAACCATCTGCAAGCAAGACAAGTGCCCCTCAGTCATCTCCACAGCTCACCTTCCCAAGGCGCCTTCTCATGCCTCTGCCCCCGAGCACAGCGCTGAGGGTCCAGACTCCAGCCGGCTCCAGGTACTGGGGGGATGCACAGTCAATTCATATTTCCTTTACAGCTGCATCCCTGGCAATGCAGAGGGTCTGCGCAATCACATCCCCACTCTGCCTGCTGCTGCTGTGACGTTGTGCTGTGTGAAGGACCAGGCATGCCCACTGCTCAGCCACTCTGCCTCAGCCCCAGTCCCTGCGGGACTTCAGCCGAGGAAGGACTGGGAAGAGGCAGCCAAGGGGGAGGGGTGTGCAGAGAACAAGCCCAGCTGGAAGATGGAGGACTGGTTCTGATCAGCACTGGGAAATCAGGGAGGAGCAGCACGGGGTCACCTGCAGCCTCCCACATCCAGCTGAAGCCTCTGCAGTGAAATATGCTGCAGCTCCTGCTGCTGGGTCTCACCCCTCCTGCTCTCTTCTCTTGGCAACAGACAGAGAGGGAGCTGGAATTGCTGGGTGCATGCAGAACCATTCCTGGGGCAGCCATGGCCCCTGGAGAGAAGGTGCTGGCTGGCCCACCGTGTGGAGCAGGGGAAGTGACCAGGGCCACAGAGGAGCTGAAAGGAAAGATTTGTGGTTCTCCATGGTGCCTCTTACCCCAAAGGCCTCCACAACCAACATCCAAACAGCACCCTTGAAATGCTGCCACCTCTGGGGTGGAGAGCAGCAGCCAGGCACTCAGCCAGTGCAGGCATCACACAGCCAAGGGTTCGAGCCCAGATATGCTGCAAATCTTAAACCACGACTGAATCGACAGCTATCTAAAGTGGGGGGTTCCCGTGCTGCCTATAGGCCCAGCCAAACCCTGTCAGTTCTGCGATGCAGCCCAGGGCCACCCCATCTCCAACACAAATGTGTAGCCCCCGGAGCCCCCGGCTCACAAGGTTTCATCTCCATCCCTGCACTGGGACAAGTCACCTCCCTGTCCGCGTGGGGTGGCTACACCCGCGTGGCCTGCAGGCTCCTGGCAAGCTGCTGAGGGGATGCCTGTGCTCTGCAGGGCGAGCGGCTCTCCTGAAGGATTTCTAGTGCCCATTGCTGTATAATCTGAGTTCTCCCCCGGCCCTGCAGTGGGATTCCTCTCCTGGGGAGACACCCGATGCAGCTGGACCCCATGGCAAGGCCAAAAGCGCAGTCTGAGGCTGCTCGGGGTGGTTTCGGTGGGAACCTGGAGGTGGTGGGCACAGCTGATAGCACCGGCAGCGCCTCGGGGGCAGCAGCGTAGAGCAGCCAGCCGTGGTATTGCCAGCGGCTTGGCATGCCCTGCTCAGAGCCAGTCTGCACTCACGTCCCCACTCCCCGGACACCAGCTGAGCTGCACCAGCACTAGGGCAACGGGCTGGATTCAGAAAATGCTCCATGCTGGCAAGGCCAAGGAGTCTGGTCCCCAGTCCAGCAGCACTTCACGGAGGCAGTGATGAGACCTCACGGAGCCAGCTGAGCACTGGCATTTAAACTCTTCCCTGCTAGGACACGCCGCACAGGCAGGACCTGGGCGCCGCTCCCAGGGTCGACGTACCAGTGCAGCTGGGCACATGAGCCCCCCCGCTGCTTTCTGAGCAGGGCAGGGTCACGGAAATGACTTCCAGAGGCCCAGGGCTGGGGTGAGGCCCTGGGCGCTGCTCTGCTGTCTGAGGTGCCTGGCCTGTGCTCTTGCTGCTCGCACTGCATCTCCCCTCCAGAATGACCAGAGACGGCCACCCAGTGCCCATCGCGGAAGCAGGGCCCAGCCTTCTCCTGCACCAAGTTGCATGTCTCTCCAGAGGCCTCCATGGGGTCGGAGCTCTCCCGGCTGGTGCCCAGGCAGGCTCCCAGCCCCGGAGCAAAGTGTGTCGGGCAGTTCAGGGCTAGCTCTCTGCTCCCCTCAAGGGCTTTCTGTTCCCCCCAAGCAGCAGTAAGGGAGACTATTAATGGCGTCTCAGCTAAGCCTTCCCCCTAGACCACCACCCAGCCCACCCTGTTGTGCTGTCAGCAGCGATTAGGGCAGACTTGGGTGGATGTGCTGAGGACTGTTCAGCCGGGAGAGCAGGACCTGCTCTGTAGCAAAGCAAGGCGTTACCCTGGAGACAGTCCTGCAGCGAGGAGCAGAATGGAAAATATTCGACTGCTCTCCTGGGAGCCCTGCCAACCCCGACGCTACGAGGGACCAATGCCAACAGGCCAGGCAGCTGTCCCTGCCCACAGACACCGACATTAACCAGCTTTGTCAGGAACTGCGGCCTCACGTGGGGGACGCCATACCAAGCCAAGCCGATAAACTAACCTAACCCGGCCAGGATCCCACCCAGCCCGGCCCCGACTGGCCCCCCAGGGCTACACTCCTCACTGGGGGGACCCCGCGCTGACCTGATGAACTAACCTAACCCGGCCAGGATCCCACCCAGCCCGGCCCCAGCTGGCCCCCCAGGGCTACACTCCTCACTGGGGGGACCCCGCGCTGACCTGATGAACCTAACCCGGCCAGGATCCCACCCAGCCCGGCCCCGACTGGCCCCCCAGGGCTACACTCCTCACTGGGGGGACCCTGCGCTGACCTGATGAACTAACCTAACCCGGCCAGGATCCCACCCAGCCCGGCCCCAACTGGCCCCCCAAGGCTACACTCCTCACTGGGGGGACCCTGCACTGACCTGATGAACCTAACCAGGCCAGGATCCCACCCGGCCTGGCCTGGCTCGGCCTTGCAGGGGGCTGCGACTGACAGGCCGTAAGTACAGCTCTGCCAGGAGCACCACTCCCTTCTGATAGCAACCAGGTCTTGCCACCACAGCAGTGAAGATCCTGCTCATCCACCTGCACCATCTGAGCAAGCAGCAGCGGCTAGCGGAAGACCAGCCGCGCAGGCGAGACGAGAGCAGGGAACCTTGAGGCCCTGACTGCTACGGCTTATCAGGCTTCCGTAGAATTTATCCTCTTGGGCAGAAGCCCAGGCCACGGCCCTCCGGCACCCAAGGGAAGCTGCTGTAAAGCTGCCTGGGTGACCTGTAGAATGGAAATGTCTCACCCTGAAATCCCAGGTGGTTCTCCCAGCTGCAGTCTGCCCTCGCTCACGCACGTACACTGAGCACCATGAACCATTCACGAGAGGAGAGCGGAGCAGAACACACCGTATTCACACCCTACTGCAATAATCTTTGTACCAAGTGTGCCTTGTGAGGGATCATCTGAAAACTCAGACCCTGCTGATCAGTATCATCCTGATAAAATGTGCATGGCTACATTGTACGTGAAGTGTTATGGATTCCACTGGATGGTGTTACTGGCACATGTTCCAAACTGAGCTTCGCTCACAAGTCTGTCTCAAACAAAGGAATGGGGGCTCTGCTTCATCTGCATTTAAGTAGCCAAACAGAGTCATCAACAGGAAGGGAAACAAAGGAAGCTCTAACCAGTGAGAAAAAAGCAGCAGGGAACATCCTTCCCCACAGGGTTTTCGTCTCCTGGAGCCCAGCTGAAATGTTTTTCAAGAGGGGAACTGAAAGTATAAAAAGGAGGGACAAACACCCCCGCCACCCATGGCATCTCAGAACTTGGGGTCCCCGTGCTGCCCATGGCGGCAGGGAGCTGCGGGGTATCCCTGCCATCCCGGCAGCTCAGAGTCGGGCAGCGGGGGTGCCCTGCAGTTCCCAGGTGCCGCGGACAGTGGGGGGGACCTACAGCGCCCGGCAGCCATGGGCTGAAGTCACAGAGGTCTCTGGAAGGCACGGATTCCATGACTTCTGTGACCTCCAGGACAAAATTGCAGCCTTAATCATGACTGATAAAGTTTGCAGATGACACAAAAATTGGGGGCGTAGGAAATAATGAAGAATACAGGTCACCGATACAGAACAATCTGGATTGCTGGGTAAACTGGGTGCAAGCAAACAGCATGTATTTTAATATGGCGAAATGTAAATGTATATATCTAGGAATAAAGAGCGTAGGCCATTCTTACAGGATGTGGGGCTCTATCCTGGGAAGCAGGGACTCTGGAAAAGAGTTGGGAGTCGTGATGGAAAATCAGCTGAACACGAGCTCCCAGTGTGAAGCTGTGGCCATAAAGGCTGATGCGATCCTGGGAAGCATAAACAGGGGAATTTTGAGAATGAGCAGGAGGTGATTTTCTCTCTGTCTGGTGCGACCGCTGCTGGGATCCTGTGTCCAGGTCTGGTGCCTACAGTTCAAGGAGGTTGTTGATAAATTGGAGGGAGTCAGAGAAAAGCCATAAGCATGATTAAAAGATGGGAAAACCGCTCTAAGAACGCAATCTATTGACCTCACCAAAGAGAAGGTCATGGGGAGACTTGATCATAATCTACAAGTACCTACACAGGAAACAAAATATTTAATAACGAGCTCTGCAATCAAGCAGCTAAAAGTCTGAACACGATCCAATGGCTGGACGGTGAAGCTGGACAAATTCAGGCTGAAAATAAGGTGTAAATTTTTAGCAGTGGGCATAATTACCCATTGGAACAGTTTACTAAGGGATGTGGTGGATTCTCCAGCTCTGACAACTTTGAAATAAGGATTAGCTGTGTTCTAACAGATCGGCTCTAGGGATTATTTCAGGGCAGGTCTCTGACCTGTGCTATGCAGGAGGTCAGACCAGATGATCACAATGGTCGCTTCTGGCTCTGGAACCTATGACTCTGTGCATCTATTCTAATACACAAATCCGCCAGCTGGCTCTGGATGAATCAGCAGGGAGGCCACGTGACCAGAGGTCACTGGAGTCGACCCCCTTCCCAGCACTGCCTCGGGGAAAGAGCTGAGTGACTGGCCCCGGACTATGGAAGGAACATTTGTACACAGGCTCCAGAGCAGATCACTTCCTTCTCAGCCACCACCCAGCTGCCCATAGCGGAAACAGGAACCCCCCAAGACATGTCAGTGCCCTCAGGCCAGTCTGACCATCAGAGGTTGCCTGGGAGGTGCACTACAGCAAACGGTTTCTCTGCCGGGGGGACAGGACAGGCAATGGCGGGTCGAGGCATTGAAAATTCTATTCCAGTCTAAAGCACAGGAAGTCTTGTTCTCCCACCCCCGGGCCCTTCAGAGGTTCTCTGCTACCCCCGGCCACGTGCACACAACGAATCAGCCAGATGCAGCACTGCTAGGACCGGTCACCTTTTACTCTGACTTTTATAAGGAGTTTGAGGGGGCACAAAAATGTGTCTCTTCAGCTAAGGAGTCGCCAACCTGCAAAACCTTGAGAAACTCAGTGAGCGAACAAGCGACGCTGCTGGGATTTCCTGGACCATCTCCCGGCCAGGCACTCATCAGTCCCATCCCCAGGGCTAGGAGTGTTAACAAGGGCACCAGGCAAGATGCAGGTCACTCACACCCATGCAGTAACGTGACCTGCCCAGAGCTGACCAGGCTTCCCATGGTGACGCCTAGCTCCAGGAGGCCGTTTCCGCTACAGAGTAGTGTCAGCACAATCCCAGGCACTCAAAACCCAGGAGTCAGGGCCCCCAAAACATCATGAGATGGTCTTGAAAACCACGGTGGTGAAAGCTAGGAGGATCCTAGTCCAGCGGAAACGAGGCCAAATCACAAAGGATGAATATAAACAAATAAATAATACAAGTACGTAGGGACAAAATTACAGTGGCTATGGCACAAAACGAGATTAAACTCCCTAGAGACAAGAAAATGTTCTACAAATGCATTAGAAGAATGAGGAAGCCCAAGGATGGGGTGGAAACCAAAACAGAAAATGTGGAAATGGCAGACATGCTAAATGACTTTTTTGTTTCAGTTTTCACCAAAAAGGTTAGTAGCGGTTGCACATCTAACAGTGAAAGCCAGTGAAAATGAGGTAGCATCAGAGGCTAAAATAGGGAAAGAACAAGTAAAAAGTTACATAGAAAACTTAGATGTCTTCAAGTCACCAGGGCCTGATGAAATGCATCTTAGAATACTCAAGGAGCTGACTGAAGAGATATCTGAGCCATCTGCAATTAAAATCTTCGAGAAGTCATGGAAGATGGGAGGGATTCCAGAGGACTGAAAAAGGGCAAATCTAGTGCCCATCTATAAAAAGGGAAAAAAGGACAGATCAAGGAACTACAGACCCGTCAACTTAACTTCTATACCCAGAAAAATAATGGAGCAAATAATTAAGCAATCAATTTGCAAATACCTAGAAGATAACAAGGTGCTACAGCAGCATGGATTTGTCAAGAACAAATCGTCTCAAACCAACCTGATAGCTTTCCATGACAAGATAACAAGCCTTGTGGATGGGAGGAAGTGGCAGACATGGTATATCTTGACTTTAGTAAGGCTTTGATACTGTCTTGCGTGACCTCATAAAAAAACTAGGGAAATGCAACCTAGATGGAGCTACTATAAGATGGATGCAGAACTGGTTGGAAAATCGTTCCCAGAGAGCAGTTATCAGTGGCTCACAGTCATGCTGGAAGGACATAACAAGTGGGGTCCCGCAGGGATCGGTTCTGGGTCAGGTTCTGTTCAATATTTTCATCAATGGCTTAGAGAGTACACTTATAAAGTTTGTGGATGATATCAAGTTGGGAGGGGTTGCAAGTGCTTTGGAGGACAGGATTAAAATTCAAAATGATCTAGACAAACTAGAGAAATGGTCTGCAGTAAACAGGAGCCTAATAGAGCTCCCTCTAGCTTTAACTACACCACACCACCTCCCTTTCAGGGGACCTCCCACCAGAGAGATTCCCAGGTCCACAGGCTCGTGTCTGCTAACAGCCGCGGTGCTCCCGGCAGAGCGAGAACGTTGCCTTATGCAGTGCCCAGTGGTGAGAATGGCAGAGAAAGGAGAGCCCTTCTGAGGGGAAGAGACCCCCTGTGCTGGACGTCAGCAGTGGCTAGGCCAGCAGATGCAGGGCTTAAAGGCTGGGAAAGGCTATCCTGCCTCCCAGCCACACCCCAGCACAATCAGATGCAAAGAGATTTTAAATTTCCGTGACGGACTTTCGCCTCAGTTCCTTTACAAACCTTAGCGAAGCTTCACAGCCGGCTGGGGAAGCAGGTGAGGGACATGTAAGGAACAGAACACCCAACCCAACCTGAAATGCAGCCACCTTTAGGGTGGAGCACTGCATTTGTTTCACAACGCACAGCAACAAAGCCACTCAGTTCAGGCCAGGAAGTGAATACTGTAGCCAGCTGAAACCGCAGAGGAAATGAATGGAACAGCCCATGTTGGAAACATCCAGGACGTCGGGGTTCACACTCCAACTCAGGCAAAACCTGCCCTAGGGTCTTTAATCACAATACCAGGAAAGCAGAATGCCAACCAAATGCACAACAGTAGGGGCTGAGGGCAAGGGAGGGCCAAGCAGGGTGACTAAGGAGGGGAGGAGAGGCGGGAGCCAGGCACAGGGGTGGGTCTGGTGCTCTCTCTCAGAACAAGGCTGGGCAGAACTCTTTGCAGGATCTTTCATGTGGCCCTGGCTGAGGGACATTTAGAGTTATAAACATTGATGCATTTAGGACTGCAGCTCCCTGGGGTGTGTGTTATTCAGTGCCCCTGCAGCACACATGGGGAAATGGCACCAGTGAGTCCAGGGCTTTTAGAGCCATTTCTCGCCCTGTTAGCGCCATCCTTCCATTTCATAGCGACTCCAGTAACAAGCCCTTTCTGAATGGGCCATGTTCCGAGACCACAGCCGAGCCTGCCCCCCCCGCAGCAAAGCCGCCACCCGACCCCAGCATGGCTGCACTGTCACACACAGGCTGCCCCGGGGATCAACCGCTATTGTCTGGGGGGGTCACAATGGAAGTGCTGACGCGCCTCCCGCTGCAGAGTCACATGCAAACACAGGCGCCCAAACTCTGTCCGGTGTGTGCTGACAAGCAGGCCAGGCCTCACCCACACAGGACAATGAGCAGCCACCCTCACCACTAACAAAGCAATGCGGCCAGCAGAGACTACACCTCCCAGCATGCAATGCTCCCCCAGCAGCCCAGCAGCCTCCACACCACAGCATGGAAAAGTCATCCAGAGCCAGGGACCCTGAGCCAGCTGGCAGGGTTCAGTGTTAACCCCTTGCTGTCTGGACCGTGCGTGTCTGTGGCTAGCAAGAGTATCCAGAGCTACAAAGCGACTGCAAAGAAAGTCGTGGTAGGGACCTTAATCCTTCTAAACCTCTCTAACTCTTGGGATCGGGGGAGACCTAACGTGGGCGACGGATTCTCTCAACTCCACTGCTGCAGGTTCTTGCACCTTCCTCGGCAGCAGCGGGAGAAGCCCGGGTCTGATCCTTCCCAGAAACTCCTGTGTCTCCCGTCAGAGCTCAGAAATAAAACCTAGCTTGTTCTGGGCGAGGCCCTTTGCCTCTTGGCAAATACTTCTAGTCCCGCGGGCCAGTGGTGGGCCTGGCGAACCGATGCCATCAACAGCCCCCGTAGGGAGGCTGAGCAGTCAGAGCAGAAAAGCTCCTGAGGTCCCGCCTGCTCCCCCATGCCCAGGGGCCAGGTCTGTTGTCTATGGAATGGTCGCTGGGTTTTGCCCGGTCTGAAGTAACTCCAGCATTCGGGCAGGGCGTGGAGCGTTATTTTTAACACTTGTTCACATAACTCTTGGGAGGCATCCTGGGAAGGGCTAGAACCAAAATAGTATCCTGCGGGCACTATTTATACAGCCTCTGCCTGCAGAGAGCGAGACCCTGCTCCCCATGTCTGGGGGGCTGGGATTGAGCAGCCCCTGCACAATGGTTTGGGGTTTGAAGCTGGCCCTCCAAACAAGTCCCTCGCTGCAGCAGATACAGTCTCCTTGGCCTGCCATGGAGAGCGGGGAGCCCGGGAGAGGCACATGGCAGCTGGGGGCAGGATGGCCGCGGTGATGGAAGGAAGGCAGGCAAGCATGCCCCCATCCCAGGTGGGGCAGGGGAGCGTGCCACCTGCCCGTCGCTTTACGCCCTCCTGGTGCAGAGCGGGGGGCGGATGGGGGGCAGGTTGCTAAATACAAATACTCATTGTGGGAATGCTGTTGTGTTTAAAACACGCCGTGAGCTGCGGGGGAAGATGCCAGCCCTAGAGCCTCCATCCAGGGCCAGCAGCCACCCAAGAACCTCCCTCACGGGGACGTCCTAGAGGAGCTGGGAAAATGGGAACCTTTCACACCCCCTACTAACCGGCCCAGTTCCGTTCCGTACGGTTTTGAGTCATTTCCCTATGGTCAGCTTCAGTGATTACAGAACCCAGCCCTGTAACTTCTCCATAAAACCACTCTCCCCTCACCTGAAACAGGCCATATCCCATTCTTACCCACACTGCCGAATCGGACAGGTAGCGCTGCGGCTGGGGAGGGCTGCGCGGAGGACACGCCCCGCCACCCACATCAACCACTCGTGACACTGAGCAATATGGGGAACGAGACCGATTCTGAATCCCTGCAGAGCTGAGCTGGGCTGGAACAGGGCGCTAGAGAGGAAAGCTCTGTGCCCCATTGCAAGGCAGACACGAAGGACCCTCCCACAGCGCACACATTACAGCCCCCCCGTTCTGGCAGGACTACGTGCACACTGCTGTTCAGAACATGTTCACAAGCGACCCAGGAAACGACACCTCTCACTCCCTGGGTGGGGAGACGGGGCTTCTCTGCCCATACGGAGACCTCCAGCAGTGCAAACAGTTTCAGCGCCTACCTGGCTGGGTGCAGTCCCCGTACCGGCTCCCCAGGCCTTGGTCACGGCTCACTGCAGCTGCGTGCCCAGTGCGTAAGTGATGAGATTCTCACAATGCCTGGCGCATTAGAGCAGCTGGAGAAGACACACTGCTGGGCCAGTGATAATCCACAGGAAAACTAGCTTTTCCCAGCATCGGCTCAGTGATCAGCTGGCTCTGGGCTGTAACCGGGTGTCAGGAAGAGGTTCCGCAGCAGCTGCTGGAATGACAGGGCACTTCTCAGACCAGGATCTGGGCTTAGCTCGGCTCCCCGCTCCCCGTCCTGCAAAGCTAATGTGTTCTCACTGAGCCTGCGAGCAGGCGGAGGCGCGGGCTGCTGGCTGGCAAAGCCAGGCCCAGACTGCTAATGAAGAGCCCAGTGTACGTCCAGAGGCCCTCTCAAAGGGCATGGCAAAAATGCAGCTCGAGTTACAGACTGCAAACACACGCATCACTCCCCGAGATGGGGGGAGGCCGCTCCGTGGGGTACAGTGCCTGGACTCCCATTATCACCTCTGAAGGGAGAAGGGCCCCTGGATACAGCCTCTCCCAGGTGCTCCTATGCCCCCATCCCCAGCAACTGGTGAATATTAAATAACTCAGAGACACTCAAAACTCTCCAGTTGGGACCCACTGAAGATCGAGTTAGACACTCCCCCCTCCAGCCTGCCTGGCCCAATCCACATCATCCCCAGGGCAAAGCTGCACCCAACAGCCCCCCACGTGAACGCAGTGGGTGAGGCTGCTCAGCTCCCTTTCGGCCCGTTCCCTCTTCCTGAGCACAGAGCGTCATAGTCCTGGGCACCGAATCCCCCAGGCCGCCTGCAGCCCCCGCGGCTCCCATCCTTCCAGTCACGCCACGCTACAGCCTGACCTGCTGCGTGTCTGAGCCCACTCCGATCTCAGCACCACCCACATTGAGCTTGCGAATGGCAAAGGAAGACATGAAGGTGCCGCCCTGGAAGCAGGGGTTTGGAGAGGGGGGGTTTCAATTTCATTTTTAGCAGATCAAAATGAAATCTCCAGAACTCCCAAGAGACTCACTCCGGGCAACGATCAGCAGGGCCCAGCCTCACTCCTGAGGTCTGGGGGAGGCGTCACCACTGCAGCCAGCTCCAGGGCCAGGTGGCAGGACTCACCCTGCAATAACCTTCGGACAAGAGAAAGGGGCTGTGCATCGCGCTGGTCTCGCGCTCTTCGGGGATGCCTAGGAGCAGCCAGTTCCCAGGGGACCCCCTGTGGGTCCAGGGCAGGACCATGCTGGGTGCTGCTGTTATACCGAGGCACCCAGAGCCGGAGCCAGCGACCCTGCTGATTACAGGGACAGACAGCAGGGACGCCCAGGGAGACTACAGGGCCCAGCATGCAACATTCCTTCTCAGCGAGAGCAGCCTGGCCACACTGCATGCTGGGGCTTGTAGTCTTCACAGCCTGTCTCCCATTAAACGCTCCCCTCCAGTGCCCACAAACTGCCAATGTGGCCCCAGCCTAAGTCCCAAACTCCTGGGTTGGGCTGGTGGGAGGGCCAACGGTTAGCTCCACCTGCTCGTTCTGTGGGGCGGGGGCAGCTGAGGAAGGGCTCCTCCACGTTCCCACTTTCCCCCTTCTGGGACCCCACTGAGGAGCCCAACACCGCCCTCCTGGTCCCCCGGGAGGGACGCGGCTATCAGAGCAACAGGGGGGCTCCCTACCCCAGGGCCAGCTCCCTAGGCTGCCAGTCCCTGCAGAGAGGGAGGCCAGCGCTCCCCCCAGCCCAGCCGCCCCCAGGCTGGGACAGTCCGTTCCTTTCGCAGCAGTATCCGCACAGCAAAAGCAGAAAGCTTCCCACTGAGATGGGCTGGCTCCAGGGGCAGGCCTGGCTCCCCACTCAGCTGCTGCCAGCCCCCCAGGCTCCATGCACTGACACCCCAGTGTGGTGAGTGGGTTCTGGGCAGGTTCGCCAAGCTGGACCCCTCCCAGCTCAGCCCTGCACGTGGGAGAGTCCAGGCAGGCTCCCCTTCGTGTGACAGGCCCTGGCACAGCTGAGCAAGACACTGCTGAGGCTGCATCTACATTGGGGTTACGTTTACAGTCCCAGCTTCGCTGGGCTCAGACAGGAGCGACCGGCCGCACAGGCAGAAACCAAGGGCTTTAAATGCGTTCTCAAAACAGCCCAGGCTCCAGGCTGCTCTTCGGGAATTTGGCTCCGAGACAGGCCTGGCTCTAGCAGAAACCGAGTTTAAGCAAGGCTAGAAGCCCAGCGTAGGGAGGGGCCCCTGCTCAGTTCCCACGGGGGCCTGTGGCTGTAATGGACGTCTCTCGGATGCAACCAGTGCTGTGCAGGGTTCATAACAGCAGCTAATAACAGCTAGCTTCTTATTCAGGGCTTTTCATCCAGAGATCTCAACGCACTTTGCAAAGCAGAGTAGAGCCATTAAAGGAGGTGGGGACTCTGAGGCACGCACAGGGGAAGTGACTTGCAAGGTCACCCAGTAGGCCAGGGGCAGAGCTGGGAACAGACCCAGTCCAGAGCTTTAGCCACTAGGCCACACTGCCTCCCTTCCCCTCGAGCCCTCCTCACAGACCCTGGAGTGCACAAGAACCCACAGAACCCAAGTGTTACAGCCCATAATACAATGTGACAGGGAAAGTACTTTCACAAGTGCGCTGGAGCGAGGTGCCCCGGGGTGGAGCACACGGCACCAGCCCAAGCACTGCTAACATCGCTTCTCTCACTTTGTGTGGGTGCCTCGCGTTCAAGGTGACCCTTCACTAGATCCCAACACAGGTGACCCCAGCCCTGGATGAGGCATGGCCTGCACAGACCGGGTGTAAAGCTCCTCGCCCCAGGCTACAGCATGCTGACCCTCCAGGGCACAGCGCTCCCCCGGGCGGCTTGGGAACACAATGGTGCCACCGTGCTCCGTCCATGCCTCCATCTCAGCCCATGTCCCACTCCCTGGGTCTTGCCATAAGCTTTGCCTGCTTCTCTCCCTGCCCCATGCCCATAAAATGCCTCTCCCAAACCCTTCTCTCACTAACCTCACTGCAGCAACATCTGCTCCCAGGCTAGGCTGGGGTGGCCCATGAGTCAGCATGGCCTGGAACTGCCCTCATCTTCATTAAGGGGAGACAGCCTATGGAGACTACAGCTCTCAGCATGCAGTGCTCCATCTCCGTCTGAGCCGGGGTGCAGTGTCCACAGGTTGTACTTGCCATTCACAGGGACGGACAGGTGCACTCTGAATCTTTTCAGGTTAGTTTCCACTGCGAGCTCTGCCAGGTGCCTGTGTGAGCCTAGGCAAGTCCCGGCTTGTCCTTGCCTCAGTTTTCCCATCTGTGAAATGGGGATAATGATCCTGACCTACCTCCCAGGGACACAAGGGTAAATTCATGGACAGTTAATATCTGCGCACCTTGTACTGAGTGATGAGTATCCCAGAGAAGCAGATTATCCATGAACACCCTCACTCCCTGCCCAGAGCCCACCTTGTGGGGAAGCACTCACCCTGGGCTCCATCATTGCAGCTGCGCTACTGATGAACACAGCATTTCCCACTGCTCTCCGGTTCCTGAAGCAGCTCCCTCCTGGACACATGCTGGCAGGACTGCGGGCGCTGCCTGGGAATGTCAGCAATGCACAACAACTTCACCCCACCCAGGAGCAGGCTGGGTCAACGGGAATAGCACCATCAAGGAGGTCCCGGTCTCCCAGCCGAGGCGCCCAGCAGCCAGCCGGATTTAGCAGCACCCGACCCGAGGCGCCCAGCAGCCGGCTGGATTTAGCAGCACAGCAGGGCACGCTAAAAAGGCTCCAGCGGATAGTAAACACTGGCCCTGTTTATAAAGAGCACAAAGCTTCCAGAGGATGGGGCACTCGGCAACACCGCAGGGGCGTTAAACTCGTTAGCTGGCCAGACGAGAGACTCAAATCACAGCGTTCAGAGGCCTCGGGATTCTGGTTCGACCCGTTACAGAGACAGGAGCCTATGGCAAAATTCCGGTCGGGATCAGAGTTCACATGAACTGCCCCAACTTTTGGGCTCGCCTCAGTCAAGGGCTCCAGTTGCAAGTTAACACTCCCACCCCATGCCAGCTGTTACCCCCTCCCTGCCTGAGATAGGAAGGGCAGAGCCAAACCCTGCGAGAAACAGGCTCCACCTGCCTCAGCGTCCTCCGCCCAGATGCTACTTTTGTACCTTTCCCGAGGAACAGCCCTCAATGAGTCACAAGGGATCCAGCTGCTGCTCCTCGCAGAGCGCTCCCAGGAGCGGGCAGGCTCCGACTGAGCAGATTAAGCCTGGTTAGTTCAGAGGGGAGAGGAGAGGCAGTAGATCGGGCACTTCTCCATGCCTTATCCCGACACTGGGGTAGATAACAAGAACTGAACGTCCCCAGCTACGTTAGAGAACAGTTAGGTCTGAGCCCTGCTTTGTCAGCATAAGCCAACAGCGATTAAGGGATGGAGCAAAGTAACAGAACGAGATGGTCAGCTGAGCTTGGCGGGGCTGGTTTCCCCAGGCTGGGATACTCGGAGACCCTGGGCGGCGTCCGGCATGGCCAGCTAGTTCCGGCTGCTCCGGCCTCTTCCTTCTGCAGACGGGCCCAGGTTGGCTACTAAAGTGAGACTTTGGGTGTGAGGTCAAGGACGTGCCCCTCTGCAGGACCAAGAGCAAGCCGGGTCACCCGGGCCTCACTGCTGCCTCCCTGCATTCCGATTCTGGGTGTGCATCCTCAGGAACGAGGCTTTGGGGTGTGTCACAGAGTGTCAGGGAGTCAGGGCCCTGCACCCCCGGCTTCCTGCGATTCACCATGACTCTCAGCCAGCCAGTAAAGCGGAAGGTTTATTTAGACGCCAGGAACACAGTCCCAGACAGGTCTTGCAGGCACAGACAACAGGATCCTCCCCAATTAGATCCATCTTGGGGTCCCAGGAGCACCACAGCCCCCTTGGGGGGTCAGAGCCCTGTCTCTCCTTCCCTCCATTCCCCAGCCAGCTCCTGACACTCCCTCTCCCCAGCCTCTTCCCTCAGCCTTTGTTCAGCTTCCTGACCAAAGGTGTCACCTGCCCTCTAAGCCCTTCCTGGGTTCTCACGTTACATGCTCAGGTCTCCTCCCTCCAGCCAGTCTCCCATCCCCCAGTGCAGATCGTCCTCCCAGGCCAACACCCCCCACTCAGCATTCACAGCCCACAGTAAGAACAGGCCCAGTTCCTCACATCTCATTACCCAGACGCAGCACGTGCAGTGAGCACTGGCCGCTGGTTTGCAAAGTGAGCTGGCTGCGGTGAGCAAGACAGTCCCACCCGGTGACAGCTGCGGTCCGACGGTGCTGACATGCTGGTGACTCAGGGTTTAATGAACACCAACATGAGCCCTCGCATCTCTGAATTTTTATTTTAAACGCCCAGGAGTGGGGAGAGAGCTAAGCAGATGCAGGAAGCTTGGTTCCCGGAGGGGGAAGGTGGCCGGGCAGGCAGCAGAAATGGAAGGAGAACTGAGCACCGAGGAGCAGGAGCTGCAGCTATCAGGGCTGACTGGCTGGTGGAGGAGGAGGAAGACAGGCAGGCAGATTTGGGGCAGGAGTCAGGCAGAGCCAGGGCCGCCTGAGAGGCAGACAACCAGCGAGGAAGATCCAAAGCTGTGGCCTGCAGGAAGGGACGCCCACGCCCTGGGCAGGGGGGAGCTGAAGCAGAGGGTCAAGGGGTTATGGTGCCCAATGGCAGCACCGCACCCCGTTACTTCTACAGACCCTAACACACATCGCCTGGGTTAAAGCCTCCATTCGGGGGCACAGACATGCCTGTCAATAACTGGGACCGGCTGAGACGTGTGAGTGGCCCAGAGAACCCACTCCAGGCACCTGAGCACAGGGGGAGCTGGGTTGGGAGTGTCCCATCTCAGACTCCCCGGTGCCCCCTGCCATCATCCCCCTCTCTCCCACAGAGAAGCAGATTTCCCTGGCTCCCCTTCAGGCAGGAAGTTCTGCTCCGGCATTCCCACGACCGGCCGTCAGCTTGGCAGGATGGCAGCGACAGCGAAGGGCGTGCACAACCGTTCCCCTTCCTCTGAAGAGCTGAGACTCCGCAGGGGAAGTGTGGGCATGGGGCAGCCTGATCCGCTGTACTGTCCCGGGCCGGACACAGGCTCCGTCTGGAGCATCGCGCGCTGCTACCTGCCCCCTTCCCCCCACAGAGCAGCCTGATCCGCTGTACTGTCCTGGGCCGGACACAGGCTCCGTCTGGAGCACCACACGCTGCTACCTGCCCCTCTCCCCCCACAGGGCAGCCTGATCCGCTGTACTGTCCCGGGCCGGACACAGGCTCCGTCTGGAGCACCACACGCTGCTACCTGCCCCTCTCCCCCCACAGGGCAGCCTGGCTCGCTGTACTGTCCTGGGCCGGACACAGGCTCCGTCTGGAGCACCACACGCTGCTACCTGCCCCCTTCCCCCCACAGAGCAGCCTGATCCGCTGTACTGTCCCGGGCCGGACACAGGCTCCGTCTGGAGCACCACACGCTGCTACCTGCCCCTCTCCCCCCACAGGGCAGCCTGGCTCGCTGTACTGTCCTGGGCCGGACACAGGCTCCGTCTGGAGCATCGCGCGCTGCTACCTGCCCCCTTCCCCCCACAGAGCAGCCTGATCCGCTGTACTGTCCCGGGCCGGACACAGGCTCCGTCTGGAGCACCACACGCTGCTACCTGCCCCTCTCCCCCCACAGGGCAGCCTGGCTCGCTCTGCTGTCCTGGGCCGGACACAGGCTCCGTCTGGAGCACCACACGCTGCTACCTGCCCCTCTCCCCCCACAGGGCAGCCTGATCCGCTGTACTGTCCTGGGCCGGACACAGGCTCCGTCTGGAGCACCACACGCTGCTACCTGCCCCTCTCCCCCCACAGGGCAGCCTGGCTCTCTGTACTGTCCTGGGCCGGACACAGGCTCCGTCTGGAGCATCACGCGCTGCTACCTGCCCCTCTCCCCCCACAGGTCAGCCTGGCTCGCTCTGCTGTCCTAGGCCGGACACAGGCTCCGTCTGGAGCACCACACGCTGCTACCTGCCCCCTTCCCCCCACAGGGCAGCCTGATCCGCTGTACTGTCCTGGGCCGGACACAGGCTCCGTCTGGAGCACCACACGCTGCTACCTGCCCCCTTCCCCCCACAGAGCAGCCTGGCTCTCTGTACTGTCCTGGGCCAGACACAGGCTCCATCTGGAGCACCGCGCGCTACCTGTCCTCTCCCCCCACAGGGCAGCCTGATCCGCTGTACTGTCCTGGGCCGGACACAGGCTCCGTCTGGAGCATCACGCGCTGCTACCTGCCCCCTTCCCCCCACAGGTCAGCCTGATCCGCTGTACTGTCCTGGGCCGGACACAGGCTCCGTCTGGAGCATCACGCGCTGCTACCTGCCCCCTTCCCCCCACAGGTCAGCCTGATCCGCTGTACTGTCCTGGGCCGGACACAGGCTCCGTCTGGAGCATCACGCGCTGCTACCTGCCCTCTCCCCCCACAGGGCAGCCTGGCTCGCTGTACTGTCCTGGGCCGGACACAGGCTCCGTCTGGAGCACCGCACGCTGCTACCTGGCCTCTCCCCCCACAGGGCAGCCTGGCTCGCTGTACTGTCCTGGGCCGGACACAGGCTCCGTCTGGAGCACCACACGCTGCTACCTGCCCCTCTCCCCCCACAGGGCAGCCTGATCCGCTGTACTGTCCTGGGCCGGACACAGGCTCCGTCTGGAGCACCATGCACTGCTACCTGCCCCTCTCCCCCCACAGGGCAGCCTGATCCGCTGTACTGTCCTGGGCCAGACACAGGCTCTGTCTGGAGCACTGCGCCCTGCTACCTGCCCCTCTCCCCCCACAGGGCAGCCTGATCCACTGTACTGTCCTGGGCCGGACACAGGCTCCGTCTGGAGCACCGCGCCCTGCTACCTGCCCCTCTCCCCCAACAGGGCAGCCTGATCCGCTGTACTGTCGGGCCGGACACAGGCTCCGTCTGGAGCACCATGCACTGCTACCTGCCCCTCTCCCCCCACAGGGCAGCCTGGACTTTACTGTGCCTTCGTTCCCCGCCCCTCTGGCAAAACGGAGGCATAAGCTTCCCTCCTTCTTTGCCCAATACCCCCCGCCGGCTCCAGTGGCTGGCTCTCTGCAGCCTGAGCAGGACAGCAGGTGACTGCCCAATGCAAGAGACTAGGGGGCCCGGGCGAAGCAGCACTAGCACCTGGTGTCAGTCACTTGTTCCAGGTGGCTCAGGACATCCCAGCTCTGAGCTCCAGCTGGCCCAGGGGTGGGACAGGACGTCCTCAGAGTCACTGTACACAAACAGCCAGTACAGCGGGGTCATTTCATTGCCCCTGGGTCGGGGTGCACTGACCTGCCGCTGCCTACAGCCTTCCTCTCCCAGGCTCAGCCAGTGCGCAGAGCTCACTCAGACTGCAGGCAGCAGGGACTGATCTCCCCCAGCCCCCAATGCCAGGCACGCCTGCCAGTCGTCACCACAAGACTCTGCCAGGACCGAAAGGAGCTGATCAGGGCTGACCTTAGGGAAAATGGCGCCCTGGGTCAGGTGAACTTGTATTTTGGTCTCCCTGAGCATGGCGCCGCCCCCCCCACCCGCCTCCGGCTAAGAGCCCTGGCTAGAGAGAAGTCCTTGGATCTCACTGTTCACATGCACACACTGCAGGGCTGGCACCACATGAACACCCGGATTAGTGCACAGCACAGCAGGAGAGCAGGCAGCTTGTGCCCCCCGAGCAGGCGCTCTGCCTTGGGGGTCCTGGGTGGGCTACACTGGCTGAGGCTGAAGAGATCACTAGGGAGCCTGCTGTTGGGAGAATGACAGTCCCCACATGCGGGACGGGAGCTCCCTGGCGCTCCCCCAGGGCACCACACAAGAGGCCACATTCACCCTCCGCAGTGAGCCACAGGGAACAGCTGGCACAGGGGAAGGGCCTGGCAGTCTGTGCAAGAACAGGCACCAGCAGGTCACCAGGAACAGCAGGGGAGATAAGGATGCAGAGCAGCCCCGAGCCAAGCTCCACCATAGCTCACGCTCCAGGGCACGGCTCAGGCGCGGGAGCCATGCCCTCGAATTCTCAGCTGTGACTCCCCGAGACAGGTTAGAATCGGCCAGGGGAGCCCCGGATCACTCCGCCCAGGTGCGGGGAGCAGAGCAGGAGGAAACGGGAATGGGGGGAGATTCTCTGGGTTTCTAGGAAGCGGCTACCAGGAGCAACCCCCCAAGCAGGCCCCATGTGCCAGAGTCGGGGGAAAGAGAAGCAACGCGCACACTCATACTCCCGACTGCACCAGGGCAGACATCACGGGGCTGGGAATGAGTGCGGAGCCCCAGGCTAAAACAGCCAGGCAGCTGCTCACGCTCAAGAAGTGAGTGTTCCGCGGGAAGCTGGTTGCACAAATGAAGCCAGTTTGGAATCCAGCCTTGCTGCACACTTGGGGGGACAGGCTTGGTATTTGGTACAGGCAGGAAACCCTCGTCCAAGCCAAGTTTATAGTGAGACGTCCCATGAGTTCTGCTGGCAAATGTACAAGAGTTGTAAAAGCAGCAAAGAATCCTGTGGCACCTTATAGACTAACAGTCATTTTGGAGCATGAGCTTTCGTGGGTGAATACCCACTTCCTCAGATGCATGTAGTGGAAATTTCCAGGGGCAGGTATATATATGCTAGCAAGCAAGCTAGAGATAACGAGATTAGTTCAATCAGGGAGGATGAGGCCCTGTTCTAGCAGTTGAGGTGTGAAAACCAAGAGAGGAGAAACTGGTTCTGTAGTTGGCAAGCCATTCACAGTCTTTGTTCAATCCTGAGCTGATGGTGTCAAATTTGCAGATGAACTGAAGCTCAGCAGTTTCTCTCTGAAGTCTGGTCCTGAAGTTTTTTTGCTGCAGGATGGCCACCTTAAGGTCTGCTATAGTGTGGCCAGGGAGGTTGAAGTGCTCTCCTACAGGTTTTTGTATATTGCCATTCCTAATGTCTGATTTGTGTCCATTTATCCTTTTCCGTAGAGACTGTCCAGTTTGGCCGATGTACATAGCAGAGGGGCATTGCTGGCACATGATGGCGTATATTACATTGGTGGATGTGCAGGTGAATGAACCAGTGATGGTGCAGCTGATCTGATTAGGTCCTGTGATGGTGTCGCTGGTGTAGATATGTGGGCAGAGTTGGCATCGAGGTTTGTTGCATGGATTGGTTCCTGAGCTAGAGTTATTATGGTGCGGTGTGCAGTTACTGGTGAGAATGTGTTTCAGGTTGGCAGGTTGTCTGTGGGCGAGGACTGGCCTGCCACCCAAGGCCTGTGAAAGTGTGGGATCATTGTCCAGGATGGATTGTAGGTCCCTGATGATGCATTGGAGGGTTTTTAGCTGGGGACTATGTGTGATGGCCAGTGGAGTCCTGTTGGTTTCTTTCTTGGGTTTGTCTTGCAGTAGGAGGCTTCTGGGTACACGTCTGGCTCTGTTGATCTGTTTCCTTATTTCCTCGTGCGGGTATTGTACTTTTGAGAATGCTTGGTGAAGATTTTGTAGGTGTTGGTCTCTGTCTGAGGGGTTAGAGCAGATGCGCTTGTACCTCAGTGCTTGGCTGTAGACAATGAATCGTGTGATGTGTCCGGGATGGAAGCTGGAGGCATGAAGGTAGGCATAGCAGTCGGTAGGTTTTCGATATAGGGTGGTGTTAATGTGACCATCACTTATTTGCACCGTGGTGTCAAGAAACTGTACCTCCCATGTAGATTGGTCCAGGCTGAGGTTGATGGTGGGTTGGAGGCTGTTGAAATCGTGGTGGAATTCTTCCAGAGTCTCCTTCCCAAGGGTCCAGATGATGAAGATGTCATCAATGTAGCGTAGATAGAGAAGGGGCGTGAGTGGATGAGAGCTGAGGAAGCGTTGTTCCAGGTCGGCCATAAAGATATTGGCACATTGTGGGGCCATGTGGGTGCCCATAGCAGTGCCACTGATCTGGAGATATATATTGTCATCAAATTTGAAATAGTTGTGTGTAAGTATAAAGGCACAGAGCTCAGCAGCCAGTTGTGCTGTGGCATCATCAGGGATACTGTTCCTGACAGCTTGTATTCCATCTGTGTGTGGGATGTTTGTGTAGAGAGCCTCTACATCCATGGTGGCTAGGATGGTGTTTTCTGGGAGGTGACCAATGCATTGTAGTTTCCTCAGGAAATCAGTGGTGTCGCGGAGATAGCTGGGAGTGCTGGTGGCATAGGGTCTGTGTAGAGAGTCCATATATCCAGACAGTCCTTCAGTGAGAGTGCCAATGCCCGAGATGATGGGGCGTCCAGGATTTCCGGGGCCTCATCCTCCCTGATTGAACTGACCTCATTATCTCTAGCTTGCTTGCTAGCATATATATACCTGCCCCTGGAAATTTCCACTGCATGCGTCTGAGGAAGTGGGTATTCACCCACAAAAGCTCATGCTCCAAAACGTCTGTTAGTCTATAAGGTGCCACAGGACTCTTTGCTGCTTTTACAGATCCAGACTAACACGGCTACCCCTCTGGTACAAGAGTTGATGCTTCAAACGTCCCAGCCAGCTCCAGATGAGCTAATCCTGGGTGGAGCTACAGGAAGCTCTGAGCCCACAGAACTTCTTTCGAAGGGCCCACAAGTCACCCACCCTCAGAGGCAGTTTGCTAGCAGCCTGAAGGATGTACTTCTCTCCCTTCCAAAGGAGCAGCTGCCTTCATCTTTAGCATGGGGCATGCGCCCTCAGAGACTGCAGTGCCAGCATATGACATAGCCAAGCCATGGGGACGGAGAGAAAACCTGCCTGCCAGGATCTCCTGTACGCAGAGAAGAGGACAGCCAGTGCAAGCGCTACTGCAGAACTCTGCAGCATTTGGGCTGCAGGCTCCATAGCCCAGAGCTCGTCTATCTCTGGGGGATTCAATGTTCCCTCATCCTTAATCCTCCATGATTGGGGGAAGTTACCCCCAAAGCCGGCCGCAGTAGAGATTACGGTCTGTGCCCACACAATGAAATGACACCAGGATAGGGTCTGACCTCCTTGCTTCTGTGAAGTGGATGAACCCTCTTCTCACCACCTCCATGTCTCTCTCCCACCCGAGCAGGGTTTAAAGGCTGCACAGCTCCCTGCCTACACTGTGATAGTCCCAGCAAGCCAGACTGCCTAAAAGGCCAGCGTCTGCGCTTTGCTTTCTCTCCAGGGTTCTGACCCGTGTAATGGCCTGCACTTACCAAGTCACTACCCAGCTCTTTCTAAGCAAGCATATTTATTCTGAAAGTGAAAGCTTCACAGAGAACACATATGACAAAAAATAGAAGAACGTACCTGCATGCTAGAAAGCTAGCCAGAGGTCATCCCAACTCCAGGCTCGGGCTCCTTCAAAACCCACTGGTGGGTGTTCCCTATGATTACAAGTTAATGAGGGCTTCAGATTCAGAACTAGAACCCAGAGTGGGAAGATCAGCCTGTTCCCTTATACAACTCACACCCTTTTGATCCCCAACTTCTCCCTTGGGATTCCCCAGGAAACAACAACTTCGTACAGTGTCTCCAAGCGCCATTCTTGTCTGGCACCTTTTCAACATAGTCCTTTGAATTGCCAGGCTCACATCACATTTCCTGGACACAGGCAATCCTGGCCCACAATAATACAAACACTGCATTTAATACAATGGACCCCAAAGATACTTAAAATTTAATTCAGTAAGATCTTCTGAGGACAGGCAGGCAATTGCCGCAACCATCACAGGCTTGTCAGGTTGTTACCCGCTCAAAATTCTCTGTCACTTGCACACTCTAGGGGCACCCACCTCTACCTAGTTCCTAGGGGCTCAAGGCGTAACCGGTTCATTTAGGCACCACCACCACCTTTCCCAGTCCCTAGGCTCCAGGTGAAAGGCACCGAACTTTACCCAGAGCCCAGAGGAGTAGAGCCTGGAGCCCACAGAGGGTTAAACACCCATTCCCTGTGGACTCAGAACAAACACCCATTCCCTGTGGACTCAGGGCTTAATCTTTTGTGGGTTTCCGGGGTCTTTTACCAGTGAAAGAGCCGCACACAGTAACACCCTACATAACCTCTGTTTATTAACAATCCCCAAACCAGACTGCACACACAGCACACACAGTGCTCCCCACTTCCGATAAGGCAGATGAACTTTCCCTGCTGGCCAGTCAGGATCAGGTCCATTTGGGGTCTCCAGTCTCTGCCCGGTGCCATTGGCGGAGAGCTGAGGTCTGGCAGCTCTGATTTTGGGTTGTGTCCTGGAGTTGGTTCCCAAAGAACTTCCTTTGGACCCCAGTGTATATAGTGACATTTGAGTCAGTTCTAGCTGCACCTTAACCAATCATTGTACTAAAATGTTACTAACCCATCCTAACATAGCGGAACAAAATTCTCTAACCAATCCTACGGTCACCAAGTATGGGGAGTCAGGACCCTGCAGCCCTCTTCCTGGGACTCACAGTGACTCTCAGCCAGCCAGTGAAACAGAAGGTTTATTGGACAATAGGAACACAGGTTACAGCAGAGCTTGGAGGCACAACCAGGACCCCTCAATCAAGTCCTTCTGGGGGTTCAGGGAGCTTAGATCCCAGTTTGGGATTCCCTGCATTCACCCATCCAGCCCAAAACCGAAACTGAAAAACCCTTTCCAGCCGTCCCCTTCCTTTGTCCAGCTTCCTGGGCAAAGGTGTTGACTCCCCCTCCTGCCTCCCTGGCTCAGGTTACAGGCTTGGGTCCTGTCCATCACCTAAAATCACCCCCTACTCTCCCATCCCCGATGCAGATAGTCCCTGCTGCATCACACCTACCCCACCACCTTCATTCATTTACACCCAGCAACATTAATTATGTAACAATCAATCAAAGAACCAGACAGAGACCAGACAGGTAAACAATAAGGAACTGGGGACCATAATGACAAAACAATAAAGAAACGAGGGTTTCACAACCACAACCATTGAGAAGTGATTTCTTGCCAGACAGATACTATCAGACTAAGTTTTCTTTAACCATCTTAAGATGTGTTCCTTTAGCTCAGCGGTCCCCAGCCTTTTAGTCTGCCGGGCACCAGATGAAGGACCACTGTGGCGGTGGAGCACCCGCCGAAATGTCGCCGAATTTCGGCAGCATTTCGGTGGCGACGCCTTTGGATGACACCGCTTGCCGTCGACAAGCGGCGTCACCGAGAGGCGTCGCCGCTGAAATTCGGGGGTGACGCCTCTCGATGACATCACTTGTTGGCGACAAGTATCATCGTCAAGTGGCGTCCCCACCGAAATGCCACTGAAATTCGGCGGCATTTTGGCGGGTGCTCTCCCGGGGGCCAGGACACGGGCGCATTAAGATGCTCCCGCGGGCGTCATGGGTGCCATTAGGTTGAGGTCACCTTCTTAGCAGCAGATATGACTTCCTGCTTCTCTGCTAATGGCTGCTACTCTCCTCATATGGCTACAGGAAAAGGCCTCAGTTTTACACGGTCGGCATCCGCCATCTTCACCTGTCTGAGGCAGCACTAAGGTCTGCCCATTTTTCTTCTGTGATGCAATCCATCCATTGCTTCCTCAGCTTTCCTCTCGGGTCTCTTTCCTCCACTCTCCCCCACCATGCTGTCTTCACCAGGTCCCCTTCATTCCTTCTCAGCACAGGTGGAAGCCAGAGAAGTCAGGCTTCCTGGATTTTGTCAGCCACGCTCTGGCCTTTGACAGTGTCTGAACGCTTTCATTTCGGATCTCTCCTCTCTCTGTAACTCCTCTTATGACACAAGGACACCTCATCTCAAACACCTGCAGGCGTTGACCCTGCTGTCTCTATCACCCACGCTTCTGCACCATACTGCACAGCAGGGCGCACCATTGTCCTATACTGTGGTTTTCAACCTTTTTTCATTTGCGAGCCTCTGAAACATTTCGAATGGAGGTGCAGACCCCTTTGGAAATCTTAGACAGTCTGTGGACCCCAGGTTGAAACCCCCTGTTGTATGGTAACAACCACCTCTCGTGAGCCCCTCAGATATGGTCTGGAGACCCCCAGGAGTCCATGGAGCACAGGCTGAAAACCATGGTTCCAGTCAGTTGGGCGCTGTCTCATTGGCATACACTTGTCATAACCAACCAGTGAGATGTTATTCCACTCCCCAGCCTGGACTGCATCTCAGGGCAAAGCCTGCTGTCTCCATAGCTTGGCCACCAAGGTACCTGAACTGGTCGGGCTGGTTTACTCTCACCAATAAGGCCAATTGCCCTGTGGCAGCTCTACTGACCCACAGGCCCCGCCTCAGTCAGGCCCATTTGCTCCACGTCAACTTAGCTGCTCATCCCGCTGGTTTACTGTTTCCTCTCGCTCTTTTGAGGATGCCCTTATTGCCTGTCATTTGCATAGAGCAGCTGCTCATCTTTCCCCACTGGGCTCGTCCTGCTGACACAGCCCGTCGATATGAGAAACAGCAGCAGATTGAGGGCTGACCCCAGTGCGTCCAACTTTCACTCCAAAGAGCCTTGTCATTCCAGAAGGCTGGGATCTTTACAGGTCATTCATCAGTTACTGGACCCTGAGACGCGCCATATTTCCTAAGCATCTTCCATCCGCTTTAGCGGTTGCCTTTTCTAGGTCTATGAAAGCCCAGAAGCTATCCTGCCAGTGCCGTGGGTGCTTCTCTATCCCTTGGCAAATTACAAAACTGGCCTATGCTGTTCTTCGTCCTTTCCTAAACCTGACCTGCTCGTGCTCAAAGTGGCGTCCCGCCTCCCAATCGGAGCATCCCAGATGTGTGCCAGTATCAATCTTATCCACCAACAGCTTTATCTCTCAGCAGTTTCCACATTCATGGTGCTCCCCTTCTTGCTTATGGGGACCAGGAAAGACTTCACCAGCCTTCAGGAATCCTTGTCTCACCACAGTTAGAACCCCTCTGCTCAGCACGTCCACCTGCAGTTCATGCAACGAGGAGCAGTAAGGCAGTGGGACCTGGACAGCACGTCTCACCTCCTCCTCTGCTACGTTGGGCTCAGGTGCACTTAGGGACTGCACATTGGCAGCCCCACCAGGAAGGGATTTGCCTCATGTAAGAGCCTCTCAAAGTATTGTTTCTCCCTCTCCATCACTTGTTCTGGGGTTACGAGCAGTCTCCCTGGTTATCACCTCCACGTGGTGCTACACGCCCATCCGCCTTTCCTTTCCAGCTCATTTCTGCCAAGCTCTAGAGCTCTTTGCCAGCTAACAGTGAATCATGCACGCAATTCGTCTGGGGCGATGGCTTTGGCCTTCCTCACTGCCTGCCTGGCAGGGTGCTTTGCTTCTTTTCATCTACACTCAGGGGATTCACTTCTTTTTCTTTACGCGCTCTTTTCTTGTTTCAGATCACCACCTGCACTCTGTCGGTCCACCACATCTCGAACAAGTGCCTAAAATCCAGCTCCTCACCCCAGATCTTGAATGGCAATGGACTGGCAGAGGTACTGAGCACTGGCAAGTGGGGTTAGTGGGGAGGGCATTGCACTGCCATTCAAAAGACCTGGGTTCAATTCCTGGCACAACCGCAGATTCCGTGTGTGACCCTAGACAAGTCAATCTTCCCTGGCCCCCTTCCTCGTCCGCACAATGGGTGACAGCATTGCCTGCTGTACAGAAATGTTAGAGGACAAGCACATTAGCAACTGGGAGGTGCCCAGAAGTCACAGTGATGGGAGCCACATAAATTCCTAGATAGAGCCACAGATCCCACTGAAGGCAATGGGAGCTGGGGTTGCTCAGCACAGCTGAAAACCAGGCCACTTGCACATACGTGCTGGGTGTGGGAGCTCCCAGGCTGGCACCCAGGACTGGAAGAATTGGCTTTTGCTTGAGCGGCACTTATCAGATCAAATAATGCTTGTTCATGGTGTTATATAACAGACCAGCGCTAAGGGTGTGCAACATCTCACACAGCAAGTCTGTGCACCGCCTGGCAGCACAAGCTTCAGTGGGCTGGCAGCAGAGAGAACCCAGGAGCGATTCCTCCTCCAGGCCAGGCTGGCCAGAGACAGACCCCGCGCAGGCGAACAGCATGGGGAAGAGAAGGGCCGACAGGGGCATGTCATGCTTTCCAAATTAAGAACAAGTCTGGCCAGGATCCAGTTTCCAGCTGCATCCCACAGGGTGAGAGGCCAGATCCATTTATAGCCAAAGTCTAAGACTTTGGCGGGGGGGGCTTGGCTTTGCACAGGAAGGCAGGGAGCTGACAGCTCAGCACAGCCAGGGGCTCCACCCAGCACAACAGGCAGACAGGGGGTTATCAAGCAGGGGGTGATGGCACGCAGGCTGCTGAACTGCAGAATGAGGCTGAGAGAAATGGTCTTTATAGGTTGTAATTTGCCCTGAAACAGAGACTCGCAGCCTGACTCACTGCACTCCGGATGAGTGCTGTTCAAAGCCAGAAGCACGGTGCTGCTGATCAAGCTGTAGGTTGCATCTGAAGAAGTGGGTTTTTACCCACGAAAGCTGCTGCCCAAATAAATCTGTTAGTCTTTAAGGTGCCACCGAACTCCCCATTGTTTCTGTGGATACAGACTGACACGGCTGCCCCCTGATACCATAGGCATGAGGGTTTCACACCTATAGGCAGTCTCCAAAACAGAGCCAGCTAAAGACGTACATGTTCTGGGCACAGCCCCTTACTCTCACAAAGATCCCAGGGCACCTTACGCCCTCTGCATGGCCGCCCTCGGAGGAAGCTCTGCGACGGAGAGCGCAGGCTGGGCGAGAATCCCATCGCCTGGGACAGTCACCATGCGACAACGCTGAACATGCTGCAGCGACAGTCTGCAGTGGCCCCTGCAGGGAAGAGCCAATCTCAACAGGCCAAATGGATCCCTGACATAACACCGCGGGCTGGCGACTGGAGCGACACCATCTCTCCCTGATGGGTCTCAGCGCACTGCAGTGCTCCCACCGGAAGAAGAAAAGCGTTTCCAGCCAATGCTCAGACACTGCGGGAACTAGGGGCCCTCACCAGATACCAAAATCCAGGCGGGGGGGGGGGTGTGTAAAGCACTTACATCTGTGCACTCTGGGTAAGCTCACCAGGCAGGCTCAGAGCCGGGAGCTACACGGCTGGGTCTGTAGCTTTGTTTTGCCTTGTGAGACTCAGTGTTAGGAGCCCTCCCCACCTCTGCTGGAAAGGGCCCTCCCAGGCCCAGAGAGGAGGCTGGATTGTGGGGTGGGGCCAGGATGGAACAAACTGTGGGCCCAGCAATTTAAGATAGTTCCTCTGGAACCTGGAGCCTGGCTGACTTATGATGTGTTGGGGAGGGGAGAGATTTTAATTTATTTTTCAACCTCCACTGCCTGTGTCTTTTTCCTCTGATCCTGGCATTTCTCTGTGTCAGCTGATGGGCAGGAGAGGCTAACAGGGCACCTTGGCTGCTAGCACAGGACCTGACAATCCAGCTCTCAGGCACCATCCAGATTTGCATATTCACTGAAGAGTTATTGAGAAATAACCATGTGGTAATTATGCAAATCACTCACCAGCCACCCAGGGGCCAGGGCCAGCAGAGATGGGAAATGAACACAAGCTGGCATTAGGAACGCCCATGAGAACTCCTGATCAGGGTCACTCAGAGAACCCCTAGGACAGGGCGGGTTGGCTCTGGCACATTACCCACCCCCTGGAGCACAGGCCCCTGCCCAGAGCCCTGCCCCAGCAGCCTCACCCAAAGCCTGGACACGCAGCTTAGGAAACACTACACTTACTTGTGCAAAGCGACGTGAAGGTCTTTCACCTTCAGTACAAGAAGCCCCAGCACACAGTCCCCAGGTTCGGCCGAGCCCCCAGGAGCTGTAGTCTCCAGCGCCCGCTGCTCCACATTACAGATCCTGGGGGCTGCAGGCCCGGAGGCTGGACTCTGGGGGGCTGGGTCAGGGTGCCCTGAAACCGAGACTGGCAGCCTGCCTCGCTGCACTCCAGATGGGCGGTGCGCGGCGCTGCTGATCAAGCCCTAGGTTGCACCCGAAGCAGTGCGGTCTCCTTTGGCCACTGCTGATCTAGTGCCGCCTGACAGAGGCAAGGGCCCCGGCCTGGGCACCCCGCGCTGAGACGGGCACGGTTCGGGGTGGCGTTTGCTGGGCACCTCCCGCACCAGGCGGACACAGGGAGCACGTGCGGGGACGGGAGCTCCTACAGCTCTGCCCACGGCACGTCCCACTCCGGCACCGGAGCGCAGGGAAGCTCCCCCCAAACCAGCGCGTCAGTCTGCGAGGTGCCCCCGGACTAACGGGGCTCCGGCTCCGCTTCCCAGCCGGGCGGGAGCGGGTCTGGCCCGGGCCCGGATTCCCTGCAGCGGCGCGAGCCTCCGCGCTCACCCTTCGCCCGGCGGCTGCCCCGTCCGGGTGCGGGGCTGGCTCGGCTCGGCTCGGCTCGGCCCGGCCCGGCCCGCTCCCCGGGGGCAGGTGCCCGCGGCTGAACTCCCCGGGCGCGGCCCGCACCAGCCCCGCACCCCCGGCCCCGCGAGCTCCCGCCCTTACCGGCCACTCCGGCTCCGGCCTCGGCTCCGGCCACACACCGCGGCGGGGGCGGGGCTTCCGCACGGCCCCGCCCCTGAGCGCTGAGAGAGCGGGACCGTCTCTGTACCCCACTGCCCCCCACCAGCCCCCCGTCCCCATCACCCCTCCCTCACCTGTCCCCATGGCCCCGCCCTGACCCCCATCAGCCCTCCCCCACCAGCCCCCCGTCCCCATCACCCCTCCCCATAGCCCCGCCCTGACCCCCATCACCCCTCCCCCACCAGCCCCCATCACCCCTCCCTCACCTGGCCCCGCCCTGACCCCCATCACCCCTCCCCATGGCCCCGCCCTGACCCCCATCACCCCTCCCCCACCAGCCCCCCTGTCCCCATCACCCCTCCCCATGGCCCCGCCCTGACCCCCATGGCCCCGCCCTGACCCCCATCAGCCCTCCCTCACCTGTCCCCATCACCCCTCCCTCACCTGGCCCCACCCTGACCCCCACCAGCCCCCCCATCCCCATCACCCCTCCCCATGGCCCCGCCCTGACCCCCATCACCTCTCCCCCACCAGCCCCCATGTCCCCATCACCCCTCCCTCACCTGTCCCCTTGTCCCCACCCTGACCCCCATCACCCCTCCCCCACCAGCCCCCATGGCCCCATCAGCCCTCCCCCACCAGCCCCCTTGTCCCCGCCCTGACCCCATCAGCCCTCCCCCACCAGCCCCCATGTCCCCATCACCCCTCCCCATGTCCCCGCCCTGACCCCCATCACCCCTCCGCCACCAGCCCCCCGTCCCCATGGCCCCGCCCTGACCCCCATAACCCCCTTGTCCCCGCCCTGACCCCCATCACCCCTCCCCCACCAGCCCCCATGTCCCCATCACCCCTCCCTCACCAGCCCCCTTGTCCCCGCCCTGATCCCCATCAGCCCTCCCCCACCTGTCCTCATGTCCCCATCACCCCTCCCTCACCTGTCCCCATGTCCCCACCCTGACCCCCATCACCCCTCCCCCACCAGCCCCCATCACCCCTTCCTCACCTGTCCCCACGTCCCAGCCCCCATCACCCCTCCCCCACCTGTCCCCATCACCCCTTCCTCAGCTGTCCCCATGTCCCCTCCCTGACCCCTATCAGCCCTCCCCCACCTGTCCCCATGTCCCCATCACCCCTTCCTCACCTGCCCCATCACCCCTCCCCCCAAGAATCCCCATGACCCTCCCACTCTGGCCCCCCATCATCCCCTCACCCAGCTACCCCCTATGACCCTTCCCTTCAACCCCTGCCCTGACCCCCCATCACCTCCCCCAGCTGCCCCCATGGTGCCCCATCCCCATCACCTACTCATAACCCTCCCCACTCAGCTCCCCCATCACCTCCGCCCCAGCTGTAGCATGACCATAGGTCCCGTTTGGTCAGTGCAGTGCTGGACGTTCCAGCTTTTTTGGCATAACTGGGTGTTTGTGTGATTGTCAGTTGGGCAGAGCAAACAGGACAAATGCCCAGTTGTGCCAAAAAAGGGGGGCATGGAGAAACATCGGGGGGGGCGAGTGGCAATGCCAGGCTGCAGGGCAGGCTGGCAGCCCACGGGGTGGGGGGAAAGGTTGCTCAGGCCAGCCCCAGGCAGTGTCCCGTTTTCCCTTTGGGAAATATGGTTACTCTGCCCAACTGCCTCCATGACCCGACCCTCCCCATCCCTGCTCTGACCACCCATCAATCCCTCTCCCAACTACCCTGCATAACCCCCCCTCCAACCCACTGTCACCCCCTGCTTGCTCCAGCCCCACTCCACTTTCCTCCAAAGCTGGTCTGGGTTGTTTGTGAGTCAGGGTACTGGCTTAGACGGCTCACCACTCTGATGCAATCTGGCTCTCCCTATTTCCACTCCTGAGATCCACGCAGTGAATACCGTACATGCACCTGCTCACGCCCCAAGGCTCCAGGAACAGATTGCACACACATTATTCATCCCATTGGCCACTCTTTATATTTAAAAAGTATTTTACAACCAAGGAGAGACGCTTGTGGAACGCCAGGGCCAATTTCAAGACATTAAAAACAGACATTGGTCTTGTCAAACTGCTGAAGTATTTGCAGTCAGAACCAGTTCACTAAGTGGATCATCCCTTGCGTGTCTTATGCAGCATTTGTAAGTCCCGCTTCGGCCTGTGGCCAAGTAGGGTGTGTTGTGTGCAAACCATCTCAGAGCTGTGTCGGGTCCAGAGCTTCCCTGGTTCCTTCGCAGTTGGCCTCTTTCCTTCTCAGCACTGCAGCCCACAGCATCCCATGCTAGCGCCAGCCTGAGCCTTCTGGGATGTCAGTTTAACAATCTAAACTCTCCCCTTCGGTACCCTGGGGAGGCTAACGTCGTGAGCCATTATCCGAATCAGCGGGCCGAGGTGAGCCACAAGCCAGAGAGAGGCGGCGAGCAGTGACGGCCCCGCTCAGTTTGATTCGCCCCAGTGCACTGCATTGCTCGGTGCTACAGCTGTCTCCATGCAGCACACATCACTGTGGGGTAGGGTATGTTCCTTTCCCCAGCCCCATGTCTGAAAGCCAGTCCTGTGGTTTATAACAACTCCCCAGAGCCCAGGTGCAACTGCCCCTCTGTCTCTACTGGTGCTTAGCCCAGAGGAGAGCCATGTCCAGAGAATAAAGCCCTTCGTTAGAGGAGCATAAACAATTCCATGCAGTCGCTGTTAAAACAAGGAGCTCTGAGGAGACTAGTTCAAGTGGAAACATCACCAGCCTGTCGCAGTAACACATCCCTTCTGCCAGTGCCTCGGGGATTCTGCACAGAACCCCGTTACCGCTAACGTGCAATGTACAGGAACCCCAGCCCAAGCAGGCACCGAAACTAGGCCTACAACCCTCTGTAAGTGGTTACAGCACCCAGCTGAGGAACTAACGGGGGTTGCTTTGTCCTGCAGGCAAGAGAGCCCCGTTCCGATGGGTTAGTAACACTGATGGGCCTGATTCTCCACTCCAGCATGCCAGCTTTACACCAGGGTAACTCCCCCAAAGCACCGGTGTGACGGACTGGAGAACCAGGCCCAGTGGCTCAGCAGCTGCAAGACTCCAGCCGTTTCTAGTCTGCCCAGTCCCGTTGCTGATGGTCTCACAGAGCTCTCTGACCTCACACACGTCAGCTGTTTGATGGATTTGCCTTCCAACCAAAATCGAAAGAGCAGGCAAAACCATTTGGTTCAGGAAACTGCAGAGATAACCTAGGGAGGTTTCTTCTAATCTTCACCCACATTGCTCAGGAGGTGAGGGAGAGAGAGAAACAGAACAAGGGGGCTGGTGTGTTAAAGAGCTGGGCAGTCAGAGGTAAGGGTGAAAACTGCACCCTCCCATCGGCCCTGTGCAGCTCATGGAGGTTCCATTTCTGCCATCAGAGGCTCTCATTCAGTTCCACTGAAGTCCATGGGAGCTGGGCGTTTGTGCTGGACCACAGAATTTGGCTGGGTCTGGTTGGAAAGCTACCTGATGATGGAGGTTCCCTTGTGAGACTGAGCCATGACCCAAGGGACCCGCAGGGAGGGATTTCCCAGCTTCACTTTAAGTGAGCAGCTCTAGCATTTGTGGAGTTCAGGAACTGAGTGTTTTGGTGCTTTTCTGTTTTAAGTCTAGAAGAAACTGCTGGTGCCTGGCTGCAAAACCTGAGAACCATGACATTTCCCAGCAGGGTGGCTCTGCAACGCAGCTCCAGGGCAGGGTAGTGCGATTGCAGGCCCCTTTCCCTAGCTGCTGTCTGGAGAGCTGACCCCTGACTTACAGCACCTCCCAAAGGCAGGGGTTGCACTTGGGGCACTGACTGTAGGCTTGGACAGGGTCACCCCCCAGCTCGGTAGGTCATTTCCCACCTCACACTCTCCAAACACCCATGTACGTTATGGACAAATGGCTGCACAATTACTTCGATTGCAAAGATTCGGGAGCTGGGGTTTGAGGCACTGGGCCCGTCACTCTTGGGGTCAGTGGTGTTGTCCCCGGGATGAATACAGCTCTGAATGCTTCATGGCATAGTTCATGACAGAAACAAGCCTTGTGGATGGGATGAGCTTATACAGTTCTGCCCTCCCTCTGCCCTGACGCCGCGGTGCTCGGAGGTACGGGGGTGAGGGGATGAAGCAGTGGCATCACGGATGATCTTGGTGCATGGAGCGGGCGTTCCCCTGCACGTTCTCTCTCTCAGACCACGGAGGGATGGGGGGGTTGGTCTGCTTTGCGCTTGCCCCTCTCAACTCCACATATTTAAGAACTTGGACTCATCCTGTTCTTTCCTCCCTGGGAGCAGCGTGTGCCCTTTGGAGCAGGAGCTGGAGTTAGAGTGAGCACCTGGGTGGAAAGAGAAGGCCTGAGTCCTCCTTGGAGTAGCTGACAGGGCAGTCCTGGGTGGGTGCGGGCTGGGACGCTGTGCAGGGCACAGTTTCCTTTCTGGCTGCCCTGGTTCTTGCATTCACTTGTGTTTGTTTTTCTCACTATTGGGTGAAAACATCCCTGTTGTGGTGAAAGGCAGTTTAGGCCGCATGTTTCTCCCAGACATAATGAGCGCGCCGAAGCCGTGCTGATGGGAGAAGGCGTAGCCGGAGCGACGGGTGCTGGTACGGCGCAAGCGTGTCTTGGGCAAGGGAGGCGGCGGCTGCTTCTTGGCCGCTCTGATCTTGCGTAGGACCTGAAATCAGAAAACATCCCGCTCAGCAGGTAGGAGAGACAGCTGGGCTTGGAACGGCCCTCTGCTCAGGACACATTCCACAGCCCTGCTGCTTCGCAGGCAGAAGCAGGTACCTGCAGAGGCTTTAGCTGGCATGAAGGCAGTAACCAGGCAGTGTACAAACAGTTCCTAGCAGCCCCTTGCTCCTACAGGGCAGGGCTATCAAATATCAGCCCCAGGGTGTCTTTTCAGAGCCAGACTGGATATAGACACAGGGCCCATGTGAGCACACAAAGCTGGAGCTCTGGCTGGGGCAGCAGTGGCAGGGTCTGGAGAAATGCTGACCCCCGGCACCTCCTGACCTCTCTCAGGGTCAGGCTTTTATCTAGGTCCCAGCTTGGCAGCCAGCTGGGACCCCTCCCCAGCCAGAACAGCCTCTCAGCAGGCAGCTCATGTCCCATGTGGGGAGCCAGGCCCAAGCCATAGCCTGGAGCTGGGATTCTGAGATCCCCTGCCAAGGACAGGGCACTGATCGGAGAGCCTGGGCCAGGCCCATGTTCAATACTGTAGTTCAATAAACTAGTAAACCCACGAACTCCGGTCAGCCCATCCAAAGCAGCGAGAACCAGCTAAGCTCTGCAGGGAGGTTTGAATGGGCAGGGAGGGATAGCTCAGTGGTTTGAGCATTGGCCTGCTAAACCCAGAGGTGTGAGTTCAATCCTTGAGGGGGCCATTTAGGGGTCTGGGGGGAAAAATCTGTCAGGAGACTGGTCCTGTTTTGAGCAGGGGGTTGGACTAGATACCTCCTGAGGTTCCTTCCAACCCTGAGATTCTATGAATGTGTCCTCCAGGACAGCACCTCTTCTGTCTCTCTAGCTGATGGTTTTCTGTGGAACCATCACTCTAGTCCTTAGCAGAAGAGAATCGAGCTGAGTCACCGCCCCTTCCCACAGGGCCTCTGGGGAGCTTGGCTGGGACCAAGAGCATGATCAAGTGGTGTGGCCTTGCTCAAGGATGTTGTGCCTTAACGCTGGTAAAGCGCAGGAAGAAGAGAAACACTGGGGCGCAGCAGCATCTAGCAAACTGCTCCGGTCAGCAGCGAAGCAGAGCATCACCTGCAGCCTTCTTGGAGAGGTTCTCCTCTCCAGGAGAGTCCTTCACACTACTGTGGCATGGTCTGCGTGCTCAGGGCCGCCCAGAGGATTCGGGGGTCTGGGGGAAAGCAATTTTGGGGGACCCTTCCATTAAAAAAGTTGCAACACTATAGAATACTATATTCTCTTCGGGGCCCCTCTGGGGCCAGGGGCAAATTGCCCCACTTGCACCCCCCTCTAGGTGGCCCTGAGCGTGCTCTCCTCATACTGCAGCCCTCCCCTGCCTCCCGGCAGAAGGAACAGCCCCACCTCTGCTTCCTATTCCCTGGGTGGGGAGGGCGGCTGGTTCCGGAGGAGTGTGTGAATGTTAGCAGAAGAGGAAGCAGGTCCCTTCAGCCAGCAGAACCCAAGCAGATGTGTGTGTCTGGGAGGCCGGGCCGGAGACTGCACACCTGCACTGCAGTAGCAGGGGATGGCTCTGCTGGCTGTGAAATGCACGGCTGCTTTGTCACCAAGCCACAACACTTAAACCCTGCACCTAAAAATAGTCCTGCTTCCCCAATCCCCCCACGCCCAGATCAGTCTAATCCATGTCTCAGTAAACTCAGGCTGCAGACGGTCTGAACTGTGCCAAACCCTTCTTCCCGACCAGGGCTCCAGGCGCAAGTCCAGAATCCCAGGCCCCTGGACACTGCCTGCGAAGCAGGCTGAGGGGGGCTGTGACAGCCGAGGTCAGGCTCCTGCTCTGTATCCCCTTACTTTGTCACTGATGGTCGGCATTAGCTGAGACTTCAGAAACCGACCGCCAACTACCGGTAGCACACACAGAATGATGCTGAGGAAGATCACCAGCCACACATTGGGTTGACTGAGGGTGTTTCGAGCTGTCCCTAAAAAAACAAGAGCACAGTAAAAGCCATGACGACAGCAGCAGTAGCAGGCACTTCCATTCATACAGATCCCAAAGCACTCTGCTGGCACACTGGAATATGCAAATTACACCCAAAGATCGTGTTACCCCCCAGTGACACCCAGCCCAAGCAGAGCTGGGACTTGCAGTGGTTAGAGCACACAGCAGCAATAATGCACCAGTTTGAGACAGCAGGCGAAGGATAATCCAATTGCAGAGAGGGGCTAGGGAGGCAGAAAGGAATGACCGGAACTGGAGTTTCCTGGATGCCAGTGTTATCAGCTTGTCACTTTATAAAAAGTCCGGGGACCTTCAATGACTGCCATGGGTCAAGATCTCCTCCTTAGATACCCATTCTCCAGCAGTCCCTCCCCCCAGGGCATAAGCTCTGCAGGAACGCCAAGGGAGAGCACCACCTGCTGAATCACCGGCACCATTCCCTGAAGCGCTGGGCTACCGACTTGAAGAGAAGAAGGACCGTGGTCCTGCGGGAATCTCCACAGCCTTCTAGTTAAATGGTTGTCTGCCTCCCAGCGGTGTGTTGGGTTTGCTCAGTTTCCCTAGAGAGCCTGTAGCAGGCTGCTAGGGAGGCGTCCACCCGCTGCTCAGTCAGTCCTACCTAAGCCAGGCAGAGGCAATGCTTGACCCTCTTCTATAAAAATACCAGCTCAAAGCCATTGGAACAAAGCTTGTCCCCAAGACATTCCAAGAACTTTTTGGAATTTTTTTCGTATGACTTTTCCAACAGATGCCGAGGCAGTTAAAGTCCCCCCATTGCTGTCAGGTCTTGTGTTTTGGATATTTCTGTTATTTGTTCTAGAAGTGCCACATCCACATCCTCCTCCTGATTCGGTGGTGTATATAGACTCCCTCTCCCATGACATCATTCCTATTTCCCCTCCTTTTATCATTACCCAGAGACTTCCAGCTGGTCTGCCTCTCACCTCCGCCTGGATCTCACAACAAGCGTATAGATTTTTTATATATAACGCAACCTCTCCACCCTTTCCTGCCTGTCCTTCCTGAACAAGTTGTTCCGCTCTGTACCAACAGTCCAGTCATGAGACCTTCCCCACCAAGTCTCTATGATGCCAACTGAGTCATACTTTAGCTTATGTACTAATATTTCCAGTTCATCCTGTTTCTTCCCCAGACTCCTTGCATACGCGTGTCAAAATCTAAGATGCTGAGCAGATTCCACCACTGATTTCCCTCTCATTGTTCCTATGACTCTATTGTAATTTTCCATGTCGCCTCAACGTCTAGCTCTGTTACAGTCACCTTATCTCCTAGGCAGCTAAGTGCAGATGGGCAGAATGGAGCTGGTGACTTCTCTCATCCGAAGGACATATCCCGGAGGAGTTAAGGAGCTTGTGACACTGGAGTGCGTGTCAGCCAAAACGCTGACTGGAGACTGGAACCAACAAACCTCAGGGCTTCCAAAACGACAAGATGCTCCCAGCTGAGCTCTGTTCATGCTGGATGCAGAGAGTTGTTGGAGCTGGTGGGATTATTTGAAGCAAATACCTTCACTGAGGCTATAGCTCCTCCTCCTGCTCATGACCTGTCCACGGACGGACTCATTCCGACGATGCTGTTCACTGGTTGCACGTGCTCACAGGCACTTATGCAAAATAACATCCGTCAGAGGGTGGCTCACAAATCATTCATCTCCAGCATTCATTTGCTATTTTGATGGGTGACTGCACACTAAAGTCACACAGCATAGCTTCTCTCCCTGACCGGGTGACCACACTTCGATACCTTCTGGTACCAATACACCAGCTTGTTCACATATGAACAAACATATTTGCACAGAAAAATTCCCCAAATATTTGTGGGGCCCAAACTCCACCCAGCTGAATGTTGGAGAAGACATATAAATAAGAAGCTGCAATTAAATCCTATTCAATGGATTTATTTGGAGGAGCATTTGTAGATATAGGTATAGGGCATGTGCACATATATGGTATGCATGAGTGTGCACCGTGCGCTGGTGAACGGGCACATGAACATGTGTATGCACAAGTGGGCACCAGAGAAAAATGAACAAGTACTGTACCCGACGGTGACAAATAAGATCAACCGTGTGTTATTGCCGCTGTGGGCACTTCCTCGGTACATACTGGCCGTACTTCAGGCCACTCGGAGCCGCAGCCCTGTGCGGGAGCTGCCCCAGTGCTTACCAATGAAAGGGAAGGAGGCTGTGAAGATCAGGTACATGCCGTCACTGTACATGGTGAAGATGATGGCAAAGTAAACGGAAAGGCTGCCCCAGATGAAGAACTGGTTCACAGCTGTCCAGTAGGCAGTGTCCAGCCCGATCTGAAAGGGTAAATCAGTGCAGCGGAGCTCAGCGGCTTTACCAATCCCACATCCAGGTGCCAAAGACAGGCAGGCAGAGAGGGCTGCTCCCCCGTGTTGTCCCCCACCCGCCAGGGTGGAACGTGTTCTGCCACCTGTCTCGTTTAGTCAGCAAGTTGCTGTGGCGAGGTCCCGCCCCGAGAAGAAAGGCTGTGCGCTCCTGGCCATTCACAGGAGACAGTGCTGGCTCCCTGTGGTTACCAGGCCATCAGGAAATAGCGGGAGGAGCCAGTAAGACCCCGAAATAGGTGGAAAGCCTCAGGCTGTGGAGCTGAGAGGAACTCACCATTTTTTGCAGCCATTTCACCCGTCCTATCAGCACTGCTTCACCCTGACCCAACCCGAGTCTCAGCACGGCACTGGCTAAGCTTTGCCAGCCTGGTCCAATGAGACCAAGATCACAGCACCAGAGACATGTCAGGCGGGAAGGGACCTGGAGAGGTCCCCCAGTCGAGCCCCCTGCACTCAGGGCAGGGCTCGGTACTATCTAGACTGTCCCTGACAGGTGTTTGTCCAGCCTGCTCTTACAGTGACAGAGATTCTGTAACCTCCCTGGGCAATTTATTCCAGTGTTTAATCACCCTGACAGTTAGGAAGAATCCTAGATTGGGGGGGGGAGCTGTAGCTTTTTTGCCGCTCCAAGCACAGCAGTCAGGCAGCCTTCGGCGGCTTGCCTGTGGGAGGTCCCCAGTCCCGTGGATTCGGAGGTTTGCCTGCGGGAGGGCCGCTGGGCCTGCAGCTTCAACATACCCGCCACCAAATTGCCGCCGATTCCGCGGGACTGGGGACCTCCCACAGGCAAGCCGCCAAAGGCAGCCCAACGGCCGCCCTCGCAGGGACTGGCAGGGCTCCCCCTGTGACTTGCCACCCCAGACCCACACTTGGAGTGCTGGTGCCTGGAGCCACTGCTGATCCTAGAACCACAGGACTGGAAGGGACTCAAGGGTCATCCAATCTAAATGTTTCCTAATGTCCAACCTAAATCCCCCTTACTGCAATGTAAGTTCATTGCTTCCTGTCCAGTTCTCAGTGGATAAGGAAAACAATCACCCCCCTCTTTAGAGCAACTTTTTACGTACCTGAAATCTATTATGTCTCCCTCAGTCTTGTCTTCTCCAGACTAAACAAACTCAGTTTTTTCAATCTTCCCTCACAGCTCATGTTTTCTAAACGGTTAATCTTTTCTGTTGCTCTTCTCTGGACTCTCTCCTATTTGGCTACATATTTCGCCAAGTGTGGTGCTCAGAACTGGACACAAGACTCCAGCTGAGACTGTTTATCAGCGCAGAGCAGAGCGGAAGAATGACTTCTCGTGTCATGTTTACAACACTCCTGCTAATACATCCCAGAACGATGTTTGGGTTTTTTGTAACACCGTTACACTGCTGACTGATATTTCATTTGTGATCCACTTTTACCCCACAGAGCCCTTTCCACAGGGCTCCTTCCTAGGCAGTCATTGCCCATTCTGTACGTATGCAACTGATTGTTCCTTCCAAGTCTTTGCATTTGTCTTAATTTAATTTCATCCTATTTATTTCAGACCATTTCTCTAGTTTGTCCAGATCATTTTGAACTCTAAACCTGTCCTCCAAAGCACTTCCAGCCCCTCCCAGCTTGGCATCATCCACAAACTTTATAAGCAAACTCTAGTGCCATTATCCAGATCATGTATGAAGCTATCAAACAGAAACGGAACCAAGGCAGATCCCTGTGGGACCCCACTCAATATGTCCTTCCAGTTTGACTGTGAACCATTGATAAATATTCTCTGAATACAATTTTCCAACCAGTTGTGCATCCAGCTGGTTAAATTCAATAAAGTAAGTTCATCTAGGCTGTGTGTCCCTAGTTTGCTCATGAGACGGTCACGTGAGACAGTATCAAAAGCCTTACTAAAGTCAAGATACATCACATCTACTACTTCCCCCCCCAGATCCATGGGGCTTGTTTCTACATCCACAGACTGCAGAGGCGAAAGTCATCCACCTAGTGCAGACACCACTGCCGTGTAAACAGACAGTCGATACACAACTGTGTGCCTCATTCCCACCTGTAAAATGGGGCCAGAATGCTCCTCCTCTCCCACCCCAGTCTGTGTTGTCCATCTGAGCTGTAAACTCCCCCACACAGGAGCTGTCCCTCACTACAGCCGCTGTACTGAAAAGACTTCCACACGAACAGTGCCACTGGAGAACTGAGCAACTCACATGTGTCCAGTTAAATCTTTGCAGGGTTGGGGCCTGAGCATACGTACAGCACCTAATACAATCCAGTTGGGGCTTGAGCGTATGTACAGCACCTAACACAATCCGGTCTCAATCCCAGTTGGGGCATCCAGGCACTACCATAATAAAATAAAGAAGTAAATAATAATGCCAACAGTGATGCATTACTTGCACAGAGACCACGATCAGCAGGCAGGTCTGGGCCATCAGTGCGAAGGACTGGTAGTCAGCAATGGCTTTCCCATCGCTTCTCACGGTGTCATACATGGCCCCATAGGGGATGAAGAAGAGAATGAGGGAGCTGTAGATCCCGTGCAGCACGCACTTGACAAATTCGATCTTGTTGAAGTAGAGATTCTGCTGCCCAGGTTCATAGAGGTGAGGAAACTGCATGCTCCAGCGGTCATCCACGTCCTGGGAACAGAGGGGAGAGGCTAGCAGACCAACAGTGACACGGACCCCACCCCCCAGCACACCACTCAGCCATGCTGCCCAACAGGTCACATCACCAGAGCACTCAGGCGTGTTCTCCAGCATGGGTTTTACCTTCCCAGTGCTGACGAGAAGGATAAATGGGGGTCACACGCCTTACAAGGCACACTCCAGCCCAATGTCCAGGACTGTCTGACCTGGAGCCCTGAGCCTGTGAGCCACTGGACGTCTCTCAAGTTCCCACATGTTTAGCCTCTGCAATGCAGGTAGGGCCAGGCTGATATATTGCTGGGGCAAAGACAGCAATGGAATGCAGCTCTGAAGGACTGAGACAAGTGCTCCGTAGGAAACGCTCCACAGAAAGGGGTCAGCATAGAGGGCCTGGCCTGGAGACCCCCATGAGCACTGGCTGTGGCCATCACACCAGATGGTGATTAAGGGCATTGTGAGCATTAACCCATCTCTTTGGTCTGCAGGGGCCTGGTCCATACGTAGTATTGAGAACATGAGGCCCCAGGGCAGTGAGTTGGGGCTCAGGGGTTTTCCGGGTGAAGAAAAGAAGGCACTAGGCGGAGAGGGGAAGAGGGCGCATGTTAAAACCAGAGCTGGAGATTAAGGGCAAGGAGGAGAAGGGAAATCTGTGCATTCTCCAGGAGGTCGGACTAGCTGAGCACAGTGGTCCCTTCTGGCCTTGGAACTGATGAATGAATGTTTCTTGGGTTTGACTTGGTGCTGTCTTAGCTGGCGGGGGCGGAGCAGGGGCAATAGCCTATGGGTAGCTTTGGTCAAGTTCAAGGTGAACAGGACTCAGGATGTTCTTGATAGTGCAAATGAGTCACACTAGCAAATACTCCAAGTCTGTGACATAAGAATATAAAAACAGCCAGACTGGGTCAGACCAAAGGTCCACCTAGCCCTGTATTCTGTCTGCTGACAGTGACTGGTGCCAGGTGCTTCAGAGGGAATGAATACAACAAGGGAGTTTCGATCAGAGCCGTAACAAGGAATTTTTGCACTCGATGCGAGGGCTGGCTCCAGGCTTTTCGGCGGCAATTTGGCGGCGGGTCCCTGTGTTCCTCTCAGAGGGAAGGACCTGCCACCGAATTGCCGCCGCTGCTTCATTCATTCCTTTGTCCCTGGCCAAAATTCCCCACCTCAATGTTACATGTGCACTTGTTAGTCACCAGTCTTCACCCCAGAGGCAGCTGCATGTACATAATTGTAAAGTGCTTACAAATATTGGTTAGCGGGCCAAATCTTGAAGCCATTGCTTAATCCTTAGTCAAAGAAGATTAAGGACTGATTCAGGCTTCGGGTCCAGGCCCAGCAGGATGTGAATATTCTCCCATTAGGCCAGGGTTGCAGAGGGCACCTTTTCCATTATCGTCACTAACAGTACAACCCAGAGGGCTCCAGCCATGCTCAAACCAGGGCCACGTATGCAAGATAAGACAGAATTGGCTCCCACACACTTCAGGACTGTGCTCTGCGCTCTACTCACGGCAGGGAAATTGCTGCAGTTTCTAGCACAGGTTTTATTCACCTACTTCCTGTCCAGAAGGGATCACAGAACTGAGCCAAAGAATCCAGGAATAACCCCCCTAGAAGTGAGCCTGGGTATTCACAGTAAACGGTACCTGGTCAAAGAGGCTCATTCCTAGCACCGGGAGGGAGGTATACACCAGATTGTAGAGGGTGATGAACCACTGATCATACACGGTCTAGAAGAGATTAGAGAGGTCGGTTAGCAAAGGGAAGCCTCTGTTCATCTGTAATGGCAACCAATGACCCCGCCCCTCTGTCAGTCTTTTACATCTTCATTCACAGAAGGTGCCATTCGTCCAGAGCAGAGGGCCGGCCTAAGGGCCATGCCTGGGACACTGAGCTCCCGCCAAGCCTGGCAGAAAGGGCACAAGCTGTCGCAAAGCAATTCCTTTGCTGTTTACGTTTCAAAATTCAATCTGTGACACAAACAGCCCCTCTCGGCTGCTGCAGGCAACTGAAAAGTAAATGGCACCCACTGGCCTTGGCCCAGCACTGAGAAACTGCTGGGCAGTTCTGGAATATTGAGCCAAAATCATGCAGCTTCCTTTAAAAGAACAAATAAATAAATAAAAAGCCCCAAAAATGTACATTGAAGAAAATATATAATACATATAATTAAACACAAATGATCTGAAGTACCGAACTCTCTGGGCTCTCCCGTTTTCAGATTAGATGATTATTTATTATGTTTATTATGAGTCACACCAGGATTGGGTCCTGCTCATGCTAGGCACGTTACAAACACAGAGCGGACAGGCTCTGCCCTGGAGAGCTTGCAATCTAAGCAATGAGTTACCACCACTCCCAACGGAGACAGGGTGATCACTCTAGTTCTAGCTGCATGAAAACGAGGAAGGAGTGCGTGTAACAGTTGTAACTTGGAACAAGGCTGTTTGAACAGACCTATCAGGTTCACAGAGTCACAGACACCGGGCTCTTTATTGGTTAAACCCCAGTGATGTGAATCAGTTAGAGACTCCCACACCTGTATCTCTATGAGGGGAACACATTCATGCTACAACAGACTGAGCCCTGATAATGCTTTGGGGATGGGCAGGAAGAAGGGATTTGAGTGCCATGCCCCCGTCACTGCAGGATTTGGCCCTTTCTTGGTGACATTTAGCCGTGTTTAGTAACTGGGGCAGTGCAGAATGTGTCATGAATGGGGGAAGTGAAATTACATTTTGTTTTTAAAAATTTTTGAGCTGAGTTTCAACCTGATGCAAATTAAATCCCCCAAAGCAGACACTTCTCAAAACCAGGATTTCTCTTATCAGAGAAATGCTGTCAGGACCAGGACTGTGACGATACTATCAGGAACCAGTGAAACGCTATGACTTTAGGGACAGCGCAACTGTACATTAATTGTTCTGAACTTCTACAAGTTACATAAGAACATAAGAACAGCCATGCTGGGTCAGACCAAGAGTCCATCTAGCCCAGTACCATGTCTTCCCACAGGGGTCAGTGCCAGGTGTCCCTGAGGGAGTGAACAGAACAGGGAATCATCATGTGATCCACCCCCTGTCGCCCATTTCCAGCTTCTGGCAAACAGGCTAGGGACACCATCCCTGCCCATCCTGGCTAACAGCCATTGATGGACCCATCCTCCATGAATTTATCTAGTTCTTTTTTGAACCCTGCTATAGTCCTGGCCTTCACAACATCCTCTGGCAAAGAGTTCCACAGGCTGATTGTGCATAGCATGAAGAAATACTTCCTTTTGTTTGTTTTAAACCTGCTGCCTATTAACTTCATCAGGTGACCCCTGGTTCTTGTGTTATGAGAAGGAGTAAATAACACTTCCTTATTTATTTTCTCCACACCAGTCATGATTTTATAAATGTCTCTATCATATCCCCTTAGCCGTCTCTTCTCTAAGCTGAAAAGTCCCAGTCTTATTAATCACTCCTCATACAGAAGCTGTTCCATACCCCTAATCATTTTTGTAGCTCTTCTGTACCTTTTCCAATGCCAATATATCTTTTTTGAGATGGGGTGACCACATATGCAGACACTATTCAAGGTGTGGATGAACTATGGATTTATATAGGGGCATTATGATAGTTTCTGTCTTATTACCTGTCCTTTTCCTAATGATTCCCAACATTGTTAGCTTTTTTAACTTCCACTGCACCTTGAGCAGACGTTTTCAGAGAACTATCCACAAGGACTTCAAGATCTCTTTCTTGAGTGATAACAGCTAATTTAGACACCATCATTTCATAGAATCATAGAATATCAAGGTTGGAAGGGACCTCAGGAGGTCATCTAGTCCAACACCCTCCTCAAAGCAGGACCAACCCCAACTAAATCATCCCAGCCAGGGCTTTGTCAAGCCAGGCCTTAAAAACCTCTAAGGAAGGAGATTCCACCACCTCCCTAGGTAACCCATTCCAGTGCTTCACCACCCCCTAGTGAAAAAGTTTTTCCTAATATCCAACCTAAACCTCCCCCACTGCAACTTAAGACCATTGCTCCTTGTTCTGTCATCTGCTACCACTGAGAATAGTCTAGATCCATCCTTTTCGGAATCCCCCTTTCAGTTAGTTGAAAGCAGCTATCAAATCCCCCCTCATTCTTCTCTTCTGTAGACTAAACAATCCCAGTTCCCTCAGCCTCTCCTCATAAGTCATGTGTTCCAGCCCCCTAATCATTTTTGTTGCCCTCCACTGGACTCTTTCCAATTTTCCCACATCCTTCTTGTAGTGTGGGGCCCAAAACTGGACACAGGACTCCAGATGAGGCCTCACCAATGTCGAACAGAGGGGAATGGTCACATCCCTCGATCTGCTGGCAATGCCCCTACTTATACAGCCCCAAATGCCATTAGCCTTCTTGGCAACAAGGGCACACTTCTCATCCACTTCTCATCCACTGTAACCCCTAGGTCCTTTTCTGCAGAACTGCCACCGAGCCATTCGGTCCCTAGTCTGTAACAGTGGAGATCAATATGAGAACTGAAAGGTGGATAAGGAACTGGTTAAAGGGGAGACTACAGTGGGTCATACCGAAAGGTGAATTGTCAGGCTGGAAGGAGGTTACTAGTGGAGTTCATCAGGGATCAGTTTTGGGACCAATCTTATTTAACCTTTTTATTACTGACCTTGGCACAAAAAGTGGGAATGTGCTAATAAAGTTTGCGGATGACACAAAGCTGGGGGGGTATTGCTAACACAGAGAAGGACCGGGATATCATACAGGAAGATCTAGATAACCTTGTAAACTGGAATAATAGTAATAAGAGGAAATTTAATAGCGAAAAGTGCAAGGTCATGCATTTAGGGAGTAAAAAGAATTTCAGTTATAAGCTGGGGAGGCATCAGTTGGAAGTAACAGAGGAGGAGAAGGACCTCGGAGTATTGGTTGATCACAGGATGACTATGAGCCACCAATGTGATATGGCCGCTAAAAAAGCTAATGTGGTCTTGGGATGCATCAGGTGAGGTATTTCCAGCAAAGATAAGGAGGTGTTAGCACCGTTATATAAGGTACTGGTGAGACCTCATCTGGAATACTGTGTGCATCTCTGGTCTCTCATGTTTAAGACGGATGAATTCAAACTGGAACAGGTACAGAGAAGAGCTACTAGGATGAACGGAGGAATGGAAAACCTGTCTTATGAAAGGAGACTGAAAGAGCTTGGCTTGTTTAGCCTAACCAAAAGAAGGCTGAGGGGAGATATGATTGCTCTTTATAAATGTATCAGAGGAATAAATACCACGGAGGGAGAGGAATTATTTAAGCTCAGTACCAATGTGGACACAAGAACTAATGGATAGAAACTGTCTATCAGGAAGTTTAGATTGAAATTAGATGAAAGTTTCTAACCATCAGAGGAGTGAAGTTCTGGAACAGCCTTCCAAGGGGAGTAGTGAGGGTAAAAGACATATCTTGCTTCAATGCTAATCTTGATAAGTTTATGGAGGGGATGGTATGATGAGATAGCCTAATTTTGGCAATTAATTTGTCTTTGACTACTAGTGGTAAATATGCCCAATGGCTTGTGATGGGATGTTAGATGGGCTGGGGATCTGAGGCCATGTCTACATCTAAAATTTTGCAGCGCTGGTTGTTACAGCTGTATTAGTACAGCTGTATAGGGCCAGCGCTGCAGAGTGGCCACACTTACAGCAACCAGCGCTGCAAGTGGTGTTAGATGTGGCCACACTGCAGCGCTGTTGGGCGGCTTCAAGGGGGGTTCCGGGACCGAGAGAGCAAACCGGGAAAGGAAACCAGCTTCGCCGCGGTTTGCTCTCTCGGTCCCGGAGCCAGCCAGCAAACCGCAGGGAAGGAGACCTGCTTGCTCGGGGTTCCGGGACCGAGAGAGCAAACCGGGAACGCCGCGGTTTGCTCTCTCGGTCCCGGAGCCAGCCAGCAAACCGCGGGGAAGGAGACCTGCTTGCTCGGGGTTCCGGGACCGAGAGAGCAAACCGGGAACGCCGCGGTTTGCTCTCTCGGTCCCGGAGCCAGCCAGCAAACCGCGGGGAAGGAGACCTGCTTGCTCGGGGTTCCGGGACCGAGAGAGCAAACCGGGAACGCCGCGGTTTGCTCTCTCGGTCCCGGAGCCAGCCAGCAAACCGCGGGGAAGGAGACCTGCTTGCTCGGGGTTCTGGGACCGAGAGAGCAAACCGGGAACGCCGCGGTTTGCTCTCTCGGTCCCGGAGCCACCCAGCAAACCGCGGGGAAGGAGACCTGCTTGCTCGGGGTTCCGGGACCGAGAGAGCAAACCGCGGCGAAGCTGGTTTCCTTTCCCGGTTTGCTCTCTCGGTCCCGGAACCCCGAGCAAGCAGGTCTCCTTCCCTGCGGTTTGCTGGCTGGCTCCGGGACCGAGAGAGCAAACCGCGGCGTTCCCGGTTTGCTCTCTCGGTCCCGGAACCCCGAGCAAGCAGGTCTCCTTCCCCGCGGTTTGCTGGGTGGCTCCGGGACCGAGAGAGCAAACCGCGGCGTTCCCGGTTTGCTCTCTCGGTCCCGGAACCCCGAGCAAGCAGGTCTCCTTCCCTGCGGTTTGCTGGCTGGCTCCGGGACCGAGAGAGCAAACCGGGAAAGGAAACCAGCTTGATTACCAGAGGCTTCCTCCTTCCACGGAGGTCAAGAAAAGCGCTGGTGAGTGTCTACATTGCATTACCAGCGCTGGATCACCAGCGCTGGATCCTCTACACCCGAGACAAAACGGGAGTACGGCCAGCGCTGCAAACAGGGAGTTGCAGCGCTGGTGATGCCCTGCAGATGTGGACACTCTCAAAGTTGCAGCGCTGTAACTCCCTCACCAGCGCTGCAACTTTCTGATGTAGACAAGCCCTCAGTTACTAAAGAGAATTCTTTCCTGAGTGCTGGCTGGTGAGTCTTGCCCACATGCTCAGGGTTTAGCTGATCACCATATTTGGAGTCGGGAAGGAATTTTCCTCCAGGGCAGATTGGCAGAAGCTGGGGGGGGGGAGGGTTCGCCTTCCTCTGCAGCATGGGGCACGGGTCACTTGCTGGAAGGTTCTCTCCACCTTGAAGTTTTTAAAGCACAGTTTGAGGATTTCAATGGCTCAGATGCAGATTTGATACAGGAGTGGGGTGGGTGCTATTCTGTGGCCTGCATTGTGCAGACTAGATGATCATAATGGTCCCTTCTGACCTTAAAGTCTATGAGTCTATGATTCTTCCGTCTTAAGTGCAGGACTCTGCACTTGTCCTTGTTGAACCTCATCAGATTTCTTTTGGCCCAATCCTTGCAGAGTTGGGTTATGTTTTCCAATGTACATTACTTTGCATTTATCAACACTGAATTTCACCTGCCATTTTGTTGCCGAGTCACCTAGTTTTGAGAGATCCTTTTGTAACTCTTTGCAGTCTGCTTTGGACTTAACTATCTTGAGTAATTTTGTACCTTCAGCAAATTTCGTCACTCCACTGTTTATCCCTTTCTTCAGATCTTTTATGAATATATTGAACAGCACTGGTCCCAGTTCAGATCCCTCGGGGGCACCACTATTTACCTCTCTCCATTCTGAAAACTGACTATGTATTCCTAGTATCAGAGGGGTAGCCGTGTTAGTCTGGATCTGTAAAAGCAGCAAAGAGTCCCATGGCACCTTATAGACTAACAAACGTATTGGAGCATGAGCTTTTGTGGGTGAATACCCACTTTGTCGGATGCATATTCCTACTCTGTTTCCTGTCTTTTAGCCAGCTACTGATCGATGAGATGACCTTCCCTCTTATCCCATGACAGCTTACTTTGCTTAAGAGCCTTGGGTGAGGAACCGTGTGAAGGCTTTCCGAAAATCTAGGTACTCTATATCCACTGGATCATCCTTGTCCACATGTTCATTGATCCCTTCAAAGAATTCAAATAGATTGGGGAGGCAGGATTTCCCTTTACAAAAGCCCCAAGAGATTGTGTTCATCTATGTGTCTGATAATTCTATTCTTTACTATAGCTTCAACCAATTTACCTGGTACTGAAGTCAGCCTTACCCGTCAGTAACTGCCAAGATCATCTTTGCAGCCTTTTAAAAAAAATTGTGTCACATTAGCTATTCTCCAGTCATCTGGTACAGAAGTGGATTTAAGCGATAGAGTTTGCATACCACGATTAGTAGTTTTGCAATTTCATATTTGAGTTCCTTCAGAACCCTTGGGTGATACCACCTGGTCATTGTGACTTCTTATTTAATTTATGAATTTGTTCAAAAACCTTCTCTAGTCACACCTCAATCTGAGGCAGTTTCTCAGATGTGTCACCTAAAAAGAACGCTGGGAATCTCCCTCATATCCTCAACAGTAAAGACTAATATGAAGAATTAATTTAGATTCTCTGCAATGGCCGTATCTTCCCAGAGTGCTCCTTTAGCACTGGTTGTTTAGCAGCTTCCTGCTTCCAACGTACTGAAAATTTTTTGGCTGTTAGTTTTTGAGTCTTTGGCTAGTTGCTCTTCAAATTCTTTTTCGCCTTCCTAATTATACTTGTACCAAAGACTTGCCAGAGCTGATGCTCCTCTCTATTTTCCTTGGTAGGATTTGACTACCAATTATTAAATAATGCCTTTTTGCTTTCAATAGCTTCTTTTACTCTGTTGGTGAGCCATGGTGGCACTTCTTTGGTCCTCTAAGGGCTGGCCTACACTAGGGGCATGGTGTCAATCTAAGATATGCAACTTCAGCTACGTGAATAGCATAGCTGAAGTCGAAGTATCTTAGATTGATTTACCTTGGGTCCTCAGGGCGTGGGATCGATGTCCGCGGCTCCCCCGTTGACTCCGCTACCGCCTCTCGCTCTGGTGGAGTTCCGGAGTCGATGGGGAGTGCGTTCGGGGATCGATATATCCCGTCTAGATGAGACGCGATATATCGATCCCAGATAAATCGATCACTACCTGCCAATAGGGCGGGTAGTCTGGACGTTCCCTAAGTCAGGGATTCTCAAACTTCTTTGTGCTGTGACCCCCTTCTGACAAAAAACGGTTACTCACCTTTGTAACTGTTGTTCTTCGAGATGTGTTGCTTATATCCATTCCAGTTAGGTGTGTGCGCGCCGCGTGCACGTTCGTCGGAGAAACTTTTACCCTAGCAACACTCGGCGGGTCGGCTGGGCGCCCCCTGGCGTGACGCCGTTATGGTGCCAGATATATACCCCAGCCGACCCAGCCACCCTTCAGTTCCTTCTTGCCAGCTACTCCGACAGTGGGGAAGGAGGGTGGGCTTGGAATGGCTATGAGAAACACATCTCGAAGAACAACAGTTACAAAGGTGAGTAACCATTTTTTCTTCTTCAAGTGATTGCTCATATGCATTCCAGTTAGGTGATTCACAAGCCTTACCTAGGCGGAGGGGTGGGAGTGAGATGTGGCAGAGTGCAGAACCGCTGCGCCAAAGGCTGCATCATCTCTAGATTGCTGGACCAGCGCGTAGTGCGAGGTGAAGGTGTGGACCGATGACCAGGTCGCTGCACGGCATATCTCCTGGATAGGCACGCGTGCCAGGAAGGCGGCTGATGATGCTTGAGCTCTGGTAGAGTGCGCTGTGAGGTGGCCCGAAGGGACATGAGCTAGGTCATAGCATGCACGGATGCATGTGGTCACCCAGGAGGAGATCCTCTGGGAGGAGACTGGCAGACATTTCATCCGTTCCGTGACCGCCACGAACAGTTGGGGGGACTTTCGGAACGGCTTTGTTCGCTCATTATAGAAAGCGAGTGCCCTGCGTACATCTAAGGAGTGTAGCTGCTGCTCCCGCCGAGAAGAGTGGGGCTTCGGAAAGAAGACCTGGAGGAAGATGTCCTGGTTGGTATGGAAGGCAGACACAACCTTAGGAAGGAACGCCGGATGAGGGCGCAGTTGTACCTTGTCTTTATGAAAAACAGTGTAGGGCGGGTCCACCAGGAGCGCTCTCAGCTCGGAGACCCACCTGGCCGATGTAATGACCACCAGGAAGACCGTTTTCCATGATAGGTACAGGAGCGAGCAAGTCGCTAGCGGCTCAAAGGGTGGGAGCATTAGTCTGTTTAGGACCAAATTGAGATCCCAGGTAGGGGCAGAGCGACGTACAGGGGGATAGAGACACTCTAGGCCCTTAATGAACTGAGAGATCAAGGGGTGGGAGAACACGGAGTGGCCACCTTCACCTGGGCAGAACGTGGATATAGCGGCTAAGTGCACCTTCAGGGAGGATGTCGCCAGGCCCTGTTGCTTAAGGTACCAGAGGTAGTCTACGACTGTGGGAATCGAGGCCTCCGAAGGAGTAACACCCTGAGTTGCGCACCAGCAAGAGAAGCGTTTCCACTTTGCCAAATACGTGGAGCAGGTGGAAGGCTTCCTGCTGCTGAGGAGAATATGCTGAACGGGAGTGGAACAGCGCAACTCCGCTGTGTTTAGCCATGCAGGAGCCACGCTGTGAGGTGGAGGGCTCGCAGGTCTGGGTGACGAAGCCTGCCGTGGTCTTGCGTGATCAGGTCTGAGAGGAGAGGGAGGAGAACTGGGGTGTCCACTGACAGATCTAGCAGGGTGGTGAACCAGTGCTGTCTGGGCCACACAGGCGCGATCAGGATCAGATGCACTTTGTCCCTGCGGAGCTTTAACAGGACCTTGTGCACCAGGTGAAACGGAGGGAAGGCATACAGCAGGTGGTGCCTCCACGACAGGAGGAATGCGTCTGTGATCGACCCTGGAGAGAGACCCTGAAAGGAGCAGAACTCCTGGCACGTCCTGTTCGAGCGGGAGGCGAACAGGTCTATGAGGGGAAACCCCCACCTCCGGAAGATCGAATGGATGACGTCCGGTCTTATTGACCACTCGTGACATAGAAAGGACCGGCTGAGCCGATCCGCCAGAGCGTTCCGGACCCCCGGAAGAAAGGACGCCACTAGGTCTATCAAGTGGGCTATACAGAAGTCCCAGAATCGAATGGCCTCTTGACACAGGGGAGACGAGCGGGTCCCCCCCCCCCCGTTTGTTGATGTAGTACATGGCCGTTGTGTTGTCCGTGAATACCGAAACACAACGTCCGTGAAGATGTTGCTGGAACACCTGGCACGCAAGGCGGACTGCTCTCAACTCCCAGACGTTTATGTGGAGTGTCAACTCCTGGGACGACCAAAGGTCCTGGGTACGCAGGTGACCTAGATGGGTCCCCCAACCGAGGGATGACGCATCCGTCGTTAAGGTCATCGACGGCGGCTGAGGATGGAACGGCATCCCTGCACATACCAGGGATGGAGTTAGCCACCAATCGAGGGAGCGGAGAGGGCTGGGGCGAACTGACACCAGGACATCTATAGGGTCCCTGCCCAGGCGGAAGACCGAATGGAGCCAAGTTTGAAAGGGTCTCATGCGGAGTCTGGCATACCTGGTCACATAAGTACATGCGGCCATATGCCCCACGAGTCCGAGACAGGTGCGAGCTGAGGTGATTGGGGAGGCCTGTAAACCTCGTATGATCGATACGATCGCTTGGAAGCGGGGCTGAGGCAAGTAGGCTCTGGCTTAAGTGGAGTCCAGCGTTGCCCCTATGAAGTCCAGCCTTTGTGTGGGGACCAGGGTGGATTTCTCGGTGTTGAGGAGTAGGTCCAACTGGGAGAACAGGTCCGTGATTATACCGACATGCTGCCAGACCTGAGATTGAGAGGTCCCCTTGATGAGCCAGTCGTCCAGATACGGGAACACATGTATCTGTTGCCGGCGGAGATGGGCGGCGACGACGGCTATGCACTTCGTGAACACCCTCGGGGCTGTGGAGAGGCCAAAGGGGAGGACTGTGAATTGGAAGTGCTGGTGGTTGGCCATAAAGCGAAGGTACTTCCTGTGTGGTGGAAAGATGGCAATGTGGAAGTACGCGTCCTTCATGTCGAGGCTGGCATACCAGTGTCCAGGATCCAGGGATGGGATAATGGTTCCCAGGGAGACCATGCGGAACTTCAACTTGAGCATCCATTTGTTGAGTCCGCGCAGGTCTAGGATAGGTCTGAGGCCTCCTTTGGACTTGGGAATCAGAAAATAGTGGGAGTAAAACCCCTTTCCTCTCTCGTCTAGAGGTACCTCCTCTATAGCTCCTGCAGTGAGGAGAGATTGGACCTCCTGCAGGAGGACTTGCTCGTGAGAGGGGTCCCTGAAGAGGGACCGGGAAATGGGGCGGGAGGGCGGTGATGAAGCAAATTGGAGGTGGTATCCTTGCTTCACTGTGCGCAGAACCCAAAGGTCCAACATCAATTGGGACCACGCCGGGAGGAAGTAGGAGAGACGGTTGGAGAAGGGAGGGAAAGGATCCTGTCCTGAGACTGGTACGCCGTCCCCGGGCGCACCTTCAAAAGTTGGACTTAGGGCCCAGTGGTGCCTTAGAAGGCCCGTGCTTTTGGCCCCCCCTGGGGACCAGACTGGCATCTGCGGCCACCCCACCCGCGCCTTCTACTGAGGTCCTGCCTCTGCCAAGGTGTAAAGTACGGGCGGTGTGTTTGGGGCCTGAAGGGTCTACGCTGGGTTACAGGGGTATGCATTCCCAACGAGCGCATGATGACTCTATTATCCTTCAGGCTCTGCAGCCTGGGATCAGTCTTCTCCGAGAACAAACCCTTGCCATCAAAGGGTAGGTCCTGGATGGTGTACTGCAGCTCAGGAGGCAGGTTAGAGACCTGGAGCAAGAGATACGCCTCATGGTGATGCCCGAGGCCAAAGTTCTGGCCGCTGAGTCGGCTGCGTCTAGGGAGGCCTGGAGAGAGGTCCTGGCCACTTTCTTTCCTTCCTCCAGGAACGCGTTAAATTCCTGGCGTGAGTCCGGGGGTAGCAGCTCGGTGAACCTACCCACTTCTGCCCAAGTGTTATAATTGTATCGGCTCAGTAAAGCCTGTTGGTTGGCCACTCGGAGCTGTAGGGCCCCCGCTGAGTACACCTTACGACCCAGGAGATCCATCAGTCTGGCCTCTTTGGACTTTAGGGCCGGTGCCTGCCGGCCATGTCGCTCCCTTTCGTTGACCAACTGGACAACTAAGGAGGAGGGAAGAGGATGGACGTACAAGTACTCATACTCCCAAGAGGGTACCATGTACTTTCTCTCAACTCTCTTTGCCGTCGGTGGAATGGAGGCTGGAGACCGTCAGAGGGTGTCGGCAGTGACCTGGATAGTTTTAATGAATGGTAGTGCGACCCGAGTGGGAGCATCAGCGGTGAGGATGCTCACTACGGGGTCCTCGGCTTCCGGGACTTCCTCCACTGGGAGGTTGATATTGAGGGCCACCGTGCGAAGGAGGTCCTGATGGGCCCTGAGGTCTATCGGCGGGGGCCCTGATGATGAGGTCCCTGCCACAGCCTCATCCGGTGAGGAGGAGGATGATACCCCAGGAATGAGAGGGTCCTGGACGGCCTCCTGCTCCTGGGACAGTTCCTGCTCCAGCTGCCCCGGGGAGTCCAGAGGATGTGTCGCGTGCTCTTCCGACTCAACCGCGGGGGGGGCGGGAAATGGTGGCCTCTGGTGCCCGATGTTCTGAGGCAGCAAAGCGGGTCTGGACTAGGGGAGCACCCTGGGCTTGGTGGTACGCCCAGGGTGTCCAGAAGGACCACTGTTGAGGTCCTATGTCCTGTGGTCAAGAGTCCTGGAAAACTCCCGTAGGTACCTCCATATCCCGGTCCCGGTCGCAATAGCTGTCCGCCTGGGAGGATAAGGACGTGTGTCTGGATGGCCATGGTGGAGCAGAAAAGCCTGGAGCCGAAGTCCCGATGGATCTCGCACCCCTCGATCGTGGGGACTGATGCCAGTACACAGAGCAGTACTGAGAGCGAGACCGGGACCTGCGACCGGACCGGTGCTGGGAGGTCAACCGGGATCTCGAGTCTCTACGCCTTGACCTGCTCCGGGAGGTACGGTATCGGGAACTGGAGCGGTACCGCGAGTAGCGGGTTGGGGAGCGAGAGACTGATCGGTGCCGAGAGTCCGACTGGTGCCATGGTGAGGAACAGTGCTGGGACTGGGAGCGACGTCGAGAGCGGGAGCGACATCTCGACTCAGAGTGCCTGCGGGATCGTAATCTTGAGTGGTGCCGGTCCGCTACGCTGACAGACGGTGGTCTGGTCAGGGTCGGCTTGCCCATGGACTGCAATACCCGCACCGGCAGTGCCAGGGATAGGGGCGGTGCCGCCTCGGTCATGGCGATCAAGTCTCTCTCCGCGGAGAAAGTCTCCGGGGTAGAAGGCAAAGCGAGCTCTACCACGGCTGGTGCCGGTGAGCTGTCAGGTGCCGGACTCAATGGACCTCGTGGGGCTGGAGTCGACGGTACCGGTTTTGGCTGCGCTGTGGCAGGTATTGGTGCCGGGCGGTCAGACCTAGGCGCAGTCTCTGGCTGCAACGCGGGTGTTGCCATCTGACCCTTCGCCATCTTCGACCTCGGGGAGAGGGAGCGGCGCGGAGTCGATTTCGGTGCCGGTGGCTCTTGCCGGGAATCCTTAGGCTTACCGGCGACGCCCGGTGCCGTAGGGGTGCCTCTGCTCACCGACTGGCTCGTTCTCGGTGCCAAGGGCGACGGTGTCAGGCCGCTTCCATTAGGAGCTGCTTTAACCTAATGCCCCGCTCCTTTTTAGTTCTCAGCTTAAAAGCTTTGCAAATTGGGCACTTAGCCGATAAGTGCGATTCCCCTAGGCACTTCAAACAGGAGTCGTGGGGATCTCCTGTTGGCATCGGCCTATGACAGGCCGAGCACTGCTTGAAACCCGGTGAGCCAGGCATGAGCTCCGGCACCGGGTGCGGGGAAGGGGCTACCCCCGAACCCCTCAACACTTACTAACTAACAACTATAACTATGAACTATAACTAAATCTAACGAACTATATATACACACAACAACAGTTAACTATACTACGAATACAACAACTATAAGAGACTACGAGTAGCTAGGGAAGGTGGAGGACAGCTAAGCCGCACTCCACTGTTCCAACGACCGACACGGGCGGTAAGAAGGAACTGAAGGGCGGTTGGGTCAGCAGGGGTATATATCCGGCGCCATAGCGGCGCCACTCCAGGGGGCACCCAGCCGACCCGCCGAGTGTTGCTAGGGTAAAAGTTTCTCCGACAAATGTGCACGCTGCGCGCACACACCTAACTGGAATGGATATGAGCAATCACTCGAAGAAGAACAAAAATTACTACAAGACCACAGGAGGGGGAGCCAAAGCCTGAGCCCACCCAAGGCTCACTGCCCTGGGCTGGGGGGGCCAAAGCCGAATCCTGAGCCCCACAGCCTGGTAGGGGGGAGGCAAAGCTGAACCCCAAAGGCTTCAGCGACGAGGGGGAAAGGAGACTGTAACCTGAGCTCCGCCGCTCAGGGCTGAAGCCAAAGCCTGAGCCCTGCCACCCTGGGCTTCGGCTGCAGGCAGTGGAGCTCAGTCTTTGGCTTCGACCCTGGGCCCCACAAGTCTAACACCAGCCCTGGCAACCCCATTAAAAAGGGGTCATGACCTACGGTTGAGAACCACTGCTGTTTTTTGTGAGTTGGCAGCAGGGTTGTATGACAGCCATTAGGGGGCAGCAGTGATCCATCACAGGCCCCTGCGGAAGTAGCAGAAATTGCATCTGAGGCAGGTGTGGGATCTGACCCTATATCAGAAGCACGCTGGGAAAAATGCTAACCTGCTCTCTGCTCCATTAGCAGCACACACAATAACGCTGCATTTTAGCCCCGGGGCATTTTCCTGGCCAAACATTTTCACATTATCTGCATTCCCCCTGGGCTACTGTGACGCGCCCGCCGGTTCCCTGGCCTGTAGCCAGCATTAAGCGCACAGGTGCAGGGGAGGTGGGTCACAGCACATGGCTTCCCAAGGAGGCAGCTACAATCCACAGGAGATTTGGGCTTCAAATAATTTTGTGGCCTGTTGCTTAAACAAACAAAGGCAGCCACGGCATTGCCCAGCTCTGCCCCAGTGTCTGCTTCAGGCCCGGCCAGGTCCCTGCCTTGACACCCCTGCCCTGCCCACAATGTGAACCAGCCCGTGAGTTTCCTGCCCCCTTCTGGCAGGTTTTCCCACGTGCTCCCCTCATGAATGGAAATGCCTCCCCATCCCTGCTTCCGGATTTGCACAACACTCGATAGTTTTACATCAATTCACAAAATCCTGGTGAGCATGTGAAATTCTGTGACACCAGAGAAAAATGTCACTGGGTGGCTGCTGGCATTAAGCAGGCCTTGAGCACCCCACTTCTGTCGGCAATGGAAGCATGTGAACGGGTGAGAACAGCAGCTAGGGAAATCCACTACAATGCCCATGGGAAGAAGTATCCCAACCAGAAACACTGGGAATGATGACAACAGAAGAGCAATGTTTGCCCCAAGGAAGGAGCTGGCTTGTCTCATCATGGTTGTATTTTGCAGAGGAAGCTACTTTTGTGCACATGATGGAGAGTCAGGAACGCTGGGTTCCGCTGGCTCCCTGTGTGACCCAGGACCACACTGTGAACGTTATGTAGGCACTCAAAGCTGGTCCTTAGCCTTTCTATGCTTCAGTGACTCCATCAGTAAAAGGGGGTTAACTGGACTTCCCCAGAGTTCCTCACAGCGGGACGAGAAGGGGGCTCGTCAGTCCTCTCTGTAAAGTGCTTTGGGCTCCTCTGCTGGCAGACGTTCGGGCAGGAAAAGGATTATTACAAGGTCTAATATACAGTGTGACAGGAACACAGAAACTGGCCCACCTGCGCAGAGAAGCCGGAGAAGAATCCATACCAGAAATGAACTAATGTGAAGGCAAAGTTCTTATAGAAGAAGTATCTGAGGAACTTGCACATGCGGATGTAGGACCATCGTCCGTGGACTAAGAGCAGGCGCTGCAGGTAACGGAACTGTGCGAAGGAAAAGTCACTGGACAGCACAGCCTGCATCCCCTCCTGGCCACTGATCCCGACCCCAATGTGGGCAGCTGCAACAAGAGGAGAATCCAGATCAATACAGTGAGAGCTTGTTAGCACTGGTGTTTATCAGACCACCCGCTGCATGCTGGGACATGTAGTCTTTGTGGGTCACACCCGCACTTGCGCAGAGGACATTCCTGCACAGAACACAATTGGCCCACCGGTCACACTGCAGGCTGCTGAGTAACAGATTGGTTTCTGACTACTAATTTATGTATTTCCAACAGGTGAGTTCATTTATGTGCTAATGACAATGAATCTTTTCCTTGACAGTCAATGTTTTCCACCAGCACAAACTCACTTTATCATATTGCCATTGCTAGAAAATGACCTTTGAGATGTGTTTAAATGCAGTGAGTGTGCATGGTCGCTCCCACTCCCAGGTGCATAAGATGCTTCTATACACTAAGAACACAAGAACGGCCATACTGGGTCAGACCAACAGCCCATCTAGTACAAACCAGTCTGAGTCGTCTTACAGCCTGTGGGCATTATTAGTTCAAACATTACACAGAAAAGCCTTAATAATCACTTGCATTTATTAAACAGAGACGTATGTTTAATATGACAGCTAACGATAGAGATTCAACTAATGACACTGTTCTCGATGGCTAGGGGTTGATTAGATTTGGAAATTCCTATGGAATACTGAGTCGAGCAGAACTCTGAGCCCCCATCCTCTCATGGTGGTGGTGTTGTCTAATGATCATTGTAACATGCTTTTCTTTACTCTTTCTTGACTGTCTGCCGGACCTATCATCTCCCTGGAAGCTCCGCACTTAGTCTTTTCTTTCTTAATTAAAAGGCCCCAGTTAATCAATTTGTATAAATTCACATGAGGAAGATTCGCAAGAGACTCTTTTGAATAATCTCACTTTAATTAAATCTAGTGTGAGGAATTGTTATAGTCATAAGGCACCAAATAAAGAAACAGTCCTCCCGGTCATGCCCTAAAATGCAGCCGCTGACAGGGCTGAGAGGGGTCCCATGGGTCACAAGGGGATGCTGAGACATTCACACAAAACTATACAGAACATTTACAGGTATCCAAGCTGTCTCCTTTCACACTCCTCACAGGCCTATCAGCAGCTATTAATTGCACTGCAGGAGTGCCCAGAGGCCCCTGGGATGAGGGCTGCCCCCAAGGGTCTGCAATCCCCGTAACAAGTGGGAGTCGGAAACGGGCAGAGGGACTGGGTAGGACAGGTAACACCGACAGGCCCACTCTGGGCGCACCCACTCAGTCCTGAGTCTTTAAAAAAAAAAAAAAGGGAATATCTAAAACAAACCCACAAAGATCAGCAACCCCTGCTGGCCATGTACCCAGCTGGGAACCGATCAGGGAACTTGTCCACCCAGGGAACACCTACTTCACAACCTGCCCATTCACGCAGCTCCAATCTGGGGCTGCCAGACACCTGCAGAACAGAGTGGCTGTTTCTGCTGGCCAGGTGAACGTCTTGCTGGTGAAAGGCATCCGAGTGGCAGCCCTGAAGACTGACATCCTTGTTCACACTCCACGCTGGAACAGCCCAGACTGTGACAGTGCCAACCGCCTAGTGGCCATGCTAGCCTATTGGGGGCCTGAGGCAGGAATACCCCCTCCCTCCAGTTCTTGTAGTAACGAGGGAATAGGGGCCCCCATGAGCTGCTCAGGGCCCTAAGCAATTGCTTCGTCTGCTTCCGCCTAGTGCCGGTTCTGCAACTTGCTCCCATCACCCTGCTCCAGGTCTCCTTGCCTAGGGGCGAGAGCATGAGCTACACTCTCCAGGCCCATTCGTCCTTGCTAAGCAGGCCAGTAATAGGTCTCATTCTATCGCTACCAGCCCTGTGATGCCTCATGAAGATCACGATGGAGCCAGACTGGAGAGGAGATCTGTGATAGTTCCATGCATGCCGGGAGAGGAGAACATGAGAATGAGATCAGCTGTTAGCTCTTGCCCAGGGAGGGTCCTGCTCTACTCTCTGTCATTCCCACTGAAGTCAGCAGGGCGAGGTGGGTGGGAGCAGAATGTGGCCCGTAAGCAGAGCAGAATATCTGCACTGACTTGGTTACTTATCTGTAACCCTAGTTCATCGAGATGGGCTCTGCATAGTCCTACTTCTGGGACCCAGTTGCCTGCGCTATCAGCTTCTGGAACTTTCTGCAAAGCAGCATCCACTGGGGCCACTCCCGTCCACTTCCCAACCTGGCGGGTTCTGGGGGCATAAAAGGGGGGGTGGCCTCAACCAGCCTCAGTTCCTTCCACTACGTCAGGAATCCCTAGCCCAGGACTCCTAAGTGGGGAAGGTGAACCAGGAGTGTGAATACAGACTCCATCTCTAGGAACTCCGGTGCCAGGTAAGTAACCTCCATTTCTCCCTTGAGTGGCCTTTGCACGTTCCCCCTGGTGGGAGTTAAGGGAGCAGTGACGCCCCAGGCTTTGCAGCTCCAGGCAAACAGGGGCAGCAGGGCACCAAAATGAGCATCTGCTCCAGGTGAAAGGGCCAAAAAGGAAACAGAGGTGACCAAACTGCTGCCACCCCTAGAACAAGTCACAAGGAGGGAAAGCTTTGCTAAAAGCATGTTCATAGCTCCAGTGCCAGTCATGTCACATGGTGCAATGAAGACCTGTCACAGGAGTTCCCTTTGTCCTAGACAAGGACTCTGACAAACCCAGGAAGTTGAACCACTGCCCGGTCATGGTAATGGTGAAACAGTGCATTTTACATGGACAATCTTTGACCATGATGGACTGGCTTCTCTGGTGTCAGCCCCATGGCTGGCTATAGGGTTTGGGGAAGTTGTGGATAAGTTTTGACCCCATAGAAATCATGGTAAAATTCTCTGAGCATGTGAAGTATGAGACATTCGGGACACGCAGACAAGCTAGAGGTCTGAAAGAGATGGAAAGCACAGACACTGCAGAGCTGGAGATGCAGGCAGGCCCACCTGTTCTGTAAGCATGCAGCTGAAAGGAGATCAGTCGTTAGTGGGTATCTCAGTAACACTCGGGGCCATCAAGAATGGCATCTTCCCAGAGACTTAGTACCAAATAGAGCCTGACTAATGTTTACATGGAACCTACGAGCTTTACAAGGATAAAAATTAGAGCCCCTTACTTTATGCTGGAAGGGAACACCCCTCCGGTGAGACAAATGAACCTATTCTACCGCAAGATTTGCAGCACATCCCAGGCATTGCAATGGAGAAATAGGTCTCCTTTTCCACAGCTCTCACAGCAAAGTAACCACCTCAGATAGCTCTCAAGATACACAGAGCAACCTGGTCACAGAGCCGGTAACTCCAGGGTGACAAGAGACGGTTGCCATCTCTGATTGTGACAAAGTGTCTCTAGGCAGAAATCAAAGAATTGTTGTTGTTTTACACTATGCCAAATGCAATGGCCAATGAGCCCATTATCAGGACCACCTGCTTGAGAGCTGCTCAGATGGGGAAACCTCTCTCAGTTCATGGAGTAGGCTTGGCTGGTCAAAGATTCCTGCTTTCCAATAGGATCTTTTGGGCCTCAGTACAAACGCTCATATTCAAGAGTGCACTATCCAGACTCTGGCTGTTGACCAGAGAAACTCTGGACCTTGGTGGAGACCCCGACTCATCTCCGAGGCAGGAGATGAAATGGTCTGGAAAGCAGGACTTTCAGATACTAGTCTCATATTCACAATACTGAATGACAAAATTGCCAGTCTTTTGCCAAGGCTACTGATGGCAACTTGGTACCAACTAAACCAACACTGGAAAGCTCTTTACATTCAATCCAGGGCAACATGTAGAGAAGTTCCTGCTCTTGGTGCAGGAAACAAATGCAATATTGATGTTCGGTTTTGCTTGCTTGTTAATCAGAACCATCGGCAAGCACAGTAACCCTGGTGGGAAAGGACGTAGCTGGTATTTGCCCCCTTGTAGAAAAAAATAATACAAGATGGAGCCCTTGATAGAGCCCTTGCACTGTCGAGTGTCAGTTCTGCTCTAAGAGTCTGTCAATGTGTCTTATCTCCCTGGTGGAGGAGACACTGGACCCATCCCATGAGGACAATGAACTTTATGAATGGGAAATTTTCCTAACACAACTGGCTAGAGCAACCCCCTCTTTGGTGGTCCAGGTAACGCATGGCTGTGACACTGTCCATCATAACCTAGGTTTGGAGTTATGAAGTGGAGAAAACCCCCACAGGCCAGAAATGGCTCTCAGCTCTGGTACCTTGACTTGGAGCCACATCTCTCACTGAGACGACAAACCTGGAGTGGTCAGAGCATGAGGTGAAGGACCTTCTCTCTCCTTTAGAACTACTACTGTACATGGCATGAAGGTGACTTGGGAAACTCCCTGGAGGGCATGTTCTTTCCCTGCCTAGTGAAATAAGGTATCTAGAAAGCACTGGGACATTGTGGCTCAGATGTTCCTAGTGTAAAGATAGGTGATGGAGTCAGGAAGAACTCTGCTGAGGCCTCAGACAGAGTCTGGTGTGAAAGCTATCACTTAACTGCACCAGTAAGGAATCTGACCACTGCAGGAAAGTTTATAGGTCTGGAATACATCCAGGTTTCAAAGACCCTATGGTGCCTAGTGGGGATGAAGGCACAATTTTATTGATCAAGGTCTACTTTGACTTCAAGCAGAGGGATGTGCAGAGAGACAGATGTGAAAGCGACTGCCTTTGAGATTGCCTGATAGCTCTGGCTGCTGTGATGCGACCATGGCACAGAAGAATCTGGATCCAGGACAAGTTCCAGATTAGAGAGCCTTGCACTAGCAGAGCAGCTCTCACGTTTCTTGCAGAGTGGGCATTGCTGCATGCAAGTGCGGAAGAACACATCAGGAGAGAGCTGGCTGGGCTGCCTCGACTTACTTTTGATCATGCTGACATCGTTTGCCCCATCACCGATCGCCAGGGTCACGGCCTTCTTGTACTTCTTCACCAGCTCCACCACCTGGGCCTTCTGCAGCGGGGTCACCCGGCAGCAGATCACCACTTTGCACAGGCAGGCTGTTCTCACCAGTTCAAGCTCCAAGTTCCCCTCTAGTGCGTAAGCCTGCGGAGCAGAGGAGAACATGCTGTGAAAGTGAGGTCAGCCCAGATACAGCGCCAACCCAAACTACAGAACCAGCAGAAGGAAGAATAACTAACCCATTGTGTCAGAGGAAGTGCTGGGGAGGCACGATGTCCACAGAGCTACTAGGCCAAGAACAAGAGCTGGGATGAGACTTTCTGAGCAGCAATGACAATGGCCTCTATCACCAAAGCTCCCCCTTTTCATTACTAGCAGTGACACTAGTGGAATTTACCCTCTTGACTTTGGTGGGTGGGTCTCTGCTCACTCCTGACTCAGTTCCTAAGCTGTGAGTAGGGGCTTGTGTCCTGAGAAGACCCTGCAGCACTGACTTTCTATTACAATTATAAACATGCTGTAACTAACAATTAATCAACTCCCACGAACATTCCTCAATGGACCCTCCATAATTCCCTTTCCTGCCAAATCCGGGACCCATGTAAAATTCATCTGGCTGATCTACAGGCTCCAAGCCCCCCCGCCTCCAACCCCCCCAGACAAATCCACGGCCCATATGGGCTGATTTACAATTGGGAGGGCTTTGAAAAAGCCTAGTAGAACTGATCATAAGAAAAAGACGAAGAAAATAAATCTGCCTTCCCAGTGTTGACCTTTTACTTTATTAGGATGTGTTATTTCCATTCCTGAAATCAACAACGATAACCGGCCGCCTGCTCAGAAGCTCATCCCTCTGCCGCTGCTTGGCAGGTAGGGACACATTTCTGCCTTTTCCCATTGCTTACAGAATGTGCTTCTTGTGCTCTGATGTCTTCTCTGCAGACATTCACGGAGGGAATCCACATGACTCCCTCCTCCCCCGAGCCATACAGCAAGCCAGCTGCCCTTTCCACTTAAGGCAGCAAATCAGCAGCCCGGATTTCCTTTCTTCCAAAAACAGTAAGTGTGAGTCACCAGCGCCCCCGCGTCCCTCCCATCAGCAGCAGCAGGCTTGCTCAGCTGGAGAGACCTTCTCGTGATTCAGTTTTACCCTGCTATTGACAGCAATAGTTTTTACCACTTTCCAAAAGAGCCTCAATGCACCAAAACCTCACCTAACAAAATGTTATATGCAAGCCTCAATAATCAGGGGCTGCTCTAGACATTTTGCCGCCCCAAGCACGGAGGGTCCGCTGGTCGCGCAGCTTCGGCGGACCTCCTGCAGTCTGCTGAAGCCGCGGGACCAGTGGACCCTCCACAGGCATGCCTGTGGGAGGTCCACCAAAGCCGTGCGACCAGTAGACCTTCCACAGGCAAGCCGCCGAAGGCACCCTGCCTGCCGCCCTAGCGGCAACCGGCAGAGTGCCCCTCGTGGCTTGCCGCGCTTGGCGTGCTAGTGCCTGGAGCTGCCCCTGTCAATAATGACCCTCCATGCACACAAACCAACGTGTCATGTGATGCTGTGCAGTTAGCCATAGCAAAAATGGTGCTGTCTTCCACTGCTGGCGGCAGCAGGCACTCTAAACCATCCTTACCAAGCTATGGCCGTTAATAACCAGGCCATACACCCCATTCGCTTGCTCTTCAGGTAAGATCCTTGACTTCGTGGAAGGGTTTTCAAACTTGATAATATCATCACTGTCCAGGAAGGAATCCGGATTCATTTTCTTCCTTGCAGTCCTTAAAAATACAGAAACAAATGTAAGTTATTTTCTTAAACTTATTAAAGAAAACCATGTTCCCCCTTGTTAGTATCGTTCTCCTTGCAGAGGGTTTTGAAGGACTCTGGCAGAACACAGGGCTGGAGTGGCCTTGGGAGAATTCCTCTAGTGACAGACCAGTGTCTGGCAAGGACATGGGGTCTTAGGATTCCCTGCCCCTGAAGCACCCAGCCTAGGGGCTACTTGGGGCAGATGCAGAGTAGCCCATAGGAAGCTGTGGGGTGGCCACTGGAAGTTACAGCAGCCCCTGGAGCTTGTACTGGCCTCTGGAGCCAGGGCCGCCCAGAGTGGGGGGAAAGTGGGGCAGTTCGGCGGCGGGCCCTTCGCTCTCTCTGGGTCTTTGGCGGCAGTTCGGCAGCGGGCCCTTCACTCGCTCCGGGTCTTTGGCGGCAGTTCAGCAGCGGGCCCTTTGCTCTCTCTGGGTCTTTGGCAGCAGTTCGGCGGTGGGCCCTTCACTCGCTCTGGGTCTTTGGCAGCAGTTTGGCAGCGGGCCCTTCACTCGCTCCGGGTCTTCGGCGGCAGTTCGGCAGCAGGCCCTTTGCTCTCTCTGGGTCTTTGGCAGCAGTTCGGCGGTGGGCCCTTCACTCGCTCCGGGTCTTTGGCAGCAGTTCGGCAGCGGGCCCTTCACTCGCTCCGGGTCTTTGGTGGCAATTCGGCAGCGGGTCTTTCATTCGCTCTGGGTCTTTGGTGGCAGTTCGGCAGCGGGCCCTTCACTCGCTCCGGGTCTTTGGCGACAGTTTGGCAGCGGGCCCTTTGCTCTCTCTGGGTCTTTGGCAGCAGTTCGGCGGTGGGCCCTTCACTCACTCCGGGTCTTTGGCGGCAGTTCGGCAGCGGGCCCTTCACTCGCTCCGGGTCTTTGGCGGCAGTTCAGCAGCGGGCCCTTCGCTCTCTCTGGGTCTTTGGCAGCAGTTCGGCGGTGGGCCCTTCACTCGCTCCGGGTCTTTGGCGACAGTTTGGCAGCGGGCCCTTTGCTCTCTCTGGGTCTTTGGCAGCAGTTCGGCGGTGGGCCCTTCACTCGCTCCGGGTCTTTGGCGGCAGTTCGGCAGCGGGCCCTTCACTCGCTCCGGGTCTTTGGTGGCAATTCGGCAGCGGGTCTTTCATTCGCTCCGGGTCTTTGGCGACAGTTTGGCAGCGGGCCCTTTGCTCTCTCTGGGTCTTTGGCAGCAGTTCGGCGGTGGGCCCTTCACTCACTCCGGGTCTTTGGTGGCAGTTTGGCAGCGGGCCCTTCACTCGCTCCGGGTCTTTGGTGGCAATTCGGCAGCGGGTCTTTCATTCGCTCTGGGTCTTTGGCGGCAGTTCGGCGGCGGGCCCTTCACTCGCTCCGGGTCTTTGGCGGCAGTTCGGCAGCGGGCCCTTCACTCGCTCCGGGTCTTTGGCGGCAGTTCAGCAGCGGGCCCTTCGCTCTCTCTGGGTCTTCGGCGGCAGTTCGGCAGCGGGCCCTTCGCTTTCTCTGGGTCTTTGGCGGCAGTTCGGCGGCGGGCCCTTCACTCGCTCCGGGTCTTTGGTGGCAGTTTGGCAGCGGGCCCTTCACTCGCTCCGGGTCTTTGGTGGCAATTCGGCAGCGGGCCCTTCACTCGCTCCGGGTCTTTGGCGGCAGTTCGGCAGCGGGCCCTTCACTCACTCCGGGTCTTTGGTGGCAATTCGGCAGCGGGCCCTTCACTCGCTCCGGGTCTTTGGTGGCAATTCGGCAGCGGGCCCTTCACTCGCTCCGGGTCTTCGGCGGTGGGTCCTTCAGTGCAGTGAAGACTCAGAGCAACTGAAGGACTCGCCGCTGAAGTGGTGCCGAAGTCTTGGAGCACCGCCTGGTGAGTACAAGCACCGCAAGCGGCAGAGGAAAAAACAAAGCCACGATCGGCGGCACTTAGGCTGCTCTACCACCACTGCTTCATTATTCGGCAGCAGGTCCTTCCCTTCAAGAGGTACCCGCCGCTGAATTGCCACCAAAGACCTGGCCCTGCCCCAGGCCCCCTGAATCCTCTGAGCGGCCCTGTCTGGAGCAGGCAGAATCAATGAAGCACAAAGATGGTTTCAAGCTACCTTTACCCCTCCCATCAGGTAGTGCCTTTTGAGACACCGGCCCCCCACCTAGGCCCCCATCATCAGACATCAAAAACAATCTCTTTATTCCTTGTCTGACCACCACCTTCTCCTTCCCAAGATCACAGGGCTCCATCTGGCTCCTCCCTACAGACGAGCTGAGAAAAGCATCCAGCTACGGGACCAGAACAAGGATGACCTGTTGGCGCAGTGAGAACCACTTTATGTCCACAACTGAAGGCATTGTGACCCCAGACCCCATGACGATCCAGAGTGGTCAGCTGTGTCCCTTTTTACATCAATTTTAGGGCGAGAATGGACAATTCGTAATCATCTAGTTGGACCTGCATAGCACAGGCCACAGAATTTCACTCCGTGATTCCTGAATCAAGCCCATCTCCGCTGGCTAAATTAGAGCAGACCTTTCAGAGACAGCCGGTCTAGAGTTAAAGTTCACTTTTGGTGAACTATGTTAGATGAAAGATGTGGACGAATTGGAGAAAGCCCAGAGAAAAGCAACAACAAGGAATAATGGTCTAGAAAACATGACCTATGAGGGAAGATTGAGAACATTGGGTTTGTTTAGTCTGGAGAACAGAAGGCTGAGGCGGCACATGATAATAGCCTGTAAGTACATATTTATCCGCTGAGGAAAGGACAGGAAGCAATGGGCTTAAATTGCAGCAAGGGAAATTTAAGTTAGACATCAGGGTGGATAAGCACTGGAACAAATTGCCTAGGGAAGTTGTGGAATCTCTGTCACTGGAGATGTAGAAGAACAGGTTAGAAAAACACCTGTCAGGGAGGTCTAGATAATATATAGTCCTGCCACGGTGCATGGGACCGGACTAGATGGCTTATTGAGGTCCTTTGTTCCATGTCTATGATCCTATGAAGACAGAAGGCTTGAATGGCACAAACACCCTCCAGTTCTCTATGCCAAACATACCACATGGCGATGCACAATCTGGCTGTTTACCTGAGTTCATCTAACACTTCCTCAGAGGTGTTGCCTTCAATAATGAAAACGTCCTCCATGTCATCATGCAGCATGTTACAGGAGTAGCCAATATTCACGGCAGTCTCTGGAAAAATCAACAGTTTCACTCAGACTCAGACAGGAATGACGTCGATTATCCAGCCACCCTGCACTCTCTTGGGCCATTTCCATGACTGATAAGTACTGTGCATCTCAGCAGAGAGAGGTCTGGGCCACATAGATCTGTCAGTTCGAAAGGAACCAGAGAGTCTGGCTGGATGGTCTTAGCACCAGGCTCACAACGACTGGGCTTCCTAGGGCCACAGAGATTGACACCTCGGCACAAGAGACTCAGTTCTTTATGCTGCTGAAGTGGATGCACTGACTTTCCCATGCAATTTACTGCGTGTGGGTCGTCTGCTGTGCATGGACACTGATTATACAAGGGCACTTCTGAGGAGCCTTTTGCCCTATGTCCTTGGAGGGCATTTCTCCTGCCTGCTCTGCTTTGCCAGGTGCTGCCTTCAGCCCTGTGCCCGAGAAGTGGCTGGATTTCAGCAGGACTGAAGGTAAAAAAGGACCAGATCCTGAGCTTGCTGACATCGAAGGAACAATGTCAATTTACGCTAGCTAAGAATCTGACCCAAGTCCAAAAATCCATTTGGCCTCTTTGGGGAAGAAAGGCGTAATGGAAACGATCTCTCCAGCTCGCCAGATGCAGGTGGGGGGGTCATGAGGACTAGAGGGGCAGCTATAGGGTGTGTGGTTCCATCTCTTGTTTAGTTCTTGCTGGGAAAACGAAGCTCCACAGGAAAATGCTGTGGTGAGTCCAGGTGCCAGCTCATGCCAAGGCCAAGGCCACGAGGCCTCACTGAAAACACTGACACATGCGCAGGTGGGCACCCCCCTGGCTCCCCTGAGCGCTGGCATTGCTAGAACAGATGTTACGTTTCCATGGAAGTGTGTGGCGTTTGGCCTTTATGAACTGCGTGCGAGTTGCTGCCGGCGCTGATCTCACTGGTAATAGCTGCACCCAGTGTTGTAGGGAATAGGGAAGGGTTTTCCTGATAGCTATAGAAGTGTTTGCTACGACAATGGACACCCACAGTCAGGAGAGGAGCGTTACCAAGTGTGACACACCAGTGAACCGCTAGGGGTGTCTCCTCCCCAACACAAGGACGCCCATAGACTCCAGATGAACCATTGGGGGACATCATTGGACAGGAGACTTTGTGGATTGCTCCCCACACACCCTTGGAATACGCAAGCCCATGTCCCTTTACAGGGCATGAACTGTGGGGGAAGGGAGTAAAATCCCCGACCAGAAGGATCTGTATCCCCATGCTGCTTGGCATTTGGAGAGGGCAGCATTTCTAAGCATAAGCAAGGGATCCCCAAGCTGCTTAGCTTGGGTTACCCCTAAGGACATATAGGGCTTGCACATTACAGCAGCTTCTGTTACTTTTTGGAACCTAAGGGCAGGTCCAGCCTACAGATTGACATCGGCGCACTGTGCAGCTGTAGCATGTCTGGTGAAGATGCTCTAAGCCAATGAGAGAGTTCTCCCACCGGCTTAACTCCACCGCCACGAGAGGCAGTAGCTATGTTGGCAGGAGAGCTTCCCCGCTGACATATCGCTGTCTACACTGCGGGGTAAGGTCAGCGTAACTACATCACTCGGGGGGTGGATTTTTCATACCACTGAGTGATGTAATTATACCAAAGTAAGTGTGTAGTGTCGACTAGGCCTAGGACTGTAACTCATTAATGTGCATCATTACCTGCTTTACCCTTGTAAACAACTTTAATTTCTTTTTCCTAGTTAATAAACCTTTAACTAGTTCATTACAGGATTGGCTATAAGTGCTGTCTTTGGTGAGAGATCTAAGACACCACTGGCCTGGGGTAAGTGACTGGTCCTTTGGGGCTGGGAGTAACCTGAATAGTGCTTTGATTTTTGGGGTAAGGGACCATCTATAACAAAGGCCGGCTCTCCCGGGTGGCAAGACAGCCTGGAGTGCCCAAGGGGGCTGTCTGTGCCCACAGCCTCAGGACTCACCGGGGGTCTGATCATTCAGACCCATGGAGTTTTGCCTGAGTAAACGGGATGCAGGCAATGGAGGGAACAGCCTATCCAAGGAGAGGAGAGGAGAGGAAAGTCAGAGGCAGCAGCCGATAGCCCTGCGTGTCTGTCCTAGACCATCCCCGTTACCTTGCTTGTCTCCAGTAAGAACCCAGATTTTAATGTGGGCTTTGGTCAGGGTTTCAATCGTCTGGGGGACTCCATCTTGTAACTTGTCCTCAATAGCCGTGGCACCTAGCAGCTTCAAAGACAGAGGGAAATGGGTGAGCTCCCCAGTGGTCAGCACCAGAGGAGAGCGCAGACCACCCAGCAGCGCCCACAGTGCTTGGGGCTCAGCCCAGGCTGGATTCCACTCAGCTCTGTTTATCATACACATCAGGCACCGGTCCCACAACCCTTGTGCCAATCCCACTGACCCATGTGCTGCACAGATCACTCAGGTACCTGCTTATGGGACTGGAGGCCTCTCTCTTTTCCCACCCGCCCTGCACTTGCAGCAGCACGGCACGGTAACTTACACACAGCAATATTGTCCACACAGATGTATCAGACCACAAACCTTTTTAAGAGTCTCTTTCTCTACTTGCTGGGAAGACCCATTAACCTCAAATCTTGGTGATACGTGGACCAGGGAGGTGGTGATGAGATGCAAATGAGATTTCGGCTCTAGCTTCTAGCTGAGGTTTTTAGGCAGAGCCGATCACTGAGCTTCCTACCTGCTGTTGGGGGAGGCTCAGAGTTCAGGTCTCAGGCTCTGAGCCAGTGCCTGAGTCTGCCTGGTGCTTCAGGACCAAAATCTCCTACGCTATGTTTTAGAGCCCTCTGCTATCCTGAAGGGCAGACATCTCCTCTGTCAGCTGTTCTTGTATGGTTCCTTGGACTCAGAGAGAATGTAACAGCAAGCACACTCGCCTTTCCAGAATGCAGAGCTGTGACCCATGCTGACCGTTACCTGGATCTCTGAACCATATCTTATTAAGTCAGTTACATGTGGAGTTTGCTCCACATCCCTTGTGGCCTAACCTACCGGCTAGTGAGTGATCAGGTGAGGGAAGCATGGAATGGAAAAGAAAAGATGAAAAAGACTAAACAAGTCCTGCTTGTCATAGCATAGAGCAGGGCCACCCCGCTGAAGTGCCGGGTCTTCGGTGGCAATTCGGCGGAAGGACCCCCCGCCGCCGAATTGCTGCTGAAGACCCAGAGCGGAGGAAGCTCCAGGGGCCCAGGCCCCGCAAGAGTTTTCCAGGACCCCCAAAGCAAGTGAAGGAGCCCGCTCTAGGGGCCCCGAAAGAACTCTCATGGGGGCCCCTGCAGGGCCCAGGGCAAATTGCCCCACTTGCCCCCCTGGCATAGAGCAAGGTCTGCTCTGAGGCACTGCTTGCAGGAGCAGCCTGGTGCTGAGTTACCCCGGGCTGTCATAGATGTAACGTGAAAGCCTCTCTCACCCAGGCAGCTGCAAGACCTCCACTGCCTTTTGAAACGTCTGGAAGCGTTTCGGTCCTCCTCAAGCAGAGCTCAATAGAGCGCACACAGTGCTCATGAATTCCCAACACACTGAGGCTACAGGGCATGGGACGAAGGCCTGAGCTCTCCTGTGGCCAGGCTCTCTCCGTGGCTGTAGTGGAGCACCATGGAGCTTTGGTATCTGGTACTGTGCATGGATGGTGGGGAAACCCCATGGGCCTTGTCAGGAGTTCTGCTGGCCTTTGCCTGCCTGCTCAGATCTGGAATGGGGAGGGGAATAGCTTCCTTTCCAGGACTCTCCCCTTTGCTTTGAATACAATCAGCATGAAGCTGAACATGTGTTATTAAAATCTCTGAACTTAACCAGATTCCATCCCTACTTTCCATCATGACCGCCCCTACTGCCTCCCAGCTCCTTCTACAGGTCACTGACACTGCACAGAAAACCTCCTGTCCTCAGCTCTCAGCAGGATCGTGAGACTGCACGACCTAGGACCCTCCTACTTCCTCATGGCCTCCCTGCCAGCATCCCCCACACCAGATTCTCCTTTCTCTCCTTCACCGACTGGGCTATCCCTCCCCCAGTTCCTTCCTGCAAGCAGAGTCCTTTCCTCACAGGGTGCACACGCAGGCCCACAGCAGGAAATCGAAACCTTCTTGGAGAGCATGACAAAGCAGCTGTAGAGTTTCCAAGATTTCATAAGAGCTGCTGTGACTGCAAAAGCTTTATCGCTTCCATTCAGATAGGGCATGTATCTTCTTTTCATTCATTCCCCACAGCTAGCACGCACAGGTGAACGCCACGGGCACTCAAAAAGCAGCAGCGTCACTCACAGGAGAACCCTGCTTGCAGATCACAGTTTAGTCATTGCTTTCACTCACTTCAAGCTGACACAAACTGTCTGCGGACACCCCTCTCTCCTCCCAGGCAGACAGAACAGAGTAAAGGCTCCTCCAGAAATGCAGAGGGACCCAGGAGCTACTCAGGACAGGGCTCTTACAGCTCATCATTTAGAAGTCGGAGGAATAATAGTTCAACTGCTTGAAATATACAAGGGGCATCTATGAAATATCACCTCCATCAAACTCTAATGTGTTCGCCCATCACAAGTCACCTAATCAGACAACCACATAAGTTAATATAAAATTGTTCCCAGCCAGCTACTGGCTGCTCACCAAGGTGTCAATGAAAACCCAGGACTGCCATGATCAAAGCCAATTTAGTTACACAACCTATGTAAAGTCATAGCAATCTGCTTACTGATGAACCAACCTCCCGGCTGCCTGCCCATAGCTTGACACAGATTCCATGAAAGACCAACCATTAAGTCTTTTTCAATCTCTTCGTATAACTCAGATAACTTCTCCTCCCGTCCATCCAGGGCAGTGCTTGCTTCATGGTGACGTTTGTGCCACTCCTGAAAGTAGTCTTCCTGGAGGTTTTTGTAGGCCACAACTAGTGTCCTCAAGCCTTCTCCTGCAAACTCCTGCAAGACATGGGTGGGATAGGTGAGGTCCATGCAGTGGAGCACTCTTCTCGCTTGATCTGCAAGGAGTGCTATTTATAAACACCCTCTCACCCAAAAGATGCCAACCCAACTTCTGCAACTTGCATCTAACGCTTTAAACTCACCAGCAACTGGCAATCCAGATCTACTTTTGAACAGATCTGTATTTAACTCTAGTCTATTGCCACCCCAAGCAGTGGAAAAAAATAAATAAAACAAAAGCCGCAATCAGCAGTTCTACTGCCGCTTCAGTCGGAGAGGGACTGAGGGACCCACCGCTGAATTGGGGCTGAAGAGCCGGACATGCTGTCCCTTTCCATTGGCCGCCCCAAGCACCTGCTTGCTGCGCTGGTGCCTGGAGCCAGCCCTGCATACAAGACCAAATCCAAAGGGTTTTCCTACACTTTGACTCTAAAGTTTTCCATTACCATGGCATCTATGTCACTGGTATTTGGATGAGGCCTACGTAAAACCCACGCAAAAGAGCTACTCCCAGAATTTCAGAATTGCGTCCATGCGTTGGTATGACTGCATGCTTTCTTTGCATTGAACAACAGTCATTGCATGCATCATTTCAATGAGCAATCACATCGGCACCTTCACCGCATAAGTGACTGAAAATCTAGACCCCAACGCTCGTTGTAACCATCCCAACAACAAGGTTCTCTTTTGGAAAGCTCAGATTCTCCCTCAGGGGAGGACAGGTGGTATAGCCACCATCCTCCTCCTGTGGCTTCCGCTGGGGGAGGGCAGCTTTCAGCTGCAGCTGCCTATGAAATGTGCTGCGTCCTCAGCACCTCCTCCTCCAGCCCTGGCTGCTGTTTCACTGTGCTGGGACTATGCTATCTCATTGCAGGCCGTCGGCAGAGCAGGGATTGCAGACACTTGTGCCAGTGTAACCCCTCCTGGGAGGCTTTCCACTACCTGGGGCCCTGGGCTCTGCACTGCACCAGCAGAGGCCAGTGTCATCTGGGGATGAGCATAGGCCCCAACAGATATTATCTTGTTAATTGCACCTTATATACAAATGCAAGAAGTCTAAATACTAAGATGGGTGAACTTGAGTGCCAGGTATTAATAGAGGATATAGATACAGTAATTCCTCATTTAACGTGGTATGTTCCTGAAAAACGTGACTTTAAGCGAACCTATGTTAAGCGAATCCAATTTCCCCATAAGAATTAATGTAAATTATTTTAGGTTAGGTTCCAGGGAAATTCTTTTTTGCCAGACAAAAGGCATTATATACAGGCTTTGTCCACAGTGTGCAGCCTCCCTCTCCTGCCTCCTGAATGCCGCAAGATAGCTGATTGGCGGGGGAAGCAGGGAAAAGGCACTGATCCACAGGGTCCGCCAGCGGAGGAGGGGGGGCATAGGGGAGCTGATGGGGGGCTGCCAGCCGTGGACAAAGCAGGCGGCCAAATGCTGTTATAGTGGAGCATTGAACAACTTTAAACGAGCATGTTCTGTAATGGAGCAGGGACGTAACATCGAAGCAACGTTAAGCGAGAGGACATTAAGTGGGGAGTTACTGTATAATAGGCATCACGGAAACTTGGAATGTTGATCATCAGTGGGACATGCTAATACCAGGGTACAAAATATACAGAAATGACAGAGTAGGTCACAGAGGTGGGAATATGGCGGTGGCCCTATATTGGAAAAAAAGCACAGAGTCAAACATAGTAAGAATCTTAATTGAATCAAACTGTACCACAGAATCTCTATGGATAGAAATTCCATGCTCCAAAAATAAGAGTATAACAGAAACGTACTATCACCTGACCAGGATGGTGACAGTGACTGTGAAATGCTTAGGGGGGCTACAAAAACAGAAAACCAAATAAAAATGGGGCATTTCAATTGTCCCCATATTCATTAAGAACATGTCTACTCAGGACAGGAGGCAGAAATAAAATTTCTAGACACCATAAATGACAGCTTCTTAGAGCAACTAATCCTAGAACCTACAAGGGGAGAGGCAATTCTTGATTTAGCCCTAAGTAGAGCACAGGATCTGATCCAAGAGGTGATTAGCTAAGTCATCGTGACCATAATGGAGCTAAATTTAACTTCCTTATGGGGGAAAAATACCAAAGAAACCTACTATGGTAGCATTTAATGTCAAAAAGGGGAACTACCCAAAAAGGAGGCTAGTTAAACAGAAATTAAAAGGAACAATCACAAGAGTGAAATGCCTGGAAGCTGCATGGAAACTTTTAACAACCCCATAATAGAGGCTCAAGCTCTATGTATATCCCAAACAAAAATGCCCCCATGGCTAAACAAAAGAATAAAAGAGGTGGTTGGAGACAAGAGACACCTTTTCAAAACTGGAAAGCAAATACCTCTGAGAAAATAGAAAAGAACCTCAACTCTGGCAAGTCACGTGTACAAGCAGAATTAGGTAGAGCAGAAAAGCATTTGAAGAGCAACTAGCAAAAGACACAAAAACTAAGAGCAATGGTCAGATCTGAGGTTACTGCTGACCTGGGCTGTATTTAAAAAGACGAAAGGCTCAGTAGCCCGTTACCAACTGCCTGAATATCCAGACTCCAAAACACGACTAAATATAAGAAGCTGATGAACGTGTTTTTCAGGCAATGGCCCCCTGAGTCTTTACAGAATAACTCTTTCCTTTCCATGGTAAGTTATACATTATTTGCCGATCTCCCAGGGACATGCCTTTAGGGTTGCTTTAGAGATCATCCACTTTTCAGCCTCACTGTTGGTTCCATTCCCAGCTCCAATGGTGGCATCAGAGACACTCCCAGAGAACAGGGGACTCCCACCCTTCCCGTTATCTGCAGAGGGGTTCCCCTGCAGGGGGCACTTACATTCAAGTGTTCCATGGTCTCTTCCTTGAGGGATCCACAGGAAGAATCCAACAGTTCATAGACAATGGTGTCAGCGCCCTTGCAATACAAGGTCAGGTCACCTTCCGGACTTCGCACTAAAAGCGATGGGAACAAAAGTTCTGCAAAACTCAGGTGACGGCATTTGGCAGCCATCACGCCAAGTGTGTGTAGAGACATTCAAACTCGGCCCACCAGGGGTGAGGCTCACACCTGCTTTGCACAGAATGGAGGACAATGCAGCCACTCCCATCTTTAATACAGAGGTGTGGCGGCACAGACTGCAGGCCCAGCACGCATTGCTTCCTCGTGACCTGAGCAGACGCACTGCTGAAGCCTGTAGTATGGGAGGGGGGCAAGGACATTAATATCCAGATGCCAAGAGAAGTCTTGACAATGAAGACCTAGCCCTGCTCCGAGTGAAGTTCCTGGACACCTCCACTCTATCAATACATTTACACCACGCTAATCACTGTAGTATCTGGACACCTTGCATGGCTGGCCACAGAAAAGGAGACCAGGCAAAAGGAGGACACGTTGGAGAGGCTGACCGAGCAGAAAAGTGGAAGGGGAGTGATGGGAACGCACCGATGACAGACATCCTTTTGCGCACATTGTTGAAGTCCAGAATAGCCAGGAGTTCATAGACCTTTGTTTCTCCCATTTCCACCACAGTGATGGTCTCAGGGGTCCGCGCACGAAACACAAAGCCAAAGTTTCGGGCCGCAGTGACCAGGGCTCCTTCGTCTGGAGACTGGGCCTGATACACCAGGTTACCTGCCATGCAAGGAAGAAACAATGTATGTTCATCTCAGTCCTGGATATCATCACCCTGCTCCTGATGTGAATCAAACACAAGGGCTGAGGCATTCTATAGCCACTGCTCATCTCCCGTCCATCCGTATACCAACCAGATGCAATAAAACCCGCACACAGACACACTCCTCCACAGGCCACAGGCTGACACACGTTAGGGACGGAGAAGCTCCCTTACGTCCCATTGAATCCATTCCCCAGAGCCAGTGCAAGACTGGTTCCTAGCCTCCATCTAGTGGAAGGATCTCCCTCCGCTTGGGAGATGCCGCAGCCCAAGGGATCTCACTGCCAGGAACGTTTCCTTTGCTCAGCTTCCTCAACACCCCAGGTACCATCCACGCTGGTATTGACGCCCTCCCAAAGGACAGGACTGCCACAGCTCTCAGTAGGGCAAGGGAACTCTGCTCTAGATGGAATTTGAGGGGACAGGAGCGCGGGATTAGCATGACTAATGAGCCCCCATTTGTCAGGATGCAGCAGGCACCGCCCCTTGCATGAGCTCAGCTCTGCTGACTGGTGCAGGGAGGACGCAGCGTGTGGCTTTATTCCCATCGGCTCTGAGAGGCTCTGCTTGCAGACCCTTTGCACTCCTCGGAGTAGTTATTGCACTTTGGCCAGCCCACAGGGCCGGCGCTACCATTTAGGCAGCCTAGACAACTGCCTAGGGAGCCAGAATAATTGATGGGCGCCATTTTACCGGAGGGGGTGGCAGGCGGCTCCGGTGGAGCAGCCGCAGTGGTGCCTGCGGAGAGTCCGGTGCTCCATGGCTCCGGTGGAGCTGCCGCAGTGGTGCCTGCGGACGGTTGGCTCCTCGCGTGGCTCCGGTGGACCTCCTGCAGGCATCACTGTGGCAGCTCCACCAGAGCCACGGAGCACCGGACCCTCCACAGGCACCACTGCGGCAGCTCCAGTGGAGCCACGGAGCACTGGACCCTCCGTAGGCACCACTGCGGCAGCTCCACCGGAGCCGCGGGACCAGCGCACGGGGTGGCAAAATTGCCGTCCGCCTAGGGCGCTCAAACCCCTAGCGCCGGTCCTGCCAGTCCTTCCCCTGGGCCACGAGGCCTGGGAGTCTCCTGGGTTCCTCTCCCCACAAGGCACCTGCAGAGCCATGTTAGCTAATGAGCAGCCACACACTGACTCAGGTGATTAGAGTCCTGTGTGGATACAAACATTTGGATCCACATCCAATCTGCACCAGCACCTTCTAGAGCAGCAGCTCTGAACCAGGCATCTATGGCCTCCTGGGGAGCCATGAGCGGTTTCAGGGGGGCCATGGTCCCGTGGGGCCAAAGCCTGGAGCTCCGCGAAGGGGAAACCAGGGTCGGTGCTCCAGGCATCAGCCCCCTTGGGGCTCAGGGCTCTGAGCAGGGACTCCCTGAAACCACAGCCCCCTCAGAGGGCCACGAATCCTCAGTAGAGAACCGCCACTCTGAAGCCCTGTGTGGATAAACAAATTTGGATCCACCTCCAATCTGCCATCCGCATGGATCCACATCCAATCTGCCACGAGTGAGCAGTGTGCCCTTGCTGCCAAGAAGGCTAACAGCATTTTAGGCTCTATAAGTAGGGGCATTGCCAGCAGATCGAGGGACGTGATCATTTCCCTCTATTCAACATTGGTGAGGCCTCATTTGGAGTACTGTGACCAGTTTTGGGCCCCACACTACAAGAAGGATGTGGAAAAATTGGAAAGAGTCCAGCAGAGGGCAACAAAAATGATTAGGGGGCTGGAGCACATGACTTATGAGGAGAGGCTGAGGGAACTGGGCTTGTTTAGTCTGCAGAAGAGAAGAAAGTGAAAGTGGGTGAGTGGAGGGAGAGCGAGCTACGGAGGGAGGATGGATAGAGTGGAGGGCAGGGTCTCAGAGAAGAGGTGGAGCAGGAGCAGGAGCATGGGTAGGGCAAGAGTGTTCAGTTTTGTCTGATTAGAAAGTTGGCAACTCGACCACATCTGCAAACGTGGGTATCCACGGATATAAAGTGGATCTCTGCGGATTTGCAGCGCTCTGCAGATGGGGTGAGCAGACAGCAAGCACGAAAAATTGGGACGGGGGTGGAGGTAATAGGCTCCTATATAAGACAAAGCCCCAAATACTGGGACTGTCCCTATAAAGTTGGGACATCTGGTCACCTTCTCTGCAGTGATTTCCCAGTGGACCCGTAGCAGCGTCTGAGGGAAGTGATGGCCCAGCACACTGCTGCGACGTACAGGCCGTGACAGCCGTATCGGTGCCTTCCGCAACACTCACCTTCCTTCTTCTCTTCTGGCATCACGGTGTGACACAGCGAGAGCAACCGGAAAAACCCGTGTGTCGCGGCATCGTCCAGCTTCACGGCTTCCACCAGGCTGTGGTCGTAGAACACGAACTTTGGGTCGGCCAGTCGGTTGTACGAGAAATCGACCTTCTCTGTGTGCTGCAAAGGTGAAGCGCAGGGTCAGCCGGGCAGCTCACTGCCTCACCGTGCTCAGAGGGCTCTCCAACCCCCCGACTGCCCCCCCACTCACGATGATCCCCATCCCCCACGACTGCCCTCCCCCAACACCCCCAGTGATCCCCTCCCTCACGACTGCCCCCGCACTCCCAGTGATCCCCTCTCTCCCACAACTGCCCTCCCCGCACACTCAGGGTGATCCCTCTCCCCCACAACTGCCCCCCCACACTCACGATGATCCCCCTCTCCCACGACTGCCCTCCCCCCACATCCCCAGTGATCCCCTCCCCCACGACTGCCCTCCCCCTACACCCCCAGTGATCCCCTCCCTCACGACTGCCCCCCACACTCCCAATGATCCCCTCTCTCTCACAACTGCCCCCCCACTTGCAGTGATCCCCTCCCCTACAACTACCCCCACACTCCCAGTGATCTCCTCCCCCACGACTGCCCCCCGCACTCATGATGATCTCCCTCCCCCACGACTGCCCTCCCCCCACACTCCCGGTGAACCCCTCCCCTACGACTGCCCCCACACTCCCAGTGATCCCCTCCCCTACGACTGCTCCCCTGCACTTGGGTAATCTTCCGCAACAAATAAGTCCTTCACATTCTGCTGCCTGAGAGAGTGGGAACTGGCTGGATCCTCGTTGCTCATTTTCAGGATCTCTAATGTTTGAGGTTTCAAAAAAGGTGCAGCCTTTGGAGATGCCGGTTTTTTGGGGTGTGGGCAGAGCCCCACTGTCACTCATCTGCTTCAATTTGCAAATTTTCCACTTTTTAATGAACACCCAGGCCCTGCTGGTCACATGTGCTGAGCCCCCAGTTCAAGGGAGCGAACGGTGGGCACGCAGCGCCTCAGGAAGCCAGCCCCCCACAGCTGGAACCAGGTCCACAGGAGGAGAGCCAGGCTCTGGCAGATCGCAGGAGGCCTGTCAATGCAGGGCTCCCCTCTGTCGGTGATGGTGTGTGTGCGGGGTGCATGTTATACCTGGGTGGGGTATGGCATGCGTCCATTGGAGCCTACACCAGCAGGGTGGCAGAGAACACAGAACCTGCTGGCAGCTAACCACCTACCTCAGTGATCTCAGTCCTCTGCCCAGCCATGTCGTACACGTCACCTGCAGGTTACAAACACAGAGCGAGGTCACACACACACTGCAGCTGAGCGTGCACATCCCTTGGGAGTCAGAAGCTGGGCCAGGAAGGAGACTTTGCTGCCTAGTATGAAAGGCACAACAGAGCACTGGGACATTCTCCCACCGTCCCTGCCCAGAGCACGAGTCCACAGCATGGGGCAATAAGCAGCATCCTGCTCGTTCCTACCCCGTAAGCGATGGCGATCGCGGACACTGGAGAACTGCTGAAAATGCCCTAGGCAAGAGTGGATTCTTCTGCATTGTAGGAAGGAGGCGAAACACTTAGCCACTTTCTCAGCAGGTGTGGAAGGTTTCCCTGCAGGAGTTTGGGTTAGCTTTACTGCTCTTTCAGAGGGAGGGGTATGCTGATAGAACTGCCACCCACCATCATGCAGCCAGCTGATTTGATCAAACAGCTTCTCCGTTAACCTGCCTGCAATGTGATTAAAGGGGATTAAAGAGCACATGAAAAACCCAAGCAACTGACAGGCTCCAAAGGGGACAGGAACCTGGATGAAGACCAGCTGGCTCAAACTGAACCCAGCAAGCACTGAGGAAGTCAGCTGGCAGAGGGAAATGCTTTCAGGAAATGATTGATACCACCTTTCCGAGGGCCTCTGCCCTCTCCCCTCTGGCACTGGAGACAGGGCACAGCTCTGGGGTCATACTAGACAAAGCCCCTTCTTCCCCTCTCCAGATAGCAATACTGCTTCATCTCTTCCTCGTGGACAGTCACCTGGCCACAGTGGTTCATGAATTCATCACCTCCAGCACACACTGCTGCAACTCATCCAATCCAGATAAGCTCACCGGGAAGCTACAGGTGGTGCACAGCACAGTGACCTCTCTCTTAAATGGTACACGCTGGAGAGAGAATATTACAGATGTGACGCACCCCTGCACTGGAGCCCCAATCCCTGCCATAGCTCCTTCATGGCTCTGGAACTCACAAAGTATTAATGCAATAGGCCAACACTCAGAAGCCAGTGTTGATCTGCACCTCAGCTATGATCCTCTGGAGAGCACCTCTAGCAGAGCCCGGTGTCGCCTCCAAGAGCTGAGGGCAGTCTTCTCAACAGCTGACCCATCCCTCCAGAGCATGCTTCCAAGGAACAGCCCTAAACCTAATATCTCCAGGTCACAATCCAGCACTCATCCTTTCTACTGTGGTTTTCCTCAAAGACCCGGAACAGAAGATGCCCCAGTAGCATGATCCAAGGAAGAAGCCCATTAACTAAATAGTAGGAGAGAGACTTGAGTGTCCATCTTCCGGGGACAGTTTCCACTGGTTTCTAAAATGCACATGCAATGCCTTCCTATTGTGGTGGGTTGGTGGACAGTAAATAGAGACAAGATGGGCAGACGATGGAAAGAGAGAACAACACTCAGACTTTGATTAATGCAGTGAAAATGGGTTAAGTAATTTTCATATGGTACAATTTATTAAAGTAATTTCCCCCACTTCCTACAAGTCCTTTTCTTCTGGATATCTTATGGTATCCCATTTCTGTGACCCAAGAAGAGAGGAGAGATCTGGCAGAAGGTATAGGGAGGGAAAGCAGAGAGGTTTGTACCATAGGATTTCCCATTAATGGAGCACTTGTTGAAAGCCATGATGTTCTGAGTGAGAGTTCCTGTTTTGTCCGAGAAGATGTACTTGATTTGTCCCAGTTCTTCATTGAGGGTGGTGGTGCGGGCCTGGGCTGGCGTATCGTTCAGCGGGTAATACATTTTACGGTCCCAGTCAATGTAGAAGCTGTTGCCCAGGCGTATAATCTCTACACTGGGGACAAGGGAAAGAGAAGATGATGGAACATTCATTAGGTTAGGGAACAGGATCTTCTCTCTTCAGCTTTAGGGCCAGCAGCTGCAGTTAGGACAGGAATCCAGGCATTGTGGTGGGCTGGTGTATCCAACAGACCATCCTGCGATGGCTGCAGGTCACATTCATTTTAAAGCTGCTATGACAAGCACCATGAAAACAGCTGCTAGACCGAAGTGCAGGTTCCTTCTGGGTTTTTAGTACCTTTTTAGAATAGATTTCAAAAGCTTCACAGCCACAAGCACTTCAGAGAGACTGAGATAGTGCTGCCTTCTCCTAACCTGTGACCAGTCTATATGGGCACTCAATGCTGTCTGTATAAGCCAGGCAGAGGGCCTGGGTGGCCGAAAGTATGGCTTGCAAAAATACCCCCTGGGTGTGGGGCAAGAGGCAGCCAGCCCTGCCCCAAACTGGGCAGTACTGACAGGGGAGAGGGTGTGGTTGAGTTAGTCCTTCCTGGGAGCAGGCTTTGCACTTCAGTGACAGAAACCCTGAGGGAGGGCAGTGGTGTGAACAGTGCCCAGAGGTGAATCCCACCCCAGGACTCTAAAGGCCCCATTAACCCTGCTGTGATTAACCAGCAGCACTGCACTCTGGGACTTGAAGCCTGTGTAGGGCACAGCTCCAGACCGAAGGGGAATGCAGCTGCATTGATCTGCTTCATTTTCTGCACATTGTGGTGCAGTGTTCAGGTTGAATGGGTTTAATGGGTTTCTCAGCTGGGCAAAGCTAGGATGCCCCCTGAATTAGCGTGCAGTGTGCAGGAGAGCCAGAAATGGTGGCCTTTCTGAAGAAGCTTGAACAAGGCAATTTGACCTTCAGAGCAAGTGAGCTCTCGTGTGATTTAATGTAATCAGAGAGATTTATTCATACGTAAGCAACTTGACTTTCCATTTCACTGTCAGCGTGAACTACTGGACAGGAAAAGAATGAATTCTGTGCATGCTCTAAATACACTCCAGAATGTAACTTCCAACCTCCTAATCCCAAGTGCCATCATTCACCCTCCCTAGCCGCCTTACTGAAAAACCAGCAGCCATAATTCAGCCCTGTGCTTAGTGGTTTGACAGCATAATCCCTCCCCACACCACCTCTAGGAATGTTATGCTAAATACTGAGAAGCAAATCCTGGTCCCACTGTAATAAATCGCAAAACTCTGAAAAGTGAGATGTAAACGGTAATAAATGAACCCCTCTCCTTTGTCTCACTCTAGCAACTCCTATCTGAGGATCTCAAATTGCTTCACAGATGCGTCTGGCCCACCCATTCACCAGCTATCCGGGACAGCGACTGTCATTTACTCTGCTTGCACCGTGCCTAGCACAGTGGATTCTCCAGAGTCCTCTAAGTGCTGTTGGAATACCAATGGTACCAAGCTCATTACTTACGCTTCGAAGCCACTGCTGTGAAATACATATTATTCCTAGCTCCACTTTCAGATGGTGAAAATGTGGCACATCCGGTCACCAGCTGCAGAACTGGGCACAGAACCCAGGACTTCTGATACCTATTCCTGTCTTCTAAACACAAGCCCATCCTAGGTGGGGGCTCTTCTGGAAGGACACACTTAGATGTCTGGGATCCCTGCTTAATCACATTGGCCTTTGCTCCAAGTTTGCATAACTCGCACACTGCAGACGGCGGAACTCCGAGACACACAATCTCTGGGGCTCCTCCTGGGGAAGCCAGCTCTGCACCAACCTCCATGCAGGGCTGTGGCAGAAAACCACCCATCGAAGGGACATCTCTGTGGTTTAGAGTTATTCTAATGAATCCATTTCAGTCTCAAAGAACTAACATGGTGGTTTTGGGGGAGGACGAAAGGGCTTGACTCAAGCACAGAAGGACCGCGTGGTGAAGTCCGTGCTCTTACAGAGGGCACTAATCAATACAGATGCATGGTGGGACCCCGTGCCATCAGGTATCCTCACTAGATGGCAGCCGTATGCAGAGTTGATTTTGCTGAGAGCTCAGCTCTGTAATGCACTCACAGAAGTGGAAAGCACTGCTCTCTGCGAAGGTGAATATTAAAAAACTCTTTCAAGCAGGCACTGTAACACAAAGGGCAGTCACATACCTGACGTAGAGTGAAATCGGCACCACGGTGTTCAAAATGATCACGTAAGACCAGAACATGAGGAACCCAGAGTAGGCGGCTGAGTTTACGCCAACTGCCCAGGGCAGGTAGACTTGGAAGTAATAGCCCTTGTCATGTTCCCAGATGCCGTTTCCAATGGCCAGGATGAAACACATCAGAGCTAAAAACGCAAAAATCTGCAACAAGAAGATATGCATTTCAGAAAACAAAGTGTCTTGTGTTCAGTGTGTATGAGCAGCGCCCTGATTACATGGTACAGTATGAATCAGAGACACAGCGGGGAAAGACTTGCTGGTATTAGGTTACCTGGTCTAATTCCTGGCCAATGCAGGACTGACCATTTATTTCCCAGCTCAGTCATAGACTTCCTGGTTGCCCACAGGAAAGTCACTTAATTCCTCTATGCCTAAATTACCCCATCTGTGAATTGGAAAGAACACTTCCCTGTCTCAGAGGGGTGCCGAGAGGGGCTCTGATACTATGGAGATGGGCACCATATAAGAACCCAGTTAGAGAACCTCCAGGCTGCCTGATCCAAAGAAGCTCATAAGAACAGCTATACAGGGTCAGACCAAAGGTCCATCTAGCTCCAGTATCCTGTCTTCTGACAGTGGCCAATGCCAGGTGCCCAAGAGGGAATGAACAGAACAGGGAATTATCAAGTGATCCATTCCTTGTTGCCCATTCTCAGCTTCTGGCAAACAGAGGCTAGAGGCACCATCCCTGTCCATCCTGGCTAATAGCCATTGATGGATCTATGCTCCATGAATTTATCTAGTTCTTTTTTGAACCCTGTTATAGTCTTGGCCTTCACAACATCCTCTAGCAAAATGTTCCACAGGTTGACTGTGCATTGTGTGAATAAATACTTCCTTTTGTTTGTTTTAAATCTGATGTCTATTAATTTCATTTGGTGAGACCTAGTTCTTGTGTTATGACCACCAAACAACACTTCCTTATTTATTTCTCCACACTAGTCATGATTTTATAGACCTCCATCATATCCTCCCTTAGCCGTCTCTTTTCCAAGCTGAATAGTCCCAGTTTTATTAATCTCTCCTCATACGGAAGCCGTTCCATACCTCTGATAATTTTTGTTGCCCTTTTCTGAACTTTTTCCAATTCCAATATATCTTCTTTGAGATGGGGCGACTACATCTGCACACAGTATTCAAGATGTCGGCGTAGCACGGATTTATATAGAGGCAATATATTTTCTGTCTTATTATCTCTCCCTTTCTTAATGATGCTCAACATTCTGTTCGCTTTTTTGACTGCCGCTGCACATTGAGTGGATGTTTTCATAGAACTATCCCCAATGACTCCAAGATCTTTCTTGAGTGGGAACAGCTAATTTAGACCCCATCATTTTATACGTATAGTTGGGATTATGTTTCCAATGTGCATTAATTTGCATTTATCAACGTGGAATTTCATCTGCCATTTTGTTGCCCAGTCACCCAGTTTTGTGAGATCCTTTTGTAGCTCTTCGCAGTCTGCCTGGGCCTTAACTATCTTGAGTAGTTTTGTATCATCTGCAAACTTTGCCACCTCACTGTTTACCCCTTTTTCCAGCTCATTTATCTTTTCTCTCAGTGCCCTTCACACCTCCTGATACAGCCCCACAGAGACCGAACACTGCAGAGCACATGGGATTATCTTTGATGTACTGCAGTTCATCATGGGAAACATGGGTGACTCATTAATACACTTTGTGGAAGTATTACAAGGGCTAAGGGGCAGAAAGCAGCTAAACTTCCTAATATTGCAGGAGCACCCATCTAACAGGGGTACAAGTGCTACTTTGCCTCCAACATGATTGTCACCAATGTCCACATCCTCTGTACTTTAGATGTGTGTGCAATACACATGCTTAGGCAAGGGGTCACTAACATGCTTATTTACTTGGCCTCTCCTGGTCTGTCTCTATCCACCTGTTGTCTTATACGTCGATTGTAAGCTCCATCGTTTTGCTCTGTTTGTACAGCACCTAGCACAGTGGGGTCCTGGTCCCTGATTAGGGCTCTGAGATGCTACAGGAATACAAACAACAGTGCTCGGTTTTCTCTGAGGGGAGTGAGCTGTTAGCAGAACATCAGTGCTAAGGTTTTTTCCTGCTCTGAGGGACAGAAAGAGGGAAATAATGCTGTAGTCTTTGTCACCACTAACCAGCATGAACAACGCTGTATGGCATGCTATGGTTACTGCTGCAGCACATGGAAAACTAGGAAGTATACAAATACAGGCCCAGACAGCAAACACTTGTTCCCTAGAGCAGTGCTTCCCACCGACCTCGGGGAAGGAGAACTGATGCCTTGAGGAGCGGGCCCAAGCTGTTCCTCAGGCAAGCTGATTTCCGTGGGCTAACATTTAACATCAGACTGTGACTTCCAGCCATCTCCGTGGGTTCTGCACCCATATTTGAAGCAAAAAGAGAAGGCCTGGGCAGCCAGCAGTGACAACTCTATCATCAGAAGGTGTCCCCTTCCTGAGTCTGCTAAGCACCGCCTCCCCTCTGCGGCACAAACACAGGCCTGGCAGCTAGGGTACTTCCTTCTGCGGGACGGTCTGTCCTAGCCGCAGAACATTAACTGCTTTCTGAGCTCACTAGGGAGGGATGACTCGCTCTTGGCCTGATTTCAGACAGACAGAGCCTGCCGCAGATTCCCACAGAAGCAGCCTTTCTAAACATGGAGAAAGGCAGAGGGTCAGCCTGGAGAGAGGGTTGTTTCTGCCTGACCTACCTGAGAGGCAAAGAGACTGCATGTAAACTGGACAGCGTTTCAAGGCTGTTTAAAAATTAATTTGTCACGGAGAAAGTTACAGACAATTAAGCACAAACGAGCTTTTCCTGTGTTTACATTGTGCAAGCTTCATGTCACCTGAAGTGAGAGATTTTTAGCTCTGTTTTTATTTAGGAAATGATGGCTTTTTGCATTCTTTTGGCTCAGTACGTCAGCAGTGCAACAGTGTCTCTGGTCACAATCCTGCCCCTTCACCTCTCTGATCCTCCTGTGAGAAAGGAGGCACTGGCCACATTCCCTTTCGAGCACGAAGGACCTGATTACTAGAGCAAAACTATCTGAGAGCAGGTGTGGGAAGGACCGAGTGGTAGTTAGGTAACCAAGTATTCGGTGTCCCACAAATGCTTAAGACAGGCAGACACCTGGCCCCATCAGCCATGGAGAACACAAACAGAGGAGATGCATTCAGCTGCAACTTGGTCAGTTCTCCAAAAAAGCAAGGAGCTAAACTATCCTTGTCTGCACTAACCCTAAAATGGAGCAGAGAGTTGAGCAGATCTGAACATGGAAACAAAGCTCTGTATGTGTGACACGTAAATTCTGGGAGATGGGTGGTTAACTCTGAGCAAGGGCCAAATCCTGAGGTCCTCAGGATCTGTCATCAACACTACCTTTTTCCCTTTCTCCCTTCCTGTGGGGGTTCCCAGGTGCTCTGTCCTGGCCCCTCTCCTCTTTTCCATCTAACGTCAGGAGGAGGAGACATCCTCAGCTGTCATGGGTTTTCTCACCCCACCCAGCGCTTCTCCCACAGTCCCTCTGACCCTGCGTCTCAGAAGGCCTGCTGCCACCGCTAACTCACCACAGCCCAGAAATGAACTCTCTCCTCCCGACCTCTCCCCTTTTTCCATTACCCCGATAACTCCTCCATTCCTGCCATTGCTCACCCACCCCCTCAATTCTGGGGTCTTCTTTAACCCCTTCCTTCTCCCCTCACATCCAGGGTGCTTCCCCTCCCGGAACTACTAATCCACACACTGTCAGCTCCCCTCTCCTCTATTGACAGCTCCCCCTCTTAGGCCTTTGTGAAACTCCACCTAGAGTCCCTGCAGAATGATTCCTGTCATCCTGCTGCCTGGCACACTGACCTTCCACTTCACTGCTTCTCACTGCCAAGGGCAGTATCGCCCCTGCCCCTTCCCCTTTCTGTGTCCCCAACCCCACTCTGCCAGTGACGCAGCCTTGATCCTCCTTTCCTCCCGTTCTTCCACACACGGATCTGCACCTTCTGCCACACCTGGCAAACACTACCCGGTGTGAAATCCCCAACGCCCTACGCCTGCCGCGTGACCTGTGGAAAGCAGCACATTCACACTTCAGAAACAGCTGACCAGACCTGGAACTAGCTGGCCGGGGGCCTGTCACTGTCCTGGTCCTTTGGCTGGAATGTTGCATGCCTCCCCTTGTGCTTCCTTCAGTATCTGTTTTCTCAGACTGCAGGCAAAGCTGCCCTGTGTCTATACAGTACCAAGCACACTGCAGGATCTACTGTATCCTAATTAATCACAACTCTTCTGCTCACTGAAGCTGATGGCTAAATAAGGACTGAGTAAAATCCCCAGGATTGGACCCTGCTGAAGAGTAAGAAAGAAGCCCAGAAGAATAGGTTCCAGAATGGAGCCCTTGGAAGCCAGAGGCAGCCTGATCCCTAGACGCTGTCCTACTGAAATAAAGTGAGTCTGTGGAAAATAGAAGGGCAAAGGCATTTAGATATGGAGGTAGTTACAAGGCAATGCGAGTATCCAACACACTCAACAAGATGTGCTGATCTCGTGTCAAAGGTGGCCAAGAGACACTGCAACAGCACAGAAACACAACCCCCATCGGCCGCCATCACTCCCGACTCCCTGGGGGCAGAGTCCAGCACTGTGCTTGTGACACAAACTGCACACGCAGGAGTTGAGCAGATCCTCACTCATGGCAGTGCAAGCACCCAGCTCCCTACAGGTTACAGGCATTTCACAGAATTCCCATGGCAGCCACAGCGCCATGACAAGAGGGGAAAATCACCCTTAGCCAGAGACAGGGACACTGTGAGAGAATCACTGGGATCCAAATATCTGTGAAGAGTCCCCCTGCCAAGGGCCAGACTCACAGACCTCTCCATGTCCTGAGCCCTGTAGGCTCTGAGGAACAAAAAGCTGAGAAGGAAAATGACCTCAAGGTGCTGGGCCAGGTTCTCAGCTGGTGCAAATCAGGGTAACACCGCTGCAGTCGGTGGAGTTCCACCCGCGAGCAATCTGCTCCCTGTGTTTGCAATGGAGCCAGTGTTTGCTGCACTGTTAATTTCATCTTATAAAGGGGAAAATTGTTGGCAAAGGGGCATCACATAACGCCAGAGCTGGTCTGGCTGGCGGGTTTAAACTGAAGTTCAAATGCCAGTCAGAGTACTGCCACGATGTGTGAAGGTTAATGTGTGCTGGCATGGTCAAATCCCCCTGCGGCCGGAGCTGATTTAATGGACATACAAGGGTTCACTTTTGTGGGCGTTGCACTGGCTTGATGGGAGCCAGTCTGTAAGCAGAGTCAGGATGGGCTCTACCTTGACATCTGGTGGTGAGTTATGGCGAGTGTGGAAAAGAATTTCAGAGGCTGATCGTGTTTGCATAGGCACACCCACCCCGCCTAGCATAGCCCACGGCAGCCTAAAATGGTTACTTTCACAGTTGTGGGATCCCCAATTTCTTTGTTATTGGGGCAGGAGGAATAAAGTGTTGTCACCCTGATTAAGTAAATGAGGAACTACGAAACTGTTTTATGATAATGGGTTTCACTATCAACTAAATAGCACTTGCTGGACAAGGGACATGGGTTCCAAAACCCAGTGAATTGAGAGAGGCCGTGGACATGTATCTGTACCTGGGGGTGTAGGCTTCTTGTGTGAGCCAGAAGCACCAGTTCCACCTACTTCTCTCTCCACTGTGGAATATCAGAGTTGATTTTTGATTCCCTCAAGAATCTAGATATAGGTAACTGAGCTGAACTCACTATGGGCTAATGGTGCACTAGCACTGGGGCTCCCCTACTGTGAGCTGAAATCACTAAAGAGCTGGAATTGCTGAGCTGAGAGCACTGAGTACTGTGCTAACTAGTGGGGGAGCCTGAAGCTACACTGTGCAGCACAGCACCTGGCAGAGTGGAGTGGAGCAGTTTGTGAAGCCATAGAGTGAGTGGAGCTGAGCAGTTTGTGGGGACAGCTGGAGCGGATCATGGGACAGCTGGTGGAGCAAAGCAGCTGTGGGACGGGTGGCACGGCCCATGGAGGAAGCGGAGCTGAGCAGTTTGCAGAGACGGTTGGAGTGGAGCAGAGCAGCTGGCGGAGCAGAGCAGAGCAGTTTGTGAGGATGGCTGGAGGAGCAGAGTGGAGTGGCTGGTAGAGCGGAGCAGTTCGTGGAGAAGGCGGAAGCAGAACCCACGGAGAGGCAGGGCAGTTGGCCCGGGATCATGTACGGTGCCCCTTTCTACCCAGGCTGGGGGAGGGGGACCTCTCAGATAGACTCTCAAACTCTGGGGGACAGAGACTTTTGGATTGTGGGACATTTGGGACTGTGGGTGATCTTTGGGTTGCTGGACTCTAGGGACATTTGGGATATTGGACTTTGGAGTCTTGGGGTGATTTGAGGGTTGCTGGACTCAAGAGCCCAGGGGAAAGGACACGGCCCAATTTCCTGGGGTGGGTCTTTGCTCACAGTTTGGTCTATGAACTCTAGTTAAGGTGTTTTCCCAGTTTAGTGCTTGTTGTTTATCTCATGTAATTAAACCTTTTCTGCTACACCGAGACTCTGTGCTTGCGAGAGGGGAAGTATTGCCTCTTCGAGGCGCCCAGGCGTGTGTGTAAGATTTTCCCAGGTCACTGGGTGGGGTCTCGAGCTGGTTTTGCATTACGTTGTAGGGAAGGGACCCCTATGTATTGAACCCAGCCCTACTGCTATCAGTTCGGCCTGGCAGAAGGGTTACAAGTCTAATCTCAGTTTGTTTCTTATCATTTCAATGTCGTAACATTAAACTACTGACAGTCCCATGTCAATGAAGGCATGCTCTGAAACGTATGAACAGAAGCTGCTATTAGAAGCTAAATATCTGGGCTAAGCTAAATTCTCTTTTCCTTGAGCACGCTCCTGAGCTGTTCTTCAAGCAACATTGGATAAGGCACTGGCTAGTGTGTGTGAGTGAGCACATCTCCCTATAGGGACGGTGCCCAGCCGCTAGGACAGGCTCCAGCCCGCAGCAGCCGTTGAAAGGAGCCATGCTTTAAGCTCCAGGCAGAGGCACTGGGACAGAATCCCCAGGACTGATCCCTGCTGAAGACTGCGGCATCCATGTGTGAGCAGCTGCAGTTTGTTACAATTGTCAAGAAGTTTCAATCCCAAATTTGATCCGCAGCATTTTAATTAGCAGAGAGTCAGAGACAGTGCCCCTGGAGTGTAAATATCTGTTTAGTGCTTTTAATTTTACCACTTGCTAAAAAACCCCAGTCTCTGGTTATGAATGAGCACACAATATTTTCCTCTAAAGCAGGAGCGCCAGTTTAGCAGCCAGTAGAGAGCACCATGCAATTATCGAATGCTGTGCAGACAGACATTACTGCAGATATCAAGGATGGCTGAAAGCGAGAGGGAAAAAAAATCAGTGTTTATTTAAATGGAAAACCACCAGAGATATTTGGGAAAATGTTACTCACAGGCTTCAAAGTGGATATCACCAACAATGGAGAAAAAGAGCACAGCAAATGAAAAACCATGAAGAGAGGTCCTGGACGCTATCAGTTTAATGGCCTAGTTCTGCAGGATGGGAGGTCTGAAAGGGGCTGCAGAAATCCATATGCTAATGTACTTTTCTAGTATTCTTCCCGTTCTCATTAGTCTCTTTTGATGTCCCCTCATTTGTCAGGAAAGAGGGAGGAGCACTCTGAAATGATGAACATGGCTGAAGGAGTGAAGACAAATTAATCAGACTTACCACTAACACGAGGACATTCATTAGCCGATCAATGCTGGTCCGTTTAAAGGTTGTTTTCCCACAGTTCTGCATTAATTTGGTGTCTGGCCCTAGTAGATCAAACACAGCCATGATTTTTAAGAACATGGCTCAATTCTAGAGCTGCTTCCCTTCGAGACGCCAAAGCACTTTACAAACATACATTAACCCTCACAACCCTCCTGTGAGGCAGGGTCACATTGGTATCCCTGTGTTACAGATGGAGAAACTGAGGCACAAAGCAGTAATGTGACTTGCCTGAAGTCATAGAGGGAGTCAGAAACAGACACCAGAACTCCTGACTCCAGCTCCCTGCTCTCTCTTGCAGCCAGGGCACCCTCCCTTGTGGGTTTAATTTATTTTATAGAGAATAATGGATATTATATCAGCAGTGACCCGCATTGTGCACTGTCACATGTCACCAGTGCTACAGAAATAATCCAGATCTCACCCCTATTACAATGTGGATTTTTTCCCCACACACTAATACAGGAGGCAATTCTGACACTCTGGTACAAGGGTGTAACCTGGAGCATTGTGTTTCTCTAAGCTAATCAGGTTGGCTTGGAGTTGGGACCTGCTCAGTACATGCTTGGAGAGATAAAGTGATTGAGTTCCACTAGCTCACTGTGCCCTCAAACAGGTCAGTATTTGAGGACTCTTTGCCCAGGTGGATGGGCTGAGATTTTCACCTATGTTATTTGCTGATCCCAGCTCCAGGGGAAGAGAAGCTGGTCTTTATGTCAAAGAACCCCATCAAGGTGCATTGAGATTTTGCAACACAGGGTTCACTATTCCTCTCTCTTGTGGACTGGTCTAGAAAACTTCCTGCTCATAGTGAGTTTGTGATGTTCCTAGCTTGGGGCTAAGAGGAAGGTTCAACATTCCACTTGTGTTCTCGTACCCAGTGGAAACGAAGCTTCCAAAGGGGACAAAAGTGGCTCTTCTCTGCCCACTGGGAATTACATCCCCTCACCACACCCCCCGTTACAGTTTTTTCACTCTGCACCTCTGTGTATTCCACCTACCAGCATAAATAACAAGCCCAAAGCACCATTCTGTGTTCCTAATGGTGCAGCCCCTCAGTAGCATCTTCTCATTGTCCAGGGCAAATTTCTCCCCACGGAGAGTAAGAGTCCCGGTGAACTTATCCAGTTTGTTATTCGGTGCCTCACATTTGACTTCACCTGTAAATAGAGATCAGACAATGAAAACCTTCCGGGGACTAGCCCTCCACTGGGCAGCACACACAACATCCTCAGCTGTGCCTTGCACAGTGACCATGTCAGGACCTCAGCTGTCCACCCGTATCACATTCTGCTGGACACTGCAAGCACTGCTCCGCATGGAGACTGCTCCTACCCGGCCTCCCCACAGCAATCCAATCGTCTGCATTGAATTACTTTCATATTTAGGTTTTTCCTTTGCCATTGAACACAGGATGGTGCCCTGCCCTTTGAGGCCATGTCACATCCCTAGCTGATAAGTTCCACCAGCCCTCTCTCTCACCTGCCAGAACCCAACGGAGAGGCCCTTCTGCTTGCCAACCCCTCAGCCACAAACTAGCCTGCTCCAGCACCCAGAACAGCAGTGGTAGAGGACTTCAACAAATACCAATGGAGAGATGACCTGATGGACACTTCACAGCATGAAATAATCCCAAAGCAGCCTGAGAATAAGCTGCAAGCAGCAGAGTGTGCTGGAGGGCAGTGAACGGCTACATGCTGAGGACATACACACACATGCAGACAACTGTGTCGAGCAGAATCTCACACAGAAGACAACCCTGACCTGGCAAGCATGGGCTGCACCACTGCCTCCTGCAGCAGCTTTGCTAGTGAGCTGAAGGCCCACACTAGGCTGGACTTCCAACCTACGTCACAAGAGCAGCCATCGCTGATGGAACAGACTAGGGACAACAGAGGAGATGATAGTGCAAACAGTGAACATACCTGATCGGGTTTCTTTAGAGGTACCGTAACTCTGCCCATTACAACACTGGACTGATGCAGTCTGCACCACTTGGGATGCCCCACTGACAGAGTGACTACATACTGGCACCCAAAGAAATGAAGCAGGAAAGGGCTCATAAGATAAGCAAGGAGAGCATCTGTGAAAAGGCAGGAAGAATTGCTGGGTGCAAAGGAATAAGCATGCTTCAATATAAGCCTTCTCCTCTCCCGCCCCCAAAGCAGCAGAGTGACCGCTGCTTAACCAGGCCTTAGAGACAGGTATCTTTGCATGCAGCAGAGGCTGGGAGCGCTGTGTGCAGGTGGGAGCACTTTATCAAGGACTTTGTAGCCCAAAGGACCATGGCCATAATATGGGCGAGAAGCTGAGGAGTTTTCAAATAAAGTGCATGTGTGTAACAATTCCTGAAGCTCTAGCAGGGTTGCAGAGGACCTTCCATAAGGGGGAGAAGAGCTATTTTAAGAACTTGACTCCTGCGAGTTCATGGTTTCCTCACCCTGCCCTAAACACAGTCCCCTCAAGTTGTAGCAGGTCAGAACTTAACCCCTTTTCATGGGGTATGATTTTATTAACAAACAAAGCTCAAACAATACACAAAATCCTGCTGAAGTCCTCTCTGCAAGCTTAGTTATTCCCAAGGGCAGCTCAGCCCACACTCTCGATCCCCCTTTCTCTCTCAAGCAAGGAAGCCGGCCCTGCCTCCCTTGCATCTGGGTAGGGGAATGAGCCACTTGACACAGTGAGTCAAACCCACCAGTAGCCCCTTCCCAGCAGCACCCTCATGAGCTAGCAGACTCAGGGTTCCCGCTAACGCTGTTGGCCTGGTACATTTACCTATTCAGTTTTCTTTCAGACTCTAATAAGCATAACTGGGAAATTAATGTCTGATAGCTGCACATGTGGCCGTAATTAATAGCCAACTGTCCCCTTTCAGTCCACTCTATTTTAGTCTCTTCTGTTCCATTCCCTGAATTTCTTCGGAACCCGAAGGAAGACATGCTTGTCCCTGGCCATGCCGCCAACCCACCCAATTCCCGATGGCCAGAGGGGTGGATTCTGCTCCATATTCTATAATTATCTCTCCTTATAAAATGTGCTTACCCACTACTCTAAGGCCCAGCTGCAATTAGTATAAAAACTATTAGTTAAATCAAGAATTAGACCCAGGGTTCAGAAAGGAGCCAGGAGAATGACTAAAGGATTAGAAAACATGCCAGCTATGGTCCGACTCCAAGAGCTCAATCTATTTCGCTGAGGAAAGAGAAACTTAACCTGATTTGATCCCATTCTGTAAGTACCTAAGTGGGAAATAAATATTTGAGAACAGGCTTTTTAATCTAGGAGACAAAGGTCTAACATCAGAGGGGAAGCCATGTTACTCTGGATCTGTAAAAGCAGCAAAGAATCCTGTGGCACCTTATAGACTAACAGACGTTTTGGAGAATGAGCTTTCATGGCTGCAGCATCAAGAACACCCTAACGTCTTGTGTTAAAACCAGGGCGGTGTTAGGGTGATCTCCAGTAACTATGCTGTGTTGGGACTTACAGATGTACAGCCTGTAAGGCCAGGAGAGACCTTAGTGATCATCTCACCTGACCCATACAAGAGAGGCCATAATATCTCACCCAGCGATCCTGCACTCAGTACAATGACTGGTGGGAAGTTATTGGACACCCGCTGAACCCATTTCACCCGAAAGGTTTAAACCTCATGAAGCTTGGACCTGGCCAGTGGCAGCTAACTGATACCTGATTATTGTTTCCTCTCATGTCTCCCACTTCCCCAAGTCTAACAATAAATAAAGTTCATCTTGGAAAAATCCCCCGTACCTGACCCGGCACAGGACCAACACACACCATGTTCTGGGTTAAGCATTTTGCTTCACTGCCTTTGTGAATTAGCCATCCAACCTTCTCCTCTCTTCCTGCCCCACGAAGTCCTTGCATGAAGGGCTCCATAAAATATTTAATACTTGTACATAGGTTAGCTACAGAAATGTTAGGTTAGGTCTAATCCCAGGCACTCTTCCCGGTTCTTTTACAAATATTAATCACAACAGGAAATATTTTATTTTCACTTTAGATATCACAAATAGGACCCCTTTTATTTAAAACAAAACTAGAGATTTTGTAAAAAAGTAAACCTAAGATAAGGGATTAATTTTAACTTTGTAAAAGATTTTGAAACATTTGTTGAATCATAGAATCATGGAATATCAGGGTTGGAAGAGACCTCAGGAGGTATCTAGTCCAATCCCTTGCTCAAAGCAGGATCAGTCCCCAACTAAATCATCCCAGCCAGGGCTTTGCCAAGCCGGACCTTAAAAACCTCTAAGGATGGAGATTCCACCACCTCCCCAGGGAACCCATTCCAGTGCTTCACCACCCTCCTAGTGAAATAGTGTTTCCTAATATCCAACCTAGACCTCCACCACTGCAACTTGAGACCATTGCTCCTTGTTCTGAGTCAAGTTATGCACATTTAGAAAAAGCAATTGTTTTGATCCTCGTTAGACAAACTGTCTGAGAAAGGCGTTCTCTATTTTAAAAAGAAGATTTTGGTTTCCACATTGTTACACGCCATGGCCTCTTCAGTAAAATAAGGGTTTGAACCCCTTACTCAGGGAAGGACCATCATTTACAGGGGGTTTCCCAGTGCAGCAATAAAAGTCTACAAGAGCTCTGGAAATATGAAAGCCCAGAACCACAGGCCTCACTTGAGAGAAATCCAGAGATAAGGTGTCGCACAGCTGAGAAATCGGACCAAGAATATTGTTCCATAAGATCCCACTGCAGAAAGAGTGGTGTCTAGCAGCCCCTTTAGATTGCACAGCTTAGAGACATTCCAAGATCTTTGAATATGGACCAGCTGATCACCATTCCGCCATTTATCATGGATATGACAGTGGAGTCATCGACTCATTTCAGTCATTCAGCTTCTATTTCCTCTGAATCTGGTGCTCAAGAAAAGTCCCCGGAGAACAGGGGCAGCAGCATTATAAGCTGAACTACACCACTGCTCTGCGCTATTCCATTTGGGTTCTCTTATCACCCAGAGCACCTTCTGGCTGGGCTTTGAGCGATGTGATTAGCATCTGTCACATGGTCTCTGTCCTGTCCTCTACCAGCAGGAGACCTGTGTGCAGAATGGAATGTTTTGCTTCTGTAGGGTTGGACTGGGGTTCTTTTGTGCATGTTGCCAAGTGTTTAGGTTAGAGAAAGCCAAGTCAGAGAAGCCAGCTTTGCAGGACCTTGCCTGAACTGTAGCTCTAGGAGGTTAGGAAAAAAATAAGTTTAGTCTTTTGTCCGTGGCCCATTGTGCTGTGGCTAGGGGAGGAAATAGTGCTAAGTGTGATTTTTGTGACATGGAACTTGTCCACCAGGCCCAGGCCCTCTCGTTCATTTCACATAAGGGACCATGGAACATGTGATGTGGCAGGGACATGTTTCACAGCACACCTGATCTGCGTATTAGCTGCCAGGCCAGGCCAGCAAAACATTTTCAGATTCATCTTTTTGGTGCTGTTGAGAAAACAGTGAAAGGACAAAAGTGCAAAGCTCTAAACTGAGAAATCCAAATAATGCCCCCCGCATGCAGATCGGCTGCCTCTGCTCCTAACACTGGTGTAAATGAAGTGTAACTGCTCTACAGTCAATGGATTTACATCAGTGTAAAACTGCTCTGGGATCAGAATCAAGCCCTGTTGGTGAATTCAATGCAGTGACTACCTGTTGTGTTTCCCAGGGGGCGCTTTGCAGGAGCCTTACATGGAGGATTTGATGGGGTCTCAACAAGCCTAGACAGAAACTAAGTGACAGGCTTAATGTGTCTCGCCATGTGACTGCCCACCCACAGCAGTCAATGGCAGCACACAAAATCTGATTTGCACTGTGTGCCGCTGCTATCCCTGGGCAGGGACCCAGGGGCCTGCAGTGCGGCTTGGAGAGGAGAATTCTGACTTCAGGTGGAATTCAGGCCTTACGGGAAATCCTTTGGGACCTTCATTTTTTCTGCGCACTCACCATTGAAATCAGTCAGTTTCTGAAGGTTCTCTCCCAGCTCCGCAGTGACCGTCAGTGCCTGCTTCACTTTGAGGTTAGTTTCCCTATAATAAAAAGCATGAGTCAAACTCTTACATGACTGGTCACTCTTCTGTTCCTGGAGCTGTTCTCACTCATTAGGATCCAGATGGCGCTTGCAGGGTCTGCAGGCTGCATCTCCTTATTAAGAGTCAAATCAGGACCATTTTTACATGGCCACAAAGGTAATATAGTCCTTTGCCACCGTATAAGCTGGTTCTGCACCCAGTCAGCTGATTCTGTGGAACGCTGGGCCAGGTGCAGAAGAGGGTCAGAGGGCTCGGGTCTCACGCCATCACTGCAAAGCGTCAAGCCGGACACGTGAGCTCTCTGAGCAGCCCTCTGTCCAACTAAGTTCTTACACCACAATCATCCCTGTGGTATCTGAGCACCTCTGTGGGTTCTGGACCCTCTGTCACTGCACTCTGGGACCTGCAGAAGTTACTGCAACCGTAGGGCAGCCAGGTAGGGGAGGGTGCTCTCCCATGGACCTCAGAGAAGCACAGCAACATTCAGTGCCCCTGACATTATCCTGTAGAGTTGACATGGGCAGAGTCACAGCCCGTCTCTGGGCAGCAAGAGAGCTGGGAGGGCTATGCGAGTTCCATGCAGCCTTCCCTGAGGTGTGACATTCTCTCAGGTCTTGCTTAGGCCTCTGAGCCCACGAAGCCAGGCCAAACTCCACACCTGAGGCTGGCTCCATGCCACCAAGAACTGGCAAGCACTGAATCTGGCCCTACAGACGAGGGTGGCACCACCTTTTCCCACCTAACAGGAACTGATTGTGGCCCTCAGACTTGTGCCAAGCTGTCTGGGGGGCAGAGTGACGGAATACAATGGGTCACCAGGGCGATGCTGGGAACGGCTGATGTTCACATAGACAGAATAGTGGCTGAGAAGAACGGCCGGGGAGAACATAAAAACCACAGAGCTGTTGCTGCTGAGGTAAGGTATTGCAGGAACAGGCATTTTAAATGATCAGTGGGTGCTACCAGAATTGCCAGCATGAGTAAAATGGGCCAAGGCCTCTGAATGTGAGGCACCTGCCTTTGCTGGGATACTGCTGGGGAAGCAGCCATTGGTACTCGGCTCAAGACACTTTCCGGAAGATCACTCGTTATGGGCAACTGATTGAAACCAAAGCTGCCTTCCTCATCAGAGATCTGTTCAGAGGAGTAAGCAGTGACCTTGACTGTGGAGTGCAATCTTTACCCAGGGCAAGTTTAAGGCAAACAATTATTCCTCCATCTCGTGCTCAGATGCATAACAGGAAACTGAAATGAGCTGTGACCCTTTGGGAACCACAGGATCAGTGCATGGGGCAGGAGAACGTGCCATTGGCAGAGATGTCACGTGACATACAGTGTTCTCTAGACAGAAAAGAGAAGATGCTTCCATTGGAGGTGGTGCTGAAAGAGCATTTTATTGTAGGGTTAGAAAACACCATCTCCCTACACTTGCTGTGTGCAGTCAGGGTCACGGATCTCCTGGCAGGAACAATCAATGCTCTGTGGATTCATCTCTGGACTGGGCAGCATTGAGAACACAGAAGCAGCTGGACCTCACAACATCAGGATTCACCATGCAAAAATTAGCCTTGTGTTTGCAGCCCCAGGGCTAGGCTCACTTACCCATCCAGTTCAGCCGTCTCGATGTACGTCAGGCTGTGCGGCTCACTGCTTGAGAGTAGCAGTAGATCTGCCTGAACACAAATAAAGCAGGGTGGTATGAGCTTACACGGCCACAGTGACGTTACCTTGAGATCCCAGGACAGAGGACATGGTTACACCACAAGTTCAACGGACTTCTGTGAATGGAAAACGTATCTGGAAATCTCGGAGCCAGTTAGCGTCAGTAGTGAATAACTTGTTTCTTTGTCTGAGGAGTAATTCCAGAGTCACAGCGCAAGTGGCTACAACAAACTGCACTCACCGTCACAAAGTTGTTGTTCTCTAGTTTTATGATGTCTCCCACTTGGATATTCATCCATTTATCATCCTTCAATCTGCAAGAGAAAGTTCCCTTTAAATAGTCACAGAGTGCAGAGCGCTCCGACCCCGAGGGAGGCAGCGGTGCTCTTGAAGCCCGTTCGTCAGTAATATTAGGACTTGATGGTGAGCTGTTGGGGGCAGGGACTGTCATTCTGTCCTGTGTCTGTCCAGCATGTAGCACAAAGGGGCGCGGGTCCATAACAGACTCCTAGCCACTACCAATATACGTCAATAAGAAATGCGAGAGGTTCACACACACGTGCGGTTGAGAAGTAGGTTCCATAATATAAACATGGCACCTGTGCACTATTCTACTAACAGACACTGCCTTTCTCTTCTCTTCTGCTACAAATCCAAAATCGAGGTGGGGTCCTGGGGAAGAGATTCCCTTCTACATTTTACACAGATACCACTAAAATTACTTGGAAATTAGCCCAATTACTTAAGTTGTCTAAGTCCCCTAAAGAAGATCAGACGGTGCAAAGGCAGCTCTGACTCTGTAGCTCTAGCTGTCAAAAAGGGCAGCAACCCAGCGGCAAAAGCTGCATGTGCAATTATTCCGATCCCTGCTGCTCATGCCTTTTCTTAATGCACAAAGCAAGATGTACAGGCTTCCAGCTACCTCTCTGGTACCTCCAGGTTGCATGAACAAATCAGAATTTCTGCATATGCAAAAACTTAAGAGGTGAAAAATTGTGCGAATAGTTTTACAGGCAGCACTGAGTATGTGTCTGCACAGATCATATGGACCTGATCCGGGTCTCCTTGAAGTCATTAGTAAAACTCCACTGGAGTTCAATGATAGCAACACTGGAACCTGTGGCCTCTGGCCGCTTGACAGAGTAAGTGAATTATGCACTTTGCTATATAAACGCATGTGTTCAGAGGGGATGGTAGTGACGGTGTGACTGGTTTCAGATTTACTGGACTGAAAATGCTAAAAACCACCATAAATCACTGGTTTCCAGCTTTATTTCATGGTTCGTATCATTTGGTGGTGTTTGTACAATAACTGGCCTCTACAGTATGGTGCAAAACATAGGACGACCAAGCACTTCACCTTTGCACCAGCTATACTACAAGAGCTGCTGGGTCTTCATGGAACAGTGAGTACAGAACTCATCTACTTGCCACAAAAGCCCAGCACCCTACCACTTGAGCAAAAGGAAAATCATTGCTAGCAGTAAAGGGCCCATGACATACAGCTGAACAGTTTTGATTCCATCCAATAGATGGCAGGGGTGGGTGTGTGTGTGTGTGTGTGTGTGTGTGTGTGTGTGTGTGTGTGTGTGTGTGTGTGTGTACAGAGAAGTTTCTTGTAGCTGTTAATTTAGCATCAAAAGTCTTTGCCGATTATGTCTAGTTCTGTCTGCTCAGAAATTAACGAACAAGACAAATACATATGACACAAGGGAATATGTATTTGGAATGACATTGTTGGAATATGTATTTGGAATATGTATGGAATATGTATTTGGAATATGTATGGAATATGTATTTGGAACATTGTTGGAATACGTATTTGGAATGACATTGTTGGAATGACACAAGGGAATATGCGCATGGAATAACATTGTTGGCATCACTGAAACTTGGTGGGATAATACACATGACTGGAATGTTGGTGTGGATGGGTACAGTTTGCTCAGGAAGGATAGACAGGGGAAACAGGGAGGAGGTGTTGCCTTGTATATTAAAAATGTACACACTTGGACTGAGGTGGAGATGGAAGTGTTGAGAGTCTCTGGGTTAGGCTAAAAGGGGTAAAAACAAGGGTGATGTTGTGCTAGTCTACTACAGGCCACCTAACCAGGTGGAAGAGGTGGATGAGGCTTTTTTTAAACAACTAACAAAATCATCCAAAGCCCAAGATTTGGTGGTGATGGGGGACTTCAACTATTCAGATATATGTTGGGAAAATAACACCGCGGGGCACAGACTATCCAATAAATTCCTGGACTGCATTGCAGACAACTTTTTATTTCAGAAGGTTGAAAAAGCTACTGGGGGGAAGCTGTTCTAGACTTGATTTTAACAAATAGGGAGGAACTCATTGAGAATTTGAAAGCAGAAGGAAGCTTGGGTGAAAGTGATCATGAAATCATAGAGTTTGCAATTCTAAGGAAGGGTAGAAGGGAGTACAGCAAAATAGAGACAATGGATTTCAGGAAGGCGGATTTTGGTAAGTTCAGAGAGCTGATAGGTAAGGTCCCATGGGAATCAAGACTGAGGGGAAAAACAACTGAGGAGAGTTGGCAGTTTTTCAAAGGGACACTATTAAGGGCCAAAAAGCAAGCTATTCTGCTGGGTAGGAAAGATAGAAAATGTGGCAAAAGACCATCTTGGCTTAACCACGAGATCTTGCATGACCTACAAAATAAAAAGGAGTCATATAAAAAATGAAAACTAGGTCAGATTACAAAGGATGAATATAGGCAAACAACACAGGAATGCAGGGGCAAGATTAGAAAGGCAAAGGCACAAAATGAGCTCAAACTAGCTATGGGAATAAAGGGAAACAAGATGACTTTTTATCAACACATTAAAAGCAAGAGGAAGACCAAGGACAGGGTAGACCCACTGCTCAGTGAGGAGGGAGAAACAGTAACAGGAAACTTGGAAATGGCAGAGATGCTCAATGACTTCTTTGTTTCGGTCTTCACCTAGAAGTCTGAAGGAATGTCTAACATAGTGAATGCTTATGGGAAGGGGGTAGGTTTAGAAGATAAAATAAAAAAGAGCAAGTTAAAAATCACTTAGAAAAGTTAGATGCCTGCAAGTCACCAGGGCCTGATGAAATGGATCCTAGAATACTCAAGAAGTTAAAAGAGGAGGTATCTGAGCCTCTAGCTATTATCTTTGGAAAGTCATGGGAGACGGGAGAGATTCCAGAAGACTGGAAAAGGGCAAATATAGTGCCCATCTATAAAAAGAGAAATTAAAACAACCAAGGAAACTACAGACCAGTTAGTTTAACTTCTGTGCCAGGGAAGATAATGGAGCAAGTAATTAAAGAAATCATCTGCAAACACTTGGAAGGTGGTAAGGTGATAGGGAATAGCCAGCATGGATTTGTAAAGAACAAATCATGTCAAACCAATCTGATAGCTTTCTTCGGTAGGATAACGAGTCTTGTGGATAAGGGAGAAGCGGTGGATGTGGTATACCTAGACTTTAGTAAGGCATTTGATACGGTCTCGCATGATATCCTTATCGGTAAACTAGGCAAATACAATTTAGATGGGGCTACTATAAGGTGGGTGCATAACTGGCTGGATAGCCGTACTCAGAGAGTAGTTATTAATGGCTCCCAATCCTCCTGGAAAGGTATAACAAGTGGAGTTCCGCAGGGGTCTGTTTTGGGACCGGCTCTGTTCAATATCTTCATCAACGACTTAGATGTTGGCATAGAAAGTACGCTTATTAAGTTTGCAGACGATACCAAACTGGGAGGGATTGCAACTGCTTTGGAGGACAGGGTCATAATTCAAAATGATCTGGCCAAATTGAAGAAATGGTCTGAGGTAAACCGGATGAAGTTCAATAAAGCCAAATTTCAAGTGCTCCACTTAGGAAGGAACAATCAGTTTCACACATACAGAATGGGAAGAGACTGTCTAGGAAGGAGTATGGCAGAAGAGATCTAGGGGTCACATAGTGGGCCACAAGCTAAATATGAGTCAACAGTGTGATGCTGTTGCAAAAAAAGCAAACGTGATTCTGGGATGCATTAACAGGTGTGTTGTAAACAAGACACGAGAAGTCATTCTTCCGCTCTACTCTGCGCTAGTTAGGCCTCAACTGGAGTATTGTGTCCAGTTCTGGGCACCGCATTTCAAGAAAGATGTGGAGAAATTGGAGAGGGTCCAGAGAAGAGCAAGAAGAATGATTAAAGGTCTTGAGAACATGACCTATGAAGGAAGGCTGAAAGAATTGGGTGTATTTAGTTCGGAAAAGAGAAGACTGAGAGGTGACATGATAGCAGTTTTCAGGTATCTAAAAGGGTGTCATCAGGAGGAGGGAGAAAACTTGTTCACCTTAGCCTCTAAGGATACAACAAGAAGCAATGGGCTTAAACTGCAGCAAGGGAGATTTAGGTTGGACATTAGGAAAAAGTTCCTAACTGTCAGGGTAGTTAAACACTGGAATAAATTGCCTAGGGAGGTTGGGGCATCTCCATCTCTGGAGCTATTTAAGAGCAGGTTAGATAAATGTCTATCAGGGATGGTCTAGACAGTATTTGGTCCTGCCATGAGGTCAGGGGACTGGACTCGATGACCTCTCGAGGTCCCTTCCAGTCCTAGAGTCTATGAATCTACGAATGCAGCTACATCTGGTGTCTCTGGGATATTTTGTAAAATAATCTGCCATTGGCATCTCCTGTTTAAAATCTACAGCCAACTTTTTCTGTGTGGGCTGATGACTTTAGTGCCTACACTGACAAAGTGACACTACCTTTTGCTATTCATTAACCAGATACATTAACCAAACAATAGTACACAGCACTGTGAACAATGAACTTTCCTGGGACGGTTGTCATGCTACTTGTACTGAATACGGCATAGTGAAATCTAGCTGTCTTGCACGGCGGGTGGGCATGAAGGAACAAGACTCTAGGGAAGCAGAGCACACTCTGGGATCGCATGAGGTAAAATACTACCTTAAAACAAAAGTGCCATGATCTCCAGTGGAAGTAGAATGGCACACAATAGAATGCACATAGTAGGGCGCTTTAATAGTCACATTTGTTGGAGTTGTCAGAAATTTTGATTTTTTGTAGAAGCGTCTCCTGGAAACAAACCTTCAGCCAAAATTTCCGTAAAGAAATAAGATTTACCTGCCATTAATCAGCACCTGGACAGGACGGTTATTGACATGATTGTCACTTTTGTGTCGATTCTGAAAAACATAAAAGTTGACCAGTTAGAAGAAACTTCACAGAAACCAAGTGTGTGTGATCAGAGAGTAAAGCAATCCCTTTTCAGGATTCCTGCCCAGCTGGAAAATGCTAAGGGCATAAATGCAAGGACAGACTAGTGCCATAACTCTTTCTATGCTCTTAACCCTTCTGTTTAGAGGAAACTTCGTTCAGCTAAATCAGAAATCAAGATGTCTCTGAAAGACGGAAGAGGAGAAATACCCATACCCATTACCAGGGCCAACTCTGCACAGGGGCTACTTCCCTTGACCCCTGTGCTTCAAGAGAACCAGTGTTTTTGGGTGCTCGCCATCAATATGCACCCATGAGCCAAAGACTCCATTCCACCTCTCTGGGGGTCTCTCCACCCAGCATTGTCAAGTCCACGTTTAACTCTGGCAGCATCCGGTGCAGAGGGCTGGCTGGGACAGAGACTGACAGGCAAGAAGGGTCCTGGGATGGAAGGGCCCACTCTGCGGAGAAAGAGCTAGATGGGCCCTGGTGTGTCATTTAACCTGGAGTCCCACAAAACCCCAGGCTGGCCTTGACCGCCACAGTTCTGCAGATAAGGTGCTTGGAGGAATCCATTTATCTGCTGCTACATGAAAGGGCCATAAGGGGTTTTGGGTGCGTCCCCTATTTTTTAAGAGGACTCTTCGCTGCCCGTATTTCAGAATGAGATTTCATTCAGTCCTGTTCAGAACTGCACCAACCCCTCGTGTGACTGGACCCAATGAGCAGAGTTGTTAGACAGAGCTCAGAAAACCACGTGCCAACACACATGCAATGGAAAGCACTCAGCAGCAGGCCTCACTCCGCTCCCATTGCAGCCAATCGGACTTTCACCACCAACTCCAACGGCAACCGAGGTAGGCTAATGCCGAGCACCTCTGAACAATCTGACCCAACCTCCCCCCGCAATGTGCTTTCCTGGAGGAGCTCTGCAGCGAGCTGAGCCAAGACTTTCCTGAGATCAGACTCCTCAATCCGTATTCAGGCATCTAAATAAGTGGTCGGATGTTCAGAACTGCTGCGCCCTCCACACTTCCCGTGGAATTCAGCGGGAGCTGTTGGTGCTCAGGACTTCTGAAAATCTAGCTACTTATTTAGGTGATTCAACAAGATGTTGGGGCCTGACCGCAGCACCCTATACTGGCCATAGACAAACTCTGCAACCACACCCCTCCGGCTGTATTGACTTTCATCGTGGCACTGGGGGATCACAGCACACTCTGAACTAAGGGGTGGAAATCCAATCGTCTTACAAAATCATCGATGGCATCCTTGACACCCGACACAGCCAGCACCAGCACCAGCGGCACCACTGTTGTAAACCAAGACAAGGAGGAGACCTGAGGAATGAGCTGCAGGAGAAGAAAAGCCGGGGTTTAAAACCTTTACAGCCAACAGAACAAACAAGTAAATAGACAAACAAAACACTGGATCCCAGGGAGGCTGCTAAAAGCTTTTACTCTGCATACAAATCAGAGGGAGAGAGATGGAAATTCCGCGCGATCATTTACACACAAACCTGCAAAGGAAAACCATCCTTTGTGTAAAAAGAGGCCGGGGGAGGGGGGGTCTTGGGAAAAGGAGAGGATTTATTTCCTCCTCTTTTTTTTTCACATTAGAAATATCAAATCCCTTTTCGGGAGGACTTCGGCAGGGACATTTGGAGGCTGCAGATGGTGGCTATCTCAACAGGCTGAAACATGGCGGGCATTTCCCCCAGTCCTTGATTGTGAACAATGGGAGGAGGCTTAGCCCTGGCCAACTCTTAAGAGTTAAATTGATCTGACTCAGTGGGGGAGGGGAGATTTATTTTACTGGTAAAATGCCAAGTGTGGACATAGTTACAGTGGTGTAAACGTGACTTTTCCCAGTATAATTATTCCTAGGGCTGGCTCCAGGGGTTTTGCCGCCCCAAGCAGCCACAATAAATAAACAAATAAAATAAAATCCACGATTGTGATCTGCAGCAATTCAGCTTGAGGTCCTTCTCTTTGACTGGGATTGAGAGCCCCTCCACCGAATATCTGGACCTGCCACCTCTCTCCAGAGTGGCTGCCCCAAGCACCTGCTTGCTAAGCTGGTGCCTGGAGCCAGCCCTGATTATTCCACTTGTACGGGAATAGCATCCCTGGCATAAGCACCTTTGTCCACACTAGGGGTGGTGTAGTTTATCTATACTGGTTACAGCAATAGAAATTTCTAGCGCAGAAAAGCCCTCAGGATGGGAGAGATGCAGCTTGGGATTCCATGTTCTGCTCCACGGTCCTATTCCAAGTCCTGCAAATATCACCAATGTCCTCTGAGTACAAGAAGAAAGGGCAAGGAGCTGATATTTGTAGGGGGCGGTGGGCAAACGGAGGAAAAACTGAAAGGTAAAAGCCCAATGGCCATTTCTCTGAGCCCATCTTGATCAAGGCAATGGAAAAGCACAAACAGTTTTTATTTACGGTTGACCTTTAATGGTTCAGCAAAAGACACTGCTGACGAGTATAAAGGGACCTAGCCGATAAATCTTATCTACAGATTAAAGACCAAGACACAGTGCCATATACCAGTAACAAGGCCGAGGAGGCACTTTCACTGTAAACCTGGGTTTTAGGGTCTTATGATTTCCTGAAAAATGTCCCTGTGAGCTGAAATGTTCCAGGGTCGTTCTCAGCACATAGGGAGGTTTTTAAGTTTAGTAAAATTCTGTTTAGTCATTTCTGAGTTGTCTGAGCGCGGCAAAGCTGATTCAAACAGGATAATGTGCCAGGCTTGTTTGTGCTTGGATGACTCTGAAAAGACAAACATCAGACTTGCCTTAGAATCAGTCCTCCGTGAGGGCCACGCTCTGATACCAGGGTTAAGAGACATGGTTTAAAAATGACAAAGTACATGACTTTTATCATTGTTTGAGCAAAGTACAAAGGTGCAGAGATGCTGATATAGGCTGGTGAGATATGCTCAGTTTTAGGGCAGACACATTGCTATCAGAAATGGGCAAACTCCAACCCAGGGCCCCGTATGAGCCTTGGAGTTCTACACTGGTGCCTTCTGCTGTAACCTCCTTTTGTAGCGCCTACATGCCCCAGCATGCAATTCCATCCCCTGCTCTGAGCACACAGCAGCAATCTGCTCCGTTTGGTGTAAATTAATGGCAAGCTCCTTGCTGTAACACCCTCAATCTCATGGAAATGTTCGTGTTTGCAAAGTCAGCTCTCTCCCAGGCTCTCTGTTTATGCAGTTGGTAGATGTGACGTTGCACGCTATATGATTTTATGAAAATATGCTGATGAGTGTGAACATAATGTAACTAAAATACGTTTCATGCAAAAGGTCTCTTATAAGGTATCATTACAAAGTTTATAATCTACTGAGTGTGGTCATCTTATTTGTAAAAATGTACCACTCTTGTATCAGAAACGAAAATATAAAATATAACTCTGAAGGCCTATTGTAATTATGCAAAGTGTGGGCCATTAATGGTGGTTTGGAATCTCGATGACTCCCATTAACCAGGACAATTGTCTGTAGATGTTTCTGTTTTCCTTGCAAGTCTTCCTGTATAGTGTGTGCTGGCAAGTAGGCAATGTCACCTGAACTGGAATCCATCTTTAACCTGGTGCTTTTCCATTGAGAAGTGGGGGTTGAGAACCCAGAGAGGGACAAAGGATTCCCGCCTTGTGCAAAAGATATATAAGGGGGTGGAACAGAACAAAAGGGAGAGCCATCATGAGAAATCCCCGAGCTACCACCTGCGCTGAAAGAAGGGCAGTACCAGGGGAAAGGATTGTGCCCAGACTAGGAAGGCATTCAGTCTGTGAAATAAACTTATTGAAATATCTCTGAGGGTGAGATTTTATCTGTATTCAGTTTTATTACTGTATTAGACTTAGACTGGTGTGTTTCATTTTATTTTGCTTGGTAATTCACTTTGTTCTGTCTGTTATTACTTGGAACCATTTAAATTCTACTTTCCGTATTTAATAAAATCACTTTTTACTTATTAATTAACCTAGAGTATATATTGATACCTGGGGGAGAGAGGGCAAACAACTGTGCGTCTCTCTATCAGAGTTATAGAGGGTGAACAATTTATGAGTTTACCCTGCATAAGCTTTATACAGGGTATAACTGATTTATTTGGGGTTTGGACCCCACTGGGAGATGGGCATCTGAGTGTTAAAGACAGAAACACTTCTTAAATTGCTTTCAGTTAAGTCTGCAGCTTTGGGGCACGTGGTTCAGACCCTGGATCTGTGTTGGAGCAAACGGGTGTGTCTGGCTCAGCAAGACAGGGTGCTGGAGTCCCAAGCTGGCAGGGAAAGCAGGGCCAGAAATAGTCTTGGCACATGAGTTGGCAGCCCCAAGGGGGTTTCAGTGATCCAACCCGTCACAGTAGATACCAGCAGTTTGTCTTTGAAAAAGCTTGATAAGGACAGGTTTCACTAGGTGCTGCGAGAGGAAACCATCCCAGGGAACCCAACAGCAGCACTTATGTGTAGAACGGGAGACGAAAAACAGGCACAACATCTTGTAAACATTAACTAAAACTTCCCTTCCCTGGGATCAAGCCAGTGTGTCTAACAGGCACTCCCGCCAGAGAGGAACTATACCGCGTTTGCCAGACCTCAGCAGGACAAGTTTCCTTTCTTGCCCTATTTTATATCTCTGCTTTTGGGTTTTAATAAGATGCTAATTCACATTATGGGCACAGCTAGTGCTTTATTCCAAGTCAACCCACAGCCAAGCACTGGGAAGGGGCCAGATAGTCTGTTAAAAAGGAAAGTGAATTCCTACCTGCAGAATCAGCAGGAACAGAAAATAGGCATTGGCTATTCGCTGAAACTGCTCAAACAGGTTGAGAGGCAGGAAAGTGAAGAAATTGTATTTCGATGTTTTAATTGAATTGTTCTGTGGAAACAAAAAGCAAACAAAGGGACGGTAAAACAGGAAAAGAAATTGCAGCACAACCCATTTCAGCACTGTTTGACTGATTTAAATTTAGCAATAACATTGTTCACAGCAGCCACTCAAAAACATTTCCTTTTCCCCCAAGTCACTCACACTGAATTCTGATAAACAGAATTCTCTGGGGAACCACTTCAATTACTGTAAATGTATGACACTGCAGCTCCAGGTATGTATGACACACACACACACACACACACTCTCTCTCACTTTCCAGTATTATGGGAGATACATTTATATTCTTTTTGTAACTGGCACACAGCGAAGATTTTACCTGTTTTTGTTTGTTTCTGGTAGCATCGACAATATGCTAGCTGCTTTCCAAACAGCAAACGGGATCAGCTGCTACCCTGCGGGGCTCCAAATGTAGTCAGACAGACAGACAGCAGGCTGGGAGGCAGACATTGAAAGGGAGGCAGGAGTACAACTGAGGGGTAGTGTGTTCAGCCATCTCATAGCAATATAGGGTTAATGTGGTGTTAAAATACAGACGCTCTATAAACTGTCCATCATTATCCTCAGCTTTGTCAGCTGATCCCTTCTAGGCCGCATGGCAGGAGTGAGTCTTTAGGAGGGATTTGAATGAGGAGAGGGCCTTGTAATTTCACTCAACCAGAGCATTGCATGCTCAGGTGCCATGGGAGAGGGGCCGCAGTGGCATGCGATCGGGGGAAGGAGACTCACACTGCTGGCAGAGTGGAAGGGCAACGCAAGGCCAGGGTAGGGGTAATGCAGAACTGGAAAAAGCAAATGAACTGAAGTTTGCCAGGCTCTGTAGCATAAGTTCACTACCAAGCTCAGAAGTCCCTGGAGCACTGCACAGACCTGTCCACTGAGTCACTTGCTAGTGACATGCTGATGCAGATACCAATACAACATTCATTCCAACTTTGCACATTTATTTCATACAGTGATATCTGGATTTGTTAGTTTACCATAACAGGACCCTGCAGGTTTTACCAAGCTGCTCTTCATTAGCTACTTCAACAGCTCGTAACTGGAAGATCTGAAAAGGCTACTGGATCTGAGGCATCTACACAGATGGTTCTGAATATGTACCTAAGCAGCCATCCACTAATACAGCAACACAGTGTTCTCTTGGCAACTCGCAATTGTTAGCGCCCTGGGCTTGCATTTCCCGTTTCCATCTTTTCTCTTTTTATTACAGGCCTTCCATCCAATAGCCATTCCTACCTCGAACCTCTTCAAACTAGAGAAAGGCCCAGGCTACTTAGTACAAATCTTGGTTTGGATTTCCTCAAAGCTTCAGAGAGTTCTGATCCAGCGCTCTGATAAAATCCCAGCCCAGACCATGAAGTTGGGATCCAGAGATGAACTTCTCCAAAGTCTGAGGGGTTCCAAGTGAGATCTGTCTCTGCTCCTAACCACACTAAGCTACAGAGTGACAGCTGTCAGTGCAGCCTGCCCCTTGCTGGGCAGGCAGGCTGGTAACCAAAACAACATCTGTCACCGTTTCCATAGGTCAGGCCTTATCTCACCGTGATGGAGGAGATCAAGCAGCTCCTCATTGTCTGGGCCTTGCCTGTGGGGAGCCCAGGCCCGCATGCACAGCATCTCCCCAGTGAACTCTACCATGGTGCAGGTGTTCTTTTACAGAAGACAGCCCGACATGCTCTGTGTGAGGATGTTGGTGGACCACATTCAGGGGATGAGTCAGAACACCAGGTAGTGGCGATCCTCTATCGAAGTATGAACTGACAACACTGGGAAAGGCCAGTGAGATGGAGCCAATGGGGGCTTCTCTGCACCAAGCACAGGTGTGAGAGAAGACTCAACCATTAGGGAATAGGGAGGCCCAGAAGTGGTTTCCTTGGTCTGGGGAAACACTTTACGAAATAGGCTTTCAAGCAGAAGTACAGTGGCTTCCCCCTTGCTATGGTTTAAAGGCTGCACTGGATTTTCTTTTCATGTGATTTTTTTCTTGGCGAAAAGTGTCTGAGCCCTGGAGACCGAAATCTTCTCAAACAGGTTAGTACTGGCAGCATGAGCTCAAGGTCACTCCAAGGCATCGGAACCCTGCTCTGGAGAGGTCCTCTCTAAGGATGTCTCCATGGCCCATTCAGACCTTGGATTCTCAGCAGAGAAGCCAGCAAGGGGGCCAGTAATGGTTGCTGTGATGTGCACGTCTCTCTGCTAGGAGTTGTACCGGCTCCACCAGTATGGGCAATTGAACAGATGTTGCACAGAAACAGCTTTTAGATAGTGACAAGCAGGGATGGATTTGAATGGGTAGAATATATAGCTCCTTATAGCATAGTTGTTTCTAAGGTGAACCAAAGGGAACCGTCAATCGCTCACTAATCCAGTCCTTTTCCTGTGCACACGGCATCACCTTGGGAAGTGTCTATCGGCATGTCAGTGGGCCAGTGTCACCACACTGGCGTGGTGGTGGATAACGTCATTTCAGAGGCTACCTTAGCTCTTCTCTATGTCCAGACACAAAAACAGGAGCTCGATTTTCCATCCTATAGTACAAGCCAATCTGAAGTGCTTGAGCAAAGCAGAGATGAAACCCTTCCTTCATGGAAATCCCAGGACACATCTCCCAGTCAGCAGCTCAGGGCTGCACTCCACAAAGTTGGAAAAATGTTTATCTTTTTGTTTTCTTTAAACAGTGCTGTATGTCTCTCGCCATCAGGTAGCTGTCTGTGGGCGTGACAAGATGGGGACTCATGTTCCCCATTACAAGATCAGAATGTTACCGCTTTTAGGGGACTGTTAAGGCTGGCTTGTTAATTCAAAGTGCGTCATTTCTAGGTTATGTGCATAAATGGGCTCCCTCCACAGGGCCTGAAGTAATGGAATAACATCATCCCCATCACACACCAAGATTAAATGACCCGCCCAAGGTCACACTGTGAGGCTGTGGCAGAGCTGGGAATAGGTTATCTTGAGTGCCAGTCTTGAATCTTCACCACAGAAGCATGTTTCCTGAGGCCCCAAGTGGCATTCACATCAGCCTCTAGAAAGGTCCTTTACCCACACATCTGGCCAATATCATCGACAGTCACTTCCACGTACTAAGGAGACAATATGGGCCCCAAACTCAAGAGGACAGTATTGAGAACTGGGAACTGGCTTCAGCTGTCAGCAGCCTTTAGTGGAAATCATGTACATTATGGGAAAATCTGCTTCGAGGACACTCAAATTACATTAAAATGGATTTGGCACCAGAAATCGCAGAGGCGAGATGGGAAGAGAGCAGGAGTGATTGCTTTCAATTCCCACATTCTAGTTCTGCTTGTAAATTATGCCAAGAAAACCGCAAATGAACCAGAGTCATTCATTCCATTCCATTCCCTAGTACCCCATAAGACAACTAAACACTCAGGTCATGTGACAGGCTCCAAATGCTGGCCTGCAAGAATGTTTCCATCTGGGATTTTTTGCAAGCTGGCTCATGATCAATACATTGTTTATTGCACGTCACCCTTTGATACACAGGAGAACTGTGCATCAGACTGAGGACATGAAGGCATAAATATCTGATCTCATTGCTGTCCCAGAATGGACAGATTGAACCTTGATTTGCATCATCAGTCAGGGCCGGATCCAGGGGTTTTGTCGCCCCAAGCAGCCAAAAAAAAAATAAATAAATAAAAAGCCGCGATCGCGATCTGCGGCAATTCAGCGGGAGGTCCTTCGCTCCGAGCGGGAGTGAGGGACCCTCCGCCAAATTGCCGCGGAATCTCTGAAAGTGCCGCCTCACTCCGGAGTTGCCGCCCCAAGCATCTGCCTGATAAGCTGGTGCCTGGAGCCGGCCCTGTTATGAGTGCTGTTGCTGCAATTAAGAGTTTACTTGTTATTAGGCAATTTAAGTAAACCCACATGGCACCTTGGGTTCTACTGATGGCTCGTTTTCCAAGGTCTGTCTGGTAGAGGTGTTGTTACTAAAGGTTCTTCGTATTGCCTTGGTCTGTTAATTCTGCAATGTTTACATGTGGATACTTTATTCTTTATGGCCTTGTTGATGCTCGACCTTTATGGCCTTGTTGATGCTCACACTTACTGGTTGGCCTGTTTGTGGCATTTAGCTAATCCTCGATGTGCTTCATGGATGAGATTTAGGATTTCTTCTTTCATTTCATTTGGAATTACGATGCTAATGCCTCTAATCATGAGTCCATTTGATTCACTTGATTGTCCATGCTCTGCAAAGGAGTCTATTGTCACTTCCTTATTGTCCTTGACCTACTTGGGCCAGCCGCCCCAATGTAACAGAGTTTCCTGTAGTTGCATGTCTGTCAAGGTTGCTTTTTGTAACTGGAGTAGTCTCCTTCCTGATATTGGTCTGTATGCAGCCTCAGCATCTACGTACGCCTTTACATCATCTTTGAGCTCCCAGAGTGTGCGATGCTGGGGTCTGTGACAGAGTGTCTGCTACTGCCGGATTGTTCCCAGGAACATAAGGAGCAATTGGGTTAAATCATATTAACCTTAGCAATGGACGCTGGCATCTCAGAAGTGCTTGGTTCAGGTCTTCTCCATTAATGAGGGTTACACGTGATTTACGATCTGTTAACAGTGTAAATGGATCCTGTCCACACACAGATATCTGTAAAAGTTCTCACATGTCCATACCCTTGCCAGGCTTTCCTTCTCAATCGGTGCATATCATTTTTCTGCTTCTTTGAGTGAGTGAGAGCAAAATGCAGCTGGATTCCACTCTGGGCCATGTTGGTGGAACAAGACACCAGATCTGCTTGCATCCACACCAACCATTGTGGGTTTGTTCACATCGTAGTAGCTGAGAATAGGAGCTGTTGAGATAATTTCTTTTACCATTTTAAGGCAATTTATTGATTTGGCCCCCAGGGTCAAAGTGTGTTGGACTTTAACAGTTCATGAAGTGGTTTTGTTTGTGTAGAATGGTCTTGTAGGTATTGACCACGGTAATTTACCACCCCCAGGATACAGCTCAGTTCTGGTACGTTAGTTGGTGTATTCAATTCTCAAATTGGTTTTACTTTCTCAAGGTTAGGACTGATTCCATCTGTTTATTGGCTGTTCCAAAAACTCAGTTTGGGGTAGGTGGAAAACACATTTTTCCTTGTTTACCTTCAGTCCAGACTGACTGATTGGGCTTAGGGCGTCATTGAGAATTTTGTTGTGTTCTTCCATCAAAGGTCCATATATCAAAATGCTGTCCATAAAAGCTACAACTCCATTTGTGTTAGCTAACAGTTCTGCCATCCTTCTCTGGAAAATTTCAGGTGCAGTGGTCATCCCAAAAGATGATCTTCACAATCAAACTTCCCAAAGGGTGTCTTAAATATAGTCAGTTTAGCACTTTCTTTGGTTAAAAGAATTTTCCAGAATCTGCTCGCGGCATCCAGCTTGGAGAATAGTATAGTTCCTTTCACCTCGGGGAGGAAGCCATCCAGTGTTGGGAGGAGATATTTTTCTCCCACAACTGCTTCATTAAGTCTTTTAAGATCCACACAGATTCATATTTTTCCATTTTTCTTTGTAACTGGTACCACTGGGGCACACATTGCTGTTGGCTCAGAGATTTTCTCAGTTATGCCAATCTGCTCCATGTTCTGTAACTCAGTCTCCGCTCTATGAAGTAATGGGATAGGAATCCTGCGAGGTGTATGTATACTGTATGATTTGGCATTGTCCCTGGAGATGACTTGTACTGGATCTCCTTTCAAAATCCCAATATCAGCAAATATTCCATCAAGTTCTTCTACCTTTCTCACTAGGCCCATCATGGCTGCCACACTGAGGCTGAGAAGGCTATTGGTCTGTGGTGCTTTGATCATGTACATTCAATGCATAGCTTTTGTCTTTGTTTCTGTGGTGAACTGGCCCGTGCAGTTCAGAATCCCTCCAAGGCCAGTCAGAGCCAGTCAGGTGACGTCAGCTCTGGGAAGGTTGAAGGTGATTGTAAGTCCCTTCTGAGATGACTGTGACATCAGCTCCTTAATCAATTTTAACATTAATAGTCTTGCCATGAATATTCAGTTTCACTTTCCAGGCAGGCTCTGAGACATCACCAGTGATGGATCCCAGAAACAATGGCTCTTGGCTGCCTGTAGTATGAGTCAGCACCCTCGCTGCTTTGGTGCAGCTAAGAGCTGCAAAATGTCCACGTTTCATGGATTTATTACACCGTGCGCCTTGGATGCTCTTGGGATATGACTTTTTTCATACCTTGTACATGTAGACTGGAATTTGTTCATCTTAGCCTGGGAATTCTCTCTCCTTGCCTCAGGGGTTTTATGGTAACTTGTAACACTCCAGTGTCTGTTTACAGTTTCTAAACTAGTTTCAGGTTTTTCAAATCTGTGAAGTTTCTCTAAGTTTTGCTGTTTCACCAGTTCAGAATGTTTTGCTATCTATATAGCTGCAGCTAAGGTTAAATCTCACTTCAGCTGAAGCTGCCATGAAAGGTTTTTTTCTATTAACCCCATAATCAGCCTGTCTCTGATATTGTCATGTTTTGCCTTCCTCAAATCACAGTTTTCAGCCAATGTATGCAGACCTTGTATACAATTTTCAATATTTTCCTCTGCTCCATAGATTTTCTGTTGGGAACATGCTCTTTCATAAACCATATTTCTCTAAGGTATAGTATGGATCACACATAGCCAGAACCTTTTCATAGTCATCTTTTTTGTGACTGTCTCCAGTAAGGTCAAAGGATTTAAAGATATGCTATGTCCACCTCCCCGGGCTGGCTCCAGCTTTTTTGCCGCCTCAAGGGATGAAAAAAAAGAGTAAGCCGCAATCAGCGGCACTTCAGCAGCAGCTCTACCACACCACTTCATTCTTCGGCGGCCGATCTTTCCCTCCGAGAGGGACTGAGGGACCCGCTGCCGAGTTGCCACCGAAGACCCGGATGTGCTGCCCCTTTCCATTGGCGGCCCCAAGCACCTGCTTCCTGCGCTGGTGCCTGGAGCAGGCCCTGCTACCTCCCCATAGCATAAATTAAGCAAGATACCTGTATATTTCCAGTGTCTTTGTGGAGTTTGTAATTTGAAATCTTGCAAAATATTGCCTCTAGTCTGTCCATTGTGAAGGTGTTTCAAAGCTGAAGTTTTCTGGGGAACTGAAGAGTAGCATGTTGATTAGATCCTGCAATCTTTGTTGCTTTGTTCCTTCCGGTTCTGTTCTTAGTTTACTCCTGACACCATGTTATGTACTTCTGCACCAGATATGGGCTGGCTACAGACCTTGCTTCTAAATGAGAAACACACCAGGTGTGTTCATCATATGCTCTTTCAGTGCTCTGTCAGGTATGGCTGAGGTTCATTTAAATTTTACACACAATAGTACTAGATAGTAGCTAAACAGAATAATATAGTTCAGCATTCCTTTATGCTATCTTCAACAAGAGGATCTCACAAAGGACTATGTCAGGGTGTAACCCCAAGCAAATATATTAACAAGGCTACAGAGAGGAGACCGCTAATGTGGAATCAAATCATTGCTATGAGGCTCCTTTACAGCACTCTTCAGCTGACCTGTAAAGCCCCAAATATTAAAGAACCCTCAGCAGCTACGAAAGCAGCATGATCCAGAGGGATGGGACACCTGTCAGCTCAGGCACGGCAATGACTTGCAGTGTGAGCTTGGGCAAGTCACTTCCCTGCTCTTTGCCTCAGTTTCCCTGATGTTGAATAGGAATAACAGCAGCTACACACCTTAGTAAAGTGCTTTGAGATCTACAGATGAGAAGTGTGATATAACAGCGACAGCACCAGTATTTTTTTTTACTAATCTCCTTTGCAATTGGCTAGATTTAGAGCTACTGTGAATGAGCATGACTCCCCTGAAATCAATCCAGAACAGCACATGCTGTTCCTAAAACCAGCTCAGGACCATGGCTAAACGAATCTGGCTTTGAGGGAGGAGTTGTTATAGCAGGCAAGTTTTCAGAACCCTTCTGCTTGTAATGTCAGGCCATCGGCAAACACTCAGCAGATGGCTTCTGCCTTTGTTCTCTGGACAAACAAGCTAATGCTGCCTTGCTATAAAAGTAACTGGAACCAGGAGATGCATTTAGCTGCTGTTATGGTTCCCATTAGATGAGCTGAAGGCTAAATCCCAAAAAGGGCAGGGTGTGGCCGATGGGAGAGCAGTGGAAAGAGTGACTCCTCTGTATTTACAATACCAGCACTGAGGTTCCTTTATAACATTTGGAAAATTGTGTCTAAACAGCAGCTCTGCTACAGCTGTAGCTGACATGCAGCTTGGTGCTGCTAGGTGCAGGTTCACTGCTCCCTACAATGCATGGGCATCAATGCAGCTGCACCGCCACAGTGGCCTTCCCGGGTGCCACGCTGCAAGATTGCTGGAGACTAATTTCACTGTTTTCCTTTTAGCTGCGGTAACCCCCATGTAGAGCGTTCGTCCCTGATCACACGAATGCAGGTGCATGAAAAACACAGAAGGGCCTAAATAGCACGGTATACGGAACACTGCATCCAGCCCAGAGGACTAGAATCGAGGAACACAAGGACTGGAAGACTGAACAGACCCAAGGTCCACCTACAAGCCCAGCCCCTGAGAAGGTCCAGCATCAGACACACCAAAGGGAGGTTCAAGAAACCACACTGTGGGTAGATTTGGGATAATCTGATCCCGTGAAGGTCTCCTCCTAATTCATAATAGAGATTGGCCTAAGACCTGACGTAGTAGGTTTTATCTCCCTTCGAAAAATCTTTCAGCATTAACTTTATAACCGGGAAGTTTTGTTATCATGTAACCATCCAAAACCTCTTTCAATTTTACTAAATTCTTTGCTTCACTGTCAACATGTGGCAGTGAATTCTACAGTCTAATCACGTTCTGGAGCATGAGCTTTCGTGGGTGAATACCCACTTCGTCAGATGCATGCATCACATGTTAAATGTCCAGGAAAATCTTTCGGAAAATGTATTGCCTACACTTTGTACTTATATCAGACCTTTCACCTGAGGATCTCAGTGTACTTTACAAACACTATTAAACCTGTGCAATCACCCAAAGAGGTATTAGTATTATCTTCATTTTTACAGAGGGGGAAACTGAGGCACAAAGAAGTGGTGCTACTTGTCCAAGGTGACAAAGACAGTCAGTGACATGGCCAGGAGTAGAACGCAGGAGCCTTGCCTCCCAGTCACCTGTTCTAACTATGAGGCCACATGCCCCCCAACCCATTCCAGCACCACAAACAAATCCCAAGAGTGCCCCGTTTCCTAGGCTCCTGCTGTGACAACTGGACTCTCTCCTGGACGTGGAAAGAGATGTCTGCCCTCTGCTGTAACTGCTAGATAGCCTGCCCTTCCAGAGCAGAGTGTGCCAGCAGCCTTGGCTTTCTGGCCACTTTTCCCACTACTAGTCATGGGGGATGGGGGTGCCGCAGCAGCATTCTCTGACTCAGTGCTGGACCAAAGGGCACACGGTGTGGCTGGATTGCACACGCCAACACTGGCCCACGTGGGAGTCCCATCTTGCTCCCATTTGGGAATCATGGCGCAGAGGCACAGAAAGCAGCATTCTAGCACCCTGAGTGTTGGCTCTGCTCCTCCTTCCCACAGCAGTGCTCACAGATGAGACACCCCAGCTGCGGCTCAGGCCAGTGCCACGTGGAGTTATCACAGGGAGTTACGAGGCTCCCTCAGACTTCTCTAGAGGCCTTAGCGGGGATGTAGGAATAGAAAAACAGAGCCCGACACCAGAGGGGACAGACGGCCAGACACTGGCTGCGGGGTGTGCATTAAGGGCTCCAGGTTCGTTACCGATCTGACATTAGGATCAGTTCCTGACGCAAGCTGAAATCTGCCTTTGCCTCAGGGGCCCTGCATTTCCTTTCCAGTTCTTGGATACCCAATTTCAGAACTGTTTGTGCAGCCCAAAGTGACGTCTCCAAACAGCTGTGCTGAATTCCAAAGTGAAGCCGGAGAACTGGACGGAGAATCTGAGTCAGAGCAAACCCTAAAATCCTGCAAAGCAGATGTGCTCCTCCACACCCTCTGCAGAACCAAGTCACGACGATCATGAGACAGGCCCACCAGCTGGAGCTCAAAGGGGGTGTGGCGTGGGGAGGTCTGCCCTGGAGGAATCCACACTGGTACTGTACTGGGGAAGTGGCAGCGGGGCTAAGCTGCCTCCAAAATGAATCTTAATAAAGTCTCTTGAATTTCACTGGCTCAAGCCCTGAGCTCTCTTTTTCATTTTCACTCTATCCTTACGCAGGCAAATCCTGCTGCTGTCAGTGAGAACTGGCCCATGTGAGAACTGGGTGAACATGGCATCAGGATTGGACCCTTTCTTTCGGCAGACCAGAGACAAATTTCTCTATTTTTAACTCCAGTGCTAAGGGTCTCTGCAGTCTGTTTCATTCAGGCTACTTTCTACTTCATCAGCTCGATTTCTAACTAGGGTGGGATCACTCGTGGCATTGCAGTTCCCCTAGTTGGCGCCAGGATAAAGCACGTCAGTTTGTTTTTAATTCTGCAATTGACTCGGCACACAATTCAGTTTGCTTTAGTGAATTCAAGCCACTGATCTCTCATTGAGCAGCATGAGGCCAAAGAGATGTCAGGCCTGGGTCAGTTTGGGGGCACAAGTCTCATGATGAACCTGTGTCTTCACAATGAATCCCGCAAACCACTGCCATGCCCAGAGCCAGCCCCGTCACTCTAAATGGTACTGCCTTGTTTGCAGGAACCACCAGCTCTGTACAGCAGCAAAAGGCCTGGCTGCTGTTGGTAACATAGGCCTTCCATCCAGGGTGTGAGTAAGGGGCACTATACTGTTTGGATAAGAATTACTTTGTCGCCTCCTCCCCCTCCAGTGGGCACAATCACCATTTATACAGAGAGACCTACCAGATCCTCCAGCCCACTTCCCTGAAGCCAATGCAGGATAGTCCCTACAGTACATAAAAACAGAACAACAGCCATGCTGGGTCAGACCAAGAGTCCATCTAGCCCAGTATCCTGCCTTCCAACAGTGGCCAGAATAGGGCAATTTATCGAGTGATCCATCCCATCATCCAGTCCCAGCTTCTGGCAGTCAGAGATTTAGGGACACCCAGAGCATGCGGTTGTGTCCCTGACCATCTTAGCTAATAGCCATTGATGGACCTGTCCTCCAGGAACTGATCTAGTTCTTTTTTGAGCCCAGTTATAGTTTTGCCCTTCACAACATCCCCTAGCAAGGAGTTCCACAGGTTGACTGTGCGCTGTGTGAAGAAACACTTCCTTTTGTTTGTTTTAAACCTGCTGCCTGTTCATTTCATTAGGTGACACTGGGTTCCTATGTTACACGAAGGGTAACATAACACTTGCTTATTCCCTTGCTCCACACCAGTCATGATTTTACAGACGTCTCTCATATCCCCCCTTAGTTGCCTCTTTTCCAAGCTGAACAGTCCCAATCTGATTAATCTCTCCTCATATGGAAGTTGTTCCATTCCCTAATCACTCTTATTGCCCTTCTCTTTATTTATTCCAACTCAAATATATCTTTTTTCAGATGGGGGTTGTCCAGAACCGCAGCAGTATTCAAGGTGTGGGGGTATCATAGTGGCATTGTGATTTTTGTCCAAATATCTAGCACTTCCCTAATTGTTCCTAATATCCAGTTAGCTTTTTTTGACTAATGCTGCACACTGCGTGGATGTTTTCATAGAACTCTCCACAATGACTCCAAGATTTTTCTTGAGTGGGAACAGCTAATTTAGACCTCGTCATTTTGTAGGTGTAGTTGGGATTATGTTTTCCAATGTGCAGTACTTTACATTTATCAACACTGAATTTCATCTGCCATTTTGTTGCCATCACCAATGATGGATTAACGCACGGGTCCCTGGGGCCCCAGCTATTTGGGGGGCCCAGGAATGCCAGAACCTGTGTAGAAGGGGGGAGGGCCACCAGCGCTGGAACTGTGGCCCCACCGCTGCTGCTCCTCTTTCAGGCAGGGTCCCACCCCCTGCTCCTCCTCTTCCCCCAACACCCCGGCCAGGCCAGAAGCTGGAACCAGGGCAAGGTAAGAACTGCCCAAGGAGCCTGTGCTGCTGTGGAGATCCCCAGACCCTTCACCTGTCCTGGGCGGGGAGCCAGCATGCCCAAAGAGCAGCATCCAGCCCATGTCCTTTGCCACCCAGGACAGGTGGAGGGTCTGGGGCTCCCCACAGTGTCCCAGGCTCCCTGGGTGGCTCTTAGGAGCCTGGGAGAAGTGAGAAGGAGCAGGGGGCAGGGTCCTGTGGCAGGGGCGGCTATAGCCCACCTCAGCCCTCTCCCACTGGGAAGAGGGAGGCTGGTGCCGCTAGCAGGGGCTGAGCTTTCTGCCTGTTGATGTTAAAAAGTGGGTGAGGCTATAGCCCCCCCCCCCCCCCACTGGCTCCAACACCCCTAGAACCCAGACTGTGAGGTGCCCAAATGTTCTTTGTGGCCACGGCCTGAGCAAATCATAATCAAGCTCTGGTAGTCACCTAGTTTTGAGAGATCCTTTTGTAGCTCTTTGCAGTCTGCCTGGGACTTAACTATCTTGAGTAGTTTTGTATCATCTGCAAATTTTGTAACCTCATTGTTTACCCCTTTTTCAAGACCCTTTATGAATATGTTGACTAGGACTGGTCCCAGAACAGACACCTGGGGGACACCACTATTTACTTCTCTCCATTCTGAAACCTGACCATTTATTCCTACCCTTTGTTTCCTGTCATTTAACGAGTTACCAACCCATGAGAGGACCTTCCCTCTTATCCCATGATAGCTTACTTTGCTTAAGAGCCTTTGGTGAGGGACCTTGTCAAAGGCTTTCTGAAAATCTGAATATACTATATCCACTGGATCCCCCTTGTCCACATGCTTGTTGAACCCCTCAAATAGTTCTAGCAGATTGATGAGGCATGATTTCCCTTTATAAAAGTTGTGTTGACTCTCCCCCAACATATATTCATCTCTGTGTCTGATCATTTTGTTTTTTTACTATATTTTCAGCCAGTTTGCCTGGGACTGAAGTGAGTCTTACCAGTCTGTAATTGTTAGGATCGCCTCTGGTGGCTGCTTTAAAAAATCAGCATTATGTTAGCTACTCACCAGTCGTCTGTAGGGCCACACAAATTCACAGCTGTGAAACACAGGTCAGGACCGTGAAATCAGATCTTTCCAGTGAGATCCAGCTATTGGACGGCAGGGGAAGGGGCAGGACTGGCGATATCCCAGCCAGGGGCTCCTACTGTGCACTAGGCTCCAGCGGCTAATCTCGGTGGGACTGGAGCAGGACAGGATTCCTCTTCACCTGCATGGGCTGCTCTCGAGGAGAGATCACACCCACCTGCGGGTACCTTGCCCGGCTGCTCTGAAGGCAGTGCAGAAGTGAAGGTGCTAATCCCGCAAGCCCCCTACAACTTTGTGACCCCCTATGACTCTCTTTTGGGTTGGGACCCTCATAGTTACAACACCATGAAATTTCAGATGTGAACATTTGAAACCATGTAATTAGCTAATTTTAAAATCCTATGACCATGAAATTGACCACAATGGACTGTGAATTTAATTGGGCCCTAGTCATCTGGTACAGAGGCTGATTACAGCCATAGGTTACATACCACAGTTAATACTTCTGCAATTTCACATTGGAGTTCCTTCAGAACTCTTGGGTGATACCATCTGGGCCTGCTGACTTATTACTGTTTAGTTTATCAATTTGTTCCAAAACCTTCTCTAATGACACTTCAATCTGGGACAGTTCCTCAGATTTGTCACTGAAAAAGAATGGCTCAGGCATGGGAATCTCCCTCACATCCCCTGCAGTGAGGACCAATGCAAAGAATTCTGCTAGCTTCTACACAATGGCCTCATCTTCCACGAGTGCTCCTTCAGCACCTCCACCGTCCAGTTGCCCCATTGACAGTTTGGTAGGCTTCCTGCTTCTAATATATTTAAATAAAATTGCTGTTAGTTTTTGTATCTTTTGCTAATTGCTCTTCAAATTCTTTTAAGCCTGCCTAATTATACTTTTACACTTGACTTGCCAGAGGTTATGCTCCTTTCCATTTTCCTCCATAGGATTTAACTTTGAATTTGTAACGGACATCTTTTTGTCACTAACTGCCTCTTTTACCCTATTGTTTAGCCAGGAGGCAAGGAGGGGCACTTTTTGGTCCTGGCTGGTTTTATAATTTAGGATACACATATAGTTTGAGCCTCTATTATTGTGTTTTTTAAAAGTTTCCATGCAGCTTCCAGGCATTTCACTTGTGACTGTTCCTTTTAAATCCTGTTTAACTAGACTCCTCCTTTTTTTGTAGTTCCAGCATAGCAGCATTTATCTTCCAAAAGGAGGGTTTTCTTGGTATTTCCCCTGTCAAGGATAAATCACCGAATACCAGGGCTGGAAGGGAGCTCAGGAGGTATCTAGTCCCACCCCCTGCTCAAAGCAGGACCAATCCCCAGCTATGTTCAAATTTCAATTACATTATTGTTGCTATTACCGAGCGGTTCAAGCTGTATTCATGTCTTCAACCAGATCCTGTGGTTCGCTTAGAACTAAACCAGGAATTGCCTCTGCCCTTATGGGTTCCAGGACTGGCTACTCAAGGACACAGTCATTAACGCGGTTTAGAAATTTTATCTCCACATCCTGACCTAAGGTAACGTTCCCAATCAATATGGGGATAGTTGAAATCCCACATTATTATTGAGTTTTCTGAGGCTGTCAGACTGGGGATGGGACTACTCAACGGTGCCCCAGAAAGTCTCATCTGTGTATCTCTCTGTCTCCCTTAACTCCTCAAATTCAGCCACTCTGCTCTCAAGAGCCCGTACGCAGTCTCAGAGGGATGATAGTTGCTTGCACCGAATGCACATTTATGCCACCTGCCCACAAGGCAGGTAATCCTACACACTGCATTCAGCGCAATAGTCTGGATACTGGTGGGCATCTGCCTGCATTATCTTTACTCTTGCGGGCTTGGGTTGTTCGTTGCGTTTTTTATTTCCAGGGCAGAGGGGGTTATTGGCCTAAGTTTAGAGAATATTTGTTAGGTGCATCTGGCTCTCACACGCCCCCTCTAAACTCCCATTTGCTGCTGCTGGTCGCTAGCACATTGTGCAGCACTTTGTCCAGTCTAGCGTTAAATGTACTGATGGGTGGGCCTTCCCCTTCCCCCTGTCCTCCAAGTGACTCGTCTCCAGGCTGATCCACCTCCCTGGTAGGAGGTTTTCCTTCATATTTAACCTACTTTTTCTCTGCCTTAATTTCACTCCACAGTCCTAATGAAGCCCTGCCTTGCCCCACACTCCCATCCCCTGCTCTGCTGCCGTTTGCACCATTCCAGGAGCTGAAGCCCCAGGGCCCTGCCAGTAGCTTGTCCTCTTGCCACATTTACTGGGAGTGCAGATGATCTGTGGGGGGATGGGCAACCAAAAGCTTTCTGCAAGTCCAAGTGCGACAGGTTTCTTTAAGGTCAGAGCGCTCCCTTGGGTGTGTTAACGGGGCCTCTCAAACGGTGGGAAGTGCCATTCCCGACAGCTCTTCTGAGAATATGGAGGAGTCTTGACTGACATCACAATTGCCCAGCTTGTTATGACTCTGCTCACAGTCGGCGTCTTGCCCTACACGAAGCTGAATTTCTCACCCTCCTTGGCTCCTCACTCACATCTTCCTGCATGACTGTTCCACAGAGTGTGGAGGAGGAGAACACGCTGCGAAGGGAGATAGCTACCAGGATCCCCACCTCAGGCTTGGCTTTGCAGCACAGTCCAGCTGCCCAGCCCTCAATAAGTCTAAACAAGGACAAGACACTCCCACCCTTTGCTCAGTCTTCGTCCTGGGGATGTCAGGCCAGGAGAAACCTTCCATTTGATGAAGGGCTTAAACCCACAGACTGCCGTCTGCCCCCATACAACTCGGGTGTTTGTCTGGAATACAACAATCCCTCAAATCCATATTGCATATTTCCTCCCCTAACCTCTCTCGACTCCTTGGGGAGAACACACTGCCCATGAAAACCATTACAGTCTCGCTGGCTGTGCTCCCAGACCAGACACAGAACCTATTCTATAACTAATTTATGGCCCTATTAAGCTATAAAAGAGTCAAATGAACCCTGCCCATGGCTGCAAACTTCAAACAGGAAGCCCACTGCTACAATGCTTCTTCAGCTCTTTGCTGAATTACCAGGTTTCATTCTAGTCTGTCCTAGCTGGCCCTTCTAGCACGCAGAAGCTACTAGTGAAACTTTTCTTGTGCCCAGAGAGCTGCTCAAACTCCCAGGCTTGAGGGCCAACACCAGTGCCAGCCAATATGGGCCATGGGGGGGATGGCTACTACCCTCTGGTCCGAAAGTGCCCACATCCGCTGCGGGGTCCACTGGCCCTGAGCAGCTGAATGGCAGTGAAGCTTCCTCAGTTCAACCTGGTGTGTTCACTTTATAAACAGATCCTGTGGCATAAACATAAAAGCCATGTGCTCTGGGCTGCATATGCTATCGCCCAGTGATGTTAGCAGCAGCTGCTGCCTTTCCGCACCCGTGGGCCCAAGCAATCGCAGACCCACTGTGCATGGTCTCGCTCTCACTGAGCCGCTCCTGCACTGCCCCTGAGCAGTGCTCTGTGGCAGGCACAGGCAGGGTCCCCAGACTCATCCCCTCAGCACTGCACCCCTGGCTGCTGCAGTGCCACTGTGTTCAGGACCATCAGTACCCACCTGGGAGGCCAGGATTTGACTCTTTACATGGATTGCAGGCTCCTGTTCCTAGGCATGAAAACCTCAGAAGCTCCCTTTTTTGTCCTATGACCAATATGTGTTAACCACTTATGCTAAGCAATGTGTTCCACCTTGCATGTAGCTGGAGCAGTCCTGGAGAAGAGCTCTGTGTAGTTCAAAAGCGCGTCTCCCTCACCAGCCGAAGCTGGTCCAGTCACCAGCTTCTCTCTACCATTCTGGGACCCACATGGCTACAACTACACTGCAGACAATGTTAGGAGTGTCGAGTCTGTGGGGAAGGAGCCAGGAGCCTCTCTCTCCTCCTTGGAGTTTCCAGCCACACCCAAAAAGCCGATAAAAATAGGGTCTAACGTCACTTGGGCTAGGCCAGCTCTTTTCCACACATCCCGCCAGTACGGATGTAATGAACGGAAAAGTTACCCAGGCTTCTTTGGAAATAAAAAGCCCAGGGCATGATGTGCAGCTCTGCGCAGGTCAGACTGCGCTAGCATGGTTTCGGGACAGCTTTCTGGTTTCCCACCACTCTGGCATGCTCCAGGGCTTGGGCTTTCTAGACATTCTTCTAGAATTTCTCAGCTTCAGTCTATGCTGGGCTCCAGGGGTGCTGGGACACGTGAAAGTCAGACTAATGTCAGAACCAGAAAAGGCTGCTCCCCTACACACACACACACACACGCTCTTCTGAACTCAGGGAGAGGTGGAGGAAAAGGAGGATCGGGTCAGCAAAGGTCACCCCTTGCACTTCTCTTCAGAGCAGGTGGGGGAGGCCATCAGGACAGGACAGATTCCCTCCCCCCTACATCCCCATCCCAGTCCCGTGAGCACAGAGTGTCCTGTCCCAGCCCGGCATTCTCCCAATCCTGGATCTCCAAGCCCTGTATGCTGTTAATGCACATCCAATCCTGCACTGCCAGGCCCCACGTGCATAAAATGCACCTTCCAAATCCCATATCACCAAGACCGAAGGGCGGAAGTGGTATAAAGGCCTTGCACTAGCCCCCTGCACATTTCACTGTGTGCGCACATTGTGCATTCAATGTGCATGCAGTGGTCTTGTCCCATGCGAGTCTCCCAGGTGTTTGGCTTGGTCCAAGAACCATTGAAAAACATCCAGTTTGTGCTGCCGTGAGCATGAAGCTTATTGTAAAGTCTTGGGGCCAGTCCTACAAACAGGCACGCAAGTCTCTTTACCCGAGTGAACTCACTGAGCCTAGCTGCAGGTATGACGTCTCTAGGGTATGGGTTTGCAGGATCAGGTGCCTTATTAGTGCCCTGCTTGCAGAACAGATGCCAGAGGTGAAACTCCCAGTGCCCGACTCAAATGACTAGCCAGGTTCCCCTGTGCACCCCTATGTCGTTACTGAAAGGCTGCCAGGGACAGACAGTGACCAGCCGCATTTAGATCTTTTGATAAAGTCCAAGACACCTGTATAAAATTTTTTGTCAAAACAGACTTCAGCACTTTGTTTACAGAACGCTCCCCAGCATGCGCACGAGTGACCCTACAATAACATACCCACAATACACTTCCGACTTGAAGGAAACCTGCAGGTGAGTTGGTGTCCCATGAAGCAGCCCTAGCAATTGTTCTGTATTGAACATATTGTTACTTACAGCATATTCGAACTCCAGATTAAAGTCCCGGTTGTTTGCCTGAAGGTATCTCTCTTCCTCTGTAGAGAAGAACACACACATTAGAATTCAGCAGAGAACTTGATAGCCGTTGGAGGAGACGGGGAGGGGGGAGATAATGACTAATTACAAGCATCAAGGAGCAGCAGGAAGAGGGGACTTTTAGGACAGGAATGCAAGGGAGACCCAAGCTGTGTACTGGAACCCCAATGCCCGGGCTTAGTGGTGTGTGGCAGACACCCACCTGGCATGATGCTAGTGCCGAGTGATGTGGCATTCATTCTCCATGTTCCAATCACATCCCTCACTGTGGTCCTAGCACTGGCATCAGTAGGACATGCTGATCTCCTACCCATCGTATTAGCTTCCCTGGAGGCTCAGAATTAGTTCTAGACAAGTGGGACTCAAGCTCCCAACCTCCCTCCATAAAAATCTCGACATGCTGGTGCCCTAGGTCTATAGTTAATTCTGCACCACTAGAGGAGCATGGGACTAGGGCAGGGCATCAGCAGTGTAAGAACAATCAGCTCGCAGAGATGTTTTCATTCAAGGAACTCAGATGCTTTAAATAGTAATTCGTTCATCCTTACATCCCTTTTCTGAGACAGAAAAATTATTTTGCCTGATTTTACAATGGGGAAACTGAGCCTCGGAGCAGCCAGCATGACTCTCAAGCTCACAGAGGGAGTCAGAGGCAGAGCTAGGAATAGAAAACAGGAGTCCTGGCTTCCACTCCCCTCCTCTAACCACTATGTCACACTCCCCTCCATAAAACATTCCCCATTAGTCACTGGGCAGATCTAAGCTGCACACCTAGAGAAGGCTATTTCAGAACACTTGCTGCATTCCTTTTCTACAGCGAGGGCTGCTCTGAACCCCTCCTTGGCGATTCTGAGCCGAGTCCCATAGTAAATGCCGCAAAGAGATAAATGATCATAAAGAAAATATGAGATACTAAAACCTTAAGAAAATCAACAAGCCAGCAGAAATGCGGAGCATGGGCAGGGCCTGGGAAAGGCGAAACAACATTCAGCTCCACGGAAGAGCCAGAGCAGCATCATTCAACCAAACACTGCGCGGTTGGACAGCCAAGCTCCAGGAAGCGGCGTGCACAGGAGAACAAGCTGTTATTAGAGAGGATGTTACAAAGGAAATCCAACCTAAGCATGGCAATGCTGCTGCCCAGATCCTCAGAGCCCAGCACTGTAAACTTAGGAACCTGGGCAGCATCAGAGATGTTGACCACGGCCAGCAGCGCCCTACACAGAGGGCAGGGTTGCCTAGTGGGATGCCAGGCAATAATCTATGCAGAGGATGCTGCAAGGTGGGGAGCAGCCTAGAGAGTTAGGAGAGCTGGCTGATATCCCCACAATGGGACCTTTCAACTGGGAACGGGGCAATATGGAGCAGGCAGCACGGCAAAACCTACAACACCTGCTGACATTCTGGAGAGGCTAAGAGTGAGCTCCCAGATCCTGGACTCCTCTCTAGCCTTCTCTTCAGCAGGGCCACTGGGAGTAGCCTGCATGGGGACTGCAAAGGGGAGGAAGGAGCCAGTTCTGCAGAGGGCTATATGGGGGCATGGAGAGCTCCTTCCCGCTTTCGCTGGATCCTGATCACAGCACAGCTAAGAAGCCGGGCTGCATTCCTTACTCTGCCAGCTTGGCCATCCTCAAGGTCACCCAGACTTAAAAGTGGCAATTCTTCAAAAACAGACGAGAAACTGCAGACCTGGAATTAATGTACAAACTGGACAACATTACATGAGGCCCGAATAAAGACTGGGAGTGGATGGGTCATACAAAAAGAAATTTTCCCTCTGCTGATACTCACACCTTCTTGTCAGCTGTTGGAAATGGGCCACCTTGATTGCATTGGCCTCGTTAGCACTACCAAAGTAAGTTTCTCTCCTTTGGTATTCATCCCTTCTTGTCAACTGTTGAGAATAGGCCACTTCCCCCTTAATTGAATTGGCTCATTAGCACTGACCCCCTACTTGGTAAGGCAGCTCCCATCTTTTCATGTGCTGTGATATATATACTGCTTAATGTATTTTTCACTCCATGCATCTGATGAAGTGGGTTCTAGCCCACGAAAGCTTATGCCCAAATAAATGTGTTAGTCTCTAAGGTGCCACCAGGACTCCTGTTCTTTTTGCGGACAATATTAACAAGGCTCCCGCTCTGAAACCTTTCCTCAGGCAGAAGCTCACTAGGAGAGCGTGCCAGAAGCTGGGAACAGTTGTTGTTTGGGTTGTGCTGTCCTTGGTGTGAGGTAGGAATAGAAAACAGCAGGGCTTAGTAAACCTGCCCTGGAAACAAAGACAGTGGTCACCTGAACCTCAGACTGGATGGACAGCTGAGTTCACCACCCTCTCCTCCGGGCACAGCACCGACTGCTCAGTCTGGGCCCAAAGCAGACTGAAAGCGTCCTGGGTTGCCATAGGAACTTTAACACTGCTCATCATGGCTATTTCTACAGGCCAAAGTTGAACAGTGATCTCTGTTTTTGGGACCCCAAGATGTTGCTTCCCAAAACAAAGGCAGCCAAAATCAAAGGCCACTTTTGGAAACAGCCCAAACCGTTATGGTCTCTACTGGAAATACTTGCAAGGCTGGAGTGGAGGGGTGCAGACATTGCAGGCACAATTTCAACAGTTAAAAGACAAACAGGCACCTCACCCATCTCCACCATTCCATCCGAAAGCACAGGCCTCCCCCACTTGAGCAAAGAGAGAATCTCCATTAGCTATATAAGGCCTATGACACCCAGGTGAACAGATCATATTTTATCAGCACAGGGCAGCAATACATCCCAGCCAGTGTGTATCTGCTATTGTGTTCTACAAGCCAATGTGGTCTGTTAGTAACCATATCACAAAGACTCTCGAGGAGATAAGGACAAGGCTAAAGAGCTAGAAGTTGTGTGTTATCTTTTGCCCAAGAGGTGTGACTCCTACCGCAAACTAGCTGTGCCACTCCCAGCAATGACCTTTCCAGGCTGAACAGATGCTCCTGAACTGGCATTGCACATTGTTTTACAGAGTAAGGAACATCCTCCACATTTCCTCAAATTCCTCCCTTGGGAGTTCCAGACTTGTCGCTGCCTATAGAGAGCAGCTACCACCACTTCACACAGCAATTTACAACCATTTGCTTTAACAACTGTGCTTTCCCTCGAACAGGGGCCATTGAAACCTCTCCGATGAGTGCTATAAAGAACTCAACTGAAGCCCTGAAACGGGGGAAGGGGGTCCACGCTCCTCCTGAGTGTCTCCAGCGGCTGCGTGTCATATTCAGGCCTTTTCCCACTCCTGGCACCCCATAGTCAGTCAACCACGCTTGGCAGATCTTGAGTGGCTCACTCCTCCGGCTTAGTCACACAATCAAAATGAACTCCTCCCACAGTAGCAAAGAGTCCAACAAACCTGTCTGTCTACCCTCACCAGGGTCATCAGCCCTGGCTCTGGGCCCTGTAACTTCAGTCCTTTGCTTGGGCTCCCCGACGAGTCTTGTCCCTTTCTCAGGGTTTACACCACTTTGGCTGGGAAGGAACCCGGGAGTGCCTACTATGCTGGGTTCCAACCCAGGGACCCTATCCATGGCAGCCACACACTGCTCACTGCAACTAGTGGCTGCTAGTTCCCAGAGCCTCTTCCCAGATCACAGCTGCCACCTTTCACATGGTAAATAAGCACCCAGCTTTCACCATAAGCCAAAAATCAAGCTAGTCCCATTTCGAAACAATCCCTAAGAACCTCAACACTCTGTGTGACTAGATCCTCCGGTGTGCAGTCTGGGGCTATGGTGGGCCTGCTGTGCACCCTGACTCTCTCCCCTGCTTGCCTGGAGCTAATAAAAAAAAAAAAAAAAAAAGCAACACGCTACAAGCCACAAATTAGCCAACAAGCAACTCACAAGCCAATTAAGCCGAAAACAAGCCCAATTTCTGCGGTTTTTCCTCCGCAGGTTTGACATGTTGTCATAAACAGATAGCTAAGGGTTAATGCTCTTTTACCTGTAAAGGGTTAACACAGGGAACCAAACACCTGACCAGAGGACCAATCAGGAAACAAGACTTTTTCAAATCTGGGTGGAGGGAAGTTTTGGGTGTGAGTTTTTTGTTCTTTGTCTTGGGTCTGACCCTCTCAGCTCTGAGAGTGATCTTTCTATCTCCTGCCTTTCTAATCTTCTGTTTCCAAGTTGTAAGTACAAGGATAGTAAGACAATAGGTTTATATTGTTTTCTTTTGTATTTACATGTGTGTAGTTGCTGGAATGTGTTAAATTGTATTCTTTTTGGATAAGGCTGTTTATTCATTTTTTTCCTTTAAGCAATTGACCCTGTATATTGTCATCTTATTACAGAGACTATTTTTAATGTCTTTTTCTTTCTTTTTTTTATATAAAGCTTTCTTTTTAAGATCTGTTGGAGTTTTTCTTTAGTGGGGACTCCAGGGAATTGAGTCTGCAGCTCACCAGGGAATTGGTGGAAGGAAAAAGTCAAGGGGAAAATCTCTTTGTGTTAGATTTACTAAGCCTGACTTTGCATACCCTCTGGGTGAGGGGGAGAGATTAGATCTCTCAGTACTTGTGTTTCCAGGACTGGAAGCAGGGAATCTCCTAGGGTCGTCCAGGAAGGGGAGCCTGGGAGGAAGTAACAAGGAAACAAGGGGAGGGGGTTATCTCCCTTTGTTGTAAGACTCAAGGAATCTGAGTCTGGGGGTCCCCCAGGGAAGGTTTTGGGGAGACCACAGTCAGCTAGGCACTGTATAATTCCTGGCTGGTGGCAGCTTTACCAGGTCCAAGCTGGTAACTAAGCTTGGAGGTTTTCATGCTAACACCCATATTTTGGACGCTAAGGTCCAGATCTGGGAAAAAATGTTATGGCACGTCTCTCCCAGATGGCCCCTTTGTCTTCACCCCTTAAGGCTGAAGTTCTCAGGGTCTCTCTCCTCCAGCTTAAGCAAATGCAGTCAAATCCTATGGCTGGAGAGGAGAGCCACACCATGCCTTGCCACATGCTGCCCATCAGACCCCAGCCAGAAATGACGTTCTAATTCTAAGGCCATGCAAATCCTTTTATCTGAGCCTTCTGACCTCTGATCAGCTGCTTCCATCAGGCCTCTCTACGCCTCCTTTCCTGGGCAGGTTGCAGTAGGAGTGCAGGGCCTCCAGGAGGGGGCCACAAAGAGACCATCCCATTCCCCCAACTATACCTGGAACCCACCACTTGGAATAACTGGCTACAGGTCTGAGCTCTGCTTATCATGCAGATGTTAATTCTGGAATCCTGTGGGAGGGTTAAAGCCTCATCCGATGGGAGGTTTTTTGTGCTGGGAACCCCTGTCATCTCTAAGTGACTCATAACCAACTTTCTGCTCATAGGAACAGCAGCTAGAATCATAGAATATCAGTGTTGGAAGGGACCTCAGGAGGTATCTAGTCCAACCCCCTGCTCAAAGCAAGACCAACCCCAACTAAATCATCCCAGCCAGGGCTTTGTCAAGCCTGACCTTAAAACCTCTAAGGAAGGAGATTCCACCATCTCCCTAGAGAACCCATTCCAGTGCTTTACCACTTTGTCAGTGAAAATTTTTTTCCTAATATCCAACCTAAACCTCCTCCACTGCAACTTGAGACCATTGCTCCTTGTTCTGTCATCTGCTACCACTGGGAACAGTCTAGATCCATCCTCTTTGGAACCCCCTTTCAGGTAGTTGAAAGCTGTTACCGAATCCCCCCTCATTCTTCTCTTCTGCAGACTAAACAATCCCAGTTCCCTCAGCCTCTCCTCATAAGTCATGTGCTCCAGCCTCCTAATCATTTTTGTTGACCTCCGCTGGACTTTTTCCAGTTTTTCCACATCCTTCTTGTAGTGTGGAGCCCAAAACTGGACACAGTACTCCAGATGACTGGAGTCACTGGAAAGAAAGAATGAAAGTCAGTGCTGATGTCTGTGCTTCAGGTTACCACGTCGCTGCTGCTGAAAACAATGACAAACAATCCTCCCTAGCATTTCATTCACTGGAAACTGACCACATGTAACTGTGGCCCAGTGCCCAGGCCCTGGTCTAATCACAGCAACCGAGTCTCTGGGAAAGTGGCTGCTTTTTCAGGCGGAGATATTTAGGAGCTAAGCCACAGAACAACATCTGGAGTGAATAACATTAAACTCATGCCAAAAAGCAACTATAAATAGAATTGTCCATCCAGTCTTCTGAACGTAGGGCAGCTGCATGGAAAAGTCTTATGAAATGTTACATTCGAGAGCTGGCTGAGGACCGTGGAAATTTGTCTGGGTTATAAATGAAAGCGCAGATAGCAGTGCCTTAAACAGGCCAATGGGTGGAATTTGTGGATATTAGTTTCTGTGCCTGCTAGGGAGTGGGGAACTGAATGGTTTTGCCAAGTTTTACACAAATTAAGGCCTGACGCCGGATGCATGAAGAAAGACCCATCTCAGCCCTAAGAGTGATGTAGCCACCAATCCTGACAGCAGAACAGAGACAACACAGACTCTGTGCAAGAAACCTGTGCTCCACCTGCCCGACAAACCAGCCTCTGGAACCCTAGCTGCAGCCACTCATGCCAGGGGCTGGATTGTCTCCTGCGATCTGCATGCAGGGGGGAACTCAATGTCAATGCATGGGTGAGAGGGGCAAGCTGCACGGCACAGCCCCCCACCCCCAGCACTGCAGGAATACCCCATGGGTGGTTGGGGCAGGATGGAGACTGGCCTCTCTACGTGCATCCTTCCCGTGTGCCCATCCCCCATACTGAGCTGTGAATGAATGGCCCCCAGAGGACAGACAGTTGCAACACAACTCCTGGAGCCACGCTGGCAAGGAGCAGTGGACATGCTCCATCCACAAAGATGGCTCCTGCCTCTGCAGCCCGGGTCTCTAAGGACAGGAGGGTCGAAAAGGGCCCAGCAGGCCTTTGGAGAGGTGTATGAACAATACTGAAATCAGCACCAAGCATTATTAATTCATTATTATTTGCTCACTAACCCCGAGATATGGAAGGTGTTTGGATTAGATGAGAATAGTGTGATGAAACACTGACACCTGGCCCCCCTGACCCACCCCACCCCTCTGCAGACAGTCACATTCTTTGGGCGCCTCGTAAACTGCTGGTTCTGTTCATGCTGAGAGAGATGCGGTGCTGCAGCCAACTAATCCAACCCCCAGAGGACACTACCATGTTACCGGGATAGGAAAATCACAACCCTTCGTTCAGATTGTTGATGGGATATTAATTATTGCCTTAGGGAGATGAGCCTTGGTCAGTTGCTAATTGTTAGCATCATCCCTGAAACAAGGAGACCATTCAGGACAGCAGCCAGAGGGCAGCTCCATGGGAGAAGATTAATCATTGAATAGCCACATTCTTAGGAGATGAGAGAAACCTGAGTTATCACCTTTGGAGAGGTTATTACAACAAACCAATGTGCAAAATTCCCCCTTGGTGCAACAGTAGTGACCCTAGGTTACACCCTCAGATGAATCTCCCCATTCTGTACCAGCCACAAGGGCCAAAGAAACCAGGTTACATGGTTGCTGGGTTGGCAGGTGTCCCAGCCAATGATAGCATCTCAGGGCCTGTTGGGGAGGAACTAAGGACAGCTCTGATGGCAATGGTACAATTGGGATGTATTATCTGTACTATGGCATCACCTGTAGAGATCACTGCACGAGCCCATGGTTAGAGAGTCCCCTGCCCCAAGGAGCTCACAGGCCAAGTATAGAGCGGATAAGCATGGCAGGAAGGGTGGTTTGTGCCCAGTTTACAGCCAGGAAGCTGAGGTACAAAGTGGTCACATGACCTCACACAGGCCGTCTGTGGCAGAACCAGGACTGAATCCAGATGTCCAGAGTTTCAGTCCAACACCTTACCCACAAGTCCATCCTTCACTCTGTGATAGGGCATTCATATATTGCTCCAACACCTGCTGGGTGTGTTACACAGCCGAGAGATTGCCAGCGCCTGCCCCGAAAGGCTGACACTGCAAGTGTGCCGTGATGCAATGGGTGGGAGTAACAGTCAGTTGAGAGGGGACTGGTTACAGCAATAAAATCATGGACTGTTTGGAGCAGGCACGTGCACAGCTGCCTGCCAAACACTGCAGGATTTTGTATGATTAGTGACAACTCCCTTTTTGTAGACATAATGGAAGAAAGGAGACGTAAGGACAGTGAGCATGAGGGAGGGGATTCTTGGGTGTGCTTTGTTAAAATTCCATAACAGGTAGTTTTGCTAGCCTCTGCTGGAGTGTCCGCTCTCTGAATGCTGCAGAAGCACCCCTCCCAGCGACGATCAAGACCTGGGGCTTGATCACATGTGGTACCTTTGGAATGAACCAACTTGTACCAAATGTCAGGGATTTAAATTTTAAAAAATCCTAGAGCAAGATCCCCCTGAAATGTCTCGTTTCCTTTCCTACCTCCTAGTTCCGCAGGTCTGATCTGGAGCCCATCCCTACCGTATCCCATAATTAATGAAAGCAAAAGGGTCCTCAGAGGGAACTAGATTTCTCTCTCCTCTCCAGGAAGTTGATAAAAAGAGAAATATTGTAAAATGTGATCTGCTTTGGGCACAGGCTGCCTGATTTGTGCCTGGTACAGAATCAAGTCCAGCACCAGCACTTAACAAACATCAGATCATAATGGGAATTTGCAAAGGCGGGTAAAACACTGAAGACATTCCAATGCAGGGCACTAATGCAATAGGAAATTCTGCTAATATGAACTGACGTAGTATCTAAGTACATGACGTACAAACACCATCTCTTTCTATACAGCAGGCCTGTAGGCTCCAAATTCTAAACTCTTGACCTGCAAGGTGATTTGGAATTATTTCCTTCTTGGGATCAGTCAATGTTTAACCTGAAGATAAAGTGCAATATTAGGCCCTGCCCTCTTTAAAAGAAAACGTTTCTATTATCCACACCAGCAGGGAGAGATGACTGGAGGAGAAGAAATGACTCCAAATGGGTGCCTTTGCTTTGCACGCTCCGTACTTAGAATCTTGCTAGGCTCTCCAGTGAAACAGACATGCAGCTCTGATTTCAGCTAAACAAAGAGAAGGCAGCAGCCCAGGTTTCAGCCCCAGTGTCCTGTGGCCATAGAAACACTTTAGAAGCCAGGGCAAGACTCACTGACTGTCACCAAATATTTCCAAGCCCGGGGGCAGGAGGGATGAGGGCCCCTCTCACCATGGGACAGGATGTGGGTTACAAGCCCCATTCTGTTCTTTTCCAGGGCCCTGTCACCAGAGCTCCCAGAGCGGGGTGGAGACTGGCACGTTCTCCTCTCATGGGCAGGGAGGTCAGTACCCCGCTCACTGTGCCGTGGGCCAGTCAGTGGGCCACATGCCTGCCTGCCAATAACCCAGAGAACATTAAGGCAGAAAACACTCACCCTCAGGGCTTTATGATGATTCATTGATTCATAGACTCCAGGACTGGAAGGGACCTTGAGAGGTCATCGAGTCCAGTCCCCAGCCCTCATGGCAGGACCAAATACTGTCTAGACCATCCCTGATAGACATTTATCTAACCTACTCTTAAATAGCTCCAGAGATGGAGATTCCACAACTTCCCTAGGCAATTTATTCCAGTGTTTAACTACCCTGACAGTTAGGAACTTTTTCCTAATGTCCAACCTAAATCTCCCTTGCTGCAGTTTAAGCCCATTGCTTCTTGTTCTAGCATTAGAGGCTAAGGTGAACAAGTTTTCTCCCTCCTCCTGATGACACCCTTTTAGATACCTGAAAACTGCTATCACGTCCCCTCTCAGTCTTCTCTTTTCCAAACTAAATAAACCCAATTCTTTCAGCCTTCCTTCATAGGTCATGTTCTCAAGACCTTTAATCATTCTTCTTGCTCTTCTCTGGACCCTCTCCAATTTCTCCACATCTTTCTTGAAATGCGGTGCCCAGAACTGGACACAATACTCCAGTTGAGGACTAACCAGTGCAGAGTAGAGCGGAAGAATGACTTCTCATGTCTTGCTTACAACACACCTGTTAATGCATCCCAGAATCACGTTTGCTTTTTTTTGCAACAGTATCACACTGTTGACTCATATTTAGCTTGTGGTGCACTATGACCCCTAGATCCCTTTCTGCCGTACTCCTTCCTAGACAGTCTCTTCCCATTCTGTATGTTTGAAACTGATTGTTCCTTCCTAAGTGGAGCACTTTGCATTTGTCTTTATTAAACTTCATCCTGTTTACCTCAGACCATTTCTTCAATTTGGCCAGATCATTTTGAATTATGACCCTGTCCTCCAAAGCAGTTGCAATCCCTCCCAGTTTGGTATCATCTGCAAACTTAATAAGCATACTTTCTATGCCAACATCTAAGTCGTTGATGAAGATATTGAACAGAGCCGGTCCCAAAACAGACCCCTGCGGAACCCCACTTGTTATACCTTTCCAGCAGGATTGGGAGCCATTAATAACTACTCTCTGACTATGGTTATCCAGCCAGTTATGCACCCCCCTTATAGTAGCCCCATCTAAATTGTATTTGCCTACTTTATCAATAAGGATATCAGGCGAGACCGAATCAAATGCCTTACTAAAGTCTAGGTATACCACATCCACCGCTTCTCCCTTATCCACAAGACTCGTTATCCTATCAAAGAAAGCAATCAATTGGTTTGACACGATTTGTTCTTTACAAATCCATGCTGGCTATTCCCTATCACCTTACCACCTTCTAAGTGTTTGCAGATGATTTCTTTAATTACTTGCTCCATTATCTTCCATGGCACAGAAGTTAAACTAACTGGTCTGTAGTTTCCTGGGTTGTTTTTATTTCCCTTTTTATAGATGGGCACTATATTTGCCCTTTTCCAGTCTTCTGGAATCTCTCCCGTCTCCCATGACTTTCCAGAGATAATAGCTAGAGGCTCAAATACCTCCTCTATTAACTCCTTGAGTATTCTAGGATGCATTTCATCAGGCCCTGGTGACTTGCAGGCATCTAACTTTTCTAAGTGATTTTTAACTTGTTCTTTTTTATTTTAACTTCTAAATCTACCCCCTTCCCATACACATTCACTATGTTAGGCATTCCTTCAGACTTCTCAGTGAAGACCGAAACAAAGAAGTCATTGAGCATCTCTGCCATTTCCAAGTTTCCTGTTACTGTTTCTCCCTCCTCACTGAGCAGTGGGCCTACCCTGTCCTTGGTCAGGAAGGACAAAGGCTGAGTTAACATCGCTTTTCCCCAGCAACGGGGCCAGCTCTCTCCCTGCCCTGGTCCCTCCTTTCCTTTCTCTCCCGCCTCCCAGGCCCAGCCCTACTCTGAGAACCAGCAGGCGCCTCAAGCACCCTGCCTACCTCTTCAGAGTTGGCTCTATGTTCAGATATGGGGTTTGGGGCTACAGACTTTCCCCTCCCACCAGCTGTCTCCATATGTGCCAGTTCTTGCCTGCTGGGTCCTGGCTGAGACAGGCAGCTCAGACAGAGGGCTGACCTGGCGAGTAAGTTGTTCCTATCTCACCTTTTCCCAAGGCAGTGTCTGCTAGTGACCACAGCACGATCTATAAGACATTGGCCACACACAAGGTGACTAACCTTGTAGGAATGATCAGTGTCCCACGAGTCAGCTAAGAAGTATTCCCTGTAACACAACTTGTGCTTAGCTCATATGGGGAGTATTACACTTATTTCCCTGACACTGATTAATCAAGGCCAAATTCTGTTCTCATTTACATCATTAACTCTGGAATAACTCTCTGGGTATCAGTACAGTCAGGCCAGATTTACACTGGTGTCACGGAGACCATGACTTCACCATTGTTTTCTTCCATTCTCTGTGAGAGTTCAGGATCCCCCCCCCCCCCGAAGTATGGTTGGCTGCAGATCAGAAAAGCTCTGCATTTGCCTTCCATTGTAGCACTGCTGGTTGGTTTCTAATTAAGCATTGCATCTCACTGCTCTATCAGTATTGTCAAGTGCCAGCCACCCAGCAATACATTCTCCCCAGAGCTTTCCGTGCAACTGTTTGAAATAGTATCAAATGTAAAGACCATGTGTTAGAAAGGTTAGTTTTAAACCGTGCACACATACATCCCTCCTCTTGTTTGTATAAATAACCCCGAAGTACAAATTCTCATTCAGAGCATCTGCTTCAGTCTCTCATCTAGTTATCATTTAGCAGGACTGCAGTGACATGTAAAGAAAACTCCACTCAGTTTGCTTAGGCCATAGCTCATAAGGCACAGTACGCGTCTCACAAGGAAGAAACCATGAAATGGTTCTCATCCTAAAGGAATTAATCCAATTACACCAGTGTAACCTCTGAAGCAGTCCCCTTGCTGAGAACAGACACCATTTATGACAAGAGTCCAAGTGAGAGAGACTTTGAAAAAGTCTCCGTCCTCCATTGACATTGTGGTTCACTAATTCTACAGCTTTCTGACGAAATCCTATGGCCCACAGCTTACACTCCCAATGACATCGGGGGAGGTTTGCCGGCTTCAGAGCTGCAGGATTTGAATGTTAGGGCTAAATTCCATTCTCCTTTACATTTGTGTAATCTGGGGTAACTCTTCATTGTTACACGATGGCTCTGAGGTCAATACTTTAGCGAGATTCAAAGAGGGCCTGAACAGGTATACGGTTACCAACAATATAAAAGCTCATGCACTCTTTGGAAGGGATATCAGACATCATACTTCATGGCTAAAAGCCAGTCTCTAACTCTTAAGGATTAGGATGAAACCTTTGGGGGGGCAGATTATCCCATACATGTCTATTATGGGGTTACTTGCACCTTCCTCTCAACCAGCTAGTGTTGGCCCTGCTTGGAGACAGCACCCTGGACTAAGGGACCCCCAAGCCTGTTCTAATCCAGTACACCTGTATCCTATGTTCATTGACTTCAGTGGTGTTACACTGGTGATAGCAAAGAGGGAATCAGACCCATACTGCTTAAAAAGTCAATGCTCTGTTTAAACATTAGTTTTTCTACTGATGAAGCCATTATTCAAGCAGGATGAAAACCGGTCTCCACACTCTGGCCAGGGGCTCTCTTATTGTTAATCTCCAGCAAGAAGAGGCTCAAAAACCTCATTGGTGAGTCACAAAGAATTCATTCCTGACCAGAAGGTCCCTTTCCTTCTGACCCTCTAATGGGGAGGGGGGAAGACACGTTTGAAGTGGGAGGTGGCGGATGCAGTTTTCTGCTAGCCCCAGCAATAACCTTTAACATAGACATGGGGGTAAAAGTAAACATGCTTCATTCTCTTGAAAGTTTTAGTTTCACTCTTTATTTCCCATAAATTTGGTGAGAATCACTGGGCTGAACTGAGCATGAATCAAAACAGGAAGCTGTAAAGGAACAAATCCCATTCATTCTTAAGAGTTACACATTAACTTTCAGGAAGCTGTTAAACTTCTTCTGTAGTGTAAGGCCTAAATTTGGGAATAATATTTGCATCTACACCAAAGAGAAAAAAAGGAGAACTCAAGGAAGACAAGGCTGTTGAGGAGAAGCTAACAGAATTCTTTGCATTGGTCTTCACTGCAGAGGATTTGATGGAGATTCCCACACTCAAACTATTCTAGTTTGAGGCTACAAGACTAGAAAACTCCGTAATAATGGGGGATTTCAGCTATCCCCATATTGACTGGGAACATGTCACCTCAGGATGGGATACAGAGGTCAAATTTCTAGACACCATTAATGACAGCTTCTTGGAGCAGCTGGTCCTGGAACCCATAACGGAAGGGGCAATGGTTGATTTAGTCCTAAATGGAGCACAGGATCTGATCCAAGAGGTGATTATAGCTGAACCACTTGGTAATAGCAACAATAACATAATAAATTTAACATCCTTGGGGAGTGGGGGATACCAAAGAAACCCATTGCAGTAACATTTAACTTCAAAAAGGGGAACTACACAAAAATGAGGAGGCTACTTAAATGGAAATTAAAAGGAACAGTCATAAGAGTGAAATGCTGCAAGCTACATGGAAACTTTAAATATATCATAATGGAGACTCACACTAAATGTATACCCCAAATAAAAAAATATTAAGATGACCAAGAAATGCTACTTTGGCTAAACAACAGAGTGAGAGAGGCTATTAGAGGCAAAAAAATTCTGTTAAAAATTGGAAGTCAATTCCTATTGAGGAAAATAGAAAGGAACATAAACTCTGGCAAGTCAAGTGTAAAAGTGTAATCAGGCAGGCCAAAAAATAATTTGAAGAGCAACTAGCAAAAGACACCAAAACTAACAGCATTTTTAAGTACGTCTGGATGATGGAGGTACTAAAGGAGCACTCAAGGAAGTCAAGGCTGTTGCGGAGAAGCTAACAGAATTCTTTGCATTAGTCCTCACTGCAGACGGTGTGAGGGAGGTTCTCACACTCGAGCTCTTCTTTTTAGGTGACAGATCTGAGGAACTCTCCCAGATTGAAGGTATCAGAGGGGTAGCCGTGTTAGTCTGGATCTGTAAAAGCAGCAGAGTCCTGTGGCACCTTATAGACTAACAGACATATTGGAGCATGAGCTTTCATGGGTGAATACCCACTTCATTGGCTGCATCCCAGATTGAAGTGTCATTTGAGGAGATTTTGGAACAAATTGATAAATTAAACAGTAATAAGTCACCAGGCCCAGATGGTATCACCCAAGAGTTCTGAAGGAACTCATATGAAATTTCAGAAGGACTAACTGTGGTATACAATATATTCTTTAATCAGCCTTTGTACCAGATGACTGGTGGATAGCTAATGTAACACTGGTTTTTAAAGATGCCTCCAGAGGCAATTCTGGAAACTACAGGCCGGTAAGTCTAACTTCAGTAGTAAAGAACAGAATGATCGGAGTCATAGATGAACACAATTTGTTGGGGAAGAATCAACATAGCTTCTGTAAAGGGAAATCATGCCTCAGCAATCTCAGTTATTTGAGGGAGTCAACAAGCATGTGGACAAGGGTGATCCAGTGGATATAGTGTACTTGGACTTTGAGAAAACCTTTGACAAGGTCCCTCACCAAAGGCTCTTAAGCAAAGGAAGCTGTCATGGGATAAGAAGGAAGGTCCTCTCATGGATCAGTAACTGGTTAAAGATAGGAAACAAAGGATAGGAGTAAATAGTCAGTTTTCACAGTAAAGAGGGGTAAATAATGGGGTACTCCAAGGATCTGTACTGGGACCAGAGCTGTTCAACATATTCATAAATGATCTGGAAAAAGGAATAAAACAGTGAGGTGGTAAAATTTACGAACAATATAAAATTATTCAAGTTACCTTCAAATCGTACAGTGAAGTGTTACAAAGCGATTTCGGTGACGGCAATAAAATGGCAGATGAAATTCAGTGTCGATGAGTGAAAAGTAATGCACTTTGGAAAACATAATTCCAACTGTACAAACAAAATGATGGCATCTAAATTATCTGTTACAACTCAAGAAAGATCTTGAAGTCATCATGGTTAGGTCTCTAAAAACATCTGTTCAATGTGTAGCAACAGTCAAAAAGCCTAACAGAATGTTAGGAATCATTAGAAAAGGGATAGATAATAAGACAGAAAATATCATAGTGACACTATATAAATCCATGCTACGCCCACATCCTGAATACTGCGTGCCGTTCCAGTTGCCGCATCTCAGAAAAGAGAAAAAATATAGAGAAGGACAGCAAAAATGATTAGGGGTATGGAACTACTTCCAAATGAAGAAAGATTAAAAAGTCTGGGACTGTTCAGTTTAGAAAAGAGGCGACTATGGGGGGTATATGACAGAGGCCTGTAAAATCATGACTGTTGTGGAGAAAGTGAATAGAGAAGTGTTATTTACCCATTCACATAACACACAAACCAGTATCGGAGGGGTCACCGTGTTAGTCTGGATCTGTAAAAGCAGCAGAGTCCTGTGGCACCTTATAGACTAACAGACGTATTGGAGCATGAGCTTTCGTGAGTGAATACCCATATGCATCCGACAAAGTGGGTATTCACCCACGAAAGCTCATGCTCTGATACATCTGTTAGTCTATAAGGTGCCACAGGACTCTTTGCTGCTTTTACAAACCAGGAGTCACTCAATTAAATTAATAGGCAGTAGTTTTAAAACAAACATAAGAAAGTTATTCTTCACACAATGCGCAGTGAACCACTAGAATTCATTGCCAAGGGATGTTGTGAAGGCCAAAAGCATAAATGAGTACAAAAAGTTCCTGGAGGACAGGTCCATCAATGGCTATTAGCCAAGATGGTCAGAGGAACAACCCCATGCTCTAGATGTCCCTGAATCTCACACTGCCAGAAGCTGGGACTGGATGACAGAGGATTAATCGCTCAATAATTACCCTGCTCAGCTCATTCCCTCTGAAGCATCTAGCATTGGCCACTGTTGGCAGACAGGATACTGTGCTAGATGGATCATTGGTCTGGCCCAGTATGGCCGTTCTTATATTCTTATACCCCTTCAGACAGAGAGAAACAAACAGAACCCCTGGAAAGGCAAGGGAAAATGTCTCCGGTCTCTCTCAACACAATCTCGTGGCAGAGAGCGAGGTATTCACCTAGGATCTATGGTGTGGAATGAGGAAACATTATGCCTGACGTAAAGCGCTCAGTCTAATCAAGACTAAAGGCACCTGAGTGAAAGTAGCACACATCGAGGGCAGGTCTATATTTCAAATGCTGCAGTGGTGCAGCTGCCCCAGTTCCGCTGCAGCACTTCAGTGAAGAGGCTATTATGTCGGCAGGAGAGCGTCTCCTATCAACGTAGTGAATCCACTTCCCCACGAGGTAGTGGCTCTGTCGATGTGAGAAGCCCTCCCATTGGCGTAGCACTGTCTCTACCAGGGATTAGGTCAGTACAACGGCGTCACTTAGGGGGGTGGATTTTTCACATCCCAGAGCGATGTTTATAGTATAGACCTGGCCCCAGGGATTACAAGATGTGTGAACTTAACACTTTCTCATACCTTTGCTGCTGCTCTCCTCTCTGACCTGCCTCAGTATGTGAGGTGGATTCCCTTAGACTCAGTGGGCCGAGCTGGAAGGAGGTGTGCAAAGTGGGGACGTTACATGTCCGGGGGTCGAAGTTGGTGCAATGACCCTGGCCAAGGGTCTGACAGAAGGTGCAAGTGACACTCATGTGACTTGCTTCTGAACACGGCAAGGCATTTTGATTTCCCCCTCAGGTTCTTCCTTACACACTTCTTAATTTAAAAAGCATGTTGGTGGTTCCCATCCTCTGCTCCCACTAAAACACTTGTGGGAAAGAAGAAAAGGCCACAGGACACTACAAGGGACCAGACTGTCCAAGCTCCTGCCAGAGAGTGACTTGTAGCCTCGTGGACCTAAAGAGAGCAGGGCCTCTTCGCCCTCAGAGCCCAAAAGTCAGCAGGCAGAGTCTCTGGATCCCAGGGCCTTTATGTAAGGCGCCAACCTCCACTGCAGCATTGCTTAGCTGATGCCAGTCCTCTCCCAGAAGAGCTGCCATTGGCCTCCCTGCTGCTATTCCCCAGCCACAACCGTAGTTGCAGGTGCAAATGGACGTTCATGCTGCTCCAAGCAGCATCCACTTCTGCATGGATTTCCAAGGGAAACTCCATGGGGTCTTGAGAAGATCATGTTGGGCAGACTGGCTGCTTCCTAGCTCCACTCCCTCTCGTCCCAGGCTCTGACTTGGAATCCCAGGGAGATCAGGGTTTGAAGAGTCTGCTGCACTTAGCACTCCTCTGCTTTGTAGCTTTCGGATTGCTGCCTCCCCATGTCACTCTCTCTGCTCCTCTCCCTACCTCCTAGCAGGGAGGAGTATCTGGGTCATTGCCACTAATTCCACATCATCATCAAAAAGCTGCAATCAAGCCTTCACCTTCATTTGCCAGCAGCATGTTTTGTCAGCTGTTGGAGGCTGCAGGGCCACAGGGCTGTGTGCACAAGGAGACAAGCCCAAGATTTTCCAAACCCAGCCATTCCTGGGGTATAGCTCAAGCTTCACGGTTCTGTTTCAACATTATCTTGTTTACCAGGACTCAGTTTACAGCACCTCCTTGGGGGAGATCCCAGTGCTGGGCAAGTAAACAGAATGTGGCTGTACCTAGACATCCTGGCCAACTCCACAGGTGTCAGATGTGCTCCCAAGCATTGATGTAGGAGTCAGAGACTGGGTACTGTGTGTACAGTCTGTGGATTGCCACAGACAAGGGAATCTGCCTGGCTCTGCCTTACCTTTCAATTTCTTCTTTCCAAACTTGAATCCAGAGAGCGGCATCCCAAGAGTTTCTTTCAGTGCAATTCCATGGAATTTCTGGGGAAGAGAAGATAATCTTATTTACAATGAGGATTCCTGCCGCATAAAAAATAAAGATCTGCAGCCTTCAAATGGAAGAGGTTCAATTCCTAAACAATATGACCAATGGCTGCAGTTCTTCCCGTAGTGATTTTTAATTACACAATCATCTCAGGTTTTCCAGTCATCCTGCATAAACCCAGGTTACTTGACTGGGACATCTGGAGCTGCTCGGTTCTGATCCTGCACAGGGAATAGGTCAGGGGGGAGACAGGGTGCAAAGCACCTTCCTCCCTCATGCCACCCATACTCTCAGACATTGCCTTGGGGTGCACAGGTATGGCCTGAGGCTAGCACTCACAGTGACAGCTAGGGTTGCCAGTCATTACCACTGACCGGGCCATTAAAAGTCCAGTCAGCGGCACAACAGGGCTAAGTCAGGCTCCCTGCCTGCCCTGGCTCCATGCGGCTCCTGGTTGCAGCCGGCATGTCCTGGTGGCCCCTAGGCAGTGGTGGCCAGGGAGGCTCCGTGTGCGGCCTCTGTCCCGAGCGCTGGCTCCGCAGCTCCCATTGCAGTAACAGGGGAAGAATTAATCCACTATTAAAACTATTGCCAGGAACTGCAGCCAATGGGATCTGCGGGGGTGGCGCCTGTGGATGGGGGCAGTGTGCAGAACCACCTGGCCACATCTCCACCTATGGGCTGCAGGGACATGCCGGCCGCTTCCAGGAACCACCTGAAGTAAGTGTTGCCAGGAGTCCACCCCACCATACACTCCAACCCCCTTCTCCAGCCCAAAGACCCCTCCCACACTCCAACAAGTTTCCGTTCCTGTGTGCTTGATGGATTTTGCCATGATTGTTGTGAGGAATTGAGCCTTACCTGGCTAACAGGGCCAGCCGGGGAAGGTTGAGGTACTCCCCAGGTTGTTATTAAAACAAGTTTTCTGGATAACAGCAACGAGGCAATGCCAACAAGCTCTCATGCTTTAGTGGGAAATGATCCCTCAAAATACAGCCACTGAGAACAAAGCCACAGACTGTCACTGAAATACAGAGTCCCAGCACAAAGCCACAGACAACCAGTGTCTTTGCTGCAAGGGTCAGCATATTCGGCCAGGGGATAATGTCCATTACTATCAGTTCTCATGCATTTCTTCATTTTCAGCCCCCCCCACCCCATTCCACATGTTCAGGGTTTCTCTTTCATTTGTAGTAAGAGCTGACGTAGACAACAGGAATGAGCCAATACCCTTCATACCCTAGTACTTTTTTCAGTATCTCTGAGTGAGTTCTGCAGCTCATATCCCAGCACAGCACTAATTTCTGCCGAGCCTGATATGGAGAAGCCTTGGCATTCAGTTAGTTCTGATTAAGTACCATTCTCTCTATATGCTTTGCCACTCTGAGGTTGACTCACTCCCTGATCAGATGCCTAGCATGAAGTGAAGGCCTTGAGATACAAACACCCATCCTTGCAGTTCAGTATCCTGATGCCAGAACTGCTCATGAAGGACACTCTAATGGGGTGACCTCAGAGAAGCTTCTAAATGTAGAAAGCATGCCCCAAATTCTCCACATCCAGCCCTGGCTCAGGTTTTCCATACAGCTCTCTGGACTGTAGAGAAATCTAACCAGTACAGTATTTAATACAAGAAATAATGTCAAATTCATAACACAAACTGTTAAATAAGAAAATACAAACATCTGGTTGAAACAACCTCCAGAAATAAATTCCATGTGAAAGGCCCTGACCCATCTCTGGTGGGTGGGGATGTGTGTGTAACTTAAACAGGGAGAAGCCAGCTCTCATTTGAGATTAATTCTACCACCAGTTAGCCATCCAAACCTACGTGTGCTGCAGTGAAGACACCTGAGAGGACAGGGACATCAGACTGTATATATTTTCTCCCTCTACTAAGAACTGAATAAAATGTATATGGCCCAAATGCCGCTCTGGTGTAGCTTCACTGGAGTTGTGCCGAGAATTAATTTGGTCTCCTCTCCCCTCCTGGAATTAGAGATAAACAGAAACAAATCCCCCAGATCCCTGGAGAAGTTTTGATCTGAATCCAAAACTTTCTGGGCAGATCCTCTCTGCCCAAAATGCTAATGCAAAGTTGCTCCTGAGTAACTGTAACTCATTAAGCCTGGAACATAAAAAAAAACCCACAGCAGTTAACACTTCTTCCATCCTCCCAACTTCCATACAGCATCGGCATCACACACAGAATTAGGATGCTCTATTGCTCACCATACCAAGCTCAGTCACTGATTTAGCAGAGTCTGCATCCTGAGGGGTGGTGGGTTTTGTTTAATAGTGGATTAATTCTTCCCCTGTTACTGCAAAGAGGCTTTAGCATGGCATTCTGCGCACAGTCTAGCTGGGGCTCATTCAGCTCCCCCCGAAAAAAGGAGTTCCACAGTCAAAGACCATTGACGCTGCCTCTGCCTGTCTCACTGTGGATATTGCTTCAGCATCCACGAGAGCAGCGGCCTTGGTGGGGAGAGGGAGTGCCTGTGAACCAGGTCCAAGCCTTCAAAAATCTTAAAGGTAAGAGCCAGAATCTAGACCTAAGGTTCTCACAAGAAAATTTTTGGTGGCCTCAGAGTGCGGCCACCAACTCTCACTGGTGGTCACTCTGACAATTTTTCCTAAAATACTTAATTAACTTTAGGAAAAACAAATAAATATGCACATATCCATGTTCAAATCGTAATTTTCATTGTAATCATGTAGGGTTTTTTTGTAGACTCAATAATAAAAATAATGTACAGTTGCCTCAATTCTTTACTGGATCTAAACAGAACAAAAACAAAAGAAGGTTCTGTGTCTTTTTTGCTGTTGTTTCGTTTGCTTTTTTGGCTGCTTTAATTTTAGACTTGCTAACTAGTAGGTCTGCTGCTGTGAAAACTGATATTTGTAGTTTGTTAATATCACTTGTCATGGCAGACTTGTTAGCTAGCTGGGAGGCTGTGAAAATGATTAACAAACGTACAAATATCGCTTTTCACAACAGACTTACTCAGCCCTAGAATCATAGAATCTCAGGGTTGGGAGGGACCTCAGGAGGTGTCTAGTCCAACCCCCTGCTCAAAGCAGGACCAACCCCAACTAAATCATCCCAGGAGGACCCTGGCCAGCTGGGGGACAAATTAAGCCCTGGATGGAGAGGTGGGTAGGGAGGCCGGGGGTGGGAGGGTGGCGAACCTGGGGCCAGAACCCAAAGACCTGTGGTCAGAGCCCGAAACCCCATAGCCTGGGAAGGTGGCTGCCTGTTCTTCTGGCATTTGTGGCTCCAGAGGGGGACAGGGCCCAACCCCTGCTGGCAGCCCCAGGGGAAGGGCCACTGCTGTGCCCCTCCTCCATCACTGCCCAGTAGGCTGTAGCCGCAAGAAAAGCCCCACATTTGGGAATCGCTGATCTAGACTCTTTCAGGAGTAAATGTACTCTCAGTGTTCTTAGCTGCCTAAGAGGCAAGCTGCCTTTTATCTTCAAAACCAGTTACCGTGAGATACAACAGTCTAATCTAAAGGCATGTCTCACCGGGGCTAATTCCTCGTTCAGGAAGGACAGAGTCTCCTGCAAACTGGATGCGGAAGAAGGCTCTTCTGCTCTCCTGCTGATAATAGCTCATCTTAATTAATTAGCCTCTTAGCGTTGGTATGGCAACTTCCATCTTTTCATGTTCTCTGTATGTGTATATATCTTCTTACTATACGTTCCATTCTATGCATCTAATGAAGCGGGCTGTAGCCCACAAAAGCTTATGTTCAAACAAATTTGTTAGTCTTTAAGGTGCCACAAGTGCTCCTGTTCTTTTTGTTCTCTGCATGTCAAAAGCGGCAATGAGTCCAATCAGCTCTGAAGACTTTGCACTACTCTCATGATCAGAGGGCAGATGTCCAGAATGGAGGCTGCGGTCAGTGTCTTGGCCAGCATCTCACACTGTAAATAGCCATGTGATATTTGAAATACAGAGCACGTGCCATTTGTGCACATGATCACTCTCCACAGCAATTGAGTCTCTGCATGTAATCGGATGGTTTTATTTGCATCCATCTGATGAAGAATCTATAAAACTTCCCAAACTTTAGAACAAAAATATCCTTCCATTAAAATACTAACTAGCTCACCAATAAATAGTTAGAGGGCTGAAAGGAGGCAAAGTGTGTAGCCAATGAGAGCCAGAGCAAGTTCATGGCAGCTGGTGGGATGTGCCAGCCAACTGACCTGAGAGAAGTAATGCTACACACCACGAGAAGAGGCCCTGAGCTTGGAACTCCCATCAGTATCAGCGGGGGTGGGAAGGATTGTGGAGATTTTGCAAGTATCAGAGGGGTAGCCATGTTAGTCTGGATCTGTAAAAGCAGCAAAGAATCCTGTGGCACCTTATAGACTAACAGACGTTTTGGAGCATGAGCTTTCGTGGGTGAATACCCACTTTGTCAGATGCATGTAGTGGAAATTTCCAGGGGCAGGTATATATATGCAGGCAAGCTAGAGATAATGAGGTAGTTCAATCAGGGAGGATGAGGCCTTGTTTTAGCAGTTGAGGTGTGAAAACCAAGGGAGGAGAAACTGGTTCTGTAACTGGCAAGCCATTCACAGTCTTTGTTTAATCCTGAGCTGATGGTGTCAAATTTGCAGATGAATTGAAGCTCAGCAGTTTCTCTTTGAAGTCTGGTCCTGAAGTTTTTTTGCTGCAGGATGGCCACCTTAAGATCTGCTATAGTGTGGCCAGGGAGGTTGAAGTGTTCTCCTACAGATTTTTGTATATTGCCATTCCTAATATCTGATTAATGTCCATTTATCCTTTTCCGTAGAGACTGTCCAGTTTAGCCGATGTACATAGCAGAGGGGCATTGCTAGCATATGATGGCGTATATTACATTGGTGGACGTGCAGGTGAATGAACCGGTGATGGTGTGGCTGATCTGGTTAGGTCCTGTGATGGTGTCGCTGGTGTAGATATGTGAGCAGAGTTGGCATCGAGGTTTGTTGCATGGATTGGTTCCTGAGCTAGAGTTACTATGGTGTGGTGTGCAGTTACTGGTGAGAATATGTTTCAGGTTGGCAGGTTGTCTGTGGGCGAGGACTGGCCTGCCACCCAAGGCCTGTGAAAGTGTGGGATCATTGTCCAGGATGGATTGTAGGTCCCTGATGATGCGTTGGAGAGGTTTTAGCTGGGGACTGTATGTGAAGGCCAGTGGAGTCCTGTTGTTTTCTTTCTTGGGTTTGTCTTGCAGTAGGAGGCTTCTGGGTACACGTCTGGCTCTGTTGATCTGTTTCCTTATTTCCTCATACGGGTATTGTAGTTTTGAGAATGCTTGGTGGAGATTTTGTAGGTGCTGGTCTCTGTCTGAGGGGTTAGAGCAGATGCAGCTGTACCTCAGTGCCTGGCTGTAGACAATGGATCATGTGATGTGCCTGGGATGGAAGCTGGAGGTATGAAGGTAGGCATAGCGGTCGGTAGGTTTTCGGTATAGGGTGGTGGTAATGTGGCCATCACTTATTTGCACCGTGGTGTCTAGGAAGTGGACCTCCCGTGTAGATTGGTCCAGGCTGAGGTTGATGGTGGGGTGGAAGCTGTTGAAATCGTGGTGGAATTTTTCCAGAGACTCCTTCCCATGGGTCCAGATGATGAAGATGTCATCAATGTAGCGTAGGTAGAGAAGGGGCGTGAGTGGACGAGAGCTGAGGAAGCGTTGTTCCAAGTCAGCCATAAAGATATTGGCATATTGTGGGGCCATGCGGGTGCCCATAGCTGTTCCACTGATCTGGAGATATATATTGTCATTAAATTTGAAATAGTTGTGTGTGAGGATAAAGACACAGAGCTCAGCAGCCAGTTGTGCTGTAGCATCATCAGGGATAGTGTTCCTGACAGCTTGTATTCCATCTGTGTGTGGGATGTTTGTGTAGAGAGCCTCTACCATCCATGGTGGCCAGGATGGTGTTTTCTGGAAGGTCACCAATGCATTGTAGTTTCCTCAGGAAATCAGTGGTGTCACGGAGATAGCTGGGAGTGCTGGTGGCATAGGGTCTGAGCAGAGAGTCCACATATCCAGACAGTCCTTCAGTGAGAGTGCCAATGCCCGAGATGATGGGGCGTCCAGGATTTCCGGGCCACACTATAGCAGATCTTAAGGTGGCCATCCTGCAGCAAAAAAACTTCAGGAGCAGACTTCAAAGAGAAACTGCTGAGCTTCAGTTCATCTGCAAATTTGACACCATCTGCTCAGGATTAAACAAAGACTGTGAATGGCTTGCCAATTACAGAACCAGTTTCTCCTCCCTTGGTTTTCACACCTCAACTGCTAAAACAAGGCCTCATCCTCCCTGATTGAACTACCTCATTATCTCTAGCTTGCCTGCATATACATACCTGCCCCTGGAAATTTCCACTACATGCATCTGACGAAATGGGTATTCACCCACGAAAGCTCATGCTCCAAAACACTGTTAGTCTATAAGGTGCCACAGGACTCTCTGAGATTTTGCAAGAAATTTTTGGAGTGAAATAGAATAGGCAAATTCCCAACTAATTTCTTTTAATTCTTTCCAAATTAGTTTACCCACCTATTCAGTGGGCACAATACTTGTCTATAGTTGCTGCAACTTAAAAAGACAACATTTACCAGCAGGTGTCACACACACAGTGGTCTCCAAGACACTGCACACTTTCCTGTGTTTAGGAGAGAAGAAACCTGTGTTGTTTAGACACCACTCCAGGGTAATGGTGGGCAGTGCTGACTTTGTAATGGTGCCGCTATAGTCAATGCTTATATATAGTGCTCCCTTTGCAGATGTGAAGTACTAAATAGTTCAGCCAAATTGTTAATATTGGTGCCCAGAGGTAAAGGGGGATTCGGTTCTCTGTCTTTGGGAACTGAAATTTTAAAATTTTGGCCTTCAAACAAAACAGTCTAGTCCCCCTCATTGCATTGTGTGAGCACCTCACAACCCTGATGTACATATACTCACAGAACGTCCCTAACGTAAGGCAGAGTTGTTCTTACCATTTTGCAGATGGGGAACTAAGGTACCAAGAGACAAAGTGACTTGCCTACAATCACACAGGAAGCTTGTGGCAAAACAGAATTAAACTCAGGCCTTCTGAGCCTCAGGCTAGCAACCCAACCACTGGACCTCCCTTGCTGCCTTGGGCTGAGGCTGGGTTTGACTGATTTCAGCCTGGAATAAGTTCTAGGAAACCTAGGTGATGAATTCTGCAAATGGGACTCATGCTGGAAGTAGTGACCCAACCTGTACTCTAGTAGCACCGACTGACAAGTTGAAATATTTCCTAGAAGCCCAATAGGTTTTCTTTTGGATCAAAAATAGGGCAACCAGAGAGCTCTGCTGAGGCTCTGAGCCGAGCCAGCCCTTCAGTGATCACATTCTGAAGAGCTCTTCAAAAGCTGAAGGTTTTCACTGGTCCCCTCTGGCTTTGGAGTCTTTGTGATCATCCAGTCTGACCTCCTGCATGGCACTGACTTCCTGTGTCAAACGGGATCATATGACTGTCCTCCATTAATTTCTGTTGGAACTAGAGCAGAGCTTTTAGAAAAACATCCTATCTGGTTTTTTAAATGGTCAGTGATGGAGATTTGTTCTTTGGGTTAATGACTCCCCTGTTAAAAATGTTACACATTTCCAGTCAGAATTTGTCTAGCTTCAGTTTCTAGTCATTGGATTATGTTAGACCTTCCTCTGCTGGACTGAAGAGCCCTTTATCAAATATCTGTTCTCCATGCAGGTACCTATAGACTAATCAAGTCACCCCATAACCTTCTCTTTGTTAAGATAAATAGATTGAGCTCCTTGAGTCTATCACTATAAGGCAGGTTTTCTAATTCTTTACTCATTCTCATGGCTCTTCTCTGAACCTTCTCCAGTTTATCAACCTTCTTCTTCAATTGTGGGCACCAGAACGGGGCAAAGTCTTCCAGCAGTGGTTACACCAGTGCCAAATACAAGGTAATGTAACATCTCTACTCCCAGACAACATTCCTCTGTTTATACATCCCAGGATCACGTTAGCCCTTTAGGCCACAGCGTTGCCCTGTAGCTCATTTTCAGCTGATTATCCACCATGACTCACAAATCTTTTTAGAGTCACTGCTTCCCAGGAAAGAGTCCCCCATCCCATAAGTATGGGCTGCTTTCTTTGCTTCTAATGTATAACTTTACCTTTGGCAGTATTAAAATGCATATTGTTTGCTTGCGCCCAGCTTACCAAGTGATCCAGATCGTTCTGTATCAGTGACCTGTCCTCATTACTAACCATTCCCCAATCTTTGTCTCATCTGCAAGCTTTACCAGAAATAATTGTAAGTTTTATTCCAAGTTTTTGATAAAATGTTAAATAGCGCAGGGCCAAGAACCGATCCCTGAGGGAGACTACTAGAAAAGCACCCATTTGATGATGATTCCCCATCTATAATTATATTTTGAGACCTGCCAGTTAGCCATTTTTTAATCCATTGAACGTGTACTATGTTCATTTTGTATCGTTCTATTTTTTATCATCAAAATGTCATGCTAGGAAACTCATAAAACTGTGTCCATATGAAAAGACTCAGAGCCCTACAATGTGCCAAGATAATTGCTGGAAAAGAGATTCAGTCAGTTATCTGTCACGGTTTGAAGTAATGATCCAGTATCAGCCATCAGCTTCCATATAAAATACTCCCTAAACTGACACATCTGGAAAGCAGTACTGATTTGCACTGGACACATTTGAGCAAGCTAGTGACGGTTTTCATATTACTTCGTAACAGCTGCGGAGAGAGATTTTTGCAGAAAGAAAAGCAAACTGCACTTTCCTCACTGTGAAACAATTCAAATAGCAGAGTTTCCCCCAATAGTCTGTGTTTAAAAGCATGCGGAGTTCAGCTGGCTCCACCCAGCAATTGTGCCAGTTTAGTCATTAACTCCCCCCAGACCGACGCATTTTGGTCAGACTTTACAAAAGCTTCCATGTCTAAAAATGCAAACTTTCTACAACTGAAGCTGACTGAAAAACAAACAAGGCAAAAGAAAGCATTAAATCTTACCCTTGAAGGCTTTTAAAAGTCACAGCAACAGTTACTGCCCTCCATAGCACTCGAATACACTCCTCTCTTCTCATTTATATGCTGCTTTATCCTCTCTCCAGATCAACAAACTCCTGTGGTTATTGCACACGCAGGATGTGCATCTAGGAAAGCAAAGTTGCTCTAAAGTGAGAAACAAGTACGATAGGGTTTTTCTCCGGTGTTAAAACCCACTGCAGACTCGGTTTGTGTCGTGATGAACCGGTGACTAAATTTACTCTTCATTCCTTACTACTTACTTCAGTGACCGGCCTTGGCTACTTGCCAAATTCTTCTGTCTTTTTTCCCCTCCTGTTTCCTGTAGATAGGGAAAGTGGATTTGCTCCTTTAAAAAAATTAAAAAGGAAAATGCCAGTCACACCAAGCTGTGAAACACTCGGGCAGGAAGGCAAACTGCCCAGCCCAGGAATGTACAGCCTGGATTTTAGGGGCCACTGCCGCTCTTGCTACTTATCCCATGCTAGTGTGGAGGGTTTTAGAAAGGGAAACGAAAGGGCAGAGAAAAATCAAAAAGGGGGAAGCAAAAGGAGGAACTTGTGAGTGGATTGATCCATTTCTGAGCACCAGAGAGCCCGTCTGTTTTTATTCCAAATTCAGTTAGCTCTCTTTAGGTACAGAGGAGCTGCCATACCAGAATAAGACCGGGGTCCTTCTCATCCAGTTTGCTGTCTCCAACAGTTACTGGTAGCAGATGCTACAGAGGAAGGTGCAAGAAACCACACAGACTACGTCATAACCAAACCACAGGGTTTCCTCTTAGCTCCAAGACCACTAGTGGCTGGCTTTTGTCACAAAGCATGAGGGCTTATGCTCTTTATAAAACCTTATTCCAATTCCTTCTCTGGTCTCCGTGATACCCATATTGCCTTCTACATATGGAGTGCAGCTGTCAAGATCATCTTCCTGGCCAGTCATTCAGACCACCCCACCCCACCCCCGACTCTCTGACTGTCCCCTGGCTCCCCCTCCTCCAGGGGATCAAGTACAAGTTTCTTGTCCTCACTTCCAAAACCCTTCACAATGCAGCCCCCATCTGCCTGTCTCGCATCACTTCACCCTCCACCACTGATGCAAGCCTTGACCTCCATGTGTCCATGTCTCCCACAGTCACCCTTGTGCTTCCTGTCATGCTGACCCTTAAACACGAAAGCCACTTGCTGAATGCATCTGGGAAGCCACTGGCCTCTCCTCAAGACCAAATCTACCGAATGTCTGCAAGAAACGAGCCAACTCAGAATGGACAGGTGTGGGGAGCATCGTGGAGAAGCTCATTTATTTAAAATTAAAAGCCTATATATGTTGCTGCTACTTCTCCTCTCCTATCCCATTTGTCTGTCTGCAGAGGTGAAAGTAAACTGGTACGGGCCGGTACAGAGGACCGGTAAGAAAAGGAGATTGACTGAGGAGAGAAGCCTGCTCCCTGCATAAGAATAGTTTAAACTCAGCTGTTCCCTGTGCAGTTCAGTGCCCAGAGTTAGGAGCCGTTTCTGGCATCCTTGTTAATGTCACTCCCAGTTGTTGTTGGGTGTGTGTGACCATGGCAGGGGCAGTTCTTGTCTGCTCCTGGGATGAGGGGATCTCCTAAACACGATCAAATTCAGGAACCATTTCCAAGTTTAAATCTAACCCATTCCCTCCCCAGCAGAGGATCACGGTTGTGATGTCCAAACTGCTTGCAGATCCTCTTTGAAATGTTACTGTTTAAAAAAAACAATACAAAAAACATGGAGAACATGGTGGAAAGATGTGTCATGATGATTAGCAAAATTGCTTTACCCAAAATAAACCCTAAAGCAACTAAAGATTCACAGTGTCAGAGGGGTAGCTGTGTTAGTCTGGATCTGTAAAAGCAGCAAAGAATCCTGTGGCACCTTATAGACTAACAGACGTTTTGGAGCATGAGCTTTCGTGGGTGAATACCCACTTCCTCAGATGCATGTAGTGGAAATTTCCAGGGGCAGGTATATATATGCAGGCAAGCTAGTGATAACGAGGTTAGTTCAATCAGGGAGGATGAGGCCTTGTTCTAGCAGTTGAGGTGTGAAAACCAAGGGAGGAGAAACTGGTTTTGTAGTTGGCAAGCCATTCACAGTCTCTGTTTAATCCTGAGCAGATGGTGTCAAATTTGCAGATGAACTGAAGCTCAGCAGTTTCTCTTTGAAGTCTGCTCCTGAAGTTTTTTTGCTGCAGGATGGCCACCTTAAGGTCCTCTATAGTGTGGCCAGGGAGGCTGAAGTGTTCTCCTACAGATTTCTGTACATTGCCATTCCTAATATCTGATTTGTGTCCATTTATCCTTTTCTGTAGCGACTGTCCAGTTGGCCGATGTACATAACAGAGGGGCATTGCTGGCATATGATGGCGTATATTACATTGGTGGAAGTGCAGGTGAATGAACCAGTGATGGTGTGGCTGATCTGGTTAGGTCCTGTGATGGTGTCGCTGGTGTAGATATGTGGGCAGAGTTGGCATCGAGGTTTGTTGCATGGATTGGTTCCTGAGCTAGAGTTCCTATGGTGCGGTGTGCAGTTACTGGTGAGAATATGTTTCAGGTTGGCAGGATGTCTGTGGGCGAGGACTGGCCTGCCACCCAAGGCCTGTGAAAGTGTGGGATCATTGTCCAGGATGGGTTGTAGTCCCTGATGATGCGTTGGAGAGGTTTTAGCTGGGGACTGTATGTGATGGCCAGTGGAGTCCTGTTGTTTTCTTTCTTGGGTTTGTCTTGCAGTAGGCGGCTTCTGGGTACACGTCTGGCTCTGTTGATCTGTTTCCTTATTTCCTCGTGCGGGTATTGTAGTTCTGAGAATGCTTGGTGGAGATTTTGTAGGTGTTGGTCTCTGTCTGAGGGGTTAGAGCAGATGCGGTTGTACCTCAGTGCTTTGCTGTAGACAATGGATTGTGTGATGTGCCCGGGATGGAAGCTGGAGGCATGAAAGTAGGCATAGCGGTCGGTAGGTTTTCGGTATAGGGTGGTAGTAATGTGGCCATCACTTATTTGCACCGTGGTGTCTAGGAAGTGGACCTCCCGTGTAGATTGGTCCAGGTTGAGGTTGATGGTGGGGTGGAAGCTGTTGAAATAATGGTGGAATTTTTCCAGAGACTCCTTCCCATGGGTCCAGATGATGAAGATGTCATCAATATAGCGTAAGTAGAGAAGGGGTGTGAGTGGACGAGAGCTGAGGAAGCGTTGTTCCAGGTCAGCCATAAAAATATTGGCATATTGTGGGGCCATGCAGGTGCCCATAGCTGTGCCACTGATCTGGAGATATGTGTTGTCATCAAATTTGAAATAGTTGTATGTGAGGATAAAGGGACAGAGCTCAGCAGCCAGTTGTGCTGTGGCATCATCAGGGATAGTGTTCCTGACAGCTTGTATTTCATCTGTGTGTGGGATGTTTGTGTAGAGAGCCTCTACATCCATGGTGGCTAGGATGGTGTTTTCTGGAAGGTCACCAATGCATTGTAGTTTCCTCAGGAAATCAGTGGTGTCATGGAGATAGCTGGGAGTGCTGATGGCATAGGGTCTGAGTAGAGAGTCCACATATCCAGACAGTCCTTCAGTGAGAGTGCCAATGCCCGAGATGATGGGGCGTCCAGGATTTCCGGGTTTGTGGATCTTGGGCAGTAGATAGAATAACCCTGGTCAGGGCTATAAGGGTATGTTGATTTGTTCCAGTGTTAGTGTAGGGAGTGTCCTGAGTAGATGTTGCAGTTTCTTAGCGTATTCCTCAGTGGGATCTGACAGAAGTGGCCTGTAGAATTTGGTGTTGGAGAGTTGTCTGGCGGCCTCCTTTTGGTAGTCAGACCTGTTTATGATGACAACAGCACCTCCTTTATCAGCCTCTTTGATTATAATGTGAGGGTGGTTTCTGAGGCTGTGGATGGCATTGCGTTCTGCATGACTTAGGTTATGAGGCAAGCAATGTTGTTTTTCCACAATTTCTGCCTGTGCACGTCGGCGGAAGCATTCAATGTATAGATCCAGACTGTCATTTCGACCCTCAGGAGGAGTCCATGTAGAGTTCTTCTTGTGCTGTTGGTGGGAGGGTACCTGTATATCAGTGCACTGTTCAGTGTTGTCCTGAAAGTATTCTTTGAGTCGGAGACGGCGAAAGTAGACTTCCAGATCACTGCAGAACTGTATCATGTTGGTGGGGGTGGCAGGGCAGAAAGAGAGTCCCCGAGATAGCCTAGAAGAAAAGTCTGTCCTAAGTGTGTAGTTGGATAGATTGACGATATTGCTGGGTGGGTTAGGGGTACCACAGTTGTGGCCCCATGTGGCACGTAGGAGTTTAGACAGCTTACAGTCTTTTTTCCTTAAAGAATGGCCAGGTGTGGGAAGCATTGTGGAGAAGCTCATTTATTTAAAGATTCACAGGGAAAGCAAATAATCCCCATAGACAAAACCACAAAGGGATTGGAGGGGAAAACTAAATATTCAGGGAAATTACTGTGCCTCCTTTGAAAGAAATAGTAGTTTTCATTCCAATCCACCCTCTTTATATATTGATTTAAACACCTGAAATGTCCTTAGGACATAGAGAGATCTGAGATTGCACCCTTTGTTTTGTCCTGCCTGCAAAGTGCAGAGGCTGAAATTGACAAAACTTTCTCTAAATATCTTGTATATTTCATGAAGGCTGTTCTAGTTGTCCTTCATTCACCCCTGACTTCTCCTCCCTCCCCCCCACCCCACTGCCTCCCTGGCTGGCTGGCTTTTTGCCTTGGTTACTTACTTCTTGGCAGACCCAGCCCAGCAGCACCCGCTGGCTCTCTGCAGGCAGCAGCCCACAGGGGCCAGTTGCTGGGGTCGCTGATGGTCGGTGGCAGGCTGCAGCTGCATTGTTTGTGACACATTCATATACATACAGTCAGACGTGAAAGTAAGCTGGTCCGGTCTGGTACAGCTTACCGGCAAGAGCCAGTACACTGTGCTGGACTGCATCGACTTCCACAGTGGGAATTGAAAGGGTTTAGAGCTCCCCGCAGCTGTGGGCAGCCCAGAGCCCTTTGAATCCCGGCCACGGCTCTGTCGGCCAGGCTGGGGCTAGGATTTAAAGGGCTCCGGGCTTCCCTCAGCAGCAGGAGCTCTGGGCCCTTTAAATCCCTGCCCCAGCCCTGCAAAGCTTGGGGTTCCCCCTGGTGGCCAGAACCCCAGGCCCTTTAATTTGCCCCTGAGCCCTGGGGGGCTCCCAGCCACCTCTGCATCTGGGAGCCCCTGGTTGATTTAAAGGCTCTGGGTCTCCCAGCCACAGCTGGTTCCCCAGGGCCTTTAAATCTTGAGAGGCCACGCCTCTTCTGGATGAGGCCATGCCCCCCTCAGGACTGTGGCAGTACCGGTATGTCCTGTAAGTTACTTTCACCCCTGTCTGTCTGTCTGTCTCCTTACCCTGGGTGTTCTTTGGGGAAGGAGCTACGATGACTTTGCTGCGGGTGGACAGTATCTCACTCGCAGTGGGTGGGGCTGGAATACTAATAAAAAAGGAAATACATTCATGAATTAACAGCAAAGAATCCTGTGGCATTTTATAGACTAACAGACGTTTTGGAGCATGAGCTTTCGTGGGTGAATACCCACTTCCTCAGATGCATGTAGTGGAAATTTCCAGGGGCAGGTATATATATGCTAGCAAGCAAGCTAGAGATAACGAGGTCAGTTCAATCAGGGAGAATGAGGCCCTGTTCTAGCAGTTGAGGTGTGAAAACCAAGAGAGGAGAAACTGGTTCTGTAGTTGGCAAGCCATTCACAGTCTTTGTTCAATCCTGAGCTGATGGTGTCAAATTTGCAGAAGAACTGAAGCTCAGCAGTTTCTCTTTGAAGTCTGGTCCTGAAGTTTTTTTGCTGCAGGATGGCCACCTTAAGGTCTGCTGTAGTGTGGCCAGGGAAGCTGAAGTGTTCTCCTACAGGTTTTTGTATATTGCCATTTCTAATGTCTGATTTGTGTCCATTTATCCTTTTCCGTAGAGACTGTCCAGTTTGGCCAATGTACATAGCAGAGGGGCATTGCTGGCATATATTACATTGGTGGATGTGCAGGTGAATGAACCGGTGATGGTGTGGCTGATCTGGTTAGGTCCTGTGATGGTGTCGCTGGTGTAGATAGGTGGGCAGAGTTGGCATCGAGGTTTGTTGCATGGATTGGTTCCTGAGCTAGATTTATTATGGTGCAGTGTGCAGTTACTGGTGAGAATATGCTTCAGGTTGGCAGGTTGTCTGTGGTCAAGGACTGTCCTGCCACCCAAGGCCTGTGAAAGTGTGGGATCATTGTCCAGGATGGGTTGAATTAACTGATTCTTAATAGCAGTATGAAAGCAAAGGATTCTTCGGCCACGTGCACAAGAGTGGTCAGGGGGTGCTCCTGGAAGAGCCTAGCAATGAAATTGATGTTTGTTTATTAGGTCCAAATCTCCCAGTCAAAGGAAGAGCCATAGGAGACCCTGAGTGCAGCAGGACTGGGGCCATTCCACAGGTGACAGAGGGACAGGGTGCAGAAAGGACATGCAGAGAACCTCTCCATCCCTGCAAGCAGCCTCTGAAGCACATGGCCTGTCACTGCTGATCCCAGGGTTAGGCTCCTAGAATAAGTCTATTTTCAGAAGGGTCATGAGGGGCAGCTTTCATTCAATCTTTTCCCCACATACGGCAAGGCAGAGAATTAATACAAACAGCCAATCTAGGAAACAGCAGGCAGGACCGCTCTCCTTGGGAGTCGGATCATTCTCACGCAGGACTTCCTGCTGATAAATACTTAGTTCTACCAGGAATTCTCTGCCCTTCCCCGGACGAGCATTTCTCCTGCTTCTGCCAGCTCAGCTGCAACATTCGCTCTCTCAAGGGTCTCATTCTCCTTACACTTGGGAGGGCCATTTCAGCCATTCCCTGGTCCACCTGATTTTGGTTCCTCTCCATATTTAATGGGCCCTCTGCTCTCTCATTGCCTGACAGTTTCCCTCTCTCCTTGGGCACAGCTTTCTTTTTATGTTACCACATTAGCTGATGACATTTCATAATATGAGTCTCCCACTCTCTCTTCGCTGCTGCTTTGTACTCACATCGTACGACTCCTCCCTTGTCAGGTTTGTTCCTTCTGTCTCCTTTTAAAGAGAAGGGGATCTAACCCCAAACTGCTCCGACTTGTGTGCCGTGAACCACCCTTCTCCTCACAGATCCCACAGGCTGGCTTGCTCCCCAGCTTTTCAGTTACACTGGAATCCACGTTACCTGCCTTGGTGAGGATTCCATTTTTTAATCTTTATTTCTTCAGTTACTCTTTCGTCCTGGACTTCACTGGTGCTGCTCATGGGAGTGACGTGAAGCACATACACTAAGCGTCTGGAGGATTGGGGATGGCACAGCGTTATCAATTCAGTTACAGCATGGCCACTTGCACTAGGATTTTCCATCATGTCTAGGTCCACAAGCAACCTTTCCTCCATGGCCAATAATTTAATAAGCTAGAGCCTGTGCAGCAAAGCTGGGCTGCCCCCTTCACTGCTCCAAGCATGTTACAAAGCAATGGCTGCAGGGCTCATTTCCCCCACTGACCAGCAGCCTCATCACTAGCTGCCAATTCACCTGCTCCTGGGGCAGCAGGAGCAGGCAATATTTTTGAGGTTAATTGAAGGAAGCCAAAGACACTGAAAAGTTTTTATAAGCTGTGACAGGGTGGCCTGCCCCTTTAAGAGCCAGAGGCCTGAGGCTCGCCAGCCCTGTTCAGTCAGCCCCCGTGCCCCACTCAGTTTGCAAGGAACCTCAGAGAGCAAGGGGGGGCTGCTGTGGAAGGTCCTGGAAGAACTGCAGGGAAGTAGCCTGGCAAAAAAACCCACAAGACACATGATGCCTAATAAACCCTGGATGGTTCCCCAGCTGTCCAGCCCCTCTGTCCCCACAACACCCCTAGTTTACCTGCTCTGCCCCCTCCTCCACAAATCTTCCTAGGTCTCTGCACTCAGCCCCTCACAGGTCAGGATTCTCCTGAGCTGGGGACTGCTAAGAAGTAAACCCACCCTGGACTTCACTGACAGATCTGCCGCTTGCATGGGCACTTGGAGCTCTGTTGAGCAGGCACCCCCGTGCAAGCCTCTGGTGCATCCTCTCCCCGCTCCCTTACTGTCTGTACTGCACCCTCCCTCCCTGGCTGACTTGCTGTGGGAGTGACTGAAGAGGGCACAGGAAGGTGATGTTGTGGAGTGACTTGAGAGTGGGCGGAGCATCACAAAACACATCCTGCTTTCCCAGGAGATCCACTATAAAACTCCACACGCGCACCCTGGCTGGCCAAGTTCCGTCAAATGAACCCCGAGGAAACGAGCCAGAGCCTGGTCACAGGCACCGGTGGACATTCAGACCAACACCAACGATTTTAAAGAAATGGCTCTGGATTCATACCATTGCAGAACTGGTTTCTTGGGTGCAACTTGAATAGAAGCTTCTGGGCCAAATTATCCATCTATCCATGTTCTTATACTGTGCCCACCACCGCGACACCTGACTCTAAGAGGGCAATGTAGTTATACATCAGGTGTGCGCTGATAAAAGGTTCAGCAGGTGTGTAGACAATAATGGGATTCCCACTGATTAGAATTCAGCAGGAGTACAGGACGAGTACAATCTACACACGGCAGGGAAGAAAGCAGCTTTTCCGGCTACACCCCCTAACAGGAGGGTGTAAGATAAAGGGGCCTGTCCCACTGCACCATCCAACATCCTGCCAGGATACCACAGCTGTGTAAGCCACACTACGGGCACACACTACCAGATCAGTGCGAGCTACTGTGCCATTACCCCTCTCTCGCACCCAGGGCCAAGCCCTAGTGTAAATCCTAACTCCATTAACTTCAGCAGGGTTCTTCTGGATTTACAGCAATGGAACTGAGGAGAACTTGGTCCCAATCTGTAATCCACCCCCACCACCTCACCCTTGAATTCGGCCCTTTCAATCCATAATAAATTGTGCATCATCATCTCGCTGGCGTGTGTGTGTGTATAATATACACTCTGGCCTCGGGGAAGAGAGGGACATTAGTGATGGGAACTGAAGATCTAGAGTTGGGCTGTGCACAGCGTAGCTCAGGAGTTTGGGGGCCTGGATCTAGGCCCATGGCTTGTAACACTAGCTGTATTTACTGCAGTGAGTGAAGACGTGTCTTCATCCTCATCACATCACAGAGCAGCGTTCACCATCTCTTTGCTGGCAGAAGTTGCTCAGCTGAACAGCAGAGCCCTGGCCCCATCTCAGTGCTCGGACCATCCCTACTCCACCTCTCTCAGCCACCTTCTCCTGCCACTCTCCTTTGTGCTTCTTCCATACCATCCCTCTGCACTGGGCACAGCCTTCCTGAACTTAACTACGCAGGGACTCCCTTCTGTAAGCTCCCTGCCTTCCACAGAGCCCTTCGCTCAGCGGTACTTCACCCCGTAACCACCATTAATCACCCAATGGCATTACTAGGAAATCCACAACACAACCACATCGCACTTCACACAGGAAAGTGGTGACCTCCTTCCATTGACCTTTGTCCTATCTGCCTAGGTAGCTATGTGGCCCTATTGCCATCATAACGCACACCTCCCCAGGCTTTAAAATATTAACGTGTTGTCTTGCCAGCCCGTAGAAAAGGGAGCAGGATCAGTTTCTGGCCCTTCCCTTTGTTGATAATCGAGTCTCTGCGGGAGAGGGGGGTTAAAAACGAGCTGTGGCGGAGCAGAGTTTCGCATTTAGTTCTGAGCCCAAGGAGGCCCAGGGTCATTCTGTGTCAGCGAGGGAGCTGAGGGCCAGCTCCCAGGAAAGTTCTGTCTCCCACACTCACCAGCACCCTCACTGCTATGATGGGGAGACCCAATCAAAAGAAGAGGTGCTCTCTCAAGTAGACGGGGCCTGTATGTGGTGCTGGGTGCCCTTGCTGGTCCCTGAAGTCAATGGAAGTTGAAGGAGGCCAAAATCAAAGCTGTGTGTGTTTATTTGACTGTGTGTTATAAAACTGTGTATGTGTGTTTGACTGTGAACTGCTGCTCATACCTGGGCTGCTAGAGAAACCCACAAGGAATAATTAACACCTGCAGCAGCAGCAAACCCCAAAATGTGTCTGCGTTTAGTGCACATTTCCCGATCATCCCCAGTGAGCCTCCGGGGGATACTCAGGAGGGTTTGTGGAAGGCTAATCATGCCAGTGTGAATAGAAAATCACTAGCTGAGGGTAGGAAAACATCTAGGCTTGTCAGAGCGCAGAGAGATTACAGCACTCTTAAAAAGTGTGTTACACAACATTTCCTGCTGCTATTTGCAAGGCAATGGCTGTATCTAACACACGTGCCGCACGCAAAGATCCTTTAAGCCTTCGGTCACAGGCACCCTCCTCAGCTGGACTTATCAAAGACAAGGTGTTTGAGGAGTCAGAAGCTCCCTCACTGTGGCCCAGACCTGGCTCACATCTAAGGGAAATTCAGCCTGTCCAGTGAGCCAGCACGAGACCTAGGCTGTGTGTACAACCTGCCTTGGGCTGGCCCTGTGCGCAGGGAGAATGGTACCTTTGTGACACTGAAGTGTCTGGGGGTTTTGGGTGGCAGAGACTCGATGCAGGACTAAAGCAGTAAGGATGCAGTTCTACCTGAGAAGGCTAAATGAGATCTGTGCACTGTGAAAACCCTGCTGCAACCCTACACAGAGGGCTACGCTAAGGTACCACGGAGAGTTCTCTGCAAGCCCTCAAGATGTGGAGCAGGAAACAGCACCAGACCACAACAGACCATCTGATGGGGTGTGTTCTCCGCACTGGCCCATCAAGAGCTGAATCAGGCCAGGGGCCCAAATCAGCTAAATAAGCCACAAGCAGGGGAGCTTTAGGCTGGAGGCAGCTAATCAGATAGACGCTCACCTGCGAGGGACAGGGAGGTTTCTACAAAAGCCAGGAGGCTGGCAGCGAAGGGGCAGCTGGGAAAGCCGCAGTCACCCCCTGGGAAGAGAGGAGTGTTTGGAGGCTGCAGAGATGGAGTTCCCTAAAGTTAGTCCCTGGGAGGATGGAGGGAAGAGACTGGCAAACCCAGAGGAGCAGGGAAGGCCAGGAGGTACAGAAGCAGCTCAGGAAAAGGCAGCAAGGTGCAGGGAAAGGACCTTGGCTGCTGTGTTGAGGGTCCCTGAGCCGGAACCCGGAGTAGAGGGTGGGCCCAGGTTCCCCTGCTGGCCCCTGTGGGAGCGGCACAGTGAGGTAGTGAAGCAGACGACTGCCCGATACTGCCGGAAAGCGGGAACCTTGATACGCTCCCCCAGAAGGGGAAATCACAGTTGTGACCTGGCCGGAGGGCTGAGTCCCGAAGGCTCCTGAGAGCGAGAGAGGGGCTGCAGGGGAGAAACTAACGGGGTGTAACTGCTGGAAGGGGCGCCAGCCTCACCACGCAAATCCCCAGGAGGCGCCGCCATCCAGCGGTGAGTAGAGTAAACCTGTCAGACAGCAGTACCAGGAGGTCAGGGAAGGGCGGGTGGATCAGCCCTCAGAGCTTCAAAGTTGCCCCACTAAGGGTCATGGAGGGGCAGGGCCCACTGATCTAGACAAGCGCTAGGAAGAAGAGTTTCTTAAGGACTGAACTGCAGCATTGTGTTCCATTTCCACCTCCTCCGCCCCTGCCATTTCCTGCACAAAGCCTTCATGAACATGAACATGATCCATGGGATTTCAGAAAAAGAGCAGCTTCTATTGCTTTCCTGGTGGCAGTGTCAGCCAGAGTGGAGACGTCTGGAGAGGGAGGATATGGTCTTCACGGCAGTCCCCGGCCCCTCCCAGTTTCTGTCATTTAGACACTACTTGAGGGTCAAAATACTATCAGAAAAGAACACATCAGGATTGGTTTGATGAGAACCAAGAAGAAATACACTCAGCACTGGAAGTAAAGAGAAAAGCCTTTATCGAATGGCAGAATGACCCCTCCTCAGTCTCTAAACGGGACCATTTCAAGTACCTTCAGAGCAAAACACAGAAAAACCTCCGTCAGATACAGGACAACTGGTGGGAGAGCAAAGCCAAAGAAATTGAGCACTATGCTGAGACTCACAACTCAAAGATGTTCTTCAGTGCTATTAAGACTCTCTATGGACCTTCTAAACCAAGGAGCACCCCACTGCTCTCATCAGACAACACAACACTGATTAAAGATAAAGAAGGCATCAACGAAAGATGGCGAGAACACTTTAGCAACCTTCTCAATAGACCATCAACCGTGAATAATAATGTCCTCAATGAAATTCCACAACAACCTGCTCTGACAGATCTTGACTCTCTGCCCACTATAGATGAGATTAAGAAGCTGTTAGCCAGATGAGTTCAGGAAAAGCTCCTGGAAAAGACGGGATATCAGCAGAGATATACAAAGCAGCAGGTCCAGCAGCACTAGCAGCGTTACACAGCCTGATCATCAGCATCTGGGAGGATGAAAACATACCACAGGACCTCCGCGACGCTACTATTGTCTCTCTTTTCAAGAACAAAGGCAGCAAAGCAGAATGTGGAAACTATAGAGGCATATCCCTCCTCGCCATTGGAGGGAAACTCATCGCCCCCATCATCTTGAGCCGCCTAATAGCCAGTATTTCCAAGGCAAATCTACCTGAAAGTCAGTGTGGTTTTCAGCCGGGCCGGAGCGCAGTCGACATGGTGTTTGCTGTCAGACAGATACAAGAGAAGTGCATTGAACAGAACACGCACCTCTATGCTGTCTTCATAGATCTGACAAAGGCGTTTGATACTGTCAACAGGGAAGCCCCTTGGACCATTCTAACACAACTTGGCTGTCCAAGAAAATTTGTCCAGATTATAAGCCTTTTTCATGACAGGTGAAGTATTGTCTGATGGGGCCACATCAGCCCCCTTCAACATCACCAATGGCGTGAAACAAGGATGTGTTCTTGCTCGTGTCCTATTTAACCTATTCTTTGCATGCATCCTTAACTATGCAATGAAAGATCTGGACCCAGGTATATACCTGAAATACCAGCACGATGGTCACTTTTTGACCTCCGTCACCTGAATGCAAAGACTAAGACAGTGCAGAAACTCCTTCTTGAGGCACTCTTTGACGATGACTGTGCCCTCATGGCTCACACTGAAAATGATCTTCAGCACATTGTCAACAAGTTTGCTGAGGCGTCGCAACTCTTCGGACTAACTATCAGCCTCGGAAAGACAGAAGTTCTTCATCAACCTGCACCTGGATCAAATGCTTCTGTTCCGAGTATCTCCATTGACAGCACTCAGCTTAAAGTAGGGGAGAACTTTAAATATCTGAGTAGTGTCATATTCAGTGATGGATCACTGGATAATGAGATCAACGCACGAATATCCGAAGCAAACCAGGCACTTGGCTGTCTGCGTGTCAAACTACCACAACATCCAGATGTCAACAAAACTGCTTGTGTACAGAGCTGTTGTTCTTTCATCTCTTTTGTATGGGTGCGAAACATGGACACTAGATAGGCATCACATCAAGCAGCTTGAAGCATTCCACATGCGCTGCCTCCGCATCATCATGAAGATCCGCTGGCAAAACAAAGTGCCCAAGCTCGAGGTCCTCAAGAGAGCCCAGATGACAAGCATTGAAATGATGATCATGAAGTCACAGCTACATTGGACCAGTCATGTCAGCCACATGGATGCCAACAGAATCCCCCGCCAGCTTCTGTATGGTGAGCTCTCCCAGGGCATCCAGCACATAGGTCGTCCAAGGAAACATTACAAGGACACCACCAAAGCCAATGTGCAGTACAGCAGTATCAAACCTAGGGAATTGAGGACTCTGCCAGCAACAGAACACAGTGGCGTGCAACAGTTAGAAATACCTGCATCGCCTTTGAGGAAGACCGCTGCCGGCGTCTACAAGAGGCATGCAAACGACATCACAGAGCATCAGCAGCGCACAATCCACTGACCACAAACTTCCCATGCACCATCTGCAGCAAAATTTGCACCTCTAGAACTGGCTTGTACAGTCATCAGAGGACACACCATGAGACCAACAACAGATGATCTGCACAGATTTGTCATCATCGGATCGATGGACTGCCAAGAAAGAAGTGTCTATCAGGAGAACCTCAGCACAGAACCCAGAGGGGATTCTTTTTACAGATCACATTATTCTCAGAAATGCTTTAGTCACAATTCCATGTTCAGCACACTAAGTGCGAGTGCATCTGTATTATCTCTTCCCCTGGGCCACAGACATGCACGTTCTTCAGGGACAGAGTGCAGCAATTCACTGTCTGGTACGAGTCGTCTCTTGGAGGTCAATGTTATAGCCTCTGTGGGCTAAAGTTACTGGAGGGTGATAAAATGGCAACACCCCAGAGAGGTCAATTCTGCAGCTTGCATAGTCATATCCAGTTCCCAGAGGGTGACAAGAGCGCACACACTTAAGCAAGTGTGACATTCTGTCTACAGGTGTACAACAGTGTCCACTTCTGCACACACGCCAGGAGATACAAGCAGACTGACGGATTATTCTAGCCTTAAAGCCTGTGGCTGGGTAACTTCCTGACCTATAAAATCTCCAGTTCTGCAAGCTCAGAGAGGAGGGATAGAACCCCTGCTTCATGGCAGAGGATCATTGCCAGAAGGGTCAGTGAGAAATGCCCATTCCATACAGCATGGCACAACTGGCCAGGTGCATTATGGAAGGGTTAACATGACTGTGCTTTGAAACATCAGGTACTGGCTGATCCAGAGCTGGGATAGTGCAGCTAATACCCAAGAGTCTGAAATGGCACGGAAAAGACTATGCAGCAAATTCACACTGGTATAGGTATGCACTGGTCCATTATCTTCCATGGAGCTTCCTTTGGTGACACTTCACTACATGTATAGCAACAGTTTTCATTTTAATTGCACAGAATTACCTGTCCACTAAATATCAGCTACAAGTAACTACAGCTTAGCCAGTGCTGCGTACAGGCAGTTTCAGGGCCTGAGACTGTTCTCAAAATAGCATGCCACCTTTGCATTCATGCAACTATAGTTTGTTTGCTGTTAGACCATGCTCTGTCCTCTAGACTCAAGGTGTTTAAGGGAAAAGCCACATCTTCCTAGCTCCCAAAGCCAGGGACAAAGGGACCTATTATTCTCATCTCCATGCACAGGTCAGTGTGTGATATTTACATATGGAACTCTTATTGGCACTCACTGGAGTTTTGCATATAGATCCATGTGCATCAAGATGAAAAAATTGAAAAATCTGCCCTCAGCCCAAGGCCGTCTGGATGGGATGGGAAATGTAAGCTTTCAGGCTGACCACATACATGCTGATGCAATCATCCCAGAGAGACATGAGCATGCAAACAGGCTGCACTGGTACATCGCTCTATTAATCAATCTGAAATGACATTGCAGGGCTGGCTCAATGCACACCTTTATCGTAGTGTAAAAGCTCCAGAGTAATGTCTGAAACTGGTTTTAGAAATACAGCATTAGCTCAAAATTGCTTGGAATGTCTAGAATAGTTTGGGGGGGGGTTCAGAGGATGGAAGGGGAGTGAAATAACATTGGTAGGGTTCCACATGAAGTCATCTAATCCAGTCACTGGCTGCTGCTTGCTGTTGCAGGAGTGTAACATCTCTAGAACATTTCCAGCAAGCAGCCGGTGAAGGATTTAGTGACTGACTTCACTGCCTCCCTGGAAGCTGGCTTCATTCCCCAGCTCTTTTTACCACTGCAACAGTTTTTCCTATAGTTGTGATTGTTTTTGTCTAATTTAAATTCATATTTCTAGTCTTGTCTTTGCTAAAGAACAATTACGGGGGGAATCCACTGCAGAGCATCACAGGGGATACTCATTTTCCCTCAAGTAACCCTACTCCAGCTCTTGTGAGAACCTGTAAAGCTGAGGCAGAAATTTTGATAATAAGAAAACAAATTAACTCCTACTTGTGCACAGCCTTAAAAAACAAGGTGCAGGGGGGAGTAAGTGGTGAGACAATGGTAACAATTTTAATAACCAGCAGCAGCTGTTACCAAGAGGAAGTGAAGGGAAAGCTGAAAGGCCCAGCGCTGGTTACTTGCTAAGTCCAGGTGGCTCTGGGTGTTGACTGCAATTCCAAAAGGCAGAATGAACTCAGGATGGCACAAAGGATGGAGCCAGAAGGACAAAATGTGAGGCAAATATAACACGTTAAATGACCTAGAAAGGCAAATGGATCGGCCGATGGGCCAGTGAAGCGAGTGTGATGGTAGCGCAGAAGGGATCTCACGCAAGTGCACTACATACATCCTGCTTTGTCTGTTCTTGGACTTGCCAGCCACAGTGCTGACCCAACTATCGTAGGGTATTGCACATGAAGACCCTAGTGGACTTCTCTGCATCTCCTCCATTTTGGGGGTAAAACGTCTCACTTGGGGTCTGGTTCTGGGTAGATTGAATTGTTTCTGGGTTTTGGGTTGCTGGGGATGTTAATGGCGAGTGTCTCATGCTTGCAGCGACAGACTATGCAGTCATGGATAGCCTGGAATCTCTCTGAGCTCTCCAGCCTGTATTATCTTCATATATCTAGGGGGCCTGATTATGACTGCACACTGTTTTATACCACTGTCACTCCCAGACTCACAGCTGTGCACATGTCTGATCCTGCTCTCATTGGAGTCAACAGCAAAAAGTCACTAACGAATGGAATCAAGCTGGAGCCCTTAATCAGAGTCACTAGCGTATGAAATGAAAAATGGAAAGGCTGCCGCAGAAACACAGACCAACTGACTTCCAGGAAAGTGCGTCCTAGCACAACGTAACCCCTCCCCTCCCCCAAGGCATACGCCAGAGCCCTTACTTGTCTGCACCAGAAACCTATTTTTGTCCAATGTTGTTTAACTTTTCTCACAGATAATGGAAGCCAGTTACAGTCTGACATGCAAAGAGATATGCTCCCAAGGAGCAGAGTATTTGACTTTGATACCGTGTCTGTCACCACGCCATATTCGCCGTTTTCTCCTTCTCGGTATTTTCAGCGCAGACAGAGGCGGTTAACTTCAGAAAGGTGATGTCAAAGGATATGTAGGTTGAAAAGAAGCCACTTTCTCAGAACCCAAAACTAAAATGCACTAAATCACATACCAGAAGCTAAACCATGTCCACAGAGAATCCTTTTGCCTATGTAAGAAAAATAGGTCACTGGCTTTAAAGGAAGCAATGAGTTACGTTTGCACCAGTGCACTGTGAACTTCAAAAACAACAAACAACAACAGGAGGAGACCTTGTGCACTGCAGGTTATTTTGCTCTGACCTGAGAGGCAGAGACCTCGTTAAAGCCCTGTAACAGGGTGACTGCCACAGCTGCGCCCCCTCGTGGCCTGCGGTCGCTTTGCAGACACCCTGCCACAGTTTCGCTCCTTGGACTCTTCAAAAACTCCAGATCACAGTTCAAAACACTCCCCTTCTGGGATCCAATTTATTCAGTCCTCAGGTACACACACTGGCCCTCCAGGTCCCAGCTCTAGTTCAGTCTCTCTCTGTCTCTCTCTTTGGCAGGGACTCCCCAGCCCTCCTTCCTGGAGCTGGGTCCCTGTTCATCATCTCTCCTCTGATTCAACCACCACTCCCAGGCTGTATCGGCCCAAACTGAGCCTTCTGGCTCTGCTTCCAAACCTCCCCTGGGGCCAGGGACATCTCCACAATCTCTGAAGTTTCCTGAGATTCCCCTTCTCCTGCAGCTTCCTGGTGCTCTCATAGGGGACACCAGTTTTCCATTACATGGCTTTCATTTACCCCACCTGGGGAGGCGAGTTTAACTTGTCACAGGTAGTCTGCCACACATCTTCCCTTATGGGGACAAGCCCCAAAAGTATTTAATCATAGAACCATAGGGCTAGAAGGGGCTGCAAGGGTCATCTCGTCTAATCCCCAGCCAAGGTGCAGGACTTGTGTCTAAACTATCCAAACCAGATAGCTCCAGCCTCCTTTTGCAAACCTCCCATGAAGGAGCTTTCCCGACTTCCGGAGGCAGTTTGTTCCATTGTCCTCCTGTTCTTACAGTTTGGAAGTTTTTTCTGAGATTTAATCTAAAGCTGTTATGCTGTAATGTTGTTTAATGAATCCTTTGGTTGCTCTTAGGTAGGTAATATTGTCTCTCACACTCACAGGCCCCACAACCTGTGCCAGCAGGGTGTTTTCATAACTTTATCAGTAACTTGGGCTCAATTAATATTCAGAGGAAAGACTTTGACCTAAGTTCTGTGGAGTCGTGCTATAGGGTTAGGGCAGAAAACCAGTTGCATCTAACACAGAGAGGAGCTAATCCTGCTGGCCTTACTCGGGCCAAACTCCCACTGGCTTTCTGCATAAGCACAGCTGGATTTCCCCTGGAAATTTAAGGCCTGAAGGGACCATTATGACCACTTAGTCTGACCTCCTATAGGCCAGAGAATGTCACCTAGCAATTCTGCGCTGAGCCCATCACTTCTTTTTGAGCTACTGCAGATCTTTACACAGGCATCCTATCATGATTCAAAGACTCCAGCTGATGGAGAATCCATCACATTACTAGTGAAGTGGTTCCAGCAGTTTAATCTCTGTTAAAATAAAGATGAAGCCGCTAGCGCCGAGGATGGCAAGAGACCTCTCAGACTTCAGCACATGGAGAAAGAAAAAGTTAATCTCCGCAGGGAATAAATAAATGGAGAGAGGATAAGCAGGAGCCTTTCCATTGATGTCAACAGGCTTTGGATCAGGCCTCACTTGAATGGTCTGAATTCATTAAGTTCGTCATTAAGCTGCAACAACAGGGTTTCATTACCTGCAGGAAACTTATCACCAATAAGCTTCAGAGACACCCCCTCGAATGCCAGTCATCATCTCACATGTACAGAAGCAGAGGAAACCAGCATTCTGAAGAGGAAATTACCTGAATAGAAAGCTTTGAAATCAGGGCTTCTCACATGAGGATTTACATTTTTCTTCTATATTATATAAAAGAATTGACTTACCTTGCTGTTCTCTGTGTCTCCTTTTCTATCTGGAGTTGTTTGCCAAGAAAAGCACTATGTGATTACGCGCCACATGAAAAGCTACTGCTTCTTTTTAAAATCCTTAGATAAACATATAGGTCAGAATGCCAAACTTCTCTCTAACTCCTCAGCCGTGGTACAAAGCCCAACAGGAAAAAGTGCTCGTTCCAGGAGCTGCAGGTGAGACCGTGCTGAGACGCGCTGTATGGGACACTTAGTCCAGATCAGAAGTTACAGGGAATCCCCGTGGCGCTTGGCATAGTTAATAAAGGCTACAAGAGACAAACATACAGCATGGCTCCTGGGTCTGTGGGTGGAACAAGGCACCGCGTAGCACTGAGTAAATAAAAAGCAATTGATCATTGGACTCCCGTATGACATCGGGTATTAATACCACTGGCACCGGAAACAGGACTCTGTATTTCTTGTAAGAGACCCACCACCTGAAAAACCTCACTCTACACACAGGTTGCAGCAAGGGGGAGAGCTCCTGTGCTCAACTTTCTGCATTCAGCAGACTCTGGTTTGGTTCCTGAGCCACCACTTCAGTAGAGAACTTCAAAAGTGAAACAGTAGTTATTTTAGGTCTGGATAGCTCTCAGCACAATGGTGCCTGGACCTGAGTGAGGCCTCTGGGCACCGTTGTAATGCAAATAAAAATTAACTCACAGGTCAGAGTGTCTTAGGGTGACCAGAGAGCAAGTGTGAAAAATCGGGACACGGGGTGGGGGGTAATTGGTGTCTATATAAGACAAAACCCTGGATATCAGAACTGTCCCGATTTTATAGGGACATATGCTCACCCTAAATCAGGGGTGGGCAAACTTGTTGGCCTGAGGGCCACATCGGGGTTGCAAAATTGTATGGAGGGCCAGGTAGGGAAGGCTGTGCCTCCCCAAACAGCCACAACCCGCCCCCATCCAACCTCTCTTGCTTCCTGCCCCCTGACTGCCTCCCTCAGAACCCCCTGACCCATCCAACCCTCCCTGCTCCTTGTCCCAACTCCCCCTCCTGGGACCCCTTGCCCCTTATCCAACCCCCTGGAACCCCAGCCCCCCTACTCCCTGACTGCCCAGACCCCTATCCACACCCCAACCCCCTGACAGCCCATGCTTATCCAACCCCCACGTTCCCCATCCCCTGACTGCCCCCCGCAAACCTCCGCCCCATCCAACCACCCCCCACTCCCTGTCCCCTGACTGCACCCTCCTGGGACCCCTCGCCCCTTATCCAACCCCCTGGAACCCCATCCCCCGCTCCCTCTCCCCTGATTGCCCCCCCGGACCTCTTGCACCTTAATCCAACCCCTGGAACACCATCCTCACTGCTCCATCTCACCTGATTGCCCCCTCTGGACCTCTTGCACCTTAATTCAAGCCCCCTGCTCCCCGCCCCCTTACCACCTGCAGTAGCACGCAGTCCCCCCGCCCAGAGCGTTGCCCACGCGGTGGCATAGCTGGGGGAGGGGGGACAGTGGGGGAGGGGCTGGGGACAGCCTCCCCAGCCAGGAGCTCAAGGGCCGGGCAGGACGGTCCCACGGGCTGGATGTGGCCCGCGGGCCATAGTTTGCCCACGTCTGCCCTAGAGCATCTCACTGGCACTTCAGTCTTTGACACTAGATTGACTGAAGGCTCTCTCCATGCGGAGGAGTCTGGAAAGGGGAGACTCAGCAGGGGTTGTGGCTGGGGAGAGCGTTCAGTTAAACACGCCCAGAGACTAGAGTGATGGGTGGGAGCATGATACCATAGGATAGAAAACGTTCTATGGCTGACTGCCACACTGCAGCGTCTCTCCTGAAACCTCCACACTTTAGTAATGCCGCGTCCACCTGTTCATCTGATCTATGGCGTTTTAATTTGTTCTAGGGATATTTCCACCACCTTCTTTTTGAGTTTCACTAACAGGGATCAGCCACCAATAGGCTTTAAAAATGCTGGCACCGCCTGCCTGAAAGTTAGTGAGTGGAAACGGAAAAATGAAAGGGAGAGTGTCATGATAAAAATCAGAGACAAACAAAACTCCTCCTCCACGTTCCTAACAACATGAAATCGTTAAAACGGGGGCTTTTTATCGAACCACCACCGATCCAAGGACAATGTCTGGATTCCATTCCTAGCACTGCTGCAGACAGACACACCTTGGGCGAGTCACTTCACCTCTTGTGCTTTGGTTTCCTCATCTGTAAAATGGGATAATGATCCTTCCCAAGCCCGCAGGGGTATGTCAGGATAAATACATTAAAAATTGTGGCGGGCTTAGTTACTATGGTAATGGGAGCCAGAAAAGTAAATAGAATCAGAGTCTCCACTGCCTAAAGAAGGGCTGACTCAAGGCATCCTGAAAATACTTTTAAAAAGCTGGGAATCACTTATCAGATGCCGTATGCTCTGGTGGAATGAGCAGACAAAGCTCTTCTCTTGTCAACATCCAGGTCTCTCCTCGGTTCCATTTCTTGTTCTTAAAAAGAGTAATCTCCTCCGCTCTAAGGAAAATACAAATGGTTCCAATGGCCCTGCTGGATTCCGAGTTAAAATTAGCAATACCATGCTATACTCTCCGAGAGGTAAATGGTTAAAATGGTGCCATCAGGCACTCAAGATGCTGGTACAGAAACTCTCACACAAAGTCTGGATCAGTTTGGAGAATAATGATTGTTTCTTTTCTTCCTTGTTTCAGGACCACAACCAAAAATAAAGTCAGTTTAAAATTAGCAGTAGCCTCAAAATTTGGAGCCGTGACTGCAGTCTGAGATTAAATCATTCAGACTATGCCAACGAGCCAGCAAGAGAGAGACCTGTGTTTGCAGTTAAAAAGGAAGGGTTCGCTTTAATTGCAAGAATTGTGGCAAAAGGCAGGACAAATGCTGCTGTTTAATGGAAACTCATTTTGCCAGAGCTGCCCACATCGCTCATTTTCCCCTTTTCTTCCTCCTAGCCTTATCTCCAGAAGCTCCCAAACAGAGGAGATTAAAAAGTGTATTTTGCAGGGAAGGGAACTGACAGATCTGGCCTCTCCCTCACTCCTGGCTTTGCCTTTGGTTTCTGCTCTGCTGATGGTGCCAGAGATTTATTTTTCTTATCAGCACTGAATGTTGTTTCTTCGTTGGTGTGCTGATTACTGACTATGTGTGTTCAGTTTCAGTTCCGGCTTTACAAACATTTTGCTATATTAAGGGCCCACCGCTGTCAGTATCGGCAGTGTAATGCACTTGCCAGGAGAAAAGGTCAGTAGGGGCCTCTGACAAGATTTCTCAGTGCTCCTGGCTCTGCCAGCTCCACAGCCCTGTGCTCCCTATCACAAGGGGACTCCATCCAACAATAATGGATGGCTGCAAGTGCAGAACTAAACCATGATCCAGCCCTCGTGCTAGTCCAAGTGGACAGACAAAGCCTCCCTAACCGAAGGAGTGATGCCAAAGCACAGGTGTGTTCTTCAGTATTTCACACCATCAGCGTATTTCACATTGGGCAACAGGCTCTGGAAACACAGAGGTTCTTTGCTCAGACAGGTTTCAGAGCAGCAGTCGTGTTAGTCTGTATCCGCAAAAAGAACAGGAGTCCCTGTGGCACCTTAGAGAAATAAATGTGTTAGACTCTAAGGTTCCACAAGTACTCCTGTTCTTTCTGCTCAGACAGTCCTCCTGACCCAGAGCGAAAGGTGGGGGTCACTGGCTCATGAGCTCGCTGCTCATCAGCTGATATACTCCATTTAAATAACTCTCCATTCCCCTGAAGTGTTCAGACATTCTCATAAGTAAGCTGGAGAAATGTGGGGTGGGTAGTACCACCATTAAGTGGATGCATAATTGGTTAAACTGCAAACAAAGAGTAACTATTAATGGCACGATGTCAGTTAGGAAGAAGGTCTCAAGTGGGGTTCCACAGGGATCTGTTCTGGGTCTGGTGTTATTGAACATCCTTATTAATGACTTGGATGTAAGTGTAGAGAGCAGACTGATCAAATCTGCAGATGACACAAAGTCTGGCGGGAGATGAGGGAAGGTTGCAAACACTTTGGAGGATAGAACTAAAATTCAAAGGGATCCTGATAAATTGGAGAACTACTCTGTAGACAACAAATTCAGCACAGATAAATGTGAGGTGCTGCACTTAAGGAAGAGAAACCAAATGCACAAAACACAGAGGGGGTTAACTGGCTTGGCAGCAGCACTGCTGAAAAGGATCTGGGAGTTGTGGTGGATCTTTACAACCTCAGCATGGGTCAACGATGAGACTTAGTAACTGGCTAGAATTTAAAAGGCCTCCCTGTCATGTTTAATTCTAGTCTGATTTGTTCTCAGCCATGCTGGATGTTTTGTTGCACAAACTGACTTCCTCACGCTGATGACCTGTCAGTGCACTCACCACTATCTAAAATAAAACTAGGACATTGAAGTGAAGAAAAGATGCCATTGTCTGAGTCTCAAACCAACACATCTGGCCAAGGCCATCAGTATACCTCTCAATGATGCCCAGGATTCTCACTGCCCCTTGCTGGCATCAGAGATTATGAACAATAGTAATGCACAAAAACTCCAATACCTATTGAAAAGGGCCTGGGATCACCACACTGCAACAATGGTGTATAACTGGAGTACCAGCAGTGAAAATGTTTAGACATCCCTGCCTTGCACAAAAGGTATACACAAGAATTACTTTGCCACTAAACTGCAGCTGGTTCTGGAGTGGAGGGTTATAGCTAACACATCACACAGCTCAATGCACCACAGTCACTGAATATTTATATTCAGAGGGAGGAGGAATTTGACAAAGGATGCCAGAACCAACTCACGTTCTCACAAAAACTGCCCTGGGATCTTTAATATCTTCCCTGAGCTGGTGGGAGCTCAAGTTAAAATTCCATCCAAAGGAGATGCAGAGCAGACTGCTTTTAATACAAGAACTAGGGGTCACCAAATGAAATTAATAGGCAAGTTCTTCTTCACACAGTGCACAGTCAACTTGTGGAACTCCTTACCTGAGGAGGTTGTGAAGGCCAAGACTATAACAGTGTTTAAAAGAGAACTGGATAAATTAATGGAGGTTAAGTCCACTAATGGCTATTAGCCAGGATGGGTAAGGAATGGTGTCCCTAGCCTCTGTTTGTCAAAAGGTGGAGATGGATGGCAGGAGAGAGATCACTTGATCATTGCCGGTTAGGTTCACTCCCTCTGGGGCACCTGGCATTGGCCACTGTCGGTAGACAGATACTGGGCTAGATGGACCTTTGGTCTGACCTGGTACAGCCGTTCTTACGGAGTCAGTCTCTCTCTTGTAGAATAAAAGATGAAGGGCCAGATCCTGGCCTGGCATAAATCTGTGTAGCTTCATTGTCACAAATGGAACTATAGTATTTATACCAGGTGAGGATTGGCCCAAAGGGCACAGTCATCCCTGAACCTGTGGCCAGGAGGCTTCGGTCCATTGAACCAAAAGGACTTTGGTAAAAGTTCATTTGCACAGCAAAGGAGACCAGAGTACAGCACACTGTTTAAATACCTCCTTCCTTTTCACTTTGCCCATTCTGGGCGATCCACTGACTCCACCGTCACACCTCTCCCCTCAGAGCCCCACTTCCACAGCTAACTTTGCACAGCAGGCAATTCACGCAAGAGCTGATTTAAGCCATTTCCTGTAGATTAGCAAGAAAATAGCAAAGAGAGGGTGTCTAGGGCTCCCTTCACCGTGCATATCTGGCCAGTAAATGAGCTCTTTTACCTCAGTAACAGCGTGAGAAAGTTTCAGAGGGGCAGCCGTGTTAGTCTGTATCCAAAAAAACAATGAGGAGTTCCACGGCACCTTAAAGACTAACAGATTTATTTGGGCAGCAGCTTTCATGGGTGAAAAACCACTTCTTCAGATGCATCACAGAAGAAGTGGTTTTTTTTACACACGAAACTTTATGCCCAAATAAATCTGTTAGTCTTTAAGGTGCCATGGAACTCCTCATTGTTTTAGTGAGAGAAAGTTACCACTGCCACATTGTCTCTTTAGAGAATTAACTGTTCTCTGGATTTTATTATATAATCCTGGGCATGGAACAAAAATAAAAATGTGTCCTCCAAAAACACGCCTGCCCCTGAGCACTGGTGACTAATACTTAACCAAGGACGTGTCTCACCAATGGGAAAGAGGAATAATTCTAACTATCTTCATGTACAAACCCTCAATGCAGTTTGATTACAGAGCAGAATTTTGGAAAAGAGGAAGGTCTGGGACGAGTCGCACATTTTTTAGCAGAGGGCCTATTTAGTTAGCGTTTTTCCCACATGCCCTGCATTTTTCTGAGCATTGTACCTCACCCTCCCCAGAATATCACTTGCTCAGAAGTAGCACATTTTGTAATATGCCGTGATGGCACCTGCGTCTGTACTAGATGCCTGAGCATTTGGAAGTGCAACGGAGGGTTATCAAACTGCTCCTTATCTCCTCTCCTCGTCTCAGGATAGAGAAGGGGTCAGTGTGATAGGCTTGCTACTCACCTGAGACTTTGACCTCTAACCTTGGTGCTAATAGAAGGTGGAAATTAATTCCCAGGGAGCTTTAAAGAATCTGAATTTCCAACTCACAGACAGGCTTAGCTCTCCAAGGGGGCTCGCTTTGAAAATCACTTCAGGAAGGCTTCAAAGGGAATGGAGAAAGTTACTTTCTGTTTACTGCTCCAGTTATACCCCCTTACTGTCTGGATGCGGTAACCCACAGAACCTGTTACCCAGCCGCCTCCCCTCAGATCAGGCCCCACATTAAACCCTTACAGACCTAAAGCAAACAGAAATACCATCATCAATCTTCTTCTCTCAGGCTCCAGTTCAAACAGGTGTTTTACCCAAAGCCGTCCCTCCCCTGCTGCGGTCGGTGTGAGGGCAATGAACCTCGGGGATCAGCTGACAGTTTATTTCGGAGGCAAATGAAGCAGTTGAACTCGAGTCCACAAGGATCAGATGGGGATCTGACTCTGAGCAGCAGCTGCAGCTCCTGTAATGGCCGGGAGCAGCTTGGGTGTGCCATGGGCCTTGGCTGCTCAGAGAAAGCCGTCTGGGTTACTGCACGGAGCTCCTCTCGGTATGAGGCCTTGTGCTGACACCCGCCCGGTTACCCCCTTTTCCCCAGTAACTCCAAAGTGCCACAGACCCAGATTCACCCTCAGGGCCACAGCGTGAGCATAGGGCAAAATCAGGGCCGTTGGCAAGGCAAAGCCTATCCCGCAATGCCACAGCCAAGGAGGGGATGGGCAGCTCACTCCCCTCAGCCCTTTCATGCCTGGGCCGGCCTCTCCCCAGTATCTCCTCTTCCCCACCTCAAACCCCCATTACCTGACAGGGCTGGCTCAGGGCCCCCCACAGCCAGCTGGCCGGGCCCCCTGGGGCACTGCGCCCCGCTTGGGAATGGGGGAGGCCGGTGCTTCGGCCAGGCCTAGGCCCTGGCTCCATGGCAGGGCCTGGGACAGAGCTCCGCTGGCAGGGCGGGAACCCTCGTGTGCCTCCCACCCGCCATGCCGTGCCAGCGGAGCGGTGCCCACTGTCAGGCAGGGGCACAGTAGATTTTCGCCAGGCGTCAGGAGCGACTGGAGAGGGAAGGGGAAGCCAGAGCCATGCAGGCCAGCTGCCCTGAAAACCTCCTTATTACAAGGGACATCCCTCATTTTTCCCATTGCTATACAACAAGATCAGGAGTTGCTGAGTGCTGAAAAAAGCAGCAAGGAATATCCCTGGCGAAGGTAGGGGAGTGCTGATTATTATTACTATTAAATTGATATCAGGAGGAGGGTGGGGGTGCTAAAAAAACAGTTCCTTGTTTTTTATATACAACGTTGGCAGCCCTAGGGTTCAGAGACAGGCAGAGTGGGCTTGTCTAGTCAGCAGAAGAGAAGAATGAGGGGGGATTTGACAGCTGCTTTCAACTACCTGAAGGGGGGTCCAAAGAGGATGGATCTAGACTGTTCCCAGTGGTAGCAGATGACAGAACAAGGAGCAATGGTCTCAGGTTGCAGTGGGGGAGGTTTAGGTTGGATATTAGGAAACACTATTTCCCTAGGAGGGTGGTGAAGCACTGGAATGGGTTCCCTAGGGAGGTGGTGGAATCTCCTTCCTTAGAGGTTTTTAAGGTCAGGCTTGACAAAGCCCTGGCTGGGATGATTTAGTTGGGGTTGGTCCTGCTTTGAGCAGGGGTTTGGACTAGATACCTCCTGAGGTCTCTTCCTACCCTAGTCTTCTATGATTCTATGAACTCTTGTGATATTTAGTATTATTCTGGCAGCATCAGCTCCAGGAGTCATGGGAAGTTGCGAAAGTCTGAGCTTCCATTTGGAAAACCAAACCAAAACAACGCTCCCCCCCCAGTTTCTCATTATTGTGGTTAGGGATAAAGCTTGCAAACATGACTCGAAGGCCTCCTAAAGGGTTCAAATCTAGCAAGCAAAGAAACAGAACTCCATTGTCTTATTTTTGGGTGTCTAACTCATGTATTTTGACCACTTGGGGTTGATGACACTGGATATGGGCAGTGAGGTTCTCTGTCCAGTCCTAGAGTCAGGGAGCTTGGTCCTTCCCCTCCAATTAACTATAGGATTTCTCAGATGAGCTAGCTTATCCCCTGCCCTAAACTTTGCAGGAGAGTCCCTAAATTCAGAGCACCTCCTCATGCTCTGAGATGGGCAAAACCCCCAAATTACACCAGCCCGAAGGGCAAAAGCAGAGAAAGAGAGATTCCCTGTAAAAAAGGTGTGCTTTGCTGGGAGACAGGGGATCAGTCTGCTATCCAGGAGGTGATTAATGACTCCCCCCAGGTGCAGAACATGACTAACTGGGTCCTTTCCCTTGCCTTTCAGGTGATGGGGGTCAAGCCCCATCACCCTCCCCCTTGGGAAGGGCCTGATGAAGGCTAGGGAGAAATACAGGCAGCTCAGAGTGAGCCGGGAAAGGGGCCTGGAGAAAGGCTCTACCCGTGTGAAACAGCATGAAGCCCATCAGGAAGAAGGTAGGCCTGGGCCTAAGGAGGGCAGAAAAGTACCACAAATGGCAGCCTGGGGAGTACAGAGGCACAAGTTCTAACCCAGAAGTTTTCAAACTTTTTGAGCTGAGCTCCCCACTCCCCCTTTTGATTTACAATTTTGGTTGCACTCACCCAATACCTGCCCCTGCCCCACCCTGAAAATGCGAGGGGGAAGGTGCATGCAATGGTCCCAGCGGGCCAGAGCCAGGGCTGGGCAAGAGGCGTTGACATGGACCCATGGGCTGGGTGGCCTGCTGAGGTGAGTCGGGGGTGGAGGTGCGCTCCCACCCTGAACCCCGCCAGAGCCCGAGCCGTCTCCCAGCCCCAGGGCGTCATGACTCACTCCCCTGAATGTTTCTGCACGTCCCCTAGGGGGTGCCCCCCACATTGAAAACCTCTGCCCTAGCCCCTGCTGAGCCTCAGAAGGGGGCTAGGCAATGCCACCAAGAGCAGCGTACCAGGGCGGCTCTGTCACTGCCCAGTGGACCACAGCGCCTGGCCTGGTTTTTGTTCTTAAACACACACACACACACACACACACTAGGTTAGGGTGTGTGTGTGTGTATTTATTCATCATGTACAAAGCAGAACACATTGCTGGCTTATAGCAAGAGCTGCTCCCACAGCGTCACTCCTCAGCCTGGGCTCAGCCTCTGAGCTTGCCCACTTCCTCTTCCTCCCACTTATATCCTCCAAATTATTGAGCCAATTGCCTCACTAAGCCAGCAACTGCCAGCCACAGGTCCGTAATCCCCAACACCCACTGGCTAATTGGTTCCCTTTAACCCTGCGCTCTCCCCAGTGCTGCAGCAACCTTGGTGTTGTTACTCATAGTGCCCTGTCACAGGCACTTACAGGAACACGGAAAAGACTACGGTAATCCCAGAATGGGAGAACAGTATTTTGGGTGAAACTGAGAACTGCACCCAAGAATCAGAGATTGGTAGGACAGGAAAGGACCCTGAGAGGTCATCTAGTCCCCTGCACTCAAGGCAGGGCTAAGTATTACCTAGATCAAGTGTTTGTCTAACCTGTTTTTAGACAAACACCTGTCAGGGCGGGTCTAGATAAAAAACAACCGAAGACCTGACAAGCCAGGGCAGGGATAAGGGAGAGAAGGAATACGTTAAAAACACAGAGTTGCTTGAAATGCAGCTGTGAGGTACCTACTAGGAAACCAACAGACAGGGTCATCCTGGCAAGGAGGCACTGGGGTGCATGCTCTGACAAGAAGAGGCACACCTGGATGGTCCTGGCCTTTTCTAATGTATTACGCCCACAGCCAGGGACAGAACCCAGGAATCTGGAGACCCAACATTATATGACTGTCTAGCAGCATCACACACTGGCAAAGTGTGTGTCAGGATAGGAGAACAATCCATTCGTGTTTCCAGTTACTCCTTTAGTGCAAATATGGTTTCGAAGGTCCTGAGTTCAAATCCTAACAATCCATGCAGAAATAAATAATATATGATCGTGTAACTAAAGACTGTCATAAAGCCTATGCATGAGGATGCAGAATAAAGGTGCATGGGTAACATTAATTCTGACATTTCCTGACTTTTGAATACTTGACTTTGCAACCTGATTGTTCTTGTAGAGTAGGACTTTTATTTGTAATCTATATCTATATCTCCATGGCACCCTCTCCAGTTAAGAATCTGGGAGAACCTTGGTAATGGGTTACAGAGCCTGTCTGTCTGTCTCGTCAAGCTCCAGAGAGACTGAAGGCTGGTCCCATAACCCATCTAACATATGGATTGGTGGCCCTATCTTAGTTGGGTGAGTCTTGTGATATTGGGGGTCTGTCCCTTTAAGGCCTGAGTTTCCCCGACAGAGCCCGGGCATGGTATGGGGAAGCTTTTGTTATTGTTATGCACAGCCAGTTGATGAGCTAGACTCATATTAAAACCAAGCTCTTGCAAGCACTGTGTGATCACTGAACTCCACCAATCTCCGTTTCAGAACCCCCATCACAAGCTCACCACCATGCTTTGCATGAAGTGGCAGAGCTGAAAAATGAGAGAGGCATGGAGAACAAGCGACTCGTGATGGATGTCCAACCCACAGATAGAGATTCAGGCATGTTCACAGAGCAAAGTGTGTGGGAAGCTTGTTCTGCTGGGGTCCAGTAGATAAACAAAGTACTTAATTCCCACAGCTATCAAGCCCATTTCTGCACCAGCACTAAATCCATACATGTAACTATATACATTTACAAATATGCAAAATAGCTCATTAAATAATTTGCAGAAATGTTTCATACAACCGTGACCAAGTGTCCCCAATTCTCCCTTCCCCCAAAAGGCATTAATCCAACAGGGTCTGCTGAAGGGGTGAGGCTCTGAGGGGCCTACGAGGCTCCGGTTGTCAGGGTAAAAGCCAAAGTGATCCCTTAAAGCTGTTGAAGTTCCCCATCATCACTACCACAGCTGGCCATGTGGTTTTGCTATGGGGAGGCTAATTAATTACATGCTCTTTTAACTGGCGTGATTACACTGAGGTTGAGTGTTGCATTAAAAACAAATTCCATACCTAGTGCTGGAAGCAGGGCAAGAATGATCCGGGAGATCCAGAGAATTCTTCAAAAGGCTGAAAGGAGAGTAACAAACAAACAAGTCTGGAATTCACATGGGTGCAGGAGAAACTTGTGTCCAACTCTAAAAAGGGGCTCTGGGGAGAATGTCTGGTCACGGTATGGTCCAGCAATTTTACCTCCACGTTTACCACAATAAGTTGTTAGCACTCAGGATGAAAAGTTCTGATTCATGCTGCTGGACTTGCTGAGTCTTTGCCTCTGGAGAAAGGCAAAACAAGACCCAATGTCTGGAAACCAAAGCCAGAAAAATTCAAACTGGAAATTTGGGACAAATGCCTGATCAGGAGGGTGATTAACCCTGGGAACAAACGTCCATGGACACTGGTGGCTTCTCCATCTCTTGATGTCTTCAAATCCAGACTGGGTCCTTTCTGGAAGATGCTTTAGTCAAACACAAGTGATTGCGTTCATCGCAGGGGTAACTAGGTGAAACTATGGCCTATGTTATGAAGGTCGGAAGAGATGATCAATAGTCCATCTGGCCTTAAATTCTATGAATCTATGTTTATATTTTCCTTGGGGCATCAGCATTTCCCCAACTGTATACTGCATGTAGGTCATAGTCAGCAATGCCTTTGGTACACAATGAGATAATGGGTTGAGGGGAACAGACTGGCCCTTTGACTGCTGCTGTTTGCATACAGCAGGTACCTATGTCGTTCTCTAAGCTCCCTACTGCTTGCATTCTCTGCTGAGTTATGCTAATCTGTGTCCCCTTTCCTGGGGCCTAATTACCATTGCGTGCACCACAAGCTGGCGAAATTACTGCCCTCGATTTGACGCCACTCTCATTCATTATATTGGGGAGAGTTGTAATCCGCCTTACAGCCAGATGGACTGGTGATTACAGGTGGGTGCTGACTGGGTGAATTTTGGGAGAAGGAAGGAAGTAGCAGAAACATCCTGTAGCTTAACATACTTCTCTTCCTCTCCTTGCCCACAAACAGTAAAAATATCAAACATGGTGTCATAAACAGATAGCTAAGGGTTAATGTCTCTTTCACCTATAAAAGGGTTAACAAACAGTGACCTGAAACACCTGACCAGAGGACCAATCAGGAAACAAGGCTTTTTCAAATCTCGTGGAGGGAAGCTTTTGTTTGTGGTTTTGGGTTTGGCTTTGTTCTCTCTGGGTCCTGGACGGGACTAGAGGTGCAACCAGGTTTCTGCCAATCTCCCTGCTACAGTCTCTTATCTATTCAGAATTGTGAGTAAGAAAAGGCGGTCATAGTCTTTTAATTTGTTTTTTTTCATTTACATATGTGTACTTGCTGGAAGTAGCTTAAATTGTGTTTCTGCTGGAGAAAGTTTCTTTCTATTGTTTATAAGTTGAAAGACCCTGTAACTGTTTACCATCTAAAGTGCAGAGATAAACCTTTTACTTTTTTTCTCTCTTTCTTATTAAAAGTTTTGCTTTTAAGACCTGTTTAATTTTTCTCTCCTAGTTAAGGTTCAAGGGAATTGGTGGGGAGAAGGGAAGGATAAATTTTCTCTTTGTGTTATATTCATGCAGCTCGTATTGCCTCTGGGTGAGGGGGAGGTAACACTCCTCTCGGTGTGGTGATTCAAAAAGTTGAATCAGGCGATCTCCTAGTGTTCCAAGGGCGGGAAGGAGCTGGGAGGAAGAGGAGAGGGGGAAGGGAATGGTTTATTCCCCTTTGTTGTGAGACTCAAGGAATTTGGGTCTTGGGGTCCCCAGGGAAGGTTTTGGGGGACCAGAGGGTATCAGGCCCTGGAATTCCTGATTGGTGGCAGCTTATCAGATCTAAGCTGGTAATTAAGCTTAGGGGAATTCATGCTAGTACCCATATTTTGGACGCTAAGGTCTAGAATTGGGAATTATACTTGACACATGGCCACTGCATCACTTCTTGTAATTTCCCCCACACAACATTTCAGACATTTTCCCACTCCCAATGTGTTTCCATGTGATTCAAAGCTACAATTAACTCTAACTCAAATATTTCAGACAAAATTTCAGGGACATGAGATTGCCCCAAACCAGCTGGCTGCTCCACTGCTGTCCCCGGCAGGTTGGAAGTAAGCGCAGAGTTGTACAATGGCAGGAACGAGAGATGACCAGAGTCACAAAGCCCACCTTGAATGTGTGGACAAGCAGCAGGGACTGGCTGCAGAATGAAAGGGGAAGCCAATGGAGGGCTTCAAGGAGAGGGACATGATGATAATGTAGGAAAAGAAGATTGCGGTGGTTGAACAAAAACGATTCAAAATTTATTAGCGTTTCTGTGGTTAGGTGCTGTCCCCAGAGCATTGCCCCATGGCCTGGAATGGCCCTGGAGGCATCCTGCCTCTGTTTCCCCCACCCCTGTCTCCCAAGGACCAAGAATAGTGCACTTGTACCCAGTCTGTAACAACAATATTCTCCCTCCATTAGGACTAGTTTATTCTCATTCATCAGTTCTCCTTTTAGATTCAGGGTTTCACAGCCTTCCGTCTTGGGGCTGGATGCTTCTAGCCCTGGAATTCCAGGTCCATAAACTCTCCCTTCAAGTCCAGGTTCTTCACAGCCCTCCTTTGTGGGGTTTGTGCATTCCCTGTACTAGTCTCTGAGCCTGTAAACTTCCCCCTCAGGTGTCGGGTGCTTCACAGCTCTGCTTCTAGGGGACTGTGGCCTGGCTGACTTCTTCCTCTCCCTGTGCTCTCCCAGCAGTTCCCATGTGATTGGGCTTGGAGTCTCCTTTTGATTCACCCACCCAAGTCAACTACTCAGTCTCTTGATCCTCCCTAGGTGAGTCAAATAACTCCAAACCTCTGACTGTGCTGGCTGGGAGAGAGGAGAGCCTTGCCTCACCCCCTCTGGAAGGGTCCTGGTCTTTGGCTCTTAAAGGAACAATGCTCTGGGATGGCCCTATACCTTCCCTCTCCTAGACACTAACTGCTGCCTGGGACCTTTTTCCTCTGCCCCAGTGATGGCTTCAGTCATTTTTCTGACCCTCATCCATTTTCCCTGAACATATGTGTAACCCTTCTGCCCCTCTGAGTTGGCAGCAACAAGGGCCGGGTTCAGTATCCAGGGGTTCCGTTTCAGTAACACAATGCATAACCGGCTCGAGCCCCCACCCAGTGACCTGGGACACTCACATACCACACCCCCCTGGGCGCCTCTAGGAGGCAATACTTCCCCTCTTGCAAGCACGGAGTCTGAGTGTAGCAAAGTCTTTTTAATAAAGGAAGGAATTAATGCGGCATCCCATTGGAGAAACACCACAAACAGGGTTATAACACAAACCATAAACAAAAAACCCACCTCCAAGTACTTTTGGCACTGTCCTTTTTCCCCTTAGGGTTTTAAGTCCAATCACCCCAAAGTCCAACAACCCAAAAGTCTCTGGTCAATGCCACCCCAGAGTTCGAGAGTTTATCTGTAGAGGTCCCTCCCCGCAGCCTGGATAGAAAGGGGCACCTTACGTGGTCCTGGGCCAACTGCCCTGCCTCTCCGTGGGTTCTGCTTCCGCCTACTCCACGAACTGCTCCGCTTTACCAGCCGCTGTACGCTGCTCCTCCAGCCGTCCTCAGAAACTGCTCCGCTCCACCAGCTGCTCTGCTCCATGAGCTGCTCCGGTTCTCTCTGCAAACTGCTCGGCTCTGCTCGCTCTGTGGGCCGCTCCACCTGTCCCACAGCTACTCCGCTCTGTCAGTCACTCCGCTCCACCAGCTGTCCCATGATCCGCTCCAGCCGTCCCCACAAACTGCTCCACTCCGCCAGCAGCTCTGTTCCACAGTATAGCTTTGGGCTCCCCACTAGTTAGCACAGTACTCAGTGCTCTCAGCTCAGTGATTTTAGCTTTTAGTGATTCCAGCTCATAGTAGGGGAGCCCCAGTGCTAGTGCACCATTAGCCCAAAGTGATTTCAGCTCAGTAACCTGTATTTAAATTCTTGAAGGAATAAAAAAATCATCTCTGACATTCCACAGTGGAGAGAGGAGGGGGTGCAACTGGTGCTTCTGGCTCCACAAGGAGCCTGCACCACCAGGCACAGATACCTGTCCCCAGCCTCTCTCAATTCTCTGGGTTTTGGAACCCATGTCCCATGTCTAGCCAGTACCACCCAACTGAGGGTGAGCAATTTGTCACCAAGCAATCCCACAGCTTGGGAGTCTGGGATAGGGTGGGCGTACCTATGCAAATACACTCTCTGAACTTCTTTCCACCAGATGTCAGTGTAGAGCTTATCCTGACTCTGCTTACATCTGGAATAGGGTAACTGGCCTCCCAAACTACCTCCTCTGGCCTTAAGCCTAGTACCTCGTTACATTGAGTCTTGTTTGCTGTTGGTTTTACTGGGAAAAGAAGTTTCCTAGCAAAAACTCACCACAGCTAGGATATGTTGGGTGGCTGTATGCTACCACTAGATGATCACTCTAGTCTTTTCAATATGGGAGGGTTAGGAACATTTTAGCTGCAATGAAATAATTGACATTATGGCAATGAATGTTCAGATAATTGCTGTGAGGTGTGGCTCATATCCACTGACTTACAGTAGGATGTTGGGCTACCTTACCATCTCAGTTTGATTAATAAGTTTGTTTTTATGCAGGTGGACGTAGCATTATCCCACTCAAGAGCTGAGGCTTTCTGCCATTTCTGATGGACTTTCAGGGTACAGACCACAAAGAGAAAACTGAGTCATCTTCCAAGGTGGATGAAGCTCTGCTTTACAGATTGAGGTTTCCATTTCATTCATAGATTGTTACTTTTTGGGTTGCATAGACTTGGGGTTATTTTACAAACCATGATAAGAACTAAATACACTGCATGGAACAGAGCCTGGGTATACTGCGATATAAGTCATGTAATATGCCAAAAAGTTTGCTATAAACTGCAGAGTGAAGATTTTGCTTTAGTGAAGAGACAATGCATCTTTTTTTATCAGCACTACTCAACTGTAGAACATGAACAGGAATATAGGCTCCTAATGACAGGGACTGATAGCCCAGCACTTCAGTCTTTTAGAAATGGACGGGACACTCCCTGGAGAAGAGAGCGTAAGGAATAAACCTACTTGGTGGCATAGGCGAGATGTGCGCAACTTGGTTTTTCCAGCTCTAATTTCTATGACTCAAGTACAAGCTCCCCCTGAGAAATCCACGTGGCTCACTGTCACGGAGTCCCCAGGCGATGCTCTGGAACTGCTCCCCACAAAGCCAGGCAGGACTTTGGGGAGCCTCCTCTTCCTCGGAGCAGACTGTCTCCAGGGCAAGAAGCTCACACGGTTTCACCTCCTGGGTCTCTCCTTGGAGCATTCAGCATCCTCTGCCCCTCCGTGCGCTTCCCACAGCAAGTCTGCCCAGGCAGGGCCCTGGGGAAGCCACTGGGTCCTGCACCCCCACTTCGCAGTCAGACGTGACTCTTAGCCAGCCAGTAAAAGAGGTTTATTTAGATGACAGGAACACAGTCCAAAACAGGTCTTGCCGGTACAGACAACAGAACCCCCTTTGGTTAGGTCCATCTGGGGCCCTAGGGAGGCCAGAGCTCCGTTGGGAGGCCCGAGCCCCATCGGGGCTCCCCTCCATTTCCTAGCCAGCTTCAAACTGAAAACTCCCCCCAGCCTCTCACTCAGCCCCTCTTCCAGCCTGTGTGTCCTTTGTTCAGTGTCCCGGACAGAGGTGTTACCTGGCCTCCAACCCCCCTCCTGGGGTCTTAGGTTACATGCTCAGGTATCCTCCCTTCCCCAGTGCAGGACGTCCCAGCACAACTCCCCTGCAACCTTCCCAGGTCAATACTCCCCACTCAGCATTCACATAACACAGCACAAACATTCCCACTTCATCACACTCACTCAGGAATTGTACAGATAATCAGAGCTGTCATCAACTTTAAGAAAGATGGTCTGGACAAATCATAGCCTGTATCAGCTGACTGTCGTGTAAGAGGCTGGTGTCCAGCATGGACTGGCATCTCCAACTTGCTGAAGGTTGCTCTGCTACCATCTGCCAGGAGCCAATATTCAATGCCTGAGGGATCCTTGCTCATGAACTGTGTTCTGAGGCTTAGGGAAAAAGCTGGCTGAAAAAAGCCGACCAAAGAACTGTACTGAAAACCCAGGCATTGTTTACATTTCCTCATTCTTTTTAGGGGAGCAATCAGCTGCCCTTCTGCCAAAATTTGAGAGCAAAATCTTGCTCTCTGCTCTGTGACTTTATTACATCTGTGATTGTGATCATCCACAGAGCTTCCTCCTCTGATGAAACGGATTGACTTGACCTAGGTTTGACACCATGCACAGGAATATGAAATGCCAAATAAGGACTCAGGAGGTTGACAAATGGCTACACAAAGGAGAAGCATAAACTCCTATAAAATAGTTCTCAGAAAACATCTGCTCAATAAGCAGCGGCAGTCAAAAAAGCGAACAATGTTAGGAATCATTCAGAGAGAGACATCATAAGAGAAAATATCATAATGACACTATGTCAATCCATGGTATACCCACAACCTTGAATACTGCATGCAGATCTGGTGACTCCCATCTCAAAAAACATAATAGGATTGGAAAAGGTACAGAGATGGGCAATTAAAATTATTAGGGGTCTGAACAGCTTCAATACAGGGAGAAATTTAGAAGACTGGGACTGTTCAGCATTGAAAAGGAGATGACTGAATAGGGGATATGTCAGAGGTCTATAAAATCATGACTGCTGTGAAGAAAGTAAGTGTTGTTTACTCCGTTACAGAACACAAGAACCACTCAATGAAATTAACAGGCAGCAAGTTTAAAACAAACATAAGAAAACACTTCTTCCCACCACACACAGGCAACCTGTGGAACTTGTTGCCAAGGGATGTTGCGAAAGCCATAAGTATAATTGGGTTGAAAAAAATAAATTAGATAAGTTCTATCCTAGAGGATAGGTCCATCGATGGCTATTAGCCAAGATGGTCAGGAACACAACCCCATGCTCTGGGTGTTCCTAAACCTCTGACTGCTAGGAGCTAGGACTGGATGACAGGGGATGGATCCCTCAATAATTCTATTCATTCCCTCTGTAGCATCTGGCATGTGGAAGGCAGAATAGTGGGCTAGGTGGACCGAAGGTCTGATCTAGTATGGCCATTCTCATGACCACTTTTAGTACTGGCTTAAATCAGAACTGGCTTTTCAGCAACAGCTGTGTAGCCACTGGAACAGAACTCAACTCTTCCCCCCCCCCATCTCCTTATATATGAAAGATCAAGGTGGGGAGCTAGAAAAACCAGGTCAAATTGCTTTAGACCTGAGGTTTCTGAAGATTGCAGACAGACAGACTTATTTTCCTCATCATACAAGATATGAATAGAAAAGAGAAGGGGGCTCTGCTAAAGATGCTCTCTAGGAAAGAGGAGACATTCTGAGCCCTCCTCAGGCTGGTAAACTGCCCATTGCTCTGTGGTGGCTGCACCATTCCAGAGTGCCCTTCCATGGGCCTGCTAGGCAGAAAGGTGCATGCACGGACATCACAGACAATAAATGGAAGCTGTCCTATACAAAGTACATTAGACAGTGGATGGTGAGCCACAGTTCAGCAGCTTCTGGATGTGCCTGGCACAGTACTAAGCCCATTTCCATGTCTGTTGATCAAGTACACAAGTCACCTTGCAAAAATAAGTCAAAACTTTCTCTCCAGCTTTGTAAAAACTGGAGATGCAAGACATAAGATCTCCCCCAGTATGAGCCCCAGACTCCCTGCACAACTGCTCTAATGAGCCCCGGGAACATTACCAGATGTAATGGCCAGAGAGACTAGGACGTTATGTGTGAACATATAAAAGTTGGCAAATAGGAAACAAATAGGAATCAGATTCTAGAATCTTTCCTACAAGGGAGTGTCAGGTTAGGGGAGACTGGCTGGAGTGGAAGCAACATTCCTAACTCATCAAGTGAGTCGATTAATGGTTGGAGTACTCATCCTAACAGCTGAACTGCTGCTCTCAAGGAGCGGAGAGACAAGGTGCTGAGTAATATTTCTTCCTGGACCAACTTCTGCGACTAGGAGGCCAGGCTGTGGCTCAGACTGTGGCTCAGACTGCAGCAGCTTCTTCAGTTCTTGAAGACAGAGACTGATGGTAAGAGAAACCCTATGTGATGGTTTTAATTAGGGACACAGAATGTATGGCCCAATCCAGTTTTAGTTGGGCATTTCCTGTGAGTTGCTCCATTCAGTATTTTTTAGCCCAGTCCAATTTTCCTTCCTGTCATTTGTGTTTGTTCATAGCCCTTACCTAAGGAGTCTTTAAATGATTCTTCTCTCTTTACCTTCCCTAGTGGAGGCTGTTTTATATAAACTACCAGTAGCAAAGCATAAAACGTGGAGAGAGTTGTGGTGGCTTTGATCTGTGAATTTAGATCTGCTGTGATTAACTGAGTTGACCGCCCTGACAACTTCTCTGCCAACAAGAAGCTTGTCCTAGTGATGTGGGTTCTGTTCCCAGCCACGGCCTCACACCGGAGGTGGAACGTTGGTGAAGTCACTTCCGCTCTCTGCACAGCGATCCCCCCCTCTGTCAAATTGGGATGGCATACGCCTACCCCTCAGCGATAACATCAGGCTTTATTCATTAATAGCTGTAAAGTGCCCTGAGCTCATTGAACCAACTGTCTGCAGAAGCATCAAGTATTTATCCACAGGACAGTGGCAGAGCAGCCGTGTAAGCTTCTTGCACGCTGCTCTGCCAATGTACCTTCAGTCCTGACCTAGAGGGCCAACTTCTCTGCTGAGCATATGTCTACACTACAAGTGCTACAGGTGTTTTTCTGTTGCTGTAGTGAATTCTTCTAGCTGCATCTACAGGGTTGGGGGTTAGGTCGATGTAACTACGTCGCACAAGGCACGGCATTTTTCACAGCCCTGAGTGAGGAGTCTGCCCACAGGAGAATTAGTACAATTCCAGAGAATGGGAAGAAATTCAAGGAACAAAACAAGGGCAGAAAAATGTGGAGAAAAGGCAAAAAAAGGTCACTAATATGCTATTTCTCTACTCATTAAAGGAGCATGAAACACAAATCTCTGATCCTTTTGTGAGGCAAGTAACCCTCCTTTACTCAAAGCACCCCCATCGTTATGACGATTTCTCTTGACTCAGACACACAGGGTATATCTACACGGCAGCTGGGAGGTGTAATTCCCAGGTTGGGTAGACATAGCAGCAGCTTTCACAGGTATTAAGAGAACTGGCAAGTCCACTTAGCTCTTCACATCCATTCAGATACATTCTCTCTTCAGTAAAAACATCAGACACACACATGAAAATCTCCAAGAGCACTGGCTTACGTACAGCTGTCAGAGGCTTCAAGTCCACCACCTATGGGACAAAGATATAAAGTTTCTAGCTCAGCCAAAGTCCCTAGGTTTCTCTGGCAAAAGGAAAACACCAGAAATTAGGAAGTGTTCCAGATGTAGCAGAAAGCCAAGAAACAAAACAAGAAGATGGGCAGGCTGTCTATACAAATGTATTAATAATAAAGCACTGTGCCAATTGTTCACATGATTCTAAGGCTCATCACAAACCTGGTTTGCAGTGTGGACTGGTGGACAGAGCAGGATACTGAGACTCGGGAGATCTGGGTTCTATTTTTGGCTCTGCCAATGGCCTGCTGGGTGACTGTTGGCAAGTCATTTGTGCCTCAGTTTCCCCATCTGTAAAATAGGGGTAATGATACAGACCTCTTTTGTAAAATGCTTTGAGATTTACAGATGAAAAGTGCTACATGGACATGTCTTCACTGCAGTGTTTGGCCCAATGTATAATTGGACTGTTGCTCCTAACCCAACTCCCATCCACACAAAGGTGTGGACAGTCAAGCTGGAAAGGCATATTGAGTGGGGTCTCACAGGGATCAGTTCTGGGTCCAGGTTTGTTCAATATCTTCATCAGTGATTTAGATAATGGCATAGAGAGAGGACACTTATAAAGTTTGCAGATTATACCAAGCTGGGAGGGGTCGCAAGTGCTTTGGAGGACAAGATTAAAATTCAAAATGATCTGGACAAACTGGAGAAATGGTCTGAAGTAAACAGGATGAAATTCAAGAAGGACAAATGCAAAGTGCTCCACCGAGGCAGGAACAATCAGTTCCGCATGACTGCCTAGGAAGGAGCACTGCAGAAAGCGGTCTGGAGGTGATAGTGGATCACAAGTTAAATATGAGTCAACAGTGTAACACTGTTGCAAAAAAAGAAAACATTCTGGGATGTATTAACAGAAGTGTTGTAAGCAAGTCATGAGAAGCAATTCTTCCGATTTACTCCGCGCTGATTAGACATCAGCTGGAGAATTGTGTCCAGTTCTGGGTGCAACATTTCAGGAAAGATGTGGACAAATCTGGAAAGTCCAGAGAAGAAGAATTATTTCCCTCTATTCAGCATTGGTGAGGCTTCATCTGGAGTAGTGTGTCCAGTTTTGGGCCCTACATTATAAGGAGGATGTGGAAAAATTGGAGAGTCTCCAGCGGAGGGCAACAAAATTGATTAGGGGGCTGTAGCACGACTTATGAGGAGAGGCTGAGGGATCTGGGATTGTTTAGTCTGCAGAAGAGAAGAGTGAGGGGGGATTTGATAGCTGCTTTCAACTACTTGAAGGGGAGTTCCAAAGAGGATGGATAAAACGGTAACTTACCTCTTATCTTTGAAAACTCATGGCGAACGGGGGAGGTCCTGGATGACTGGAAAAAGGCTAATGTAGTGCCCATCTTTAAAAAAGGGAAGGAGGAGGATCTGGGGAACTACAGGCCAGTCAGCCCCACCTCAGTCCCTGGAAAAATCATAGAGCAGGTCCTCAATTAATCAATTCTGAAGCACTTAGAAAAGAGGAAAGTGATCAGGAACAGCCAGCATGTATTCACCAAGGGCAAGTCATGCCTGACTAACCTAATTGCCTTCTATGAGGAGATAACTGGGTCTGTGAATGAGGGGATAACAGTGGATGTGTTATTCCTTAACTTTCGCAAAGCTTTTGACACGGTCTCCCACAGTATTCTTGCCAGCAAGTTAAAGTAGTATGGGCTGGATGAATGGACTATAAGGTGGATAGAAAGCTGGCTCGATCGTCGGGCTCAACGGGTAGTGATCAATGGCTCCATGTCTAGTTGGTAGCTGGTTTCAAGTGGAGTGCCCCAAGGGTCGGTCCTGGGGCCGGTTTTGTCCAATATCTTTATTAATGATCTGGAGGATGGCGTGGACTGCACCCTCAGCAAGTTTGCAGATGACACTAAACTTGGAGGAGTGGTAGATACGCTGGAGGGTAGGAATAGGATACAGAGGGACCTAGACAAATTAGAGGACTGGGCCAAAAGAAACCTGATGAGGTTCAACAAGGACAAGTGCAGAGTCCTGCACTTAGGACAGAAGAATCCTATTCACTGTTACAGACTAAGGACCGAATGGCTAGGAAGCAGTTCTGCAAAAAAGGACCTAGGGGTTACAGTGGAGGAGAAGCTGGATATGAGTCAGCAGTGTGCCCTTGTTGCCAAGAAGGCTAATGGTATTTTGGGCTGTATACGTAGAGGCATTGCCAGCAGATAGAGGGACGTGATCATTCCCCTCTATTCGACATTGGTGAGGCCTCACCTGGAGTACTGTGTCCAGTTTTGGGCCCCACACTACAAGGATGTGGAAAAATTGGAAGGAGTCCAGCAGAGGGCAACAAAAATGATTAGGGGGCTGGAGCACATGACTTATGAGGAGAGGCTGAGGGAACTGGGATTGTTTAGTCTGCGGAAGAGAAGGATGAGGGGGGATTTGATAGCTGCTTTCAACTACTTGAAAGGGGGGTTCCAAAGAGGATGGATCGAGACTGTTCTCAGTGGCACTCGATGACAGAACAAGGAGCAATGACCTCAAGTCACAGTGGGGGAGGTTTAGGTTGGATATTAGGAAACACTATTTCACTAGGAGGGTGGTGAAGCACTGGAATGGGTTCCCTAGGGAGGTGGTGGAATCTCCTTCCTTAGAGGTTTTTAAGGTCAGGCTTGACAAAGCCCTGGCTGGGATGATTTAGTTGGGGATTGGTCCTGCTTTGAGCAAGGGGTGGGACTAGATGACCTCCCGAGGTCCCTTCCAACCCTGATATTCTATGATTCTATGATTCTCTTGTAACTTTTTCTTTGAGATGTGTTGTTCACGTCCATTCCATATTACGTGTGTGTGTGCCATGTGCATGGATGTCAGAAACTTTTTCCCTTAGTGGCTCCCGTCGGGTCAGCAGGGGAGCCCGCCAGAGTGGTGCCTCCTCGCCGGTGCATATATTCCCCTGCCGACCCAACCCCCCTTCAGTTCCTTCTTGCCAGAGACTCTGACAGAAGGGAAGGAGGGTGGAAAGTATAATGGACGTGAACACCACATCTTGAAGAACAACTGTTACGAGAGGTAGGTAACCACTTTTTCTTCGAGTGCTTGTTCACATCCATTGCATATTAGGTGACTCACAAGGAGAAGGGAAGGAGTCATGGAGCAATTGATTGAAGAACAGCCCTACCAACCACCGCATCATCTCTGGCTTTCTGGTTGACTGTGTAGTGGGCTGTTAAAGTGTGCACCAGTGACCAACGGGCTGCTTTATAGATCTCCTGGATTGAGATGTGTGCCAGGAAAGCTGTTGAGGATGCCCGTGCCCTCGTTGAATGAGCTATGATCGCCGGGGCTGGAACCTTGGCAAGCTTGTAGCAAGCGCGGATGCAGTCAGCAATCCATGATGAAATGCGTTGCGCTGAGACCAAAGCCCTTTCACTCTATCAGCTATGGTGACAAACAACTGAGTCGACTTGCGGAAAGGTTTAGTTCGCTCCAATAGAACACCAGGGCCCTTCGGACATCCAGAGTGTGCAGGCTACGGTGACTCGGGTCCATGTATGGTTTAAGAAAGAATACTGGCAAACAAATGTCCTGGCCCATATGGAATTGCGAGATTATTTTAGGGAGGAATTTTGGGTGCGGTCTGAGTTGCACTTTGTCCCTATAAAAAAACTGTATAAGGAGGCTCCGAGGTTAGGGCTTGTAACTTGGACACCCTCCTCGCTGATGTAATGGCCACCAGGAACGCCACATTCCAGGAGAGGTGAAGGAGAGAGCAAGAGGCCAAGGGCTCGAACGGGGGCCCCATAAGCTTGCAAAGGACCAGATTAAGGTTCTAGGGAGGGACTGGCAAGCGTGAGTAGGGGAACACTCTCTCCAGTCCCTTGAGGAATTGCACCACCATGGGGTTAGAAAACACAGAGCATCTGGATTCCCCAGGGTGGAACGCTGAAACGGCAGCTAGAGGCACTCTGATTGAGGAAGGAGCGAGACCCTGATGCTTGAGGTGCAGGAGATATTCTAGGACGACTGGGACAGTGGCCTGGAAGGGCTGTATGTGCTTAGGCTCACACCAGCAGGAAAATCTTTTTCACTTAGCTAGGTAGGCTGCACTACTGGAAGGTTTCCTACTGCCAAGGAGAATTTGTCGTACCGGAAGAGAGCACCAGCTCTCCATAGCGTTTAGCCAGAGAGCTTCCATGCCATGAGGTGCAGAGACTGCATATCTGGGTGGGGCAGGTGCCCTTTGTCCTGCGCGATGAGGTCCCGGTGTAGGGGCACGGCCATTGGAGTGGCCACTGACTGCCCTAGCAGGGTTTTGAACCAGTGCTGCCGAGGCCAGGCTGGGGTGATCCAAGGGATCCCGAAAGCGTCTGCGACTGAGCCCAGACTGTGGTTCAGGAACAAGCAAAACCACGGACATTGGCTTTTGTCCTTGGTGGCAAAGAGGTCCATTTGGGAAACCCCCACTTCTGGAAGACTGACTGCAAGATGTCCAATCTTATCGACCACTCATGCATGTGGATGACCTGCTGAGGCTGTCCACTAGCTTGTTCCGTTCTCCCGGGAGATACGATACTACGAGATGATTGGAGCAGCTGTACAAAAGTCCCACAGAAGAAGGGCCTCTCGGCAGAGGGGAGAGGAGCAGGGTCTTCCCTGCTTGTTTATATAAAACATAGCGGTGGTGTTGTCTGTCAGAACTGTCATGCTGCCACTTTCCAGAGTAGCGTGAAAGGTTTGGCAGGCTAGACGAACCGCCCTGAGCTCCTTCACATTGATGTGGAGTGACATCTCAGCCTTAGACCACTAGCTCTGTATCTTTCGGTCCCGTAAGTGAGCTCCCAGCTGAGGTCTGACACGTCTGTCACCAGGGTCAGAGCCAGCTGCAGTGCTGTGAAGGGGATAACCTCACATACTACCGGCTGATTGAGTCACCAGCACAGGGAGTCCAACTCCTGGGCCAGGACCATCACAACAAGGTCTAGGGGATCTCGTATCACCTGGGCAAGTCACGCTTGTAAAGTCCTGAGCTGCAGTCGAGCGTATTTGACTACGTGGGTGCACGCTGTCATGTGCCTAGGAGATGCAAGCAGCACCTGGCCGTGCTAGTGGGGAACCTTAACATTGAGTCTATGACCCGCTGGATGGCCAGGAAACTGGATTCCAGAAGACTCGCTCATGCCTGCCCTGAGTCCAGCACTGCCCTGATGAACTCCAGCCTTTGGCTTGGTACTAGGGTAGACTTGGGCAAGTTGACTAGAAGACCCAACTTCTGGAATGCATCTAGGGCCACTGTCACACGGGAGCAGATCTCCTCTTTGGACCGACCATGAGGAGCCAATCATCTACATATGGGTATACCCGTATCCTCCTCTTTTGCAGGAAGGCTGCAACTACTGATATGCAGTTCATGAAGATGTGGGGGGCTTCCGCCAGGCTGAACGAGAGGACCGGGAACTGGTAATGGTGCTAGTTTATGGCGAATCATAGGAACCACCAGTGAGTGGGGTGAATAGTCATGTGAAAGTATGCATCTTCCATATCGAGGGCAGCGTACCACCCCCCGGGATCCAGGGACAGAATAATAGTATCTAGGGAGACCATATGGAAGCAGACCTTCACTAAGAACTTGTTGAGCCCGCAAAGGTCTAAAATGGGCCGAAGACCCCCATTTGCCTTTGGTATGAGAAAGCAACAGGAGTAAAACCCCTTTCCCCTTAGTTCCCGAGGAACTTCCTCCACCGCTCCTGCCTCTAGGAGCAACTGTACCTCCTGCATAAGGAGATGCTCATGAGAAGAGTCCCTGAAGAGGGACAGGGAAGAGGGGTGGGTAGGAGGAAAGGAGGAGAACTGCAGCGTGTAACCCATTTGTACCGTGTGTAAGCCCAACGGTCCGACGTTATATAGGACCACGCCTGGTAGAAGTGAGACAAACGATCCGAGAAACGTGGGGAAGGATCCAGGAGCTGGGTTGGTACGCTGTCCTTGAGCGCACCTTCTAAACGCCTGGCTTGCTGCCAGGGCTGGGGCTTGCCTTGGCCTTGGCCCTGGCCTTGATGAGGCGTGTTATTCCGCCTGTGCCTGCTGTCTCTGCCCCTCCTGCGGTAAGGCTCCTGCCTAGGGTGGGGCTGGTACTGCCATTGTTGCGACGGTTGGGGCCTGCCCGGGAGCCTTTAAGGCTATGCAGCCTGGCACCTGTCTGGTCAGAAAAAAAGAGGCCAGACCCTTCGAAGAGGAGGTCCTGGATGGTGTTCTGGACCTCTGACGGAAGGCCCAAAGCCTGAAGCCACATCGAACGCCTCATCACCACACCTGAGGCGATTGTTCTGGCTGCTGCATCTGCGGAATCCAGAGGTACCTGTAAAGAGGTCTGAGTGACTGACTTTCCCTCTTCTATGAGTGCTGTGAAGTCAGGCTGAAAGCCCTGGGGCAATGAGTCTTTAAATTTGGAAACTGCTGCCCAGCAATTAAAGTTGTGCCTGTTTAGGATCACCTGCTGGTTCACAATCTGTAATTGGAGGCCCCCAGAGGAGTAGACCTTCCTGCCAAAGAGGTCCAAACGTTTAGCCTTCTTGGCCTTGGGGCCGGGGGCTTTCTGGTCATGATGCTCTCATTCACGGCTGAGATAGCAAGCGAACAGGGGGTCAGATGAGAAAAAAGGAAGTCGTATCCCTTGGACGGAGCTAAGGACTTCCTCTCTATCCCCCTTGTCTTCGGTGAGCTGGAGGTTGGGGTTTGCCAGACCGTCTTGTAGTTAGACTGAATGGTTTTTATGAGCAGGAGCGCAAACCTGGAGGGACCTTCAGGGCTTAGTATGCCCACCATAGGATCCTCCTGCTCCACTGTTTCCTCCGCCTGCAGACCCAAATTTTGGGCGATCCTGCAGAGCAGCTCCAGATGTGCTCTGTGGTTGACTGGGGGAGGCCCCGACACTGCCATGCCCACCACAGCCTCATCTGGGGATGACAAGGAGGTGAGGGCCTGTTGTGCCTCCTCTGTCTGTTCTTCCTGCCCTTCATATGTTGGGGGCACATCCAAGCCCTGCCTGGTAGATTGTCCCCAGGACAGCGCTGCTTCCACTCGCCGATGTTCCAGAGAAGTGTCTAGCGGCCTGGATACCCGTAGCCTCCTTGGGTGCGGAGGGGTGTCTACGTGAGGACTGGGACCGGTGCACTGAAGAGCCGGACCCTGAAGCTCCAGATGAGGTCCCCTGCTGCTGCTGATTGGCCCGGGGTGTCCAAAAGGGCCACTGTCCCGGCAGTCTCCACTGGGGATGCCACGCGGTCTGGGGCTCCCTGCTAGCCGGTGCCTCGCAGGCGTAGCTGGAGCGGTCTCAGTTGAGCTTGGATTCCAAGGACGCCGATCTCAAAGGCCAAGGTGGTGCCATGGCACGGTGCTGTCAGGGGGCTGGAGAGAGTCTTCTCCCAGACTGGGACCGGGATCGGTACTGATGCTCTTGGGACCAGGATCGCTGCCTTCTACCTGGGGCCGAGGATTGCGGCCTAAAGTCCCCTTGGTGCCGGCTTAGTGTCGATGCCGGGGGAGCCGGTGCCGTGAGCTGGCTCAGTTCCAGTGCCATCAAGTCCCACTGAGTCAAAGGTAGCTGGGGGTCCACGGAGGCTGAGCTTGACTGGGACCAGTGCCGGGGAGGTGACCTCGAGCAGCGCACCATTGCCGGCTTGCATCTGGATGGCACCCTTGGTGATGGCACCGGAGGCTGCTCCTTGCTAGGGCGAGGGCTTGCTACCGACAGCTCAATGAGGTCTTTTGCTGCCTCAAAAGGTGGCTGGCATGGAGGGCTGTTCTAGGATGTCCTGCAGCCCTTCTTCTGCGCTTGACTCACTTGGCCCGGGGCTCGACGGGCCCTGTGCACCGGAGCCACTGGTGCATGTCCTGGGGCTGCACTGCTCGTTTGAGCGCTCGGTCCCTTGGAGGGCACCGCCTTCTTATGTGGGGAGTGCCATCTATCGCCTTTCAGCTGCCCCTTCGACCGTACTGGACAGGTCGAGCGGTGCCTGGGCCTGTCCTGTTGTTTCAGTGCCGCATACAGGCACCAGACCACGGATTGATGCCGGGGCACTCTGTACTGAGGATGCTGGCACCAACGCCGGCTGGTCTGAGGCTACAGGTTGCAGTGCAGCCTCCATGAGCAACTGCGCGAGGCAAAAGTCTCTCTTTCTTAGTTCTTGGCTTAAAGGCCTTAGCAATCTTGCAGCGCTCCGGGGTCGTGACCCATAGTTTGAGAACTGCTGGTTTACAGAACACTTAGTCCTGCCATGAGTGCAAGGGACTGGACTAGATGACCCCTCAAGGCCCCTTCCAGTCCTACGATGCTATGTGCAGGTTGAGTTAAGTGGTGCTTTAAAACCTGGAGCTGGCCCATCTGGGGATCGGCTGAAGATCAAGCATCGGCTGATGCTTGAGCTAGTAATGCAGTGGGGACGCAGCTGGAAGCTAAAGCTTGGGTTAGCACAACAGAGCAGCTGCTCATCCAATCACTCTGGGCTTGTCTTCACTGCAACGGTTAACACTAGTTAGTACACTCCAAATAGACTGTGAAACCACACTAGAGTGACACGGAGTGATGTGATTAGTTGCACAGAGCAACTGAAGATGAGTTTGCAAATCACTTGAATGCTTTCCCCTTCTCTCAGCACAGTGATGAGTGCTCTGGTAAATCTGGAAATGGTTAAGGTGATTCCACCGAGGCTGCCTAACAGAAGGATCAATCAGGCCCCCAGAGGTAGCTTTTTCCTCCATTTTTATTTTGAATAGTTGGCCCTCTACAAGGTGTGTGCAGCCATTACTCAAGAAAGAAAACAAATGAATGCACATCACAGCTGGGAAAATTCACCTCCAACAGGCCAGATCCCATCGTCTGATACAGTTACAGTAGCTACGGTCTTCTGGTCCTTTGAGGTTCCAGAGACCAGACAACCAAGTAAAAGCACCTGGGGCATACAAATCAGGTAAGTGGTCTCTGTGAGGACACCCACAACGTATAACATAAGCGAAACATGGAGCACTCAACTGAATTGTGTTTCAAACATCATAAACAGAGGAAAAGCTCATACAGCCTCTCCTATCCCCATCAGTCCTGAGGGGAAGAGCCCCTCTCCACCTTGCTCGGGGTTTACCAATTACAGTTTATATCCCTGTTGAGAACTAGCAGCACCGAAGAGACTGACTGCGTTTTGAACAGGTGGAGTCGTAGGCAAGAGCACAGAAGTGACTGCTGCTAAAAGATAATTTATTAAAGACTGTACTGTCATTTCCTAAAACAATGGCACAGACAATGATTAAAAATCATAACAATCGGTCGGAGTTTTGAAGATCATTATTATAATACATCTATAGACAATAACAAAGCAGGTATGCAGTCTCTGAGAACTCTACAAGCAGGCCTCTGAAGTACAAGATTCATATCATACAGCTGTACAAATGTCAGAGAAAAATAGAAAATAAAATACAAAAGGAATCACCCAATATGCAGTCCTTGACTTTATTGACAGTGTTACAGTACATTATGTGCCAGGACTGGCTTGTCTCACCTTCCATTTCAGAGTGGGACAGCGCTCACTTGGCTGCAAATAAGAAGGAAAAGAAGTCTCAAGTACTAATCCTAACCTCTCTCCCCCAACATAAGAAATATGTTAAAAGCCAATCCTGATGTCCCCGTTATCATTTTTTCCTCAAGACTTCTCATTTTACAAGAAACAAATTGGACACTCCTTTTATCTAGTGCAAAAATATTTCCCATGGTGACATGAATTCACAGAATGACCGACAGTCATATTATGCAAACCATCCTCTGCATGGCCAACAGCAACCTTGTGATCAAGAGAGAAAAGTCCCGCTCCCTCCCCAACGTGTGAGAATGGACAGAGTTCTTTCTGATGAGCATATGCTGTGTCTGCCCCAGACAGGGCATTGCATCAGGGTAGATAGCAAGGAATCCTCAGCTACTCCATGGAAACAAATGCCGTTGAAATATTGAACCACCAACTCAAATCCAAACCCTCCGTGTCAAAACCTAGTAATAGCACAGCGCTGAAGTTAAAACCAACATACAGCAGCCATTTAATTTGTCATCACCGTAGTGCTTGTTCCAGGGGTCAGAGGTGCCCAGAGTATGGCTCGTGGAATCTAGCAGCCTGCAACGGCCCTCCTTTCACAGCACTATGGCTGCACCAACTAGTGACAGGGTGCTCAGCTGTGGTCTACTCTTGGTTAGCTGTGTTTGCCGCTCTCAACTGGGCAAAGGCTTGGGCACCTGGTCTCTTGGCTTGCTTGTCCTGACTCCGTTCATGACAACACGAACTTGGTCATACTTCATTCTAGCTGCATAGCCTAAAAAACATGCAGCATTTTTTAAGTTGATGCTGAGGTGCCTGTGTGTCATGTTGGCATGTACTGGCATTATCGACACAAGAACATCCTTTGGCAGCTCTACAGTAAGGGGAACAAACTGCACTTTTTCAACAACCAAAAGCATTGTTCTCCTCCCAACATGTCTGAGTGGTTTGTTTCATGTTTGATTCTGAAGCCATTTCATGTCTGCCAATTCCAGAGGATCAAATCACAGTGCTCCATCTCCACACCACCCAGTGTGCCCAGCCCAGAGAGAAAACCATTTTGTACAAAGCACAATTTGTATGTTAAATAAAAGTGTGTGTCTCATTCTCTGTGATGCCTTACCCCCCACTGAACAATAAATAATTCACAGCCAATTGGTGGACTTGTTTCTGGTACGGCACGTGCGCTATTGGAGCTAACACAGACTAACTGAAAAACCTTTTGTAATTAGTAAAAGAAAATGGTTGAACACTTGCACATATTGGCACAAGGAAAACGAGAGAGGGAATGTTCAGAGCTCAGCTCAGGTGCCTTCTTCTGTGGAGCGGGACTCCGATTTCAACTTTACAAACTCTCTGGCCACTTCGTCATTGGTTCGTTGAGAAAGAATCCTCAGGACCGTGAGCCCCGTCTCGTCCATGTGAATCCTACGCCCTAGTGGGCACCAGCAAGCACAGCTTCCTTTGTCTGCTATATCTCTGAGCTGCATCACAGCGATCCCCAGGACCCGATCCTCCCGAGCAAAGCAGTAATCCTTCACGCAGACCTGGAGCTCATAGGCATCTGGGCCGTCTTCATTCCCCAATATGCTGAAAATGACAGGCACAAGTTACTCAGGTTAAAGCAGAAAGCATACTGTCTCCTTAGATCCCCTTGCAACAGGGGAATCCTGTTAATGTTATCCAGTCAGAGTCATGGCAATTACATGGGGAACAACTCCCAGAGCGGTCACAACAGGAATGTACCATCACCCTGTGCACATTTTAGGGCTCTGAGCCTGCCATAGAAACTTCACTTCCCAAGATTTAACCTCTCTCATTCTGACTAGGGAGTTGAATGAGGACTAGTCTACATCTCCGTTTGTAAAGCCTCAGAGAGCAGGGCCCTTCGTATTAATGAAAGGCCATTTGAGCAGTTCAGTGTTCAGTGCCTAGAACTGCTGCATTTCTAGCCATAGGAGAAGATAGTATCCTTGGAAACAGGTGTGGAGGGCTGCTTGTCCAATGTGGCTAGTAAAGATCAAAACTAATGGGCAGACTTTTGCTATCACATGAGGAAGTTTCAGCCTCAACTCTACTAACAAAAGCAATGACTCATTAAAATAATGGATCACACTGAAGCAGGCTGATGTGCAGCAATACACACAGTATGTATTTCTGAAGGTAACTGAGAGATGCTCTTTTCACGAGCCATACACTGGATACAGCTGTCCCTGAAATCTGCGTTCCAGCAGCAGCAGCCATTCAGCACTTTCAGCATGAGTTGGTTCCTCATGCCAGAATACTGGACCCGACTGAGGCAACTGCTGCTTCCGGTTACCCTATTGACACTGACAGGTCGCTCAGCAGCAACACGTTCCCCGAGCTCTGCATGTGCTTCCCAGTGCAGACCCTCGGCCTGTCTTTCGTACTCACAAGTGAAAGGTTTCGTTGTATTTGGGTGCCCAGTTGTTGCTCTTTGATTTGGTTGTGAACTTTCTTTTCTTGTCACTTTGATGAGGTCCAATCATAGTGACTTCAACAAACGGGCGGAACATGCCGGATGTTTGCCATTTCAGGTCATTGGCTGCCACAACTAGACAAGAGAGAGAAAATCAGAGCCCCCTCTGCAGAAAGGTTCATCTGTTCAAACTGCTCTAACCAGCTTCTTAATGCTGAGCTATCCACAACGATCACACAAAACAACTCTTCCGGTTACAGGCTTCCCAGCGGTTCTTATTTCACAGTTCAGAGGCTCTGATCTGAAAGATATCGGTCCTGAACTCACATGGGGCTGGGATATATTATTTTACTGAACAAATTACATGCTTTTTTATTCATGGTTTAAAGGTTTGTGGAGGGAATCCCGTACTCAGGAAAGCAAGAGGTTGGTAATATTTGCAATCAGCAGAGGTAAGTCAGGCAGGCATGCATAATGTTTTAGGCACACAGCTCTGACAATGCACCTTAATGCTGATCAGCAGCACCCCTTTGCCATCTCAGTCCCTGGCAAGACTCCCACTGAAGTGTCTATCTCCTTGAATTTGGCTGGGGAGAGCAGACACACTTGGGTCTCTTGATTTTTATAAACAAGACGCTTCCCTTCTTACTGTCACTTCTCTACTTGGTGTAACATCCTATGTGCGATGAGTTTGAATCGTTTCTCGGGGAAAAGAAAGTGCTCTGATACTATGGCTAGCAATGAGGCATGTGAGCCTCAGCTACTGGCAAGGTTTTCTCTGTGACGGGTCCTCAGCCTTAGAACTCTTCGTCCACACCCAGCCACCAGAGGCCAAATCTGTTGGCTCTCTAGAGGCACCATAAAACTCACCTTTTCCTCCAGGCCTTTGTGTGGAGAGATGGTGGATATTTATGTATAGGCAACCCCTCCTGTTACAGGGTGGGTTTTACTCTGTGGGACGGGGGCCTTAGAGAGACACTTATTCATTTGAAGAAATAAAGAAAACAAATTAAAGGCAGCAAACAGAGACTAGCGAGAAAGTAATTGAGGAGGAGGCATGGAGAGGGAGGAGGAAGAGGTAGCCTCAGCTGAATCACTGTCATGCCCATTTGGCCATCAGAACTAAGCCAAAAATCCCTGAACACGTACAGACTCTGCTCTCGGGGTGGGTCAGTGAATAGAATAGTTGCTTAATGAATGTTGTCATTTTGTGCCTTGCTGGGCACAGCACACCAGTTTGGTGGGATATTTGCAGGCCTGATGAGAGCCACATATTTGACTTGAGTGTGTTGCACAAAATTACTTTAAAAAAGGAAAGAACTATACATCGCCATGTGGCTGGATGAGCTGGGACACCACTGCCATCATGCTGCGGTTTCTCTAGATACTCCAGATGGGAGCCAGTTTTGGTCTTCATTTAGTATAATTGTTAACTCTACCCACAGACTGGACAAAATCAGATACACTGATACATGCCAACCTACAGCATGGACACAGCAGTACAGTACCAGTTCATTCCTGCTGGACAGAGGTTAGCACCCCAGCAGTGCTTGAGCAGCTATATACAAAACTTCCTGCTTTGCTATACCTTTCACTGTGACCTTGTGTTCACCAGTTCCTGGGTGTGTATACAGGTCGATCTGTATGGACACTTCACCCACTGAATCATCCACACCAGAACCTGATGCAAAGATTGACAAACACCAAAAGAAAGATTAGTTTATTGGCACCCAGCTTACGCGCTCAGCAAGGCAATACCCCATTTGCAGTAAGTTAGCCCATAACCAGCTTCCTTGCAGACCCTTCTAGTTTGATGTTAATGCAAAGGTCGATCCAACACCACATTTGTAGGCCAAACACACATCACATACATTACAACTTTTTGGAATAGATTATAAAATAATTATACTGCAAAGATTTCACACTAGGAAGGATTACAGCATGGTTTTTGAAGTGCCATGAAAACCTACAATGGATCCCAACAGAAAGCATCTGCTAATAAGTTCCTACCAAGATATTGCACACGTGGGGCATTCCTGTGACCATTTCCCTCCATGCAAATGGACTAGTGAAAACGGGCGGGGGGAGGGGGGTTCGGAAACAAGGGATAAGGACATAGGATTGATACTAAATTTGCTCTGAGCCAAAGTACACGTCCAGTTTTCCCAACAGAGTTCTGTACCTGCACACTGGATAAAAGCTACAATTCCCAGTGTCTCCATCCCCAAGGAGGAGGAGAGTCCCTTCAGACCACAGAAGACTATGAGGAAAGTTAAGAGTTTACAAGCTGCTTAGAAACTTTCTTTTATCAGTTAGCCAGTGAGTAGTTTCACAAAAGAAAAGGTAGCATGTTTTAATCGAACAGGCTGGGGAAGGGACAGAGGTCAAACGAGCTTTACAGTTCTCATGTTGTGTTTGAGTGGCATTCAGGACAAAATTTGAAAGAGCACTAAAAAAAAAAATCAATCATTTGGTTAAATTCTCTAATGCAGTGTTTCTCAACCTGTGGGTCACAACCCCCGGGGGGGTTGCAAGCAGGGCTGGTGTTACGGGGTGGGAAGCAGGGCAACTTGCCAGGGGCCCCACAAAGCTAATTTACATGTTTCAGCCCTCAACAGGGCTGAAGCCCCAAGCCCCCAAGCTTAAGGTAGGGGGGTCACAATTTTTTAGTCCAAAGGGGGTCCCCAGGACGAAAGGGTTGAGAAACACTGCTCTGATGTACGACTGAATTCGAATGCTTGAAGGATATTTTGTAGGCAGCAATCGCTCTCATTTTGAAAGAGGAGAATGTAAACAAATGTATGCCATTTCCTGAAGTGCGTCTGATACGGTACGGACAGTAATTGCATATGGATCAAGGCAACTTGACATATGTTCATGTATCTTGAACTGTAATTAATTCTTTTTGGGAGTGCACCTGAAGGCTCTAATTTATTTATCATGCCCTAGGGGCTCTAAACAGTCATTTAAGATATGAACAGGAGGAGTGGATTTTCTTGGATGTATCTTCTTTGGATGACCAGATTCTGTGCTAGTAGAAAGTGACTAAGTACAGAGAAGAAGGAACGGTATGTAAACACTCTGTCAAGGCTGGGGGAGTCTCATATTAGACCCTGCCTTGGTTTGTTGGTATGTGCACGTCACATTGCTCCTTCGCTCTCTTCCAGCATTGTTCTGATGAGTAGACAGGTTACTGACATCATATAAACCACAAAGAAACATGCCCTCCAGGCACTTCAGGGACCTTGTATATTTCAATGCCCTTCCTGCCCACAAAACCCAAGAGGATGTTCAGAGTACAGGAACGGAGTGACATGCATGACTCTGCTTTGGAAGAAATCCAAGGCACGGAGTTGTGCTGCAGGCAAGCTGTCCAGCAATGAAGATGGCATTTTTCAATGTTATGGCCCTTGTTTTGGGGAGCATGCACCGTGTTTTACCAAAATTACATTGGACCTGATCTGCATTTCATTTACCCCAGTGTAACCCAACAGACTCTGAAGGATCCACTTCCTGATTTACACTGGTGAGAGCAGAATCTGGCCTATTAAGTTTTAAAGCTGATTCAGTTTGGGGCTTGTCTATCTTAACTCGGTTTCTTTTTATAGGAAGATCCTGCTTTCTTCTCTGAAGTGCTCTTATACACAGAGGCCCTGGGAATATCTGTAGATGGCAAATAGGCCAGAAACATTCGACACCATTTACTAATTTCTTGGTGGTGGTGACTGAATTAAAACTTGGGCATGGAAATCTTGCTAGATTTGTGATATGTGAGGGCTGTACACTGAAATCACATGTGCAACATGTTACAGATACGATTTCACCTAACAAACAAACGCTTTGGGCAACAGACAAAAATTGGAGAGCTGAAACCCAGCAGGATTCAAGCGAGTGGCAGGACTTCTAGCCCCTCTTGACGTCAAACTCTTCAGCTGATCCTTGCTCTCACGTATGCATTGCGCATTACCACGTACCATGAAGAATCTGCCTCAGCAGCATGTGAGCATGCACATCTAGCAGTGGTCTCACAGCCATAGGTAGTGCATAGCAGAGGGTAAGGGCAGCCTGTAGCATCTGGCAAAGAGACTGTTTATTAACCCTGTACTGTCAGAACAGAATGTACATTCCCGTGAATTAATCTCAAGTTCCAGCAGAGCCTGCAAGGCAGGACCCACCTCCTTGCGTCACACAGCCCACAGTTCTGCTCTCTGTAGGGTGGAAGCAGGCCACAAGGGGTTAGGTTCTAGGGGGAGCTACGGGGAGGCGGGTCTCTGGAACAGGTTTCCAAAAGCAAGGAAGTTTGCAGCTGGCTAATGTTGTTATGGTAACAGCATCAGTCTTGAACATACCCTTATCAGGAAGAACGTCCTCATTAGCGGTAAACCTAATACCTTTCCCATCATGCACTGACTCATGAATTCAAAAGGCAAGGAGCAGGCAGGACAGAGAGAGGAGAGTGTGAATTACAATCCAATTAGCAGTGACACAGACAAATACAACTTCAGGAAGTCAAATACTGTAACTCTTAATAGACTAAATATACTGCACCAGCACAGGGTTGTAAAGCGATGCTGTTTCTACAGCCCAGGGAATCCGTTTGGGTTAGCATTGTGAAGACATGATTCGTACTGCTGGCAGAAGTATGCTGAGAGCTCTGATCCTCAAACATCCCAGCTTGGAAGTCTAATAGTTTTGTGTTACCGAAGCCTCTGCGGTCAGAGGGGGCTGGAGTTTCTCAGAGGCTGCCATGCACGACAGTTCAGAGGTGCAGCAGGGGTGGCAGACATCTCACTCACAGAGTTACATGAGCACAGCACTGACTTTTTTTTAGCCATTTCCTCCTACAAGCCTATGGAAGGCCTTAAAAACATGAGAGGAAACCCCAGCTGGAGAGAACTCTGTAAAGCAGGAATCAGCCCTAAACACTGGTGCTGTTCCCTCTGCCCCTGGACACACACCCAAGTTCTCCAAATCATTCTATAGTCAGGGGCTATTCAGATGTGTTTGCAAGGTCCAAACCAGCACAGGGCCCGGAACTGAACTGTGGCCAAAGAGGACTCAGTTCACAGTTTCTTCAATGCTGCTACAAAAAAATCGGTCAGCAAAAGGCCTGGCTCAAACCGTCCCCCAAAGTCCTCCAGGGCTCCCAGCCTGGAGAACTCTCTAGGGTATAGTATACAGCAACATGGGGACTGCCAGACTGAATCTGCCCAGTGCTCTGCCTAGTCCAGTGTCCCAGCTCCAACAGTGCTTCAGCAGCCAGTTATGGGATAACCTCACCGCCCAGTGCTCTGCCTAGTCCAGTGTCCCAGCTCCAACAGTGCTTCAGCAGCCAGTTATGGGATAACCTCACCGCCCAGTGCTCTGCCTAGTCCAGTGTCCCAGCTCCAACAGTGCTTCAGCAGCCAGTTATGGGATAACCTCACCGCCCAGTGCTCTGCCTAGTCCAGTGTCCCAGCTCCAACAGTGCTTCAGCAGCCAGTTATGGGATAACCCCACTGAGAGAAAGTTCCCTCCTAACACCCCAGTTGTGTGCTTAGCTTGTGTTTTGAAGCTGGCGGTTTATATCCTCTTCAAGCCTCTTTAAAAACAGTATTTTCTGTAACCGCTCTGGATATTTTTGTTATTCACACAAATGTCTAATCTTTTTCTGAATCCTGTTACAAATGTGCCCTCAATATCTTGTGGCAACGGATTCCACTGGCTAACGCCACCCTGTGTGAAATAGTGTTTTCTTGCATCGGTTTTCCATTTAGCTGAATGTCCCTTTGCTCTTGTATTAACAACAGAACATTGCACGTCAGCATAACTGAGTGTGGTATGACAATGCACAATGTTATCCCACAGCCTGGAACGTCCAGACAATGTGCAGGGTATGAGACCTCGGTAAGTCTACTGCTTCCACATGGCACGGATGAGGGCAGCAGTAGTGAAAAGCGATGTTACAGCAGACAAAATGCAAGATCAGAGGGATTTAGTAGGCTGGTTCATTTTACGGGTTGCCAACCCTCCAGGATTGTCCTGGAGTCTCCAGGAATCAAACATGTCAAGTGAGGAAACCTCCAGGAATATGTCCAACCAAAACTGGCAACTGTGTTATACATCTTGTTGGACTGGAAAGTGCTTTGCCCTGACTGAGCCACTAAACTGACTCTTACCATAAGGATGGGTACCTAATAAAAAGATGGGTCCCGTCTCATTTCCCTCACTCCAACATCTGGAGGAGTTTGTTCACTGGAGTTCATTGCAGAAGGCATCTTGACATAGATAGCAGCTGTGCTTACTCTGTCTGGCCACCAGATGTCTCCACTGCTTTGCAGAGATCCACCTTCAGGAGCGTTTTCCTTACCGATGATGGCAGCTTGGTTCCTCAGGTAACTTTGAACATGCAGGTGCACTGTGGTTCTAGATCAGTGGTTCTCAACCTGGGGCACGCAGAGGTCTTCCCCGGGGTACATCAAACCATCTAGATGTGCGTCTCGCTTTTAAAAAGGCTATGTAAAAAACCCTAGTGAAGTCAGTACAAACTAAAATTTCATACAAAGATTTGTGGACACTGCTCTATATACTATGCACTGAAATGTAAGTACAATATTTATATTCCACTCGATTGATTTTCTCATTTGACCATATAATTATAAAGTCAACAATTTTTCAATAATAGTGGCTGTGACACTTTTGTATTTGTATGTCTGATTTTGTAAGCAAGTTGTTTTTGAGTGAGGTGAAACTTCGGGGTACGTGAGACAAATCAGATTCCTGAAAGGATGCAGTTGTCTGGAAAGGTTGAGAGCCGCTGTTCTAGATCTCAAAAGAAAAGGTGTTTGTTGTAAGTGTGTGTGTTTCAATCCCACAGAAAGCTGCCTGAGGGACACTTTATTTGACTTTAAAAGGATTCTTGCTTCTGCCTCTTTGTTATCAAATTCTCCAATCAGAGAGAGGTGGATACTCTAAAATTCAGATTTTGACTAGCCCCTGCCATATAGCAGTGAGCAAGATGTTTTATTAGAGCTTCTTCCACTTCTCCATTCCAATCCTACGCTTGGTAGCAGAGTCAAGCAGCACGAGAGCACAGATGTTATGATTTGTGGAACCCCAGGCTGCTGGAGGACTGATGGAGGTGGGGAGAAACTGGACTATAAGTGGTGAGACTGCATAGGACCCCCCAGAGTTGCTTGCATTCTTTGTGCTTTGGGACAACTGGCAGCATGGGGGCTCTATGGAGATCCCAGACAGGTCTGACTCTCACGGCTTTAGCCATCACTTTAACCGCAACATCGGAATGGGAGGTCCCACCCCACAGACTGCATTTAAATCAGGGTATAACCTGAAATCTTAGGTTATAACCTTAAGATATTACCTTAGCCTAGTGTTAGTTTCATTGGCTTTCATGTCCTTCTCCAGAGATGAGCAAGAACCACAAAACCACACAGGTGGCCAATGAACGTCCTCTGGCTATGGACTGATACTATTCTGTGCAGAAACGAGGACACCACTGCTTCTGAACAGCTGAGAGATCCACAGCAACAAATCATTAGCCACAATAGTATTGGGCAACAATGTGGCAATGTTACCTTGGCTTCCACAGAACTCCCCGTGGGTCATCACAGCCGTGTAGCAAATAACTTGTGCTACTGCTGTGTCTTTCCCTCCAGCCATGAAGATATGTAATAATCTAGGTAGCAGATATCCTATACTGGCTGTGCACAAAGCAAGACCTTCAGCTTCATTATTCTTGTAATGAAGTGTCCTCCTCCTCCAGAACTGCCTTGGCTGCTGGTGAGTGGCCAATGACCTATGCGTGATCCGCTTCTGGGTTGATACCTGCTTGAAATCACCTTCCACACAACAGTACAACTCCCAGTACTCCAAATTTCACTTCCCTCAAATCATCTATCGACATCAGCACCAGGAGCTTGGCTGTGAAATTAGCATCAGGCAAGAAAACCTCCAGGAGTTAAATTTGCACATAGTTCCTGCTCAACATTTACATCTTGAGGGAACAGAAAACCACAGCAAATAGCAGCTCTGAAACTGTCATGTTTCCAGGAGCACGACTGCCAAAGATGCTGCAAACTAGTAGTGCAAGCCATGGCAATTAACACCACACTGGAGAGCTTTAGTCAACCCTCCTGATGACAGAAACGAGCCTTACCCTGAGCTGTCTGCGTCTGCACGAAGGTTTTGATGAGAGTGTCTGTGGTCTGAGTGTAGAGGGACAGCGCATAGCGGAGTGACTGTAGGTCTGGGCTCTTCTCCAAGAAGGTTTTCTTTAGACCGTTCCCACCAGCATGGAAATATTGCTAAGAGCAAAGAGTAAAGAGTAAAAGCAACAACATTAAAGGAAAACTGCCACCAGTAACAGACAAGCTGCTGGCAGCCCCTCTGAGAGCAGAGGGAGCTGAAACCTTCGAGAAGCATTTTTTCCAGCAGTGGCTGATTCTTCACCCCAACAGCTCCCACATCCATGTGTCAGATCCTGACTCTGCAATCACACAGGACTGATTAACTATGCTGGCTCCACAGTACTATTGACCTGGGTGCCATGTAGGTGTTTAACTGGGCACCTCTTCAGAAGTGGGTTTATGCAAGACACTTGGTACCCTGAGCCATTGTGGTGCCTTATGCTGATCATTCACTAAGGGCTTGGCTACACTCTAAACTTCAAAGCGCTGCCACGGGAGCGCTGCCACGGGAGCGCTTTGAAGTGTGAGTGTGGTCGCAGCGCCAGCGCTGGGAGAGAGCTCTCCCAGCTCTGCACGTACTCCACCTCCTCATGGGGATTAACTTGCTGGGGCACTGTTTACACTGGCGCTTTACAGCGCTGTATCTTGCAGCGCTCAGGGAGTGTTTTTTCACACTCCTGAGTGAGAAAGTTGCAGCGCTGTAAAGCACCAGTGTAGCCATGGCCTAAGATAAGTGCCACGCACTATCCATTCCAGAACAGCGTCTGGCGAGTGTCACTCACTTTGATAGTATCCAGAGCCAGGTCCAGAACCGCACACTGCTTTGGAGTGAGACTTCTAGTTTCTTCCTTCACCATGTGATCCTGAAAAGAACCATCAGATCAAACATTAATATACTGCTAGCGACAAAGGCAGGGGAGTCCCCAGTAAAACTAGGTGTACTGGATTCACACAGGGCTGGGGCACTGATTCAGCTATGTAAGAAGGAGTGATAGGGACTTTTTCAGAATCATCCTTTGATGCAACCAATAAAAAAAAAGTTTCCTCCAATTCTGTTGTGTACACAAGAAGGAAGGAGGTATACTCACAATGGTGACAGATTGCATTTTAATCCAAGCTTGTATTCTGCAGCCCTGTGTCATGAAAAGCCCTAAATGAGAAATCTGCTTGTCACTCATGAATTATGCAGCTCGCCCCAAAACAACTACTAACAGAACCTTCAGCCCACAGTGATGTATTCTCTGTGTATCAGAACTTGGACAGAAAAACTGCTTGAGAGATTTTTTGGAAAATATGTATTAGTCCTACTGTAGTTTTCATACCTCTCTATGCAAACAGGCTGATTGCCTTGGTGTCGAGTGAAACAGTATGGATCGTCAAGGGAAGAAGAGTAATACAGTCTAGAAACTTCTAAAACATTACCTAAAATATGGAAACTTTGGGACCTACCACAACTAAAAATCAGTGCTGTGTATCCCCCTGGAAATCTTCCTTTTCCATTTGTCCATCTGTTAGAATATACTGTTAATAGAATATATTTCTAGTCCTTAAGTGTCACGAGACAATCAACCCACAGACCTGTCACCAGGCCAAGAACTATCTCTTCACAGGCTAGGCCTCAGTTTGGAGGGTAAATTCTACATTCTGGGAGGTGAACAAGAGTTTCTCCAGCAGGTGGTTTGGCCATTTGAGCTGCTGGGAGGTTTGGAATTTTAGTAGCAGCAGCATTCGTGGTCAATATGTAGGGGAAGCAGTCAATGCAATTTATTACACACAATATCACCACTACACATTTTGTGAATGTATCGGGTCTATCAAAACCCAGACATTTTTCCACTGGGAACGCTGACTGCTGCATGACACCTTTCAGGGAGACATACCTGCCTGGCTACTGTGTCCCTTTCATAGCAAACAGAGCCATGGTGTAGCCTACTTGTTCCTGTCTTGTATTTCTAAGATTTGCCACGGGAGCCCAGTCAATCTTCATAATGACCAAAGATAGGGACACGTATTGCTCTCTTACTGCCAGGTGCTTGTTCCAGACGCTGACCTGGCTGATGTTCCATTTGTTATCTGGTTGAGCAGGGCCGGCTCCAGGCCCCAACGTGCCAAGTGCGTGCTTGGGGAGGCATGCAGCTGGGGGCGCTCTGCCGGTTGCCGGGAGGGCGACACATGGCTCCGGTGGACCTCCCGCAGGCATGCCTGAGGAGGGTCTGCTGGTCCTGCGGCTCCGGTGGAGCATCCACAGGCACGCCTTAAATCCCTGTGACTGAGGCATGCCCCAGTGCCAGGGGAAACTAGGGTGAGGGGAAGCCTCCCAAGTAAGTTCAACTATCTACAAACTAGTATATAACGAGCTAACAACGAAGAAAAGGGAACCACTAGGTAGGCACTTGCAAATGCAAGAGACTGAGCTGCTTGATGTCTAGTTGGCAGCTAGTACGAGGCAGAGTGCCTCAGTGGTTGGACCTGAGGCCAATTTTGTTCACCATCTTCATTAATGATCTGGATGATGGGATGGATTGCACCCTCAGCAAGTTCGAAGATGACACTAAACTTGGGAGAGAGGTAGATACGCTGGAGGGTAGGGACAGGGTCCAGAGTGACCTAGACAAATTGGAGGATTGGGCCAAAAGAAATCTGATGAGGTTCAACAAGGACAAGTGCAGAATCCTGCACATGGGATGGAAGAATCTCATGCACTGCTACAGGCTGGGGACAGACTGGCTATGCAGCAGTTCTGCAGAAAAGGACCTAGGGGTTACAGTGGATGAGAAGCTGGATACAAGTCAGCAGTGTGCCCTTGTTGCCAAGAAGGCTAACGGCATATTGGGCTGCATTAGTAGGAGCATTGCCAGCAGATCGAGGGAACTGATTATTCCACTCTATTCGGCACTGGGGAGGTCACATCTGGAGTATTGTGTCCAGTTTTGGGCCCCGCACTACAAGAAGATTGTGGATAAACTGGAAAGAGCCCAGCGGAGGGCAACAAAAATGATTAGGGGCTGGAGCACATGACTTACCAGGAGAGGCTGAAGGAACTGGGGTTATTTAGTCTGCAGAAGAGAAGAATGAGGGGGGGGATTTGATAGCAGCCCTCAATTATCCGAAGGGGGGTTCCAAAGAGGATGGAGCTCGCCTGTTCTCAGTGGTGGCAGATGACCGAACAAGGAGTAATGGTCTCAAGTTGCAGTGGGGGAGGTTTAGGTTGGTTATCAGGAAACACTATTTCACTAGGAGGGTGGTGAAGCACTGGAATGGGTTACCTAGGGAGGTGATGGAATCTCCTTTCTTAGAGGTTTTTAAAGCCCAGCTTGAGAAAGCCCTGGCTGGGATCATTTACTTGGGAACTGGTCCTGCTTTGAGCAAGAGGTTGGACTAGATGCCCTCTGAGGTCCCTTCCAACCCTGATATTCTATGCTCCAATGACCGTCACTGGCAGCAGGAAGAAACTGAGCAGGCGGTGGGTCGGCAGGGACTTATATATACCACCATAAAGGCACCACGCCAAGGGTCTCCACAGCCGACCCGATGGGTACCTCCGACGATCGTGCACGCAGCATGCACACACCTATTGGAATGCACATGAGCAATCACTCAAAGAACTAATGCCTCTGGGACAGATACAGACAAGTGCACATACACTTTCGTGAGCAGCTAACATGTGCCAGTGGATGCCTCCCCATCATCCCAGACTTGTGTGTGCACAGAAGTACATGGGCGTGCAAATCAGGGGCTGCACAGGAACACTGAATGTGCATCTATGCAAATGAGGCATGTGCAATTCTGAAAACGAAGTCCTTTGTACACATTTTTTTTTCCATTTTACTGAACTTACACCCAACAGATTTACAAGCAATAGCAGTTAGCAGAATGTGTGTGTCATTTCAGATTTATGTTCAGAGCAGCTTTATGAGTCGCAAAGGCCCTCCACGTGACCCCAGTGACTGGAGAAGACAAGGAGGACTGTCCCCCATCCTCTTGAAGCCTTTGGCCAGCTGGCTGCCTGAAGTTCAGTTGCTGCCCCTCTGCTGAGCTACCTCTGAAATCCGTGACCACAGGTACTAGGACGAAAGGAGGAAGACAGATGCCTCACAGCTGCCAGCAAAGCAGCACAGCACAGCCCTCAGCACAGGAATCTGAGCTTTGAGTTCTGCCACAGAGGAGCCTGAGGGGCTCCTGAAACACCTAGGTGCTTCCAGGAAAGAGATAATGGTCCCAAGGTGCAGGGTAGACACTGATGGAGAAGAAACAAAACAGATGCAGTCACAGTCCATTAGCATCTTGTGTCAATAAGTGTAACAAATGTGATACATGCACAAGGCAACTGAATTTTAATGGCATTGATTCAGTCAGAAAAATGCTCTTTGCATTGGAAAGCGCTCTGTGATCGGCATCTTGTACCAAGTTCAGCTTCCTGCCAATCCTCCCTGCTGCACAATTGATAATTTCGTGTCTTGCGATTCCTCATTTGCATCTTCTCTTGCACACGAGTTTTTCTGTAGTAAGGTTAAATCATACTCAGAAGGGTCTGACCGGTATAAAGCATCTCCATTTCTCTATTTGCATACCATTCTTATTGTGACCCCGGGAGCAACACTTGATTGGCTCACCATCAGGCAGTGTGCACTTAGTGACACTAATGGCAGCTATGGTGCCGTCAAAGCACATCAGATCAGCCTGCATCCTAAATGCCAACTTCCAGCAACAGGCAGGCTACGCAGTCAGAATTTCTGGACACAGTTCAGCTCTGCTCTAGAAGTGACAGTTATTTTCATATCAATGAGTCCAATTCAGAAACGATTCCTTCGTCAATAGCTAATGCAGCCTACATTTCCATTGATATTCATTTATTACAAGTGTTGATTACTATTTATAAAACAAACTCAAAGCGAAAAAACGGTTACCCACCTTTTAGTAACTGTTGTTCTTCGAGATGTGTTGTTCATGTCCATTCAAAGTAGACGTGCGCGCGCCGCGTGCATGCCAGCCGGACGATTTTCCCTAGCAGCGTCCATAGGGTCGGCCCAGGCGCCCCCTGGAGTGGCGCCACCACGGCGCCCTATAAAGGGGCCCACCCACCCTCAGTTCCTTCTTGCCAGCACTCCGACGGAGGGTCAGGAAGGTGGGTGTTGGAATGGACATGAACACCTCTCGAAGAACAACAGTTACTAAAAGGTGGGTAACCGTTTTTTCTTCTTCGAGTGGTTGTTCATGTCCACTCAAAGTAGGTGACTCACAAGCCTAACCTCAGGAGGTGGGGTCAGAGATCACTGCTGACTGGAGTACTGCGCAACCAAAGGCTGCATCATCCCTCGCCTGGTGTGTGATGGCATAGTGAGAAGAGAACGTGTAGATGGAGGACCACGTGGCCGGTCTACAAATCCCTTGAGTCAGAACCTGAGCCAGGAACGCCGCAGAGAGGTCTGCGCCCCAGTGGAGTGGGCTGTGACCGGAGGGATAAGGATCTTAGCTATGGGGTAGCCTTCCCGGATGCAGGTTGCGATCCACAAAGAGATTCGCTGAGAGGAGACTGGGAGCTCCTTCATCCTTTCTGCCACTGTGACGAAGAGCTGGGTCGAGCATCTGAACAGCTTGGTACGCTATATGTAAAAGGCCAAGGCCCTGCGTACGTCCAGGGAATGAAGCCTCCACTCTTCACTGGAGGAGTGTGGTTTTGGGTAACATACCGGGAGAAAGATATCTTGGCCCATGTGGAACTTGAAATGACCTTGCGTAGGAAAGCCGGATGCGGTCTCAGTTGGACCTTGTCCTTGTAGAAGACTATATATGGGGGCTCAGATGTTAACGCTCGAAGCTCCGACACCCGTCGGGCCGAGGTTATCGCCACCAGGAAGGCGGTCTTGTATGACAGATACAGCAGGGAGCACGAAGCCAGAGGCTTGAAGGGAGGCCCTGAGAGGGCGGAGAGGACCAGATTCAGGTCCCAAGCAGGGGTCGGCTGACGCACAAGCGGGAAGAGCCTGTCCATACCTTTGAGGAAACGCCCAACCAGAGGGTTTGCAAACACTGAGGCACCCTCTCTCCCAGATGAAAAGTGGATATGGCTGCCAAGTGAACGCGAATGGAGGAAAGGGAAAGGCCCAGTTGTCTTAGATGAAGCAAATAGTCGAGGATAGTGGGGATTGGTACCCCCAGCGGGTCGTGACCCCGCTGACCCGATCATATGGAGAAGCGCTTCCATTTGGCCTGGTAGGTGGCCCTAGTTGACGGTTTCCTGCTACCTAGCAGCACCTCCCTGAACTGCTGGGAGCACTGCAACTCCACCGGGTTCGGCCATGGAGCATCCAGGCTGTGAGGTGAAGGGACTCGAGTTTTGGATGGTGGAGGGAGCCCCGGTCCTGCGTGATCAGCTCCGGGAGTAGGGGCAGCGTCAGGGGCGCTTGAATGGACACGTGCAGGAGTGACGTGTATCAATGCTGGCATGGCCACGCCGGAGCTACCAGGATTACCCTGGTGTGGTCCCTGCAAGTCTTTAGAAGCACCCTGTGTATATCAGGGGGATCGGAGGGAAGGCGTAGAGCAGACCGTCCTCCCACGACCGAAGGAAGGCGTCCGACAGAGACCCCCGACTGCGGCCCAATAGGGAGCAGAACCATCGGCACTTCGTGTTTTCCCTCGAAGCAAACAGGTCTAACTGGGGAAAGCCCCAGAGCTGGAAAATTGAGCGCACCACATCCCATTGGAGGGACCACTGGTGACCCTGGAACAAGCGGCTGAGGGTGTCCGCCAGACCGTTCCGCTCCCCCGGAAGATAAAACACCGTCAGGTGGGTGGCATTGTGAATGCAGAAATCCCACAGCGCGAGGGCTTCCCTGCACAGGGGAGAGGAGCGTGCACCCCCGTTTGTCGATATAAAAAACTGCCGCCGAAAGGACTGAAACACACCTGCCGGCGAGGTGAGATTGGAAGGTCAAACACGCCAGGCGGACCGCCCTCAGCTCCCTGACATTGATATGCAGCTCAAGGACCTCTGGCGACCACAAACCCTGCGTCCTGAGGCATCCTAGGTGTGCTCCCCAACCTCGATCCGAGGCGTCCGTCACCAGGGAGAGGGAGGGCTGCGGGGCAGCAAAGAGGAAACCCATGCAGACTTCCCGCGGGTCGAGCCACCACCGCAGCGAGCTCAGCACCAAGTGGGGAATGGACACCACTGAGTCCAGCGGGTCCCTGACCGGGTGATAAACTGTCGCCAACTATGACTGTAGCAGGCGAAGCCGGAGTCTGACATGGACCACCGCATAGGTGCATGCCACCATGTGACCCAACAGCCGGAGGCAAACTCGCGCCGTGGTAACTGGGGCACGGTGCAGTCCGGGGATGAACTCGGAAATTGCACGGAACCTGGATTTCGGTAGGTACGCTTTGGCGTGGGTGGAGTCCAGAACCGCGCCTATGAACTCTATTTGTTGCGTTGGAGACAGGGTGGATTTGGCTTCGTTCAAGAGGAGGCCGAGATCAAGAAAGGTCCGCCTGATGAACACCACCTGGGTCTCTACCTCTCCTTAGAGTGGCCCTTTATGAGCCGGTCGTCCAGGTAGGGGAATACCTGGATGCCCCGTCTGCGCAGGAAGGTCGCCACGACCATCATGCACTTCGTGACGACCCTTGGAGCAGCTGACAGGCCGAACGGAAAAACCGTGAACTGCAGATGGGCATCGGCCACGACGAACCTGAGGTACCGACGGTGCCAGGGAATTATGGCAATGTGGAAATAGGCATCCTGTAAGTCAAGGGCGGCGTACCAATCTCCTGGATCCAGGGAGGGGATGATCGAGGACAGGGAGACCATGCAGAACTTGAGTTTTCGCACATACTTGTTCAGCCGCCGCAAGTCTAGGATGGGCCTCAGGCCCCCTTTGGCCTTGGGTATTAGGAAATACCGGGAGTAGAAGCCTTTGCCCCTGAGCTTCCGCGGGACTTCCTCCACCGCCCCTGCCTCCATGAGGGACTTCACTTCTCGAATTAGAAGTTGCTTGTGAGATGGGTCCCTGAAGAGGGATGGGGAGGGGGGCTGGTGGGGCGGAAGGAAGGAGAACTGGATAGAATATCCCCTCTCTACCGTGCGGAGCACACAGCTGTCCAAAGTGATTCGGGACCAGGCACAATAGAAGTGGGACAGATGTGACCCAGAGGTAGGGGTGGAAGGATCCAGAGTCTTGATAGGTAGGTCGCCCTCGACTGTACCATCAAATAGGGGGTCTAGGCCCTGATGGTGGTCTCAATTGACCGGACGCCTGGCCGGAGGGGTGGCGCTGGTGACTCCTCCTGCCATTTCTGCCCCGCCTGCACCCCAGCTCCTGGTGAGTCTGTGGCTGATATGGGCGAGGAGCCGCCTGCGGCCTAAACTGTCTGCACTGGGTCGCCAGGGCATGCACACCCACTGAGCGAAGCGTGGCCCTCGAATCTTTTAAGCTATGGAGACGTTTGTCCATTTTCTCTGAAAACAGCATCTGCCACTCGAAGGGGAGGTCTTGAATTGTCTGCTGGACCTCATAGGGCAGGCCTGAGATCTGGAGCCAGGCTCCCTGTCGCATGACCAGGCCCGTGGCCAGGGTGCGCGAGGCTGAGTCCGCTGCATCCAAGGCGGCTTGGAGGGAGGCTCGAGAGATCAGTTTGCCCTCCTCCACTAGGGCCGAAAACTCTGATCTCGAGTCCTGGGGAAGGAGCTCCGCAAACTTTGACATGGCCGAACACGTGTTGTGGCCATATCGGCTTACTATTACCTGCTGGTTGGCAATGCGGAGTTGTAGGCCCCCTGTGGAGTACACCTTCCTGCCAAAGAGCTCAAGTCTTTTTGCATCGCTGCTCTTCGATGTTGACCCCTGAAACCCTTGCCGCTCCCGCTGGTTAGCCACCTCTATTACCAGGGAGTCTGGGGAAGGGTGAGTGTACAGGTGTTCGTGCCCTCTAGAGGGGACGAAGTAGCGCCGCTCCGTCCTCTTGGCAGTAGGGGCCAGTGAGGCTGGTGTTTGCCATAAGGTGCGGGATGTATCTGCTATAGTCTTTATCAGTGGAAGGGCCACCCTGGATGGCCTTAAGGGAGCCAAAATGTCCACTACAGGGTCCGCGTCCACCTCGATTTCCTCCGCTTGGACTGCGAGGCTCTGAGCTGCTCGCCGAAGCAATTGTTGGAGGATTCGAGGTCCTCTAGGGCTGGTGCCGCAGCCGTGCCCGAGACAGCCTCGTCCGGGGAGGACAAAGAGGAGATTACATGAAGCGGCCCTTCCTCCGGTGCATGTGGCCCCTCGGGATCCTGCGGCACACAGTACTGAAGTTGCGGTGCCAGTTCTGGGTCTAGATGCGGCACTGCGGCCGGTAATGGGGTCGCCAGTGAGCGGCTTGGCATATCATGCGGTGCCGGCAGAGCCCGAACTGAAGCTGCTGCCGGTGCCGCTGCCCGGCTAGGGGATGCTGAACTTGACAATGGCACATCCCTGCCCGGCAACGGTGCTGGTGGGGGAGGCAGCTGCACAGGGCCACTAACATTGAGGACACCGAGGCAGACCGTGACCGAGGGCCAAACGCCTGGCCTACCGACTGATGGTAGCCCCAGGGAGTCCAAAACGGCCACTGCGAGGGCAGCTGCCATTGTTGCTGCCACTGCGGGTAATGTTTGTGGCTCACCCCTGAAATCGATCTCCTGCTCCGCGACCGGCTGGAGCGATAGGAGTCTGCCTCTGAGTCTGAGGTCTCTGAGTCTGAGGACATGGGGAGAGCAGCGCCCGGGGAGGCCGGTGCTGGGAGACCCATTAGACCTGAGGCTGTCTCAAACGCCTCCAGCGTCGACGGAGGGCGTATGTCTACACTGAGGTCCGGAGAATTAGGCTGGTCTGGACTCGATTGCCCTCTCTGTGGTGCGGGAGTCGATGGAACTGCCGAGGGCTGTAGCCCAGCCTGACTGCTTGTATTCGCGGACGGCATCGGCCTTGGATCCTGGTGGGGTGACCGATCCCTCACCGGCTTCCTTCTCTTGGCAGGCACCGGCGAAGGTGAGCGGTGCCGCACTGAGGCCGACTTCCTATGACCTGACTCCATCCAGTGCCGGATTGACGACGGCTTGGTCTGGGCCCTAAATCCTGATGCCAGTGCCGGGGTGCTCCGCACCGAGGATGACGTGCTGGGTACCACCTCAGCTGGTTCTGGGTCCGAGGGTGGCCGCAGGGCTGCCTCCATCAGGAGGACTCTAATTCTTTGAGCCCTGTCCTTAAGAGTTCGTGGGCAGAAGCCTCTACAGATAGAGCACCAGTCCTTTTGGTGGCTCTCTCCAAGGCACCTCAAGCATGCCGAGTGCGGGTCACTCTTGGGCATGAATTTCCAGCAGTCCTTGCAGAGTTTGAACCTGGGGGACCCGGGCATGCCCCAGCGAATGACGAAGACTCGGGCGGGGGAAAACCCCCAAGTACGAAGAACTATACACAAAGATCTACTTAATTGACTATACTGTAACTGAATACATGGACTAAACAGTAAGGATAGGACACTGCAAACTTGCTATGCGCAAGAGAAGTTCCAGCTAGCCGTCACCGTCAGTAAGAAGGAACTGAGGGGGTGGAGGGTCGGCGGGCCCCTTTATAGGGCGCCGTGGTGGCACCACTCCAGGGGGCGCCCGGGCCGACCCTATGGACACTGCTAGGGAAAATCTTCCGGCTGGCGTGCACACAGTGCACGCACACCTACTTTGAATGGAGATGAACAACCACTCGAAGAACTTGGCATTTTCTATTGCACAAGTACATGTAGAGGAATTGGATGGATTCTCAAAGGGTTCTCTCTTTTTCCTTTTAAAATAAATTACTGATTGTTCACTTGTTATACTGAACGTGCAAATAATTAAATAGACTGTAAATGTAAAGCCATGCAGTAAATCTAAGCGTGCACTCATGTTAGTAGCATGTATTCTAAGGGGCACACTGCCAGTCACAGACGGGGAGACACAGAACTCATGCTATGCACGACTGCACTTTCATGTTTATATACAAGGACATAAATGCAAGCCACACAACATCAGTACCTTCAACTTCGACAAGTGTCCCAGTTCCTTAGCAGCACTGAAAATCAACTGCGTACCCTATGATTGCAAGAAGGTAAAGTGGAAGAAAGCAGAGATCAGAAATCAATTTTTGAGCAGTAAAGGAAAAAGGTGCAAATCAAGCTGGTCCATTGATCTTGATGTAACAAACCCAGTGCCAGACATGCTAGTGTTGTTTTCCTCCATTTCCAAGGAACACATTTGTTAGCTAGGGTAAAAGCAGCCTTCCGTGCACAGCCACATACAGAGCTCCCGCAAGCCGCCGTACACTGCTAGCTCTCACCCATCCCGCTGGATTACACCCAAACGGATTGTGAAACCACGGCATTACCCTAGATTGAAAGCTCTATTACAGCCAGCCCTACAGTTCTGGGCGTACAAAGCGTTTATGGAGTTGACTACAAACTAAGCACAGATCACACTGTTAGACATGCAGCACGGTGCAACCAAAGAGTGGGGTTAAGCACGTTAGCCCCCCAATTTGATTTGTTTGGTTTTTAGTGCATTTTCTCAGGCAGAAGACAGGCAGGCTCAGTCTAGTGGAATACTCTAACAATTCCTTATTCACAAACATGAACAGATCAGCACCTAGACATCCCCTGTTCCCACACCATGGTTTACTTGAGTCCTGTGAACAATGACACAGTAAGGAAGGAGGCTGGAGCCAAACGTCACTTGGAGCCAGATACATTGCAGCATAATGAATGCTGGTCCTGGGGCAGCAACAGAGGGGAGGATGCTGTTTCTTTTCCTCCGCCATAGTATCTTTCCACCCTTCTCTAATGCACTTATCACGTGGATACTGCAGTCCTAAGGCTACAAGCAACCAGACAGCTATTGCCACCCATTGCTCCTAAGATCCTTTACAAGATGTGCTTGAAATGATTTTCTTCCTCCCCCTGTGTTTTCTCCTCCTGCCTGGACAAAGGGCCTGTTCAGTGCAGAGCCTGAGGAATCCAACCTGCCCTCGCTCTGGCCGTGAAATCCCTCTGCTCTCCATTGCACGCTCTTCCAGGCTACTCTGGCAGGTGCTGTAAATGTCCAGTTGAATTTCCTCCTTTCTTGCTCAGTGAGGCCTGACGTGTGCTGGGAGGATTGTCCCCTGGAATGGGGAACTGGACCCTTGTCCCTCCAGGCCAGTCAATGATAATTAGACCACCCACCACTGTTTAATTTTGTTACTTTCCCTAATGAACACCAGGCACCAGGTCAAAAGGAAGCCCAGTGAAGCTAGCCCTGTCCTTGGGATTGGTGGTGTACTCAGTAATTTCCACAGGGCCCATATGTTTCCAAATAGCTCGAATGAGCCCCTCACACTGTACATATTTTTCCTTCACCACCTCCCCTCCCTACCCCTTTACCCACTAATCTTCCTTACTTCAGTAATCCCTTCTCTCTCATACTTCCACCTGGAGAGCCCCCAAACCAAACACTCCCAGTGCTAAGAGTCTGGAAGAGTTTGGCTAGTGTCGTTGAGCAAAAAGGCGGCTGAGAGGGAATCTGACTGCTCTGTATAAATACATGATGGGGGATGGTGGGGGACACCAAGGAGAGCAAAGAGCTATTGAAGCTGGAGGATAGTGTTGGCACAAAAATAAATGGGGATAAACTGGCCATGAATAAATTCAGGCTGGAAATTAGGATGACATTTCTACCATCAGAGGAGAGAGGCTCTGGAGCAGCCTCCTAAGGGGTGAATGGGGCAAACACCTGAATTGGTTTTGAGAGAAAGCTGGACAAATGTATGAGTGTGATTGTATGATGGGGTTGCTTGTGATGCCAGAAGTTGGGAATAGGCAACAGGGGAAGGATCATTTGATGATTCCCTGTTCTGTTCATTCCCTTTGGGGCACCTGGCCTTGGCCACTGTTGGAATACAGGATACTGGGCTAGATGGACCTCTGGTCTGACCCAGTCTGGCCGTTCTTATGTTCTTATGATGGTAGGGGGCAGGGCTTTGCAGCCCTGGGGGCCCCTTCTGGTTTATGTTCTGAAGCTCATGCTTCAGGGATCCAGCTGGTCAACTGCAGGGGTCAGGAAGGGATTCCTGTCCCTCAGGTACTTTGCTGGTATGTACTTTGTTTTCTCTCTCTGAAGCATCAGGGATGGCCACAGCTGGAAATGGGACATTGGACAGGGAGTGTCAGGGAACTGAGGTGGCACTGAGCATCCTCTCTCTCAATGCTTGGCTGGCTGGTTCTTGCTCATGTGCTCAGGGTCTGACTGATCATATGTGGGGTCAGGAAGGAATTTTCCCTCAGGTCAGACTGGCAGTGACAGGTGTTTTGGTTTTTTTTAAACCTTCTTCTGCCATGTGGGGGTGCAGGTCACTAGCCGGAATTATTTGAGTACATCTCACCTCAGTCTCTCTCTGCCATTATGGGGTCTTCGGCACTGGTGCATCTCAATCTCTCCCATTCTCTGCCTGTCACACAAAATAGCCTAGTCTCCTGTGGGCTGCGATATTTGGATCTAAGTCTGATGGTTGGGTTTAGTGCGTGGGTGGTGCTGGTGGCCTGTGAAATACAGGAAGTCAGACTGGATGATCTGGTGGTCCCTTCTGACCTTAAACTCTATGACTCTGTCAGAGACACTGCATGTCTGCTGCCACCCTGATCACTTGGCTTGTCTCCTAGAGCCCTTCCCCCTGCCATTTAACTCTGTATTTTGTGAGCTCTCTCTGAAGCAGAGGGGTCTGCATGCTGGGGGAGTGGGGCCTGGTGAAGTGGGGATCTGGGTGCAGCTAGCTGGGGGTCAGAGGTATGGGGGTGGGACTCAGGGTGGAGGTTTGAGTGCAGGGAGCTCAGTGGGGGGGTGGTCTGGGTGCAGGAGTGGGAGTCCTGAGGCAGGGTCTCTGGGTGCAGGGGGGCTCCAGATTCAGGGATTGCGGTTCAGTGGGCTAGGGTTCAGATATGGAGGACTAGAGTAGTTCTGGGTGTGGGGTGAGGCTTGATGGGGGTGTCTGGGTATGAGAGGTACAGCTGCACGGGAGTTGGGCAGACGGGGGAGCAGCTCCCCATACAGTGACCCCTCCCCCCACAGCTGAGGAGCAATGGCGGCAGGAAGCAGGGGAGGATGCTGAGCTTCCTGCAGCGAGTATGACACAGCCCCAGCCACTCCTTGCAGGGGAAGAGGAAGTCCTGTCCTCTCCTGCCTCCAGCCCAGCCATGACTAGCAGCTGATCCCGGCTCGGGGCAGAGCTACTGGCTGGGGTGTCTCCAGCTCTGCGGTGATTTACTTCTCCGCCGGCTGCGCTGGGTGAAACGATGTAGCTGTGCAGCTAGGGAGTGGTGCGTAACTGCTCTTGCAGCTTCCCTGTCAAAGACTTTTTTCGGAGGGGAAGCAAAGAAATCTGCAGGGGACATGAATTCTGCACATGCACAGTGGTACAGAATTACCCCAGGAGTAAGAAAGGTGTATCCTAGTAGCTTTTACAAGGTGCTGCTAACTAATAACACTACTGCAATACCTGACTGATGCATGTGACTTCACTTAGGGCTTTTGATCTGCATTTATGGCCAAATGATAAATGCTGTGTGATTTCTGGAGTTCATTTTTACTTCAAAGGGGTTCTTAAGGTTTCTGCACCTGCTGAGCTAAGCAGAAGAGCACACACTACTTCTAAATCAAGTTACAAGACACTTTAAATGAGCAGCCCCAAAATGCTATTTAAATATTAATATTTCACAGTTCAGTTCTGTCATTCCTCTTTGGAATTTTTCAATACGAGTTTGAATAACAACATTAGCCAGCCAAGGCACGTAGCATTCCTGCTGCAGGCTCCTAAGTAGGCCAGGTCTGAAACACTGAGCAATACCCAGTGACTCAGAATGCTTCATGCAACAAAGCCGCTCAGATAACTAGTCTCCAATTTTTCTTTCCCCCTAGGCACAATCCCTGCCAATCAATGCCAATCTCTGTCAACATATGTTTGCAAACAGAAGTTATTCCATTATTACAATGAGTTTGTCATCCAAGTTGGGATTGCCCAAATGAAATAACATGGACAGCTCCTGTCTTTGCCTAGTGAAACTCTTGTAAACAAGATACTACGGCTCCTCAAAAGGCTGTTTATCCATGCAAGGAAACATCCCACCACGAAAGTCTCTCGAGACACCTTGTACCATGTGCATCACCTTGGGAATGAACCTCCACAACTGTCACTGCAGATATCTGAATTCAGCAGGAATCCCTGGAAGCAGCAGAACCTCCACATGTCATACAGACACTACAATATTTTAATCCTTTGACATCCGGTGCTTAGCACAAAAGTATTTCCTGGTGATCCCTAGAACAAGTGGTTAAAGCATCATGGAGGAACATGGGGAGAGAGCATGGCCCACCACAGCAGTACTGCCATCTCTCTGGTGACACCCACCCTTCTGAGTGGTGCAGGATGTAAGCAGTCCTAATTTTCCTAGCGCTTTCCAAGGAAATTCACTTGGTCTTCATACCTGCACCTGTCACCGAGATAAGACAGCTATCATTTGCAGCCTGAGGATAATTCAAATCTCTGTTCATGGTTTGATTGTTTTAAAAAAGCCATTCGGGCAGGGTTCTCAGCTGCTGTCCGTCAATGGGGCAGGGTTCTCAGCTGCTGTCTGTCAATGGGTGATGCCGATTTACACTCTCTGAAGAGTAAGCTGCCAAAGTTTAACACCTCCTGCCACTTGATTTGACATATGTAACAAAATGCAAGGACACAACACAGGTCTGCAGACAGTCACTGACCCCACAGTCTTTGTTTATAAAGAGCACGTTAGCACCCAGGTTTATTTCTTTACGTGGCACTAATTTGCGAGTGCTTTAGCTCGCATGAAGTACTGCCCAGAGGCACATTTATTCCATTCAGTGTGTGTTCCGCGCTCAGATCAGACTGCCTTTAGATTTGATTATTGGCATTATTTGTGTTTATTGATTTAAGAGGCTTTATCTGACAAGCAGAGCTTGTGTATAGTGCCCATTAAAATCAAAGATTATTTATTCTTCTAAGGTGTTTTTGCTACATTAAGCGATCACAAGCTAGCTTTTAACCTGGGACAGAAAAGACCTCTCGTCTTTGGAAGTGGTTTTCCGAGGACTCTGGCAGTGCGCAGAATCTGACTTTCCAGCAGAGCTCATGAAGAGATGCTGATTTAGCTCAGCAGGCCCAAAGCTAAGGTAAACCACCTCCCCACACACTTGCTACAGGAGCAGACTTGGAATTCCTTGCCATACCCAGAGAAGTTGTATTTATCTCCAGAGGCCATAAGGAGTGCTAGCAGCCCTCCTGCCAGAACAGTTCCCACCTCCCCTGACTGCTAAAGCAGCACTGCCATCCACTTCAGAGGATCTGTTTGCATAACAGGCAGGGTGCTGCTCTGTGAGAGGTAAAATCCGCTCCTGATGCTTGGGGCACATCTATCTACACTGCTCTGCAGTTTGGTCTGGGAGGGTGTGACTTGCAGTTCAGATTGAAGTGCTCGGCTGTAACCCCTCCACGTGGATGCTGCAGGTGTGAATGTAAAGGTTCTGCCTTCGCACAAATGTAGCCCTGTTGGAAGAGGAGGTAGACATGCCCTAGAGAGGCTGAATCGTGTATCTACTCCAGATCATGCACTCGTTTAGGGGAGACAGGTCTCTCTGAGGGCACAGAAAGAAAGACAGGGTGTGTGTCATTCTGGCCATCAGCTGGGTGGGCTGTAGCTGCCTATTGTGTAATGAGAATGATGGCAAATAAGGCAGAGAGATCTGAGGAGCCATCCGTCCATGTGTGAATCAAGCATCTGGTTACTGACCTGCAGCCACACAATATCGGGCTGGGGTGCACTCTGCTGCAGGGAAGGCGAAAGGAATGTGCATTAGCTTTGATAATATAATAAAATGGGATGTATTCAGAAGCCCAAAACCACTGAGTTCCAGAGACTTAACCCCATATATCCACTCAGCCGAGAGACAGTATTGTAATTAAATGTTGATCTTTGCTTATAATTGGTGAGGTGTGTGAATTGCTCTCTGAATTACTGCAGCTCATGTTGCCATTGATCTCGAAATCCATGGAAATTCAGTATCCACAGGCTGAGCCGCCAGTGAACTGTGTGTGTTATTAAGACACTTGCTGCTGCCTGCTGTCCTAGAGGTGTGAAAGCAATAGATGAGTTACAATTCTATTATAACCTACATCCCAGTAGCTGACTAGCTTCTCTTGTCAGAGAGCCACATCCTGCCAACGGGAGAAATCCTGCAGGAGCAGGAGAGGACTCTGGCTTCTTTTCATAGCCTTTCCATTTTGAATGTGTCAGAGAAGGTAACATGAAGCCATATGGAGTATCTCACAATGGCTATTCTGTGATGACTTCCAGCAGGGTTGCAAGCAGTAGCTATGTATTGCCTTTCAGGGGGAAAATGTGGCATCAGGTGCTTTCCTCCCACTCAGTATGGGAACTTCAAAAGGGGCCTGCATAAAAGCCCAAACCAGCTCCTTCCCCTGGTGCCCTAGGAAAGCTTTTATTTCATCTCTTCAGGTTAGAAGGGATTGTTAGAATCATAATAAGGCTGCTCTTACATTCAGGCATCCGCAAATCTACTAACAGACTCTTTCCACAGCAGCTTAAAAGTAGCCTAGAAAACACACAGGACCCCCTCCCTTAATGTTATTTATTTTCTCCATTCGAAATCCAGCACACAAATGAAACTGATTAAAGAAACACAAACATGGTCACTTAAAACCTGAACACAGAGCGAACACCGGATCCCTTGCAATAGTTTCTTGCATGACAGGCAGGATTCACTGTGTGCAATACAGCTCTAGTGTTTACAAAATCCTTAAGGGTGAGACAAGGGCCCTCCCTCTCACAAGACAAATACATTTACAGCAAGATGCAAGTCTCCACCAATTCTTCAGACGCCATGACCTGAACACCTTTCAACACATACCAGAAACCAGTGACAAACAAGAGGGGGCACTCACGACATCAACCCCAGGCCAAGAGCCTGCTTTCATGTGGACAAGTAGTAAGATTTCTGGACGATTTCCAAACAATTAGCTTATAACCCAGGGCCAGGAGTTTACTCTGCCTGTGACTGGACACCATCCTAGGCAGCAGCTGGATATCTGGAATTGCAATGTAATCTGCTTCTGTAGTTCACTAGGATTAGGGGACAGGCTAATTTTTCCATCATTAACAGGTCACTGCAGTTCATGACCCACATTAATCCAGTTGGTCCCTGCAGCTGAACACTTACATATGTCTACCTTTGAAATCAGGTGTATCCTGGTCATGCTTCAAACTCCTCCCCGCAACTGGAGACCCAGAAACACCACCCCACTCAGTAGGGAGGATGCAGCCTAAAAGTGTCATTAACGAGCAACCCCAAATTAACTATGTCTAACAAGAGAAAAACACCCCCAGCCTAGGGAGCTGATGATCATTAAGTGAAAGCGTTTCCACGGTTAAGCTAACCAGGTGTAGTCAGCACCAGCAACCGGGAAATTTGGTGTGCATTGCCTTATGAAAAAGATTGCAGACTCCTATTCAACAATTTGGTGCACTTGACAGTCACGCTTTGGACTCCGGCATCTCAGATGCTGTGCTGGGCGAGCACTCTCTCTGCCTTGAGATCCCATTACCAATAAACCCATTTCTCTATTTTCTTCGATTACGGCCATTGCTTTCCTTTCAATGTTCACCCTTCAGAACAGGCTGGTGTGCAGACTCCACTACCCAGACAGGGTTATACAGCAGAATGAGTATGGCTTCTGCACTGAGTAAGGAAGAAGGTTATGCCTTACCGTGTGGTCTGTGAGCGGAGGCAGCACAATGAGCTTCTCCATGGTATTCATCACCACCCTCCAGAGCTCCTTCAGCACCCGCTTCAGCACTGTCTTTTCACACACCGTGGCAAAGAGTGTCAGGCTGCAGGGAGAGAGCAAGAGCTGATTAAAACAATGCAGTTCCAGCAGTGCAGGCTGAAGGAGAAACGAGTGAAGTGAGGGTAAGATTTAATGCCTCACCTAACAAACAATTTATGTTAACTCATCTCACGTCTCATAGGAAAGAGCAGCATTCTCTTTGCCTACAGCGCTGCTAAAGTAATGTTTTCTGATGCTTTTTCCTTCAGCTCCAGCACTAAGACATTTGCACAAAACAGGATTTTTGTGCCTAAGAATTCAGCCACTGCTATTTAACCCCCAGAGCAATAGAAAGTTTTTATTTTTATTATGGCAGCTTGCAGGGGCCCCAAACAGGATCAGGGCCCCATTGTACTGGATGCTTACACATAAAACAGAAGCGCCCTGCCCCAAAGGGCTCATCCATCTAAATAGGGAAAGACCCAGCAGGTGAGTTTACACTAATCAAGGGCCATTATACTCTTTAGTGTGACCTCCAGAAACACTCCATAGAACCTCACTCTGTGATCAAGCCCATCACTTCTGATTGTGCTAGAGCCTCTCTTAGCCCTCGTCCAGACTAACCCGCGGCATCGGCGGGTTAAAATCGATTGCTCGGGGATCGATATATCGCGTCTAGTCTGGACGCGGTGTATCGATCCCCGAGCGCGCTTACATCGATTCCGGAACTCCATCAATCCGAACGGAGTTCCGGAATCGACACGGAGAGCCGCGGACATCGATGCAGCGCCATCCAGACTGGTGAGTACCTCGATTTTAGAAATTCGACTTCAGCTACGTTATTCTCGTAGCTGAAGTTGCGTATCTAAAATCGATTTTAATTCCTAGTCTGGACGTGGCCTTATAGAGGTAGGTACCGAAGTCAGTGCCCCAAAGATGGTCAGGAATATCACATTCCCACTCAGTACTTTGACCCCCTGTGGAGCATTTACACCCTCCAGACCATTGCACTTCTCCTAGTCACAGAAACAAAGCTTCCTCGTTTTTCAAATACGTGCTCTCTTTGCATGAGAGGTCCTAGTCGGAGCTCTAGTCCTCATCTCCTCTGAGGTTTTTGCTGCAGCTGGAAATGAGAGACCAGGCAGGCGCACAGCTTTGCTTTGCTTTGCTTTCCTCTCCTTGTGCCAGAGATGAAAAGTAAAGTTTTAATGAAACAAAGCTCCCCCAGAGTCCAAAGGCAGTGGCACTGCTACGTTCAAGGAACGCATGCTCAGCTGTAACAAGTCTGGAGAGGGTGCACACTGGCATCCTTCTGTAGCTCAGTTGTGTCTCTCTCCCTCCAAACACTAACCACCACAGATAGAAGTAAGAGTAAAAGCAGCAGCCCAAGTATTCCTACCTGGCAGAACCCATTCCCACAGAAGAGTGAACATAACTGATTGTAGGCCAGCAAAAGGCCATGTGGCCCAAGGATGGGTTCTCTGAACGCTGATTTGAAACCCACTTTCCTGCTTCTTTCAGGAGAGCCCTCAACACCCTTCTCCAGGAACACATCAAGCTATTTCTTGGCTCAATTCTGTGCTTGGCCTAGCTGCCTTCCTCAGCATCAGTTCTCTGTGTTTAGTCCCTTTTGCCTGGAAGAGTTCTGATCAGTTTCCCTTTTCACCTCTCACTGACCATCCCCCTGCCAGTGTAAGGGCACAGAGCGATTAGCTCACCGGCAGAGTCCCACGAGGCTACATCTATAGGAAACCATTGGGAGAACTGAGGACACAACACACTGGCTGAAGTGCCAGCAATACACAGACAACACTCAAGCATGAACACAACCTCTCCTGGGTCTCTCAACACCTAGCCAAAATCCTCAGCTGGGTGAAGAGCAGCTGGCCAGAGCTGAACCCAGGCAACAAAGAGGTGATGTTAGCAGGATGCAGGCAGTGTTTAGAGGAACTTGCCTCCTCTGTAGGATAGACAAGAAGACTAATCCAGGCTCTGCCGTTGACTTGCTGTGCTGAGGAAAGAAGTCATAAGCATTCCCACTTCTACTTCCCACCAATAGAAGGTGATGCTGCCTCCCAGGAGTAGTTAGGTAAAGCATGGAAATCGCTTTACGGATGTAAAAGTGCTACTGCGTATGCATGCTAACTACGAAGCACACAGTCCCTTTCAGCATCCAACCCGAGGAGAAGATGGAATGACTCAAGTATAAATGCAACAAAATAAACCATTTCTCATGCAAGAAAATCACCAATTATACCTGGTGAATATCATGGGATTCACAGAAACGCCATATCATCTGCTGGCTGACACTTTCAAAATGAGAAAATCTGATATGTCATCCAGAAGCCACCTCTTTTCCAAAGATAAAAACCCTCTGAGATGACTCTGATAGAGAAGACGTCTCTAGGGAGTCATCCAGAAGGCTGGAGAACCACCCCCGCCCCTCCCCCCCAGCAGTCTGTTAGAAATTTTATGGCAGTATGAATACAGAACTGAGCTCTTCTTACTTTCCATCCAGGAAGTCCATTAATGGCCTCAGGACATTGTCCGCATCTTGTGCCACCGTGTTCCTGGCATTTGCAGGGATATTTCCTGTCCCTTTCACTTGACAGAGTATATCTGACATCTGCTTGACACACTCATCAATACGGCTCTGAAAGCTGGACAGACGAGAGAAGCAAAGTTATTCAGCAGCAAAGCTATCACCTTTTGCACATGAAAACATAACTTGTGTTCACTTAACTACGCAATACTCCTCCTGACTCCGTCTAAGACCTTCCCTATTGCTTCCCTCTCAGTGTTGTTAAGAAGGACATGCTATCAGGGTAATCAACTGTGTGGATCATCAGTAGTGACACTAGCATCCCTACACATGGTCTCATCACATTGGAGATAAACTCCGTCACTTATTTAGAAAGCTGCCCTTTTTTCTCCCCAAGAATTACAACTGTGCGTACTGTTCTGTGTTTGGTGTATACAGTCTATGACTTCACACAGATCCGTAGCGTAACCAGTGCTCAACTGCAATGCACAGCAGACAGACACGTACATACAGCTCTTTACCAGACCTCACAACAGAGAGTTGTTAAAATCACAGGTGCTCAGCAGCAAAGACACAGGCTGACTGAAACAAGCCCCAGCACCATAGGGCCTGGGTTATACATAAGTGTCAAGACTAACTGGGGCTTGGCTAGCCAAGTGAACAATGTCCGTCTCTGTTGAAGTGACATGCTGGCCATTAGGGGAGTTCAAGTGTCTGGAACTCCCAAGGATAGACGGGAAGAGACCCGAGCCACATCCATTCGGGAAATTAGCTTGTCACAACCACTATCAGTAGATGGCAACCTAGTTACTGCAGACAATCAAGACAATTACTGCAGTGATTTAACGTGGGGAATACTGCAGCAGAGCCGTCAGCATATCAGCAGGGAATGAAGAGAAATGCCTTCACATTTAAATTTGCAATATTGTTGTAGCTGTGCTGGTCCCAGAGTATTAGAGAGACAAGGTGGGTGAGGTCAAATCTTTTATTGAAGAAGCTGGTCCAATCAGAGGCATCACCTCACCCATCTTGATATTTAAGGCAGCTATTACTGACAATAGATGGTAAGTGTGGCATTCAATTAGCTAATGTTTGTGCAGGGCCTTGAACATGTAAGAAGTGCTAGGGATTGTGGCCAAGGTTTAACACCCCTTACTCCACCAAAACAACCGAACCTGGGGGTGGTGGTCTAAAGCTGGCTTCTAAATCTATATTTGGGCACCTAAATAAGGGGCCTGATTTCCCATAGCGTTGAGTCAGCAGGACCCTTGTGGCATAGGTGGGCCTCTCTCCTTTCAAAACATGCACCCTCTGCTCCTGCTACTCACTAGGCTCCATGCCCCCCTGCCTTCTCCACCTCCATCGTCCCACTGCCTCCTTCTCTCACCATCGAGCAGCCTCCCACCAGTGCATCCTACTCCATTGAAGCAACCCCCGAGCCAGGCCTCCGTTCTCACGTTCACCTCTCTGACACAGCTGAGGTGCTCAAGAGGGTAGGAACACCACAGCATGGCACTCGAGTGGAGTGCCAGCATACAGTGCTGCAGCAGCAGCCAAATGCTCAGGGTCTCGCTGATCATATTTGGAGTCAGGAAGGAATTTCCCCCCAGGTCAGATGGTGAGGTGGGGAGTTCACCTTCCTTTGCAGCATGGGGCCTGGGTCACTGGCAGGTTTAAACGAGTATAAATGGTGGATTCTTTGTCACTTGAAGTCTGTAAATCATGGTTTGAGGACTTCAGTAACTCAGCCAGAGATTAGGGGTCTGTTACAGGAGGGGATGAGTGAGATTCTGTGGCCTGCAATGTGCAGGAGGTCAGACTAGATGATCATGATGGTCCCTTCTGATCTTAAAGGCTATGAGAGGCCTCATATTGCAGGGATCTGTGCTTGGGAATAGGATGGGCTGTATATAGACAAGAAATTATCAGCTTCTCAGGGTCTAGCAGCAGCTGCTTCCTTTAGCCCCAATGAGCTGAGTCCTCTGATCTGGACCCTTTCCTTAAGCTGGCGGAGGGAAGCAGGGGTTTCCAAACACAGAGAAAACAGCAGCTTCCGTGAAAATGACCATGCAGCTAGCTGTGCTAAGTCACCCAAACCCAAGAACTCCTGGTTTGCAGGGTCACATAACTACATTAGGGGAAAACATTAAGCGTTGGCAGCTACATCTTACTCTGTGCATAAACTGCAACATAACTGGGCTGCCCAGCATCAACTAGTCACTGCAGTGGGTTAGGGATGTTAGTCTCTCAGGCACCAACAGATAAGACTCCCCGATCCATATGCTGTCTCCTCTCCTCCAAGAACAAACAGCATCTAACCTGCAGTTAGGTGTAAACCATGCTATGTTTCCTCTGAGCTATAAAACCTGGAGTATTTCTTACGTGTGAAAAGCTGAAGTGGAGTGTTACACTAAGTAGGCTGGTAATGCAGCAGTCGTGTCTCAATGCTGTTGATCTATTGAAATGTGAACATCTGACCCAGGTGTGTTTGGAATACATTTACTATGATTGGGATGTGCAGAATGGGATTAACGGTGTTCTAACGATAGACCCACACCAGGCCAGGATGCAGAAAAGGGATTACCAGCTTGCTGAGAGAGACCACGTCGGAAACTGATTTAATTTCATTCTTTTTACAGAATGGCCCTTTCAGCCGTGCAAGTGGCTCCATACCAACCACCAATCTTGAATAAAGCTTGGTTGGTAAGTATCTATGTCTAAGGCACCTATCATCTTGGTATCTGAGCTGACTAGGTGGCAGGCTGTTCTCCAGCTTGCTCTAGGTTTAGTCGTGGATGTTACTTTTGCACAACACATGCTGTGGAGTTTTGCCACCCATTCTTTGGGGAACGGTACAGCAAACCAGGCAGGGGTCTGCAGATAGCAAAGGGAGTGCTCCAGGCCTGCTGCTGAAAAAGCTCATCTCTTGCCTCTTGAATCTGTACTTAGGCTACCGAAGACAATGTGCTGGAATATCCTAGCTGCCATGCCCTCCGCCCCGCCGCTTTCTTGGGGCAAGGGTATTGTTTGTTATGCAGTGTTGGAAGCCTACAGCCCTTCCAGAAGGGAGTGAGAGAGTGGGAAGAGGTGGGTGTGGGACCATGCATTGGGATGAATTACTCTCCCAGTATCCATAGTACACTTAAAACTATATTGTGTCCGTCAGTAATGCACTAAATATGGCTCTTTGACCAAACAAGGCTTTGTCATGCTGTGCTCTGTGATGGTGCTTCCTCAGGACAGAGGGAGCAGGGAATTTAGATGTTAACTGTTTCCTCAGCCACTGCAGCTATCCCTCAAACATGAAAAAAGATCTGATGCATAAGAGGTGCAAAGTGTCCCAGGAGTTGCCATTTGTACAGATGCTTTTTATGCTAGTGAGGACACCTATCCTACTCTCAGCTACATCCCGAGGAGGAGATCTGTCTTGCACAGTAAGCTGCCCTTCCACTTTTAATTTGATACCATCACTTCTGAATAAATAAAGCAGCTGAACCCTACTGACTGGTTAATCTCTCTCTCTGGCACATGTTTCTGAAACACTCCCTGATAACGTGTCCTGATACTGCATAATCTCTGTAAATTACACTTTCAAATGCCAAGATTCCACCCTAATTGTCTTGTAACATTGACACTGTGAAGACAAGTGTCAGATAACAATACTAACCCACTTATTATGATTTCTCACTCATCCTCCATCTAATTATGAATGTCATTGACTCAGTTCCATGTGTTCATATCCCCCCATCTCCTGCTGCCACCCTCCATGAATAGCAATGGGAGTTACACACTTAGTTACCAGTTCCATATGCTGAAAATGCAGCTGTGTGTCAATAAGTCCCCAAAGTAACTGATGGTCATAAATACTGTATGGATGGGAGGCAGAGCAGTCAGGCTGAGTTTTTATTCTCACCACCCAGGTAGGAGCTGCACTACTGGATGTGCCTTCAATAATCTTTTTACAGGGCATAGATGAGTGAACTGTCCTTATTGCGGGGAACAGTGATTTTAAAAGATGAATAGACTGGATCAATTGGGGGACATTTTACTTAGGAACATAGGATGGAAGGGAACTCCTGGCTCATCAAGTCCAGCCTCCTGCTATCACAGGCCACCCCAGCCCATAAATCCCATTCATAAATGTATCAAGCTCCACCTTAAAACTAGTTAAGCTGTTTTCCCCTACTACTCCTGTTGGGAGGCTGTTCCAGAACCTGACTTCTCCGACGATTAGAAACCTTCTTCTAATTCGCAGGCTAAACATATTTATGGCCAGTTGATACTCATTCCGTGCCTCCATACAGAGACCTGAACATCCAGCAAAGGTGAAGACAGTCTTCAGCCTTCCAGTCTTGCTTAAGCTACAACTTTTGTGCTCATTGTAGAGTTGTGATAGCCAAGGCACATTCCCTGCCACAGGTAATTTGTATCTATGATTTGTAAATAAAGCTTTTAATTGCAACTAGCAACAATTCTGGCACTAGTGCCAACAATGACTAACCAGCCTATAAAAAAGTGCCAACCTCTGCAACACTAGAGTACCGAGTCTCAGTGTGATTCACAAATGCTAAGCCAGTTTCCTTCCGATTTTAATACTCATTTAACAATCAGAAAGCACTCAGCTGTTAGGCACTTTAACAGAATGTTTGCATTTAAACAGGAATATCACTTCTGAATGTTCAGCTGGAAACTGCTTTCAGAGCAATGAAGAACAGGACTCTATTCTCCCAGACACAAGTGCTGTTAGCAGCAGCAGCAGCAGCAGCAATATATGTAATCCAAATACATTTCACAGTTCAGATTCTCATGTTCTGTTCCTAGGCAGAGCAATGAACACAACAGATATAGTTTTCCAAAAGCTTCTCAATTCTACAGATGGAGAACTGAGCAAAGTCAGAGCCACGAATTTGATTCAAAACAGAAACACACTGTGAAATTGCCATGTGTTTTACTTTCATCTCTCTCAGTCTCAGGAGAGATGCAGCTGGAGTGGAAGGAAAGGAATGTTTCCATGGTTACAGAAGGTAGATGTACTCACCTGTTACCAAACACAACACTGAGCTCATCCAAAACATTGTTCAGTTTCACTTGGAGCTCTTTGAGATTGTCACTTGCTTCTGGGTCCAGCTGTGGACAAAAGGAGAATGCTTAGCTGGAAAGCGGAGGTTGGTTTGCTGCTCCCCAAAGCACCATTAGCCACTGATGACTAAATGGTAGAAAAGCACATGAAATATCCTCAAAATGTGTTTACTAGTATCCTTTCCCAGGCATCGCCGTAGAGCTTCATGGCCAGTGATAGAGCCACTAGGGACCTCCCCATAGAACTTGGGAGACATGAACAAAAGTTACTTTGGCTCTTACTTTCCACCACCTCTTCTCAAAGACATCCCTTTTCCTGCTACTCATGGAGGTAAGAAATAAAGAAACATTTAAACCTTTCTGGCACAGAACCCAGACTGCTGTGTTACTGCAATATATACCTTTAGGTTCTGAGTCATCTTGTGGCTATAGGTTTAATCGAACACTGGCTTCTTTAAAGTGTGGCTTTTTACTGAGCTTTGTTTCTCCATGTGTGAATTTGACAGTAGTTGCACCACCTTCTACCTCCAGTCATTACACAGACTTCAGGCTGCGGTTCAGTGGAACATGGGGAATATGGCCACATTTTCCCCTCTTCTGAAAATCTGGCCATAAGTGTCACAAAGGGAGCGGTTATGTGCTGAGCACTTTTGAAAATATCGACCCAGTTGGAGATCCAGATCACATGAAGATCTGGCCCCTTCGTGATCAGCCCTGAATACTCCTGAGTTAGACTGAGATACAATCAAGATCACTGCGTGCGAGTCTTTCAGTTGAGACATTAAAACCTGAGATCCTGTCTGCACTGCATGAACGGGACTGATCTCTTGACCCCTGCCCTAAGAGTCCTGGTTTGCTCCACGACCCAGAGCCAACAATTTCCCTCTTCTGCATTTGTGCAGTGTGCCTGATGCTGGTGGTTGCCTCTCTCCAGCCTTAGGTGGTTGTATTTCAGCAGGGCAGCACTGCCTGCACATGCGGAGTTTGGGCTGGAAATGCTATATTATGTAAAACAGGATCACGTCTAGTTACATCAGTCTTCTGGTTCTTAAGCATAAATAAAATGCCTCTGCTGTTTGTGAATTGGGACTTTAGAACTCCAGCCTGACCTCCAACTTAGACCATCTAGTCACCGACACAGGCACTCATTGCAACAGCAGTGCGGTGGCTAGAATTCAGGGGCTTAGGTTTCTAGCTCCAATACTGAGATTTAGCCTAGACAGGAATTAAAGACAACAGGAGTTCCTGCTACCACATTCTGTGCTGGCTGGAGCCCTGCTTATCTCCTTTAGCATCTATCAGAGAAAGCAAAGCCTCTGGGGAAATACAGAGATTTGGAATGGGATTCACGCCTTTCCCTTTATTAAACTAGCTGGGAAAATCCAGATTTTAATAGGTGTTAGAAAGTGTGCTTACCAGTCTTCTAGATCAATTTTCAAAAACAGAGAGAGAAATAGCAGCTGTTGGTTTATTTATGAGTCTCAGGAGTGAAGCGCTGCCTGCAGTGACTTTCCAGCTTTATTAATGTGAGTTTGTAATGTCATTCCCTGTGCACCTGTTTCTCCATACAGGCAGCAGTGTAGATGGCATGATTCGATCAGGAGGCTAACTAGAGACTTTGGGCCCAACTCACCGGTACAAAGCTAGGGATACAGTCTCCTAGCGGTTGCTTTTCTTTCTACCATCCAGCCCCCTTCTATTCCCCAGGCATGTAAGACACCATCAGTTTAGTCTCCAATGCAGAATGTGCAGTTTACAGCACCGTTACTCCTCTGAGCTCAGCCCACTGTCTGGGGGAGTGGGACTCAGGATCAGCCTGACTCACCGTGACATTTCAGACAAATGCTTTGCCAGCTGAACTAGAGGATCAGCTCTCTTCTTACACAAGCCGCCAGAACTGGTACTGATCACTCACCACGCCTTATAGTCTGCTATTTCCTTCACAGCTATAAGCTGTGGCTGTGCTGAATCCACAGGATATTCTTAGGTCAGCATCTATGACAGCGATGGTGCATTGCAACTCATGGCCCTTGGAATGTCGAGATCATGCAGTGTACAACAAATAAGTTATTTTACTGGGGAAAGTTACATAAGAACATAAAAAATGGCCATTCTGGGTCAGACCAAGGGTCCATCTAGCCCAGTACCCTGTCTTTGGACAGTAGCCAGTGCCAGGTGCCCCAGATGGAATGAACAGAACAGGGAATCACCAAGTGATCCATCTCCTGTTGCCCATTCCCAACTTCTGGCAAACAGAGGCTAGAAGAACTCAGAGCATGGTTACTACAGAGGATGCATTGAGTGCATCCAGGCTGCCTCTTACTATTTTATTCTTGTAGCAGTGAACCTCCCCTTCCCCTCCCATCAGAGAGCAAAATATGGCTCCTCAGTATCCTATCATCACCAAGTTTTGCACTGGCTAGAGAGGATATCTGGGAGCAACACTTCACCCAGGGCATGAACACTCAGGCCTTTACAGTGCTTCTGGCCAGGGGGTTGCAGACCCAAACTCAGATCCCTGTAGCACTCTCTCTCCTCTAAACTGACCCCCGCCCCCTTTTCAGGTGTGATTAACAAGACTGCTACTGACACTGATTAAAAAAGTTTCTAGTTTTTTTCCTCATTACACATTAGTAGCCACTAAGTGACAGTGGAAGGAAAGCCAGCTGTGGTGCTGAATTTCTCAGCTCAGTGGCAGAAAAGTCCTTTGTCATTATGTAGATGTTGATTCTTCTGAACAGCTGCTAATACATAAGAAGGAGACGTGTAGATAATGTATTAACTAGCTCCTTAATGGCTGGTATTGGCATTCCCTGGCTCGACACAAACTGCAGGGGATTAACTGAACTGGGATTTAGGTCCATTAGAAGGGCGTGAGATTGGTGCCTACTATTTCTGTATTTGAATTAGATACAAGTTACAGTCCTTCATAGACTTTCTTCAGTTTTCAGTGTAGCTGGAAACTCTTCTCTGCCAATATGGTGAAGCACTGATAAAGGCTCCTGAATGAACAAATATCTACTTGGCTGCTCAGTCAATGACTGCTAAGTGTACCAGCTCTCCATGAGAACAGGAAACGCCACTTGGACTGTACAATAAACCAGGCTTGCAGAGCAGAGCAGCAAGGAATATTAGAAAGTTGGTGTATTGTAATACGTATCATGACCATGGCATTTCTGCTGGAAGCTGGAACTCCACTGCCTTATTAAGCCTTAAAATCTCCCTTACGCTGGGTGCATGGAGCGTGACACTGAGAAAGCAAGCTAATAAGAATGTTCTCTTTCTATGAAAGATGAGACAGCCTAGATTACATGGTGATTAATTCTGAACAAATGTTCTAATTCTAGTAGGAATAATACTTGGCACTTCCACAGCATCGTTTGAGGATCTAAAAGCAGAGTCGAGACAATGAATGGAGACTCTCAGCACCCACCACACACATGAAGCCAGGAAGCATTATCTCTATTTTCAGAGATGAGGCATCCTGTCTCTATTTGAAGACATCAAGAATAGAGACTCTACCTCTTCCCATGGCAGTTTGTTCCCATGGTTAATCCCCTTGCCGATAACCATTTGTGCCTTATTTCTAAATTTGATTTTGTCTGATTCTAACGTCCACCTCCTGATGGTTGTCGTGCCTTTTGCCCTTTGGTACCAGCACTTTCTCCCCACATAGGTACTTGTACACTGTAATCAAGACACATCTCACACTTTTTGATAAACTAAACCAGATCGAAACCTTCTTTAAAAGGACACAATACATTGGCTTATCTCACTTGCTCCCAAGGATCACTCACTTCCCCCCCACCTTTCAGGAAAGGGAGAAGATGGAGGGCTGAGCAAAGCCAGCAGTATGCATTTCTAACTCTACTGTGGATTTGACAGCAGTCTTACAAGCCAGAAGAATTCAGCAGGATAAGAAGCTCTTAGCAGGAGCTTGGACCCAAGGAATGCTTTCCCACAGCTCTTATTACAAAGTCAAGGCTGTTTTTCAGCTATCCTGGAGTTTGTCATACAGGTGACTTAGCATTTAAAATGAGGGAGAAATCTGGCTGAACACTAAGAAGAGAGTATGTTTTACTGGAGCATTTTTCATACAGCTTAGCTGATAGCATGAAAACTGATCTACTAAAGACTTTGCTCTCAAGGCTCAATACAGGAGCACCTCAATGTTATGAACACCTCAGGAATGGAGTTGTTCATAACTCAAATGTCCGTAACTCGGGACAAAACATCATGGTGGTTCTTTCAACAGTTTACAACTGAAAATTGACTTAATACAGCTTTGAAATTTTACTATGCAGAAGAAAAATGCTGCTTTGCCTTTATTTTGTAGTAGTTTACATTTAACACAGAACTGTAATGTATTTGCTTTTTTGTGTGTATGTGCCTGCTGCTGCCTAATTGTGTAATTCCGGTTCCAAATGAGGCGTGTGGTTGACTGGTCAGTTCCTAATTCTGGTGTTTGTAACTCTTAGGTTCTACTGTAAACAATAATATTCTCTGATATTTTCCCTGGGAGGTTTGTACTTCAAAAACAAATCTAAGTTTCTACACTTTTTAATTGGGCTTTTGCAGCATATTGAGAATTCGTGGCAGTGGGCAGTGCAGTACATGGTTTTTTATCCTGCAGAAGTTAATGTTTGCATAACTCGTGAAAGGCAAAAGGCGGCAGCGAGTGGGCTGCAAAGTCGTTCCTGACGAATGAAAATAGAAAGTATGACACTGCCCACTGTCAGACTGTTTGTACCATTCCCAAGCAGGGGTCTGTAGAACAACATGAGGAGTGACGAGAAAACAGCATAGGTGGGGGAGGGATAGCACAGTCGTTTGAGCAGGGGACTGCTAAACCCAGGGTTGTGAGTTCAATCCTTGAGGGGGCCATTAAGGGATTTGGGAATTGGTCCTGCTTTGAGCAGGGGGTTGGACGAGATAACTCCTGAGGTCCCTTCCATCCCTGATATTCTATGAATTCTGGGACTGCTTTGCTTGCATGAATTTATGACTGCCACATTCAAAGATATTCAGATTCCAAGGCCAGAAGGCACCATTGTGATCACCCAGTCTGAGCACCTGCGTAACACAGGCCAGAGATCTGCCCCAAAATAATTCCTAGAGCACAGCTTTCAGAAAAATGTCATTATGCATCTGTGAAGAGATGAGTGAATTATACAAGTTACTTCAAAGTTATATCAGTGACATCAGGGAACATATATGACTACCATCATCATAGAATCTGTGCCTACAACATTTACACCACAACACCATTGTGTATAATGCTTTTACCACTACAAATAATTGCAGGAACACTATTTTTTCCCAAATACCTGACATTTGAGAGAGGTTTTTAGAAGCTGTATTGATAATATTTGTATCCCTTTAAGTCAAGTTGTCCTAGCAGCATGAGATCCACTGCACAGGCTCAAAGAGAGAAAAATAAAGTGTTATAAAACTCTAAAATGATCTAAAAGAGCTTTTCTATCAATTATAATGTAGTTTGAATGAGAGAATCTCTTGGGATCTTCCAAGGTGTGAAACAAGGGCAGTACCCCACTGGAAGGAGGATTTTCCAGATCTTTTGTGCTCCAGCTTCTAGCCTCAGTGGGTCACAAGATATTGTGTATTAGGCCCAGGGGTCTAGGGCTGAATGCTGCCTTATCCCACACCTGATATCCTTGGGTAATGTTTTAGGAAAAGTACAAAGAATGCCAGCAGGGATGGGATTTCACAGTTGGGAAGAGAAGGAACAACTATTGGAAACCTGTTTGGAGCTTTATAATAATAGAAGTACTTCAGGTGTAGATGGATTAGGTGAACAGAATGCAGCTGAAGTAATCAAAGTGCATGCTTTCGTAAATTCATTTAATCTCTCTCACCACCTCCAACTCCTAATTTCTATGATTTGTCAATCTGCAACTCCTAATATACATGATTTGTCTACCTGCAACTCTTAATTTATTAGTATAGATTACAGGAAAACTGTCAAGGTGCTTCCATTTAGCCACAGTACATTGGGTAACACAAAAAAAACCCATTTACTTAGAGCACTGATGTGACCTCACCATGACATTTTCTTATTCTTTACAGAGAAATACCTCCTCTCATTGTTTTCTATGTAAACATTGCCCTCACTGCTATATTTTAGTGCCAACCACTGTATGAAGTATGGATGCTGTATGCATCTCTTGTAAACACCAAGTAATTGTCCTTCTTGAAGGAGAAGACAAAAACTTTGCACAAGATGAGGGATTTCCAGAACACATAATTAGCTCTATTTTCAGAGTCATCATCTCACTAACTGATATTCACTGGCCAGGACTAATCGCTATCAGAGTAGCCACTAAAACTAGAACAAGGCAGTCTGGGCTAGCGGAACCAAGGATCTGGCAGGGTTTTAATCTATGCAGCAAAGCACTAAACGCATACCAAGAGGAAAACCCTGCGGAGGTCAGCTCTTTCAGGTACTTGGCACAAGTTAAATGAAGCATTTCTGGTGAGCAGTGGCAGGCGGATGAGGGGAACAAACAGCAGGTAGCAAGGAGTTTCACTCCCAAGAAAACTTTCTAATATATTGAGCAAACAATATTCCAGTTGCTCAACATGTCATTTGCATTCTCTCGCTCCCCAAGTTTGCTAGTTCCCAAGTGTGAGTCACAGGGTTTGAACCAGAGCTCCCAGAATATCTCCTCCTCCTTGTATAACCCCACAGTGCAGGCAGACCGCTGAAGAGCCTGCAGCTTCTCAGCCATTTTCATGTCACTACAGGAGGAGGCTTTCAATGGAGGATGCTGCAAGGGACAAGCTGGGCAGCAGAGGGAGCTCACAAAGGTCCTGGCAGATGCATGAGTTTTTGTATAAATGTACTTTTGTTTCGGATGATTGCTGTGTGATAGCACAGCTGAGAACTGCATTCCTGCTCCAGCTAGAGTCTAAGCACCCTGAGCACCGACTGTCTGGACAGAGGTGGAGCGTTAGCGTACCACAGACAGCGTGCAGAACATATGTACCCTAAACACTCCAGTACATTACACACACTGTACTGTACCTTACACCAAACAGTTCAACATGCTCTTGTTATTTCATTGCTCATGAAGTGCTGAGTCATCACGCAGCATTAGGCAGGAGTGTGAAAATACAGAGGTTTGCACCCCCTCAGTGCTGGCCACAGGTCTCTCCTGTGAACCTGTGGTCCAAGCTGAAACCCCCCTGTGATTTCTCAACTCACTAGGGAAGCGCTGGGATAGGCATTGTTGAGACTCTGTGCTGAAAGATGTGCCCTTTCCGGAGGGTGATCTTACCCAGGCCAAGCGATGTTGTTTAGATTGTCATTCAATACAGTTTACCACCAGGCGTTTGAGATACTAGGTTATTCCCCATTGTAAGTATAAGGAAATACCATGGCTATCAGATAGCACTGTGGGTAACTTGGCAAATGCTGATTTCCTAATGGTGACCCCCGTATATGCGAGTGATGCCTTCATAAAATCAGTCACATACGTTTAATCATGGGAGCAATTGTTCTGGAAAACTGGCCCTTTGGGGCCATGATTGATGTAATGTCAAGGCTCGGTGCACCCTGTGCAACACAAGTCGAGGTTGCTGGGACATTGTGTTTCAGGAGAACTGAACTCCACTGGGAAGAAAACCTCTTTGCTGTCACCCTTGCATTAGCCAGTGAAACATTTAGCAGGTTTTTATTTTTTTTTTTAAACTTAAAAACAAGCCTTTGTCACTTCTTAGAATTATGCCACTGAGCACTAGAGAGACTTGGAAACAACAGTGCAGAGTCAAAAAGCTAAGCTGCCACCCCTGAACTAGCCTCTTGGCGTGCAAACGACAATGCAGGATCTAGCACATCACAGCTAAAGAAAATGCCCCGAGGCTCTGAAAAAGACTTTTTCCTAACATGAGCAGTGTCCTTTTCTTCATCATCCTGGGTCTTGAAAAGCAATGAAAAGAGAGGAAAAAAGATATACATTATAGCTGCGCATCCTCTCTTCACCAACAGCAACTGAAACAAAATTCTTTCATGTCTTTGAAACTTGCTACCCTCTGAACAAAACATTCACAGGAACACGGCAATAAATCTACCTTCGCAAACCCTTTCTTAGGGATCCAAGAAATGAGCCATTACACAGCCTGTGTGTGTTTAGAATAGATTAAATGTAGGTCATTTACTCCCAACCAAGTTTCTGCCCTTCATTTACACACTGCACAAAATTACTTATGCCCATAATGGGGAGAGTTTGTTGACATTCTTATCATATTTAAAAAACAGACTTGAAAACATCTTGTTGTGCCCCTGTCCAGCCCACATTCATGTATGTTCTTATTACTGTCTTATTACTTCTTCCCTTGTCCTCCCTCCCCTGCTCCTGTCTGTTGTTTGAAAAACCTGCTGTTGTGTTCAATTAGACTGAAAGATTTTTGGGGCAAGGAATGTCCTTTCACTCCGACAGCCCGGCCCCTAGAGCAATGGGGACCTAATCTTTACCAGAGTTTCTAGGTAAACCAGTCATTCTGCACATAAGTAGCCAGTTTTAGTGCTCATACCTCCTTAGCACCCATGGCCTCAAACATCTTCTCGAGCTGCACTCTCAGCTGCTGAATGTTGTTCATCAGGATGCAGGGCTGAAGGAAGCAAGGCAAAGTCTTGTTAATGATTTGGGTGACAACAGTATTGTTTGTTCTTTCACTGGCACAGCCAGGGCTAGAGTTTCCCCCAGCATGTAAATGAAGAGGAAGGGCAGATTTCAGTACTAACAAAGCTGAGGAGGAAAGTCCCTCTCTCCAACCGGGAAAGGGGGCAGCTGCTTGCAGACATGCCAATCAGTGGTTAAGGGGTTGCTCCAGGAGACAGCCGGCAGCTGCCCTCCTGCAAGAGTCCATTCTCACATCACCCTCTCAACTCCGACCTGTGCAGATCTGAACTGCATACAGAACCTACGGGGAGGTGCTGCACACCGAGGTAGCCGCTCCCAGAAATTCACGCAGCAGTGAGGGGGGAAAATGTATCTGCTCAATCTCCCCGTTTGCAATTAAGGGACTATGTAGCAGACCCCAAACATCTCTAAGGTGGGACTCAGCTAGGGCTGAAGGGAGAAGGGATGCACTGATATATCTCAGGCTGCTTCATTCAGAATCTCTCCTCTGAGCACACTACCCGTGGAGCCACTGAATTGACAATTGCATCCAGTAGCAGTTTGGAGGATTTGTAGCATAGAGGCAGATATCTGACGTAGAAAACTACCAGACCATGGTGAAGTGGCATTAATCCTAAGGGGACGAGATGAATCTTCTGTTCTAAGTACCCTGACATATGAGCAAATCTACCCACCTACAAGGCAACAGCTCCCCACTGAATCAAACAGTCAAACACCCATGAATGATGATCCTCTGCTCCAGTAACACTCCTGATGAGAGTGCCAGACTTCCAGTTGAATGGAAGCTATTCTATATAGGGGATTAGATTTTGCCAAACCCTACTTCTACCAATTAAGGGGTTTTCTAAGGGTGCTTCTCAATTGTCCATATATAGGCCATATATATGCCTGATCTATATGAAGTAAGGAAGGTCACTGACTTGGGCCTTGAAGAAAAAGAGCATCTGGCAGCCTCACTGAATTCTAGGTCACAGAAGTGTAATGGCTTGTCCTGTTTGGACCATCCCTCTTGAGCAGAACTGGGGGACGACAGTGTCCCAGCCCCGCCTGTTGTCATTCATGGTTATGTCTACATGCTGGGGCGCGCAATGGGCATTTCCTTCCAGAGATTAAGCTAAGATTTCCACCACACTAGCACGGATCAGATGTGTACTATTTTGGCTTCAGTCTCTTTGGGGTAATTCACTGCTGTTTGTGCGTGCCATTAGCAAAAGAAAACTTTGGGAATGAAATGTTAAGTTTCCCCAAACATGGATGGATGCCAATTCTATCTGTATCCCTGGCAGGCTATCGGGTTGGGTATAGCACAGATCACTGTTCAGACACTACAGAAGATTTGAACGATTTGTGAACACCACAGGTGGACTCCATTTGCATGCTGTTGTCTTTACTTTTAGAAAAGAGTGGGAAATTATTTCTTTTGAAGAAAATAATTATGGGTAGAAAGAATGAAACCGTATAAACAATTAGCACTTGGAGCAGAAAGGGGAGAAAGCCTTGGTAAACACATGAAAACGGAGTGAACAACATTAATCTTTTTCTTCCACTCTCTTGGGGCAGCCGCAGCCGCATTACCTATTGAACCACACAGAAAAAAATACACCAACTAATAGCCCGGAGCGACACCTAACAATCACTCCACTGTGATCTGAGTCTGACTTCTCTGGTGCCATGTCCCGCCAATGTTAAGGACAGAGTTTGAATTAGGTGAGTACAAAGGGAGAAAACCCATTTGCTAAGAGGAGGCTAGAGCATTCCCCTGGCTTCATTAAAGAAGAGCGTCAAGAACAGCATGCGACAAGCACCCAGATTTCAGACACAGTTTTATTTACCACCACCATTAATGACCTATAAACGGGGCTGAACAACAAGTAGGTTAGAAGCAGGGGATACTAAACTGGGAAGTGTTTGTGAAAACCAACTGGGAGACAAAGATGGTTTGAAGATCTACAAAGAGTGCCCCACGCCCATTTCTTTTTATAGCCATAAAACAAGATTTAGACACTAGATTTGATGCCTCACTCCAAAAGGCCCTCGAAAAAGGTGACAGCAGCTGCCATAAGCAGTTCCCCAGGTTCAGAATGAAAAGATGGGGAGAAAAGTCCAAGCCCCAGCAAGCCAGGCCAAGTCTACCTTGGCCATCACCTTAGCATGTGGCCAAGCACACCGGGCAAGCATGAGCCAGACAGGAAGAGTCCATCTCTGCTCTTTACAATTCCATGTGCAGCTGCAGCCTGGGGAGGGAGGGGATCACAGCAGAGCCTGCAAGGTGCATGCGTCTGGAACATTTATTTCCACTTCCTTAATGCACAGCAAAACCTTCTGACACAGGTGTGGTGGGACTGACACACACCAAGTGCCCAATTTTATTTTATAAGTGAGCAAATCACAGTTAACTCCATAAAACAGCTGGGGCTTGATGACATGAGCGCAATGACGAGGTTTATGGCTTCCCAGATGCAGTACGAGGACTCCTTTACCTGCTATTTTAAAGCTATTGCAGAACAGTTCAATGATGCCTGGATTTCTAAAGGGGGCGAGGGAGAAATCAAATGTTACTCACTAGTTTCTCCTTGGAGCAGTAGGACTGGAAACACTTGGAGAGAATGTCAGCGTACTGCATCAGCACTTTCCCAATTGTCTGCAAAGACAACAACGAACAATGTTATACTCTCCTCTTCCACGGAGAAAGGCAGGATGATTGCAAGAGAACACAAAAATAAAATCAAACCAATAACTTAGAGTAGACAGGATTTGCCAAAGCACTTAGCTTCTGTTCTTCAGGGTTCATTCATTTCATTTTTGGGCGGCTATTTTTTTTTTAAGCAATTTTTAAGTTTTACGCAGATGTCTGAAAATCAAGCTTTTTAAGGGCTCTCTCTTTGCATAACCTCTAATGAATAATCTCTTTGTAATGCTCCTCACTGCACTTTAATGTAGTCCTGTTTCAAACAGCACCATGTTAAAGAGGACTAGGAAACCTTTAGTGCACAGTAGCAAGGTCTACACAAACCAATTAAATCACACCTCTGTGGTGCAGGGCTGCCCAGAGGATTCAGGGGGCCTGGGCAAAGCAATTTTGGAGGCTCCTTCAATAAAAAAAAGTTGCAATACTATAGAATACTATATTCTCGTGGGGGCCCCTGCAGCCATGGGGCAAATTGCCCCACTTGCCCCCCTCTTCTCATGTGATCCCTCCCCCTTGGCTCTCTTGGCTCTATCACTATTAACCTAAAGTGGCTAATTTTAAATGATGCTACCCCCCGACCCCCAACATGACTCTCCCTATGGCACAGAAATTAAATGTAGACTATAATTTGGCATTTGAGAAGTGAAAGGAATGGTAGCCCTAAGGGAAAAGATAACAGCTTGGCTCTGTGTGTTAAATAGCTGTCTGCAAGCCTCAAACTGCTGAATGAGCTTCAGGGCAGGGAAGGCTATGTCTCCCCAAACAGCCTGGCCCTGCCCCCTATCTGACACACACCCAGTTCCTGCCCCCCAACTGCCCCCCTCAGAATCCCCAACCCATCCTGCTCCTTGTCCCCTCATCCCCCAACCAACCTCCCCATCCCCTGACTGCCTGGATCCCTATCCCCCCCCCCCCAACAGACCCCCAGAACGCCCATGATCCAACCCCCCATTCCCCATCCCCTGACCGCCCCCAGCAGCGCTGTCCAGGGTTACCGCCGCCTCTGCCCTCTCTCGGAGCCTCAGTGCGCCGCGTCCAGGAGCTGCCCCGGCTCCTGGACAGTGCTGCAGTGGCCTGGCTCTGGCAGGACCGGAGCTCGCAGGCCCCCCCTTACCCACAGCTCTGACTCAGTGGGAGGAGCTCAGGTCCCGCTGCTGCAGCGCTGTCCAGGACCGCTCCTGACGCGGTGCGCTGAGGTGCCAGGGGATGGGGAAAGGCAGAGGCGGGGCCGGGGGCCCCTGTGGGCCCAGAGCAAATTGCCCCATTTGCCCCTCCACCTCCCCCCCCAGCGGCCCTGCTGTGGTGTGTGTGATTGCTCCATACAGACAGGCCCTTAGATACATTTAACCATTTCCCGTGTTTACTGGAGAAATCCAAGGCTTTCTAAATTTTTATTTTATTTTATTTTTTGTACAGGGGGTGTTTTTAACCGATAAACACTGATAAAACCAACAATAAGAAGCCCTAAAAGGACTTTAAAGTTCTCCATAAAACTGAAGGCAGATGAAGAGCTAAATGCTAGTGCTGTTACCTTAGCAAACCTCCTCATATAGTGAGCAACAATCTCAGGGTCCGGACACTCCAGTTTCTTAATGATCTCAAAGCTCTGATTGAGCTGTGTGAAGACATCCACCACCGAGCAGGAGAATAGAGCATGCTCAGATGTTTGCTGGAACTAAACAAAAACCACATACGGTAATTTCTGAATGTCCTGAACTGATCTGGGAGAGGCAGCTGGTATTTTCCAGGTATCTGTCCTTTCTCTACTGCGTGGGCACTGGGCAGCTGCAAAGTAGAACACGTTCACCCCAGAATTAAGGAAGAAGTTTTCAAAGGGACCCAAAGAAGTTTGGCACCTAATTTTCTATGGGCTCTAAGGACCTCTCTCCCTTGGACAATTGCAGTCTAGACCAGGAAGGGACATGATTCAGCACCCGGGAATGGCAAATACATTGCTGAGACCTTTCATGAAATGCATCATTTGCCTGTTCATTTAACGAGCAACATGGAAAAGAAACTGCACAGAGATTTTTTTTCAAATGGAGAACTATAAATGAGGGCTCTCATCCAAATTCAAACAGGCTATGCACATCACAGCAGAGCCTTCTGGGAGCACTCGGTGAGGTCACAGAATAGATGGATTAAGGTCACTTTCACTGTCACGATTAGACACATACCTATTTTCATGTATTTCAATGACTTATCTCACAGGCCAGGCGTGGGGACGTGGGAGAATGCCAAGCCTCTTGCTGACACAGATTAGCAGCAGCGGCGTATGTAAATGAATTGCTCGGCTCTCCCTATTAGGTTAAAATGGGTCATGAGGACCTGGGGACAAAGTTTCAAGATAAAGGAGATTCCCATTTGTTCAGTGAGTTAAAATGGCTGTGTCCGCATTCAGGCTTCTGAATTTGCTGTGACAATATTTGGTTCCTGAGCACAGTAATACAGCTACATACCCCATCTTTCTTATCTCTCTCCAGGGCTCCGTGCAGGAATTCCAGGGAAACATCTTCATTCTCATCCAGCCACTGCATCACAAACTGCTCAAACCATCTGCCACAGGGAGAGGAAGGAGAGCAAGTTACAGTGTGAAACACAGCAGCAGCAGCCACTTCCTCGGGGGGGCCTACTCACAACTACTAACCTTGTGCCATTCCCACCTCTCAGCACTTGATGAGTCTTTCAGTGATTCAAATGCCTTCAATAAAGCAAAAATCCTGACTTTCCTCTCCCCAGCTTTATTGGTTCCATTTATTGCCAGACAGCAGCTGACCCTCCAGCAAGCCAGGCTGAAAGCTGATTATCATCTGCCTGGGTGCCGAGCTGGCTTTCCCCAGGGAGGATCTGAAAGACAGCAGCACCTGCACACACAGGTGTACTTACATGTGTGCCCACACTGCTTCCTGGGCAGAAACAACAGGCCACAATTTTGCCTGACCCCCGCATACTGGATTGTCAGATGGGGCCCCTCATAACCACGTGCTTCAGCACAGTTGCTACCATTTTACCCACATGATTCATTCTCCCCTGCACTGTTCCACCTCTGCTCGTGCTCTCTCCCTCTTCAATAGCTTGGCTCTGGTTTGCTTTCAATGCTTTTATTCATTTTTCTCTTTTCCTGTCTGTGTTACTAGCCCTCTCTCCCCACCCCTCCAAGAGTCATGTGCTCACTGGCTTTTACCAGTGGCTCTGAGGAATTTAACCACACTTGCTCCCAGGGACAAGTTAACAGATAAAGGTATGGGAAGAGAAGTCTGCTGTGTGAACTTGCAGCTCTCGCTGTGGGATCTGCACTAGGGGCATTTGCATAAGGAAAGAGAGAAGGAAGTGGCTTCCCTGGGCTTCCTGCCATTTTGGCTCCAGGGGCAGGACATATTTTGGAAGTTGGGGGAGGGAGACCCCAGATGAGGCAGTTTTCTCCACCCCAATGCTGCTCTCCGCTGCCCATACCCTTCCTAGGGTAGCCTGGCATCCTCTCCCCCAAAGGAACAACTGCTCTCCAAGTTGGATCCAGTCTGTGACTCTTTGGCATGCTAATTCAGTAACAGCCTGGGAGAACGCTTAACGACAGATTGGTGGCACTATACTATCCCCATAGGAGACACCAGCCCATGCAGAATCAGCAGTGCCATGGTGACTTATCTCTTGTGAGAGTTCAAGTGACTTTAGTGCATATGAAAGGGTCCAGATGACCCACCCTAGAGTGGAGTTCTATGAATTCCAAGAACAGGTAGAACACAGGCAAAGGAGAATAAGCTTCCCCCATGCTCTCCCACCTCCTATCCTGGAGAGGGGAGAGGATAGCATAGCAGGATGGAAAGGGTTCTGGAGACTGAGCCTGTAAAAAACGGGTGCCCTTGTGTGCCATGAAGATAGCTTTACAATATGGACATTTATCCCCTTGGAACTGGACTAGTCTCTTAATTCACTGCACCAGACAGCTGCCAGTACTGATGTGCTGGATCTGAACCAGAAAACAGGAGGAAAAAGGATCTGTATCCCGTCAGCAATCCCTTGAGCTAGCCAGACCCCATTCTCTTGCTGTTTGAAAGCATCAGGACAATACAGAGGGGAGGTTTTCAGTGGTGTTTAAGAAGCAGCATAGCATTTCAGGTTTCATCGGAGTTAAACATCTCTCTGGAGCTCATTACATAGCTCTTCTATATGTAAGTATTTAAGTGCAGCAAATCTCACTTTCATGTATTACCAAACAGCATTCACAAGCAAGGGAAAAAAGGGCCTGTGTGTGAATTCACTCCATAAAAGGTGTATTATAGGAGCTTCACAATAGAGTACAACCTTCTCTGAGCAGGCCATGGAGCTCATTCAAATGGTGCTAATTATGGGCTGCTTGAATTAGCAAAGAATGTGAAATAACGTGAGAGACACGAGAGCGAGACAGACAGAGAGAGCACAATCTCAGAGCATGCTGGGTAGCCTTAAATACTCCTAACACCTTGGCATATACAGCACACCCATGGTAATATTGGAAATTGTAAGTGACACAGTGCTAAATGCCAGCAGCAGCCTGCCTGCACCAGCACTAACCACCACAGCTGTCAGCCATGCTGATCTACGGCAGCAGTGACGGGAACATTTCCCTCACAGAGACAAGGTCTTTCCATGTTCCAGTTAAATTGCTTTGGACCTGGCAGTTGTGAGGTTTTGGGGTGCAGGACTCTCTTGATTGGAACGCTTTGTTTGCTTGTTAAGCCATGGCTCTTGTTTTAAAACAAGAGCGCTCAGGTGCTAAGGAAACAGAGGTAGTTTATAAGAGAGCAGCTATGGTCACTCAACAGAGGTTGGGGGAGAGATAGCTCAGTGGTTTGAGCATTGGCCTGCTAAACCCAGGGTTATGAGCTCAATCCCAGAGGGGGCCATTTGGGGGTTGGTCCTGCTTTGAGCAGGGGGTTGGACTAGATGATTTCTTGAGGTCCCTTCCAACCCTAATAATCTATGATTCTATGAAGTCTCCCATCCCCTGCAGAGCTCCTGAGTGCCAAGCTGCATGCTGCATTGTATTGCTTACTGCCCCAGAAAGTTACAGCTCAATGAATGACACAGGCTGTTTGCTACTTACTAATTGCTGCTTATGGCACAGAATGAGGCAGAACTGCCTACTGGTTATCCCCTACCAGCCATTGCTTACTGCACCTTTGACATTCACTGCACACTCACAGGAGGAGGTAGGGACACTACAGAAAGTGTGCCACATGCGGTGGTGAGAACACAAAGCCATTAGCCATAGATGGGATTCAGAATACTTCCAGCACAATGGCTCACAAATTCACAGTCATTTAAGTGTTTTGCTGTCTAGCCAGACTGCCTGGCAAAAAGGGAAGATAATTTTGGGGAGGGAGGTTCTTTTAAGACCCCCCTCCTTCTGAAACTCCACAGAGAGAACTATGCTAAGAGAACATTAAGGTTGCAAAGTACACACTCAAGTCAGGAAATGTTGTAGTTTTAGTTAAAAGTGCAATCTTACCTCTGTCCCCTTGTCACTCAGTGTTGTGATGCCATATTTAACAACATGATCATAGACAAGGGACTATTGTCTGCACAGGTTCCCAGACTCAGTCTGCTTCCAACTGCAGTGTAAATCCAGAGCTGTTCCTTAGTCTAAATTTACTTTGCAAAGTTTGGCTCTCAGAGCTGAGGCTGGGAGTGTGTGGTGAATGAGAAAGGGGCACACTCACTGAACAGCAAGGATAGACCAATCATTTATCCTAGTGAATGTGTTTCAAAATAAGCGTATTCAACGATAAAATTATTTTAAAAATTAATTTCATAGACACATTTTTAAATGTTGTTTGATAGAGAGCAATTGCCTTCCTCTTCCTGCCTGTTTTAATAAGTGATCGAAAAAGTAAGTGCCACACCTTTGTAACTTATTCGCACTAACACTCTAGCCTGTGCTCTACAGGTCAGACCAGATGATCATAATGGTCCCTTCTGGCCTTAGAATCTATGAACTCACACAGCAAATGACACAGAGGTCCTGTGGAAATGATGGCCTGGTAACATGCCAGTACACACTGACCTAATGAATATGCAGGAGGCAGCACACCCTGACTTTTGAGGGCTTGACTATGTCGTCTTTACAGCTCTCTTGATAGTTTTGGTTTGGAATAAACCCTTCAGTGTAGTGCGCTCTGCTATATCATGAATGGGAGCAGTGACAATTTCCTATTGTCGTGTGTTACAGATCTAATGTGAGGCAAAAGGCTGCACTTTCAGCCTGGCCTGAACCTGGCCTCTGCTTCTCTGGCCAGAACATTGCAGACAAAATGAAGGTACTAGGTACCTGGCTGCCTCTATAAATCAGGTACTGCGCCATCGAAACAGTGTTTTCAACTGAGCATGCAAGTTACAGGGGCGAAAACAGAGACTGGGTTTTCAAGATTGGGCCAAACAGGTGCACTGTAAGTCACGATATCAAAGGCAGAAATGCCTTCTATGTCCAGAGTCTCTGGTACAATCACACTACTTGATGTGTATAATTTAGAAAAAAAAACATGCTATCTTAAGCACTTTGAAAGGACAAAGAATAAGAAGTTCATGCTTTTGGGAATTAACATCTTCCATATTTCTGCTGACTTCTGAAACGGACAAGACGAAGCTCTAATGTTCGACTGCCGGCTGTGTTCCTACCCGGGGTTGTTGAAAGCAGAGGGAGTGACAGATTTAACAGTCAGCACCTGGAAACCTTGACTTTATTTTCAAGGCCATCAGGAATGGGTCACTCGGAAGCATTCTCTCCCCCACTGCCAGGTACGGGATAAGGCAAACGGGTCTGAGCTCTGTCTCCTGTCCATTCTGAGGCGTATGAGTCGGCTCTCTGGATGGTTGTATTTTGATTGGTCTCAAAAAGAGTTTACTAGGTTTGAATCTGAAGCAGAAAATGTTAAGTATCTTCTGTATTTAATGAAGTTGCATTTTATAAAATAGCAATCATGCCGCTGTCTGAAGAAACTAACACATTGCTATGATTAGCCCCAGTGGTATTTTTGAAGTGGTGGGTATGGGAGCACAGACAGCTAAAGGACATGGTTGAAATACTCATTAGATGTGTTTGGTTACATGTTTAGTGTTAGATATTAGCACTGATCATCAGCAGAGGATGCTGGAGACTGCACAGTACACCACAGTACCAGGAGCTCTATAGAGAGATACTGCGTAGACAGAGCCAACAGGTTCTGAATACTACTGCTTAGTGACACCCGGGTCACATTTTTTGCCCATAGATTGCAGAGCTCCTTAGGAAAATAGCTAAGCATTATTATCCTTATTTACTGATCTGTAAACTAAGATACGGTACAGAGAAATCAGGTGACCAGCCCAAAGCTCGCTGACTCAAAGGCAGAGCCAAGAAAGGAAACCAGGCCAGTCTCCTGTCCACAGGACCACGCAGCCTCTCACTGCTCTGCTGATCTGTTCCCAAAGCCCACTGTGCAGACTGGTTATTATATCAGGTTTGAGTGATCCAAATTTGAGTGATGCCCTGTAGATCAGGCATGTTAGAATTGTGTTCACCCGAGGGCTGCACTGACAGCTTGTTAGGAGCCCAAGGGCCATGCCTAACTTTATAACTTCGATGGGACATGCCCTCATTTTTAATTCCTTGGTGTTGCCCACAGAGGCTACAAGCCCCAGCAACAGGCCAGGCTGCTTGGGACAAGGTTGATTATTGCAATCTGGTACCTGTAGTCACCAGCAACTACAGCTATTAAAGGGCAGGACAGACAGACTGTATAACTGTGATCCTCACTGGCCTCCCTGGATATAGACCAGGGGTCAGCAACCTTTCAGCAGCGTTGTGCCGAGTCTTCATTTATTCACTCTAATTTAAGTTTTTGCGTGCCGGTAATACATTTTAATGTTTTTAGAAGGTCTCGTTCTGTAAGTCTATAATATATAACTAAACTATTGTTGTATGTAAAGTACATAAGGTTTTTAAAACATTTAAGAAACTACATTTAAAATTAAATTAAAATGCAGAGGCCCTGGAGCGGTGGCCAGGACCCGGGCAGTGTGAGTGCCACTGAAAATCAGCTTGCGTGCCGCCTTCAGCACATGTGCCATAGGTTACATAGCCTGGATCATATGGTCTATATCAGGGGTATCTGCTTTGCCCCATGTTTAATGCAGTAGTTCATGCTGAAACTCATGGGATTCTCCCAAGGTGAGCCCGCACTGAACCAGCTCTGCCCTTTGCAGGACAGATTTATATCAGCTGGATGGGCTTGCTCACCCAGTAAATCAATCCCAGGAAACAAATCACTCAAGTCAGACCCTTTGCGACCTCGACTAAAGAGAAACGGCATCAGTACAGAAAGGAGGACAGAAGAGCTCCGGGGAGGCGAGGACCTAAGTGAGCTCCTTGGTCAGGGAAGGTGTCATTACTTGATCTAAAGACACCTGCCCTGCTTTACTAAGGAAGGTGCCTATTTAAAAAAAAAAAAGGCAGCTGCTAATAGAAGCTCCAGCTTCTAGCAGGAATTTTGGGTGGCCACTCGGACAGTGCTTGGAAGCCTAGGTTTGATAAGCCAGAGCATTTGCTGTTTAATCATTGATTACAGAGTTAAAATTACAAGGCCCGGCCCAATGTAACCAAACCATGTATCGTAAGCATGCCATAGAAATGCCCCCAAATCAAACCTAGGTCCCAAGGGCCAACCATCTGCAAAATATTTTGGCTCCTGACACTGAGCTGAGACATACTGTACAATGAGATGAAACAATCACATATGTAAGGAGGAGGAATAGCTGAGAGGAGGCTAGTATGCTTTCAGTATGGTCAGAAAGAAGTGCAGAGGGGGCAAAGGATGGAAAGTAACGAGGTAGACTAATGGAAAGCAGAAGGATCACCTTGAGGAAGGCGTGAGATGGGGCAAGACATGGAATTTATGACAGAGAATACAACTGACTTACGCTGGATAGTCGGGCACTTTCCCCTTGAAGGCAGGCAGCTCGCGGACATACTCATTGTACAGCCATTTCACTTTGAAGTGCAAATTCATGTAGTCTGCACTTTTACACAGTCTGTGCTTCTCATGGTCTGTGGAGAAGAAAACAAGCAGTCAGGTATGTTAAATTGGCATTATTGCAGCCGCACTGGTCTCAGCAGGGTTGTGTACAACACATCTGCACTGTGCTAAGGTTTTGGTGTGTGATGTGTACCTATAATGCCATGAAATTTCAGCAATTAGGATTTCTATAGCATTTGGGGGTTCTTTGCAGTTCAGCAGGTTGAGTTTTGAAGTAATTTTTCACAGCTCCAACACTTCAAAAACAGAAGAATTTCTGGTTGTCATAACAATAAGAGGAGAATGGTTTCTTATGGCCTGTCCTCCTTTTCACATTAGATGCTCTGGACTTTGTCGTCCTAAGAAAGAAATAATATGATTCCTAGAGATGGCATGTGTGTTCTCCTAGATTAAAATGATGGTAACAAATACACTATCTTGCAGCCTCCGAGAGGATGGCAGAGAGAGTTAAGTTCTAGGTCTTCATTTGTTAGTGAGTGCTGTGCTAGTATGGAGGAGATGCGAATTTCTACAATGTTATATCTTTCTGGATAAGGGAGAACGAGCCTTGGGGATAAGGGAGAAGCGGTGGATGTGATATACCTAGACTTTAGTAAGGCATTTGATACAGTCTCGCATGATATTCTTATATGTAAACTAGGAAAGTACAATTTAGATGGGGCTACTATAAGGTGGGTGCACAACTAGCTGGATAACCGTACTCAGAGAGTAGTTGTTAATGGCTCCCAATCCTGCTGGAAAGGTATAACAAGTGGGGTTCCGCAGGGGTCTGTTTTGGGACCGGTTCTGTTCAATATCTTCATCAACGATTTAGATGTTGGCATAGAAAGTACACTTATTAAGTTTGCGGACGATACCAAACTGGGAGGGATTGCAACTGCTTTGGAGGACAGGGTCAAAATTCAAAATGATCTGGACAAATTGGAGAAATGGTCTGAGGTAAACAGGATGAAGTTCAATAAAGATAAATGCAAAGTGCTCCACTTAGGAAAGAACAATCAGTTTCACACATACAGAATGGGAAGAGACTGTCTAAGAAGGAGTATGGCAGAAAGAGATCTAGGGGTCATAGTAGACCACAAGCTTAATATGAGTGAACAGTGTGATACTGTTGCAAAAAAAGCAAAGATGATTCTGGGATGCATTAACAGGTGTGTTGTAAACAAGACCCGAGAAGTCATTCTTCCACTTTACTCTGCGCTGGTTAGGCCTCAACTGGAGTATTGTGTCCAGTTGTGGGCACCGCATTTCAAGAAAGATGTGGAGAAATTGGAGAGGGTCCAGAGAAGAGCTGCAAGAATGATTAAAGGTCTTGAGAACATGACCTATGAAGGAAGGCTGAAGGAATTGTGTTTGTTTAGTTTGGAAAAGAGAAGACTGAGAGGGGACCTGATAGCAGTTTTCAGGTATCTAAAAGGGTGTCATCAGGAGGAGGGAGAAAACTTGTTCACCTTAGCCTCCAATGATAGAACAAGAAGCAATGGGCTTAAACTGCAGCAAGGGAGATTTAGGTTGGACATTAGGAAAAAGTTCCTAACTGTCAGGGTAGTTAAACACTGGAATAAATTGCCTAGGGAGATTGTGGAATCTCCATCTCTGGAGCTATTTAAGAGTAGGTTAGATAAATGTCTATTAGGGATGGTCTAGACAGTATTTGGTCCTGCCGTGAGGGCAGGGGACTGGACTCGATGACCTCTCGAGGTCCCTTCCAGTCCTAGAGTCTATGAGACTCTGCTAGGCATTTTCATCACTACAGCCACATGCATCTTTTGCCTCCCAGACTCAGCTGGCTCAGTCTCTGCAGAGCTGAGATGAAGGGCTAGGATGCCACTGCTGGCTCAGAACATTGGGGCCACTTCATCATCAGGAAAACATAGTTCTTGTTGGTGCAGGAAGGAAGCCTCATGATGTAGCATCTCCACCATCCTGCGGAGGCACAGTCAGCGCCACAGGTCACAGAGGCTAAAGGAACTGTTCTCTGCTGCACTGCTTGTAGCCTCATCTGCCCAGGGCTCAATCAGCAATTTCCTCCCTCCCAGCAGGACTGTTGCAGAAGGCCCCTGGTCACCAGGTCCCTGGGATTGGGCAATTATGATAATTTTACCCCCACTCTGAATTCTTTATACTGGCTGCCAATAAAATAGCCAACTGGTTTTAAGGCAGTCTTGCCTGCTTGCCAAGCCTCGAGTGGGAAACAACCTGCCTATACTTTAACTTATCCTTGAGCTTTGTCTTAGTAGTTAAATGTGTTCTAACATCACCTCTTTTTAGAGAGGTTCCATCATTACTACTTACTATCACTAGCAGGTGATAAGAGACTTTCCTACCATCTTGGAAAACTTAGCCCCCAGAAACATCTCTATCCCCTTCTGGGATATCATTAAAAATACTTCTCTATCAGACGTGTATTTTGTTTTAACCACCACTGGTTCCAAGAGTACAATCCTCTTTCCAAAATGATCTCACTGCGTTTGGGATTTGGAAGCCTCGTATTGGTTTTTATTCGAGGTGGGCCCAAACTGCAGCGTTTGGTCTGGATCTGAGTTTTCCCAATGCCACAGCTGGTTTGACGGCCAAACTTTATTCACTCCAGCTGAAGTTGTTTTTCTTGGAAGTGAAGAAAAAGAGCAGTGTTATATCTTAGAGTTTGTCTACATGAGGACCTGGCAAGCTGGGATGGGAATCTACCCTCCACTAGCCTGCTGCAGAGTAACTGTCCACGTGCACCAGCTGATGTGCGTTAACAGTTTATAAAAGTGCTTTGAGCTAGTCCTCTTTGAAATGGGACCAGCTGAATGTCCATTAACAAGCGGTTAACATGTGTCACCAGAGTACGAGTGGCCATGTGGACAGTAGTTAGACTGCAGCAGATAAGTGCGGGGCAGACTCCCACCCCCATGGTCTAATTGCTTAAGCTATGATCTCCTTAGTGCCTAAGGAGGATAGGAGCCTCCCATAGTGTTTGAACTACTGGCCCCCCTCAGTAAAGTGCAGAAGTAAAGACATACGTAGGGGTTTAGCAGTCAGACTGGAGATGGAAATAGACATAAGTATACACTCTGTGCCTCTAGCGAGAGGAAGGAAATCAGTGGACAATTAGCACTTTGTTCATTTTGATGTGGAGCACGACAGGGGTTGCCATCGTCCTACTTGACAGAGCAGAGAGTCATTTCTGCGTAGGAGCAGCTGCCAGCTTATAACACAACTGTATGCATTTGAGATGAAGTGGCTTGAGCTGTAAGTTTTTCTCCACAGATGACAAAGAGACCATACAACTTTCTAAATGACAAGCCCTGTCAAAGGAGAGGTCAGTAGTGCTTGAGAAGCGAGATGTGTTACCTCCTCTATGAATGATGGATATGTAGCTATGGGAAAAGCACAGGCCATGAGACAGGCTAATCACAATGAAAATCTGATACGGTTTTAGTCAGAAGTTTCGGGGGAGGCCTAGGCATCACCTTGTCTTTGCGCAACACACAACATCAGGTGTTGACCATCAGGACTTACAGCTCTGAGACACTTCTGGCCAATAAAATGAGGCATTCAGCACAGGAACATTGGAATTGCCACACTGGATCAGACCAGTTGTCCATCTACCTGAGTCTTCTACCTCCAGCTGCTTCTGAGGAAGGTGCCAGAAAAGCCTGCACAAGGCAGGCATGGCACAAGTTATATCTGCTGTTTTTCTGTCAGAAAAGCGTCTGAGTCCACACCATGTGGAACTGCTACTCCTGAGGGAATTCTAAGCCACTGCACATGTGCAGAAATCGTGTCCCCTGCAGATTTCTTTGCTTCCCTGCAGAAAAATGACTCTCTGACAGGGAAGCAAAGGGAAGCTGCAAGAGCAGTCACGCACCACTCCCTACCTGCGCAGGCACATTATTTCAGGCACCCAGAGCAGCCGGTGGAGAGGTAAATCACCACAGGGCTGGGGATACCCCAGCCAGTGGCTCCTAGCCTAAGCTGGAATCAGCTGCTAGTCTTGGCTAGGCTGGAGGCGGGGAAGGACAGGACTTCCTCTTCCCCTGGAAGAAGTGGCTGGGACTGTGTCAGAATCACCCACAGAAACCTCCCTAAGCTCCAGGAAGCTCAGCATCCTCCCCTGCTTCCTTTCCCCATCACGCCTTAGCTGCAGGGGCAGGGGTCACTGTGCAGGGAGCTGCTCCCCCATCTGCCCAACCCTCACACATTCAGACCTCCCATACTCAGACACCCCCGCCAAGCCTCACCCCGTACACCCAGAACCACTCCAGACCAGAACCCCACCAAACCTCAACTCCTGCATCTGGAGCCCCTGCCTCCAGACACCCACCCCTGTACCCAGACCACCCCCCACTGATCTCCCTGCATGCAACCCCCCACCCTGAGCCCCCACATCCAGACTCCCACACCACTGACCCCAATCAGCTGCACCCAGTCCCCCATCACACCAAGCCCCCCTCCCCCAGCACTCAGCCCCCCCCCCGACCTCCCACATCCAGACCCCTTTGCTGAGCCCCAACCACTTTCACCTGGAAACCCCTACAGAGTCCCATTGCCCCTGCACCAGATCCCCCACACACCTAGGCCCCCATCCCCCGAGCTGCCTGCACCCAGGTTGTCCCAAACAGAATCCTCTCACCCACACCTGGATCCCCCTACAATGAGCCCCTCCACACTTGGATCTTGCCTGGCTAAGCTTGCCTGCCTCACACCTGGTGCACCTGGCACAGAGGGCAGGGCCCCAGGACCTTTCTGGGGCAGGCCCAGGTCTTGTGCTGCATCAGGGTTGGGTGTAGCCTCACCACTGAGTCTATGTCCTTGGGGTTAGGGATGGAGAGGCTGCACAGTGATCTCTAACCTTTGTGCAGCCACTGGCCTGTGCTCCCCACTGCCAAACTGGAGCCTCTGCATTTATTTATTGACAAATAAAAGTTGCAGAATTTTAAATTATTGTGCGCAAAATTTTTAATGTTTTGGTGCAGAATCCACTCAGGAGTAACTAACTGCTGATCCTGAGGTTCCAGTAGAGGCAGACAAAGGACTCCAAAGGGCCTTTGCTTTTCTGTTGGCGAAGAGTGCTCAAGGAGCAGGACCCCTCACCGGCACCTCAGAGAAGCTGCTGACCCAGGAAGTGGAGGCCCAAAGGGACAAACACCAAAGTACTCAGTACCCATGTGGAGTAAAACTTGAACAGGGCTTGAACTCTGAAGCTGTCTGGCCAAAAAAATCTCACCAAGATGGCGCTGCAGAAAAATGACACGGCATCCATCGTCTTGGAACTGAGAAAACAACAGCACCCACCTCAGATCCGGCAGGGACCAGAGATCCTCGGATCCAAGTATAGCATCAATCAGCCCCCAAAACAGGTCTCCCCAAGCTGGGGACTTGTCCTCAGTACAGAAGTGATGGCAGCAGATCTTTCAGAGAGGTTACGGGGGTCTGCCAAGCAGTTCCAAGGGGCACCCCCGTGAATAAGACTGACCTGACCATGCCAAACCAGAGAAGGCCTTGTCCTCCTTAACAGCCCCAGGATCTGGGGAATGCCAGCTGCTCCGGATACATCTGACTCTCTCTTGGAGCCTCTTATCTCCCCAGTGCAATGTACTGGAACCACTGGAACCAGAACAGGTGCCTTCCAAGGTTCCACTGGAAGAATATGGATCCTGAGCCATAAGAAGCCATTTTGCCATTTCCTTACTGGGCACTTTTACAAGTGGCATGGGATGTCACATCTTGGCTCAGACCCCTTCCTTAAAGCATTAAGGGCACTCATCATACTCAACCAAAACAGGGAGCACAGCAGGGCAAGAGGAACCCCTCCTAAACCTGGTGCTCTTGATGGGTACAATGTTTCAGGCAAGGCCCCTGGTGATCCCAAAGCAGTAGAAATTTGACAAAAACAGCTAAACACACATTTTAAGTGAAGGTGACTTACTGTGACTGTATCAGCGGGGTAGCCGTGTTAGTCTGGATCTGTAAAAGCAGCAAAGAGTCCTGTGGCATCTTATAGACTAACAGATGTATTGAAGCATGAGCTTTCGTGGGTGAATACCCACTTTGTCGGATGCATCCAACAAAGTGGGTAATCACCCACGAAAGCTCATGCTCCAATACGTCTGTTAGTCTATAAGGTGCCACAGGACTCTTTGCCGCTTTTACTGTGACTGGAGGTTCTTTGAGATGTGTGGCCCCTGTCTGTATTCCACATGTCGGCACGCATGTACATCATGCACTTGAGTCTGGGGATTTTAGCAAGCAGTGTCCGTTGGCCTGCATGTGCGCAGTAAATCTCCTTGTGCTCCTGAGTGAGGGTATAAGAAGCAGTGCGGGTCGACACCCTCTCAGTTCCTCTTCTAAATGTGAATCTAATCAGATTCGCAGGGGAGGGGATGGAGGGCAGGTAGCAGAATACAGACAGGGTCCACACATCTCAAAGAACCTCCAGTTACAGTAAGTAACCTCCACTACCTCTTTAAGTGATGGCCCCTATGTGTATTCTACACGTGGGGATTGACAAACAGTTATCAGATCGGAGGTGGGGGTGAGGAAGCCAGCAACAAAGATGCATGCAGTACTGCAGATCCAAACATGCTTACGGAGCTCCAGGTGGTTGCTCTGCATATGTCCTGAATCAGGACCTCTTGCAGAGATGCTACTGTAGCAGCCTGCACTCTCATGGAGTGGGTCATTGTACTGCCAGGAGACAGAATCTAGTCTGTAGCTTTTGATAATGCAGCCAGAAACCCACTTAGAAATCCCATGCAAAGATACAGCCTGAACACGGGAGCTCTGTCGTCGTGACAGCGTCTTGGAGTCTTTCTGATGGGCTTGGTTCTCTGCAGGTAAAGGCCAATGCACGACTGATGTCGAGGGAGTGAAATCTCTTCTCTTCAGGAGAAGCATGGGGTTTCAGAAGAAGGACAAGGGGATACACTGGTTGAGGTGGAATTCAGAGATGACCTTGGGAAGAAATTGAGGGTGAAGATGAAGGAATACTATGTCCAGGTAAAATACTCTAAATGGGAGGGGGGAGATCACCATGAAGACTCCCAGTTTGCTGACCTTCCTGGCTGAAGTGATGCCCACTAGAAATGCTCCCTTCATGGACAGTTGGGACACTGAACGTGACATTAAGGATTCAAACCGAGGTCTAGTGAGCTTTGACAACACAAGATTCAGATCCCATAGTGGTGTGGGTTTAGTGACTGGCAGAAAGGCCTGGATCAGGCTTAGAAACTGAGGGCTCCAGTTCTAAACACATTCTTGTAGGGGTGCTGCACGTTTGGTGAGGCCGATGTTCAGGGGGTTCTCCCTGGCCTGGATCCAAGAAAGATTCATAGCCTTCTCCAGTGAGTGTTTTCTAAGGTGAAGCTCATGAACTTCATAGAAACAGCCAACAAATGCTGCACTTCGCTGAAACGTCACCCCCTGCCCAGACAGTAGAGGCAGTGTTGGTGTGTTGCTGAGGGAGAAGGATCTAGGGCAGGAGATGCAGTTTTTGAAGCTCAGGAGTCTGGCATAGTCCTTGATTGTGGGGAGGGAGCCCCTGGTTTGGGTGAACAATCTACAGTAACTACATTAAAATTAACAAAGAATAACTAATTACAATCTTATTTACAGTTTTCTGAAAGGCTGAAGCGAGAGAGGACATTGGACTCTGACTCAGACCATGTGGCATTAGAAGGAACTGAGAGAGCATCGACCCGCACTGCTGCTTATACCCTCGCTCGGGAGCACAAGGAGATCTACTGTGCAGGTGCAGGCCAACGGACACCACTCATTACAATCTCTAGACGCAGGCACATGGTGCGCACTGGAGCCCAGGTGTGGAATACACACAGGCACCAACACTCGAAAAAGAACTAACACAAGTCTAAAATTTTCCTAACTGCACCATTTACGGACTGTTTTATCCTAAATTACAAAACAGAAGAATGAAGGGGAACGCAGGCGTGACTGGGTTGGCGTGCTGCTAGAGGGGAATGCAGGGGTGACTAGAAGGGCTGGAGTGTTTACGCACAAACTCTGGAACACTGGGAATTCTACAACTATCCCTTGGCTCCCAGCTACTGTGACTTATATGGTAGGGCTCCCTGGAGGCAGAATCAGGAAGGATAAAGCCAAATCTATTTGCCCAAAATAAACCAGACAAAAGAATGCACTAAAGGCAGAGAAACTAAACTTAAAGTCTTTTCCAAAAGTATTTTTGTTCTGTCTAGGATAAAATGCTATTAAAATGCAGAGCAGGAAGATGCATAACATCAGCAGAAGCATAATCCTGGGGACTGTCCGCTAAGATAATCTGCTGCAAGAGGGGGAGAGTGTGACATTGACTTAGCAAAACTAAGGGAACTAAAAAATAAAAATAAAATGAAAACTCTTACCACCATAAAAGAGGACTTTGCGAATGCGAAATACAGGTGAGGCTTGTGACAGAGGAGAGACAAAAGTGAACCACAGAAACAAACATGATCCGATGAAACCAAAAACCCCTTGCCCCTTAGCGCTACCTCAATCATGGCCAGCTGCTCTCCCCTTCCAGAGACTGGCTACAGGTTTTGGTCACCTCTACCCATTTTGATAAAGGGAAGGATTTCAGAGGTTACTGATGATGATAGGAGATAGCCCACAGCACAGAATATACCTGCAGCATGACCGTGATTTCCTTTTTCAAACAGAATTGTGCCTTGTACCTCTTATTTACAGTAACCTGTGTTCCAGCCCATTAGCTTATACCCTCTGCTTCTTCTGAAACATGTTAAGTAGGAAGAATGTAGGAGTTGGAGATCTTAGTGGACTTATGTGCTGTAGCCTACCGGACATGAAAGAGCTTAGCGGCAGGACTAATGGAAAGGTGTACAGATATTTTCTGTCAACTACCGTGTTTCATCCTCAGCAAACCACAAGAACAGAGAAGTGTTCTACAACTGTCTCTTATTTCCCCTGCAGGTATCACACTGTAGATGTTACAGCTGGAAACGAGCTCTTCAGGTCATCCAGTCCACCAGGAGGGCTCACATGGGATTTGCTTCTTTGCAGCATGTTCTCCAGTGCTTTGTCCAGTTCCATTCTTGATACAGTTTAATACATCTCACCATTTTTTTTTCTTGATATATAACCTACACTTTTAGTTAATTTCATTCCATTATCTCAAAAGATAAAAATCTTATAGAGACCCTGAATCATATCCTTCTCTCTCTGATGTTTCCACTACTCAAATGCTTGTACACAGTTTACATCTTCCCCCTTAGCAGTAGTTTCACCACACTAAACATTTTAATTCTTTCAAATCTGTCAGCTCCTTCATCCTCTGTTCTTATCCAAGTTCCCTCCAACTTACCAACATCTTTCTAGCACTGAGGTGGCCCAGAACTGAACAAGCACCATATTTCATGGCTGGCAGCTTCTCTATTACTGTCACATTCAATTGCCTTACTGGTAAAATGCAGAGCTGCATTCCCCTTTGCTTGGAGTCTCTAGTCTCTGGATCATGAAGCTGCCCCCTATGTAACTGAGGAACCTCTAATGATCCATGTTTAGCTGTAATTGTTTGCCACAGCTCAGCTGTTAAGGAGGTTAATCATGCAACCAGCCAACTCTCATCACTCAAAACTGCCACCTTGTATTACACCCACCGACATGTTTTTCTGTGTGAAACCAAATCATGTCGTTTTTCAGTCAAGTCAGCATCTCCTGCAGTCTGTGAAACAGCCATGGAGAGAATGCTGCTAAAGAGCTTTGTCAGTGATACTTCTCCCAGGTTAGTAAAATAGGAAGTGCCTAGCTTGCTGTGGGTTTCCTGAAAAGATGGTTACTCACCTTTGTAACTGTTGTTCTTCGAGATGTATTGCTCATTCCATTCCAGTCAGGTGTGCGAGCGCCGCGTGCATGTTTGTCGGAAGATTTTTACCCTAGCAACACTCGGTGGGTCGGCTGGGTCGCCTCCTAGAGTGGCATTGCCATGGCGCCGGATATATACCCCTGCCAACCCAATGGCCCTTCAGTTTCTTCTTGATGGCTACTCCGACAGAGGGGAAGGAGGGCGGGTTTGGAATGGATATGAGCAACATCTCGAAGAACAACAGTTACAAAGGTGAGGAACCGTCTTTTCTTCTTCGAGTGCTTGTTCATATCGATTCCAATTAGGTGACTCCCAAGCTTTACCTAGGCAGTGGGGTCGGAGTGAGATGTCGCAGAATGTAGAACTGCTGATCCAAATACCGCGTCATCTCTGGACTGTTGAACCAATGCGTAATGTGACACAAAGGTGTGGACCGAGGACCAGGCAGCTGCACAACGTATTTCCTGGATGGGTACATGAGCCAGGAAAGCGGCAGATGAAGCCTGAGCCCTGATAGAATGGGCAGTAAGGTGGCTCATCAGAACATGAGCCAAGTCATAGCAGGTGCGGATGCATGATGTCACCGAAGATGAAATCCTCTGGGAGGAGACAGGTAGGCCCTTCATCCGGTCTGCCACTGCGACGAAGAGTTGGGGTGTTTTACGAAAGGGCTTTGTTCGCTCAATATAAAATGTGAATGCCCTACGGACGTCTAGGAAGTGCAGCTGTTGCTCCCGGTGTGATGCATGTCGCTTCAGGAAGAAGACCGGAAGGAAGATATCCTGGTTGATATGAAAGGCTGATACCACTTTAGGGAGGAAGGCCGGATGTGGTCGCAACTGTACCTTGTCCTTATGAAACACTGTATAAGGGGGGGTCCACCGTGAGAGCCCGAAGCTTGGAAACTCATCTTGCCGATGTAATGGCTACGAGGAAGGCTGTCTTCCAGGACAGGTACATCAGTGAGCAGGTTGCTAACGGCTTGAAGGGAGCAGTCATAAGTTTGGCTAGAACTAGGTTGAGGTCCCAAGTTGGGGCGGGGTGGCATACTTGTGGGTATAATCGCTCCAAGCCCTTGAGGAACCTTGAAACCATGAGGTGAGAGAAGACCGAGCGGCCGCTCTCCCCTGGGTGGAAGGTAGAGATGGCCGCCAAGTGCACCTTCAATGAAGATACTGCTAGGCCATGCTGTTTGAGAGACCAGAGGTAGTCCAAGATGGTAGGGACTAGAACCTCAGTGGGAATAACATAACGTTGGTCGCACCAGCAGAAGCGCTTCCACTTGGCCAGATGTGTTAACCTAGTGGAAGGTTTCCTACCACCCAGGAGCACTTGTTGGACCGAGGCAGAGCAATGTAACTCGGACTGGCTTAACCACGCAGTAACCATGCTGTGAGGTGAAGAGACTGTAGGTCTGGGTGGTGAAGTCTGCCGTGGTCCTGAGTTATCAGTTCCGGGCAAAGAGGTAGAGGGATTGGGTTGGCTATCGAGAGGTCGAGCAACATGGTGTACCAGTGTTGCCTCAGCCAGGCTGAAACGAACATGATGAGGTGGGCTCTGTCTCTGCGGAGCTTAAGCAGGACCCTGTGAACCAGCGGGAATGGTGGGAAGGGGTAAAGCAGATGACTCGTTCACGGTATCAGAAATGCGTCTGAGATCAAGCCCTGGGAGAGACCTTGGAAGGAGCAGAACGTCTGGCATTTCCTGTTCTTGCGAGAGGTGAAGAGGTCTATGCAGGGAAAGCCCCATTTCCGGAAAACAGAATGGATAACTTCCGGACAAAATCGACCACTCGTGAGACAGGAAGGATCTGCTGACTTGATCTGCCAGAGTGTTCCGAACCCCTGGGAGAAAAGACGCTACCAGGTCTATCGAGTGGGCTATGCAGAAGTCCCAGAGCTGAATAGCTTCCTGGCAAAGGGGGGAGGAGCTCTCCTCCCTCCTTGTTCATGTAAAACATGGCCGTTGTGTTGTCTGTGAACACAGACACAACGGCCTTGTAACTGCTCTCACCAGGAGATCGTAAGGATCATGTCTATACTGTCTCTGCCCGGGCGGTATACCGAGGAGAACCAATTCTGAAGGGGACAGAGACGTAGTCTGGAGTGTTTGGTCACGAACTTGCAGGCAGCCATGTGACCCAGGAGGCCGAGACAAGTGCGCGTCGAAGTTGTCAGGAAGATTTGTAGGCCTTGTATAATTGATACCATTGCCTGAAATCGAGGCTGTGGTAAGCAGGTCCTGGCAAGATTGGAGTCCAGAATGGCCCCAATGAATTCTATTCTTTGTGTGGGAACCAGAGTGGATTTCTCTATGTTGATCATCAGGTCTAGTAGCTCGAATAGGTCCTTGACGATGCCCACATGATGGGCGACTTGGGTCTCGGAGGCCTGTCGAATAAGCCAGTTGTTGAGATACGGGAAGACGTGTATCTGACGACGACGGAGGGAGGCGGCGACTACAGCCATGCATTTTGTGAATACCTGTGGGACTGGAGAGAGGCCAAACGGAAGGACCATAAATTGGAAATGCTGATGGTTGACCACAAACCGGAGGTACCGTCTGTAAGGAGGGTAAATGGCAATGTGAAAATACGTGCCCTTCATATCGAGGGCGGCATACCAATCTCCGGGATCCAAGGATGGGATGATGGTCCCTCAGGGATACCATGCGGAACTTCAACTTTATCGAGAACTTCTTGAGTCCTCGCAGGTCTAGGATAAGTCTGAGACCTCCCTTCGCCTTGGGGATTAGGAAATAGCGGGAATAGAACTCCTTGTCCCTCGAGTCCTTCGGTACCTCCTCTATAGCTCCCATGGCAAGGAGCGTCCGTACCTCTTGCAAGAGGAATTGCTCGTGAGAGGGGTCCCTGAAGAGGGACAAGGATGGGGGGTGGGAGGGAGGGGGCGAAATAAACTGGAGGTGGTATCCGAATTCTACTGTGCATAGGACCCAACGATTTGAAGTTAGTTGAGTCCACGCAGGGAGGAAAAGGGAGAGGCGGTTGTAAAAAGGAGGGAAAGGATCCTGGGAAACTGGTACGCCGTCCTCGGGCATGCCTTCAAAAGTTTGGTTTGGGTCCCGCGAGTGATTTGGAGGGACCCTGATTCTGACCCCCTTGGGGTCCCATCTGCTGTCGGCGATTGCCTTGGCCTCACCTTCTGCTGAAGTCCTGTCATGGCCTAGGCAGGGGGTAAGGGCGATGAGGCTGGGGACGGAAGGATTTGCGCTGAGTCACCGGTGTGTGCATCCCGAGTGAGCACATGATCACCCTGTTGTCCTTCAGGTTTTGCAGCCTAGGGTTAGTCTTTTCAGAAAACAGGTCTTGGCCATCGAAGGGCCAGTCCTGTAGGGTGTGTTGCAGTTCAGGTGGAAGGCCTGACACCTGAAGCCATGATATTCGCCTCATGGCAATTCCTGAAGCCAGAGTTCTGGCTGAGGAGTCTGCTGCGTCCAGCGAGGCATGAAGAGAAGTTCTCGCCACCTTCTTCCCTTCCTCCAAAAGGGCAGCAAACTCCTGACGGGAGTCTTGGGGAACTAACTCTGTGAATTTTCCAACCGCCGCCCAGGTGTTATAGTTGTACCGGCTAAGCAGGGCTTGCTGGTTTGCCACCCTGAGTTGGAGGGCCCCAGCAGAGTATACCTTGCGGCCCAATAAGTCCATGCGCCTAGCCTCCTTTGATTTTGGAGCCGGAGCTTGCTGGCCATGGAGCTCCCTTTCGTTGACTGATTGCACGACAAGGGAGCAGGGTGCACGTGCAGGTACTCATACCCCTTAGAGGGTATCATGTACTTCCGCTCAACTCCCTTGGCTGTGGGCGGAATAGAGGCTGGAGACTGCCTGATGGTACTGGCATTTGCCTGGATCGAGCGAATGAATGGCTGGGCCACTCTTGTGGGGGTGTCAGCTGACAAAATATCCACAGGGTCCTCTATCTCTGGGACCTCCTCCACCTGAAGATTCATATTCAGGGCTACGAATCTCAGGAGGTCCTGATGTGCCCTCAGGTCAATTGGAGGAGGGCCCAAGGAGGATGTCCCCACCACCACTTCATCTGGAGAGAAGGAAGAGGAAAGGCCAGCAACAAGAGGGTCCTGCGTGGGCTCCTGTTCTTGGGCAACGTCAGGCTCAAGTGGAACCTGAGGGTCTGTTGAGTGCATGGAAGCTTCCTCTGTACCCGCAGGAGGCGGGCGGCTGACAGTCACCTCCAGCACCCGGTATTCCGATGATACGGAGCGTGATGGCACTGGAGGCACACCTTGGGCTTGGTGATATGCCCAAGGTGTCCAGAATGACCACTGATGAGGTCCTTGTTCTTGGGCCTGGGTCTCCTGGAAGACTCGGCTGGGCACATCTGAGTCACGGTCCTGTGCACAGGAAGCACTGTCCGCGTGAGATGACACAGATGTGTGTCGAGACGGCCATGGAGGAGCTGAAAAGCCCTGGGAAGGGTCTCCATCTCTAGACGATCTCTGTGCGGTACCGGAGGGCGGTACCAGGCGCCATAGCGGTACCGTGAACGAGACCGGGACCTGTGACCAGAGCGGTGCTGGGAGGTCGACTGGGATCTCGAAGCTCGACGTCTAGAGCGGCTGCCGGGAAGTAGATTGGTGCTGAGAGTACCGGGCCGGCGAACGGGACACTGAACGGTGCCGCGAGTGCAACTGGTACCGAGATGGAGCGGTGCTGGGACTGTGAGTGGCGTCGAGACCGGGATCAGCGACGGGACCAAGAGCGCCGGTGGGACTGCGATCGTGATCGGTGCCGACAGAGGATGGTCTCAGCAGGGCAAGCTTACTGATCGATTGTATAACCTGCACCGGCGGTGCTGGGGGTTGAGGGGGTGCAGACTCCGTCAGCGCGATCAGCTCCCTCACCGTGAAAAAGGTCTCTGGTGTGGAGGGAATAGTGAGCTCAACCACAGCGTGCGCTGGGGAGCTTTCAGGCACCGGACTCGACAGCCCTTGCGGGACCGGAATCGATGGTGCCGAAGCTGGCGGTGCTGCGGCAGGTGTCGGTGCCGGGTGGTCCGACTTAGGCGGGGGCTCCGACTGTGGTGCAGGCGGCACGGAAGCAGCAAGAGACTTACGTTTCTTAACCCGCGGGGAGAGGGAACAGTGTCGAGCAGACATCTGTGCCAGCGATGGTCGGTGCTGAGGGGCCTTAGCGGTACCGGCTTGCTCCGGTGCCAAAGAGATGCTTCTGCCTGATGCGGACTGTCCGGCGCTCGGTGCCGAGGGCGGAGGAGTAAGAGCTGCCTCCATCAGGAGCTGTTTCAGATGAAAGTCCCGCTCCTTCTTCATCCTGGGCTTGAAGGCCTTACAGATCCAGCACTTATCCGAGAGGTGGGATTCCCTGAGGCACTTAAGACAGGAGTTGTGGGGATCTCCCATTGGCATCGGCTTGTAGCAGGCCGAGCACGCTTTGAAGCCCTGTGAACCGGGCATGGGCCCCGGTACTGGGTGCGGGGAAGGGGTTAATCTCCGAACCCCTCTTAACTATAAACACTAACTATATTATAGAACGAGTAAAACTAACTACAGCTATAGAAATTATAACTATATACACAAAGATTAGTAAGAGAACTACGAGTAGCTAGGGAGGTGGAGATCAGCTAAGCCGCACTCCACTGTTCCAACGACCGATACGGGCGGTAAGAAGGAACTGAAGGGCCGTTGGGTTGGCAGGGGTATATATCCGGCACCATGGTGGCGCCACTCTAGGGGGTGACCCAGCCGACCCACCGAGTGTTGCAAGAGTAAAAATCTTCTGATGAAAGTGCACATGGCGCACGCACACCTAATTGGAATCAATATGAGCAAGCACTCGAAGAATAATTCTGGATTCCCTTATGTCAGTATGACATACACACTATGCTACCATTTACTTGCACACCATGTGTTTCTGGAAGGCTGTACAGATACACCTAGAAGAGAAAACTTCCTGAGAAGATTGTGCTGAGAGCTAGCATCTTTCCAAAATCCAGAGCACTTACACTACCAGCAAATTTACTTCCTGACTGACCATCATTTCACCCTTGAGTTGGCTGTCCACATGAACTATTGTTTCTCAACAATGCTCTGGACAATGAGAGACACCAGTCATTTCACCTTTGTCAGGTTAGCGTTTTTGTTCATTTGTGCTGTTTTGAGGTCATACTGAGTTCATAGTGTCTCTCTACAAATGAAAGAGCTCATGTCCCCTACCTAAAGGTCCACTAGTCGCCATGACTGACAAGTCTTATGGGCTTGAAATCCCAAGGACTATACTCAACCTGGTATTTCCTAGATCTTAAGTCACTAGAAACGGGTATGTGCTCTTCAGAATAATTCAGATTGTATAGTGGAAAGCAGAAGAAAAAAATGCTAATGGCATTTAAATAAGCCTGGGATTTCTAAAGCTATGCATCTACTATAGGCATTCTATTTCCTCCTACCAAAAGATCCTGTTGACTAACAGTGTAAAGACCTTCTGGATACATTCCTTTTACACTCGATATTTACCACTCTCATTTTCCCCATACTCTGTTCTGTGTGCACAAGATTTTCTGTTTTCATTTCAAAGTGAATTCACTCTTTACTGATCCTGAGTAGGTTCCCTCCCCTAGACAACGAGTGAAGATCGTAAGAAAAGGATAATTCTCACCCCACATCCGTGTCCACATTACATTAAGTTATAATGTGTCACAGTTCTTTGTAAATCTCTCCATAGATCTACCTTCGTGTGCCTCATAGCACCCCTCAGCAGTGTACACGTGAATTTTATTGCAGCCTAGGGTGTGGAAGGAAGGTCACAGATTCAGCTCCTCAGACTCACCAGTAAAGCCACCTGCTGACGGTATTACTTACCTGGATTTTACTGGACCCATCATTTCAGCTCACAGCAGGCACTGTCTGGAGAGTGAGATTTCTGGCCTCATTCTCAGACACGGGGCTCTGATGCCCATCCTGTGTTCACATTAGTTTTTAATTTGCTATTTTAGAATCCCCATTACTCAGGCATCTAGGCACTGCAGCTTCTTAAAATCAACCTAATTAATGCATTCTATTTTAATTATTTCCCCTTAAACTGGCCTACCTCCTTACACTTCAAGGGCTTAACTGCAGCAACCTTTCACCAGAGCATCTCTCACACTCCTTTGTGTCCTACAACATATTTCTATGCCTTACCCTATGAGTCAAGGAACGATGCTCTAGTAGCCCAGGATTTGGAAGACCTGCTCTGCCATGGGCTGCATGTGATACCTTAGACAAGCAACTTTATGTCCCTGTGCCTCAGTTCTCCATCCATAAAGAAGAGATAAAAAGAACATCCCTGTTTCACAGGGACGTGATGAGGATAACTATGTCAAAGGCTGTACAGCACTTCGATTCTACCGTAATGGGGGCCACATAACATACCCATGACAGACAGATATTCAGGCCAAACCCTGGCTCTGGTTCACTGACAAAGGAAAATGAAAGCCACAGGTGAGACTCCACGAACGAATGCTCTGCTGTTGCTTTGAGAAAGCTTCATCGTAGGAAGCAGCAGCAGGAACATCCCTTGATTATCAAGATGGTAGGTGGGACAGAGACAATTCCAAGTAGTCACGTCCCAAACTATTTCTCCACTGAAACCATCACTTGGCATTCCAGCTGGCAGCAAAGGTAAAGCCAGTGCTGAGCAAGGGGGATCCAGGGTCATCATGGCACCCTGTATCACTTAGGACACAGGAGGCAGCAGCACTGGGCAGGAGCTGGAGCTTCCAGGTGATCTTAGAAAGCAGCAGAAAGTAAAGTTCTTCCGCAGTGGATCTCATCTATTTTAGTTGCCTCATGGGTCCTGACTGGGGGATTCCACCTAGAATTATTTTGCATGTAAGACATCGCTACCAACCAACATTTTAAGATAGCTGGCAAAACAAAGTCTCTTGAACAGCTGTCTCCAGCTCCCACAACATCAGTTAATTTGCTGAACCCTTGTGGCAGATCAGGATCAGATAGCGTAAGAGTTTAATATGCTAAAGCTCTGTAGACTGTATCAAGGATGCTTTTGGTAGGGGAGGAAAATCTCTATCTACTCACAACTATAAACACTATTGAAGGGCAGGAACTTACCACTTGGTGAGTTGAGTAAGCTCATTTTATCCAGAACTTAGGAACAGACACACAAGGAAAAACAACATGACAACAGTTAGGAGCATGGAAGGAGAGACACAAATCTGTCTTCCACAGAATACGTAGATGGGCCCTCCTGCTCCTGCTCCATCTCAGTGAATGGGCACTGCCCTGGGACAGACTGATTACATCAAGAGGACTGAATGAGGATAACAGCAGATACTGACAATGCTCAGGAGTTCAAAACCCAGTGACTGAGACTGATAAAATCTGCTCTTCACTCTTCACACAAGTTCATTTTTAATTTAAATTTGCATTTTTCATTGAAAGCTATGAGCTAATTTGAACATTTGAGTTTAAAATAAAGGCCACAAGAACTATAATAACTGAATTTAGTTTAAAGCCAGTTTCGATTACAATTGTTGTAGGCTTGTAGAAGGCAAATTAAAGAGCATTCGGAGTAACACTTACTTAGAAAACTAGAATCTCCACAAGGCAGGATCTTTCAAAGCCACACTCAGAAGAGAGCTAATGCATGTTACAAGTTTTTAGGCCTACTGCACCATATGCATGGACAAGGTACAATTATATAGAACTACCCTTTGTTGTTCATCAGCCATCCTTTAGCGCCTCACTACAAAATCCTTCTCAGCCTACTAACTTCTCCTGTACCAACCACAGACCATGCTGAAAACCACCCTATACAAGGGGTGCTCTGCATGTGTGTACCCCTTACAGTTATTTTTTCTGCATCAGTGCGCTAGGCGGTGTACAAGACACTTCTGCAAACCAGTTCTCACCCAGAGAAACTTACAACTGAGAAGATACTGAGACAGGTTCCAGGATGCATTGTAATAACTGGACCAGCAAATTTACTCTAATCATCAAATCATCAAAAGTATATGACAGTTTATAATATGTCACAATAACCTGTAATAGCAAATACTGACGGAAAACGGTACGGGGAGGGAGACAAAATGAAGTCTAAACAACCGGGACTAGCGATATGGTTCAATGAGTACGTTAAAATCATGCTTCATGAAAACAGAAGATGTGGAACCGGAAATCAACAAACCAAAACTGGTATGTCAGCTACAAGGTCTAATTCGTGAACAAAATGATGAGGGGATGGGCCATTTCACACACCATTTCCTTTGTGGATCTTTAAAGAAAGAGACTTGGGGGTGAGGCAGAGGAAGAACAGACAGAGGCTACTGGTGCAAGCTTCATTATCATGGCTGCCACTCCCACTGCTTCCTACGACCCCAGACCTTTATCACCCTCATCCTAACTTGACACAAGCTAATGACAGAGGGACCCAGACAACATCACCACCCCTACCAGTACCAGTAGAATCCCAACCACCACCAGTAGGAAACAGGATTGAACTTTAACAGCAGCAGCTCCAGCCCTTCTTAACTAACTTCTCTTTTCCCCAAAGAGAGAGTTATCACCATCTTTGATATCATCTAAAGAGAGTGTCACGCAAGGGTTTTTTCCTTCTACAACTCCCCCAGCTAAAGGGGAAGGGAGCAAGGGATGCTGTGAAAATGCAAGCCTTACTTCATACTATACTTTTTAAGAGCAGGTTAGACAAACACCTCTCAGGAATGGGCTAGATAATACTTAGTCCTGCCACAAGTGCAGGGGACTGGACTAGAGACCTCACGAGGTCCCTTCCAGTTCTATGATTCTACACATTTCAAATGATTTAACTGGTTTTCCTTCTTTTCTTTATCTTTAATAAAAAGCTAAGAGGATGTTTAATGGTGCGTCTGCCACGGCACTCAGCAGGCTGAGGTCTCTGTATGCCAAGCCCCAGACCTTGCTTAACACTGTTTAATGTGGGACAGTGACTGGGTTATGTTAACACTTTCGGTCCTTTCTTCCATCTAAGTTAAAACAACAGATGCACTCGCAAAACCCAGAGGGCATGCGAGCCTAGGCTATTTAATAATAATATTATTTCATCTTCTTCTTTTCCAATGTATTATTGTGGTTGAGGAGGCATTACTGCATTCATGTTGTGGGCCTTGCAGAAGAAGTGGGCCTGTAGGTAGGATATGTACCAGAAATGACTGGGAGGGCATTCCACCTGCGAGACAGCATGGAAGATGCATCAAGAGGGAGTGGGCAACTGGCAGAATGAAAGGACTGAAGAGGGACAAAAGTATTCAGAGAAAAACCAGAAGGCAAAGTTATGCATGGCGCTCACAATCCAATGGAGAGATTCAGTCAGATCAACAGGTAGAATAATTTAATAATAAATACAATTTTTAGCAGCTTCCCTTTGGATGTCCTGAAGAGGAATGATTATGGGAGGGCAGAGAGGAGGGGAAGGTTCCAGCAGTCGAAGTGGGAGGTGACTAGTGGGGGGAAAGGGGAGAAATGTAAGCCATCAGGATGGAATGGAAGGACCAGAATTTCAAAATCTTGTGGAGAAAAAAGTGGTAGGAGTCGTTGGGAACCTGGCTCTGACCTTAGCATCTCTGAGAGCTTCCAATCTACGATGATCAGTGACTTAGGTGAGGAATATAGACCAGAGACATGTTACAGACATATCAGATATGCATTTGATTTACAAATTAAAACATTTTAAATTTTATCATGAATAGCTAAACGTCAGCTGTCTCTCTCTGCTCCCGAACCCAGTCATTATTAATCAGCTGATTTCTCCACCCATTTTAAGGCCAGGAGGGACTACTGTGACCATCAAGTCTGACTTTCTGCATCATCTCACCCAGCAGTCTTTGCATCCAGCCCATAATTTACGGTTCAGCTAGAGCACTTCTTCTATAGGCATCGAAGCAATGGTGAGTCTTGAGGAGGGATTTGATGGGGAAGAGAATAGTCGTCATACAGATCAGTTTTGGGAAGACCATGCAGGAGGCGACGCAGGAGGTGTTGGTACAACAAATACAGCATACATGGATTATCAGATGCAGATGGCATAGACACGTTCTGTTTTATAACAGTAGCCCCTGATTAAAGACACTAAAGACCTGGCCCTGTAAGATGCTGAGCAAACTTAACTCCCAACGCAGGCGCATAAGGCAATGGAAGTTGAATGCACTCTATCTGGCAAGATGGGGCTCAACGATTACAGAAGGTAAATTCAGACTCTGTTAACGCTAAGAACAAAAGGAGTGCTGGAAGTAACAGGACTCTGCTCTGGGAGTAACCTGGCCTCTGTGTGCATAACACCATTTCTGGAGATGCTAAAACTCCTAAGGATGAGTCTGCCTTGACTATTTGAAGATGGAGACCAGATTCCTAGGAGCCCACCAAAAGCCTCTTAGATGTTTCTGACACTGAGCTGCCATCAGAGTGAGAGGTTTGAAAAGGACAACCTGCCTGCCGCATTTGCATCACTTAACTCACAGGGGAAAGAGACTTGTGCTGGAGTTCTCGGGGACGGAAGGGCAGAACCTTCCTATTCCTGTATGTCCCAAGGATTCATACCAAGAGTAGATTTCACCACTGGCCTGCTGGAGTCAAGGTGGACCACGGTGTGCTGGGATCAGCACACACTACAAGCTGTGGCTCCATCATATTCCAGGTGAGGATGGCGGAAGTTGGTTCAATTTTATATACAAGGTGTAGCCCTTCTCAGGCTCCTGGGTGAAGTCTGGGAATCTTGGACTGTGAGTTACCACAGAGGAGGTAGTGTTCACTGAGAGAATGCAGCACAAGCAGGGATTTCCCAGATGTGGGAAACCTCTCAAGAACCTCTGCTGCTTATTGCAGAACCTGGCCCTATACTAGGACACCACCACAATGCAGGTTTCATTTCTGTAGCTTCCACTGCAAATATTTCAGATAATTAATGCAAATTTAAAAACAATTAGTTTTCAAGTTCCACTCCAAGCAACTCTGTCCAGCAAGTTGTCAAGTGAGCAGCCAAAAGCAGAGGAAATAGGACAATCCTGCAACAGAGCCTACAACTTGCATAGGAAAGCTAACTGTCGGTTTCTATTTATTTTTTTGATTGCAGTTTGGAGGTTTTGATGACTAAAGCTTCCGAGGGATTAAAATGCTGTGTGGTCAAGTTTTCCACTTTCTACTGGCATGTAAACAGCATTTCTGATGTGCCCTGGAAAACTACTTGAGACAGTTATACAAAACAATCACCATGTCAGACTTTTCCTTAAGTACTATTCACATGGTATCGACTAGGAACAAAAAGTTAGCAATCACAGGGCAAGAGCTTACAGCTTACGCTCCCCTACCTTCCATGGCATATTTCATATCCTGGGCAAAAAGGTTCCACATGACTTCAGCACTGACCTTCCCAACAGTGAGCTCCTGAGGAAACCTGAATGGGGGAAAACCAGAGATAAGGCTTTAATAGCTTAAGAATAAGGGGCATTTTCATTCAGCACTGAGCTAAACTATCTACTGAAAGGTTCAACACAACAGAAATTTCCTTCATCCTGCGAAGATAAAAGGCAGATATCTGGAAAGTACCAACTGAACTCTATGCTATAGATAAAACAGATTGAAAATACCCCTGCTACTGTAACTATGCTTTTAAATCTAAAAGAGTAGCTATTGCACGGCTGTTCTCTAAAAGTAGCTACATACTGTAATTCTGTAGTATTACATCAAAATGTTTGTCCCTCATACCTTTTTTCTTTTCCCCTTACAAAACTAGGTTCCTTTTCACTGTTGGGATTAGTGTGTATCAGATGTGCCTGCAATGTTAAGATCTAAAATCCCTAGTGCGTAATCTGCCCTTTGTCTGCAGGATACATGGTGGGCTGCTCGAGACATAAGAATGAAGAGCATCTGACATCTTACTGCCCAAGGAGTAGAAGTCGCTCCTTTTGCCATTAACAAAGCCATCCCCACCCACTGAACTCTCTCAGTTCAGCACAGAACATGGACACACCTAAATTACAGCACAAAGTGTGCGTGTTAAAAAAGTGCATCCCAGAAAACTGTACAAGAAAAAACAACTCTCACCCCATTTTCAGATGTCTCACTGAGTTCAGGATTGTAATAACCAAGGTGAATGGGTTCGAACTCCATCAAAACTGAAACTTTTGAAACTCTTCCATCCCAATCAAAAAGAAAAGACGGTTACTCACCTTTGTAACTGTTGTTCTTCGAGATGTGTTGCTCATATCCATTCCAGTTAGGTGTACGCGCCGCGCGTGCACATTCGTCGGAAAACTTTTACCCTAGCAACTCAGTGGGCCGGCAGGTCGCCCCCTAGAGTGGCGCCACCATGGCGCTCCATATATACTCCTGCCGGCTCACCCGCTCCTCAGTTCCTTCTTGCCGGCTACTCCGACAGTGGGGAAGGAGGGCGGGTGCGGAATGGATATGAGCAACACATCTCGAAGAACAACAGTTACAAAGGTGAGTAACCGTCTTTTCTTCTTCGAGTGATTGCTCATATCCATTCCAGTTAGGTGAATCCCAAGCCTTACAAAGGCGGTGGGGTCGGAGTGAAATGTGGCAGAATAAAACTGCCGAGCCAGAGGCTACAGCCTCTCTTGACTGCTGAACCAGGGCATACTGCGAAGCAAAGGTAAGGACCGAGGACCAATGGAGCTTCGCGACAGGTCTCGTGGGTAGAAACACGAGCCAGCAAGGCGGCAGATGAAGCCTGAGCCCTGGTAGAATGCACGGTGATGTGGCTTGGGGAAATATGAGCCAAATCATAACAAGTGGGGATGTCCGCCATCACCCAAGATGAGATCCTCTGAGAGGAAAACAAGCAAGCCCTCCCTTTGGCCCGCTACCGGGGCAGAGCTGGGGCACCTTAGGAAATGATTCTGTCAGCACAATATAATGCGAGCACTCCACAGATGTCCAAGGAGTGCAACGGTTATGCCCATTGCGTTGAGCTGTGGGTAACATGAAAGGCCAAAACACCTTAGGGAGGAAAGCCGGGTGCGGTCATAACTGCACCTTGTCTTTTTGGAACCTTCGTAAGAGCTCTGATCTCAGAGACCCGTCTGGCCAAGACTAGGTTGAGGTCCCAGGGCGGGGCTGGGCGGCGCACCCGAGGGTGCAAGCGCTCCAAGCCCTTGAGGGACCTCGAATCCATAGAGCGTGGGACACTGAACGTCCATCTTAGCCTGCTGGAAGGTAGGGATGGCCACTGAGAGTGTCCTCAGCGATGATACCGCCAGATCCTGCCGCTGAAGGCCAGAGGCAGGCCAAATAGAGGGGATCGAGACCTCAGCAGGAGCAAGATCGAGCGTACTGCAGCTGTAAAGGAAACGCTTCCACCTGGCTCGGTACGTTGACCAGGTGGAAGGCTGCCTGTCACCCCGACTCAGGTACGCAGGAGCCACCGTGAGGCGAAGAGGCTGCAGGTCCGAGTGACGAAGCCTGTCATTGCCCTGAGTGATGAGGTCTGGGCTGACAGGCCGAGCAACGTGGTATGTCCGTGCTGTCTGGACCACTCTGGAGTGATCATGATGATGCACGCTCTGCCCCTGCGGAGTTTGAGCAGGACGTAACGAACCAGTGGGAACAGTGGGGAGGCATAATGCAGTTGGCCGTTCCACGGCATCAGGAATGCGTCCAAGATCGATTCCGAGGAGAGACCTTGGAAGGAGCAGAACACCTGGCATTTCCTGCTCTCGCGGTGAGCGAACAGGTCTGTGTGAGGAAACATCTCCACTTCCGGAAAGCGGGACGCCTCACATGGGGCAGAGTGATCACTCGTAAGACAGGAAAAACCTGCTGAGTCAAAGAGTTAAGACGTTCCGAACGCCTGGGAGAAAGGACGTCGCCAGCTCCATCGAGTGGGCCATGCAAAAGACCCGGAAATGGATGGCCTCCTGACAAAAAAGGGGGGAGGACTATGTCCCCCCTGAATACTTATGAAGCACCTGGCCCTTGTGTTGGCTGCAAACACCGAGATACAACGGCCTCGCAGCTGCCGCTGGAACCCCTGGCATGCCAGGCGGACTACTCTCATTTTTGGGGCATTAACGAGGAATGCCAGCTTCTTAGAAGACCAAAGGCCTTAAGCTCGGAGGCGACCATGAGCACTCGAGCAGAGAGATGATGCGTCCGCCGTCAGGGGCAGTGAGGGCTGGGGTGGATGAAACCGCATCCCTGTCCACACCAAGGAGGGAGTTAGCCACCACTCTAGGGAGCCTAAGACGTTCGAGGGAACGGTGACTACCATGACCATTGGCTCCCTGACCAAGCGGTACGCCGAGGTGGGCCGGACTTGGAGAGGACGGAGGCGGAGCTTGGCGTGTTTGGTTACAACTTTGCGGGCAACCATGGACCCAGGAGACTGAGACAAGAGCGAGCTGAGGTCGTTGAGAAAGCCTTCAGACCTCAGATGATTGTTGCCCTCGCCTAAAACCGCAGTTGTGATAAGCAGGCTCCGGCTAGGTAGGAGACCAGGATAGCCCCTAGGAAGCCCAACCTCTGCGTGGGAACCAGAGTGGATTGCTCTATAGTAATCATCAGGCCTTGATCTGTGAATAAGACCGTGACGATGCCCACGGCTGAGCGGTTTGTGTCTCAGAGTCTCCTCGGATAAGCGAATCGTCCAGATACGGAAAAACGCATATCCGACATCAGCGACGGAAGGCGGCGACTATGGCCGTAAACCGGGAGTATTCACCGCTGGCTATAAAGCGGAGGCATCTCCCGTGTGGAGGGAAGATGGCACTGCGAAAGTACGCGTCCTTCATATCCAGGGCGGCATAGTAGCCCCCAGGAGGCAAGGATGGAATAATGGTTCCCAGGGATACCATGTAGAACTTCAACCTTATCCTAAACCGGTTGAGTCCATGCAGGACCAGGGAGGTCTGAGACCTGTGTTCGAGTGGGGGACTAGGGCATAACGGGAGTAAAACCCCTTGCCCCTTTCGTCCGCTGAAGGGGGACAGGGCTGGAGCAAATTAAAGGTGGTACCTATGCTCCATCGTGCGCAGGACCCAGCGATCTGAAAGTAACTGGGGCCATGCCAGGAGAAAGCGGGATCGGGATCCCGTCCTGCGACTGGTACACCGCCCTCCGGCGAACCTTGGAAGGTCCGTCTTTGGTCCCAGTGGTAATTGCGAGGGACCTTGACTTTGGCTTTTTAGGGGGCCTGACGTTTGTCTGCAACCACCTTGGCCTTGCCGTTTTCCAGAGTTCTGCCTCTGGCTAGGCACAGAGTATGGCGGCTGGGGCCATAAAGGCCTGCGTTTGGTCGCTAGCGTATACATGCTGAGACGTATTAGGACCCTATTGTCCAGCAGGCTTCGCAGTCTGGGGCTGTCTCTGCCGCGAAGATGCCTTTACCAACAAAGGGTAAATTCTTTCCCCCGTCCTCCAAGACGGCAGCGAACTCCAGGTGGGAGGTTCGAGGGAGAAACTCCTCCACCCAGGTGCTATAATTATCGCAGCTAAGCAAGGCTTGTTGCTTTGCTACCCAGAGGTGCAGGGCCCCTGCAGAGTACACCTTGCATTCGCCAAGGCTCTTTCTGCTTCGGGGCTGGCGCCCGCTGGCCATCATATCAGGATCGTGGTCCTGAGCATAAAATCTGCGCATATGGGCTGACACGGATGCGTGTCCGGACGGCCATGGAGGTACTAAAAGAAGGCATGGGCCGAGTCTCTGACTCACTCGGACCTTGCCCAACTCGGCACCGGGGGCCGGCATCGGGAGGCGTATCGGTACCTGGAACGAGATCCAGACCCGCAACCAGAACGGTGTTGGGAGGTCGACCGAGATCTCGAGGCTCGGAGAAGAGCTACAGGAGTCAAGGTACCTGCCCCGGTGCCAGATGTCGGAACGGTGCCGATAGCGGGTCGGCGAACGGGATACCGACCGGTGCAGCGAGTGTGACCAGTACCGAGGAAAACAGCACCGGGACTGCCAGTGGTGTCCGGCGTGCCGACAGGACTTGGAGTGTCTGCGGGACCGTGATCATGAACGGTGCCGCTCTGCTGTACTGACAGGGGACAGTCCCTTGAAGAGACTGTATTACCCGTACCGGCGGTGCCCGGGTCAGGCAGCACTGACTCTGTCATGGCACTGAGAGCCCTCGCCGTTGGTAACATCTCCGGCGTGCAGGGAACAGCAGGCTCAACCACAGTGCGTACTGGGGAGCTGTCAGGCACCGGATTCGACGGCCCTCGTGGGGCCGGGATCCACGGTACCGAGGTCATCAGAGCTTCGGTAGGAGCTGGTGCCGGGCGAACCGATTTAGATAAGCTGTCTGGCTGCGGTGCCGTCAGCACTGAAGCAGCGGGAGTAATACGCTCAACCACGGCGCGTGCCGGGGAGCCGTCGGGCACCGGATTCGATAGCCCTTGTGGGACTGGAATCGACGGTGCCGATGTTGTCGGTGCCTCAGAGGCTTCGGTTGGCATGGAAGCAGCCGGAGCAGGAGCTCAACCACGGCGCGTGCCGGGGAGCCGTCAGGCACCGGATTCTACGGCCCTTGCGGGACCGGGATCGACGGTGCCGACGTCATCGGTGCCGCAGCAGGTGTCGGTGCCGGGCGATCCGACTTAGACTAGCCCTCTGGCCGCGGTGCCGTTGGCACGGAAGCAGCCGGAGCATTAGCTCGACCACGGCGCGTGCCGGGGAGCCGTCAGGCACCGGATACTACGGCCCTTGCGGGACCGGGATCGACGGTGCCGACGTCATCGGTGCCGCAGCAGGTGTCGGTGCCGGGCGATCCGACGTAGACGAGCTCTCTGGCTGCGGTGCCGTTGGCACGGAAGCAGCAGGAGCAATACGCTCAACCACGGCGCGTGCCGGGGAGCCGTCAGGCACCGGATTCTACGGCCCTTGTGGGACCGGGATCGACGGTGCCGACGCCATCGGTGCCGCAGCAGGTGTCGGTGCCGGGCGATCCGACGTAGACGAGCCCTCTGGCTGCGGTGCCGCTGGCACGGAAGCAGCAGGAGCAATACGCTCAACCACGGCGCGTGCCGGGGAGCCGTCAGGCACCGGATTCTACAGCCCTTGTGGGACCGGGATCGACGGTGCCGACGCCATCGGTGCCGCAGCAGGTGTCGGTGCCGGGCGATCCGACGTAGACGAGCCCTCTGGCTGCGGTGCCGCTGGCATGGAAGCAGCAGGAGCAATACGCTCAACCACGGCGCGTGCCGGGGAGCCGTCAGGCACCGGATTCTACGGCCCTTGTGGGACCGGGATCGACGGTGACGACGTCATCGGTGCCGTAGCAGGTGTCGGCGCCGGGCGATCCGACTTAGACGAGCTCTCTGGCTGCGGTGCCGCTGGCACGGAAGCAGCAGGAGCAATACGCTCAACCACGGCGCGTGCCGGGGAGCCGTCAGGCACCGGATTCTACGGCCCTCGTGGGACCGGGATCGACGGTGCCGACGTCGGCGGTGCCGGGCGAGCCATCTTAGACGAGCTGTCTAGCTGTGGTGCAGCTGGCACAGAAGCAGCAGGAGCAGTAAGCTCTACCACGGCGCGAGCCGGGGAGCTGCCAGGCACCGGATTCCATGGTCCTGGGGGACTGGAATCGACGGAGCCGAAGTCATCGGTGCCTCTGCAGGTGACGGTGCCGGATAACGCAACTTAGGCGAGCTCTCTGGCTGCGATGCAGGTGGCACGGAAGTAGCGGGAGCAGGGGGCTCAACCACGGCGCGTGCCGGGGAGCTGCCAGGCACCAGCAGGAATCGTAGACTCTCTCGACCTCGGAAGAAGGGAGCGGTGCCGAGTCGACATCGGTGCCGGCGACGGTCGGTGCCGAAAGGCCTTGGTGGTACCGGCGGGGTCCGGTGCCGAGGAGGCGCTTCTGCCCGCCGCTTGAACATCGCTCGGCGCCCAAGGTGGAGGGATAAGTGAAAGTCCCGCACCTTTTTGTTCTCGGCTTAAAAGCCTTGCAAATGGGGCACTTATCTGTCAAGTGTGATTCCCTGAGGCACTTCAAACAGGAGTCATGTAGATCTCTCTTCGGCCGCGGCTTCTGGCAAGCCGGGCCCCTTTTAAAACCGGGTGAGCCATGCATGGCTCCGGCACTGGGCTCATGGAAGGGCTACTTCCTGAACCCCGCTAACTAAACTAACCATGTTAGCAAAGAAACACGTATAACCATACAAATATATATATAAAAGGGTTATAACTGCATAATTATATACGAGAAAATGAGTAGCTAGGGAAGTGGAGGTCAGCTAAGCCGCGCTCCACTGTTCCAACGACCGACACGGGCGGTAAGAAGGAACTGAGGAGCGGGTGGGCCGGCAGGAGTATATATGGAGCGCCATGGTGGCGCCACTCTAGGGGGCGACCTGCCGGCCCACTGAGTTGCTAGGGTAAAAGTTTTCCGACGAATGTGCACGCGCGGCGCGTACACCTAACTGGAATGGATATGAGCAATCACTCGAAGAAGAATTATTTATATAGACAGACAAATAAGACAGAAAGACAGACAGATAAGTATTTGCTATAAATACACAAATCACAGAAAAGATAGAAGATACTTTCACAAATAAAGCAGAACAGACAAAGAGTCTACTTCTAGCCTTAGCCATAAAGAACATGGAGGATTCTTACTGGTTCAGGACAGGGGTATACGAATTTTTATCCTCTTCTATAATGGAAACTATCAGAGTGATGAGTTTAGGCCAGAAATCCAAGTTCCTGATGCTGGGGCCTTGATCCTCAGGAGGAAGGTCCTGATTTTTGTTCTGGAAAGGAAGCCGTGAGAAACTAAATACTGAGTTTAAACAACTATGACTTCTTATCAGGCCTGCAGATTTCCTGGGAACTGCACATGCTGTATCCTCTGCCACGTTCTTCTGAAGGTTCCATAATTATGGCTCTGTCTTGGCAAGCGACCTGCGCTAACACCAAATATCACTATGCTGCTAAAAGGGAAGCCTGGCACGACTCTGGGATTCAAATGGCCACTTCTTTATTCTTCAGTGCACTGGGACCAGGGACAGGCTTATGGATCTCTCAGGATGTGCTTCCTTGCACAAACTAGTTCTAACCACGTCTGATTGGATCACTGATCTTTACTAATCTAGCCACAATGACAAGCAATGCATCACTTCATGCCATCTGCACATCATCACACTCTGACATTATGGCAAATGGAACAATTTTGATCAATGTAGGTATAGCGCAGAGTTGTCCAACCACCACACGATCCGCAAGGGGTAAACTAGATTCAGTAAAACAAGGTAGAACTCTGTGCCTGGAGAGTCATGTAATTTAAACCCTGTTTCTTCTGTTAGCTTACTACTCGCTCTAATTAGCTGTTGCTGAATAAATATGATATCAAATCTGCTCTTTCAGTAGTCTGCTCTAATCATGGAATAAAACATCTGTGGCTTTTGAAAATGATCTCTAAAGAATTAGTGACAGTAAAACAATTATCCTCTTTCATTCACCGCAATCAATGCTCATCAATTGGCTACAGCTGATGTGCATTCAGAAGTTCACAGGCCACAAAATGTAGTCTATGCTGGTTTATCTTCAGATATTGTTTACTACATTATCTCAAGCCACTCAGCCTTGATCTTTGCACATCTATCCCATTACTCACGGGATCTGTCTGGTACTCGCGACTATACAGTTCATGGCAATTGTTGAAGATGTATTCATAGGTTGAGTTGAGACAGGCCTTCACACAGTCCTTCACTACTTGGCTGGCTCGAGGTGGGCTCTGTAGTTCTTGAACCTGGCAGGAAGCAGGAATAAAAGTTAAAGAGATACTGCTCATGCTTCATAAGAGGAAGAGGGCATTAACCCAGGACTTGACAGAGACTTGTTCAATTCCCTGTGCTGCCCCAGGGACCTATGAACCTGAACAAGTAACATAGTGTCTCCAAGCCTCAGTTCCTCATCTGCAACACAGGGGTGCTGTGAGCATAAACAACATTCAAGATTGTGAGGCACTCAGACATTACGGTCACAGGAGCCTGATAACGAGCTGAAGTAGACAGCTGCATCTAGTAACATTGGTTAGAAGTGCAAGACACACAGTACTGCTAAGTGAGGTTCAAGGGACGTCTTCATGAAATCAGGACACAAACATCAAAGTCTCTCCCACTGCAAGACGGTCCAGAGAAAGACTCCATCAGAGCTCACGACATTTGATCAGCCAAGAGTTCCTAGAACATCTCATGTTATTTTTTAAAATCCACAATGGTGCTTTTTAATTCAGGAATTTACTTGACCTCTTTGCTAACAACTTTAAAACGTGGATTAGAGCCATTAATAATAGTGTGCAGATGTGTACAGCTTTTTCCCTCTTGCAGCCCTCATTCTTTTCCTTTATAGTTATTATTCTACCTCATACTCACACTGGGGGCAGGGATAGCTCAGTGGTTTGAGCATTGGCCTACTAAACCCAGGGTTGTGAGTTCAATCCTTAAGAGGGGCCACTTGGGGATTTAGTTGGGGTTTGGATCCTGCTTTCAGCAGGGGGTTAGACTAGATGACCTCCTGAAGTCCCTTCCAACCCTAATAATCTATGATTCTAATGCACATCTATTCTAAAAGGCTTTGCATGCATCAGATCTGGGATAAGACGATATCCTGGACCAAATTTGGTTTTACATTTGTTCCAGCCTTTTTTTTTTTTTTTTTTTAATAATTTCTAACCATTCTAAGTAGAAAGCAGAGTTTGGGAACTTTAACATTTTACATAAATATTGTATGGATTATGGGGACTTTCAAAATGCAGCACACACTAGAAGAACACATTTAGTTAGTTTATCTGGTGCTTTTTCATAACAGATAAAAACCATTCCTTGCCTGAAGAACTTACAGTCATACTCGATAAAGGACATTTTGAAATACCATGAGTGAAAACTCATTTTGTTAAAAAAACAAGGTAAAGATAGCTAAGTGACAGTGTTCTCATCCATCACATCATCTACAGAAACCAAGCATTTAAAAACAAGGCAATGAATAATTAAAGATATCAGATCTCACACTGGCCTCATAAAAAACAAATATAAGCACAAAAAGGGCATATTTCATTATTGCACAACAACCTTAACTATGAGCCATGGCTCTTTATTAATCAATTAATTATTTGAGTTATCTTAATTTCAGTATGCATTTCCTTTTGAGAGAGACAGTTAAATGAAAAATATTATTGCTTAATATATTTATCAGACCATAGAAGTTTTTGTACAGACTTAATTGTTGTTGATTGATAAGGCTGGAAATATAGTTTTACAGGAGAAGTTTATAACAGTCAATAAATGGTAAAATTACATATCCTATCTGGGTACAGACAAATTGTTTCTTTGTCAGAAGGATGTTGTGATTACTGATGAGGAATAGTATTTGTTTTGCATCAGAGTTAAGAGTATTAAGTTGTGACACACTGATAAGAATGTTTATGTTTATTATGTGGGCAGCACAAGATTGCTGTTATCTGTCACTAGTTATTTCTATGCTGAAAAGTGTTTGGCTTTTGAGAATGATGGGTTAGTTCTTCGTTGCCGTAAGCAGGCTTTTCTCTGCAGAGTATAAGACAATGACACTCACACACTGGAATATTATCACTGTGATGGATCCTTACCTTCATTCTGAAAAACGTGATGCTGGTGAGCAAGTCCACGGTGGATTTCAAGTCCTGTAACCGCTCAGGGCTGCTGGCTGGGAAATTGTTCTGTTGGCATAAAAGTGAAACCACGCCTGAAAGAGCAATCAGACGTCCACACAAACTCACCAGTCCATTCAAAATAAACATGTTAAAAACCCTTGGAAATGTATACAGCTCAGGAGCTTCTAGCACTCAAAACGATGCTCAGAAAATAAAAGTCTTCACATTGAACAAGGTAAGACCTTTTCACTACAAGAGTTCATCTGTTTTATTAAAAAGTTCTTCATGTGAATTTAGTGTTCATGAACAGTGGCAGTCTGATAGTCATAAGTATGGCCACACTGAGTCAGACCAATGGTCCATCCAGGTCAGTATACTGACTTCTGACAGTGGCTGGTGCCAGATGCTTCACAGGGAATGAACAGAACAGGGCAGTTATCGAGTGATCCATCTCCTGTCATCCAGCCACAGCTTCTGGAAGTTAGACACTTAGGGATGCCCAAAGAACAGGTTTGTGTTCCTGACCATCTTAGCTAATAGCCATTGTTGGACCTATCTTCCATGAAATCATCTAATTATTTTTTGGACTCAGTTATAGTTTTGGCCTTCACAACATCCCCTGGCAACAAGTTCCATAGGTTGACTGCATTGCATGAAGTACTTTCTTATGCTTGCTTTCAGCCTGCTGCATCCCAGTTTCAGTGGATGACCACTGGTTTTGTGCTACGTGAAGGGGTGATTACTTTTCTAAGATGAACAGTTCCAGTCTTGAGTCTTTCCTCATATGGAAACTGTTCCATAACCTTCATCATTTTTGTTGCCCTTCTCTGTACTTTTTCCAACTCTAATATATCTTTTTGAGATAGGATGACCGGAACTGCATGTTGCATTCCAGGTGTAGATGTACTGTGGATTTATATAGCATCGTTATGATATTTTCTGTATTAATATCTATCCGTTTTCAAATGGTTCCTAGCGATCTGTTAGCTTTTTTGACTACCACTGCACATAGTTCTCTGAAAACATCTGCTCAATCTATCATGACTCCAAGATCTTTCTTGAGTGCTAACAGCTAATTTAGACCCCATCATTTTGTATGCAGAGTTGGGATTGTGTTTTTTCCAGTGTGCATTACTTTGCATTTATTGACACTGAATTTCATCTGCCATTTTGTTGCCCAGTCACCGACTTCTGTGAGATCCCATTGTAACTCTTCACAGTGAGTTTTGGACTTAACTGTCTTGAGTAATTTTCTATCATCTGCAAATTTTGCCACTTCACTGTTTACCCACGTTTTCCAGATCATTTATTAATACGCTGAACAGCACTGGTCCCAGTAGAGATCCTTGTAGGAGTCTCTTCTTTATTAAAGTTACAACCAAGGATCGCCTCTGGAGCCTTTTTTAAAAATTGGTGTTACATTAGCTATCCTCCAGTAATCTAGTACAGAGGCCGATTTAAGCGATAGGTACCACAGTAGGAAGTTCTGCAATTTCATATTTGAGTTCCTTCAGAACTCTTGGGTGAATATCCGCTGATCCTGGTGACTTATTACTGTGTAATTTATCAATTTCTTCCAAAACCTCCTCTCCTGACACCTCAATTTGGGATAGTTCGTCAGATTCTTCACCTAAAAAACCTGCTCAAGTGTAGGAATCTCCCTCACCTCCTCTGCATTGAAGACCAATGCAAAAAATTCATTCAGCTTTTCCACAATGGCCTTGTCTTCCTTGAATGCTCCTACAGCATCTCCATTATCCAATGGCCCCACTGGTTGTTCGGCAAGCTTCCAGCTCCTAATGCGCTTAAATTTATTCTTGATGTTGGTTTTACTGTCTTTTATTAATTGCTATTTAAATTCTTTTTTGGTCTGCTTAATTATACTTTGAAATTGGACTTGTCAGATTTATATTCCCCTCTAGTTTCCTCAGTAGTATTTGACTCCCAGGTTTAAGGGGTGTCTTTTTGTCTCTGACCTTCTCTTTTACTCTGTTCAGCAATAGTGGCATTTTTTTTGGCCTCCATCATATTAATTTGCTGTGGGGTACACATTTAGTTTAAGCCTCTATTAGGATTTGAATTTCCATTCTTCTGCTTCCTCATTTTTGTATAGTTGCCCTTTTTGAAGTTTGATGCTACTGTGGTGGGTTTCTTTGGTATTTCTCCCCCCCCCCCACGAGGATGTTACATTTAATTACATGACGGTCGCTATTACCAAGCAGTTCAGCTCTATTCACCTCATTGGACCAGATCCTAGGCTCCATTTAGCACTAAATCAAGAATTGCCTCTCCCCTTGTGGGTTCCAGGACTAGCTGCCTCAAGAAGCAGACACTGAGGGTGTCTAGAAACGTTATCTCTGCAACCGATCCTGAGCTGACATCTTCCCAGTCAATATGGGGATAGTTGAAATGCCCCATTATCATCAGGTTATCTAGTCTCTCTAATCTCCCTCAGTATTTCAGAATCACCATCACGGTGAGGTGACCGGTAGTATATTTCTACTGCTATACTCATGCATGGGATTTCTATCCATAGAGAAGCAGCAAAGAATCCTGTGGCACCTTATAGACTAACAGACGTTTTGGAGCATGAGCTTTCATGGGTGAATACCCACTTCATCAGATGCATGTAGTGGAAATTTCCAGGGGCAGGTATATATATGCAAGCAACCTAGAGATAACGAGGTTATTTCAATCAGGGAGGATGAGGTCCTGTTCTAGCAGCTGAGGTGTGAAAACCAAGAGAGGAGAAACTGGTTCTGTAGTTGGCAAGCCATTCACAGTCTCTGTTTAATCCTGAACTGATGATGTCAAATTTGCAGATGAACTGAAGCTCAGCAGTTTCTCTTTGAAGTCTGGTCCTGAAGTTTTTTTGCTGCAGGATGGCACCTTAAGGGCTGCTATAGTGTGGCCAGGGAGGGTGAAGTGGTCTCCTACAGGTTTTTGTATATTGCCATTCCTAATATCTGATTTGTGTCCCTTTATCCTTTTCTGTAGAGACTGTCCAGTTTGGCCGATGAACATAGCAGAGGGGCATTACTGGCATACGATGGCGTATATTACATTAGTGGACGTGCAGGTGAATGAACCGGTGATGGTGTGGCTGATCTGGTTAGGTCCTGTGATGGTGTCGCTGGTGTAGATATGTGGGCAGAGTTGGCACCGAGGTTTGTTGCATGGATTGGTTCCTGAGCTAGAGCTACTATGGTGCGGTGTGCAGTTACTGGTGAGAATATGTTTCAGGTTCGCAGGTTGTCTGTGGGCGAGGACTGGCCTGCCACACAAGGCCTGTGAAAGTCTGAGGTCATTGTCCAGGATGGGTTGTAGATCCCTGATGATGCGTTGGAAGGGTTTTAGCTGGGGACTGTATGTGATGGCCAGTGGAGTCCTGTTGTTTTCTTTCTTGGGTTTGTCTTGCAGTAGGAGGCTTCTAGGTACACGTCTGGCTCTGTTGATCTGTTTCCTTATTTCCTCGTGTGGGTATTGTAGTTTTGAGAATGCTTGGTGGAGATTTTGTAGGTGTTGGTCCCTGTCTGAGGGGTTAGAGCAGATGCGGTTGTACTTCAGTGCTTGGCTGTAGACAATGAATCGTGTGATGTGCCCGGGATGGAAGCTAGAGGCGTGAAGGTAGGCATAGCGGTCGGTAGGTTTTCGGAATAGGGTGGTGTTAATGTGACCATCACTTATTTGCAACGTGGTGTCTAGGAAGTGGACCTCCCGTGTAGATTGGTCCAGGCTGAGGTTGATGGTGGGGTGGAAGCTGTTGAGATCGTGGTGGAAACCCGGAAATCCTGGACGCCCCATCATCTCGGGCATTGGCATTCTCACTGAAGGACTGTCTGGATATATGGACTCTCTACTCAGACCCTATGCCACCAGCACTCCCAGCTATCTCCGTGACACCACTGATATCCTGAGGAAACTACAATGCATTGGGGACCTTCCAGAAAACACCATCCTAGCCACCATGGATGTAGAGGCTCTCTGCACGAACATCCCACACACAGATGGAATACAAGCGGTCAGGAACAGTATCCCTGATGATGCCACAGCACAACTGGCTGCTGAGCTCTGTGCCTTTATCCTCACACACAACTATTTCAAATTTGATGACAATATATATCTCCAGATCAGTGGCACTGCTATGGGCACCCGCATGGCCCCACAATATGCCAATATCTTTATGGCCGACCTGGAACAATGCTTCCTTAGCTCTCGTCCACTCACGCCCCTTCTCTACCCACGCTACATTGATGACATCTTCATCATCTGAACCCAAGGGAAGGAGACTCTGGAAAAATTCCACCACAATTTCAACAGCTTTCACCACACCATCAACCTCAGCCTGGATCAATCTACACGGGAGGTGCACTTCCTAGACACCACGTTGCAAATAAGTGACGGTCACATTAGCACCACCCTATACTGAAAACCTACCGACCGCTATGCCTACCTTCATGCCTCCAGCTTCCATCCCGGGCACATCACACGATCCATTGTCTACAGCCAAGCACTGAGGTACAACCACATCTGCTCTAACCCCTCAGACAGAGACCAACACCTACAAAATCTCCACCAAGCATTCTCAAAACTACAATACCCACACGAGGAAATAAGGAAACAGATCAACAGAGCCAGACGTGTACCTAGAAGCCTCCTACTGCAAGACAAACCCAAGAAAGAAAACAACAGGACTCCACTGGCCATCACATACAGTCCCCAGCTAAAACCCCTCCAACGCATCATCAGGGATCTACAACTCATCCTGGATAATGACCTCAGACTTTCACAGGCTGTGTGTGGCAGGCCAGTCCTTGCCCACAGGCAACCTGCCAACCTGAAACATTCTCACCAGTAACTGCACACCGCACCATAGTAACTCTAGCTCAGGAACCAATCCATGCAACAAACCTCGATGCCAACTCTGCCCACATATCTACACCAGCGACATCATCACAGGACTTAACCAGATCAGCCACACCATCACCGGTTCATTCACCTGCACGTCCACCAATGTAATATACGCCATCATATGCCAGCAATGCCCCTCTGCTATGTTCATCGGCCAAACTGGACAGTCTCTACAGAAAAGGATAAAAGGGACACAAATCAGATATTAGAAATGGCAATATACAAAAACCTGTAGGAGAGCACTTCACCCTCCCTGGCCACACTATAGCAGACCTTAAGGCGGCCATCCTGCAGCAAAAAAACTTCAGGCCCAGACTTCAAAGAGAAACTGCTGAGCTTTAGTTCATCTGCAAATTTGACACCATCAGCTCAGGATTAAACAAAGACTGTGAATGGCTTGCCAATTACAGAACCAGTTTTTCCTCCCTTGGTTTTCACACCTCAACTGCTAGAACAGGGCCTCATCCTCCCTGATTGAACTAACTCATTATCTCTAGGTTGCTTGCATATATATACCTGCCCCTGGAAATTTCCTCTACATGCATCTGATGAAGTGGGTATTCACCCACGAAAGCTCATGCTCCAAAACGTCTGTTAGTCTATAAGGTGCCACAGGATTCTTTGCTGCTTTTGCAGATACAGACTAGCACGGCTGCCCCTTTGATACTATCCATAGAGAGTCTATGGTACCATTTGAGTCACTGAAGATTTTTACTATACTGGACTCTGTTTTCTTTCACACACAGTGCCACACTCTCACCAGTACAACCTATTCGATCATTCCTGCATATTTTGTGCCCTGGTATTACCGTGTCCTGTTGATTGTCATCAGTCCACCAATTTTCTGTGATGCCCATTAGATCAATATCCTCATTTAACACCAGGCACTCAAGTTCACCCATCTTAGCATGTAGATATCTTGCATTTATACAGAAGAACTTATAAACTTTGTCAATATTTAGTGCTCTGGCTTCATGCGTTGTAATTGACTGGGACTCTTTCATTGGAGTTTCTCTTCAGCTCCTACCTGTACTTTATCAACTTCTGTCCTCTCTTCTTTATATATAGAGAGGAGCCACTTTAATAAATCCTCCCCTAAGGGATGTCTCCATCTGAACCATGTGCTCCTCCGCACCAGTCGGCTTTCCCCCAGCCCTTACTTTAAACAACTCCTCTTCAACCTTTTTCATTTTCCATGCCAGTGATCTGGTTCCACTTCCGGCCAGAAGGCCTTTATTTACCCACAGAATAAGCAGCAACAGAGCATGCTTCCCAGCCTTCCCCTGACAGGATACCTAGTTCTGGGCTGGAGCCTGACCTCAAGCCAACTGCTTGAGAAGGGTTTTCGTTTTCCCACAACTCAGTTTTTGGTCTCTCTTTGGAGACAGCCAGTAGGATGCCAGGTGTGGTGGGGTTTGTGATTTCCAGTGATATAGAAAAGAAGATTCTGAATCTCATTAGCAATCCTCTCATCTAGCCAGATGTCAGCTACCAATATTCAGAGACTAAGGCCAGACGGGACCATTCTGATAATCTAATCTGACCTTGTGCATAACATTGGCCGTAAGAATCCTCTAAATTACTTCTTGTTTGAACTAAGGAAAATCTTTTGGGAAACATCCCATTTTGATTTGAAAATTGCCAGTGATGGAGAATCCACCACCACCTTTGGTCAGTTGTTCCAATGGTTAATTACCCTCACTTCTAAAATGTGCCCCTTATTTCCAGTCTGAGTTTGTTTCGCTTCAACTTCCAGCCATTGGATCGTGTTAAAGCTTTCTGCTAGATTGAAGAGCTCATTAAACGTTTCTTTCTCACATAATTATGGATTGTGATCAAGTCAACTGTTATCAAGAGATGTAGCACCATACCTTAAAGATTGTCCTTTAACAGTCTTAACTCCAGCCTACTTCTGTCTCACATACTGTGCCTATTGCCATAGTATCCGAGTACCTATGGCATTTCACCTTCTATTACCTGGACCTTAGTTAAATAAAATTAAATATTTAATTCTCTTTTCCAGAGAAATGTATGCTCATTACCCTCAATGTGGTTTCCTTCAGGTCTCTGTCCCCACAATAGACTGTATTCAGTTTCTGAGCTGGTGCGTCCATTCTTTCCCTACATTCTCACTACTTTGCCCCAAACCCCATTCTCAGGCTCCTGGGCACATTCTTGCACTCATGAGGATGTGACATATTCGAGCAGTCATCTGCATGTTTCTTTGAAAAACAAAGCAGAATACCACAAGCTACATAACACTAACCGCTTGGCTACACAAACATTTAGTTCGCAGTAAGCTGTGGTGTAAATCTACCTTGATTAGCCTGCGGCGCGCTAAGGGTCTATGTGGACCCTGCTGATGAGCACTAACATTTCCTTAGGGTTGGTCTTCACTACAGGGAGATGAACGCTGCTGCAATTGATGCAGCATGGGTCGAATTTAGCAGGTTTAGTGAAGACCTGCTAAATCAATGGCAGAGCGCTCTCCAGTTGACCCAGGTACTCCATCTCTGCAAGACGAGTAAGGAAGTCGACCTGAGAGCCTCTCCCGTCAACGCAGTGCAGTGAAGACAACGGGGTAAGTCAATCTAAGCTACATCGACTCCAACTACATTATTCACGTAGCTAGGTAGCATAACTTAGGTCAACTTACCCCAGTAGTGAAGACAAGCCCTTAGCGTACTTTGACCTAATTCCATTTCAAAAGACGATAGATCAAAGCTCACTAGGGAAGGAGAGGTTACTCAGTTAAAGAAGCAAGTTAAAGAAGTATGGGCTGGATGAATGGACTATAAGGTGGATCAGCCGGTTTCAAGTGGAGTGCCCCAAGGGTCTGTCCTGGGGCTGGTTTTGTTCAATACCTTCATTAATGATCTGGAGGATGGCATGGATTGCACCCTGAGCAAGTTTGGAGATGACACTAAACTGGGAGGAGCGGTAGATACACTGGAGGGTAGGGATAGGATACAGAGAGACCTAGACAAATTGGAGGATTGGGCCAAAAGAAATCTGATGAGGTTCAACAAGGACGAGTGCAGAGTCCTTCACTTAGGATGGAAGAATCCCATGTACTGCTACAGACTAGGGACCAAGTGGCTAGGCAGCAGTTCTGCAGAAAAGGACCTAGGGGTTACAGTGGATGAGAAGCTGGATATGAGTCACCAATGTGCCCTTGTTGCCAGTAAGGCTAACGGCATTTTGGGCTGTATAATTAGGAGAACTGCCAGCAGATAGAGGGATGTGACCGTTCCCCTCTATTCAGCATTGGTGAGGCCTCATCTGGAGTACTGTGTCCAGTTTTGGGCCCCACACTACAAGAAGGATATGGAAAAATTGGGAAGAGCCCAGCGGAGGGCAACATAAATGATTAGGGGGCTGGAGCACATGATTTATGAGGAGAGGCTGAGGGAAGTGGGATTATTTAGTCTGCAGAAAAGAAGAACGAGGGGGGATTTGATAGATGCTTTCAACTACCTGAAAGGGGGTTCCAAAGAGGATGGATCTAGACAGTTCTCAGTGGTACCAGATGACAGAACCAGGAGTAATGGTCTCAAGTTGCAGTGGGGGAGATCTAGGTTGGATATTAGGAAAAACTTTTTCACTAGGAGGGTGGTGAAGCACTGGAATGGGTTCCCTAGGGAGGTGGTGGAATCTCCATCCTTAGAGGTTTTTAATGTCAGGCTTGACAAAGCCCTGGCTGGGATGATTTAGTTGGAGATTGGTCCTGCTTTGAGCAGGGGGTTGGACGGGAATGGGATGAAAGCTCTCATTGGCCAAGGTTCCCTGTTCCCAGACAATGGGAGCTGCGGGTGGATGTACCCACAGGCAAGAGCAACGTGCAGAGCCCTCTGCCCTACCCCACACATCCGGGGGCTGCAGGGACATGGTGCCAGTCGCTTCCCAGATCGGCGCAGGGCCGGCAATCCTGCGGACCGGATCCAAAGCCCTGAGGGGCCGAATCTAGCCTGGGGACTGCAGTTTGCCCACCTCTGGCTTAGTGAGTTTTGTACTCAGAGGAATGGATACTCATTCTTCTATGCTGTTCCCATTTGGGGTGTATTCTGTCTTGTGCCAGGCTCGAAAGCATGAAGTTCAAGCCTTGTGAATAGTGTTACATAAGCGCTGGCAGCCATACGCCCTAGAAGAGCAAGACACTCCCAAACGGATGTTTGTGTAGCAGCCCAGAGCTTCATGACTAGGGCTTGACTAGTGCTTTCACGGTGAGAAAGCGGTCTCTTGGAAAGTATGCTCTTGCTGTGATGGAGTTCATTATTGTGCTGATCAATTCTATTGCCTGTGGGAGAACACAAACTTCCCTTCTTTTACAGAGATGCCTAGTGATCACAGCAGCAGCTTGAGAAGAGCTGCTGTTGCTGATTGGACCCCTTGGAGAGATTGCTCCATCAGTAGCTAGCATCGAGATACGGAAAAATCAAAACACCCTTGCAGAGGAGGTGAGCTGCCATAGATTTGTGAAAACACTTGCAGCTGTATTCAGGCCAAAGGGAAGAATCTTGTATTGTCATGGTTTAAATCCAAGGTGAACAAGAGAAATTTCCCATGTGCAGGATGGATATCCATGTGGAAGAAGACATCCCTCACGTTGAGAGCTGTGAACCAGTTTCCCTTGGTCAAAGATAGGATTACTGCTGCCAAAGTTACCATTCTGAAATGAAGGGCTCAGATGCAGACACTGAGTTGCCATAGATCTCAGAGAACTTTTTTTTCTTGGTATTGGAGAGAAACAGGCTCTATGGCTCCCAGCTGCAGATGGGAGTCTTATTTCCTGAGAGAGCATTCCTTCCTGAGAGTGATCCCTGAAAAGGGATCAGGGATAAAGAATGGGGAAAAGGAGAAAAAAATTCTTGTGCGTATCGTGCATAGATAACAAGCACCCATTTCTTGGATGCGATGCTTTGCCAGTTGTTGGAGAAATGGGATAAGGGAAGGAAAACTTGGCCGTAGAGTTGGTTCGCAGCTCTTGGCAGACCCATCAAAATGGCTTCTTTGTTGACTGCTAGATTTGGGAGATAGAAGCAGGAAACACAGTCTGCCTGAATCTTTGAAGCCTCTGACACTTCCTTGGGAGTTTGTAAGGTCTGTGATGGACAAATAGTTGTGCAGTTGTTCTTTGTCTAGCAGGTTGCAACTTATGGAACTTCCTCTTGGGTGCTGGTTTATAAATCCCAAGATAATGGAAGGTTGCCCAAGAATCTTTTAATGAATGAAGGGAATGGTCTGTCCTTTCACTATAAAGATTGCTCTTGTCAAAGGCTAAGTCCTCAATAGTAGACTGGACTTCTCTCAAGAATTCGGATGACCGAAGCAATGATGCTCTCATCACAACCACTGCAATGGCCATTTACCAGGAGGTCATTTCAGCTGTAATAGTAGTCTGATGATCTCACAATCAGCTTTCCTTCCGCAGTGAGAGCTTCAAACTATCCCTGGAGCTCTTTGGGGAGCTTATGTGAAAAGTTTGTCAATTTATTCTAATTCACAAAGATGTACTTGGCCATAAGTGCTTGACAATTCGCGATCCTGGGTTTTAGGCTGGTGGAGGAAAAGAACTTAGCTTCCTTATTGGAAAGAGCCGATTTCAACTGGTGCTGTCAGCTTTTCTCTGAGGCTGCTTGGACTACCCAGGAATTCGGCATTGGCTGAGTGAATAAAAATTCCACCCCTTTGCCTGAGATTAAGTATTTTTTCTCTGCCCATCTAATGGTGGAGCGTACGTGGGTTGATGTGTGTCACATCACCTTTGCTGGTTCCAAGACTGCTTCATTAATAGGCAATGCGATTTTGCTGGGTCCCATGTTGTGACTGATATTCTTCCTCTAAAGGGATATGGAGCATCTCTGCAACCTTCTTCAACAGGTCTTAATATTGCTTGATGTCATCAGAAGGTGAAGAGGAGGTAGGTGTAATTGCCTCATCTAGGGATGATAACGAGAATCCTGACTGACCCAACAGTTCTGGAGGTGTCTCTGGATACTTCTCCTCTATCATTTTATGAGAAGAGTCTGCTTCCTCTATCTGAGAAGAGTGATGCTGCGAGTCTCATCTAGAACAAACTGATGCAGAGCAACATGTATATGGACCCCCCTAGGACCAATGGGATTGGTTATATGGTGGTTGGGGTGAATCCCAAGGCATGGGGTACTTAAGTTCACATGGAGGATAATCCATTCTATATGATTTTTATAGAACTCATGACACTCTTGATACCATGTCTGGACTGAGATTGTGTGTTATTGTGGGAGGTGGCATTCTCTCACCCACGTCCATGCCATCAAACCAGAAAATAGGATCTTGTTCCATGGGTGGCACTGATAGATTCAGCTGCTTGGCCACCTCTCTGCTAGTTGATGGTATCGGGGAATGGGTGTCCATAAGAACAGGTGGTAGTGTTGATCTAGCAATTCCCCAATTGGGAAAAGGTCTGGGAAAAAAGACCTCCCAGTAGCCACTTGTGAAAAGTCAGGGTCAAGATGTCTGTGGAGGTAACGGCGCCCGAAAGGGTGGGTGATTCAGCATCTTGCAGAACAAGGAGGACTTGCTGGGTGGTAAATTTGTTCCCTGAAGAGGAGGAAACAAAAGCTGGTCTCTTTCGGCACCGTTAGAGTCAATTTGGTTGGAATTCTCGGTAATAAGGACTCCCTAGAGGAGTGCCCTGGTGCCATTGGTGCTGGATGCAATCAAAGTGTCTGTTTCAGAGGTTCCATAGATGTTACCAGCGGAGAAGCACACGGTGGTTTTGGACTGGACTTGCTCTTCGGAGCTGGGGTTTCATGCCATACTCTGAAAACATAGCTGCAGCACTGTAATATGAAGTCCCAGACAACTGCGTGTACAGGAGGTGGTTCCCTTAGATGATGGTTCTTATGTGAATTTATTCTTCTTATGAGAGGACTTTCCTTGTGCTTCTGTTTAGAAGAGGACGATGACTTACTCCTGCCTCTGTTGGTAGCTGAAGATACCAGCCTGATGGAGCACTCCGCAACTCCTTCTCCAAATGTACAGGGGGTCTGCCCGCTGTAAGGAATTCTCCCAGGCTACGATATGAGTGGGACCTCATTGCTCTTTGTCATAAACAGATAGTTAAGGGTTAATGTCTTTTACCTGTAAAGGGTTAAGAAGCTCAGTAAACCTGGCTGACACCTGACCAGAGGACCAATAGGGGGACAAGATTCTTTCAAATCTTGGTGGAGGGAAGTCTTTGTTTGTACTTTTTGTTTTGTTGTTGTTCGCTCTCGGGACTGAGAGGGATGGGACATCAATCCAGGCTCTCCAAATCTTTCTGAATCCGTCCCTCATGTTTCAAACTTGTAAGTAATTAGCCAGGCAAGGCGTGTTAGTCTTATTTTTGTTTCCTCAACTTGTAAATGTTTCTTTTTTGCTGGAAGGATTTTACCTCTGTTTGCTGTAACTTTGAACCTAAGGCTAGGGAGGCCCCCTCTGGTCTATAGGAATCTTATTACCTTGTAAAGCATTTTCCATTCTGATTTTACAGAGATCATTTTTACCTTTTCTTTCTTTAATTAAAAGCTTTCTTTTTAAGAACCTGATTGATTTTTCCTTGTTTTAAGATCCAAGGGGATTGGATCTGGACTCACCAGGGATTGGTGGGGAGAAAGGAGGGGGATGGTAAATTTCTCCTTGTTTTAAGATCCAAGGAGTTTGGATCTGTGTTCACCAGGGAATTGGTGAAGTCCCTCACGGCAACCCAGGGAGGGGACGAAGTTTTGGGGGGACAGAGGGTGCCACAGACACTGGAATTCTGGGTGTGGCAGTGTTACCAGATCTAAGCTAGTAATTAAGCTTAGAAGGGTCCATGCAGGTCCCCACATTTGTACCCTAGAGTTCAAAGTGGGGAAATAAACCTTGACACTCATCCATGAAGAAGCACCACAGTCGGTACTCATGTGGCTAGGGGGTTCCAGGAGGGAAGGAGTGGCAGATTGAACACCTGGAGGGGACATGGGCTTCCCCAAGGCAACAGAGGCATCAGAAAAGGCTGTCACTGACCAGGAATGATCTGGGCATGAGGCACAGTTCTTGAAGCCCGGGATACTGAGTGTGATGCAGTGTGTACCCCACACGGGCCCTGAAGGGGTTAATGGAGTCCTAAGGGGCCAATTAGGGTACCTGGCTGCACGTGGGATGAGAGCCAGCCCTAACTGAACAAACAGGAGTAGGCTGGATTATAAAGCCTGGAAGTTGGCAGTGGAAAAGAGCTGCAGTGAAGGAGCATGCAGCCACCCTCTGGACATTAAAGAGGGAAGGAAACCTAAAGAGAGAGGGCGTAGGAAAAGGCTTAGGAAAATTGCAGCAAGGTTTAAAAGCAGCAAAGAGTCCTGTGGCACCTTATAGACTAACAAGTGACACAGGATTCTTTGCTGCTTTTACAGATCCAGACTAACACGGCTACCCCTCTGATACTTGAGAAAGGTTTAAGACGGTGCAGAGCTTGGCCACTGATCAGAAGGTCACTGAGTTGGAACCCAGAGATGAGGGCAGGCCCAGGCTCCCCTAACAGCCACTGGGGAAGTGCCACCATCAGAACAGTGAGGGAGAAGAATGCTTCTCCCCCGTTTCCTTCCTTCCCTCTCTAATGTCCAGAGTGAGCTGCCGGATCCCTCACCGCAGTCCTTTTCTGCTGACAAATTCCTGGCTTTATCCTAGCTCCACCTGTTCCTTCTCAGATGGCTCCATCAAGCAGGGATTACTTAGGCCATCTATTTCCCCACAGCTGTAGCCCATCTGGTTAACCGGTCCCTTCTCAGCCCCACCAACTACCCTCTAGGGTAATGTGGGGTGAACATCCCATTACATTGGGCATAATAATCCCCGTGAAGAGTACAGACAGAAAGGTGGGGTGGGGGAGAGAAGAATCCCACTAACTATACTAACTCTCAACTACTATTCTATAAACTATTTTCAGGTAATTAGGAAAGAAGCAAGTTTGCTGGACACTGGAGCTTTCCAACACACCATAGGTAGTAGAAGGAAATTGGAAAGGCAGTTGGTCCACACTGCTACTTTATACTGCTGGTGTACAGCACATGGAGAACTGCACAGGCACAGATTATAGGACACTAATAGCAAAAATCTTCTGGTCTCAGATGCCTAGAGAGCATCTGCACCCCACAGTGGAGTACAAATAGGGACCAGCACTTGAAAAACAACTCTATGTGCATGGCAGCAGGGTCCCCATGGACTCGTAGTGTGCAGCAGAGTAATGTGGAGTAGATTTTACACCCCAGTTTGCCATGAACTGAAGGTTCATGTAGACAAGCCCTAAATATGCTCGAGAGGGCGCATGGGATGCATTTGCAACAGAAGAGTGGATGGAAATATCCTTTATAATGCACTCATTGGTTTTGCTGCAAAGTCAACCTCATCCAGACACCTTATTGATATCTGCATTGATCGTCAAAATAATTACAACAGAGGAGTTGCAGAGAGATCGTATCTGCCATCTCCTGGCACTAGCCAGGGCACTCAAGTATTAATTCAAAGTAGCTAATTTAAGTTGGTAAGAGTCAATGAGCTCTACATAAACAGCTAAGAATAAGAAGCCTAAGACGACAACCCCCTTTTTAAGCTAACATGTGCATGCCCTGCCCTGTGCTTGGAGCACTCACCAGTATCAAACATTCCTGCAAGAGAAGATTTAGTTACAATCACTGGGTTAGTGTTGTGAATGGAAGAGGTACTCATGGCTCAAAACATCTGGCAAAGATTTTAAAACAGGACACACTCAAAACTAGACTCACGTTCTTCTGCCTTACGTAAGCTAGTAAGCAAGAGTTAGACAAACAGCAAGCAATAACTGGCTTGTATTAAACAACATACATGCCAACGAAACATGCTCCAGAACACCTAATTGTCAGAGGATGACTTGAGTCAGAGCTATCCTTGAGAAAACATCAACTGCTCAGTAAGGAGGAAAATCAATCAGGAATCCATTTATGCAATCAACGCTCGACATCACAAATTAGATCTAATTACATTTTACCACAGCACTCACACTATACTACTATTTTTGGCAGAATGAACTAACATCTCATCCAAGGATAACTCCCCCCCGACAATCATAAAGAGTATCATTCTACTATTTATAACTATATGCTTCCCAGTGGTACTTCTAACTGAATTAGAATGTGTCTTGTGTCTACACAGGGTGGCTGTCAAAAGATTTCTCTCCACTCAGAACACAAAGACTACAATTCAACCCCCAAGCATCACAGGACATTACTGGAAATCAGCTTTCCTAGGAGGCAGAGAGGCAGACATTTTTAAAAGATATTTTTTTAAACAACGTTGCTTATAGACGCCCTTCCAGCCTTCCCCCCCACGTCCACACACAACAAATGCAGATTAGTCACAAAGACATGCTATATGTTGAATAGTGAAGTCAGAAATGCGGCATCAATTAAGATCTGGCTGAATATTCATCCCAAATTATAATAGATTGTGTATATTTCAGCCTCAGTATCCTCTCCTGCTAAATGCAGAGTATGACAGAATGAGATATTTCTGTATTGAATTGTGAACTCCATTTTAAGAACATAAGAATGGCCGTACCGGATCAGATCAAAGGTCCATCTAGCCCAGTATCTGTCTACCGACAGTAGCCAATGCCAGTTTCACTCCCTCTGGGGCACCTAACAGGCAATGATCAAGTGATCTCTCTCCTGCCATCCATCTCCACCCTCTGACAAACAGAGACTAGGGACACCAGTCTTTACCCAGCCTGGCTAATAGCCATTTATGGACTTAGCCACCATGAATTTATCCATTTCCCTTTTAAACATTGTTATAGTCCCAGCCTTCACAATCTCCTCAGGCAAGGAGTTCCACAAGTTGACTGTGCGCTGCATGAAGAAGAACTTCCTTTTATTTGTTTTAAACCTGCTGCCTATTAATTTCAATTGGTGACCCCTAGTTCTTGTATTATGGGAATAAGTAAATAACTTTTCCTTATTCACTTTCTCCACATCACTCATGATTTTATAGACCTCTATCACATCTTCCCTTAGTCTCCTCTTTTCCAAGCTGAAGAGTCCTAGTCTCTTTAATCTTTCCTCATATGGGACCCTCTCCAAACCCCTAATCATTTTAGTTGCCCTTTTCTAGTGCTAGAATATCTTTTTTGAGGTGAGAAGACCACATCTGTACACAGTATTTGAGATGTGGGCGTACCATGGATTTATATAAGGGCAATAATATGTTCTCAATCTTATTCTCTATCCCCTTTTTAATGATTACTAACATCGTGTTTGCTTTTTTGACCACCTCTGCACACTGCGTGGACATCTTCAGAGAATTATCCATGATGACTCCAAGATCTTTTTCCTGACTCCTTGTAGCTAAATTAGCCCCCATCATATTGTATGTATAGTTGGGGTTATTTTTTCCAATGTGCATTACTTTACATGTATCCACATTAAATTTCATTTGCCATTTTGTTGCCCAATCACTTAGTTTTGTGAGATCTTTTTGAAGTTCTTCACAGTCTGCTTTGGTCTTAACTATCTTGAGTAGTTTAGTATCATCTGCAAACTTTGCCACCTCACTGTTTACCCCTTTCTCCAGATCATTTATGAATAACGTGAGTACCGGGCAAATTAGTCGAAACAATAATTAAGAATAAAATTGTCAGACACATAGAAAAACAAACTGTTGAGCAATAGTCAACATGGTTTCTGTAAAGGGAAATCGTGTCTTACTAATTTATTAGAGTTCTTTGAAGAGGTCAACAAACATGTGGACAAAGGGGATCCAGTGGACGTAGTGTACTTAGATTTCCAGAAAGCCTTTGACAAGGTCCCTCACCAAAGGCTCTTATGTAAATTAAGCTGTCATGGGGTAAAAGGGAAGGTCGTTTCATGGACTGAGAACTGGTTAAAAGACAGGGAACAAAGTGTAGGAATTAATGGTAAATTCTCAGAATGAGGAGGGGTAACTAGTGGTGTTCCCCAAGGGTCAGTCCTGGGGCCAGTCCTGTTCAATTTCATAAATGATCATAAATAAATGATCTGGAGAAAGGGGTAAACAGTGAGGTGGCAAAGTTTGCAGATGATACTAAACAATATGATGGGGGCTAATTTAGCTACAAGGAGTCAGGAAAAAGATCTTGGAGTCATCATGGATAGTTCTCTGAAGATGTCCACGCAGTGTGCAGAGGCGGTCAAAAAAGCAAACACGATGTTAGTAATCATTAAAAAAGGGGACAGAGAATAAGATTGAGACTATATTATTGCCCTTATATAAATCCATGGTATGCCCACATGGAACTTTCGTGGATCATGCAGCTAGGCGCTTGGGTGGTCTGAGGGACTTGTTCTAGGGTCTGGGGTGGCTTCAATGGAGAGTCCCATGTTCCAAGGAAGAGCTCAGAGAAGGGGACTGAACCTGGGAGTGCCCTTACAGATCCGGAGCTGGAGCACCGATCAAACTCTGGCCAGCCCCAGTTGGCTTGGAAGCACATGGGACCCAGTTACTGTGTCTACTCCCAATAGAGACTGGGCCAGGTTGTGACACCTACAAAATAAGAGATGCTCTGTATGCCCTTCAAACAGCCTACTTGGGGTTACTGTTGGTATTTAACTCAATAGGACTAGTTTATTCTGACAGTATGTTGGGAGAGTAGCAAAGGTCAGCACAGTTCTCAACCCTCAGATTATTTCCAAGTGCTGATCAAATGGCTTGAGATGGCAAACGTGAAAGAAAGAGAACGGTTTAATCATGTATCTGAAGAATTAGTGGGTGACAGTGATTCCATGTGTCACAAAAATGCCCAAAATAGGGAGATTCACTGAAGAAAATCCATGCTCTACACAAGACAGCCTGAAAATACGCCATTTATAGGCACTTACCCTATACATGGAGAGGTCAATACGAAGTGAATTGTGCAGCTGGTCCAGCAATTTCACAAACCTTTCTTTCTGTTGGTGACAAAAAAATATAGTTAATAACCTCAGGCTCCATCACAGAAAATTAGATCTAATCAACGCTCCCAATAACTAGAGTGCTGCCCGAGAACGAGTGCTGAATCACACAAGAGTGGGAGGAAGCTATATGGATTTATTCTATTGTGCAAACTTGGAGGGAAGATAATATTTGCTTCAGATCTCTGACTTTACTCCTAAACTTGATGTAACAGTAATTCCAGTCTAACACTAGAAGGGTCAGGAAAATTCCTCTTCATCACTTAAAGGAGACATATGTACCATTCAAGTACAGAGAGAATATAAGAGCACAAATAAACTTATTGAAACTGATATATGAATTCCAGCTATTGAACTGCATGGTTGCAGGTACATAGTGATCATGTTTTAAAGAAAGACTTATTTCCAGACGGGTTCCAATCAGTGAGACGAGCCCTAGCTCTGTAAGTTAGAGACTTTCTCTTTTGTTTTTTTCTTGCAAAACAAAAAACTGCCAACATTTCATTTCATTTGAAACATTTTCAAAACAAAATGTCAATTCAAAACAAATGTTTGTGTTGGGGGAGTGGGGGGAGGGGGAAGGAAATGATCCATGAAGATTGACCTGAAATTGTGGATTGTTTTCGTGATTGAAAAATGCATTTAAAAATTTTTGTCCAGCTCTAATCTCTACCATAGTTGGGGCCCAACCTCTGGCTGGGTGCTGGTTCAGCACAGAAACCATCTCTCCTTCTGTCAAATGTACTCTTTCCCCTACCAGAGCATAGCTTATCCCAAACCCCATTCAGACAAACTTAAAAAGCCCAATCTCTACTGTATATTACAGGGAAAACAACTGAATAGGAGGGCAGTGGGGACTGGACAGTCCAATCCATGTCTTAATAAATCAATATAGAGCTCCCCCCACATCAGAGTAGAACCTGAGATACACAAACATCAAGCACAGCAGCTGTTTGGAGACAGACTTTTAAAGAAGCTGCTAGTTTAAGTTCTGAAACCATCATCTCTCATGCAGGGCCGGCGCTTCCATTTAGGCAACCTAGGCAGTCGCCTAGGGCGCTAGGATTTGGGAGGGCGGCATTTTGCCGCCCGTGGTGGCAATTCGGCGGCGGGGGGGTCCTTCCGCGCTCTGGGTTGTTGGCATCAATTCTGTGGCGGGTCCTTCACTTGCTCCGGGACCCGCCGCCAAAGTGCCCTAAAGATCAGGAGAGCGGAAGGACCCCTCCCCCGCCACAGAATTGCCCCCAACGACCGGGAGTGCAGAAGGACCCCTGCCTAGGGCGCCAAAAACCCTGGCGCCGCTCCTGCTCTCACGGTATACATTATCTACAGTGTCCCATGCATTTCCGCACCATTTGTACTCTGGTGTTATTGGAGCAGAGAAATGCAAGCATCACAATGCATTATACTGATTAGTAGCTAATCATGATACAGGATGAATAAGTCCACATTAATCGTGTTAATTCTTCATACAGAAGAGTCCCATTGCACCATCCAAGGATATAATGTTCCTTCAGCAGAACTAGTGACTCACCTTAACATCCGGGAAAGCCATAAGCAAACCAAGCAAGTAAAACTGTAACAGTAGCATAGCAAGACAGTTAACACAAACATACCCCAAAGTTTGAGGCTGCAAAGCGGTCAGAAGCAGACACGTTTGTGGATGCAGTAGTGTGTGCGTAGTAGGCATTGATATTGGCCAGTAAGGTGCTCATCACAGCTGGCACTCCTGGACACATGTACTTGGAGGACAGACATGCAAAGTGCCTGGAATAGCATAAGCAAGGTCAGTTATGGAGGAGACGCGAAGATGCTCTATGCTTTACAAAGTTATTTCTGGCCCTTGGGGGAAAGCAGAGCTATAGAGTTGATTCTTTCAGCTATTTCCACCCCATTAATATTGGCAATACCCTGCTAAAAGTACCATATCAATGAGGGCTGTAGCTGTAATCCAGAATTTCACCTGCAGGAAGTATGTTGTCTCATTTGCATTTTCTCATATAATTGCTCTCATTAAAGTGTAAGGAAATTTCTTACAGGAAATCTTAAAAATATTCCACCAGCATTTGGTCTTGAGGAGTGATTAAAGTAAACAACCAGAGAAAAGCTGGCATAACTAAGGAAAAACAGCACTTTAAAAAGGGCTAATATTAGAAGACATGACACAAAAGAAAAGCGTCCATGTGTCAGAAACTTGTTAGAACTTCTGCTACAAATTCCAGAGAGATTCTTTTAAACGTGAAAGGGATCATTATCTCTGTGTCCTCCTAAGGCAACACACAGTCATTAGCTTCCCGGCTGCTCACCTTCCAAGTAAATTGACAGGGCTTTACATGAAAATAGTTAAGAGTCAATATTTCAGATAAATAGACATCATTGAATTAGTTAGATATGGTGGATACCTTGCTGGTCTACTGGTAGTTCAGGCACTCAACTACTACAGAATAAAAATATAGACAGAGACCATATCTCTGCCTGTGTCTTTCACTGATATGTTTATGGAAGAAAGAATGATCTCAAACTACTTTTATTCTTCTGAAAAACTGAAAAGCCCAATTCCCGGCAGAAAGCTATGATCAGGGTTTGTGAGGGGATGGACTTTTTATGAGTTCTTAAAGATGTAGCATAAGTGGTGAAACCCATAAACACTACGTGAGCAAAGAACATCTGGGCTGGCTAACACAGCTCTAATTTCAGTAACTTCTTTCCACTTTGTTTATAATGGTTCAGCTGGCAGAAAATGAAGATAACCGCATGGAGAACTATCTGTGGAATACATTCAGTTCAAGGGCTTCAGAATGCTCCAGAACCGAAACCTCAGCTTCAAAGGTGAACTTCTTCAAGCTAATCTGCCTCACTCAATATTTCACTGAAGACAAAAAGCAAATGCAATACAATTGGTGGCCTGCAGGAAGAAGCAGAGCTCATTAGGAACCCAAGACAGAGCTTAGTGTTTAGGAAAGGCCCCCAGGAAACCAAGTCTAGTTTCAAACAGAGCAAACCAGGTTATCGCCTTCGTCCAATCCCACTACTTACAAACTGATTGTTCTGGTTCTTGACACGGGATTCTTTGATCACCATGAAAGAGCACTAGTGTTAAATTTGGGTCACAAATACCCTTCTTCCTCATCCCCACCAGACATTTTTATTTGAGGCTAGGGATGACACATTTTAAATAACTCAGCGGTCAATCAGTGGAGGACCCAGAGTCTTACAACACCAATGCTTAACCTCTGGGAATAAGCTCATGCTTATTTACATCCATAACACTGGATATGGCTGCTCAGACTTGAAATTCAAGGGGCAGGACTATCAGCCTGCTGTGGGTTTACTGAGTCCCTCAATCCTCATCCTTCTTCACCCATAGATTTCTAGCCTTTGAGGAAGCTAATGACTCAGAGCATGACAGCGCTTTCCTACTCACAATAAACTTAAAGGACAGTAGCCAGCAGAGCCAGAAGGGAAATCACAGGCCATGCCAGCCATCCTAAAAATACTGAGTAACCAACGTATTTAGAACACTTCCCTTTGAAATTAAATAAACTAACTACGGCAAGGGTACAGTATGAGAAACACAAGAAGAGTAACTTACGTCATAGCCTGGTATATTGTTTCTATACCATAGCGCATTGCAAATTCATCCACTATTTCTTGGGCTGTCTCATCAAAATACACCTTCCAGGCATCATCTCCTTTGGCATCAGGGATCTTCACCACCCCGCTCCCTTGAATGTCGGTGAGATAGTGGAAGAGGTTCTGAAATGGAAACAAACTAAATTAAACCTGATGTATTGGAAGCCTCCAAGGCTGAGCGTAATGTCACTGGCTTGGAACCATCCTGGATACTTTTTCAGGTATCTAAAAGGGTGTCATCAGGAGAGGGAGGAAACTTGTTCACCTTAGCCTCCAATGATAGAACAAGAAGCAATGGGCTTAAACTGTAGCAAGGGAGATTTAGGTTGGACATTAGGAAAAAGTTCCTAACTGTCAGGGTAGTTAAACACTGGAATAGATTGCCTAGGGAAGTTGTGGAATCTCCATCTCTGGAGATATTTAAGAGTAGGTTAGATAAATGTCTATTAGAGATAGTCTAGACAGTATTTGGTCCTGCCATGAGGGCAGGGGACTGGACTAGATGACCTCTCGAGGTCCCTTCCAGTCCTAGAGTCTATGATTCTATGAGAACATCTGAAACACCCATCTCCTATTTTTTCTTATTTGCTGTTTTTTTGTTTGTTTTTTATTTATTTATCTCAGTTTTTCTCCTCCACATCCATGACAGGATTCCTCAAATTCATCCCTATAAGCTCACCCATGAGTATAAATAACTCGCTCATATTCTTAGCTATTCCATCAGTGCTTAAACTTAAGTTAACAAAGGACAACACAGACAACCTGCCACCAGGACCAGACCCAATGCGCATGAAGTGGAGCAGACCTTTATCACAAGGGTGTGGACCTGCAACTACAGGTCTTCACATCCCCCTGGGCCACACCTCAGTATTGAAGGCAAGGGAAACTGCAAGCTGTGGTTTCAATAACTGTTAACGGTGTGTACAACTCTGGCTATGTCCTGAATGTGACACTGTATAAATCTAAAGAAAAATGAAAATAAAATGGACAGAACTTCACAAGCACGTCTGATTCACAAACTGCACGTCTGCCCCTCCCCTCCGAATCCCACAGATGCAGTCTGCCCACAGTAAAACCACCCAACAGAACAGTGAAAAAAGTGCCTGAATGATTTTTTCAGCTTCCCCATCACATCACGGACCACTCACAATGAGCCCTGTGGCCTGAGGGGCTCAGAATGGAAAGCGAGCCAGTCGTGTCACCACGATTCTCACTCACTCGCTCACGCCCGTCACCCCAATCGGGGTATGGGCCGCCAACCACAGATCTCCAGAGTCCTCTATCTACAGCTTCCCTAATCATTCTGGCACAACAAACTTCACTACCCAGACACAAGCCTTTGCCCTGCCATGTTTCAAGCTAACCACAGCCACACAAAGAACAAGTGGGGATGACATTGCCTAACAAGGTGCAGAACAAAGCCTTCGAAGGTTTAACACTCCACTTTACATTTGTAATTTAATTAGACTGCAAGGTCTTTGGGGAAAAAAGCAGCTCCCTCCTCAGTGGGCCAAACTGTGCAACTTTTACTCCGAGGGAATTCCCACTGGCTGCAATGAAAGTTCTTTTGAAGAAAGGACTTCGTAAAAGATGCAAGAAAGTATTTTCTTGCTCCAGCGAAATCTCAAACTGCTTAGTCTCCTGAAACTTAACAGGCTCTGTAGTGGAGATAAAAATGACTTAAAACAGACAACCTGTTTAAACTAATATAACGGTCCTTTCCCAGGCATTCATTATTTGCCAAACACTCTGATCATTACAACCTTTGGAAAAAGGGATATTTCTAACAATATCCCCACGGACTGGGACTTAGAAAAGAATCAGTTATGCATCCTTATTCATTTCAACTTTCAGCTTCATCTAGTTACACTGGAAAGGCTTTCATCCACTGCTGCTGTACAGTATCAACACACACTCAGTTCAGCACATATCTCTAAGTGCTCCTCAAACTCACGTCATACACAGACACATAAGCCTTCAGGACATTTGTCTTCTTCGTGTGTAAATCAAGTGATGACAAATCTTATGTTCTAATTAGGAGCCACAGGACTTTTTGCCTTAACCTATGATTTCTCCTGATCTAATTATTTTAGTTGCAAAGCATCTCAGTTTTGTCTGTGATATATAGAATTACTGGATAAAAGAAGGAAAGAAATGATCTTTTAAAAGGAGGAAGGGAATGACCCTGCATATTCAGAAGGGAAAAAACCGCCAGACAATTAGAGAAACAGATTTGCCACTGAACTAAAAAGCAACGATCTGATCGTAAGACCTGCTCAGCAGCCCATTACATTTAGTTGACACCTCTTTATCCTTATTCTTCCACCTCCCAGTGGTACTTGGCCCACTTTTCCCCACCTCAAGAGAGACCAAGGACTCAACAGCCATGGACACTGGATTCTCCTCTATTCCCTAATGGTCCCTAGTAGTAAAGCAGTGGAGCAGTGTGGGGGAAGTTTATACTCTGCACTCTGCCAGTTCAATGGTAAATAGAGGGGCTGGACCCCCAAGAGTGCTATCCTAAAATATTTCAGAAGACCATTAACATAATTTATTCACAACCCAGCCAAGACGAGATAACCCAACCTGTACAGGGGCAGAGCTTTAGTAGCTTTCTTAGAACAGGCAGTGCTAGCCACATCTTAATGTGCTTCAAAGGGCTTCTAGTTACAGCTGGACAGACTATGGTCTTTATAGAAACAGGCTGAGAGAGTTCCTGGGGAGCAGGACACTGGATACATGCAACATTACCAAGCCAGGGGGTTAGGACAGAGAATGCACAGCTACCAGCAGTAGCCACCTTTGGCTTACTTACTTCATGAAGGCAGGTGTACTGAATGTGATACGGAGCCACCTTCTCCTCTCCTTTTATTTCCACATTGATCTGTAAGCGTATAGCACCAGACACAGCAGATTTATCGGTTCTTTTCTCTAGAAAGAAAAATAAGTAGTAAGTTCAAAATATTTTTCTTTGTACAGGAAATAGCCATCATGGCCATAGCAGCACAATGCGGTAAAAGAAAAACACGCGTGGAAGTCCAGGCTGACTTTGAAGTGAAATATGACCCTCCAATAACATACTTTCCAAGTGTTCGTGTAAATTTGCATTTATCAAATGAACACAAGTGCCATGACATATTTGTGCTGTTTCACACACAACTGCGTATTTCAGACATGCACAATTCAACACTTAAAATAAAAAAGTATAACCCAGTCCTTCCGCTCCACTGGCACAGCACAGTCACTCAACTAACATGCAGGTTATTGAGTCAGAAAAGCCAAAGAACATGCTGAAACCCTTCATTTTTGAGGGCATGTGAATCTGAGAACAAATTTAGTGATCATGAAATTAAGGGACTAAGTATTAAACTTTCAAAAGCAACTATGTGATTTAGGAGACTACAACCCATCTTCAAAGTTGATTTAGACGTGCAGGCATCAAAGAGCATGTCTACTACATGAGTACTAACTCTGTGGCAAGTTGGAGCGTACATCTACAGCGTCCCAACGTGCCACGCACTGCCTGCCTATGGGAACCCTGCAGATGCACACTAACAGGTTCCCTAGGGCAAACTCAGATAACATGATCACAGTTTCCAAGTACATAAAAGGTTGTTACAAGGAGGAGGGAGAAAAATTGTTGTTCTTAAGCTCTGAGGCTAGGACAAGAAGCAATGGGCTTAAACTGCAGCAAGGGAGATTTAGGTTGGACATTAGGAAAAAATTCCTAACTGTCAGGGTGGTTCAGCACTGGAATAAACTGCCTAGGGGGGGTTGTGGAATCTCCATCATTGGGGACTTTTAAGAGCAGGTTGGACAAACACCTGTCAGGAATAGTCTAGATAATACTTGGGCCACATCTGAACTACCGCTTATGTCAGGACAACTTACGCTGTTCATGGGTGTGGGGAAAAAACCCACATCCTTGAGCGACATAAGTTTCACTGGCACACGTGGTAGTGTGCACAGCATTACGTTGGCAGGAGAGATTCTCCCATCAAAATAGCTACCATTGCTTGATGAGGTTTGTGACGACATGGGAGTTTCTTGTTGCCCTCGTTTCCTATGGGGGATTCACTTGGGACAAGGGGGGTCTTATTGTGTTGACAGGAGAGCCCTCTCCCATTGGCACAGAGTGGCTACACAAGCAAATTTACAGTGGCACAGCTGTAAGCTCACTAAAGCAGACATGGCCTTAGCCCTACCATGAGTGCAGGGGACTGGACTAGAAGACTTCTCGAGGGCCCTTCCAGTCTTACCATTTCACATTGTCATATTAAAGATTAGAACTCCTCCTTTTGATGCAAGCAAGATATGGCTATCAGGCTACTTGCATACTATCCACATTTGGGCGAAGTCTGGGTGCTCCTAGTCAACATACTTACGATGAAAATGTCTTTCAAGAAATTAAGTAAGAAAACACATTTAAAAGCCTCATTCTTGTCACCCAAAATGTTTTCTCCTTTAAATTACTTTGCAGCACAACCTCCTTTACTACTACATGAGTCAACAACGCGATGCTGTTGCAAAAAAAGCAAATGCAATTTTGGGTTGCATCAACAGAGGCATAGCATGAAAGTCACAGGAGGTGATAATACTGCTCCATTCAACACTGATTAGGCCTCAGCTGGAGTACTGTGTGCAATTTTGGTCACCAATTTAGAGAGAGAAAGGATGTAGAGAAACTGGAAAGGATCGAGAGCCAAGTGACAAGGATGATCAGAGGGATGGAATTCAAGCCATACGAGCAAAGGCTGAAAGAACTGGGTATTTTTAGTTTAGAAAAGAGGAGATTAAGGGGAGACACGAGATCTGTCTTCAAATACTTGAAAGATCACTATAAAAAATGGAGAAAAGTTGTTCTCTCTTGCCATAGGGAAAAGGACAAGAGGCAATGGGTTCAAACTACAGCATAGCAGTTTTAGATTAAATCTCAGGATACACTTCCTAGCTGTAAGAACAATAGAATAATAGACTAAACTGCCTCAGGAAGTTGTGGAATCTCCTTCACTGGGAGGTTTTTATAAAGAATCTGGATTGCCATCTGTCTTGGATGGTTTAGACCAGAGGTAGGCATTTTCAGTGGCACTCTCACTGCTCAGGTCCTGGCCACCGGTCCGGGGGGAGCTCTGCATTTTAATTTAATTTTAAATGAAGCTTTTTAAACATTTTAAAAACCTTATTTACTTCACATATAACAATATTTTAGTTACATATTATAGACTTATAGAAAGAGACCTTCTAAAAACATTAAAATGTATTACTGGCACATGAAACCTTACATTAGAGTGAATAAATGAAGACTCGGCACACCACTTCTGAAAGGTTGCCAACCCCTGGTTTAGATACAACAAATCCTGCATATTGGCAGGGGGTTAGACTAGATGATCCTGGCAGTCCCTCCTAACCCTGTGATTCTGCAGTAACAACAGGAGTAGTGAACTCACGGAACAAGGAGTTGCTGCCTCTTCAAGCCTTGGAACACAGTGAAATGAACCATAAGCCACTTCTCTGTCAGCACATCTCAGATGCTGTGGCAGAAAAGGACTAAAAGCTACTAACTATAATTTAGCAGAGCATTAGAAATGTTTGCTGGCAGTCAAGCCTGTCCCAGATTCAAACATATGTCTAGAGCTCTGCAACAGAACGGATGTGTCTAACAGAGCATCTTCCTCTACACACAATTTGAATGTTCCTCAACTATTGCTGCAAAAGAAAAACAGTTAATGATGCTAAAAATAGAGGTGTTAAATGCTTCCACCATGTAAGCACATACTGCTCTAGGATGTGAGGACATTAAACCCACTAAAAGCGCAAAGAATCCTGTGGCACCTTATAGACTAACAGATGTTTTGGAGCATGAGCTTTTGTGGGTGAATACCCACTTCGTCAGATGCATGCATGCATTCACCCACGAAAGCTCATGCTCCAAAACGTCTGTTAGTCTATCAGGTGCCACAGGATTCTTTGCTGCTTTTACAGATCCAGACTAACACGGCTACCCCTCTGATACATTATACCCACTGATTGCCATCTTCACCACTTGCATTAAGGTGACCTGCCTGCATCCCTAATCTGGGCTAATCAAAAAATCAAAAACCAAATTCCCATTACAGATAACTAAAGTGCTGAGGGTTAGAATTATTGAGATTATCCAGTGCTCAGTTTCTTTGAACATTGACAACCAGTGGGACTTTGAGAGTGGAATTGAATACACTGTCTTTAAACTACTCTTCTGTCTGAATTCACTGAAGGAGCCTTTCATACAGACTTAATAGAACAAACTATTTCATTCCACCTACGGATCTTTTTGGAATGAACCCTCACCTCCCAATCCTGCTCAATTAATTGACCAAAACTTGTTCACCTTAGCCTCCAATGATAGAACAAGAAGCAATGGACTTAAACTGCAGCAAGGGAGATTTAGGTTGGACATTAGGAAAAAGTTCCTAACTGTCAGAGTAGTTAAACACTGGAATAGATTGCCTAGGGAAGTTGTGGAATCTCCATCTCTGGAGATATTTAAGAGTAGGTTAGATAAATATCTATTAGGGATGGTCTAGACAGTATTTGGTCCTGCCATGAGGGCAGGGCACTGGACTCGATGAACTCTCGAGGTCCCTTCCAGTCCTAGAGTCTATGAGTCTATGAGTCATTAAAATGAGGGACAGTGAGAATCCACAATGTCTGGGGTATGGCCATCTTATTTTTGCCAGCCTGGATCTCACAATTCTTCTCTGCTGGTCCTTTGTACATTTTCCAACGCTCTGCAAGGGAGCAGCATTTTTAACAGGTTACTAACTCCTCTGAGCTTTACTTAACTTTTCTTGCTATGAGAAACATCCCCCACTAAGATGTCCTCTGTCCTCACGAGTCTTCAAGATTCCCCATGCTCCTGCTTCTCACTTTTTTTTTAAATATAAACCAAAGTCTTGGTGAAATGTGCTCATCTAACAACCCCTGAGATTGAAAGTCTGTTTATTCACAATGTAGGTACAGCACAGGCCCTGGAAACCCGTTACCTCACAGGGAGCACCTCAAAGGATGAGAGAGCAGTTCAGAAGCTGGTTTTGCTGAGTAAGCATTCAACAAACAAATTAATTCCAACTGAGGGCCACTTGTGTCTGCTAAGAGGTGGACTGAAATTCAATACTTTATTTCTTATAGGCCAGTGAACAGTTCTCTAACACTTAGGGCTTTCAGTTATGTATCATTTGGGGGTGGGATTTGAACTGATGACCCACACGTGAAAGACTCCATATCCCATTCCCCAGTCAATCTGCCATCCCCAAAGAACTCTTACATAAAGAACTCTCTCCTCCATTCTCAGCCCAGGCAGAACAGAGGAGAGTCTAAGAACAAAAACTGAACCTACATCTCCCACACAGCTGTACAGAATAGTAATCAGTGGACCAACTGGGGAGGCCAGAGGAAAATTTCAGTCCAGTAAAGATCTCAAAGTTTGTCCCTGCTCCATCTGCAAACTCAGTTCTTTAAAAGTAGCTTCTCCTTCAGCCACTCTGAAGACACTGCTCCCACTCTCAGAAACACACATTTGGGGCCCTGTGAGAGGCAGCATTAGGATGAAGGCAGTTGGTAATCTTCAAAATTCTTTCCCATCCCCAAGCACACGTGGTCACTGCTCAGTTACAACTCATCCACTTACTGTCAGGGGGTGGGGAGGGCAGAAGGGGCGCAGAACCATCACCACCACCTCCTCCTCTTTCCCCCTTTTTGTGAATGGCTCCCTCACATTTCAAAAAAAAAAAGTGTGTGTGGCCAAAGCTACTTAGCAAATGTGTGTCAAATTCACAAATAGTTTCGGGTCAACCAAAACTATATTTTTTAGCAAATCTACTATTCATGGAAAAAATATGTTACCCAGCTCTAGTGATTAATAATGCTTGCAAAGAGAAAACTCTGTGCCTTTATGATTCTCCAAAGAGCATGTATTGTCCAACATTTTCCACTGGGAAGACCACCACCAGATAGCCGTCCCCACAACATACCCCCGCACCTCCTCAAAGTCACACGTTCCTTGGAAATTACACTAATGCACACACAGGATTATGAGAGTTCCTAACCCAAACATGCCTAATTTTGTAAGAAAAGTTCCATACACTTGTAAGCAAAACCAAGGATTGTAATCTAAATTAGAGGATTGAAAAGCTACTCACCAAGATTGTACCATACATCCATCTCTCCACTCAGTGTGCGGACTTCGATGATGGTCTGACCCAAGAAATCATCCGACTCACGTTTCAGCCTCTGCTTGACACGAGATTTAATGTCATCATCCTCATCCCAGACGCGCACTTTGATCCGATCCGAGGAGTTATGGCACTCACTGTGAACAAGACAAGCAAGGACAGATGGGTGACCAGTCACTGAACCCAAGGGTCTAGGATGCATGTCTTACAGCACGACTGACCATTCCATGATATTCTTTTAGTGGTATTCATCTGACAGATGTTCATTCACATTGGCAGCTGATGGTGAAGGATGTAAGATGCAAATAAAATTTAAGTATTCAACAGGAATTGTGCGATAGAGTTTTGGAAGGCCTTCTGCTACAATGTAGCCATAAAACTCTGAGGACTCTGACCACTGTCAGGGACTGCAAGTGGATAGTGCATTCAGCTTAGTGATTTGATGATAGTGCATCAGTCAGAGGTTCAAACTTCTGTTAAACAACATAAAGAACTCTCTCCTTCATTCTCCTCTCCTTGCCAAGCAAGACTCAAAATTAACTTAATTTTGTTTGAGACTTTATTAGTGTCACTAGCAAAGCAACAGTGTAGCAATGCACAAAACCACACAGTCAGGGAGAGGATTGTGTGTGGGAGGAAGGGATGGGACACAGCCGCTCTAATGAAGTTGGTATTTAAGAGCTACAACGTGCCCCAGGCAGGGAACTAAAGAAATCTCCTTCCAAAAGGCAGCTTCGTTCTCAGTTGAATCTTCACATCTGATCTGATGCTGAAAATAAAATCTCAGTTATTCTAAAACCTAAACAAGCAAGTGACCTGCACAACACACTGAGGAAACGAGAGAACACAAAAGCTATAGGGACACAGTGAATAGAGAGATCTTGTAACAGCAGCCCTGCTCATTTATTGGGCATGTGATATGAGAAAGCAATTTGAATGATCATATACACGCATGACAAGGGTGATTACTCACCATAACCGTTACAAATGTCTGGCCTCGCTAGGAAAAAAAAAAAGGTATCTGAAAATATGGCAATTCCTGCTGGAGGTCTATGTTCTAGCCTTTTCAAACCTACTGCATCTGTTGCTAAGCAACCAGAGGAGAATGAACAAGTAGAGAGAATGGGTCAAAAGAGATTTGCTAAGCCAAGTCAGTGAAATGTGGCAGCAACGGTGGTGTTTACAAGTTACCTACCAAGAACTCATTTGGCCGCCCATTGCCAACTATTGTGTTTTAGGATTCATTAACAGACAGCTAATGCAGAAGAGCTCACTGTGAATTAAATGGCGAAATGCAGAGGCAATTTTAGGTTGTCCTGATCGTTTACTGTTTGAAAATCAACCTGTTCTGCATTCCTCAAGGGACTCAAAGTACCATTTAGAATACAGAAAACAGATGTTTCAATCAATATTTCTCTGTTTTTAATTTTTTTCCTCCCACCTGTAATCATGTGCAGATGGTTAAGATTATTTGTTTCAAGGTGTGCTGAAGAGGAGATGCTAAGATTGTTGGTTCTTCCTCTAGCTCTCAAGCCTATTTGGGCATGTTGCCATCTCTGTAGGCCTGGCAGAATAAGTGGCTATACACTAAAATTTCTTCATAACCAAAACAAATATAAGAAACTCTCTCTCAGTGCCCTAGGGGCAGATTTGCAAAGTATTTAGTTGCCCGAAGATGCAGACAGACATGCACAGTGGGATTTTCACAAGCTCCTAAGCAAGTTAGGCCCTTAACTCTCATTGACAGCATTTTTCAGTGCCTAGTAGTTCAGTTAACCCGGCCCTAGGTCTGGACCCTCTCCTCCAGTCTGTCAAAGGCAGTGCTTCTTTAGGAAAATACCCAAGCTGATTTGACCTAGTTTGATCCATACTGTGCGCCTTTTAAACCTGAACATGCACCACATGAGGTACCTGGAATAAGGGTGTTCTCTTTCTTGACTTACAATAGGGGACCGCACAGCACCACAATCACCGCAGAATGTCACCTGGGGAGTTTTCAGTGGTACTAACTGGACCTGTACACCTCAAGACTTACTGTCTCTACCATACACACCTTTCCCAGAGGGATGCTACTATATTTGTGGAGATTCTTCCACTTTGTGTTTCCTCTCCTGGCTCTGTACCAGAGTGCTGTTAAACACCTAAACCAGAGGGGCAAGGTGGGGCGGGGGGTTAAGACAGAGTAAATCTATAGGATCTGCAATCTTTGTTACTGTTGAACCAAGACAGCCAGGCTGATGTCAGCCCCATTTTCTACAGAAACGAGAACTCAGATTCAACTCAAACACGTTTATTGTCTGAGAGATGAAGAACAATGCTCACTTTTAAATCGAAACAACATAAGTCCAGTCTTGTGGAGTCTGAACATATATTGTAGTGATATAAAATGTCCCCATAATGCAAGAGGCAGCACCTCTCTAACACTCTCCAGCGCTTGCTGCACTTTTTATGTTCCTGTTTCCTCTTTTTCAAATATATTTATATTAGTTGGAGCCTTTTTATTAGTGACTGTCTGTGAAGTTTCACCTCTATTGTCTAGTTTTATTGAACTATTTAAAATAAAGTTTTCAATAAAAATCATGTACAGAAAACAGGGATAAAAAAATCAATGAAAAAAGGTGAAACTACTTCCAAAAGGGTGTTTTCGGTGGGGGTCTAAATTAGCTGCTACCACTCAAGAAAGCGATCTTGGCATCACTGTGGATAGTTCTTTGAAAACATCCACTCAATGTGCAGTGGCAGCCAAAAAAGCAAACACAATGGTGGGAATCATTAAGAAAGGGAGAGATAATCAGACAGAAAATATCATGTTGCCCCTATAGAAATCCATGGTCCTCCCACATCTTGAATACTATATGCAGATGTGGTCACCCCATCTCAAAAAAGGTATTTTAATTGGAAAAGGGTCTGAAAAGGGCAACAAAAATTATTAGGGATATGGAACAGCTTCCAGATGAGGAGAGATCTATTAGACTGGGACTTTTCCAAGCTGAAAAGAGACAACTAAGAGGATATGATAGAAGTCTATAAAATCATGACTGTGTGGAGAAAGTAAATAAGGAAGCGTTATTAACTCCTTCTCATAACAAAAGAACTAGGGGTCACCCAATGAAATTAATAGGCAGCAGGTTTAAAACAAATGAAAGAAATATTTCTTCACTCAACACACTGTTCTTATGGGAGGGAGGGAAACTGGTGAAACTATGACTTAATGCATCTTTTTCACAAATAAGAGTTTCCCTTGCTTATGCCATTATCATTTATTTATTATTTTAATTCCTGTAGCCCTCTGAGGGCCCAATTAGACCAAGGACTCCATTGTGCTTAGTATAGTGCAAACACATTGGAAGACACAGTCCCTACTCTGAAGAGTTTACAGTTAGAGCTGGTGAGGAATTTTTGACAAAATATTCATCAGAAACTGCAATTACATTAACATCAAAATTGCTTGTGGAGAAGGGTCTGCGTCTATGAATTTCTTGATTCAAACAACATTTTAGAAATTGTCCAAACATCCAGTTTCAACATTTTTAAATGAAGTGTTCCATTTTAGAGTTCAAAACAACCTTTAAATTCAAAATTTCAGTTTATTTGTATCAGGGGGTAGCTGTGTTAGTCTGGATTTGTAAAAGTAGCAAAGAATCCTGTGTCACCTTATAGACTAACAGACGTATTGGAGCATGAGCTTTCGTGGGTGAATACCCACTTTGTCGGATACATGTAGTGGGTATTCACTCAAGAAAGCTCATGCTCCAATATGTCTGTTAGTCCACAAGGTGCCACAGGACTCTTTGCTGCTTTTGCAGTTTATTTATAGTTTAATATAGTAAACAAATTAAAAAGGGAGGAGAAGGGAAAGAGGAATAGTTTCACAGATTTAAATAGGGCAGTTAAGCACATGGCTAAATGATCTTGAGTCATTTGAAAAATATAAATTACAAGGTAAAATTAAAAGGACAAATATCCAAAATGTCTAGCGAGCATTTGTATAAGTATTTGGCACTAGTATTTCCTTTAGGAACCATGGCAGCAGTGGCTGTAGAGGAGAGTTTTGAAGAACAGAGTAACAGTGTTACAGGCTAGTTAAGGCAGAGTTTCCCTGCACATAAGGGGTGGCATGGAAGAAAGTGCAAATGTGTTTGTAAGAGAAGTGGATAATGGAGACTGGCATTGCTGGCAGAGTGCAGGAGATAGAGGAGGACATGATAAAACAGAGCAGATAAGCAAGAAGATGGGCTCTTTGCAGGAGTTTTTAATGGATTGGAAGGGAATGAGGTGGTTGTCTGGAAGACCAGGGCAGAGACACAGACCTGAAGTGATGCAGGATGAGGGAGTTGTAGTGATGTAGAGAAACAGAAAAAGTTTGACTTTGAGAGATATTCTAGGGAGAAAAAAGGAAGGTTTGGATACAGCCTGAATGAGCAGGTTGAGAGAAGGCAGAGTCCACGCGTCCCACTAACAGGTCTGGGGAAGGGAGGATAGTTGTCTTGTCAGCTGTGATGGGGAAAACAGTGAGCCAGTGTTTTTGGTTTTGTTCATTTTAAAACGAGAGGCCAGCTAAGCATGCGGCGGGACAGACAGGTTGGGGTGGAGAGGCCACTGCATAAGTCATCAGTGTGAAGACGGCAATTGGAACTGAGCAGATGAGGTCACCATAAGAAAGGGCACAGAAACGGGAGAAAAAGGAAGAGCCTTGTGCAATTCCCATGGATAGTGAGAGGGGGAGGCAGAGAAACAATCAAAAGAGATGGGGAAGGAATGGCTTGAGAGATCAGAGAAAAGACGGTTACTCACCTTTGTAACTGTTGTTCTTCGAGATGTGTTGCTCATATCCATTTCAGTTAGGTGTGCGCGCACCGCGTGACATTCGTCGGAAACTTTTTACCCTAGCAACTCCAGTGGGCCGGCAGGTCGCCCCCTAGAGTGGCGCCGCCATGGCGCTCTATATATACCCCTGCCGGCCCGCCCGCTCCTCAGTTCCTTCTTGCCGGCTACTCCGACAGTGGGGAAGGAGGGCGGGTTTGGAATGGATATGAGCAACACATCTCGAAGAACAACAGTTACAAAGGTGAGTAACCGTCTTTTCTTCTTCGAGTGATTGCTCATATCCATTCCAGTTAGGTGAATCCCAAGCCTACCTAGGCGGTGGGGTCAGAGTGAGAAGTCGCAGCATGGAGCACTGCCGAGCCGAAGGCCGCGTCCTCTCTGGACTGCTGGACCAGGGCGTAATGGGAAGCAAAGGTGTGGACCGATGACCAGGTCGCTGCCCGACAGATCTCCTGGATGGGCACACGGGCGAGGAAAGCCAGCGACGACGCCTGCGCCCTGGTAGAGTGCGCAGTCACACGGCCCGTAGGAACGTGAGCCAAGTCATAGCAGGTCCTGATACAGGACGTTACCCACGAGGATAACCTCTGTGAGGAAATGGGAAGCCCCTTAATGCGGTCCGCTACTGCCACAAAAAGCTGGGGGATTTGCGGAACGGTTTGGTCCTCTCCACATAAAACGCGAGAGCCCGACGGACATCAAGCGAGTGGAGTTGTTGCTCCCTGCGTGAGGAATGAGGCTTCGGGAAAAAAACAAGGAGGAAGATTTCCTGGTTGACGTGAAAGGCTGAGACCACCTTGGGGAGAAAGGCAGGGTGCGGTCTCAGCTGCACCTTATCTTTATGGAAGACCGTATACGGGAGATCTACCATGAGAGCACGGAGTTCCGACACCCGTCTAGCTGAGGTAATGGCTACTAGAAAGGCAGTCTTCCAAGAAACATAGAGCAGGGAGCAAGTCACTAACGGCTCAAAGGGGGGCCCCATGAGCCGAGTCAGAACCAGGTTGAGATCCCAGGTAGTGGCAGGGGGTCGGACGTTGGGGTATAGACGTTCCAGCCCCTTCAGGAATCTAGTCACCGTCGGGTGAGAGAAAACGGAGCGGCCATCCCCACCCGGATGAAAGGTGGAGATAGCCGCCAGGTGAACCCAAAGGGACGATATCGCCAGGCCCTGTTGCTTGAGGGACCAAATATAGTCCAAAATATCGGCGACCGAAACTTCCATAGGGAGGAAACCCCTCTCCGTGCACCAACAGGAGAAACGCTTCCACTTGGCCGAGTACGTCGCTCTAGTGGAAGGCTTCCTGCTGCCCAAGAGTACCTCACGTACCGGGGTAGAGCAGCGTAATTCGGATCTGGTCAGCCACGCAGGAGCCACACTGCTAGGTGCAGCGACTGGAGGTCCGGGTGACAGAGTACCGTGGTCCTGGGTGATCAGGTCTGGGTGAAGGGGCAGGGGGACTGGGTTGGCTATGGCCAGGTCCAGCAACATGGGGTATCAATGTTGCCTGGGCCATGCTGGAGCTACCATAATCACCCGGGCCCTGTCCCTGCTCACCTTCAGAAGGACCTTGTGGACAAGTGGGAACGGAGGGAACGCGTAGAACAAGTGGGTCGTCCACGGAATAAGGAAGGCGTCCGCTATAGACCCGGGTTCCCGGCCCCGAAAGGAGCAGAACGCCTGGCATTTCCTGTTCCCCCTGGACACGAAGAGGTCCACGCGGGGACAACCCCACCTCTGGAAGAGCAAGAGGGCGACGTCCGGGCGAAGGGACCACTCGTGCGTGAGGAAGGATCTGCTCGGGCGGTCCGCCAGCGTGTTCCGTACTCCGGGGAGGAAGGAAGCCGTGAGGTGAATGGAGTGGGCTATACAAAAGTCCCAGAGTTGCATCGCCTCGTGACATAGGGGAGAGGATCTGGTGCCGCCCTGCTTGTTGATATAGTACATGGTCGTTGTGTTGTCGGAGAACACTGCGACACAACGACCTAGGAGCTGATGAGAGAATGTTTGACAAGCAAGGTGGACCGCTCTTAACTCCCGCATGTTGATGTGTAAATCCACCTCCTGCGGGGACCACAGGCCCTGTGTCCTCAGGGTTCCCAGGTGGGCCCCCCAGCCGAGATCTGAGGTATCCGTTGTTAGGGACACCGAGAGTTGGGGCGGATGAAACGGGAGACCCGCACACACGACGGACTGGTCTAGCCACCACCGGAGGGAATCCAACACCCCCTGGGGGGATGGTGACAACAGTGCCCAGCGAATGTCTGGTCGGGCGGTACTGCGCGATGAGCCAAGATTGGAGGGGCCTCATGCAGAGCTGCGCATAACCTGTCACGAATGTGCAGGCCACCATGTGGCCTAAGAGGGTTTGGCAAGTCCTTATAGAGGTCAGGGGGGCCGCCTGCAAGCGCTGAATAATGGCCGACAGTGACTGGAACCTGGGCAACGGCAGAAGGGCCCTGGCCAAGGTGGAGTCCAGAACGGCCCCGATGAACTCTATCCTCTGCGTGGGGAGCAGAGTGGACTTGTCCACGTTGATAATGAGGCCCAAGGTAGTAAAGAGGCCTCTGATCCTGCGGATGTGGTTGCGGACCTGCAGCTCCGATGTGCCTCGGATCAGCCAGTCGTCGAGGTAAGGGAACACGTGAACGCGACTGCACTGAAGATATGCAACGACGACAGCCATGCATTTGGTGAATACCCTCGGGGCCGTAGAGAGGCCAAACGGGAGGACCGCGAATTGGTAGTGATGGCGGTCGACCATGAACCGAAGGAAACGCCTGTGATGTGGTAATATGGCGATATGAAAGTAAGCGTCATGCATGTCGAGGGTGGCGTACCAGTCTCCAGGATCCAGGGATGGGATAATGGTCCCCAGGGATACCATGCGGAACTTCAACTTCACCAGATGTTTGTTGAGTTCCCGCAGGTCGAAGATAGGTCTGAGGCCTCCCTTGGCCTTGGGGATGAGGAAGTAGCGGGAATAAAACCCCTTGCCCTTCTCGTTCTCCAGAACCGCCTCTTTGTCGAGAAGTGTCTGCACCTCCTGGCGGAGGACTTGCTCGTGAGAGGGGTCCCTGAAGAGGGACGAGGGTGGGGGGGCGGGAGGGAGGGAAAGACGTAAATTGCAGACGGTATCCCGTCTGCACAGTGCGTAAGACCCATCTGTCGGATGTTATTTGGGTCCACGCCTGGAGGAAAAACGAAAGGCGGTTGGAAAATGGGGGGGAAGGATCCGTGGGGGAAACTGATACTGCGCCCTCGGGCGCACCTTCAAAACGAAGGTTTGGGTCCAGGCGGGGCTTTGGAGGAGCTCTGATTCTGCCCCCCTTGGTTTCCCGACTGTCTGCGCCTGCCATTTCTGCCGCGGCGCCTATTGAGGTCCTGGCGCTGGCGGAGCTGGGGGAACGGCCGGCACTGCTGCTGTTGCTGCGGCCGGAAGGGTCTGCGTTGTGTCCCGGGCGTATGCATCCCAAGGGAGCGCATGATGACCCGATTGTCCTTTAAACTTTTTAGTCCAAGGTCTGTCTTCTCCGAGAACAGGCCCTGGCCTTCGAATGGGAGGTCCTGGATGGTATATTGGAGCTCCGGTGGAAGGCCAGAAACCTGAAGCCAGGAGATGCGGCGCATTGTAACCCCTGAGGCGAGGGTACGAGTGGCCGAGTCTGCTGTGTCCAAGGAGGCCTGCAACGAGGTTCTTGCGACCTTCTTGCCCTCATCAAGAATTGCCGCAAATTCTTGACGCGCCTCCTGTGGCAACAGCTCCTTAAACTTATCCGCTGCCACCCAAGAGTTAAAGGCGTAGCGGCTAAGGAGGGCTTGCTGGTTGGAAACCCTGAGCTGAAGGGCCCCCGCCGAATAGACCTTGCGGCCGAGGAGGTCCATACGCCTGGCCTACTTGGATTTAGGAGCTGGGGCTTCTTGTCCATGACGCTCCCTCTTGTTCACCGACTGCACTACGAGGGAGCAGGGTGTCGGGTGAACATGGAGGTACTCATAGCCCTTGGAGGGGACCATGTACTTCCACTCCATGCCTCGCGCCGCAGGGGGGATGGAAGCCGGCGATTGCCAGATTGTATTGGTGTTGGCCTGGATAGTCCAAATAAAGGGCAGGGCGACCCTGGTGGTAGCATCTGAGAAGAGGATGCTCACCACGGGATCTTCGATCTCGGAGACCTCCTCCACTTGTAGGTTTAAGTTCTGCGCTACGCGCCTGAGAAGGTCCCGGTGTGCCCTGAGGTCGAGTGGGGGAGGGCTGGTGGAAGAAGTGCCTGCCACAGCCTCATCGGGAGAAGACGATGAGGAGACCCCTGGCAAGAGAGTGTCCATAAGGGGGTCTGTCTAAGCCTGCGCCTCTGACTCCGGAGGGAGCTCAGGGTCCTGCTGTTTGGACCTGTCCTCCGCATCCGGAGAGGGAGGGGGGCGAGACAACGATGCCTCCGGCGCCCTGTGCTCCATCGTCGCAGGCCTAGGAGGAAGCTGCTGGGGGCCCTGGGCTTGGTGGTACGCCCAGGGCGTCCAGAATCCCCACTGCTGCGGTCCCTGGTCCTGTTGAGGAGGGTCTTGAAAAAGGGCCGCGTGCCTGTCTGTGTCCAGTGCATAAACACTGTCCGCCTGTGATGATACAGACGGCTGTCTGGAGGGCCATGAAGGAGCCGAACGCGGCTGGTTGCCATCCCTTCGTACTGACGCCGAAGATGTTCTCGGTGCCGGGGACCGGGAGTCATACCGGTGCCGGGACCGGGGCCTGTCTTGGACTCGGTGCCGGGAGCGGGACCGGTACCTGCCGCCGACTCGGTGCCAGGAGGTCGACCGGGACCGGGACCTGCCACCAGCTCGGTGCCGGGAGGTCGACCGGGGAGTTGATCGACGGCGGGAACAGCTCCTAGAGTCCTGGTGCCGGTATCAGTGACTGGAACCAGACCGGGACTGTTTGGAGGATGACCCGGTGCCGCGAGTGCGACCGGTACCGCCGAGGAGAGTGGTGCCGCGACTGCGAGCGGCGCCGGGATCGGGAGCGTCCACGGTGACGGGACCTGGACAACGAACGTGAGTCCCGAGACGGCGCTCTCATCGTCGGCTTGCCTCTGGACACAACCCGCACCGGAGGTACCGGCGGTGGAGGCTGAGCTGGCTCTGTCAGAGCGATTAGGTCCCGTGCCGAGGCAAAAGTCTCCGGCGTCGATGGGACCAATAGCTCAACCCCAGATCTTATGGGGGAGCTAGAAGGGATCGGACTCGACGGACCCTCCGGGCCCGGAGTCGACGGGATCCCTGTCGGTGGTGCCGCGGCCGAGATAGGTGCCGGGCGCTCCACTCGAGTCTGCCTGGATGGAGTTGCAGACTTCGAGGGCCTTGCTTCGGGACCCGGTGCCGGGGAAGGACGGTGCCGGCGCGGTCCGGTGCCGGTGTAGAGGCGACGGTCTGTGAAGCTGCCGGGTTGAGTGCCGCTTCCATAAGGAGAGTCCTCAATCTCTGGTCTCTCTCCTCCTTTGTTCTAGGCTTAAAAGCCTTACAAATGCGGCACTTGTCTGAGATGTGCGATTCCCCCAGGCACTTTAGGCACGCGTCGTGGGGATCGCTGGTCGGCATCGGCTTCTTACAGGCCGTGCATTGTTTGAAGCCCGGCGAACCAGGCATGGGCCCGGTGCTGGGTGCCGGGAAGGGCTACGGCCCAAACCGGCTAACAAATATTTACAACTATTTACAAAATACTACTCAACTAACTATACTTAACAACTATTTACTACTAACTACAACTATGAACTGTACAACGAAGGAGAGCTAGGGACGTGGAAGGCAGCCAAGCTGTGTTCCACAGTTCCAACGACCGACTCGGCGGTAAGAAGGAACTGAGGAGCGGGTGGGCCGGCAGGGGTATATATCAAGCGCCATGGCAGCGCCACTCTAGGAGGCGACCTGCCGGCCCACTGGAGTTGCTAGGGTAAAAAGTTTCCGACGAACGTACACGCGCGGCGTGCACACCTAACTGGAATGGATATGAGCAATCACTCGAAGAACAACCAGGTAGGAAGAGGGTATAAAAGCAGTTGAGAGGTCAAGGATGACAGCCACGGAGTAAAAGCCCTGAGCTTGGCAATACCTCCTTGACAAATAATTATCCTAAGACAACAAAGAAACTGGTTTTCTGTTCCTACCAGTATTAAACTCATTTGTTTTAGAGGCACAAGTACGACCATTTTGCTGTTACCTCTCTCTACAAACACAAATCATGTAGCTCTTCCAAGTGCAAAAGGCAGCAGCAGTGCTCAGAACCACTTCACCTCTAACTACACCTCTATCCTGATATAACGCTGTCCTCGGGAGCCAAAAAATCTTACCACGTTATATCCAACTTGTTTTGATCCACTGGAGTGTGCAGCCCCATCCTCGCTCGGAGTGCTGCTTTACGGCGTTATATCCGAATTCATGTTATATTGGGGTAAATGTGTTCATTATCCCAGCTTCCTCCTAGGCATTGCTGCATGGCATTAACTCCACTGTTCAAATCCAAATTTCAAATGGGACACTGAGCTGAGAAACTATGAGTATATCCACACTGCGATTAAAATCCCACGGCTGGCCTGTGCCAGCTGACACGGGCTCACGGGGCTTGGGCCAAGTGTCTATTGAATTAGGGTGCTGGCATCAGGGATCATGACGAAGCTCGAGCTCTAAAACCCAACAAGGTGGGAGGGCCCCAGAGTTGCAATTAAACAGCCCCTGCCAGAGTCAGCTGGCACAGGCCAGCTGCAGGTGTGTCATTGCAGTGTAGACAGAATATGATTTTACTTTACTACCAGTTTCAAAGTCTCCGTCGAACTATGACGCAGGCACAGAGGATGAGGAAGCACAACTGAAAAGGTTCCACGGTCGTCGGGATGTAGCTGAACAGCAGAGGCAGAGCATGCATCAGATGCAATATTCTTGAAAGGGGCAGTGTAAACACAGAACTCATGTAACTACAGAGATGACTGAAAGGTGTTGAGCATGATAATAGGCTAGGCTGCTGAAAGGACAATTATGGAACCAAACGGAAGCTGTGGGTGACACCACAGTAGTTAGCTATGTAGCGGTGCCATTCCTGAAGCAATAACTGTAATGAAGTGTATTATTTGTGGCTGTGTGTGTCCAAGTATAATACTGATTATCTACTGAAGGGAGGCAATGCAACGATTCTAACCTTCATACTCTTCTGCAGTGAAGGAATAAACACACTTTGCAAAGTGCCCCGTGACAACGTAATCTGTTCCAGGCAGAATGATTTCACACTTGCCATTCAGGATCAGACCCAGCTGGGCAGCACAAAGCAGTTTCCATGGGAAGATATTTTAAAATGAACAATTTGCATTGTGCCAAGGACAGGAGATGCAGAGCTGTCCTGTTGTATATAGGGCAGCTTCCAGTGTCCACATCCATTAGACACTGGGTCCTTTTCCTAACATTAGCAAATGAAGCCAATCAGCATATGCTTTAAACAGGGGTTAAGTAGCCTCTCAGCAAGCGCAGGGCTTTGCCTTTCAAAGGAAATTTTGTTCCTTATTGAATTTATCCTAAACACTATACCTGTAATTTCACTACACAGACGTGGGTCCTCTTATCAGCCCTTCCAAAAAGAACTGAATTGAAAATACAAACTTTCCTAGAGTGCTTTAAACCATCTTACAGAATCTAACAAATAATTAGAATCCTGCCTTAAAATCGGACTGGAGAGTTCAAAATATCCATTTATTATTGTGTGGCAGTGGCCAAAGGTACCAATCATATCCTGCACAAGGCTTCCTTGTGACAGGCGCTACGCACATAGAAATAGAGTGCATGCCCCATACATTTGCAATCAAATGTAATTGTATAGAAGGAAGAGATCTATCTCAATTTTTTAAAGATCTTTAGAGTAATTTCAATAGAAGCTTATTAAATGTCTGTGCAACTCACTTGGTTTCATTCCTATTAAATTCCTCAGGACTTTCTGTAATGAATGTGGAGGCAGTTAGAGCTTTCCAGCAGGCAATAAGAAGAATGGCCTAATGGCTCTATCAAATAGCTTACTCACATAGATGTAAATGCACTCTGAGAACTGATCATTAATCTAAATGCTAATCCTGTGGCAATGTAGGCATGTAACAGTCTCAAATAGTAGTGATTCGGGAATACAATAGGGACTCTACACAGTACTGATTTGGGAATGCAGACCCAAAAAGATCTCAAAGTTTTCTTCTTGGAAACATGGTTCTAAACCTGAATTTCCAGGACATGCCATATGTTCTTGTATATACACCACCTTGCATCACATCAAGGGTTACAAAGGAACCCTAAAATGGCTAAACTTTTTCTGACTTAAACAGATAGACATCTGGGCTTTGTAATGAACCTTTGAAAAGAGCATTTAATTGTGCTTCTGTTGAATGAAGACACCTTTGAGAAGTCAGCCAGCTAGTAATGTCTGGATAGGAAAGCTGGAAAGAGTTCATGCAATAAACCAAACAGAAAGCAAAAACCAATGAAAGTAGAACTACCAACCTACTGACCACCCCCTGACCTGGCCCCTCTGCTACCAATGAAAAACCAATGAAACTAATCGGTGCAAAAACCAATGGAAATAGAACTACCAACCCATTGACATGACCCCTCTGCTGATTTGATTTGTACCCTTGGGTATTTTTTGTCTTTCAGACCATAAGTTCTTAAGATAGGAACTGTATCTTGCCTAGTACATTGCAGGAGCTATCACAACCTCTACAATAACTGGTACAAGCTCCTCTCACTCCGATTATAAGATCTAACAAATACTTTCTTTATTAAAAAGGATGATTTTTCTCTTGGATAAGCTTCCTTGGGAGAAAATAGAATAGAGGACCTGTGGCACCTTAGAGGCTAACAAATTTATTTGAGCATAAGCTTTTGTGAGTTACAGCCCACTTCATCGGAGAGATTTCTCAGTGAAGAACATTTTTGGTCAAGTTGCGTAGCATATGTTCAACGGCTACAGTCTTTGATTATGAATGCTAGGAAAACTCAGCATTTGGAGAGTCATCAGCAGAAGGAACCCATAAGCATCAAGCATAAACAGCATGTCTGTAATTGATATAAATCTCTCGGAAGAAAGACTGCGGTGTCCCAGACAATTAAACATGGCTCTCCCTTTATCCATGACAAGGTGAGTTGCAAACCATAGGAACACCTTGAGCCTGGTACAGTTCTTTTTCAGCATCCTTAAACCTCAATAGCTTGTCTATTTAAATCCCACTTTTCTCAACACCTCATCCTTCTTGGTGCTCTGTCTCCTAGAAATATTAAAATGACTGTTTACACTAAGATCAATTTTCATGTTACTGCTGAATCATGGAAGTTTCCATAAAACTTTTACAGTGGCACAGTTAAAACACTGAAATTTTTCACATCGTATTATCTTTACCACAGTATTTGTTATATTCCCCAAAATTAGATTGGAACATACTTGTAAATACCACGGTAACAACTTTGTGCCATAAAAATCAAGATTTTAATGGCACCTACACACGCGTAGATGGAGGCGGACTTATTACTATGTTGATTCTAGAGTTATTACAATAATAATGTAAGGTACTTCCTGTTGAGGAGTCAATAGCTTTGCCTTGGGTTCATAATGTTAAACTTTTTTTATTTTCATTGACATGGTGGAGACAGGCCTGGGTTCACAAACTCAGTTTGAAATACAATTCAAACAAACATATTTCAGTGTGCAGAGAAGAGCCTTGCTGACCTCGAGCAGGAAAGAAAGGCAAGAGAGGGCGAGATGGACCGATAGTTTGATGGTAAGAAGGAGACAAAGGGGTTTTAGCTAAAAAAAATTTAGGATCCAGAATCTTCATAGGCCACTTTATTTTCAGAAGCCTTTTTTCCCCCTCTCCATTTAATGTTTTTCCATTTAATTAAAATGAGTATAACTATAACTTGAGGGTGCTTCTTACTACCTCGATAACCATATCCTGGGCTCACTGACTCAGCCTTTGGAGCTTATTTGCTATATAAGCAACCATGCCTCCAGCCTTTACTTTAAATTTAGCCCCAAATAGGCTGATAATCTTGTAAACAGATTATCCCTCAAGTTCTCATTATTTTATTTCTACAGCACTTTAGGGGAGCAAGGAGCTTCAAAAATAAGTGGCAAGCTACTTCCAATGAGCTAACAAGTCTGCTCTAACTGCACCGCAAGGAGTAACGACGAAACGAATGGCGAGGCCTTTTCCTGCGTGTGCGTTTTACAGCTACCTTTCAAAGAATTTCAAAGGGTGTTTATTAAAAAGGAACAGTGTACGTCTGCAAACTATTACGCATTTTCTTCCCTCTCTGGGGAAGTTGGAACAACAACTTTCTATACAAATATTGCTAAAGGAGTAGATACAGAATCTATGAACAAGAAGTGGAAGCAAGATGGATGTGCACACTTTGTATAGTACAGTACATATTATATAGACTATGTGACAAGCACACACCATGTAAAACAGAAAAAGACAAAACACAGACATGGCTACTGGAGTGCAGTACCATGTACTGATGCAGGAGACAAAGGTATGCTTGTGAAGAAATGCAGACAATAGAAATGGATCAGAACAGGGGCAAATATTCAGTGAGCACTTACAAGTGGAATTTTTCCTCCCAAACAGGGTTCAGATTCCCAAAAATCGTTTTCGTTCTCTTCTTTGTTTTGCCAACTTGAACTGTCACATATGGATCACTGGATCCAGTTTTGTCCTTGGCCTGCAGACCTTGAGCACAAACCACTGTGGAGAAAATCATAATAAAGTTTTGCTATAAGCTTGCAGTGCCAAAAGATGTGTGCATGTACTGTACGCGGAAGAGCTTACTGCTCAGCAACGCTTACCAATGATAGCCTCTCAGTTCAACACTGAGAGTCACAGATTCCAAGGCCAGAAGGGACCATTGTGATCGGCTTGTCCGAACTCCCATATAACACAGACCATATAACTGCCCCAAAATAATTCCCAGAGCAGATCTCTTAGAAAAACATCCAGCCCTGACTTACAAATTGTCAGTGATGGAGAATCCACCACAGCCCTTGGTAAGTTGTTCCAGCGGTTATTCTCACTGCTGACATTTACATCTTATTTCTAGTCAGAATTTCTCTAGCGTCAGCTTACCGGTGATAGTGATTTTAGCGGACCATTTGGAGGTGCCATCCAGCACGCTCTGTTTCACTGTCTTCATTTGCTGAGCATGTGTTAATTTGCTCTCACTAAAAACATCTCTGATCAAGTCAAAGATTTCTGGCTTGTTTCGTTCCCGAATCTTCATGCGATCCTTCATGGCCATGATGATGTTTTGGGTCCGATCCTCTGCTCCGTGTTTAGAGCTCTTCTCTGCTGCCCCTGCGTACAGTAAGACATGGAACAGTCACCAAAAGCTTGAAAACAACGAGGAAATCACAGATGTTATGTTACAGAATCATGACGACAGGGATCAAGTTTATTAAAAAAAGAAAAATCAGTTGATAAGATATGTTGTGATAATTGGGACTACACATTTACCCTAATTGGGAGCTCAACTGTGAAAAGTGAATGAGAGTCATGGACTGTCACAATAACCCTTCTAATAAAGAAATGTTGATGGGAAACGGTGCAAAAGGGAGACAGCCTGAATTAGTCCAAACTAGCCTGCCTCCTGGGATAATTCAAGGACTGTGTTAAGATCATGCCTTGTAAACAAGAAGAGTATGGGAATGGAAAAATCAGCAAACAAACTGGTGTGCTGGATAGTAAGCCTAATCGGTGGACAAAATAATGAAGGGACAGGGCTATTTTGCCCATCAGTCTCTTTTGAGGTCCTTAAAAAAGAGAGAGAGCGCGCGCAATCAAGAGGAAAATTGAAGAAACAATCCCAGCAACTCCTGTGACCCCAGGATCTACCATAACACTCCTGGGCCTTCGCCACCCTAATGCCGAGAGATGTTCTGACCAGACCAAGTCAAAGCGTGGGACCTAGATGACACTGCCACCTCCATGGGCTCCAACTGAACCCAAACCCCTATCTGGGATGCGAGATGTTGAGTTCTCTCCATCCCTACCCCTCCTCCTCCCCCCATGGACTCTTTTCATTCCCCTCCTTACTTATTCTCTTCCCTATCACTCTCCTTTTTCCTTTTGTCTAGTAAGAGTCTGGTGTGCTGGCTAAGACTGGGTATTTTGCAATACTGCCGTAAACCTGTGACCAGAGAGGCAAGTAAAAGCAATGCCCTAAACAGCCCAACCCTTGTACAACTTTGTCTTGGAGTGGCTAAAAAGACCAGATGCTGCTTTTCCAGCAGTGAAATTGCAAGTGAAAGTCACCACCAGAGAGCAGCTGCATTTTCTATCTTTGCCCTTCTTCTCTGCCCCATTTTGTGTGTGCATTTCTCTGGTTTGTCTTCTTAAGAAACAGGATAAGACTTTAACAAGTCCAGACCATCTTAACCCACTTTTTCCCTTTTCCCCAAAAAGGGAAATTACCATAATCTAAAAAGACTGTCAAAAGGGGGAAGGGGGATTCCCTCTAAAAACACTCTCCAGCTAGAGGGAAAGGGAACAGAATGTTGTTAGAATGAATGCCTTACCTCTTAATTTACATTTCAAATGTTTTAACCTTTTCCCTCTTCTTTTCTGCATCTTTAATAAAAAGTTTTAAAAGCTTTTTAATGGTGTTTTCTACACAGTACTAAGCAGGCTGAGGTCCCTGTATACCCAACCCCAAATCTTGATTAGTCTTGTTTAATGCTAGACAGTGACAGGGTCATGTTAACACCAGTAATTCTTTGGGACCATTTCTTTCACCTAAATGAATATGAGACACACTCAACTCAATGCCTCTTGCCACTGGCCAGACTGAAGTTGGGATTGAAAAATGGTGGACAAATGTCAACTGAAAAGACAGCAGCTATTCAGTCCCACTGTCGTATCAGATACTACATTTAAGAAATAAATACTGCAGATGTGGATTCCAGGAACCATTTTAAACACTGTGCTTTAATTGGCGAAACAAGGCATAAAAGGAACATTAGATGTGCTTCATAGAGGAATATTTTCTATTGTAAGCCCAATTTGCATCCACATCTATATTCAAAAGCTTCTCTTCATGTGAAATATATAGCCAGAAGACACTTACAACAAAATTTGAGTTGAATCAGACAATGTGTTCCTGAGACATGGCACTTTGAAAAAATCGGTATGTTTCACTTTTTGAAATACCTTTTAATTAGGGCTGTCAATTAAAGTGATTAACTAAAAAAAATTAATCATGATTTAAAAAATTTATCGTGATTAACTGGATTCAAACAATAGAATATCAATTGAAATTTATTAAATATTTGATGTTTTCTACATTTTTAAATATATCAATTTCAATTACAACAGAATCCAAGGTGGACAGTGCTCACTTTATATTACTCTATTACAAGTATTTGTACTGTAAAAATAATAAAAGAAATAGTATTTTTCAATTAACTTCATACAAGTATCATAATGCAATCTCTATTGTGAAAGTACAATTTGCAAATGTAGGTTTTTTTTGGTTCCATAACTGCACTCAAAAACAAAACAGTATAAAACTTTAGAGCCTACAAGTCCACTCAGTCCTACTTCTTGTTCAGCCAATCGCTAAGACAAACAAGTTTATTTACGTTTGCAGAAGACAATGCTGCCTGCTTCTTGTTTACAATGTCAACTGAAAGGGAGAACAGGCATTCGCATGGCCCTTTTGTAGCTGGCATTGCAAGGTATTTACGTGCCAGATATGCTAAACATTCATAGGCCCCTTCATGCTTTGGCCATTGTTAAAGAGGACATGCATCCATGCTGACGACACTTGTTAAAAATGAGGCATTCATTAAATGTGACTGAACTCATTGGGGGAGAATTGTATGTCAACTGCGCTGTCTTACCCACATTCTGCCATATATTTCATGTTACAGAAGTCTCAGAAGATGACCCAGCACATGTTTGTTTTAAGAACACTTTCACTGCAGATTTCACAAAATGAAAAGAAGGAACCAATGGGAGATTTCTAAAGATAGCTACAGCACTTGACCCAAGATTTAAGAATGTGAAGTGCCTTCCAAAATCTGAGAGGGATGAGGTGTGGAGCATGCTTTCAGAAGGCTTAAAAGAGCAACACTCTGATGCAGAAGCTACAGAACCCAAACCACCAAAAAAGAAAATCAACCTCCTGCTGGTGGCATTTGACTCAGATCATGAACATGTGTAGTCCACACTGCTTTGGATCATTATCAAGCAGAACCTATCATCAGCATGAATGCATGTCCTCTGGAAGCATCAAGGTTGAAGCAAGGGAAAAATGAATCTTTAGCACATTTGGCATGTAAATATCTTGCGATGCCAGCTACAACAGTGCCATGCAAACCCCTGTTCTCACTTTCAGGTTACATTGTAAACAAGAAGCAGGCAGCACTATCTTCTGAAAATGTAAATTAACTTGTTTGTCTCAGTTATTGGCTGAACAAGAAGTAGAACTGATTGGATGTGTAGGCTCTAAGGTTTTACATTGTTTTGGTTTTGAGTGCAGTTATGAAACAAAAAACCCACATTTGCAAGTTGTACTTTCACGATAAAGAGATTGCATTATGGTACTTGTATGAGGTGAATTGAAAAATACTATCTCTTTTTTTTTTACAGTGCAAATATTTGTAATAAAAATATATAAAGTGAGCACTGTACACTATTTATTCTGTGTTGTAATTACAATCAATTTATTTGAAAATGTAGAAAAAATCCAAAAATATTTAAATAAATGGTATTCTATTAGTGTTTAACAGCACAATTAATTGTGATTATTTTTTTTTAAATTGCTTGACAGCCATACTGTTTTTCTGTAAATATCTCAAAAACAGCTTCCTCCAGAAATTGCAAAACTGAATTAATTGCACAGGAAATCTATATACGTTGAGAAGATTTTAGCCGAGATTTTTTGGAGGGCCAAAGCAACCAAGAATTTCCATGGGACTCGTGCTCTTAAGTGAATGAGATACTTCTAGAAATGTCAGCCTGAGTGCACAGGAGTGTTTCTGATAAAGCTGGATTTTTATTTCTGCATGATTCGCTACACATTTTTGAACATCTGAAGAGATGCAGGTGACAGCAGACTTCCATACAAAGTTCCGTACAGTCACTTACTTCATAGTAACAGTAATTCTTCAAGAGGAGGCACTGTAGTTGCACATGCTCATGCATGAGAGATCAGATTTTTTTTTTTTTTTTTTAATAGCAGTGTCTGTCCGGGCCATGCATGAGCCTTGTGCCTCCTCGTGCTCCTGCGTGATGGTATAAAGGAGACCGCAAATGCAACCTTCCCTCAGATTCTGTGCCATTCAAAGATTTGAGAATTCTGAAAGTAGGGATGGAGCCTAATGAGATCCCCACTGACTATGACACCCCAAAGAACTACAGTTACTGCAGCAGGTTGCCTGATTTTAGGAGACTAATATTATTGTTTATCTATATGGGTTATAGCCTCGCCAATTAATCTGATCAGAAGATAAGGTTCTTGTCCCAGAATCAGGCTACAAGGATAAGCAACCATCGTTCTTTCTGGTGGTCAGTGTCAGAATGGATCAGACGGTATGTGCCCGGCAATCAGTATTCCCCAGGATGGTGGAAATAAGGAGTTTCAGCTGCATCAGTCAAAAAGATTGCAGTACTGCTCTCTTGAATTTGGCATCTGATCTAGTGGCTAAATCCAGTACATAATATTTGACAAAGGCAGGGGGTTACCCCATAGCACGCTCGGTAGATTTTGGATATTGGCACATTTCTGAAGCAGGCAGAGAATGTCATTTGATATCTGGAGCGGTGAGCCTTGATCTTCAGTGGGAGAGGTACATCAGTCAACTGGCAACATGAGATAAACTGTTATTCACTCAGATATTCTCTGTAATGAGAGGGCCTGACCTCTGGAGCAGCTGGCTATAGCCAGAAATAAACAGGAAGACACTTTTGAATGGTTTCATTCTGGTGATGTAATAAAGGAGGGTTCTGAAACACGTGGAGCATGTAACGTCTTCTCTTCTAGTGCAGAATGGGCAAACTAATGGATTAATTGAGGCAGAATTCTGAGATCCCTTGGGGGATGGGCGGAGGATAAGGTTCAGAACCACTTGGATGCCACTATTTATCTCTCTCCGTTCTGAAAACTGACCATTTATTCCTACCCTTTGTTTCCTGTCTTTTAACCAGTTACTGACCCATGAGAGGACCTTCCCTCTTATCCCATGACGGTTTAATTTTCTGAAGAGGCTTTGGTGAGGAATCTTGTCAGTAGCTTTCAGAAATCTAAGTACACTATATCCACTGGATTCCCCTTGTCCACATGCTTGTTGACCCCCTCAAAGAATTCTAGTAGATTGGTGAGGCATGATTTCCCTTTACAAAAAACACACCGACTCTTCCCCAACAAATTATCTTCATCTAGGTGGCTGACAATTCTCTTCTTTATAACAGTTTCAGGAAAAGAGTGTCTGTTTCCCAGGGAAAAAAGTTCTATTTTGTAAATGGAGCCTGATAGTTCACAACCCAGAGGTCCTGGAATGACTTGAAATCAATCACTGGCACCGGTGTTACTCTCTCACCTGATGACAAAGATGACTCTTTGGGAGGCAACAGAAGTTTCTCCTGCTGTCCCTCGGTTGTAACCTCAAGCTGCTTGTGGAGGCCAATATCCTGCTCTGATATGGAGGGCCTTGCTAATGACACCTTTACTTGTCTGTCTTTGTGCTTGGGAGAGGAATATGATCTGGGACCTGTGCAGAAATAGTCCTCAATAAGGCCAATATGGTCAAAGTGTCACATTGTAAGGATTCTGGCCAAGGTTGACATTGGCTGGTCCAGAGCCAGTGCCGTCTTGCCTGAGGTGGGGCTCCAAATGGGATCCTCTAGTATCCCTTCTTTAGGGCCACTTTCTGAATGTGGGAGAGAAGGGTTCCTACTTGATAACAGTGAAATTGTATAGGTTGGCAAGGACAATGAGTATACTGCCTTCAACAGTGCAGCCTTGGTACTGGTTGGGGTGTCCCAAAGTCTCAGAAGGAGATGCCAGTTCCTCTGTTAAGATATATCTTGGGCTCTTGTCAGTATGTGGTTGGACCTTCTCCAGTCTTCAGGTACATCTACACTGCAGTTAGCTGTGTGCTTCCCAGCTCAGACAGACAGCACTTGCTAGCTCTGCTTGAGCTAATGCACTAAAAATATCAGAGTAGCTGGGGGTAGAATGGGTGTCAGCTCGGGCTATCCATCCAAATGCATATCTAGGGGGCCTAGGCAAGTTTGTAATTAGGCAACTAGCCTGAGCTGCCACCCTTGCTATCCCAGCTCGTCTGCTATGTTTAGCACACTAGTTTGAGCAGAGCTAGTACGTGTATCTACTGGAGTTGAGAAGCACACTCCCACCTGCAGTGCAGATGTAACCTTAGAGACAATGGATGACTTGGAGACCATATCTTTAGAGGAACAGCATTTGTGATTGTACTTGAAGAAAGGTACCAAAGGGTATTTTGAGTGGATTATGATAATCTAGTCTGATCTTTGGCATTATCACAGGCTGATGTGTCTTTGAAAAACTCCCACTTAGAATACTGTAGCTATAAAAATTACAAATATTTGAAAGGCTATAAATTCAAAATTAAGGTGAAAGACCATAAGACGACAGGATGGAGGTGAAGTAATCAAACCAAAAAAGTCCAGCGTGTGCATCCTGTTCATCTACACATCTCCAAACCCCAAGTTTCCTAGAAGCATGAGATAGTAATGATGGGAGTAAGATTTATCATTCCCTGATAAATTTCATAGTCATGTTAACTGCTCACAAGAAGTTAGCATTAGTTAGGTTTAAGCCATGAATTAAGGAAACTATCACCACAAGCAACAGACTGGACAAGCTAGAGAACAGCAGCTTATAAAATTTACAGAGGCCCCCAAGATGGGAGGGGTTGCAAGCACTTTGGAGGACAGGATTGGAATTCAAGGTGACTGACAAATTGGAGAACTGGTCTTAAATCAACAAGATGAAATTCAACAAAAACAAATGCAAAGTACTTTGCTTAGAAAGGAAAAATGAAATGTGCAGTACAAACTGGGGAATAACTGGCTATGTGGCAGTTCTGCTGAAAAGAATTTGGATCACAAATTGAATATGAGTCAACAATGTGACGCAGTTTCAAAAAAAGCTAATCTCATTCTGGGCTGTATTAACAGGAGTGTTGTATGTAAGACACAAAGTAAATGTCTCATTCTATTCAGCATTGGTAAAGCCTCAGCTGGAGTACTGTGTCCAATTCTGGGCAACATCCTTCAGGAAAGATGAGAGTCCAAACTGGAGACAGTCCAGAGAATAGTAATAAAAATGGTAAAAAGGTTTAGAAAACCTGACCTATGAGTAAAAGGTTAAAAAACTGGGTGTTTTTAGTCTCAAAAAAAAGATGATTTAGGGGGATTTGATAATAGTCTTCAAATATGTTAAGGGCTGTTATACAGAGGGTGGTGTTCAATTGTTCTCCATGTCCACTGAAAGTAGGGCAACAAAGTAATGTGCTTAATCTGCAACCAAGGAGATTTTTGTTAGATATTAGGAAAAACCTTCTAACTATAAAGGTAGCTAAGCTGTGGAATAGGCTTTCAAGTTAGGTTGTGGAATCCCTGGGTTTTTAAGAACAAGCTAGACAAACATCTGTTGGAGGGAGGGATAGCTCAGTGGTTTGAGCATTGGCCTGCTAAACCCAGGGTTGTGAGCTCAATCCTTGAGGGGGCCACTTAGGGACCTGGGGAAAAAATTAGTCCTGCTAGTGAAGGCAGGGGGCTGGACTCAATGACCCTTTCAAGGTCCCCTCCAGTTCTGGGAGATAGGTATATCTCCAATTATTATTATTTTTATTATTTATTTGATGGTCTAGGTTAGGTTTATTTAATCCTGCCATAGCACAGGGGGCTGGACTTGATGACTTCTCAAGGTCCCTTCATGCCATACATTTTTATGATTCTATAAGATAAACAGGAATATCAGACTTTACCTTACACAAAAGTTTGCAGTGGTTTACTAAGGGTGTGTTTTTAAACTGGACTTAGACCTGTGCAAAATTCTGTGTGGACACTTATCAGTTTAAGAGAGTGCCTTATTTTGGTCAGCTTAATTTGTTTTTACTGGATAAAGTTAAATTGAAATAAACTACTTAAACCCAGATCATGGTGTCTACCCACAATCTTGCATCTATAACTAAACTGTTTTAAAAATACACATTTAATTACACCAGTGAAGGTTTATGTGTAGACAAAAGCCTTTGGCTCATAGGAATACCTGAGGATTTGAGAATGTGGTCAACCTCTCCATGAAGCTAACAGGTGATATTGGGAAGTGATTCACACAAAGCATTGATATTATGTTTATGGAAAAATTTTCAGAGGCTATTGACTGAGTATAGAGACAGGTGGGACAGACCTGTCCCCGGGGCCACAGCAGAACTCTGGGTGCTAATTTATCTCTATAGATTTAGCCACAGGTTCTCTGCTTTGTCCCAAGGACTCACACAAGGAGCCTAGGGCTGGGCTGTGTAAATTGCTAGCCTGCAGATGGAAAGAGGGGCTTGTGGAGTCTGGAGCAGGGCACCTGGGTTGTCAGCAGCCAGTAGTTTTGTGTGAGTTTCCTCCAGCTGGCAGACAAGGTTTCCTTGTGCTGCAAGCAGGCAGTAGCGATTCCCCCTGTACACCCTGCATAACCCCATAAGTGTCTCAGTAATCCCCATAGTGTGATATGCAAGCACCTCTCATCTCCTCCCAAAGTGATATCTTGTATCCAGTTACAGATTGAACATTCAGTAAAGATATGGAGCTGAAACGATCCAAAGGGCAACACTCGGAACTTCAAATACAAAGTACAGTGCAATTCTAACATGACTAAGGCTTTCAGTCACAGGGGTGTACACTATCCCCTACATATATCTACATATAGTAAAATCCTCAAGTGACTGGCCTAGAACACACAAGCTTATTGAGAGAAACCAAAGAAGCAAACAGTCCAATTTTATCAACAATATCCGGGATCCTGAAATCTAGAATAAACTATACAAAATTAAAAAAATAAATAAATAAAACTTTACAGAAAATAGCTTGCAATCCAATCCCTAAGAGCTTCAGTGGCATGGGTGAAAGTGTTCTGTTTTTCCGCATTACTTTTGGAGGAAATCACTGACCACACAACATGTGAATGTAAATGATTTGCTATAAATGATAGACAATTCCTAACTTGAAGGCCTGCTTGCTCTTGCACCACCACTATGGTTTCCATAGAAAGTCAAGGTAAGGGAATTAATTATCTGGTAACGGTACCAATGGAAATCCAAAACACATTAGGTGTGTGAAGATGGAGAGTGGTTTCAAATGGTAACATCTCATAGTTAACCTGAGCCCTTGTTCATTTCGTTTTTTGAAGGCTGTTTTATGTCAGTTTGAAGGTTTTCTGTATAAGAAAAAACTCTTACAGTGAATGACTGCAGTGGCAGAGTTCAAAGGCCTGAAGAACATACAAGTTCTTGAGTTGCTCAGTGTCCTATACATGGGGTTTGGATGACCCCAACACACTCTCTAGAAATCAGTCATGGTATGGGTCCATCTGGCAGTGGATGCAGAGTGGTTTGGCTCCCTCTTCATCCACTCACAGATTGACCCATACCATGGACTGATCACAACTATCAGCGAAGCATAACAGCACTGGTAGTTTAATGGAAAAAAATCAAGACGGCAGCACTGGTGGTATAGAAGACAGCTGTTCAGTAGGAGGAGAATGATTGGAAATTATTTGTTCTTAGAACTTAAAATAGACATTCAAATGTAAAATAAGGATATTCTTACTCATTCTGGGCAAATATTTCCCAAAACACAATATTGAGAGCAAACAGGTGCTTTAATCATTGCTCAGCATGGAAAATGAAATATTTATCAAGACTGCAAACTTACTCGTCACACAGGACAATCCAATTTCAGAGCCACTTTCTGTGGTCATAATATGTTCAGTATCTAATAAGCAAAACTTTCCTATTCACAAAAAATGTTATTGGCTTCCAAGCTTGAATCGAAAACTATCTAAAGAAGTTTAAAGTGAACTTAAGCTCCAGGAGCGCAAATGGCATCGGAAGCCAGAAATAATTAACACTGTTTTCATCTGGTGTGGAAGCTAAACCCCTTCTTGTCAGATGCCAACATAGCCACAGCAATCCACGCGTCATTAGCTACCAGTTAATGACTGCAGTACATGGCGATGAGGGATTCTCCAGACGGTCTAATGTTCAGTGGCCTGTCTTCTGAGTAACACAGACCAACAAGAACACGTGACCCCAGTGTCATGCATACCACATTGGTTCCCCATTCAATAAAAGATTCAGTTTAAGACTTTGATCCTTTATTTTAAGACCCTCAAATGACTGAGCCCTGGCTATCTCAGGGACTAGTCACAACAGTTGTAAACCTCAGGCAGAATGGAATTAACAGCATAAAAAAATCAGACATAGGAGTAAGACACAGGGCCATCTCAGTGGCTGGTCCATAGCTGTGCAACTTCCTTCAATGAGGACCTTATCATCAGAACATCCTCACTCTGAAAACCCTTCAAAACTCTGCTCCCACTACTTCTATGCCTTCATTTCTTAGTGTCACAGCCACTCATCGCCAACCTTCAATTCCCCCATTTATATCAGTCATTTTCCAGCTACTCCCACAAAGATATCTGAGGCTTGGGAGTCCTTTGGGCACTACTACAATTAGCAGTGCTGGGGCCATGTTCAGAGTGAGGGATAAAAGCCATCTTTTCCCGGTAGCTTTCCCTTATGGATTTCAACAACAGTTTGATGTGAACAGAGGATAAAAAGAAAGGAAGAGTGAGAGCAATGGAAAAAACTTTAGCACATCTGAAAATGGAAGTCGAAGGGGATGAGAGAATATCTTCTCTTGACCAATGAATTATATATGTATGTAAGTACAGTAACTCCTCACTTAATGTTGTAGTTATTTTCCTGAAAAATGCAACTTTAAGCGAAATGATGTTAAGCAAATCCAATTTCCCCATAAGAATTAATGTAAATGAGGGGGTTAGGTTTCAGGGAAATTTTTTTCACCAGACAAAAAGAGTATTTCATATACATACACACATACACTATAAGTTTTAAACACACAATGTAATACTGGTACACAGTGATGACTGTGAAGCTTGGTTGAGGTGGAGGAGTCAGAGGGTGGGATATTTCCTTTACTGCTAAATGATGAACTAGCAATTGGCTGAGTCCTCAGGGGTTAACTCTCTCAATCTACAAGGCAGCAGGAATGGAGGGTGTGTGTGAGAGAGAGAGAGGCACATTTCCCCTTTAAGTACACAGTCTTGTTAAGTAGATCAGCTTGCTGAGACCACAGCTGGTGCAAGCTCCCTCCATCCTGAGCCCTGGTGTGTCCTCCCTGCTCTATGGAAGATGGGGTAAGTGGGGTGCAGGAGCAGGGGGGACACCCTGACATTAGCCCCCCTCTTCCTTCCCACCCCCTCTCCCCCCGCACAGCAGCTCCAAGGCAGAGGGCAGGAGCAGCACATGGCAGTGGGTGGAGGGACAGCTGCAATTGTTAGCCTGCTAGGCAGCTGCTGCACAGGGAACTTCGGAGAGCGGGGAGCTGATGGAGGCTGCCAGTCTACCCTGGTTCCAACCCCCCACCAGCTAGCTGCAATGGGTTGCTCTTCCTGCAAGTAGTAGACAAAGCAGGGGGCTGCCAAACAATGTTAGAAGGGAGCACTGCACAACTTTAAACGAGCATATCCCTAACTGATCAGCAATGAAACAACGTTAACCGAGACGACTAAGTGAGGAGTTACTGTATGTTAATGCTCATATCACAGCAATAGGCTTATTTTAAATACCTGTAGAAGACAGAACTTGGAACTTTGTATTCCTTGGAAACAAGAAACTGGTGTCAATACTAGCTATAAACCAGATGCCACAGTGACGACTGCCATACAAGAATCTAGACATATCCCTCAAACGTCTGCATGCAGGGCCGGCGCTTCCATTAGGCGACCCTAGGCAGTTGCCCAGGGCACCAGGCTTTGGGGCGCGGCATTTTGTGCGCTCCCCATGGGACGCACGGGAGCTTTCGGTTCTGCTCCCGTCGCGCCCTCGAAGAAGGACCTTCTGCCAACATGCTGCGGAAAACAGAAGCAGGCGATTGAGCAGCTCGATGACTGCCGCTGTTGCCTGCGGCATTTCGGAGGAGGGTCCTTCTTCGGCGGCGCGATGAGAGCGGAACCAGAAGCTCTCAAGCGCCCCATGGAGAGCGCACAAAATGCCATCCCCTGAATTCTGCCTAGGGCGCCAAAAACTCTGGCGCCGCTCCTGTCTGTATGCCTTCTTCCCATGGCATCCCCTATGCTGAGAATGTCCTCCATGGACTGAGCCATAAAAAATGCTACCCTCACTCTCCATGACGCCTACATGAAATCAGCCAATCTATTATGGATAGGCAGTAAAAAATATATGTTGAAAGGTCAGGGGCGGCTCTAGGCATTTTGCTGCCCCAAGCACGGCAGACAGGCTGTCTTTGGCAGCTTGCCTGTGGGAGGTCCCTGGTCCCACAAATTTGGCAGCAGCCTGCGGGAGATCCGCCGAAGCCGCAGGACCAGCGGACCCTCCGCAAGCATGCCGCCGAAGGCAGTCTGCCTGCCGTCCTCACGACGACCAGCAGAGCACCCCCCGTGGCTTGCTGCTCCAGGCACGCGCTTGGCGTGCTGGGGCCTGGAGCCGCCCCTGTGAAGGGTTAACAGTAGATAAAAACTTTATGTACTTCGATATTTTTCCTCTCCTTCAATTTTATGTCTCTTCTGAGGTAATAAGGCCTTCAGTGCAGATACTGTTTCTGCCAGCGTTTGTGCAGTGCACACAATGAGGCTCCAATCCTACATAGGGCCCTTGAGCACTACCATAATATAACCAACAAAAACTAGATTCAGTTTAGATTAGAAAGGAGGACACTATGCAGAGCAAATCTGAACCCAGGTCTCCACAGAATCTCAATATGTTTCTGGTTTCTGAGAATCAGTACAATATGTCCAATAGTCTTATTCCATTCAGCGAGTACAGGAGTTCCTGACTCAAAAGAACAAAACCTCAGGCAACTACTCAAAATTTCAAGGTAGGATCCAAAAAAATGGCATTTGTTTTGTGACCCTGCTCACTGCAAATCCATTTTACTTCTGTAACTTAATCCTGTAGATTTGTGTGGAATTAGTGAAACCACATTTGGAGAGCATGCTCTCCAACGGTCAGAATAAGGATTCCTGCTAAAAGAAAGCCCCACACATCTGAGCTTAATGCAGCTGGAAAAGTCCAAAGTCTCAGATTTATTTCATCTCAATTCTTCCTTTTCCTCCAGGAATCCCTGTTATGATTAGAGATGAGTAAGTCAGCTGGGACCTTTGCTCATTCCTCATACTCAACCTATACCCTTATCTAAAGTTTGAAAAAATATATATATTTTTCCACCTTCTTCCCTTACAAGCTTCAGCTAGGAATTGGAAATAGAAATACCACCACCAACCTGGCCAAAAGTGGGGAATACTGGAAAACTCATGAGAAAGCCTTTTCATAGACTTTAGGGTCAGAAGGGACCAATGTGATCATCTAGTCTGATGGTCCTTTTCATAGGAGACTTTTTTCAGCCCTAATATGTGCGCCAACTGTACACCTAAACATTATGATCCATCACCACCTCTCCAATTTCTCTACAGCTCCTTCTGTCTCTGTCCCCTCCTCCTCTTGATATTATGTTCTCCACCTTCAACTACGCTCCTATCCTCAGCATCTTTCCATGCTCTGGCTAGCCCATCAATTATCTCTACCCTGGTTGCATCTGTTTCCCTCTGCTACTGGGCTGTTGAGCACCTTTGAACTAAATCCACAAAGACCAAATGAACTCTGCAAACTTCTCCTTGCTAAACTAGGTAACTTTACCCCCACCTAAATATTTCCTGATCTCCAGCTTGCTGCACTTGGTCACCATTCTCCACACAACCCTATTCACTGAAGTATCACACACACAGGGCTTGTCTACACTGCCCCACAGTTCACACTAAAAGGGTGTGAATACTACTCCAAACCAAAGTGCTGTACTGTAGCTACCCTGTATGGATACCGAGGATGCCAATTAAAGAGTTCCTAGTTCATGTTAACATAGTCCTCTTCAAAAAGGACTTTATAAATGCAAGCTAGGAACATTTTAGTTTGCACCTGTAGCATCCGTAGGGGGCAGGTACCACACAGCACTTAGATGCACACTGCTGTTCACCCCTCCAAAGTCCAAACTGCAGGGCATAGCCGCAGATTTTGATAGGAGGTGGCCACAACTCCAGCTTCATACAGGTTTCTCTCTCTTCCATTTGTTCTCCATTTTTTAAATTCAAGTCTATGAATAGCAATTTATTAAAATACATTCCCAATTGCTGCTTCTATTCCACTCATGAATTATCCTCTGCATGAAGTTTTTGCTACATTCCCTTAGTACTTAGCTCTTTCTTAAATGCTGATTTTAATCCCATTATCTCAACATTTCAATATCCTTTATTTCATCTTTTCTGGTTACTATAAATCTATTTTTCCTTGGCTCTCTGTAGAGTTCAAACTTCTTTTTATACTGGCATCATGCTATAAAAATGTCACAGTACCATGTATAGACATTTTAATTATCTCCAGGTGCAAATGTTTTAACAATGGCTAATGTACAAGGATTTCAATGGCTCTTCATCTCAACACTGATGACCATCTGTACAACAATGCTTTTTAGTAAATTGCAGAAACAAACTGGAACAAAACAAACCTGACCATGAAAACCCAGATTAAACATGAACACTCCTGCCATAGGGACAGACATTCCAGTTCAGGAGTTAAGATGTCTGACAAACTTTCATCCCATGTCCTTTTAAAGATATTGTACTTTTGTGGCTGACCTAATACTTCTAAATTATAGATCACATTAAAAACAGAATTATATACAGGCTTGTCAAAAATGGGTTTTTATTTTTGTATAATGTTGACGGATAACATCAATGTTTATTTTTAAGCATTTTTATTTTATTAATTTAAATTTTCACAGTTGTAAAGTAGGCAGGGATCAGACAATAGGAGGCTTAGACAATTATTTATGACAGTGGGGACAGATTCAAATAGTTAAAGCTTTATAAGGTTAAAACACAAACTGTCCACTTTACAAAGTAAATACTCTTTATGTCAAACTAATATTAAAAGTTTTCAAGAAGCATTTTTCTTATTTTGATTATCTGTACATTTTGATCATCATTAATAGAAACCTTTTTTCCTTGTTGTGTGTGTGTATGGAGAAAATTGACATCTACCGACATTTATCGATAAAAGTCTCATCTTTCCTAATTAACCTAATTACATGTAGCAATAAAAATAACTCTGTTCCAAGCACACCAAATAATTGATTAGCTTCATTCTCTACTGTAACCCTTAAACCTCTCCTTTGCCCTTATTACATCTAATTTATAATGTAAGCTCCTTGTAGCAGGGCCCTTGGAACTGGTCTGAAAAGCATCATGCAGTGCTGCAGAAATAATAAAATTAATTAACTCATCACTAGCGAGATGAGATACTCCTTATATATCTATCTAGATTCTTACATAGCCCTCATTTGCTATAGGATACCAGCATCTCAAATATATTGTTTGTATGAAGGTAGTGACTAGAGGCTCCAAGCAGGATGCGTGCCCCATTGTGCTGTGCACACACAGAGAGCGCCTGCCCTGAACAGTTGGCACTCTACATAAACAAAGAATGGGAATGGAAACAGGCACAAAGAGGAGAAGTGACTTGCTCAGGAGCAGCCAAGCTTGGAACATCGAGTCCAGTGCCCTACCCACTAGATCAAGCTGCCTCTCCACATAAATGGATTCATCATAACAAACACTCTCCAACCTGTAAGGCACATGGATATTGCAGATAGGGAACTGAGGCACAGAGATTAAAGGACTTGTTCAAGGTCAATCGAGAAGATTGTGGCACAACCAGGAATTGAACCTTCCTTTACAGTACTTCAGACCAGTGTCTTACAACACAAGTCCATCTCTCTCTCTCCTTGGAAACAGTTTGTGCCTGCAGGAGGGTGGGGGGTGCAGTACAGCAGCAGTGTAGAGCACAGTTTCAAGATCTCATTTATTTCAGAAAATGTGTAGTAATTTTAATAGAAGCGGAGAGACTTCACCAGGAGTTAGACTAGCACAGATCTAAACAAACCATCAATGAAGAGGTTCTGTACATGCGCACACTTTAGAAAAGACTATGGATAACTTGTTTGGAAATGGTTCTTCTCCAGTCCCCTCCCATCCCCATTCCCACGCACCCCACTATCAAAATGTTACAAGGAAAAGCCACTCACTCTGTAAGCAATCAGCATTGAGCAGATCTTGGCACTTCTCGTGACATTTGACCCCACATTCAATGCAGCGCATACCCTGCCTTGCAATGCCCCATAGGAGTCCTTCACACTCATAGCAATAAGTAGGGGTTGTAGCTGTCCACACCTCAAAATTGTGAGGGGTTGTGCAGGAGATAGGGTAAATTAAGGCTTGCAGGGTCTTCTTATATACATGAGATTTCTGCAATACAAGAACATACACAAAGCTATGTCTGTGATTGGGATGCTATTAACATGCACTGCTTGGCAAGAGTGTTATCCTGGGATGATGCAACTGTTTTCTTCAGGAAATATATCATTTTTCTTAAATGAAAGAGAAAAGGTGAAGATTAAATCATCAACGCTTGCCACGTCATGCCTGATGGAGCCATGACTGAGGTAGCCAAGCATGCTAAACCTAGGACCTTGTAGAAATGATGTGAAGAAAACACCCATTTCAAAATCAGTTTTTACAGTTATTTTAAATAAACCATAACCAATGGCATTCAGAGAGCAAAGAAGTCAGGTCTGTGTGTAATAGCACACTACATAACCAAGTTCTACTCAGCATATCTTAGTTCATAAATCAGACCCTTACACACTATTCTAAGGTTTTATCTGGGACATCATATTTGCCACACTTTTTTAAAAACCAAGTAATACAAGTTGCTTTACACCTATACTCCTAGTCTGAATTCTGCAATGCTCACTTGATACTCCAAGAAGAATATGAATATTCACAGAACCATCCCCCCCTTTAATTTGTTTAGGAAAGACTCTGGGGAGCAAATAAACTCTACTTACCAGCTCCTCATCCTTAAGAGAAGTTCTAGTGGCCATTGCTGAGGTAATTCCAGCCTTCCTGGATTGAACCAGTGACTGAGAAGGGAAAGTGTCTGTTATTCATTACAAAAGTGTACACAAATTCACTGGAGGTCACACACTTGTACATGCACAAAAGGGAAGATGCTGTCACCCTCAAAGGTACTGAACAGAAAGTCTACACAAGACAACAGCTCTGCTCCATTTTTCCAAATGGCAATCTCCCTGCCCCAGAAAGAGTCAGGGTGTGTACTTGCTAACCATTTACGTTTCCTTCTGCCCCAATCCACTCTGTTCTGGAGTGAGTTTTACTATTTTCCCCTGTAAGTGTAGACAAAATGGGATTCTCTCCTGCATCCCTGAAACAGACAAAGTTTATACTGTGTTCTAAACTCATGCTTCACCTCCTACATTCAAGTTCACCCATAGACAAAGGAGATGAAATCATCAGCCTTGTCACCTAGAAAGAGCTCCACACAGGGATGGCTGGATGAGGTCAGAATGAGGAGGGCAAACTAAAATCTTGGGAGGATTTTATGGGGTTGGAAGGGCAGCATGTGTCTGTGTGTCACATTCAGTGGCCATCCCCAAATATAATGAACATCACTGCTTCTCAAAATAACTACCTCCACTTCATGGATGATGAAGGGACTGCAATCTTAAATTTCTTAGGTTGCTGTTTTTTCAGCACCTGGCACTGGCTTCTAACCAATATCTAAAAGGCTAGAAAGCAGTTTAGGTCTTTCAGCAAAATACTCCAGCTGTAGGAAGGCAGATAAGGAAATGAGAGAAGATGTTGCTGGCTCTTACAAAGCCAGCTAACCCTCTCAGGAGCCATCTCTTACTTTGATTTATGACGTTTGAGACAAGACTGAAAAGGCTCATTCAGTCAGTGATGTGGTGGGCCAGAGCATGGCATATGCATGCATTGTGGTATGGCAGAATTCAAAATAAAAAAGCAAAAACAGTGGAGGGGAAGTAAAGTAAAAAAATCATTACTTCAGGTAAAGACATGGTGGACAGTTTTTAGCTGCACTTACCATAGCCTGTAGAGAAAGAGTGAAAGCATACAAAAGAAGTAGAATAGGTTAATTCCATTATTACTAAGTTTCCAGGGATACGAGCAGTTAGTAAAACATACCTTCCTAGGCTCTGCATGTGTCAGATGACAGATGTACAAACCAAATTCTCTATCTTTACATAGAATACATTTAGAAAGCAGTGTATGCAGGTTAGAGATTTTGCAACTTCTCCCAAGTGTTAATATATTAGCTGTACCTGATACAATATTCAACACCATCTGTAAAAGCTACACTCATCTGACATGCCATCAGTGTAAGAAAGCAAGCTGACCTCAGTTTGTATGGTTTCTATAGGAACATTTAACAGTGTGTGAACAGGTTTCAGTAATGGGAAGAATTTTTAACATTCAAGTTGCATGACAATTCCTGTGTACAGACACTAAGATACAGTAGGCAGATTTACTTCTCTCTAACATTCTTAGCATCTTGTATTTTTCTGAAACATCAGTATAGACATTAACATTTTCTACCATAGTTTATAGATAAATTGACTGGAGTAATAAACAGTATTGCGCCTCAAGGCACAAAGTGACCACAGCAATTATATTTATAGAAAGAAAAATCTTACCAAATCACTGACAAGTGGAATTGGTTTCTTTTTGCGTAGATCAGGCATGCTGTCAATGCCATAGAGACCACCTGCAGGCCTGGAAGTATAGGGGGAAAATGTGTTAAGGTCACAGAAATGGCACAGTATGATACCGTCACAAACCATCCTGTAGAAACCAAACATGGCCTCCTGCAAATATTGATCACTCTGCGAATAAAATAATCAACGTAAACAGAAGGAATCAATCTTGACACATGAAAGATTAATACACTGAAATGTGACTCAGTAACAAATAGAAACTGCTAAACACTACAATGAATAACCTTGTCAATTCCGAATGCTGAGAAGCACTCTGCTTTATTTTGGTATAGCTGCATCCACAATTTACTGCTGGTATTTTGAGCTTCATGTTATAAAATTCCTTGGAAGTTTGGAAACCATGCTGACCTCCCCATCTTCTCTCCTCACCCCCCCCCACCCCACAATTAAATCAGTTTTGATCGCTTCTTCAGAAAAAATCTCAAGTGTTGATAGAGGAAATGCCAGAAGTTATCACACAAAACTGTGACAGCAACACTTCAAACTCTAGACGGACACACTCCGTTTACTGTAACTCCAATCTCTTGTCATTTTGTGTGTATCTACCGGCATTCAGGAATTCAGAACACCGCTACAGTGTGAGAGAGAGGTAGGTAAGGTGGGAAAGTGTCAAAGGGAGAATGACCAGCCTAAAGGTCATATCCTGCTGTCATTCACATCAGTGCAGAACACAAGTCCTGGGCCTCAGGCCTTCGGGATTTTGGTGGGAAGTTCCATATTTTGGGGAAAAGGAAAAAACATTTTTCTAGCTTTTTTATGTTTATGATGCCAAGGCTATTTCTAATATTCCAAACCTCAGGGCAAGGATGGATTTCATCACCTATCACTAAGCTGACAGGTAGAGGCATGAAGATTCATAGACAACAGGAATACAATTGCTGCAATATGATAAAATAATATTCATTTTATAGCATCCAGAAGAGATGCAATTTTTTTCAGTCAAAAATTTAAGATTCCCCTCTCCAAAAATAAAGTTTGATAGCTTTTAGTATACTTTCTTTTCCATGCAAGTTACCTGACCATTGCAGGATTCTTGTAACAGAAACAATCATCGCCTTTAAATCGCAAACATTTTCCATATAAAGAGAGATTTTAAAATACTATAGATTCCCACAATGAAGTGCCAGCCATTCATTAGTAAAGTTGGCAGTGGAGTCAATGGCTACATTCTTTCCATGGACACCAGAGTCATTTCCTTGGCAACACTTACAGTGCGCAGTATTATATGGTACAGTTTGTTTTCTTTGGTGAAGAAAACAATCACAATGGACACAGCTCAGTCAGCGGTGGGACACTCCACTGCCCCCAGGCTGGCCAAAGATGCGCACTCCGGGACCTACTTTTATATCGTTATAGGACAGATTACTCATCCCTACTGACGTATTGAGGTACAGCCCCTTGGCTCCTTAGGGTGCTGTCTCCCCTCCGATCATGTTGTTCCAGATAAACAGATCTAGCCATCATGCTGTCCTGTCTTTAAGATGCATCTGCCTGTTCCTTGTTATGTCTATGGAGTGTCCTTGTATTGGGCTGTCCAGGTGCCATCTGGGCACAAGTTCCTCTTGCTAGCACTTATATGTGTGAATGCACCTGCTTCTAACAACCCTCTTCTCATCAGCTTCTGTGAGTGAGGACTGCCACTAGCTCACAGCCCAGCTTTTGATTAGCAATGCCTGGAAGTACTTTTGTTCAGGCTTCAGGCCTCAGACTAGGCCTCTGACAAAGAGTTTATGTTTCATGGCCTCATCTTACTACACATAACAGCATGCTGACTGTTGTGGACCAGCTCACCAAAATGGCCCATTTTGTACTATGCACACATCTTCTGACTGTGGAAATTCTAACTTGAAGGTGTGCACATATCTTCTACCTCCATGCCCTCCCCAACCATCTTATAGATTCTAAGACTGGAAGGGACCTCGAGAGGTCATCGAGTCCAGTCCCTTGCCCTCATGGCAGGACCAAATACTGTCTAGACCATCCCTGATAGACATTTATCTAACCTACTCTTAAATAGTTCCAGAGATGGAGATTCTACAACCTCCCTAGGCAATTTATTCCAGTGTTTAACTACCCTGACAGTTAGGAACTTTTTCCTAATGTCCAACCTACACCTTCCTTGCTGCAGTTTAAGCCTATTGCTTCTTGTTCTAGCATTAGAGGGGAAGGTGAACAAGTTTTCTCCCTCCTCCTGATGACACCCTTTTAGATACCTGAAAACTGCTATCATGTCCCCTCTCAGTCTTCTCTTTTCCAAACTAAACAAACCCAATTCTTTCAGCCTTCCTTCAGAGGTCATGTTCTCAAGACCTTTAATCATTCTTGTTGCTCTTCTCTGGACCCTCTCCAATTTCTCCACATCTTTCTTGAAACGCGGTGCCCAGAACTGGACACAATACTCCAGCTGAGGCCTAACCAGCGCAGAGTAGAGCGGAAGAATGACTTCTCGTGTCTTGCTCACAACACACCTGTTAATGCATCCCAGAATCACGCTTGCTTTTTTTGCAACGGCATCACACTGTTGACTCATATTTAGCTTGTGGTCCACTATAACCCCTAAATCCCTTTCTGCCATACTCCTTCCTAGACAGTCTCTTCCCATTCTGTATGTTTGAAACTGATTGTTCCTTCCTAAGTGGAGCACTTTGCATTGGTCTTTGTTAAACTTCATCCTGTTTACCTCAGACCATTTCTCCAATTTGTCCAGATCATTTTGAATTATGACCCTGTCCTCCAAAGCAGTTGCAATCCCTCCTAGTTTGGTACCATCTGTAAACTTAATAAGCGTACTTTCTATGCCAACATCTAAGTCGTTGAAGAAGATATTGAACAGAGCCAGTCCCAAAACAGACCCCTGCATAACCCCACTTGTTATACCTTTCCAGCAGGATTGGGAACCATTAATTACACAGATCATGGCTCTCTATTTGTACCCAGGTTCTGGAAGGAGGAGTTTCATCTCCTAGAGGTCTGGCTGCCCAGACCAAGTCCCTGCCTCCTTCTAGATCCCGCTAACTCATCTAGTTCCTGCTACCAGGCCTCGTCCCTCTTCCTGTTACCATGCCTTGTTCCTCATTCTTGCTTCCTCATCTGACTCCAGTTTCCGACTGACTTTGACCCTTGGCCTGACCACGACCCTAACTCTACTCTAGGGTGTGAGAGCCCACATTATGGGCCCTGACCCTTGCACAGTACACATGGTTTTGCTAACATGCACACTGTAGATATAAAAGTAGTAGGATCTTACTGCTCAGCAACATATGTAATATTTGTGTGAGTATTATTACAGAGTGATGTGTTGATGGATGGAATAGGGTCAATGTATAAGCTGAAATTGAATGCTTGATTTTTTGCATAAATATATTGTTTGGTTATATACTGTACTGCACATGAACAATATTTTGTTTTGAAGCTTTACCTGAATTTTTTAATATTTGGTATCAACACTTACTGTCTGTTGGAAGTGTACCCATTTTGAGAGAATGTGCACGTCTATTTTAATACTACAGAGACAAAGTGGGTGAGGCAATCTCTTTTATTGGACCAATTTCTGTTGGTGAGAGAGAAGTTTTGTGTAAGCTCGAAAGCGTGCTGCTCTCATCAACTGAAGTTAAGGCAAAGTAAGGGCTGAGTGGATTGTGGCACTTTCACAGATTCTAAGGCCAGAAGGGACAACCGTGATCGTCCAGTCTGACTTAATGCATAACACAAACCATAGAATTCACCACAATAATTCTTCTAATAAGAACATATTTTAAAATTCATAAGACCTCCCATCGTATAAGAACATAAGAACGGCCAAAGTGGGTCAGACCAAAGGTCCATCTACCCAGTATCCTGTCTGCCAACAGTGGCCAATGCCAGGTGCTTCAGAAGGAATGAACAGAATAGGGAATCATCAAGTGATCCATCCCGTTGCTCATTCCCAGAACCAATGCATTTGGTTTGGTGCTAGCTATATTAAGCATTAACACCCTTTCAACCTGACCTGTCTTTTAATGAAGTTCTTTGTGCGGCAGAATACAGTATATAAATTGCAGTTTGGCTAAACAGCACACTTCTGAGGTAATGAAGAAATGTTACATGAATTATTTTGTCTCATGCAAATTTAAATTTTGTAGAACAGCACAAGTCTTGTTTAATACAAAAATTATTTTATATCTGTAATTATTTCAAAAAAGTATAATTTCTACTCCTCAGACCAGCAAATCATCTTAAGTAAGAGAACTGGTATATTTATTATACAAACTTCTTGTTAAAAAGGGAGTAGAAGGTGTTGTTTATAGTTAGAATAAATCACTATCTTCTGCTACCGCTAATTGCCAGTTCTCCACCAACCTCTTCAGCAGAATCTTGGGCTCCTTTGGAAAGCAGGAGGTTGCTAGGCAGCAGTAGGCTTCTGCAGGTGTGGCAAGAAGCTCTCTGTGGCAGAGCCAACATTGCAAAACAATTACTGGGAAGTAAAGAGCTGTAAAATGAAGCCTTATTCAGTTTAACTTCATGTTTGGTTAAGAAAACCTATTTCAATGTTATGAAATCTAGTTTACACACAGGGAGAACCAATATTGTGCTGAGATTTCAGGACAAAACTGCATCTGCACATCAACGCCTACTGTGTAGTGTTCACAAGCAGCGAGAGAGAATGAAAAAACAAGGCAAAGCCATATGTTTCTATCCAAATATAACACACACAAAAATCAAGCAGCATGTAATGTGTCCACATCTTTGTCCTAAAGAAACTCGAATTCATTATGAAAAAACTACAATGGTGACATCCAGTATGCAAAGTATCACACTGACTTAACGTGTAAGCAGAATTTGCCAGCTCCAGTTGCAGTGGCTAGCATACTACATGGTGAAGAAACTGCAACTCACCTCATACTGACAAGTTATAGATTAATAGTTGTGACCATTATTAAACTAAAAAGAGATTTTGCAAAGTTTTGCTGAGTCCCTCCAGTTTTATCTGCTTACTCTACTTGCCATCATTGCTGCGCATATAGGATAGTTTCACAACATTCTTTAGTTCCATTTTCTCAGGAGTGAGGACAAGGCATCTGAACTTCAGTAGAACTCAACATTTATTCCGAGATGCTGTTTTTCCTTTCCAATGTGGCCAGCTACCTGGCTGACTCAGAGAACAAGATAGCATACAAAGCCTCCTAAGTTTTTAAGCACTTTACCACTACAATTTGGATAGAAAGGACTATGAATACTTATCACCATGCACGTTTGCAGACAGCACTTTACAAATAAGGTGTAACCGTGCCAACGTTGTTCTTGAGCCCAGGTCTCAACATTAATAGCTGCACCATACACACTATGGCTATGCCACTTTCCTCTCAATTTAAACGGAGGCTGTGAAACATATCAGCACTGTTCTTGGGAACAGTATGGTTGTCTCTATGACGTAAAGTGTTACTATTTGAAGAGAATCATTTAAGCAACATGCACTTTGCAAATTGCTTTTTACTTCTGCTTAAGTGAAATCAGGGCTGGTGCAAGGATGTTTCGCGTCCTAGGCAAAACTTCCACCTTGCGCCCGTGCCCCCCCCGAGCCGCCCCTCACGGCAGCCCCCCCACTCCGCCCTGAGGCGCCCCCCTTGCGGCAGCTCCCCACCCTCTGCCCTGAGGCACCCCCCTGCCCCAGCTCACCCCTGCCCCGCCTCCTCCCCAAGCACGCTGTAGCTGCTTCACCTCTCCCACCTCCCAGGCTTGCGGCGCCAATCAGCTTAGGCACCGCAAGCCTGGGAGGCGGGAGAAGTGAAGCAGCCATGGTTGCTCGGGGAGGAGGCGGGGCAGGGGAGGAGGTGGGGCAGGGGGTTCCCCTGCGTGCCGCCCCCCTCCAAACTTGCTTCTGGCAGCCCTCCCTGCGCTCCTCTGCCCCAGCTCCCTCCGCCTAAATGCCGGCGGCGATCGGGGTGGCTGAAGATCCAGCCGCCGCAGTCGCTGCCGAAGAAAATGGCGCCCCCCCAAATCCTAGCACCCTAGGCAATCGCCTAGGTCGCCTAAATGGTTGCGCCAGCCCTGAGTGAAATGAGAGAGACAAAACACTGTGAAACAATTAAAAAGTCCAAAACCCCACTTACCCTTCTTTGAACCAAGGTGGTTTTGGTGAATCTTCATCATCTTGACCCTTAAATAATGAAAAAGAAACAAAGTTAGCTTCCAAAGGAAGAGACCCTGAAATAAATCAGTAGGATAAGGTTTGGGGAAAGGTGTAATGGAGCACACTTCATGCAGGTAAATGCACACACACACTCCATTTCCAGAAGCACCTCAAATGACTGCAGCAAGGCAGAACGGGTCATGGGGATACACAAACAGTTGATGGGATCTCATTGAACTCCTAAAGAGGGACCAAAAGAGCCTGTTCAGTGCACCTCCCCTTTCAAAAGGAGTCTCAGAAGAGCAACTCCAGCCTTCCCCACCCAGCCAAAGATTTCCTTATCACTCTAGACCACCAGGAGTACGTTTCTATTTTACTATAAATTAAAAACAAGCTGTAAGAAATGCACAAATGAGAGACAGACGAAGTTACAAACATAAGTGACCTGGATTTACTTAGCAAATGAATACCTTAACCTACTGTCATTTTATTCATGCGCAAATATAAAGGCCTTCTTCAGCCACGAAACAAAAACTTCATTTTGCTGTTAAAACTCCACCTTTATGTTAATGTTGAAAAGCTTTGTACTCCACAGGGTTATCCAGGGACACTCACTTTTTATGAGGTGCCCAGCTGAGAACTGAGACAGCTACCATCCAGAGGCACAATGGGGTAAACTATGGTCAGGTTTTCAGTATCACATCTGGCTTGTGTCAGTTCAAGCCATACTCTTACAGTAGTGTAGGAACATACATTTGTGGGCAAATAATCATTTGACTTTGCTTCTTTAAAAATTCCTCAATGGACTGACATAAGAATTGAGAAGTGTTTAAATATTTATTATGTAACTAAAGGGACCAGTAAAATTTGCTGTGCAGAGGGAAATTGTTTACTGTAACTATCCCTGGAGAAGAAAGGGGACCTTTATTGTCTATTGCTAACCTACTCTTGGGGCTCATGCTAAGGTTGCCAGGCATTCTGATCGGACGACCTGGTCGAAAAAGGACCCTGGTGTAGTAATAAGTGGGCCTGAAATAAAAACCCTCGTATCAGAGGCTGGTATGAGGCCTGAGATAAAGTAGTGGCCAAAGCTTTGCTGATATAAGGCGAACACAGGCTGTGAGCAAGAGGCAGGCCCTGCTCTCCGAATCTGGCAAGAAGAGGGCTGATATTGCAAAAATGCACATTCCTAAGAGGTGCTAGCACAGAGCACTCACACAAACACATTGCAGAAGGGTGGTGCCAGAACACCCCGATACCAGCACATTCCCCAGAGATACTAGGGGCATGCTGACCCTTCCTAAAGATAAGGTCAGGATGACAGTGTGATGGGTGGTAACTGGCTATGTAAGAGGGTGTCAACTAACGACCTCGGAGGAGTAATACATAACTTGCTTGTACTGATGAATCAAATGGAATCTCAGAGGGAGAGTCAGCCGAGAGGGGACTGGAAAGTCCCGCCATTCACGGAGCTGTTTCCATTGTCACAGGCATACATGTCTTAGTATCCTGGTAGTCTCTCAGGTGCTATTACCGTGTTTCATTGACAATAAACCTGGCTGGGTGCCTTCACACCTTAATGGATCCTGTGGTCATTGGGCAGTTCAGTTGAGCTCTGCTGTGCCAACTATCTGTGCAGAGCTGGGACAGCACACAGAGAACACACACATGCAGGCAAACATCTACCACCACCTGGCGGCTCTGGTCAGCACCACTGACCGGGCTGCTAAAAGTCTGGTCTGCAGTGCAGCTGGGCTAAGGCAAGCTCTCTGCCTGCCCTCGCTCCACACGGCTCCTGGAAGCAGCCAACATCTCTCTCCTACTCCTAGGTGCAGGGACAGCCACGGGAGCTCCATGCACTCCCCCTGCCCTGAGCACCAGCTCCACAGCTCCCATTGGCTGGGAACCATGGTCAATGGGAGCTGCAGAGATGGCACCTAAGGGCACAGGTGGCACATGTGGGCATGGGCAGCATGCAGAGACCCCTGGCACCTTTGCCTAGGAGCGGGATATACCGGCAGCTTCCAGGAGCCACCTAAGGTAAGTGACACCTGGCCAGAGCTTGCATCCCAAATCTGCTCTGGCACCCCAACCTCCTGCCCCATGTTGGAACACCCTCCTGCACCCTAAATCCTTCCCAGAGCCCAGACCCCGAACCCCTGCCCCAGCCCTGAGTGGCACCCCAAACCCCCTCCCATACCCCCAACCCTTTGCTCCAGCCCTGAGCCCCCCCCCCTCCAAACTCCCTCTTGGAACCCACATCATGCACCTCCTCCCATACCCAAACCACCTGCCCCAGCCCTGACCCGCTCCTTCACTCCGAACCCCTTGGCCCCATCCCAGAGCCCTCTCCTGCACCCCAAATCCCTCATCTCTGGCCCCATCCCAGAGCCCACATCCCAGCCAGAACCCTCACCCCGTTGCACCCCAACCCCTTGTCCTAGCCCAGAGCCCCCTAAACTCTTCATTTCTAGCCCCACCTCAGAGCCTGCACCCCTAGTTGGAGCCCTATGCCCCCTCCCCCCACACCCCAACCCCTTACCCCAGACCCATGAAAATGTGTGAGGGTGGAGCAGAGCAAGTGATGGCGTGAGAGGGATGGAGTGAGGGGACGGGGCCTCAGGCAAGAAGCGAGGCAAGCATGGGGCAAGGGTGTTCGGTTTTGTGAGATTAGAAAATGGGTAACCCTAGTTCATGCCCTTTCAGAACTTCATCTTCAAAGCTAAATAACTACTTTCTAATGGTAAATTTGGGGTATGTGGAAGAGAGTATAACATTTAAGAGTGATTATTTTAGGTCAGTATGAATCTTAATTTGCTGACAGTATATACACCTCTTGTATAGAAAAGAAAAACGTAAGTGTAAGTCATTATCTTCGGAGACTGCAATGATGGTTAGTATAACAGGCATCCTCTCTCTAAAAGTGGGTGTCCTCTCCAGAATCCTCATCAATGTAAAGGGACAGCCATCAGTAAGTACATTCCAGTCAAATAATGGATAGAAAACAGTAGATGACAGCACCAAAAAGGAAGATTATTTTTTCTTTCCTGTGGGCACAACATAGAAATTATGGAGTGAATCGCATACTCATAAAGAACCCCCCATGGAAGATCTGAAGGTACTTAGAAAAACATAGCAAGTTTCCACCCAGTTTGAATCATCAACCTCTCCAGGTCTGATTTCCTTACCGCTATTTATTATTTCTATAGCTTCATTGGTGTGCATGACACTCTCTAGACAGAAAACAAGACTCTTATCCTGAAAAGTGAACAGTCCAGCTTGGATTAAACAGATGAAGACAGGATGGAGACAAACGTTGACACCACGTCAGATAGTTCAAACTAGTTCAGCACATGCCTTGCTCATTCCGTTGATTTAAATATACATAAGTTTTAATACATCCCAACTTTGATGATATAGGATTGTGAAGGCCTGCAGAACAAGCAAGAGGCATGAGCTGCCAGCCCTACTGAAATCTGAAGATCAGCAGAGTTTCCTCACAGATCTTGGGGCATCTGCAGAGGGAAGGAACATTCCTCTGAGAGGGTTATAACTCTTCACACCTTCCTGGGTCCTCCCGTAGAAGAAACGTCATCAATACCCCCTTACCTAAGACAGACTGCTACAGTCAAAACATAAAAAATATAATTGGAGATATACCTATCTCACAGAACTGACAGGGACCTTGAAAGGTCATCGAGTCCAGCCCCCTGCCTTCACTAGCAGGACCAAGTACTGGTCCCACTAAGGTGATTTGACAGTGCAGAGTGGGGACACAAGCGGACCATGGAAATCTAGAGATCAATATAAACAGGTATTTTCTTTCAAAGAGGAAAAACACAGTACAAGAATAATTCCCACAGTTTTCCTATAAACTTCAGGAGAAGATGCAATAAAGAATATAATTATTAAATCAAATCAAATAGGATTGTCAAGCCCGCTGAAGATATCAATTTATGTTCTGGTAGCAGGGGCAAAAAAGCAATTTTTCCACTGGAATCAATGACCAAATGTGTTAAATGCAAATTAACTGTGGTTTATTGCTGAAAATAACTTCTCAAATACAGAGAGTGGTAGGAAAAAGTATTTGACTAGATCATCTGAGGTGTACTAAATACAATTTGCGAGTTTTTAAGAGATTAAAACACCAGCATAAATATCATCCAGAATATTTAATATTTCTAAAATCTGCCTGACAGTAAGGGCCAAATTCTGTTCTCAAAGCAGTGCCTACCTTCCACTGACATCAAAGGAAGCTACCCAGAAGAATGCACAGACAGAGACACGGCCATAGCACACTCTGGAACTGGAAGATGCATTTCCTGTAGCTAAGGTTAGTTGAAGTTAGATGTACCTCAGGAGGTGCTACCTCAGCAGAGAGAGAACGTAACATATCATAATAGACCCTACAGTACCTAGTGACATTTTGCAGAGAGTTGCAGTAGCCTGTCGAGGGCAGAGATGTCAGATTGCAGTGCTGTTAGAATGGAATTACCAGAACTGATGAGGGTTTTCCCTTCAGCCTGGCAGTTTGTTGTCAGAAGATCGCACGGCACCTTTCCCAGGAAAGGGAAATAGTTCAGCAGCCAGCTACAGGCCTGGGCCAGGCTGCTAGTTACAAGACTGTTCGAGTCAGTACAAAACTCTTCGGGTTTGGCAGACAGCAGCAGTTAGCTCACAGAACAGAGTGCAGCTGAGGCAGCCAGATCTATCTCAAAGCCAGGAAGTCCAATACTCAACAGGGTGGGGCCAGGAGACAAACTAAGTGACAAAAGAGAAGGCGGTTCCAAAGGATGGCTGGCATTTTAGCCATTGTTTCTCATGAACCAAGCAGGAAAGGAAAGCAAAGCAAACATGTACATTTTAATACCCAGGATATCCACAACCGAAGCCTTCATGCAAAACCATTCAGGAACTATTTCTAGTCAAACAAAATTCAGCATTTCTGCCATCCTTACTCTCCTTGAGTTGTCCCTCACTCCTCAAGTAGTAACTTGGACTGCTGAAAGCTAGGAACCACTCAACACAAGAAGGGGTGCAAAATCCAGCCCAACTATTCATTTAAAGCTGAACATTATTTTTTGCTGTCCATTTTGGTAAAGTGTATAAATGTGTGAAAATGTATTTCAATAATGGAGCATTAAACAGATACTCAAGTACATAAAACTTAAATCATTACATCCCTGTTCATTCTGTTCTATACTTCTCATACTGACAGCCAATAATTTTACAAACCTGGGACCTGGTCCAGCAAACACGTACTACCAGATACAGTGCTTCCTACTGCATGTAAAACCGGGGGACCGCTCACAGTAGTGAACACTACACCCAGCAGAGTTTACTGAAGCTGTAACTCAATTCTCCTACCAACCAATAACCCGAATGAGAAACCAAAAACATAGCTCGGATTTTGGAATCATGAGTCAAACTAACAGAGCTGTTCATTTAGGTTCAATAAGCAAAACGCTCATTGACACCTACACTGCGTGTAATGAGAGCTTTGCCTATGCAGATAGGGCAGGAGCCAGGATTACTAGTCCTCTGAGCTAATTCTCTGAAATAATTAGATTGTATTGCATTCTACACTGCAGATTACTTCAGGTGTTTTAATGGAGAGGAGAGGAACACTTAAGCACTTTTGTAGAGGAGTACTTTAAAAGAGAGATATACACATGATAGAAACAAATGCATCCAACGGGCAAACACACCAAGTCTGGAATGGACGAAAAGTAACAACACCAGTAAAGAACTGCCAGTTCTCTGCAGGAACAAAGGAAAAGCTCTCCTTTTTAAAAGGCATTTAATCTTCTATTCCTCTTAAACATTGCATCAAACAAGTTATCAGAATAAGTGAAAACCATATTGACATGTAAAACCACTGTACATAAATGGTTGAAGAAGCACCAAGGTTAAAATTATTATTTTTGTAAATGTGTCCTTACCTGAGTATAAGTAAGTTAAATTAGTAACATTGAAAAAAAATGCCAATGTCTAAATTTGTTTTTGTGAGAATCAGGAGGACCAAGATGCTAGGATGGGAGTGACTGTGTCAGCACCCCTAGTGAACCTCTGAGCATGTGTTCTCAGAGGCACTGGCCAGCTCAGACTGAGCAAAGTGGTCACAGTTATTAAAATGCTGGACCAAGGTTCCAACTAACCTGACTTGATCACTCACTCAATTTTACATGACGTTCAAAGTTACAAAAACCCAGAAGGTGACTATTTCATCCATGCTCCCTGTATCTGCAAAGAAGCTTCACCGTAATGCAACAATGGCATCAGCTTAAACAACTGACTGAAAGGTTGTCATTCCAGGGGCAGCTGGAGGATAGCCAACTTCAGGCAATTACAGTTCTCCATGCGGAAGATTCAGCAGCCTGCCAGGTATCGGATGCTTTTACATGGAAGGAGGAAGATGACAGAGGATTAATCTCAGCGAAAATGTTACATACAAGACATTTCACTTTTTACTTGCCATGTGCAGTAATATGAAGCAGCTGATGCACAAGTGAGTAAGCTAAAGCTTAAAGCTCAAACTTCGGAATTCGGGGACCTACATGACACCTGGGAGATCTGTTCCAGATACAAGCCAAATGACCATGTGAGGTTCAGACTGCTGCCGGAAACCGGTTTAACTCAAGACACAAACTAATGAAAAACAATTCATGCAACGAGTACCTAGCCCACAGTGAGACAGTAAGGAAACCAAAATGGCAACTGAAACAAGAATGAAAGGTTTTTAGGGCAGGCAGAATTTCCTCTGCACTAGAAGTTAAGAATATAAGCTAAGAAATTGCACAACACTCCATGAAAAACTCCATAAATGCACCAAGCATGGGGAGAGGAGAGAAAGAGGGGAATAAACATTTTTCAAATATTTATCACACAGTTAAACCCAATACCGTCTTTGTACTTGAACGGCAGCAAGCTGTGATGCAAATCTCAGCATAAGTCCTGTGACCGGAGAGCAAACTGTTTCAGATTGGCAAATACATCTAAGTACTGATGGCACAGTTGTATCCTTTTCACTGTATATTGGAACACAAGACACTAATTCCAAGAAAAATATATACAGTACAGTAGCCAAGGAATCTACAGCAAACCTGTATTCCAGTTCATGTCATATTGCTTGACCCCAGTGTTATTACTACCGATAAATGGTAGTTTCAGCTTTTAAATGCAATAATGATACAGAAAACATTGAGATGAATGAAGTGATGCTAGTGATGGAGTGTGTGGATGGGAACCACTCAATTTATCAAGAGGTGCAGAAAGTAAATGGAGCACTAGAAAACACTCAATAAAACACTTACATTGAACGACTTCCCCTTTGCTAATGTTGCACCTGTGTATACATACACAGATCACAGAGTATCATTCAGGAATCTCTCAATCTATAAAATATGCATATTTTTTCCTTAGAGGTAACCCGCACTGAACAGACTCTTCTTTGCTCATACACATTAGCAGCAATTCCTCTGAAAACCAAAACATGCTAAACTCAGGAAGAATCTGAAAGCCTCAGCTGAAGCAACTGGTTACAATTAGACAGGGCATGCACACATATTGGAGCTTCAGAAAAGGAGGAGACACACTGGTTAGAATGTACTGTATGTATAACCTGAAGTTCTCCTCTACTTCCTTCTGCAAAGGAAAAGAGGAAGGAGAAGAACAGAGTTATTAGAGTAGATTTTTGCCATGGACTTTGCGACAGAGCTTTGAAAACTGGAGTAAACTTTTGCTGAGAGTTCAAGAGCTGTTCGTGCGGTGGGAAGGTTTTCATATGCTTGTCTGGAACATTTACATACTAAGGTCTATTTAGCTAAAATGTGGAAAATTTTTAATTAGAGTTATAACATTGGGGTTCACATTCTTACGCACATTAAATTGTTTTTAAACAAACAAAAAGGCTTCAGTTCCCCTTTCATTAAAAAAGACGAACTTTTTCATAATCCAATTTTCTTCTCAGAATTATGCATCACACGCTTTACATGTCTGCCAGATAAGGCCCAAAAGAGAAAACCCTCTTCAACACTCCCAGGGCGATTAGTCTTGACTTGACATATTCCTCGGACAAGTCTATCTTCTGTTATTACTTATATTTAGATCAAATGCCTAAGCAACAGAATGCTGAAGAAAATCGAGAGGGGTAAAATGGTTCCAACTATTAAAACCATAGTGAACATTTTTCAAGCTTGCATTTTTCAATGACTTTTTTCTGATGTAAGGTTATTGAATTTTGCCTGCAAGTGCACTAGTAAAGCTTCCCTAAGTATTATTGAGCTTGCTACAAGTGGCCCTTTTATCTTTTCCATGAAGACCATTTTCAGTTAGGTGGCACCATCAGCTATTAGCACATTGCCAAAGGTTGGCTCTCGTGAATGAACCACTGCAGAGGTCATTACGCTATGAAACGTATGTAAATACATCTGTATGTGTGAACATGGGGGAGTAAAAGAGAGAGTCCATCAATCTGCTATGTTATTTATCAACATTCCTTCATATTCCCACCTCTCTTTCTACTCTTTCCCCCAATCTTCCCCTAGCTGCACTTCTCCATCCCTCTTTCATCCTACCCATCTCACCTGAAAACACCACCAACTCATATGGCCAGTGCCTCCTACTTCATACAGCAAACAGAAACAGAGCTCCCATCCCCTATCTGCACGCCCAACACAAGACTTGCAACAACGATTCAGAGTTCTGCAGGGTAAGCACCATTGCGCAATACATTCCGGGGTGCTTTCAGGGACGGGAAGCATTACAAGTTCGGAATCTCTGAGGACCATACACCTGGTGTCTTACAAAGAGTGCAACCACAAGGGGTGGCAGTGCAATGAAGCAGCAGAAGCCAGTAAAGATCTCTTCCAGCAAAGGTGGGATGGAAGGTTGAGGATGTTTGGGTGCAGTGCTCCTCTCCCCATGCCACAGCAGGCTAGAGCTCTATCCTGGCCGACGTACATATGCCTTTCAAAAGGGGGTCCAGAACAGCAGGCAGTTTCCACTTTCTCAGTCTGCAAGGATGCTGCCATTTTCCTGCATAACTAAGAATTATAGAATATCAGGGTTGGAAGGGAGCTCAGGAGGTATCTAGTCCAACCCCCTGCTCAAAGCAGGACCAATCTCCAACTAAATCATCCCAGCCAGGGCTTTGTCAAGCCTGACATTAAAAACCTCTAAGGAACAAGATTCCACCATCTCCCTAGGGAACCCATTCCAGTGTTTCACCATTCTCTGAGTGAAAAATTTTTTCCTGCTATCCAACTTAAACCTCCCCCACTGCAACTTGAGACCATTACTCCTTGTTCTGTCATTGGGTGCCACTAAAAACACTGTCTCGATCCATCCTCTTTGAAACCCCCTTTCAGGTAGTTGAAAGCAGCTATCAAATCCCCCCTCACTCTTCTCTTCTGTAGACTAAACAATCCCAGTTCCCTCAGCCTCTCCTCATAAGTCATGTGCTCCAGCCCCCTAATCATTTTTGTTGCCCTCCGCTGGACTTTCTAATTTTTCCACATCCTTCTTGTAGCGTGGGGCCCAAAACTGGACACAGTGCTCCAGATGAGGCCTCACCAATGTCGAATAGAGGGCAATGATCATATCCCTCAATCTGCTGGCAATGACCCTACTTATACAGCCCAAAATGCCGTTAGCCTTCTTGGCAACAAGGGCACACTGTTGACTCATATCCAGCTTCTCATCCACTGTAACTTCTAGGACCTTTTCTGCAGAACTGCTTCCTAGCCATTCGGCCCCTAGTCTGTAACAGTGAATGGGATTCTTCCATCCTAAGTGCAGGACTCTGCACTTGTCCTTGTTGAACCTCATCAGATTTCTTTTGGCCCAGTCCTCTAATTTGTCTAGGTTCCTCTGTATCCTATCCCTACCCTTCAGTGTATCTACCACTCCTCCAAGATTAGTGTCATCTGCAAACTTGCTGAGAGTGCAGTCCACTCCATCCTCCAGATCACTAATGAAGATACTGAACAAAGCTTGTATTACTTTACTACTAGACAGGGAGCAGGAATTTCACATGGACACAGAAAACTTGCACCATTTATCACAGAAAGGAGGTGCATTTCCTATTTCTCCCCCCTCACTTCCTGGCTTCTTCATCCTAATGACAGAACAAATTCTATGTCAGAGGGTTTAGGTAGAGCCTAAGGATGGTTAATGGGGTCTGCTACCGTCTAGTGGTGGCCTTTTCAAGGCAGGTTACAAGATTCATCTGTTTTCCCATGCTTTTCTAATCAGTGGCTAGGCACTTTATAAATGGGAAAAAGTAAATGCTGAAATCAGGAAACGTGCTTCCTCCTTTCCTAATTTTTCTGTTAATCAGAAAATGGCAACAACTGTGGAATGAGACATTCTTGGTCACAGAAAAGCTGAAGCTTCAAGAGGAATTTCTTAGAGTATACTCCTGTAGGTGTCTTTGTGTATTTATACATTTGATTTGAAAAGACCAAAGTCTTCCTTTCTTCCTACCCTTTCTCTTTGTCTGTCAGCAGAATGGCAGTCTCCGTGGTATAAGTTTTACTTTTTTTGTGACTTTTTCTAAGCAAAGACCACTTCTGTTTTTAATAAGGTTTTTAAGTAATGAACAAAAACTCTGAGGGTTTCCTACAGCGAAACTAGTCTCCCAAAAATAAAAGAAAGCAGTACCATACTTTAAAAGATAATTCCAACATTAGTGAAGTTATGCAGGAGTCACGCAAACTCTTAGCTGCTACTTGCACTTCCAGTTCACAGTGATTCATAGGCATACAAAGAGCCATTTCACAAACCTTCCAGCGCAATAGTTCTGTGTCTGTATGAGGGAATCAAATGACTTTAGAGAAAACAAGCACTAAGTCAAGTCCACATAGCAACTAGAGGCAATCAGTTGAATCGCTAAAACAATTTGTAAAATTGCTTTATATAGGGTGTAATTACATATGTGCGATCACTAAGATATTATTCAAACAGACAGGCTGCTTTCAACTCAATCCCTGAAAGTCAAATCATTTATGCAAATGACAAGCAAGAATGCAGCTAAAACTTACACTTTTAGCAGAGATTCTGGATCAGAATATGTATGACTACAAAATCAAAATATTGCAACAAAAATTTAATGAACAGACTTCTATACAGATTTCAATTCAAATAAAATGTTAATTTAGTTTTAGGCTATGTTTGAGCGACTACACTTGATGGAATGGCTAAAAAAAATCTGTGTGTATAAGATCATGAGAGTCTTCAAAAGCATAATATTCAATGGTGGTTTTATCTTAATGTTGACGATATGGAAACCAAGATGGACACCAGTATGAGCATATGAATTTATCCAGCTCCTTGAATCTGCACCTCAAAATACTGAGACACAGTAACTCTGCTGATCTTCACGGGCAATGCACAGTAACACACTGCAACAGTACAATATCACCATCCCAGTTTTCAGGATTGATGCTGGTTGCCACAAGCTGGTGGCACGAAGTATATTGCATTGCTAAAATGTCACTAAGTTTAAAGACACTGGGCCGTTCTAAAATATCATACCTGATCCGCTAGTAATCTGAGAAAATTGGAGTAACCAATTCTAACAGCTGGACTAATTTGTTGCTCTTACTGGGCCACAGAGAGGATAACTATATATGTTACATACATAGAACTATTAAACAAATATTATTAAAGGTTGCAAATTCAAGCACTCAAAAGCTAGTAAATTCTAGAATTAAGCTGCCTTTATTTGGCTCTTTAGTGCACATGCATTATGATAAAACCTCTAATTACATGATCTCAAATTATTTTTTCTACAGGATCAGTGCCTCATTCAGTACACAGAATGGACCAGCTTCTGGAGATAAATCCAAGTTGTGCAGTGAAGGGATGTTGGTGTCTGTAGGACCCCTGCCTCATTTGCCACAAAAGATGGAATGCGTGTAATGAATAAGACATGGGATTGAAGGAGGAGAAAGGATGGTTTCATGGTTAAGATAACTAAATGTAGCCTTGGAATACGGGATTCTATCCCCGTCTGTCACGGAGTTCCTTGTAGACTTGGGCAAATAACCCCCCCCCTTTTTTTTTTTTTTGGTTTGGTGGCCAAACAGAATTTCTTTTTTCAATTAGTTTGGGGTGTACCCAAAATAAAGTGTTTTAAAAAATTTTCAGTGAATCAAAAAAACAAGTTAAAAATTGTAGGGCTGTCAATCACAGTTAACGCAAAAAAATTAATTGTGATTAATCGCAGTTTTAATTGCACTGTTAAATAGAATACCAATTGAAATATATTAAATATTTGGATGTTTTTCTACATTTTCAAATATAGTGATTTCAAGCACAACACAGAATGCAAAGTGTACAGTGCTCACAATGTTATTTTTTATTACAAATACGTGTACTACAAAAATGAAAAACAAAAGAAATAGTATTTTTCAATTCACATCATACAAGTATAGTAGTGCCATCTCTTTATTGTGAAAGTACATCTTAGATTTTTTTTTGTTACATAACTGCACTCAAACAAAACACTGTAAAACTAAGTCTACAAGTCCACTCAGTCCTATTTTTTGTTAAAACTTGTTGGTCTTAGTGATTGGGTGTTTATAATGCTGCCTGCTTCTTATTTACAGTGTCACCTGAAACTGAGAACAGGCGTTCGCACGGGACCTTTGTAGCCAGCATTGCCAAGTATTTATGTACCAGATATGCTGAACATTCGTACGCCCCATCATGCTTCGGCCACCATTCCAGAGGACATGCTTCCATGCTGACGACACTCATTAAAAAAAAAACTGTGTTTAAATTTGTGACTGAGCTCTTTGGGGGAGAATTGTATGTCTTCTGCTCGGTTTTACCCACATTCTCCCATATATTTCATGTCATAGCAGTCTCAGATGATGACCCAGCACATGATGTTCATTTTAAGAACACTTTCACTGCAGATTTTACAAAACATAAAGAAGGTACCAATGTGAGATTTCTAAAGCACTCAACCCAAAGTTTAAAAATCTGAAGTGCCTTCCAAAATCTGAGGGGGATACTGGGATGAAGTGTGGAGCATGCTTTCAGAAACCTTAAAAGAGGAACACTCCAATGCAGAAATTACAGAACCCAAACCACCAAAAATAAAAAAAATCAACCTTCTTCTGGTGGCATCTGACTCAGATGATGGAAATGAACATGCACCGGACCACCCTGCTTTGGATGTTATCGAGCAGAACCCGTCCACAACATGGATGCATGTCCTCTGGAATGGCGGTCGAAGCATGATGGGACATATGAATCTTTAGCGCATCTGGCACGCAAGTATCTTGCAACACCGGCTACGATAGTGCCATGCGAATGCTTGTTCTCACTTTTGGGTGACACTGTAAACAAGAAGCAGGCGCATTATAAACAAACTTGTTCCTCTGAGCGATTGGCGGAACAACCAGCTGCACTAAGTGGACCTGTAGGCTCTGAAGTTTTACATTGTTTTATTTTTGAATGCAGTTATTTTTTGTATATAATTTTACATTCGTAAGTTCAGCTTGCATGAAAAAGAGATTGCGCTACAGTATTCAGAGGAGGTGAATTGAAAAATACTCTCGTTTTTTTACAGTGCAAATACTTGCAATAAAAATAAAGTGAGCACTGTACGCTTCACACTGTGTTGTAACTGAAATCAGCATATTTGAGAATGTAGAAAGCAACCAAAAATATTTAAATAATGATATTCTATTGTTTAACAGCGCGATTAATCACAATTAATTTTTTTAATCACTTGACAGCTCTAAAAATTGTTTCATATCAAACAAAAAATTACAATCAATCCAAAACATTGCATCTCTATTCATCTCTTAAGTTTTTCCATAAAAAACAATTAAGTTGAATAAAATTAGAAATGAAAAAAGGCATTTCAAATTGTAAAATCAATGTTTTGTTTCAGAACTGCCAAAACAAAACGTTGATTTTTTTTCCTGTCCCCCCCACCCTAAAAGAAACATATGCATGAATTGATCTGAATTCATGAACTGCTTCAGTTGACTCGAACCTACATTTTTTAAGTAGCGACAAAAAAAGTTTTGGTCAAAAGATGACACACAGCTCTATTCCTATGTGATGCTAGTTGAGTCACTTACACCCAACTTTTCACAGATGGTCACTAATTACACAAAAGGCCACAAGTTTATCACGGATTCTGTGACTTTTCAGGACCTCCGTGACTTCTGTAGTGGTGACCCAAGAGCCACCTGAGCAGTTTGAGCAGCCCTTGGTCCAGCCGCAATGGTCACCGCTGGGGCAGTCTCTGGCCACCGCCCCCCCAAGTAGCAGGAGTTGGGTGTCGGAGGGCGCTCAGGGCTAGGGGGCTGAAGCGCAGGATGGGGAGAGGGCTCTGGGCAGTGCTTTCCTTGGGGCGGCTCCCCGGAAGCAGCAACATGTCCCTCCTTCAGCTCTTAGCTCCATGTGCTGCTTCTGCCTGCAGGCACCGGCCTTGCAGCTCCCACTGGCCACAGCTCTTGGCCAGTGGGAGCTGCGAAGCCAGTGCTCCGCCTGGACAGTGTATGGAGCTAGGAGCTGAGGAAGGGACATGTCACTGCTTCTGGAGAGCTGTGAGGAGCTGGATAGGGAGCCTGCCAGCCCTGCCAACCCTCCTCCCCACAGCACCAGCAGGGGTCCTGAGCCGCATGCTGCCACTTCACCCACCCCCAGCGGCCCCTGGACCACAGCCCCTGAGCACCTGTGGTGCCCCCTAGACCGTCCCTCCCTCCTACCCCCACGAGATTTAGTCAGGGGTATATACTACAAGTCATGAACTGGTCATGGACCATGAATTTTTGTTTACTACCCGTGACCTGTCGTGACTAAAACATAGGCTTAATTATGCGCATCTCATTCTCTGAATGCCTGACTTGAGACCTGGTGTCTGACTTGCTGATGTGCTGAGCACTCTCAGCTGAAACTGAAGTCAATGGGAGCTGTGCTTTGAACATATAAAAGGGCGATATAATGCTAGGTACTCAGAAAAATAGGGTTGAAGGATCTCAGATTGGACAACCAAAATTAGGATACACTTTTGACTTTAATCTCTGTGTCTCAGTTACCCATCTTTAAATTGAGTTTGATGCCCCCTCATCTCACATGGGTGTTGTGACGATAGATTAATGTTTGTGAAACCCTCAGACATGATTTAGTTGGGGATTGGTCCTGCTTTGAGCAGGGGGTTGGACTAGATACCTCCGGACGCCCCTTCCAACCCTGATGATTCTAGGATAGCGATGCATGCTGTAGAACAGCCCATGAGGAAATAAATAATTCTGTCTTTAGAGCGGGGTTTAAATAATGTGCAGCAAATGAGGTCTGGGGCCGCACATTGAACCACCAGAAGAAAACAAAAGCCAAAATATTGAACAGCTGTTCATTATAAAAGACTACCAGTCAGCTTGTGCACTGAACGAGGCAGGTATCCGGTGAAGGGGAAAAAACAGTACGTGATCATGGAATTAAGACTGTATCACGCACATAAGAAGTGATATATTCAAGCTAGGTTATATCATTATGTGGATCAGCACTAGAGAGAGATGTGACACTGACAGCAGAGGAATGGCCAAGCTCAGGAACTTATTTTGGGGGCGGGGGGGCATTCTAGGCTCTGGAGAAGAGTGTGCACTGATGGGCAGAAGAGTCTATACCTATTTCCCCAAACACAGCATCTTCTGCTCACCCCTCCAATCTGTCCCTGTACGAATCCCGTCTCTTCCCCAGCCCTAGCTTCTCATTCCAGTCCCTCTCTCCTTGCACAGCCATTCAGTTCTCCTCTGCACCTCATTTCCCCTCATCTCCTTCCCCTGCCCCACTAGTTCTGCATTCAATCTCCTTGCCCAGCCAGCCCCCGTTTACACACATGCACTCCTTATGCCAACCTACTCTCCCCCTCTCCCCATACAGGTCCATCTCTTGTCTCCTCTACACTCAAATTAGGTAGCTTCCTCCTCCATGCTGCCTGGGCCCAGCAAGGAGTCATTTAGAGCAGGGGGTCTCAACCTTTTTCTTGCTGAGGCCCCCCTCAACATGCTATAAAAACACCAGGACCTGGCAAAGGGCGGAGGGGGAGAAGAGTGCAGGGCTCCGGGGGCACCCTTGGGCATAGGCCTAGTTTTATTTCTATTTTGGGAGAGGGGGCAAGGGCTGGTGGGGCTCAAGCCAGTGCCACACAGCAGGGTCCAGGGAGGGAGCGCCACCTCCACCCTGACTCATGCAGGAGGCCACCTAGCCTGTCTGGGCTGTGGGGGGACGCAAGCAAAAATATAGTTCAAAGCGGGGACTCAGTTCAAAAAGTTTAAAAAAAAACTGCTCAGGGTGCAGGGAGGAGGAAGCTAGGGGCTGTGTGCGAGCAGGGGGGTAGCTCAGGGATGAGGGGGGTAGCTAAGGGCTGTGTGCAGGCAGAAGGGTAGCTCAGGGTGCAGGGAGGGGGTAGCTAGGGGCTGTGTGCGAGCAGGGGAGGTAGTTCAGGGTTCAGGGAGGGGGTAGGTAGGGGCTATGCACAGACAGGGGTAAGCTCAGGATGCAGGTAGGGGGTAGCTAGGTGCTGTGTGAGAGCAGGGGGTAGCTTGGAGCTGTGTACGGGCCAAGGGCGATACAAGTGTGGCTCCTGACTTTAGCACCAACATTGTTCTTGGCAGGAATGGGGGGGTTGAGAGAACCGAGTTTCAGCTGTGGGGATCCGCGGCCCCCCGAAAGGGCTCACGGACCCCTAGGTGGCCACAGGCCCGCGGTTGAGAACTGCTGATTTAGAGCAAGGACAGAGGCTCCCTGCTGTTAATTCAGGTGCCCAGACCTGCAGGGCTGGCTTTAGGCCAATTCAACCAATTCCCCGGAATTGGGCCCCGCCCCTAAGAGAGCCCCATGCTCAAGCCCCAGTACAGTGTACAGTCAAGAGCCCGTGTGCTGTACTGGGGTGGTCTGGCTTCCCCAGGGGGCAATTTAAAGGACCTGGGGCTCCAGCTGCCTCTGCTGCCCTGGTCCTTTAAATAGCCGTGGGAGCCCCATCATTTCCCCAGGGCTCCTGTGGATATTTACAGGGCCAGGGCAGTGGAAGCAGGGAAGCCTCGGGCCCTTTAAGTAGCCCCCAAGCCCTGGGCTGCTGCTGCTGCTACCGCGGTGGGGGAGGGAGGAGGAGGGGGCATTCACCGTACAGGGTGGACTGTACCCCCTGTACCCGCACCCCCTGCCCTGCCTGCAGCCAGCCCGTCTCCAGCCAGCCCAGCATCCCCTGTCGTCTCCAGCCAGCCCTGCAGCCCCTGCCTGCAGCCAACCCATCTCCAGCCAGCTCCTGTCGCACCCCCTGCTCTGCCTGCACCAGTTCCGCACCCCCTGCCCTGTCTCCAGCCAATCTCTGCCACACCCCCCTACCTGAAGCCAGCCAGTCCCGCACTCCTCTGTTTCCAGCCCTGCCAACCCCTGCCGCAACCGCTGTGGCCCTGCCTGAAGCCAGCCAGCCAGCCCACCCCACCCCACATCCCCTTGTCTCCAGCCAGTCCCACACCCCTTGCCCTGCCTGCAGCCAGATCCTACTTCCAGCCAGCCCCTGCCCTGCCTCCAGCCAGCCCCAAGTCCACTGGTGCCCTTCAGTTCCCAGGGCAGTAACCCTGCACACCTGGTTCAATGAGGGGGGCAGGGAGCAGCTGGGACCCACACATGTGCACACACACCCCCAGGGAGTGGCAGGGACCCACATACATGTGAAACAGAGCTCATTTCTAGTTCAGGCCCATCTTTTTTAAAAAAGAACTTTAGGTAGGGTTAACATACAGCCGTATTTTCCCAGACATGTCAGGCTTTTTGGTTCTTAAATTGCCATCTGGGATTTTTTAAATTTTAAAAATTCCTCCTGGGAAAATACAGACGTATGGTAACCCTATTGGTACAAAAAATACATACTGTGACACATCCCTGAAATCAAACTTTTTATAGGGAATGACTTTTTTTTTTTTTTTTTTTTTAAGTCATCCCTGCCAGGGCCCCACCGAAAATGTCCGAATTGGGCCCCGCGCTTCCTAAAGCCGGCCCTGCAGACCTGGACCTGGCACAGCCCACAGCTGCAAAGGCAGGGAAAATCCGGTTCAGCCCTGGGGCAGGAGCATGGCGCAGTGCAGAGGGAACCGGGGGAATTTAGTCGCTAAAATATAACTGCTCTACTGAGCATGTGTGAACTCGAGTTTTTCAAAGGCCTATAAGTTGGCTAAATTTGGACAGTTTTTTGTTGTTGTTGAATGGATTGTTTTTAAATGGGGATGGGAATAGGTACTTCCCAGAAACAAAAGCCATCCCCTTGACAACTTACACAACATGTGGCAATCGAACAGAAAAAGATGTCAGAATTTAACGTGGGCAAAATGTATTTTCAACCAGTCTTATTCTTGGAAAAGGCTGAACATTTTGGCTTAAAAATAATAAATCATTAGCCTCAGGCAGACACCTGGCATGGAAAATATCAGTCAAACTAGCTGAATGTTCGGCAAAATTATAAACAACTGAAAACCAAGTAATTTAATGGGAAGCGTCAGACACCCTTAATAAAAGGCAATGCTACCAGCCCTGCCTAGAATTATTTGTCCTCAAGACATCAACAAAAATTAATACTTAATTCAACTCTTACCCCCACAGAACTCCATCCAACAGACTTGTTCAATTTTGAGCTACCTCAATTTGTCAGAAGATATTTCTTTTTATTCAAATTCAGCTGAAACACAATCACTATTTAGATATATCTGTCACGTTCTAAATTGTTCAGGTAATTTGCATTTGGTTACAACTCTAAGTAATTTAAACCTTTATACCAATGATTCCTTCATCAGAACACACAATGATTTATTAATACCTTCCAGGTTATTTCTGTTCCTTCACTGCATAGTTACCAGCTGTCTCTATTAAATATATTGAACTAAACTTTCAGACTAAGATATAAACAACTATAATTCAAGGTCAGAGTTGCTTAGAGGCAGGCAGGAGGGATTAGGTCACCAGTGGAGCTGACCTAGACAGTTATAAAGACTGTAAAAACAGAAAAACATTTTATTTTTAAAATGAGATGTCAACTGGCATCATGAGTTGGAAAGGCACATTTCACTGCATTCCGAGTATGGTGACCTTGAAAAAGAGGGTTTGCCTCAGAAATCTATAATAAGCTATGGGTAGTGAGACAGAGCATCATGGCACCTCAGAGCAGCTCCTCTTCCCTATTATAACATCTTCTGAGAAAACAAACACCAGATCAATCCCATTTTAATGGAACAGATTTTATGATTAACTTTCTCCTACCCTCTCTAAGACCTTGGCCAAAACCATCATCTCGCTTCACCTACTGCAAACCAACATGGCCTCTTTACATTATCCTTAACTGGCTCCAGGCTATCCAAACACTGGGGCCAAACCCCTCTCCCCTTCTCCTCCTGTTCTACCTCCCCGCCCTCACTTCACTAGCTTCCCCTCCACTTCCACATCAACTTCAAGCTTTGCCCTCATATTCCAGAATATTTTGCAAAAGTCTGCTCCTCCCTATATCTCTGATTTCTTCCCAGTTTCACTTCCTTTACTCATACTCCCTTAAAACACTTCAGTTTCCTGCACCAAGAACACATACTACACCTGATGTACTAGAGCAACTGTAAGAATAATTTACCACTTTGATGCCCCTTTACATATGCAAAGCACTGTGCAAACACTGATTGATCTTTACATCATCACTACGCTGTATTATCCCCATTTTACCCATGGGGAAATGTAGGCAGGGAGCTGCAGGGGCATGTAAAATTGTCCAAGTAAGCCATGTCACAGTCAGACTAAAGTCCAACAGTGTTGACACTCAAGCACGCTCTCCTTCCTCCAGATCACATTGCCTACTACTGGGATTTAAACACTTAGGGCTTGTCTACATCAGAAAGTTGCAGCGCTGGTGAGGGAGTTACAGCGCTGCAACTTTGAAGGTGTACACATCTGCAGGGCACCACCAGCGCTGCAACTCCCTGTTTGCAGCGCTGGCCGTACTCCCGTTTTGTCTCGGGTGTAGAGGATCCAGCGCTGGTGATCCAGCGCTGGTAATCCAATGTAGACAGTTACCAGCGCTTTTCTTGACCTCCGTGGAAGGAGGAAGCCTCTGGTAATCAAGCTGGTTTCCTTTCCCGGTTTGCTCTCTCGGTCCCGGAGCCAGCCAGCAAACCGCAGGGAAGGAGACCTGCTTGCTCGGGGTTCCGGGACCGAGAGAGCAAACCGGGAACGCCGCGGTTTGCTCTCTCGGTCCCGGAGCCACCCAGCAAACCGCAGGGAAGGAGACCTGCTTGCTCGGGGTTCCGGGACCGAGAGAGCAAACCGGGAACGCCGCGGTTTGCTCTCTCGGTCCCGGAGCCACCCAGCAAACCGCAGGGAAGGAGACCTGCTTGCTCGGGGTTCCGGGACCGAGAGAGCAAACCGGGAAAGGAAACCAGCTTCGCCGCGGTTTGCTCTCTCGGTCCCGGCACCCCGAGCAAGCAGGTCTCCTTCCCTGCGGTTTGCTGGGTGGCTCCGGGACCGAGAGAGCAAACCGCGGCGTTCCCGGTTTGCTCTCTCGGTCCCGGCACCCCGAGCAAGCAGGTCTCCTTCCCTGCGGTTTGCTGGGTGGCTCCGGGACCGAGAGAGCAAACCGCGGCGTTCCCGGTTTGCTCTCTCGGTCCCGGAACCCCGAGCAAGCAGGTCTCCTTCCCTGCGGTTTGCTGGCTGGCTCCGGGACCGAGAGAGCAAACCGCGGGGAAGCTGGTTTCCTTTCCCGGTTTGCTCTCTCCTCCCGGAACCCCCCTTGAAGCCGCCCAACAGCGCTGCAGTGTGGCCACATCTAACACCACTTGCAGCGCTGGTTGCTGTAAGTGTGGCCACTCTGCAGCGCTGGCCCTATACAGCTGTACTAATACAGCTGTAACAACCAGCGCTGCAAAATTTTAGATGTAGACATGGCCTAATATGTCTTTACTAGGGCTGTCAATTAATCACAGTTAATTCACAATTAACTCAAAATAACGATTAAAAAATTAACTGCAATTAATTGCAGTTTTAATTGCACTGTTAAACAATAAACTACTAATTGAAATTTAAACAATTTGGATGTTTTTCTACATTTTCATATATTTTGTATTCTGTGTTGTAATTAAAAATCAAAGTATATATTATTTTTATTACAAATATTTGCACTGTAAAAATTATACTACTTCTTTTGTTTATTTTTCAGTTCACTTCATACGAGTACCATAATGCAATCTCTTTGTTATGAAAGTGCAACTTATAAATGTAGGGTTTTTTTGTTACATAACTACACTCAAAAACAAAACTTCAAAGCCTACAAGTCCACTCAGTCCTACTTCTTGTTCAGCTAATTGCTATCACAAACAAGTTTGTTTACATTTACAGGAGATAATGCTGCCCTCTTCTTATTTACAACGTCATCAGAAAATGAGAACACGTGTTCACATGGCACTTTTGTAGCCAGCATTGCAAGGTATTTACGTGCCAGATATGCTAAACATTAGTATGCTCCTTCATGCTTTGGCCACCATTCCAGCAGACATGCTTCCATTCTGACGACACTCATTAAAAAAGTGTGTTAATGAAATTTATGACTGAACTCCTTGTGGGAGAACTGTATGTCCACTGCTCTGTTTTACCCGCATTCTGCCATATACTTCATGTTTTAGCAGTCTCAGATGATGACCCAGCATGTTTGTTTTAAGAACACTGTCACTGCAGATTTGACAAAAAACAAAAGATGCCAATGCGAGATTTCTAAAGATAACTACAGCACTCGACCCAAGGTTTAAGAATCTGAAGTGCCTTCCAAAATCTGAGGGGGACAAGGTGTGGAGCATGCTTTCAGAAGTCTTAAAAGAGCAACACTCTGATGCGGAAACTACAGAACCCGAACCACCAAAAAAGAAAGTTAACCTTCTGCTGGTGGCATCTGACTCAGACAATGAAAATGAACATGTGTCAGTTCACACTGCTTTGGATTGTTATCAAGCAGAACTCGTCATCAGCATGGACGCATGTCCTCTGGAATTGTGGTTGAAGCATGAAGGGACACATGAATCTTTAGCACGTCTGCCATGTAAGTATCTTGCAATGTTGGCTACAACAGTGCCATGAGAATGCATGTTCTTGCTTTCAGGTGACATTGTAAATAAGGGACAGGGAGCATTATCTCCTGCAAACGTAAAAAAATGTGTTTGAGTGATTGGCTGAACAGGTAGGACTGAGTGCACTTGCAGGCTCTAAAATTTTCAGAGTTTTATTTTTGAATGCAGTTTTTTTTAATACATAATTCTACATTTGTAAGTTTAATTTTCATGCCAAAGATTGCACTACAGTACTTGTATGAGGTGAATTGAAAAATACTATTTAATTTGTTTTTTTTACAGTGCAAATATTTGTAATCAAAAACAAAGTGAGCACTGTACACTTTGTATTCTGTGTTGTAACTGAAATCAATATATTTGAAAATGTGGAAAACATCCAAAAATATTTACATAAATGGTATTCTATTTTTTAATCACAAGATTAATCTCTTTAATCACGATTAATTTTTTTAATCACTTGAAAGTCCTAGTCTATACTATACTATACTGATACAGGCTTCAGAAATTGCGTACACTTTAGTTGCACAACTGCATATAATAAAACCAGCAGAACTAAAGATTGTATGTTTTGGTTCTATCCTAATGTTAGACATAATAAAATAAATTGTATTTGTAAAGCACTCCTTCTTCCCCATACTTTCTGGATCTGAAGATGCTGTACACCTTAGCACCTTGAAATCCAAAAAGGTGACAACAAAAAAAGAGTATGGTATTTATTTTTGTATGAAATAAAATTAACAATTTTAGAAAACATCTTTCAAAGAAATATTCCCCTCTGTCCTCTTGAAAGTTTTTTGAGGCAATAAATATCACAACATTCTGTTTTAATAAATTCTCCAATAAAGAATACACATGAAACAAAAAAGCGAATTATTAATTTAAAACAGAGTAATTTACTTCATTTGAGAAGGTGACCTACTACTGAAGTCAAGTATTGATTGATAACTGCTTTGATAGAGGAAAAACATGGTTCAAGGCTACAGGCAAATTCAGACTTGAGGGGGAGAGCTGTTTTGGGAGGGGAATGAGCATTAAGTTCCTTATGTACTGATTATTCTGAACAGTTTTTTATGACATTACAAAAGTCAAAATGAAAAAAAGCTATTGTAGATAAATCACAATGACTTAAAATAAGGAAATCAATAGGCATTTCATAACAGGGTTCAGACACATGCTGCCTCCATTAGTCTCTGGAATATAAAAGCCCCTCCACCCTACAACTCACCGACATTTCCCTGGCTTTATAATGATTTGAGGTTAAGAAAGTTTATCCCGACTTCTAACTAGACTAGATTAGAGGTCTGGACACAGTGAGGATTGCAAGGCTTCGTTTTACCAGATCATTGTCAAAAATAGGTCAGCTCTACGGGCCAGATCAGCATAGATCCACTGAAGTCAACACAGCTACACCAGTTTTCACCAACTGAGGATTTGACTCTGTATGTTCATTACCTACACTTCCAAACATAATGCAGTCTTACATGGGAACCAAGAGTGAGGAAATTGAGTGCACTATAGTGATTTACACAGACATTACTTATTCAATACACGGACAGCATGGGCACCATTAGTCAACACTATTCTCTATTTACTTTCGATCTCTGGTACTGGTTACATTTACAATCTTACTCTCAAAGCCATGGTCATTGTCTACGTTAAAGAGTTTTATTTTTAATCCCTACCACTGCTACCACCAGTTCAGCTCCCCCAGCAATACTTGTCTAGGCGAAGGCTCCTGTATCTGGCTACCACAGTTGGTGTTAACGCTGCACCAGAGGAGATCAAACCAACAGAATATTGAATGCATTTGCAACAGTCTGTCTATATTAGTGATCCCAAATCCCTATTAGCAAGAGTGGACTGTTTCCCTGGGGTCTCATCTCATGGACAGATCTTTCAGAAAAGTTACAGAAACGTGAAAACATACTACCCATGCACATTTCACTGTAAGCATGGTACGTAGGGGCTAGTTTAACATTTACTATTCTACTAATCACTGATGGAGCCACCTGGAGAAGCGTGGACCGATTCATTACTAAACGGTTCCACTCCTGAACCTGGCAAGTCTAATTACTGATAGCTGAGAAACATTTTCCTATTGGATTTTGTAACCACTGCAACTTGGGAAAGAACCTGGTCACAGAAGATGACAAAATACAAAGAAACCCAAAACACCTGCTATTTTGGAGATACATGACTAGGTCCTCAAAAATAATATGAAGCCTGATCATTTGTATTCAATTTTACAGCAACTTCAGTAATGCACTATTACATAGTTTGAATTTTAGCATATGTATAGATTGCTTTGGGGGGATTTTGTTTGTTTTTTTAATTGACTCAGTATTGTTACATCATATGTACTTTGTAGCTAACCATTTACAAATCACCTATAAAGCATTTTAATAAGTTGTTCAGCCACTGAATTAAATATTGCATATCCAGCTATAGTAATAGTAGACTTTAGACAAAAAATTTTTAATATACCTGAATTCATTTCATCGGTTGAAATCGAGCTTGCTTCCTGGTCTAGGTCCTTTAAAAGTCTCCTACGCACTTGTCTTTTTTCCCTCAGCACATTTTTGAAGTTATTGATGCACTTGTTCAGGTAGATAGTCTCTGCACACACCTTTTCAAGGCTCATGGGTCTGCACTCCCTTGTTTGCTCAGGAAGACAACTAGCATCTGTCACCATCTCACCAGAAGGTAGGGACTGTCCAGTATAAATCTCCGAGTCAGAACTCAACACCAGACCAGGGACAGGAGACTCACGAGGGGCAGCTGGAAGCCTGGAAGGAACAAATTGCATTTGAACGGCTTCACTGTTCGCAGATGTGATGGCCTGGCCGGAAGACTGACTGGGCGGGCTTTCTGTAAAGTTATCAGAGCTACCACAGACACCTACACCACTCAGCATAAGTCTACCATCACGTTCCATTTGGAAGCTGGTATCATTTTCCAGGAGGACTTCAGAGTCACTGGTCTCCAGCTTGTGAAACACCACCTGTAGAGCAGATCTAAAATGATGAATAGCTTTCCCAAGTTTGTTAGTATAAAACTTCATGTCCACAAGATCAATGTTATCCTGGGAATGGTCAAGAAAATACTGGGAATTTTCTAACACATCCCTAAAGACTTGGTCAGTTTGATCTTGGTCATTCAGATCTATTTGGACCATATCTTTCAGAGTATCACTGCTATCAGCTAGTTTATCTGCTGTGTGAACACTGCTTACAGTTGTAGCACCCATAGACTGATCTTCCAAGAGAAGATTTATTTGCTCCGTACTGAGGAACTCAAGCATGGTGTTACAGTCGATTTCATTTGTTCCTGTAGTTATTTCCTCAGCTTTATCCTCCTCTAAAGGGGAAGAGCAGTTCTCAGTCACATTTTCAGTGTCAAGCCCAGGTTCTCCTCCATCACATAAAGCATGTATATGGCTGGCATGATCTGAGGTCTCTGGGGAGTAGTAGGAATTTCCTTCATCTGTTTTGGACAAACGAGTCACCTGAAGAGTTTGCTGAGGTGTGTGGGAAACATGGAGAACAGGCAGGGGAGAGTCATTCTTTTGTGAAGTTTGCTCATTACAGCTGTTTATAATTTGTGATACTTGCCCCATTTTCACCTTGAGTTCAGAGATCAAGTTACTTTTCTTAGCTAAGGTTGACTTTCGTGTAAAACCAACTCTCTCCCCTAGACACTGTGTTTTCCTACTTGTGTTTTTGTACCTAACCTGGTAAGATTCAGTTTGGAGGTGCCCATCGTCACCAGTTCTTTGAGCCTCTTCATCACAATTCAGAGAGCTCCAGTGGTTTTTCTTGAGGCCAGGCTGCAGTAATGAGAGTGGATCCGCTCGGCAGCCCCTTTGGCCAGTCTGTTGGTTTTGCTCTTCGCTAGCAACAATCCTGACCCCCATGCTTTGCAAGAGCACAGACTTCTGTAAAATGAAATCTCTTTGTTCAGGGTTTGCAAGTTTCACAATTGCTGGTCTTGGTACTAATTGTTTGCCTGAAGTTGCGTTTGACCTATAAGCATCTTTTATGTACTTACTACACTGGATACCATTGAAGCAGTAGTACTCAGACAAGAAGCTGCAAATGAGCTCCATAGTGTTTTCACCATCTTGTTCTGGGATACCATAAAAGTACAACACTGGTTCTTCCTTGCATACAGCTCTGTACGACTCCTTAGTGTGTGCGACATGAGAAGTTTTGGCAGTGGAACCACTCTGTAAGCCTTCTATCTCACTCAAGACCGTGTCTACACAGCTGGACACTTCATCCACTGAGCCTTTTATCAAAGTGAGGTGTTGCCGGAGTTCTGCAATCTCTGTCTGGATGCGACTTATCCCCTGTAGCTCTTTCACAATGTACTCGATCACATCTGCAGAATGGTCTCTTGACGGAAGGCTATTATTGTTGTATGTTGGAAGCTTATTTTCATTCTCAGTGCTCTCTCTCCAGCTCATGGTAATACTAAGGGTAGAAAGGTCCTGCCCCTCAGATATTACACCCTTGCTCTGGCAAACAGGCTGCATAGTACCCTCAGAGGATAGTCCCACTAAGTCTTGCTGATTCTGTTGAACTGAGCATGGTATTTTTACACAGCCATCCCAGTTAAGTTCCACCTCACCAACACAGACATCACTCACGTCCCCAGAACCATTTCTCCTGTCCTGAGCAAAGCCCACTCCAACGGTAGAAAATTCAGTGCTTGTGGATTTCCTCTTTATCCCACAAAGAAACATGTCTGTTTCAATTTCTACTGGGGAAAGCTGGTGACTCTGACTCACTGAGATCTCATTTACTTGGCCTTGCAGAAGTCTCTTCATTTTCTCCCTCAGATACAAGCGGAATCTTTGCTTCTTGAATTGCCTCCTCGCCAAGTGTTTTTACAATAGATTTTCTGTGCAGAAGAGGAATCTCATGTTCTGGCTTTTTCAGTCTACTGCTAACAAACATCAGCAGCAGCTGCACCTGTGTTTCTTCATAGTGAAATACAGCAGTACAAGCATACATCAATCACTGCCCGACGCGCACACTCATATCCAGGTTTATTCTTTCATGAAGCAGCTACCAAAAGAGGGGAAAATATTGCATTCCAGTCAGAAAATACAAGGCTATCTTCAGCATATAATAAAAAGTAGTAGCGTCCACATAAAGCCAGTCAGAAAGAGGATCTACTCGTTCAAATTTTCCTACCATAATGCATTTATTTCAGCTGCTGAAATGATAACCAGTTCCACATGAGGCATTCTTTAATAAAGCAACAATATCTCCCCCCTACCTCCCTTTCCACAAGGAGGTAAAAAAAATACCAAAGAACCCAAAGCCCTCTGACCAGTCAGTGTGTGACCATGCCTTTTTTATGGCTACAACTGCAAATCTCACAAAAGTAGCTACCCTTTCTATGCAGTTATCCCTTCTGAATACAAAATTCTGTCACAAAATACTAAGGATTCTCTCTCTGCAGGTGTCCCTTCTCCCTAGGCCCACCATCTTCATCCTTTCTTGCTTCAAAGGGAAGAAAGATCAAGTTTAAATGTGCTCGGTATCAGCAATCCCCAAGGAAATCACCGAGGTTGACATAATGCAGCAGCAGAGACTGGATGATAGCTTTGGGACTACAAAACTTTTTCATTATTTCAGTAATAAATGTTAAAATAAGAAAGTAACGCTAAAGAAACACTCAAAACTTACAAGCTCTCAAGTTAACCTACATTTAACATATGTCATATACAGCTTATGAACAAACTGACTGAGCTGACTGGAATAAGAACGACATCATCCTGCTTTCTGGATTTTACACTGGACTTTATTCCAGGATCGAACCCTTCCCAGAGAAATGAAACAAACACTACATTATCTGTGTACGGCTTGTCTGACCCCCATTAGTGTAATATCTGAGCACCACACAATCCTGGGGCTTGTCTCCACAGCAAGGTACTGAGTGGCAAACCAGGGTGACGCTACATTCCCTCACGGACACTGCTGCAGCATGCTGAGAGTTCCGGAGCGCCATTAGTGCACTGTAGAGTCACACTCTGACATGCCGCGCAGTGACCTGCCATGTAGACAAGCCTTAGTGTAGCCTCAGCATCCTCACTGTATAGGTGGGAACCGAGGCAGTGAGAGACATGGCCAAGGTATCACAAAGTATGTGGTCGAATAGGGAATTGAATCTAGGTCTCCTGCCTTAACCACTGTACTATCCCTCCTCTCCTAGGCAGGTGCTCTAATCAGGACAATATGTGGCACAGCTGGTCAGTGGAGGAGCTATACTAAATGTCTCATTTTGTAATAAATGTTCAGCCCTAGAACCATCAATTATTTTTAACAAAAAATAATTCCACAATGCACTGGGCCAAACAGCACAAAATGAATTACTGAACACAACATAAAAATGACCATACTGGGTCAGACCAAAGGTCCATCTAGCCCAGTCTCCAGTCTCCAACAGTGGCTGGTGCCAGATGCTTCAGAGGGACTGAACAGAACGGCACAATTTATTGAGAGATCAATCCTCTGTCATCCACTCTCAGCTTCTGGAAGTCCCAACTACTGCCTAAGTATTTACATTTTTACCAACAAATAAAGTCTTCAGAGTGCAGTTTTATGATGTAAACCTGTTTCTGAGAATGAAGGTGTACAGTAACGTCATTATATCTGAATAGAAAGTCGAGAATTTGTCTGTAAAAGCAGGGGAAGGGAGAGCTAAAGGGAGTTTCTCCTCTTCTTCAGAATCACCAGCAGAGTAAACCCAAGCCTCTCCTACCCTTTACACAAGAACAAAATCTCCGTCCTTGGCATAACAGTTATGAGTCTCATACATGATTCAATCCACAACAGGGGACCCCAATCTCCTCTTGCTTCATTTTGATGCTATTTGGCTGAGCAGCACCAGGTGCAACTGCTTGCATAGGAAATCACAATCTGAGCTTTTCCCCGGGGGTCTTTGCAAGCACACTACACCCAGTTTCCTTAGGAGAGCAGCATGTACCAGCTCCGCAGTACTCCTAGCCAAGAGAGCGGGCCCAGTAACTGACCCCACATATTTCACATTATGTGGCTATACAGTGTACTAACCACAGGAGTACCAAAATGCTTGAGTTTTATTTGCACTGAAGTTACGGCCTGTATTAGGGCCTGACCCAAGGTCCACTGAAGTCAGTGGGAGCCCTTTCATAGACTTTGAGGGGCAAACCCAAAGTTCATTGAAGCATTAGATAGATGTATCTTAAAAGAATCAAAAAAGTATTTACTTATTTCAATTTACAGAGTACCTCTCCAGAGCTCTTCATGTCTACAGTGAAGCTGGGCTACTGAAACTCGTTCCCATAATACATCCTCCTCTACCTACACCCCACGACAATATTTGGTCCACTTTTTCACAACATTCTCATTTTTATTAACCATTTTTGAATATTTTCAATGAATATGTTTTGGTTTTACCCTTCTGCTTTTCTTCAGGAAGGAGGATTCCTTGCATGTGGACAAAGCAATGCTTGCCAACACTCACCTTAGTATTAATTAGATGCATTCACTTTGCCATAATTAAGGTTGTATCAGCACTTCAGTTTACAAATCCCATTATTCCATAGGTGGAATTTAACATTCAATGTAGTTTTCATTCCAAAATGTTACATGTATTTCCAAAGAGAATAGATATTCAGAGTGATACTGAAAGATTGAAGTTCTCCCATTTCCAAATATTTTTGCACCCTTCTTAGGAAGAAATGTTTTGATTTAATAAAATGAAAGGGTTCAGGCCTTAGTCCATAAAAAATGTAGTGTTTTTCTTTTTACTATTTAACTACTCCGTCAAGGAGCTGCACTGACCTAGGAAAGAACATTTGTTCAGCCTATATTTTCCCATCAATTATGTAGTTACCTCTTCAGGTCACTTAAGAAAAGAATAATCTGTTTAAACACTAACAATTTTTAAATGACTAAGGCACACAGTTACAGAGATTTACAATGCAGAATATCAGTCTCTCTGTGGGGCTGAAGAAAGTAAAGATCAAAAGTTTGGCTCATGTACATAAGAAGCCACAGTATCATACACAGATAGTGGTGTTAATTCTACATATTTTCTGCAGTGTAAAAGTATTTCTCTTGAACAATAGGGAGAAGAATTTTTGTGTTGCAAGGACTCCCTCACTATGCTTGGTGGCCACCACATTGTGTTCCTTTGCGTGCAGCTACAACACTGCCACAGCAGTTTAATGATTGTTCCTTTAGATACCAAAAACACAGTGTAAGCTGGAATTTGCTTTCAGTTCATTTGTCTGTGTCTGAAATACTGTTGCAATGCACTGAACAGCAGCAGTTCATTATATGGGGCTTTTTTCTAGTGGAGCATTGTGATGGGTTGTTCATCCCACACCAGCCTGGAAGGGGTTAATGAGGATGAGAAGGGGCCCATTAACCAGGTAGGCCATAGTTGAGTGGAATTAGGTGGCCTAAGTAATCCCCTGAATGGTCACCACAGCGCCCAGCTGAGAAGAGAGGAAGCGGGGTTAGGATAAAGCCAGGCAGCTGGCAACAGAAAGAGGCTGCAGGGTTGTAGCGTGCAGTCACTCTGTGGGAGCGGGGAGACATGTTTCAGAGTGCCGTAGTTTGCACTTACTCCCTGGGAGGAGGGCATCTGAGCTAGTACACCCAGAGAGGGGAAAGCCAGAAGCTGTAGAAAGGAGTCCAGGGAAGGAGCAACAGGGTCTAAGGGAAAGCAGGCCACCGATGCAGGTATAGGGTCACTGGAAAGGAACCTGGAGTAGCAGGAGGGCTCAAGTTCCCCTACCAGCCACTAAGAAAGTGGCATTCTCAGGGCAGTGCATGAGGAGACTGCCTCAAACTGTTGGTATGGAAAGACTTTGATACCCCGGAAGGGAAAAACAATAGTGACTTGCTGGAAGGCCAAGTCACGAAGATAGAGCATCCTGAGTCACATGCGTGCAGCAAGCAGCAAAAAGGGGAGCACTGGACCTGGAAAGAGCTGATCCCTACAGCAGCCAGGAGCAGGAGCCAACTGCGGTGATTGGGCCTTGTGACAAACCCTTACTCAAGAGATTGCAATAGCTCCACAGATGCCAGTTCAGCGCAAACATGACAGAACTGTATAATTACAGATATTCCGAAGGATTCTCATTATGGAGAGGCAATTTGTCAAAGCAAGGAAGAAAGGAATTAACTTGACTCTGGGAACCAGTAATGACTAGCCAGCTTTTCCCAGGAGGAACAGATGTGTGAAAGGTATTTCCCAAAAGACTACTATGAAGTGTCCAAAGCAGAACACAGGAAAGTCTGCTCAAGCTGAGGGACAACTCCATTCGTGTGTTTCAGAGACAATTCATACACCACTTCATCCTACTGAAACACAGAAAGTAAAGCCTTTTCGTTTCATCCAGAGGCCAACAGAGGATTCAAGGAAAGGTTACTACTGGGAAGAAAGCCTGAAAGGGGTAAGATACTAGCAGATCAAACATTCTGTTGCTTCTACAGGCCAAGCTCATTGCACTCACCAGGGGCTCCTTGCATCCCTCCATTCTCCCTCATGTGCTCCCTGTGCATCACCCTCTCATCTCCTCTTTCAGGGACTCTCTGCAACCCTCCCACCACCTGCCTCATGCCAGATGCTTCTGTGTATCCCTCGTTCCTCCCTCCCTCCAAACCATTTATCTCCCATTGACAGGGGCTTTGTGGGCCCCCTCAGGCTTCCCATTCACCCCATCTTATCAGAATGTGGGCTCTGTGTCCCCATGTCCATCTCCCACTGTCCCTCAATTCCCTACCACCATGCCAGCGTCTGTGCACTCCACCATATCAGAGACAGATGCCACCAAGTGGAATATAAGACCTCACAAGCTCAGCCACAACTCCAGACTAAATACACCCAAAGGAGTTTAAGAACTATAAATGAGAAGACCATTTCTTGCCAGCAACTAATGCAACCAAGAATGAGCCTATGCCTCTGCAAATGAGAGATCAGAAGGAACTTGGATTCCTGAGAACCCAATCTAGACCTGGATGATAAGACCAAAGACCAAATCATGAAGAACTGAACCGAAGGACACACCTGAAACCTCTACTGTCTGATCCAACACCAGGGCAACTAACAGGAGGCCTAGTCTCTAAAGAGAGAAAATACTTGCACCCTGACCTTTTTCTAGATACAGCAGGGCCCCTTCTTAGATAGATACTCTGCTTCGTGCAGCATATGGTGGGAGTCACTCACTTAAACTTACCAAAAAATTCACCTCTGCCCAAAGTCTGAGCAAAATCTCTCCAGTTTTTTTGAGCTCCACAGGGATGAAGACAAACTTTTTAAAAAGTGAAAATCTTGAGGAATGAGGTCAAATTAACACTTGTGAAAGCCAATGGGAGTTGCATACCTAGCTCCCATTTCAGCCTTTGAATGTCTCCCAATCATGTATGAATACCACAAATTAATGTTCTTCTGGCTCTATAGATTTACAATGACAGCACAACAAGCAGGAGTGAAAATCAGAGGGACAAAAGCAGTGAGCACACTGGGGTGGTAAGCAAGAGTGTAAAAGGTCCAGAGAACAAAAGGAATAGATGCAATGATGAGACTCATGTTTGACATTCAGGGACATTCACAGTGCAGCTCTGAGGATCTTGGCTCTTCCCAAAGGGAAAAGATCTCGCCGCAACTTGTGCGGAGCTGTGGCTTTGACTTCACCCCAGCTCAGTTCCTCTGTCAGCCACCACACGGATACATGCACAGGGTGGGGAGCAGCTTTACAGGATCTCTCCAGCAGCACTGAATGGCTCCAGGAAAGAGAAGTCCTAGTGAATGGGGCCTATTTTTTGCCGCTGCTAAGCCATTACTAGTATGGGCCAGGATGTCCCCTCGGAACCCACTTCATCTGACAAAGACATTTTCAGAAGCCTGGTACTTTAAGACTAATCTCTCTTCACAGTCCCTCAATGCAGTTAAAAGACTCTTATCTGAATGTGATGAAAGATGATCACAGCAATACTAGAGTGGTGATGTGGCTCTAATGAGGGCAACATATTCCTGCAGAGGAGAAGTATTTTGGAACAGTCATAAAACAGCGCAATCCCACAGAATGCACCCTGAGCCACGGTGTCTGACTTCACATGAAACGTATTTGAAAATGCTTAAAGTTCTGTATTACCTGTACTAACAAATAAGAAAAGCAATGAAGTGAAATAATTGCTAAGTTACCTTGTTAGCAAATGTAAAGAAATACCAGCTGAAATGCAGGACACTTTGGAACTGCAAGGTTTTGACATGAACAAGAGAAAGGAATCTTATGGTTAAGGCTGCCATAGCAACCGCTCCCCAGCACTCTTCTACATGCTGCAACACTGTTTCCTCCTGAGAATTTTTACAGAATCTTAAATATACTAATTGCTGAAAGGATTTCAATAAGGACCCAAATGACAGGGTCTGAGTGAGTGGTGTGGAAAAGCTACATGCAGCCTTGCTGGCAGCGTTATCTCTGGAGACTGGCAGGCTCCGTTTTAATTGACAAGAAAAGGTTTAGGTTTTGATAAGACAGCACTTGAGGGAGGCAGCTTCATATTTCTTTGCTTTTTTCTAACACCTTGTCTCTTCCAAAATTTGATTTTCCAATAAGTAATAGAAATTGCCACTTGATTGAGAGAGTGATAATAGGAATTACACTGCTCAGTGAGCCTGGATGCATGGCAGCAGCACTGAGTACTGCTAAAGGAGAGAATGTAATCTGAATACTCATCCACCTGGAGGACATTGCGGCTACTGAAGTGACAGAAAAGATGTGCACGGCACTTTACAGATGAATTAAAAAGGGAACATGCCCATAGCTTTTATAATGCAAGTTAAAGAATGATGGATGCTACACAAACTATGGGAAAGAGCAAAGTTTGAGTAAGGGATTGTGAGATACGGTTTTATTATGCACGCTAGTTCCTTTTTTAATAATAATGTTTGTTACTGTATGAGAGCAAGAACTGCAGTGACTGTTACAGTTCCACAACGGTTTCTGTTCTAATCACCATCTGCAGTTCCTCCAAACTTTCTGAAACGTTCAGAGTTCAGGAAGATGTTTTCCTGCCCAAGAAAGGATTTGTTTAGAAATCTGAAAAAAATATAGGACATTTTTGTGCACAAGGACAAGTCAACCAACCTGCATTCCAGGACTTCTGGTGTGCTACAGTGTCCACATGGGACCTTAGCGTGCAACAGGCTGGTGTGCTGTAGATTCACACCCTGCAGTAACGTGCTGTGTAGATAAACCTTACCTGACTTGCCCCAGGTCACACAGGAAGTCTGTGGGGAAGTAAGGAACTGAACCTGGCCTCCTACTCACAACCACCTAGTGGCATGCCCACCGGACATCCTCCCTATCTCTCGCATGTCCTCACTTTTGGGAGCTTAACTTTGCAACCTTAATATTCTTTCAACATTGCTGTTTGTGTGAGGTTATATTTAAGACTAGAGGGAACAAAGATGGGAGTGGTAAATCACTACATGTATTAAGAGGCTACAGATGTCACTAGTTAGTGGCCAAAAATGAGGTACCTGTAGACAAGAGTCAAAGGAAAAGAGTTATCATGGAGTTAAAAGATAGGAATGGGCTGAATGCTGCTTACTATGAAAGTGACAGGTTTGAGTTTTACCACTGTAATTCATGCCTGACCCCAAGTAAATAACAACCTAAAGTCTGCTCTCAGACCTGAGAATACCCTGTGCTGGGTCTTGGAAAGGCAAGAAGATGAGAAGGCTGCCCTGAGAAACAAGAGGAAAACCTTGGTTTATTCATTCATATTCTCATACAAAATTACTTCTACTGGTTTACAGTAGTGGGGCAGTCAAGTGTTTGAATACAAACAGCAGATTAAGTGGAATTAATTTCATCATCTCTTTTATTTTCATAATCTTCATGTTAAAGTATACTGAATTTTTCACCAGACTGGATAAATCAGACAGAGCTTCAAACAGAGCTTAGGTAAAAATGACAGCCTAGGACCATCGTAATCTGATCAGAGATGAAAGTTTTCTTTCAAGCAGATCTACCTAAATCAGAATCCTAGTGACCAAGCACTACAACGGACAAGCCAGAAGCAAGAACCAACTTTTCTGTTGAAAGGAAATTACATGGACAACTGAAACACAAGTATCAGGTCTTCCTGACTAGTCACCTGGGATTCCAGAATTTAGGAAGTTACTTACTGGGTCATTGAAACTACTTCTGAACATTCCAGTTACATCCAAGGTAGAATGCACATGCAGTGCTTCCAAATAACCTAGATATATCTTCAATGAGAGAGAGAGGCACAGTCATGAAAGGTTTAAAGGATGCTAAGTTCTGTCTCGAGTAAGAAATGTTGCAGGCTGTATCTTTCTCCCATTTGAAGTCTACATGACAGACTGGCTGCCATAAAGGGAACGGAGGGAATAGTTTGAGGCCATGGCTACACTAGAGAGTTGCAGCGCTGGTGAGGGGGTTACAGCGCTGCAACTTAGGATGTGGCCACACTTGCAAAGCACGGCCAGCGCTGCAACTCCCTGGTTGCAGCGCTGGCTGTACACCCGGTCGAGCCTCGGGTGTAGGGATTCCAGCGCTGGTGATCCAGCGCTGGTCAGCAAGTGTGGACGCCCACCAGCGCTTTTATTGACCTCCGGGGTATAAGGAGGTATCCCAGCATACCTTAGAAGCCTCTCTGGTAATCATGCACACTCCACTGCCCTGGGCTCAGCTGACCCCACCTTTAAATGCCCCGGGAATTTTAAAAATCCCCTTCCTGTTTGCTCAGCCAGGTGTGGAGTGCAATCAATCATTCAATCAATCAGCGACCATGCCTCCACGCCCCAAACGAGCCCCAGCATGGAACAATTCCGAGCTGCAGGACCTCATCAGTGTTTGGGGTGAGGAAGCTGTGCAAGCACAGCTGCGCTCCAGAAGGAGAAATTATGATACCTATGGGCAGATATCGCAGTCCTTCCTGAGAAGGGCCCATGAACGGGATGCGTTGCAGTGCAGGGTCAAAATTAAAGAGCTGAGGAGTGCTTACTGCAAAGCCCGTGAGGGAAATCGCTGCTCAGGAGCTGCCCCCACAACCTGCCGTTTTTACAAGGAGCTGGATGCCATACTTGAGTGTGACCCCACTGCCAATCCGAGGACCACGATGGAGAGTTCAGAGCAGGGAGAAGTGGGGGAGGGTGTAGAGGAAGCCGACAGTGAGGCTACTGGCGTGGAGGGAGACACCCTGGAGTCCCAGGAGGCATGCAGCCAGGAGCTTCTCTCAAGCCAGGAGGAGGCTAGCCAGTCGCAGCAGCTGGAAGTTGCTGGTGAGGAACAAACTGAGGAGCGTGCTCGGGGTAAGCAGATTTTTATGTTTTGGGAGAGGACGGTTTGAGTTATGGCTGCCTGCATGCGTGCCTAAACGTGGAATAGCCCATTGATTTGCTCTATCACGTCTCTGTAATCAGCCTCGGTAATCTCTTGAAAAGTTGCAGCCAGAGCGTGCGCAATTTGCTTTCTCAAGTTTATCGGGAGAGCCACCGTGGTCCTTGTCCCGGTCAGGCTAACTCGTCCGATCCACTGTGCAGCGAGGGGTGAGGGGACCATGGCTGCACACAGGCAAGCTGCATAGGGGCCAGGGCGGAATCCACATTGCTGTAGAAGACCCTCCCTCTCTTCCCAGGTAACACGCAGCAGTGATATATCTGGCAGTAGGAAACCCTGTTGAGAATTTAGGGATACTTGAGTGCAGGGCGCCAGGTTCGCGGTCCCCCCCCCCAGCCCCGCGGTGCGTTCCGGTCTCCCCACCCCTTTCCAGGACGTAGCCAGCCCCGCGGTGCGCTCCGGTCTCTCCCTCCCCCCGTTCCCAGCACGTAGCCAGCCCCGCGGTGCGCTCCGGTCTTCCCCCCCCCACACACCTTCCCAGCACGTAGCCAGCCCCGCGGTGCCCTCCGGTTTTTCCCCACCCTTCCCAGCAGGCAGCCAGCCCCGTGGTGCCCTCTGGTCTCTCCCCCCTCTTCCCAGCAGGCAGCCAGCCCCGCGGTGCCCTCCGGTCTCTCCCACCTCTTCCCAGCAGGCAGCCAGCCCCGCGGTGCCCTCCGGTCTTCCCCCCGCCTTCCCAGCAGGCAGCCAGCACAGCTGTGCGTTTCCCCCCCCCTCACCAGCAGTTACGTGGACCGCCCCCCCTGCCAGCAGCTCGCCACCTTCCTGTTCACTACTGTCCCCTGTGCAGGACACCAGCTACCTCCTGTACCCAGTGCAGATAAACCCCAGTGACCCATCGGTCAATTACCCCTCCCAGGTGCAGTCGGGGCAGAAACACTCACCCCATTGCTCGCCATGCCTTCACTTCCCTGGCCTCTCTGTGTTATGTTAGGTATGTGGGAAGGATGCTACAAAAAGTCTAAAAACTCCTTCACTGTGTGATAATAAACAATGTAGCCTCTGTGTATTACATGTTTCTATCTATGTTTTTTTTAGTGACCTTGACTAATGCAGCCGGATCACCGGCCTCACGTCGGTTGCAGAACTTGAGAAAAAATCCGCGAAAATCAAAAGAAGAATTGATCAAAGCAGTTATGATTCACTACACCAGAGAAAGTAGGAAGACGCAGGAATGGAGAGAGAAAATGCATGAGTGGAGGCAAACAGAAAGCAGGAGAAAGGAATTGGCTACCAAAAAAACCTCAAAGCAGATGATAAGCCTCCTGGCTCGCCAAACTGACTCTTTCGAGTCTCTCGTAGCCATGCAGGCAGATCTGTACTGTGGTAACCCACACCCCTCCCAAAGCTCTCTTTCTTGTTCCCCAGTATTTGCACAAAACACCTTTCTCCAGCAGCCCGTTTCTTACTACCCCCAGCTGCCCCCAACACCTGTACGATCACCTACCAGCCCTGATAACTACAATTCTTACCCTGTGCACTCCACCCCCATTACCCTGCAGCATAGTAATCCTGAAGTGCAGCAGACATTGAAAGTAATCCAAACAGGACATATTCAAACCTCTGAATGTACAGTCCACCACCCTAACCCCCCTGGCCTTTTATGTACTGTACTTTGAATAAAGGATTTTATGGCTTTTACAATACGTTTTATTATTGCAGGAAGTGGTAAATATTGTACCCCAAGGTAGAAAGGAGCACAGCAAAAGGCACCAAACATTACTGTTGGCTCTCAGCATCAAATTGCTCCCTTAAGGCATCCCTAATCTTTGAAGCCCTTTCCTGGGCGTCTCTAGTAGCCCTGCTTTCTGGCTGTGCAAATTCATCCTCTAGGCGTCGAACCTCGGAGGTCCATTCCTCACTGAATCTTTCACCCTTCCCTTCACAAATATTATGGAGGGTACAGCACGTGGATATAATAATAGCGGGGATGCTGCTTTCCCCCAAATCTAGCTTCCCATAAAGACACCTCCAGCGGGCTTTCAAACGGCTAAAAGCACACTCCACAGTCATTCTGCACCGGCTCAGCCTGTAGTTGAACCAGTCCTTGCTCCTGTCAAGTTTCCCTGTATACGGTTTCATGAGCCATGGCATTAAGGGGTAAGCGGGGTCTCCAAGGATCACAGTGGGCATTTCGACGTCCCCTACTGTGATCTTGCGGTCTGGGAAAAAAGTCCGGCCCTCAGCCTCCTGAATAGGGCACTGTTCCGAAAGATGCGTGCATCGTGCACCTTTCCAGACCATCCTGAGTAAATGTCAGTGAAACGCCCACGGTGATCCACAAGTGCTTGCAGAACCACGGAGAAATACCCCTTGCGATTAACGTACTCTGATGCCAGGTGGGGTGTGACAGAATAGGAATATGTGTCCCATCTATTGCCCCTCCACAGTTAGGGAAACCCATTTCTGCAAAGCTAACCACAATGTCCTGCACGTTCCCCAGAGTCACAGTTCTTCTTAGCAGGGTGCGATTAATGGCTGTGCAAACTTGCATCAGCACCATTCCAACGGTGGACTTTCCCACTCCAAACTGGTTCGCCACCGATCGGTAGCTGTCTGGAGTTGCCAGCTTCCAGATTGCAATAGCCACCCGCTTCTCCACTGGCAGGGCAGCTCTCAATCTCGTGTCCCTGCACCGCAGGGTAGGGGCGAGCTCAGCACACAGTGCCATGAAAGTGGCTTTTCTCATCCGAAAGTTCTGCAGCCACTGCTCGTCATCCCAGGCTTGCAGGACGATGTGATCCCACCACTCAGTGCTGGTTTCCCGAGCCCAAAGGCGCCGTTCCACGGTGCTGAGCACGTCTGTTACTGCCACAAGCAATTGAGTGTCTTGAGCGTCAGGCGTTTCAATATCATCGTCTGACTCCTCACTGTCACTTTGCAGCTGAAGGAATAGCTCCACTGCCATGCGTGATGTGCTGGCAACATTCATCAGCAAGGTCCTCAGCAGCTCAGGCTCCATTTGTAACAGAAATCTCAGAAATCGCGCTGCAGACTCACAATGCCGCCAAAAAGCTCGGAATGTGTAGCAAAGCACCACGGGGCGTTGGAACAGGAAGCGGAAAGACCCGCACTCTTCCTTCCCCTTCCCACAAGCCACAGAGCCAAAATGGGACGAGGTGCTCTGTGGGATAGCTGCCCACAATGCACCACTCCCAACAGCGCTGCAAGTGCTGTAAATGTGGCCACACTGCAGCGCTGGCCCTACGAACACAGCTGTAACTACCAGCGCTGCAGAACTGTACGTGTAGCCATGGCCTGAGTTCCCAGGCAGCCCCTGTGTTTCTGACAATAGCCACCAGAATAGAAGAGAAGCAAGAAAGGGCGTGGAGCTGATTTTCCAGCTTGCTGTAAATGCATGTGGAGAACTGTGTGGGTTATGAGCTCAATCACAGTTGGAGATGGTAGGTAATGCTGGGTAGTCCAAATGATGCAATTAGGAGATGCAAACTCGTGTGTCAAGCAGTGCTTAACACAGCTGGAGGTAACGACTGGAACTAGCTCATATTCCTGGCCAAGCTCTGACCTGCTCAGTAATTCTCCGTGGGATTCCTCCCACCCTCAAAATGGGCTGAGAGATTTGTTCCTTTGCAAGGGAATTGGAATGAACACTTCATTACAATGAGGGGGTGGGAGGTGATAAATCATTAAGCCCACTTAAGACTGTCCAGATCAATTTAAGGGGACAAAACAGCAGCCATTCCCATTTAGATGAATTATGAAAGATAACATATAAAGCTGATGGAACATGCTTGCTTTTTAGCTCATCCTACTAAGCCTTAGCCAAGAAGAGTTTTAGTCCAAGAAAGCTCAAACCGAACAAGATTTATTTCTCAAGGTTTCTTCCTTTGTATGTAAAGATAAATAGCATTGCCAGTCTGCTTTAAGTCTGCAAGTTCATCTCAAAGAGGCTTTCTACATTAGCAATAGTGAGTCGCCCACAAAAAAGGGCAGAAATAGAAGGTGAGAAGATATCTGTAATTGTCACACCATCTGCTCTGATTCACAAGCCTGTACAGCATCCCTGTTGCTTGCTTCCTGCCAGTCATCATTTCACCTTGCCAGCTCACAGGCTAGTCAGTCCATTAAATCAGGCCAATGGCAAACATTTTCAGTTTTAAAAAAAGGGAGCCCTTTTCTGTTACTAGCATTCATAGAACAATCTGAAACCATTAACTGAGTTACTCAAACCAGTTACTTTTCAAGTGATCAAATTTAAATTATTCCCTTGAAAAATAATTTCCCCTCAACTATTCCCTTAGTAAAGATCTTTGATGCCAAGTTCACGCAGAGATATAAACCTTCCTAATTCAAAGATATTCAGAACAAACACTGATAACCCTCAACTATACCAATGCTAAAGATTTCTTCAATAAATGACTATAGATAGTAAAAATATAAAGTGTATGAATACACACATTATGGAGTAGGTTCTCCTCTCAATGTACATGTGTTTAACTCCTGTAAGCTTCTGTTGGTTCTACTGTATCAACAGGGGAATATCACCAAATTATATTATATAAATAATGAATATATGTACAGGTAATCAATTTAAAATACATAGCAATTTTCCTGGACTGAATAAACTTTAGTACTTGCTGGCAATTTGCAGTTTACATTTAGCAAATTCACTTGTTCCAACCACTTACCTTACTGCTTCAAACAAAAATAAAAGATTAAATTAAAAGGAAATTCACTGAATTAATAGAAAACTATAAAACACAACAGCATGCTCTCACAGAAGAAACAAATCTGGAAGGATTTGTAATCTTGTAACAGGTTAGCCAGACAATAAAATTTTCACAATGTAGATTAAAAACACATATTCTTGGTGTCCCATCACAGGTTGCTGGGAAGGAGAGGCTTTTGTCAAAGGCATCTCAAGTATCCTGTTCCACCTCAACCCTGGGAAACAGAATAGTGTAAAGTAAAAGACATTTAAAAAATGCAGATAGCTGCTAAATATCCAAAGTGAAAAACAACAGAAGGCAACAAATGTAAAGCCACAAATCCAGAGAATCCGGTCAGTTTCAAGGAGGATTCCTCAACAGAAATTTCTTAGTTCAGCAACATAATTCATTTTTCCCGTTTCCAGCCAGCACCAAGGGCAGTCAAACTTCAATCGTATCTTCAGTTGTGACTCAACAGAAAATACTGTATTTAAAAGAGGCAGAGAGAAAGCTGTGCAGCAATTGCTGCTTCTACTCCTCCTCTTCAGCTGCTTCCTGCCTAAAGCCTTACGCATAAACTCCCCCGCTCACACACCAGCACTCCTGGACTTGAAATGATTCTTCATGTTATTATCCATTCAGAAGGAAATGAAAATTGATGGAACCAATCTGACAATAAACCAAATACCCTCTTTTGGAATCATGAGAGCAAACAGCACAGCACAACGGGCTGACACAAACTGGAAAAGCTCTCAGGATGAGTCCATGGTAGCTCTGTGAAACTCTGTGGGGGGCGGGGGAGATATGGGGGCTGGGGATAATTGCAATTACCTAATTGCAAGAAATTTTTTCCCCCATATCATTTTTTCTTTATTATTATTAGCAGCAGCATTTACTGTCCACTCCACCCTAATTTAGCTGCAAGAGGAGACTGTCACCCTTGGAAGGCAGCTCAGTCATAAAAATCCTCTTAAGGCTACAGCAGAAGACTATCAATTCTGTTAAAAGTCTGGGAAATTCAGAACTCAAAACACATGCAATGTTGATCTGCTTCCAAAAATAAAAATCACTTTGTTAAAACACACATGCACACAATAGAAAGGACATGGGGATGTAATACATACAACTATGATTTTATTAATTTATTTTGAAACATCAAGACTTCACTTCTATTCATTCCCCACTATAGAATAACAAACCCTGACGAAGTGGGTATTCACTTACGAAAGCAGCAGAGACTTCTGTGGCACCTTATAGACTAACAGACGTATTGGAGCATGAGCTTTCGTGGGTGAATACCCACTTCGTTGGATGCATGACATGTATTCACCCACGAAAGCTCATGCTCCTATACGTCTGTTAGTCTATAAGGTGCCACGGGACTCTGTGCTGCTTTTACAGATCCAGACTAACACGGCTACCCCTCTGCTACTTAAACCCTAACTTTGTGAGAAGTGAAGTACTTAATTTAAAAGGTCTTCCTCAGACACTGACTTTGCTCCCCTCCATCCATTCAAAACACTGCTGCTAAAATAACCTTTCCAGCCTACTGTTCTAGCCATTAATCCTACTCTTCCAATTCTTCCACTGGATCTCCCTTCCCCACCACATCCACTGCAAGCTCATGTTTATATTTTTAGGTACTTTACATTAGTTCCTCCCTCTCTTGGTTCTCCATTGAGTGAGCAACCCTCTTCAGAGCTTGGTGTATGGAACAGGAGCTGTGCAGGTTTCCCCACACACTTCAGTTCAGATGGGGGAACAACTCACCTTTGCTGCATCTGTAAAGTTAAAGTTCTTCACACTCTAAATGGTGATGTTTTCAAAGTGACTTGGGAGCTTTTGAAAATCTCAGCCTTAGCCCCTCCTGTCTGCTCATCTTATGTCTATTTACTTGGGCCATGGCTACACTGGCACTTTACAGCGCTGCAACTTTCGCGCTCAGGGGTGTGAAAAAACACCCTCCTGAGCGCTGCAAGATACAGCGCTGTAAAGCCTCCGTGTAATCAGTGCCACAGCACTGGGAGCGCGGCTCCCAGCTCTGCAAGCTACACCTGTAAGGGATGTGGTTTACGTGCAGAGCTGGGAGAGCTCTCTCCCAGCTCTGGCGCTCCGACCACACTCACACTTCAAAGCGCTGCCGCGGCAGCGCTTTGAAATTTCAAGTGTAGCCATAGCGTTGGTCTTGAACCTTTTTGTATATTCACCCATGGACCTAATTCTTTTAGCTATTCCAGCCTTGAGCATTTACTTCAGCACTTCTTCCACAAGAACCTGTGTTCCACAAGAACCTCTCTTCCATTGTGCCCCTTATTGCATAGAATAACTACCCAGACGAAGCCATAAAGCCCTGCCCTGCCTTCTTCCAAGCCCAACACCTACACCTTACCTCATTGCCTACAGCAAAGTGTCAGCTGATCATGGCTGGGCAGCAGGGATTCCAGACATCTGTTTTATGAGAATAAAATGAGATACTGCAAATTTTGCACATAGCTGCTCTAAGTAGCTGCCTGTTCCTATTGCGGTTATCCATACACTTCCTCTCCCATTCCCTCTGTCTGTTCTCACTTGCTGCATTTTGTAGGTGGGAATTTTGAGGCAGGATGCTTGCTACGTATTCGTGCAGCACCAGGCTAATAAGGCCCTAATCTGCTTGAGGCCACTGAGTTACACTGTAATAGCAATGATTAATACTAAATGCACCGATTACTGTGCTGTGGCTTTCAGATGGAGCTCCAATTCCATTTACCCAGGGTGAAAACTACCTAGATGAGTAAATAAAATGAAATACAATCTAAGATTTCTATAGCATTAACCATCTTCAACGCTCGGCACACAAATCCTGGACAGAATGAAAACGTTTTCCCAGGGGAACAAGACTACAATAACTAACCTGAAAGTATCACAACTGATCATAAATTTTCTCATTGAGTATTAGCAAATCTGTCCAGTTCCTGGCAAACATTTGTAAGACAGAGCCTTTCAGCATTCATGTCATTTCTTATTTCTTAAGACTCCAGCATAGGGGACCCAGTGCGAGCATTGTATTGCCACTTAAATCAACCCAGGTTTAGTTCTGCTTCAGTCTTCGCTCCCTAGTTGGCAGGAGCTGTCAGTACTCAGGAGGCAATATGACAGAAGCATTGTGGGAGACAACAATGTCCTTTTGGTCCAGGTTTGAGAGCTCTGAAGGGAGTGGGATAACTAGAAGGATGGTCGCTGCAACCTGAGCTTTCAAAGATTAGCATATGAAATAGAATTTCAGTGATGTTACATGGCTAGGACTAGCTAATGGGCAGTGGGCAGCTGACACCAGTTAACATTAGAGGACAAGAGAGAGAGTCCTTCATTCCTCAGCACCCTGCAGTCATTGAAATGACAGCAAATACTGAGACTCTAATGAGAGTTCCAGGGAACAGAGACAGACGTGAACCTCACAACTGCAGAAACATGGCTATGAAAGAAAGGAAAAGATGTTAGCCAAGCCACAGAAGAAACTATTCCTCCTTGAGAACCTGGGGAATTTCTCTGCCTAAAGTCTGTTGGGTTTTTTATTTGTTGGAGGATGGCGTTGACACAAATAATACTTTCCAAAAAGGGCCAGACAGCTGCAACTCAGATCTGACTAAACAGCCCGGGAGACAGCATGGACTTTATATCTGGGGTACTGAACTCACTTAACAGGGTTCACTGCATTCAGTTATTTGCCTTCCTGCAGGAAAATTAAATTTCTACTTACTTTAAATACAATTTTTTTAAAAATTCACTGCTGGGCTAAAATTAAAACCTGAGCCTGTAGGGAATTATTAAAACTGATAAAACTGACTTGAGAAATAGAGGCCAAATGCTTTGATGTCTATTCAGTGTGTATATTCTATTTAAAAAAAAATAAATCTTATCTTTCCATGTCGTTCCAGCTTCCTGTAGAGTACAGCACCGAATTACTGATAAAATTGTAAAGTAAGCAACTCCTCCAGGGGTTGATTAACCAAGGGAAGACAAGGGAACCTACAGCAGGGCAGGGCTATTCCCCCCTTCCCCAAACCCTCCCCTCCCCTTTTCTGGGGCAAGGGATGCAGACACATTATCTAGCCCTGACAGGCCCAAGTGGAGAGGATGGAGAAATTGAGAGGATAAGTAAAGGAAGGCACAAAATCTGAGGGAGAGAGAGGAACAGAGATGGGACAGGGGGAGAAGGAAAGAGGGACCAAGCTGATGGCAGGCAGAGAGTATCTGATCAGCAGCTGAGACCCTACCCCTCTCATGCAGGAGCCCGTTCAGCCTGAACTTGCCTCAAGTGTAGCTTCAACAACTACACACTGCTCATTAGTGGGTGGTGCTCAACCAGCTCCACGCAGCTGAGAGGCAGGAGATCTTCACCCTGGCTGATGTGGGCAGATCCTAAGGTCCTTGCTGCACACCGGGGTTCTCTCTCCTCAGCCTGCTAGGGGGATCCTGACCAAAGAGACAGATGCAGCCTGTGGAGAGCAAGGCAATTTCTGTAATAGGTTTATGATCAATAGGCGTGACTCCGTGTACCCACTGACTTTGTATTGCTACCTGCTGGGGTAAACTGCTTCGCCTGGAACGGGAGGTGGGGGAAGAGATGGGGTGTGAGTCACGTAGCCTGAATGTGCCATCAAGAACTGAATGGAATCAACATAGGAATGGAAAACCCATTGACTGGAACGTTAGCTCTAACACCTGGCCACCAAGAAAGGTGGAGACATGGAAACTGCAGGGCTGTAACTTGGAATAAAGACATATGGTGTGAGGAGACCGTTTAACCATGCTGCTGCAGACTCACAGGGACAGAAAGAGCGAGCCCAGATGGATGTCAGGAGAGCCTGGGACATTGGGGCAATTGCTTCTGCCAATAAGGACTATCTTCAGCTTGGCTTTGCCATGCTGACCAGGGAACTCTCAGATGCTATATTCCAGTTGACTGATGAGCGCTATCTTGTTCTGAAGAGGCTGTGCTGCTGCAGATACTCACTGGCTGCACTGCTCCCTGAAGGGGTGAAAACCCCTAAGCTGGAGTCTGAACTCAGTTGAATTAGCTGTTTAGTGCACCCAGACAGAAAGAGGGGAGCTGAAGCCAGAAGGCTGAGTCTAAGAGTCAGAGAGCTGTGGAGGTTACCTTTGTGCAAACCTAAGCTTCAAGCCTGGCAAAGAAAGAGGGGGTCCCTCCCAAGCGGCTGCATAAAAGCTAGGGTACCAGAGACCCCATGAATCTGAGACACAGCCCCACTAAAACGGCTGCAGAGCAGAAGAGCACATTCCTTTATTCGACTCATCCCTTTTTCACTGCCAATACCCCACAACGTATTCTGCAAGGAGTAGAAGGGGAGAGAGGACGCCTCAACAATCTCTGGCCTGACAGCTCCATAAAACAGATTTTAATTCACTTGAAGGAAATTTAATCTACCATGGTGAAATCTAGATGAAAAAAATCAGTAAGTGCTTTCTCTGACATTGAAAGCTCTCTCACAGAGCTGGAGCCTGCCTACTGCACCCCTTTGGAGGAAGTGAATTCTAGGTAAAGCAGCTGAGGGGAAGGGTTAAAAGTTAACATATGGCAGCAAAGGTTGCAGATGATCCAGCAGTACAAGCATTCAGGTTTAGCCTATTCTCCACAGCCACAAGGAGACCATCTATCAGTGGCACCAGGGCCACAACCTAATCTGAAGCCTGACCAAAAAGGGGTTGAATTTTCAGAGCTTGGTTATTACTTCCACAGTGACTGCACAAGAAAAGGGAGGATGACTACAGAGGGTTGCAGTCATTTGCATGATCACAGACAAGGTGACATGGCTACAGACTCTGCTTTTGTGAGCTGCAGAACTAGAACGCATCCTTTCTTCTCACAATTGATTTGAAATAAGTCATCAGTGCTCCCTGTTTCCCATTACAACCACTCAATAGCACCACAATGACCTATTGCTGTAGGCACCTCAGGGATATCATCTTCAAATGAGATGAATGCAGCACCAGCGTGTGGGCAGAAAGAGGAATATAAGGTATATGCACATATCATATGTATTGCACATATAGGAAACAGACACACTGGCCACAATTTGACTTTGAAGCTTTAGTTCAGGGGTTCTCAAACTGGGGGTTGTGACCCTTTAGGGGGTCACAAGGTTATTACATGGAGGGTCGTGAGCTGTCAGCCTCCACCCCAAACTCCACTTCACCTCCAGCATTTCAGTGTTAAACATTAAAAAAAAAAAAATTGAATTTATTGGGGGGGGGGGGTCGCACGCAGAGGCTTGCTGTGTGGAAGGGGTCACCAGTACAAAAGTTTGAGAACCACTGCTCTAGTTGATCAATAAAGTAGAATATAACCTTCCACAAGATTCTCAAAGTCTCAAATGCTCAAATTTACTAGGGAACCTGAGTAAATGGCTAAAGATAGGGTGCAGGGAAGGACAACGAAACTACTCAGGAACACAGAAAAACTAGCATGATGAAACTGAAAAAACTGGGACGGTATACCTTAGAAAGGACATGAATTGGCAGGTACATGATAAAAGCATGTAAAGATAAATTGGAGAATTGGTCTGAAATCAACAAGATGAAATTCAGTAAAGACAGGTGAAATGTATTTTGCTTAAGAAGGAAAAATCAAATGCTCAATTATAAAATGGGGAACAACAGTGATAGCACAGCAGAAAAGGATGAGAGTTACAGTGGATCACAAATTAAATACAAGTCAACAGTGTGATGCAATTGCAAATATTCTGGGGTGTATCAGCAGGAGCACTGTATGTAAGACATGGGAGGTAGTTGTCCCACTCTGTCAGTACTGGTAATACCTCAGCTGAAGTACTGTGTCTAGTTGTGCGTGCTACATTTGAATTAAGATACTGACAAACTGGAGAAAGTCCAGAGGAGAGCAACAAAAATGTTAAAAGGTTCAGAATACCTAACCTACGAGGAAAAGTTAAAAAAACTGGACATGGTTAATCTTGAGAAAAGACAACAGATAATAGTCTTCAAACATATTATGGGTTGTTATAAAGAGGTTTAGGCCAATTTCTAACTAGTAGGTATTATGTGTTTACCCCACATCTGCCTTCTGTGGGGTTTCCTACACCTTTCTCTGATGCAGCTAATGCTGCCCAATCCTGAAAAAAGGTTACTGGACTAGATAGATCACAGATCTGGTCCAGTAGGCAATTTTTATGTTCCTATGTCTTAAAGGGGAAAAGTGAATCTGACTATACATTAAGTATTGCTAAACACAAACGAAAATACTTCCAATCTTCTCTAATCTGTCACTTACTAGTAACAGTAGAACATTTCCTGACAGAAATAGGATTCTGAAGTGGACCGTGCTCCTTTAAAAGAACCTATTTGCTGTATTGTAATCTGACCTAGCCACTCGATGCCTCTTACTATACGGAAACAAAGGTTTAGCCTCTTCCATTCACTAAAAGTAAAAAGAGCAATATTTAATTGCTGCACTTCATTGAAGAGCTCATTTTATTTTATCCTTTGTGTATGTGAGTGGCTGCCGAGAAAACGTCAAGCTAGCCTGATTTCCCAGCATGTTCCACGCCTTCTCAGACACGCTACTGAGGTGATGCCTTGTCATTCTCTACCTTACCTGACCAGCCCTTCCATCTGCCGGTCAGTGAAAATTACACTTCAGTCACAGACATATTAGGCAACAAAACTGGTAAAGTGCAATGTGTTTATTTGCACTAGGATCATAAGTCCAGTTATCTTAGACCAAGAAAACCCACCAGCACACAGAAAAGTCTGAAAACCACAGCCTAGTCTCCCTGAGCCTCCAGCAGGAACAGCCAGCCATCTCTATTGCTCTTCCCCTGAGGCTCCAGTCATCCTGCCAATGGTCCCAGGACCCTCTCCTCCAAGCTGGCCTGTCACTGTCCAGTCAGCAGACTGATCCTCAGCAGATTCATCACACTGCCCTCTGATGACCTGCTAGCATTCAGCCATTTCCTTCTTTTGCCTGCTGGGGTGCATGCAGTCCAGTAGCAGTTATAAAATTGCTGCTTAAATTACAATCAGTTTACTTGGCTTATAGAATCACAGAGATGTCAGAGCTTGAGAGGCCGTCTAGTCCAGCCCCCTGTGCTGAGGCAGGACCAAGTAAATCTAGACCATCCCTGACAGGTGTTTGTCCAATCTGTCCTTAAAGCCCTTCTGTGACGGGGATTCCCCAGCCTCCCTTGGAAGCCTGTTCCAGACTTAACTACCCCGAGAATCAAAGTTTTTCCTACTATCTAACCAAATCTCCCTTGCTGCAGATTAAGGTCATCACTTCCTGTCCTACCTTCAGTGGACATGGAGAACAATTGATCATTGTCCTCTTTATAACAGCCCTTGACCTATTGAAAGACTTATCAGGTTCCCCTCACTCCTTTCTCAAGACTAAACAGGCACAGTTTTTCCTACCTTTCCTCAGAGGTCAGGTTTTCTCAGCCTTTTGTCATTTTTGCTCCTCTCCTCTAGACTCTCTCCAACCTGTCCACATCTTTCCTGAAGTGTGATGCCCAGAACTGGACACAATACTCCACTTGTTGGTGCCTAATACAGCGGGAGAATTACCTCCCATGTCTTTCTTACAACACTCCTCTTAATATACTCCAGAATGATATTTATGCTTTTCACAACTGCATCACACTGCAGGCCCATGTTCAAACTGAGTATGTTTAGGCACATAGACAGCAAGAGAGCAGTTAATGCAAGGAGAACGTTCCCTCTGCTGCTCCCTCTTTCAAATTACATCTCTCTCTTTTAGTGACATCTAATATGTAGTCTCAATACTTCATGAGATCAACATTTTAACTACACGTCTAATTATGTAATCAACTTCGCTGACTGAAGCAAAAGTTTCTGGAGTAAATATGCAGAGATGAGTGGGAGGAAGAAATAGAATTATACTCCCATTTGAAGTAGTGAGTGCAAAAAGGCCTGTAAAAGCTTTGGGTGAATTCAGAAAATTTGCAAGTTTTACATGCTTTAACTAAAAAATTGTGAATAATAGGAATCGCAGAACAAAATTAAGCAAATAAGACATCTAATATATTCCCCTGACCAGGGCCATATCCTTAGGACCAAGAACTGTGGACATAGTAAGCTCCAGATATCCTTCCTTACTTACCTCATTTTAGAGAGACCAGGTGGGCCAGGGCAAACATCTTTCATTCGACCAACTTCTGTTGGTGAAAGAGTCAAGCTTTAGAACTTGCACAGAGCTCTGTGGAGCTCAAAAGCTTGTCTCTTTCATCAATAGAAGCTGGTCAATAACAGATATTACTTCACCCACCTTGTGCCATAAATCCTGAGACCAACATGGCTACAAAAACACTGCATAACTCATTTTAGAAAACCGAACTGTATTTAGCAAACTTTAGCCAAGTGTTCATCAATGTATTTTTAAACACTGTTTCACACAATGTGGACACAGTTGTGTATAACAACAAGTTAGCTGGTGGCAATTGACCCAAGGGTCCCCCAATTTTCCTGGTCTCAAAGGCTGATGGCTGTTCCGCCTCTCAGGCTACGCGTACACTACACGGACTACACCGGCATAGCTAAGGCACTCTAACTAGGTTGGCATAACGTATAGTGCAGACACAGCTTCCAGTGACGGAAGGAGTTTTTGTGCCACTGTAGGAACTCCACCTCCCCAAGGAACAATAGCTGGGTCAACGGAAGCACTCTTCCAGCGATCTAGCTGTGTCTGCACCCATCACTGTTTCACACTCCTGAGGGCTATAGCTATGTCAACTTAAATTTTAAGCATAGATCAGGCCTCAGGGATAGTCTGTGTCAAGCTCTTTAACAGCCCGAGACACAAACAATCCAATTAAAATTGAAGTTTAGATGGGAGAGAGAAAATCAGATTAAAACAAAAGAAACTGCCTCCAAGTTGTACCTAGTCTGGCACTCTGCAAACGCTAGGCTAGGGAGGTATGATTGAAGATTAGTCACAGGAGATGCTTATCTCCTGTTTCCCTTCTGAGCTTTGCAGCCAGCATGTCCATGAGACAGCTTCTGGTTTTGGGTCCTCGTTGGGGTCCCCTGAGTTGTACCATCCAGGTTACTCTGACATGCCCTCCAGTTCTGCCCTGAATACGGCACAGCAAGTTTCAAAGCTTTCTGCCCAGGCACATGGATCTGACAGCACTTAGAAAAATCAGATCTGAAGAGGAACTCTGCTGCAACCTTAATTAGTGTTGCTGCTGCTGTTCCCCGTAACACAGTGATTATCCTTCAAATCAACACTTATTACACTGAACCTCTCTCTTATTCGACTTAATAACGATCAATGTCAAATACTTCAACTGTACCGCAACAACATGCTGACGTTTTAAAGCATGACCACTATATTCATCGAAACTCTGGCACCCTGACATTAAGGAAGTTTAAAAATTTTTCTTGAAAGTGGGCATATATTGTCTTATGTACTACAATCCATGAACTCTATATTAACTGGAGCAAAACCAAGTAATGACTAGAAGTTTTTCTTTTGAGATTTTTGTTAAATTACCTCACTTTTTCATTTTTTTAGTTCCAACAGTAATTTAGATATAAATATTTCGAACTTGTTAAGATTGTAGGCTAGAAGACTATACAAATATGAGAAAGTAGCTTTGCATGTAGTGAGAGGCTGTCTTCCTGAATTACAAAAATATTCTGGGTTTTTAAGTACTCACAAGTCATCATGGTACCATATAAAAACTTCATTTTCAGGCATTTTGTCAAAAGCCAGGGTGTCAAGAAAAATTCAGCATGTAATAACTCTGGTTTCTCTTCAGATCGTATACATCTTTCACCTTTTACAAGCTTATTCCGCTCATAGACAGCAGCAAAAATAGCAGAAATAAGGTGCTAGGTGCTGTCCCGAACATAAAGGAAGATCCAGACTTGATTATCAAGTGAAATCGTGGATAGAGTGAAGCAGCCAGGAAGAGGAAGACGACAAAAAGAGCAGAAATACAGGGTGTAGCATAGTTTTGCAAAGAGTTGAAGATTTTTGCCGGTGAAGGGATTATAGTAAGTATGTGACCTGGCCAGAGCAGCAGGCAAAGACCAAGACACAAAGCAGCTTCTGACTTCTCCAGGTTGGACTACTCATTACATCTGGATCTAGATCCAGACTAAAGCTCTGGAACTCATATACAAAGCCTGAATGAGATAAATGCACAACCCCCTTCCATCTACGATGAGACAACAGCTACAATCATCCAGTACACCATCAGCTAACTGAGTCCAGGTACAAACTAGAAGGAGTCAGAGCCAGGCCACCTCAACAGCACTGCCAAAGCTCTCAAACACCCACCATCTTCAGGTCCCATTACAAGACTCGCTCCTTCAGCAGAGCACTCAGCAAAGAACTAGAGAAGAAATGCCAGGAATGCACACAGAGGAAAACAAAGCTCTCACCCAAGAGGACCGAGCTAGATGAACTGGACAGAGGAGTTGGACAGAGACTGATTGAATCTTAGGCACTATGAATCCATGCCTGCAGTCCCAGTTGCTAGTGTCACAAGATCACATCATGATTTAAGTCGATTTCTAGCTTATGTGGTTGTGAAGAAAAGCTTGGAAAGCTGACCAGAGTCATCTCTGCCTGAGTCTGTAGAGAGCCTGAGACAATAGCTCTGAGATGGATGAACTGCCCCAAGCATTACAGTGGGTGTTCTTTGGGGGCCCTTCCAACACCACTCAATGAGAAAAGTGCAGCTGCTGGGGTGACCACTGCAGGGGTCCTAATGTTATCTCTGCAGCTCTCAGGGTAGGGAAGCCCATGCCGTTAGCACCTCTCCTAGTGAGGGGCATGGCCATGGCACAGAAACACAGCCACGGGGCCCCATGTTAGATGTGCCTAAGGCTCCAAATTGCTTTAATCTGGTTCTGATGCTGGATGCCAGCCTGTCTCTCTGACATCTCCTCATGGAAGTCTAGCTATCAGCTCAAGCTCAACACAGCTAAAGCAGAGCTCCTAATCTCCCCCATCAGCTCTCCTCTCCTTGATCACGGTGTACACCACCACCATTCTACCTCTCAGGTCTACAACCTGTGTGTGAAACTCGGACCTCTCTCCGAGTCCTCACATCCAGGATCTGTCTACGTCGCAAAGATTCTTTCGGAATAATCTCTCAGAGATACAGCCTCTTCTATCCACCCACACAGCTAAAACTCTCCTCCGGGCTCCTATTGGCTCATGTCTCAATTACAGTAACATCTTTTTTTTCTGGCCTTGACATATGCGGTCTTTCCCAACTTATCTCCATTTAGAGTACTAAGGCAAAGATAATTTTCCAAGCCCATCATTTTGACCATCCCCCACTCTTTCTGAATCCCTTCACTGGCTCCCCTCTTCTCTATCATATCAAACATAATCTACCTGTATTCACTTTTTAGGCCTTTCTCTTCAGTATTGACAGTCAGCTCCTGCCACCCATCAATCCATGCCACCACCTCTATTGATTACTGGTCCTATTTTCACACACACACCTTGGAGTGTTCTCCCATGCTACCCTTCATGCTTGGGAGGCACTCCTAGTAAACATCCATAAAGCTACGGTATCTTCCTTCAACCCACTCCCCCCAAAAAACTCCTTTGCCATGAGGCCTACAAAAACCTCGACAACGGTTAGCCTGCTGGTATGCTGAGTCCACTGCCTGTCATGCTGCCCCCACCCCCTTTGTTTGTTTCATTGTACTCCCCCCTCTGTCTGTATCCATCTACTGTTTCTTCTCTTAGACTCCTTGGGGCAGAGACTGTTTTTTTGTTGGGTGTCTGTACAGCACCTAGCACCATGAGGTCCTCAGCTGTGATTGGGGCTCCAAGGAGCTATGGCCATACAAATAAATAATAATAATAATGGTGGTGCTCAATCAGGATGTGCCTAAAGCTCTCAAATTGTCTTGATGCTGGACAGCAGGCAACAAAGTGAAAGTTGGGAGGCCACAGAGGAGGCAAGGTACCAAGACGACCAAGGCAAGGTTCAAAGTTTTGGCTGTGAAGATTATTACAAATCAGCCCAGAAACTGCCTGGCAGTCACTAATCCACTGCAAGTGGACACAACTGCTAGGTAACACCTGTTACTAATCAGGGGGTCGCCCACCTGTGAAACCATTATTGGCAGATGTCCTTGTTACAGCCAGGTCCCATGTCCATCTGATGAGGGCACCAATCCCAGCAGCAGCCACAAGAGGGGTGCACGAGGAAAAACCCTATTCTCAATCTCTGTTACACAAAGGTTGTTTTTAGCCATTCTTTTCAGCTCTGGAATACTAGGGCACAATCCAAGGCTCAGACCTCCTATCTGGCGCCCTTCCAGCCATCCTAACCCCTAAAACTAGTGTCTGATTCCCCAAATCCCACTAGGCATTCCCCCACATTCCCACGGAGCGCCACATGGTGCTCTAGAGAGCACATCTTGAGAGCACTACAGCTGTGGGCTCAGACATGGTAACCTTCCTTTCTGTAGAACTCTACTCTTCATAAAATTATTCCAGCCAAGAAAACACACACCAGTTGGTTAAAGATAATCGAATAACCTCTAGAGATTCATATGTGAAGAACACACATGCACATTTCTCTTCATCGCTTTCTCTGCAGATCTTAACATGTGCACCACACAGAGATGAGATACTGCGTCACATTATAACTGAAAGCACCAAGTTCACAGCTTTTCCACTTTCAGTAAAGAGATTTGACAAGCTCCACAAAATAGGTCTGAATCCCACACTGGTGATGAATATTAATCTCAAAACCTAGTCAGACATCTTCCTAGATTAGCAAGAAATCTAATGAAAAATGCAAATGACTTGCAGTAAACCTCTATAAAAGGATACAAACCCCACCACAAAAATAGTCACCTAAACCCCACAGGGAATGCACAGCAATTTACTGTACCTGCAGTTGATTAAAAGATGAACTAAATTGAATGAGTTAGAGAGGCAGATTAGTGCCTCAGGCAGGGAAGAACATGCTGTACCCAAAGTGGACACAAATTAGAAAGCAAATTCTGAAACATCCTTCTCCCACTCCCTCCTCAATATGTCAATTCTAGTCATGTATTGTCAAGTCATTGAATCTGCCTACCCTTCCTTTCAAATAAAGATGGAAAATGAGTTTAATGTTAGAATGAGAAAGTCATGCTTCCTGGTACTTATGTATTCACTAGTTATTACAACTGTGAGCCAAGTTGGGATTTCAACTATGATTATGGGTTAAGTAGCAGTGTGTTTAGTGCTGTACAATATGTTACTCCTGGGGGAATGCTGCACTTCTGCATGTGCACACAATTTTTTGCACAGAAAAAAGCTTCTGACAAAATGTTGCTGCAGTTCCGCCTGTTGCCCCCCAGAGGGTGCTGTAGCAATAGAACACAGCAGCAGCCAGCTAGGGAAGAGAAAGAGCCTGGCTTCTTTGCAGGGCCTATCAGGCCTGGTCAGGAGATGGGGGCTATGGGGAGACAGCATTGGGGGACCAGACAGGCAGGGGCGGCTCCAGGCACCAGCACGCCAAGCACGAGCCTGGGGCAGCAAGCCACAGGGGGCGCTCTGCCAGTCGCTGCGAGGGCGGCAGGCAGGTTGACTTCGGCGGCTTGCCTGCGGGGGGTCTGCTGGTCCCACGGCTTCAGGGGATCTCCCGCAGGCTGCCGCCAAATCCGCAGGTCTGGGGACATCCCACAGGCAAGCTGCGGAAGGCAGCCTGCCTGCCTGCCATGCTTGGGGCGGCAAAATGCCTAGAGCCGTCCCTGCAAACAGGGGCTCATAAGAGCTAGCGGGGCAGGACAGACTGGGACAGTGGGGGAGTGGAGGCAGAGGACCACCTGGGGGAAGGAGGTTCAGGGCCACATAGTGATGACAGAGGCAGTACAGAATTACTACTAAGAGTTCTGTATTAATATAAAGTAAATTTGGTTTTAAAACTCAGAGAAAGTTGAAAAGTATGGTGACAGATTAGAGAGAAATAAATGTTATTTATGTAACAATCAGTATTTTGTTATGTGATATCGAAGCATATTAAAAATAAACGAAGTTAAAAAATAGCAGAGACTGAGATTCAAATTGATAAACCAGTTCACAGTTGAATCAGTCACTGAATTCCTCTCCACTTTGACAGGTTTATTACCACCACGTCAAAAGAAATTACATGTCTGCTGCTGGCCTGACGTTTTTTTTTTGCTGGCTCTTTTCAAACTCTCCAAAAAAAATTTAAAAAATAAGGGAAGCTTCATTTGGGTGGGCTCAGTTGCAATCCTTTTCCTGACCAGGCTCGTGAAATACCTTGGGAAACATTGGAAGTTATCCCATTGAGAAACAAGACTAGTCACATGCAATACCCACATTTTTATTTTCTGAGATCCCTACCTGGAGGGTCATTTGCCAGAAATGAGGATCTTTTATTTCTATAAGGGGTTCATCTGCTCCTACTGATTATTAAGAACATAAGAATGGCTCTACTCAGTCAGACTAAAGGTCCATCTAGCCCAGTATCCTGTCTTCCGACAGTGGCCAGTGCCAGGTGCCCCAGAGGGAATGGACAGAACAGGTCATCATCAAGTGATCCATCCCCTGTAGCTCATTTCAAGCTTCTGGGAAACAGAAGCCAGGGACACCATTTCTGCCTATCATGGCTAATAGCCATCAATGGACCTTTCCTCCATGAATTTATCAAGTTCTTTTTTGAATCCTGTTATGGTCTTGGCCTTCACAATATCCTCTGGCAAGGAGTTCCATAGGTTGACTGTGGATAGTTAATGTGATGCCCCATTTTTAAAAAAGGCTAAAATGTGATCCCAGCAATTACAGGCCGGCAAGCCTAACTTCAATACTAGGCACATTGAAACTATAGCAAAGAACAAAATTATCAGACACAGATGAATATAATTTGTTGGGGAAGAGTTAACATGGTTTTTGTAAAGAGAAATCATCTTCATCAACCTACTAGACTTCTTTGAAGGGTCAACAAGTATGTGGACAAGGGTGATCCAGCGGATATACTGTACTTAGATTTTTGAAGGTCTTTGACAAGATCCCTCACACCAAAGGCTCTTAAACAAAGTAAGCTGTCATGGGATACGAGGGAAGGTCCTCTCATGGATCAGAAACTGGTTAAAAGGCAGGAAACAAAGGGTAGAAATAAATGGTCAGTTTTCAAAATGGAGAGAGGTAAAATAGTGGTGTCCCCCAGGGGTCTGTACTAGGACCAATCCTATTCAACATATTCATAAATGATCTGGAAAAACGAGTAAACAGTGAAGTGGCATAATCTGCAGATGATACAAAACCACAAGATAGTTAAGTCCAAAGCAGCTGCAAAGAGCTACAAAACGATCTCACAAAACTGGGTGACGGGGCAACAAAATGGCAGATGAAATTCAGTGTTGTTTTGCACATTGGAAAACATAATCCCAACTATATATATATAAAATGATGGGGTTTAAATTAGCTGTTACCACTCAAGAAAGCTCTTGGAGTCACTGTGGATAGTTCTCTGAAAACATCCACTCAGTGTGCAGCGGCAGTCAAAAAAGCAAACAACATTGGGGATCATTAGGAAAGGGAGAGATAATAAGAAAATATTGTATTGCCTCTATATAAATCCATGCTATGCCAACATCTTGAATACTGCATGAAGATGTGGTCACTCCACCTCAAAAAAGATATATTGGAATTGGAAAAGGTTCAGAAAAGGGCAACAAAAATTATTAGGGGTATGGAGCGGCTGCCATATGAGGAGAGATTAATAAGACTGGGACTTTCCAGCTTGGAAAAGAGACAGTGAAGGGGGAATATGATAGAGGTCTATAAAATCATGACTGATGTGGAGGAAGTGAATAAGGAGGTTTATTTACTCCTTCTCATAACATAAGAACTAGGGCTCACCAAATGAAATTAATAGGCAGCAGGCTTAAAATAAACAAAAGAAATATTTCTTCGCTCAATACACATTCAACCTCCGGAACTGCTTGCCAAGTGATATTGCAAAACGACTAACAGGGTTCAAAAAGGAACTAGAAAAATTAATGGAGAATAGGTCGATCAGTGGCTATTAGCCAGGATGGGAAGGGATGGTGTCCCCAGCCTCTGTTTGCCAGAAGCTGGGAATGGGCGACATGGGATGGATCACATGATTCCTTCTGAAGCATCTGGAATTAGCCACAGTCGGAAGACAGTATACTGGCCTAGGTGGACCTTTGGTCTAACCCAGTATGGCCGTTCTTATGTCCTGATTGCCTGTTTACTTCAATGCCTATTTTCCAGTTTCTTCATCTCAACCTCACTCTACACCTCAGACTCAGACTCGTAGGTCAGAAGGGACCAATATGATCATCTAGTCTGACCTCCTGCACAAGGCAGGCCACAGAACCCTACCAGTCCACTTTTATAACAACCCTTAACCCAGGACTGAGTTATTGAAATCCTCAAAATTGGTTTGAAGACCTCAAGCTGCAGAGAATCCACCAGCAAGCGACTCATGCCCCACGCTGCAGGGGAAGGCGAAAAACCTCCAGGGCCCCTGCCAATCCGCCCTGGAGGAAAATTCCTTCCCGACCCCAAATATGGCGATCAGCTAAACCCTGAGCATGTGGGCAAGACTCACCAGCCAGCACCCAAGAAGGAATTCTCTGCAGTAACTCAGTTCCCATCCCATCCAACATCTCCCCGCAGACCATTGAGCAGACTTATCTGGTGATAATCCAGATCGATTGCCCTGTCCCTTAGAGCTTCCTCTTCTCACCTGTTTTGTCCTCCTTACCCTCTCTTCCTCACCTGGTCTTTCTGTTCAGGTAGTTTCCTCTGAACTAAACCCAGTGCCCCCCGAAAAACAAAACTAACACGACAGGTGCCACCATCACATTGATTGCTCAGCTTGCATGTTATATCCCTTTCTCCTATACCTTTGGGTACGTCTACACTGGGTAGTGATCCATCTATAGGAGATCAATTTATCGCGTCTAGTGTAGACACGATAAATCAATCCCCGGTCGCTCTGCCATCGACTCCGGAACTCCACCGTGGCGAGAGGCAGAAGCGGAGTCGATGGGGGAGCGGCAGCGGTCGACTCACCACCATCCTCATGGCCAGGTCAATTGACCTAAGATACGCCAGCTTCAGCTACACTATTCGCTTAGGTCGACCCCTGCCCCCTCAGTGTAGACCTAGCCTTTGTCTTATCTATTTAGACTGTAAGCTCTTCAGGGCAGGAATTACTACTACTACTACGTTTGTAAAGTGCCTAGCACAGTGTGGCCCTGACCTTGGCTGGTCCTTAGGCACTACTACTGTGGTAAACATGATTAATAATAGCCTGTGCTCCAGGTGCAGTTTTTGCAATAAGTAACATGCAAAGAAGAAACCAGAAAAATACTTCTCTTGACTATTTAAATCCAGATATACAGTACTGGAAGGCTCCAATTAGCTCCTGATTAAATGACAATCTTACCCAGTTACATAGATTTCCACAGAAATATGCATGGCATCTTCCCCTACACATCATAAAATATGCTGTGTGACAAAATCCATATACACATATGGAAAACAGGAAAAATGGAGACAAACAGCACTAAGTGATAAAAAGACAGCATATGTCAGAACAGTTTTCTGCCTTAGCTACGGCTTGTTTTTGAAACTATCAGAATGACATTAAGGGTCCATTTGTGCAATATTAATAGTTAATGCGCCTTCTGTGATCTCTCAAGTGCTACTTGTTAGACTTGGGGGAGCGGGGAGTTAAAGCCCTGTACTTTGTAAGTCAGGACCCACTGCTATCACTGTAGTGCAGTTTTTCTTGTACAGATTGTTTCATCAATTTACAAAACTGGGAAACAGAACCCCCTACTCCCACACTAAGTCTAAAAAAAAAAAAAAAAGTGTTAAGTCTGGCTTTCCTGAAAGCCAACACTATTTTTAAAAGCTGGTTACGTGAGGATTCCTAATCACAACCCGTGTCTCCCACTCCATCCCAGTTCTGATGTAGAGAAGCTAATCTATTCCACTACTGGATGGGTCTATCAGCATTTCTAAAGAACACCACCCATGTGCACTATGTACAGCTGCTACATACACACAAATGCTCAACACATTGTGGACTCCTCAAAGTACAATCACTCCTCTGTCCTACTCCTCATTTAATTGTGGGTCTCTACCTATGGGGACTGCGCCACTATTTTCTTCTGCTGCTTTTTTTTTGGGGGGGGGGGGAAGGGGAGAGCATGGGGTGTTAATGGAAAAGAGGTGATTCTTAGACCCGAAGTTGGCAATGGTCGCCTTATCCAATATTACAGGGGTTTTCCACAGCCTGGGGGCTGCTGTAAAGAGGGCTTATTCCCCATTATTAGACATGGGCTCCATTAGTCTTAATGTAACATACAACTGCCGTAGTGGGCCCTAGAAAGAGGCAAGTCCTTGATATCTCCCCAGTAAAGGCTTTCTATACCACTTCTGGAACCCTGAAATGAATTAAGTACTCTCACAGCTGGGCAGCCACAGCAGGTTGAGGAGCAGTAGCAGAATATGCTCGCTGCAGCGCATCCTTTTTGGGAGATGCATTGTGCACCTGCTGCAGTTTCTTCATGAATTTATCCAGACCAAGGCAAACTGAGTTACATATGCCCCTTCTGGAGGTGGACAATGCATGAACTACTGTAACCATGTTGCTCGGGAGGAGTGGAGAATTCTTGCTGCAAGCCAGAGTTGAAAGGAAGCACTTTTGGAGACAGTGTATAACTGGGAATCCAGAGACAGTAATGAGACATGAGGTGTCTAGTCTATATCAGAAAGCCATCTATTTGACACAAATTCTCACTCTGTTCAGAAGCAAAAGACTGAAATAGCAGGGAGTAGCGCAGATCAGGAGTGAGATACATTGGCAGAGTTGTGTGTGGATGTCAGTATAATCTTATGTGCTCTGGGGTAGAAACTTAATTCTCAACTTGAATTGGTTTCTTCTACTTCACTATCTAATGCACTGGGGTGGAGTAACAGACAATCAGCCCAGAGATCATGGAACATATTGTGCTTGTGAACCCCCAGGTTAGATTACAACCTGGAGGCTGGGTCATAATCACTCTACATTTCTTTATAGTTAGACAATAGGGGCATTTTTGAAGCCTGTGTTATAATATGGGGTCACAGTATGGGAAAGGTTGAGAAGCACTCACGTCAGCTGTGCATAAATGTATTTTTGAGAACATAAAGATACAAGAATTCTAATGATGCAACCAGTGTAAGAACATTTAATGGCATTATAATTTGGCTCAACCAATATATAGCGTTCCAAGCATGTGTGAAATTGGGGTGGGGGTGGCGTTGTGATCCTGAAGAATTCCACAAACTTGAGAAAGGAAACTCAGAAGGATTTCCCATCATTTTATACAAGATTATCTGGGACCTGCAGTTTTACAGGAAGCTAGAGACCAAAAGGTGGAACAATTTAATGGGAAAGTCATCTACCCAACACGTGAGTTCTCGTATTTCTCAAAAAAAAAAGTTATCTGCAAGATTCTCACAAAATATAATTTTCTATAAGATTTCATCAATACTTTACACTAGTTCAGTTCTAACAAGTAATTGCTACTTTAGGGTCACATTTAGCTCTCGTCACACCTGTGCAACCCAGATGATATCATGGTATGGGACAGAAGGCTCCAGATCCATAATTTCAGTGTTGGGATATTCTTTAGTAGGCAGTGAAAAGAAATCAAAATCGACTGTTAGTGTACTACAATGTTTAGAGAAGCATATAGGAAATCACGTTAGTAATTAAGGTTTCTAGTTGTACTTGTCCTTGGGAAAAGCTTTCTAGCCAGAAAGCTACATCCCAAGAAAAATTTACATAGGAACAGCCAAGGTGGGCCAGACCAAAGGTCCATCTAGCTTAATATCCTGTCTATCGACAGTGAAATTTTCTCTTATTTTTCAATTTCTCTTTTCTAAACAAGGCATGACTGCTGATTTTTCCTACCATGGATTAGTCCATCTGAAGCTATTCAAACACATAACATATTAATGAATATGTAGAACTATTACCACTGTATACACATGGGAAATTATCCCTTTACTAGAGCTGTAATTCCATGAATGTTCAGTGTAAATCAGGTTAAAAGTTGGTGGTAAGTCTCTAAGAGAATTTTAATAAGGATGAGCAAACTTAATAAATACAAATGTTATTTCCACATAAGAAGTGTGTGAGTAGATATTTGAATCGGTGGGTATGCCACCCTTTGAGTTGCTGACACGGGAGATGAAATTTATCTCTCCTCCGAGCAGAGTAAATGTGCTGATTCTCTAGTCATTGTAGAATGACTAGCAGTGAGATGGAAATAAGAATTAATCAATGCAGATTACTTAAGTACCATAGTAGAGAAACCTTTTGCTAAAGACTGTGTCTGCAGAGACAGTGATGAAGCAAGGTGGGGCTCTGTGAAGGCATATGGTGGGATAAGTTCCTGCTTGCCAGATTTCTTCTGCTATTGCACAAGACTGGTCTGCCCATTAGCTAGAGAACAATCTGATGGAGCATGGTCATAGTCTACATACATACTTATGTACCCTCCATCGTTTTAGTATCCGAGCACCTCCCGCATATTTACTGATTTAGCCTCAACATCCCTATGAAGTATGGGATAGTATTCCCATTGGACATATGAGGATCTGAAGTACACAGAAATGAAATGTAGCTTACGTGCCTGAGGTCATGCAGGTACTCTGTAATAAGGTCAGAAATAATCCCTATCTTAACTGTTCTCTCCTTTGTACCAATGGAGATCTTTGAGGAAGCCAGGAAGTTAAAGCAGAGAAACTCTCTACAGACTTTTTCCCCAGCATTGCATATTTGATCTGTGATATTTCTCAGAACTGGAGGAAACCCTGCCAGATACAATATCTGGCGAAGAACACAAAAGTCTTGCAGATGGAGATGACATTCTCCGTGTGATGATAAATCTATGGCAACCCTTAGGAAAAGCATATTTTCAGAACTGAAATATACAAAGCTTCAACTCACTTCTCTGTTACTGCGTGGGATGCTTTGGAAATGCACAGTTTAATCATTTTTGGGGTACTGGCCAAATACATTTGCAAAGATATTTTTAAAATGATCAAGTGGGAGTCAAATGGTAAAAATATACCAAATTCCACCAAAACGATTAGCAGTCAGTATGCTATGAATAGTCCAGGAGCTTGGGAACTGGATATGGAGAGTTTCACCTATGGGTCACCAATTCAAATCCAACCCAGAAGGCTAATAATGGCAAGTAGTTGACATTCAAAGTGCTGCTTGTTGACTTGTGGGTCTCAGTCCAGTTCCAAGTGGACAAGTACTCAACTCACAACACATACAATCACAATTGGCACTAATTAGTACCCTGACTACCAGTTTTCATCAACAATGGGAAGTGCCAAAGAGACTGAACTTTCTACACAATCCTAGAAGGTGTCCTTCCATTCCAGTATAGGTGAACAGTACAGGACAGAGTGGGAAGGGCCTTCCCTGACACTGCACTTCATTTGTCCAGTGGATAAATACAACTTCATTTGCTAAGACTATCAATCCAGTGCCTTTCACAAACAGTGCATTAACTTAAATAGGCTAATATTGTAAGTTTCTTCTTTACTAGTACGCACTAAAAATGTAGCAAACAGCACAGGAATGCAACTTCTGCCAAAAAAGAAACCACAGCCCACAGCAGGCAGCAGGTATTTGATCATTAATTTGCATCGCACCCCTGAGGAAATTCTGGCAACAAAATCTTTGGCTGACATGCAGGACTATATTGGGAAACTAAGAACCATTTAGAGAATGCCTTCTGCTTAATTAACACATCACATAGAAACTAAAATTTATTATCAAACAAATTTCAAAAAACTGAGTGCCTAAAGCTGGGCTCCTAATTCTTATTTAGGTGCCTAGAAAAGTAGCTCAATTTTCAGAACTGCTGAATATCCAGCAAGAGACTGAACGAGACTGATCCTTATCAGATCAACAAAGAGGTACAGGAGAACAGTCACTTATCCCGGGCGGAGGGTATCTGCGATAGAAGCAATTATCTAAACAGATCATGTAGTTACATAACTATTAAAGAGAACAGAATTGTGGATATTTAGTTGGTAAAGATGAAGATTTCAAATCAAAACCATTTTGGAGATAACTGCATCCATGAGAAAAAAATTCAAGGGAAAACATGGCCTAAATGCCTAAAGTTGAGCGCAAAAGTGAATGAATCAGTGTATTTAAACCTTTTACCTAAAGTATGGGAAGAAATTTCACACCACCTTCCCTATATCAAAGCAGTAATTGTCTTTAAAACATGGACAAATGGTTTCTGAATAGCAATGTTTACAGTACTTTCAGTACTCAGGAGTATGTCTATAGGGTCTTTAAATGTTTTTCTTTATTAAAAACAAATAGAAATACTCTTATACCTTTGTTAAATCTGCAGACTAACACAAGGGAAAAATCAGATTCAAATTTGCCTTAACTCAAAAGTTTCTTGGGCTCATCTACATTTCACAATTATTTTGGATTAATGTACGGAGTGAATTTAAAGCACAACAGTTTTCCAGAATAGCTCCCTGTGAAGACACTCTTGTTCCAGAATAAGAGTGTCTACATGGAAAAATTAACCACAATAGCTTTCTTATAGACAAGCCTATTTTGTGAGAGTATGAGGATTCAGTCAGATCCCTTGCTGGGCTAGAAACCATGGTTTTATTCTGGAATGATTAAAGTTAATTCTTTTTAGATGACTGCAGTAATCCAGGGACAAACCAGCTAAGAAATAGGGAAGTCACATTTTGACTTATCTATAAGTCTCCATTCAAAGGAATTCAACAAACGCAGAGACAACCTCAATATACACTGGAAGAAGAAATTTTTAGTAATTTGCATATTCACAACTTACTGTACCTCTTTGTGTCTATCAAATCTTACATTTAAATCTTATCTCACTGACTCATGATGCTGTAGGACGCATGCATACTGCTCACATGAGGGATAATCTCTCCTAGGTGGGAGGCTGGATTGATAATCACCTATAGCGCTTCCTGTCTCTGGTTAGTGGTTCAAATTCCTACCCAGATGATTAGCAAACCAAAGTTACTACAACCAGTTTCAGTATCTGTAAGAGGCATTTGCCAGCTCAGGTCAATGGGTAAAGGACATGTGGCTACTTTACCAAAAACAGAATTGTAATAATCAAACATTGACTTTTTTGCCGATCACATTAGCGGAAAGTCAAAGCTTTGAATTCATATGGATACTGAATTTGCCTCTCACATCTAAGTGGTCCTTCCACACAGGATAGAGATCCACTGGCACATGGTGATGTAGAGTAATCTCTGTGGTACTAGGTATAGGTGCTACAACCCATTTCATTATCTTCAGCAGGGATAATTTTGTCATATTCTCCATACTTTACGGCAGAATTAAATTTGGTTTTATTTTGTACGCAGGAAGTGTATACCATAGGACATCAGTTAAACAAAAGCTTCCTTTCTTCTCAACACCAGTGCCCAACAAGCCCTGCCAGTTTTGTCCCTAAAGTTTGATACATATTCTTCTTACAAACCAAGTTTGTCCAATCCAAAATGTGAACTTACTTCATTGACCTTAAAATAGTAGACGCATCATCATTTGATGCATCAGAGATGTCAAGAATTAGGTGGAAACAGGGTCTGGATTATGGCTAAGGTGAGCCAAAAATGGAACTGTGAAGAACAAGACAAGCAGCTTTTGACACATACTTGAAACAGATCCAAAAGAAAGGCAGGAATCAGAAACAAATTCTGCTAGTGGTACTCAGCTGTAACCCACGCAGGATGTTATCAAAGCCTTCAAGCAAATAGATATCATTGTAACACCCATACCATTAAAAAGCAGACAGAGGAAAAGACCACATACATAAGGAAGACATGAAGTGTGTGCTTCTGCTAGCAGGCAACAGCTTACTATCTGTAGAACACACCATATATTCTCCGTGACTGAACACAGGATAAAAAATGTGTAAAACTCATACTGAAAACCGTTTTTATGCTTTTCAGATCAGAATATTCCAAATGCAGAAGAAAACCTCCCAATCTGTTCCTTTTAAATGTCTAAATAACGAGGTTAACAAACCTCTTACATTTTCAGAGATGTCAAGATATACACCCATTAATATCGATTAAAGATTTATGAAGTGTTTGATATAAAACTTCTCAAGAAACAATTCTGCACTATAAGAGAAACAATCCTACTGAGCTAACAAGAGGTTCTGATAATAGTTTGAAAAATACTTACACTCTGAATTTTTAACTGGTCAAAGTAAATCAACAATTCAGTCCCAAATTATCTAGCAGCCATGTCCGTTGGTTTCAAATACATTTTATACAAATTAGAGAGCACTTTCACCTGAATATTCGGCTCCAGGTCTCTGTTAAAATCCCTTCTGAAATGTCCAGCTACTGAACTATCAATTCTACCACAGCATTTGCTTGTATGTGGCTCTAACACCACAGGCCTCAGTACAATACACAGATTCCAGCTTTGTATGGCGTGATTACTGGAATTTTGCTAGTAGAAACACTATGAGCTGTCCCACAAAGGGTCTCTAGCCACAAATCTAAAACTTAGCAAGCATAGAAAATGAGGAAAAAAAATAAAGTAACATGTAACCTTACCTCCTGAAGCCGTAGTCGTATTTTGTTAATGGCTCGGAGCCAGCGAGCTCTTGCAGGAGAAAATGCTGGGGGTTCATTTTCATCAAGGTAACTTAAAACAAAGACATGAGAACAATTTTAGAAACAGAAAAACCACAAAGTGAAATACGCTCATTCAAAATGTGGCATTATTGTTAAGGAACTGGAGTTCAAATGCAATTACAGCTTAAGAGGCACATGACTCCAGCACATCAGAAAGCCACATACAACCCCGAAAATACTCCTGTAAAGGAGATGCCAATCTAAGGCAGCTAGGAATAAGAGGCACTGGACTGAAATAGCAACTTTGGGAAAGAGAAAAGTCCTAGCTTTCTAATGGTATGAAACAACTATTCTGACACTTGATGACTTAGATCAGGGGTAGGCAACCTATGGCACTCATGCCGAAGTCGGCACGCGAGCTAATTTTCAGTGGCAGTCGCACTACCCGGATTCTGGCCATTGGCACGGGGGGGCTCTGCATTTTAATTTTATTTAAATGAAGCTTCTTAAACATTTTAAACACCTTATTTACTTTATATACAACAATCATTTAGTTATATATAATACACTTACAGAAAAAGACTTTCTAAAAACGTTAAAATGTGTTACTGGCACGCAAAACCTTAAATTTGAGTGAATAAAAGAAGACTCGCCACAGCACTCCTGAAAGGATGCCGACCCCTGACTTAGATAATGAGAAACTCATTCCTGGTCTTTTCGGGGGAGAAATTCCACATGTGAGGGAAAGAAATATTTTTGTAGCTTCAAAAAGTAACAGCCTCAAGTTGCTTAGAGATTTGCAATGTTAAAAGTAGTCCCAGCAGAAAGAGAATAGGAGGTGGCTGTTTGTAGTCACAGGTCCATGATAAATGCAGTTTATCAAACTGCTGCCGCCACCACCCCGATCGGTGGGGGGCATGCATCTGTCCTTAACACACTCTGGCTGATCATACTTGTATACCACAACCACCCACCATGTACTTGTCTACACATTCTCCATTACCTCACATAGCACTAGTCTACCCTTTGTACATTTTCTGGTGACCGACACACATGACAACTGACAACAATGTAAACAAACGGGAAATAGTTACTTCTGTGGAAAGAATTGTGCTGATTTGTAGAGGAAAGCAGGATCAAGTCTGAAGGAGCCACAAGAAAAGCTTTTAGAAAAGTTTAGCGCTCTCTTTTTCACCAGTCTTTTTGTTGGTAGTGGTGATGTCTTTTTAGGTCTCTGACAATTTTTGTCTACATAAAAATTGCACCTATTTACCTATATTAGTAAAAAGGTGCTTATCTGTACAGTTCATTCTTATTCATAGATTCACAGGTTCCATCTAATCTGATCTCCTATATAACACTGGTCAAAGAACTTCCCCAAAATAATTCCTAGAGCAGAGCTTACAGAAAAACATTCCATTTTGATTTAAAAATTCCCATGATCATAGATCCACCAGAATCCTTGATAAGTTGTTCCAACGGTTAATTACTCTCACCATTAAAAATGTACATCTTATTTCCAGAATGAATTTGTCTAGATTCAACTTCCAGCATCTGCATCACGTTATACCTTTCTCTCCTACATTGCAGAGCCCATTATTAAGTATTTGTTCCCCATATTGGTACTTATAGACTGTAATCAAGTCATCTTTAACCTTCTCTACATTCAAGGGAATAATTACACCGGACTAAAGCACCTTTGTACCAGCATAACTGTATCCCCTCTAGGGTCCTGGACAAGTTTAATTATTTTGGTAGGAAGTCAGCCACCTAAGCAAATAGTGAAGTTGGTACAAAACCTGTGTGTAGACAAGTCTTAAGCCTAGGAGTATTTCTGCTTCAGCTGAAGTGAGACAAACGAAAGGCTGTCTTCACCATTGGCCAAAAGGTTGGAACATTATGGTACAGGACCAATAGCAGAGGAATTATAGCGGTGAATCAGAGTAGAGAAATTTGCTTATTCATATGATGAATACTGAGAAATAACCTACAATAATAATGCAAATCATTGTACTCTGACAGGCTAATAATGGCAGCCAGAGTACAGGGCAATTGCAATTATACAATTCCTGAAAACTAAACACTGATTATGCAAATAATGTTTCAAAGTGTAGGAATTTTTATAGATGATAAACTGTACATTTCTTCCCTCTGAGTAGTCAAAACTATCAATAATAATCAATTTATAATGGTATAAATGATCAAATCAGCTGCTCTTCGGCTTTCCCATAGGACAAGACACTTGTTCACAGCTGTGCTGGACTGCAAATTGTCGTCAGCAGTGTTAAGGTGGTTTAGCTTCCCAAATGCATGGAATATCTAACAGTCAGACTGTGATGAACAATTGGTATAACACCCTGAGGTAACTGGTAAGGTTCTGTGTTAGAGTGCAAGTTTGATGAAGCTGATATATAGCTTTTTGGTATCTGTTGGAGATGAGAGTGAAAGTTTTAGGGAGCATGATATTGGTAGTGTTGAATGAAATATGAAGGTGAGGAAAAATGACTTAACTTCTTATTTCCATTCCTTTCAGGTTTGGATGGATGACATGTGTCCTGTCACAAAGTTCACTGCCACTAAACAGGTTGGGTTTGCTTATATGGAGATAAGCGCGTAGCTTTTCCAATCATGAGCAATCCAGCCACTCCAGGCCTGCCTCATATATCCCTCATCAAGAATGGAGGAAAAAAATATTGCAGATGAGTTGCTAGGTCACTGAAGGAGGGTGCTTGCAGCTCAGCTATCTAGTAAATACAGTTTAAGTTTCCCAAACATCTGTCACTGAGTATAAAGATATTTATCAGAATACAGCATGTTAATATGATCAACCAATTTGTTTGGGAAGAGTTTAAGATGGGGATATCACAGACTCGCTTCCAACTTTGGGGTTAACCAGACAATATCAATGTCAACAGTAAAATGAGCATTTCACTCATAGGCACTGACTCCATGGATGTACCAGGGCTGGAGAATCCAGGGGAAAAAATTAGTGGGTGCTCAGCACCCACTGGCAGCCCTCCCTCCCCCCACAGCCCCGCTCATCAGCGCCTCCTCCTCTCTCCCAGCACTTTCCACCCGCTGTGGATCAGCTGTTTAGCAGCATGCAGGAGGGCGCTGGGAAGAAGGAATGAGGTAGGGGCACACTCAGGGGAGGGACAGGGGTATGGCCTTGGGGGAAGGGGTGGAGTGGGGGCAGGGCCTGGGAAAGAGCATGGGCCAAGCACCCCCGGGGAAAGGGGAATGTCAGTGTGTATGATTACACTGTAAGTTACAACATCTCCATGACTTTACACTGACATTCTGTACACTTTACTTACCTCTCTGGCCGCCCTGCAGGGATATCCTTGGGCTTCTCAAGTTGTGGGGTTAATCTGGATGCAGAATGATCTTGAGCTGTCTCCTCTCTCACACAGACCTTTTCCTTCTCTGTTTCGCTGTGATGCTCAGGGTGTTCCTCCAGCTCACTGCGCCACTCCTGGCCATCCTTCTGATAGCTGCCAGAACTGTGACAGGAATGATTGGATTCCTCTTCCCGGTGTTCATCCTCTTGCTCAGACCCATGGATGCTTTCATGGTAATGGTCCAGCTCACTCAGCTGAGAGCTCCCCTGACTGACGTTACATGAGGAGCCATATCTGCTACTTCCAGCAGGACTGGGGGGGGAGTAAGAGATAAGCAAGTCCAAAGTCAGTAGCAGGGAGGAAACATGCAACAAACAGCAAGTTTAGTGACTAAATCTGCACGGAAACTATAAGACTATAAATGTAGTGCGAAGCTTGGCTATATTCTGGCTTGCTAGAAGTGTATTATCAATTCATGGTATCTAACCATTGTAATCCCTGAACTAATCAGAAATTGAGCATAAACCTACTGTAGATTCAATAGCAAGAGAAACAGAAATGCAGTGCCTAGTGGTTCACTAACCAAATTTGTAACAGTGATCATACCAGCACTATACTATTCCCCTCTTCTAAAGAAATTCAGCCAGGGTTAACAATGAAGGTATTCTGATCAACACAGAAGAGTAGAAATGTGCACATGGGAATCAGAAAGGAAGATGCTTATCTTCCACTATTTTAGATGCTCTCTACTTCCGCCTCATAAATTGTACTGCTGCCAGAATCTGTGACCAGAAAGATGGATATTTCTTAGCAAAAAGAGTGCATCCATCTTAGTCCTACTGAACTCTTTGGAAAGCAATGATTCCATATAAAAACCGCACATAAAAATGAGGACATCTTGGAATGGAAATTTCACATGCAGAGTCAGGAAATTCCATGTTCAGATTTCCCTCAGAAACCATTTCTAAAACATTTTACTCGTGTATATATGTATAATACTTTCAATCGCCTAATATGGAGGGATAATGTTTTGACCTTGATGCGCACGAGCAATGCATCAGTTACAGGCACTTTAAGAATAGATTTTGATTCATGAATGACGGTCAATTGGAATTAAAGCACTATGTGTGCTTCTCTCATGTTACATTTTTTAATTGCATTTGGTGCTGGATTGGCAGCCCTGGAGTCTGATTTCCTCTGTTCATAGTATAGTTAACAATAGGGACATATGGGAGAGCAAGCTTCCCTTTCACTGCCCACCAATGGGAGTTCAGCAAATCTCCACCATGTGAGAGACTGAGGCAATTATAATTTGTAATATACATAGGACAAAATAGGGGTTCGTGAACCACTGCAAACCTTACTCGGTAGCATCCTACATTGCTTGAAGTATGCAGATTTTGTGGAGATTTTAATGAATCACAACCTTACAGTTTAACCTGTAATACCTTCATTGCCACCTTTGGAAATGTTAAAAAGCCTGAAAAATTGGAAAGCATTCTAAATATTTCTGTAATAATTAGTACAATGGCAAATTCAGCTTCAACAATTTAAAGTCTGAATATTATTTTATAAATAACCTCATTTTCTGGGCACCACACAGTATTATCTAGTGTTACAAATGTTTTTTCAGTGAATACAATCACTAAACAAGTAAGCAAAACCCGACTTTTATCACGGAAAGAATTAAGTTGTGAAAGGCTAATGAAAGTAACACTCAAAACAACTCATTCACTGAGACAGAACACAAAAGGAGCACATACGCAAGCTAATTACAAAACAAAGGAGAGCAGAGGAAGTTGAGAAAAATGATACAAGGATTTAGTGTTTAATCTAGTGACTACACAACAATATTCGCTAATGTCAGCTACAGGTAATGCTACAAACAACTGATCATAAATAGAGATGAGATTGAGCTACGCACAGTAACACAAAGTTTGATATCTACTGCTAGAGAGCATTTGCATTATAAATGGCCATTTGCTTGACACCATTTATTATGCTGCTTTTGTAACTGGCCTTTTCTTATTTGATGGTTCCATGCTATTCAGATCTGCTGCTTGTGATCCAGGATAAAGTGCTACTGTGTCAGGACAAGAAACAAGATCCTCCTGTTCAGACTCAACCTGCTGATGTGGTAACTCTCCTGGTGATTCTTCCAGAGAAGGACGACGAGACAGTTTATTGGAAACTGTGCTTTGTTGATCTTCAGATTCTTTGGCAACTCTGTCTTTTAACTTCTTGCTGGACACATCAACAGTGCTGGTTCCAGATGCATCTTCGGAAAGTTCAGCATTCACCATGTCAGGCTGCTCACTAGACAAACCTGATTCAGTATTTGGATCATCTGCACTGACTGTTTCCAGCCCCTTTACATCTGATTTTGATGAAAGCTGCGGCAGCACATTCGGTTCCCTTTTGACAGAGGTCTCCTTGTTGTCTTTTTGCCAAGGAAATGAAAAATCTAGCTTCTTGCCAAACACTGCCCCTTGGACACTGTCTGTCTTACTCACTTTTTCTTCATTACCTCCTTCAAACAGAGTTGAAGAAAACTTCTTAAAACTGGACATGAGGCCTGGCTCTGCTGCAGTTTTACTTGCAGAAGGTGGCTGTTGTGAGAAGAAGGACCCAAATGGCTTTCCACCCTCCATACAAGATGACATGAAACTGAATTTTGCCAGAGTAGGCATACTTGGCATTTCAAACACAGATTTGCTACTACCTGCATCTAGAGGAACATTACTTGGTTTATACTGTTTATTCAAATCACATATGGGGCTAGTTCCTCCTGTAATCATTTCATTCACTGTTAAACGCTCTGACAGCTCTGCAGGAATGTTTGGTTCCATTTCAAGAGTCTTATTCACATCTGGCTGGTACAAATTAACAGCGGTCTCATCAGCTGGAGCTTTGGCTTCTATTTCAAGGGTCCTATTCGCATCTGAATGATAGGCATTAATATCTGCCTGATCCCCTGGAATGACTAGTCCCGATTCAAGAGCAGTACTCTGATCTGACTGGGACAAATTTAAATCTGCCTCATCAGTTAGAACTCTGGGTTCCAGTTCAAGTACACTATTAAGGTCAGCCTGGGAGAAGTAAACATCTGCCTCAGTGGGAGCTGGTGGCTCTTCTGTTACATGTGTAGTGCCCATATCTAAGTGACACAAATTGAGATCTGTCTGGTCAGTTGTCATGGTCTGTTCTGGACCGACTGCACTGTCCAAGTCTGAATGGCACAGGTCATCATTCCCCAACTCTACAGAGGGCTGTAAATTAGCATTCAACTGAAGTACTTCAGGCACTTGATCTTCACCTGGAACCAACATCTCTGAAGCATTTAGCTGAGACTTCTCTTGGCTGGTTTCAAGTCTTTGATTTTCTCCAATTTCTATTGGCACACTAGAATCTTTTGGGGAGTACTCTTCTGAGTCTGGTGTGTAAGTTTCCTTCAGAGAACTGCTGGTCTTTATTTCAGACACTTCAGCTCTAGATATTTCTTCTAGCTTTTTGGAATCTTTTATAGGAATTGACCCTATGGTGTCTTTTGCCCTATTGCTTTCTTGAGGTTTGGCAGTGGGTTTCAGACAAGCCTCCTTTTTGGATGTTTCCTTTGCACTTTTAAAAATGCCAAAAAGATCATTTGTGAAAGTTGGAGCTGGCCCACTTGGGAGAGAAGAGAGACCAAAAAAGGAGGGGCTTTTCCTCTGAGCACTAGGAGCAGCGGGAGTTTGAGACTGGGAGAACAAGCCAGATAAACTTCTAGGAGATTTCACTTTTGTCATGAAGCTTGAAAATATTTCCACTGAAGAATCCAGTACTGATTTGTCACTCTCAGGTTCCTTGAGTTTGTTTTGCAAATTAGGTGTTTCTGGCATCTCTGAGGAAGACTTTGACTCTTGTGCCTGCTTTAATCCAAGTCCAGAGGTAGGCTCGGGTAATTTGTGCCCAGGTAATTTATGCTTGGGTACATTCAAATTTTCTTCTGAGATGACCTCCTTTGACACACTGTTGGTAACATTTAAGTCATTTAAATTTGTGAAATTGTTTTTTTCATCTGAAACTGAACTGCCACCCCTGTTTCCAGAAGTTTGTCCTTTTGAACATGAAAACTCTTCCTTAGCTGAGGAAGGTGTAATACACTCTTCCTTTCCTGTGCTGTCTAGGAGATGTTCTTTTGGCTCCTGAAACGCTGGAGAAAAGGACTCACTGTCCTCTTGTAACTTAGAAACTTCACGGCAAGGATCAGAAGAAACTGCCTCTGTTGTGGCATTCCTATCAATCTGTGAAGGCTTTTCTACACCATTCTCTTTGCTTACTTCAGCGACACTTTCTACTGAACACTCTTCTGCAGGAACGTTTAATTCATTTGCATTGCTGGGGAAGTTGTTCGATGTCTCTTGTTTGCCAATCACTGGCTCCACAATACCAGGAGCCTCTTTTTTACTGTCCAAGCCTGATTGTCTGGTAACTCTGATACTACAGTCAACGGACATGCTTTGCTTCATAAATGGCTTAGAGTTTGCTTGCTGAGCATGTTTTGCAATGTTTTCCTTCTCTGGAGGAGTTTGTGGCTTTTCATCCAAAAAAGATGTCAGATTGAAGAAACTAAAGCTGGAGCTACTTTGAGGCACACTTTTCTTGACAGTCGGACCAGTCGAAAAGAAGGAGGGAAGCTTAAATAGCCCTTCTGTTTCTAGCTGCTTAGCATTAGGAAGATTAGCAACAGATGCTGAAGATGCAGGGGTCTCTGATCCACTAAAGAATGAGAATATACTCCTGCTGAGTGGTTGTGCTGGCTGTGGTTTTGAAGCAGTGGCATTTGAAAAACTGAAAGGCAAACTAAACCCTGACTCTCTAGATGTCTGATCTGGCTTACTTGGTTTCATTTTATCAGGTATGACACCCATAAGCTTATCTCCTTGTTGCTTTTGCATAACCACTGATGCACTACTGTGTTGCACTAGGGGCTCTCTCAGTTGACCAGTGTGTACTGGCTTGTATAATGCATTTCCAGAGTTCTTGCTATCGTTCTCCTCTTCTACCTTTGTGTTTGGGTGCTCCATTTGTATACTACGACTAGGCAAGGTCTGCTTGTTCAGAGCTTCTGTTCTAATGTCTCCGACAATGGCAGAAGAAAGGGATTGCATATTACTATGCTGGCTGCCTGACTTTTCAAATTTTTCTCTGAACTCAACTGAAACACTGCTATCGGTCTTTGGTAAAACAGTGGCATTTGCCAATTGTTGAGAAGAGACTGCATCTCCTTTGAAGATATCCCCCAGGGAACCAAACAATGATGAAATACCTGAAGTCTCCTTTCTCTCCTGAGGGGTTTCATTATCGTTTTCATTTTTTTCCAGATTTGATGATGGCTGCGGCCCTTTGTTTACTTGTGTTTTAAAGAAATCAAAAAATCCAGAAGCTGGATTTTTTTCAGATGTTGAACTTGCAGAAGAATCTTCTCCTAAACTAAAAAGTTTCAGAGCACTTTTAAATATAGTTTCCTCTGGCTCCGTGGATGACTGGTTCCGATTTGGCTGAGGTTTCTTGTTCTCCTCACCGCTTACTTGGGTTCCAAGATGACTTGAAACTGGACTTGTCTTAATGGTTTTAGCTGCTCTATTTGCCTTGCTATCAGGCATAGTTTGGGTTAATCCTTGTTTTTTCATATGGATGGTTTTAGTCTGATAAAATTTATGCTTTTCATTTCTCAAAGATTCTTGTTTATGAAATTCCGTTGCACCATTTCCCCCTAATTCAGGCTCAGCAGGAGTCTTTTGCCCAGTTCGGGTGTCTTCCCCTAATTTTGATGTTAATGACAGAACATCATGTTTATGCCCAGATAATTTTGACTGTGTACCTGTTGTCTTCATGGTAGAATCCGCCAAAGACTCATTAACGTCAGAACCCGAACCCTTTCCCATTAGACCACCCAAAGCAGAAAATAAAGATGTGACTTTGTTCACTGGTGTTTTTTTATCTTCTGCACTCTGTTTGACTTCTGTCCAACTTTCAGCAGATGCAGAAGATTCATCTGTTTTATGAGAGGACCGAAACAGATTGAAGCCAAAAAATCCTAATGATCCACTATCCAAAGTTGTTAAAGGAATGGTTTTGTCTGTTTGCTTGATGTCAAACTCTTTATTTAATATCCAGCTAGAAGTCACTTTGGAATGTGTTCTAAGATCAAGGGTTAGTGGAGGTTCTTCTGAATACCCCCCACTTTCCTTTTCAAGCCTAAAATCTACTTTGAGTTTTTGAAGTTTATAATCTGAAAAATCTAATGGCTGCTCTCTTTGGTAATAAACAGACTCATCAAACATTTGTGAAAATGTCTCCAAATTCATGTTCATTAGCTGATCACTTCTTTGCAAAGCTACAGACAAATCAAGAGGCCTATTTATAAGGTAATTATCTAGCTGCTCCTCTTCAGCAAACCACAATAGTTCATCTTCATTGCCAAGAGGGACTTTGAAACCACAAACAGCAATCATGTTATCTTCCAACACTGCCCTTGGAATTGAATCCACCTGAAAGTTATAGTTCCAATATTCTTGATGCGAGTACATTTCAGGTGCACATACATAAACATACTGTCCGGTAGGATCAGTGAGCAGTGAATAGACATACTGACCATCACTATACATGTAGTATCCACACTCACCATCTTCTGATGGCCACCATACACCATGCTCAAGCAGTGTCAGCCAGTGCTCGTACTCCTGACTGTATGTTGAATACACAAAACTTTCATCCATACTTATAGACTCTTGGTCAATTAAAGTCCACATAGTTCCATCACAACCAGATGAGTAGCTTAAGTCCATAGGCAACTCTTCTAATGAGCAGTTGCAGTCTGTTTCAAAAGGTGGAAGATTACTGCCATTTTCATTGAGAGAACTAGTTGCCCGCATATCATTTTCTTCTGAACAGACTTCTTGAAACACTAACTGATCAAAGGATTCATATGACAGACTTAAATCTATACTCTGTCTTTCACAATTTGCATTTATTCTCCAGTCGATAACATTTGCATTTCCATCCTTTTTACACAGATTCATGACTGTGTCATTTGATACAGGCCAGTCCAAAAACTCAGTAGGTACATCAAAGTTCTGGTTTAAGACATAATAAATTGGCAATGCTACTTCCTGAGTGTTTGCAGGAAATTCTCCCATGTCATACTCCCATTCAAAGCTAGAATGATTTGTTTCTTCAAAAGTTGGATACTGCTTCGATGTGTTATGGGCTTTACCATCCAACAAAGAAAAGTTAAGAAATTCATTGGATCCTTCATTTAAGAAAGTCTGACACATTTTAAATTCTATATCTTGGTTAGAGACTTGCCTGCCAATTGTAGATTTCCCAGATAAATCTTGTACCGAACACAGCTCATTCTGAGATGCAGAGGGCCCATAGTAGGGAATATGTTGTTCCTCTGTTTTGTTTACTATTATGTTGGGTAAATGGTCACTAGTTTTGGAAGATTCAGTCACTTTCATATCATGCAGTTTCTCTTTTGGTTTGAATATGAAACTTCTTAAAAAGCTGGAAGTTTCTTGTTTTTCCACAGGGATTCCTTGAGCATCAGAAGTTATGTCTGAGCTACTGGACTGTTTTTTTAAGTTAGACTCCTCATTTCTACCAAAAAACTTCACGAGGCCTAGTGAATTTGATTTCATCTCATCTTGCTTACAGTCAGACATATCTTCACCTGAAGCAAATTTAAATATCCCAGAAAATAACCCAGGTGAACTGTTTTTCTGTTTCTCACTTTCATTTTTAACATTCAACTCTTGCCCATTGGGAGTGTTTTCAGAAGAAGAAAACCAAAAGCGCCCTGAAAGCAAACCTTGTTGTGTGTTCTTTTTCTTTGTATCATCCATACTTTTAAGGTCTCTCACTTCACCAGAAGACATGGATTTTATATCTGTTGTGTTTAGTCCTGCTGTCATCATATCCTGTTTTATATTTCTACTTTCTTCATGACCATTCACAGATCTACACTGTGTATGTGTAACTTTAAAGGTGGCTGAGGCACTTTCTTGATTTCCATTTTCTTGTGCATGTGTATTATTTTCCTTATGAGTGTTTTTTATTCTTACAGGCTCCTCTTTATTATTTGGTATATTTGGAACTGAAGTAGACTTTAATGAGCAAAATTTGGCATTTCCTGAATAACTACTTTTGTGTTCATCTTTAACCGCTGAAGTTATGTCACTAAAACTCTGACTGGTTTGATTTTTTGAGGCTACGACGTTTTCTGCAGAAGCAAATTTAAACAAAGAAGGCAAGATACTTCCTCTCTCTTTTGTATTCTGCTGCTTATCTGAAAAACCAAAGCCACTAAAAAAAGGAATCTGTAGTTTACCAGTAAATGGGAAGGAACGTTCACCTGTGGAACTGTTTTGTCTTATATTATCTTCAGCTCTGTGGCCTTTTGAGACTCCAGCTGAGGTTTCTTTTTGCACAGATTCAGCAGAAGGAAGCAATAATTGGCTGAAGGATTTTTTGAGCGGACTGAAAAAGTTATCAGGTGTTATACTGTGCTCTGGAGGTTGTGAATGAACCTCCACTTTACTGACACTCTTCCTGTTTTCCAATTTATGACCTGTAGGACAATGATTTCCTGAAATGTTTATGCACTCTTCTACAATTATGTCTGGCTGATGTGCCACGTGATGAACATCTGAAGACTTCTGTGGCCCACCCTGCTGCTTGGGTATTACTAGACCCTCAACATTGGCTTTCAAGCTAAAGGAACTGACTGAGTTTGTAAGTTTACCAAAGATTGAGGACATAGAATTGCTGCTTGTGTTATCTTCTGCCTCACTTTTAGTTCTATTTTGGTTAGTTTCAGAAACAACACTGGTGATTGTGTTCTCTTCAGAGGATTTCTCGCTTTTGTTTGTCTCACAAGAACTTATGAGATGTCCTCCTTCCTTGGTTTTTTCCTCTTTTATATTTACTTTTTTCGGTACCTCTTTTTCAGTCAAGATTTTTAAAGGATTAAACATACCTAAAACTGAATTCATAACTGAATTTTGATTCTGAGGTGAAGGCTGCTGGCTTGTGGTGGTATTTTCTGATGACTCCTGAAGACAAGGAGCTGTAGAAGCTATATTGTCTCTCTTAGTGGCTTCTGCATTATTGAAGTTTGCATCACGCATCCCTTTGTCACTGCTTGTCTGGGATGGTAATAATGAATGTATGGAAGCTTTTATATCATCCTTGATTTCCACTTTCACTTCTGGGGCTAAATGCTCGGATTTAGGTTTGCTAGAGAATATCTTTGAGATTCCACCTGCAGATTGGTTTCGAGTTTCTGATTTCTCTGGTGCTGAAGACACAAGCTTTTCAACAGAGGTTGTGAGGTGCTTTGTGCTTGAGCTTACCTTCTCAGTGAAAGAACTGAACAAGGAATTTACAGTGTTCTCTACACCTGACAAGTCTGGGAGAGATTCAGATTTGCCTTTGCTGTTCTCTTTGTTCTCCATCAGAGTAGGTTTTGCCTGATCAGGGTGTACATATTTCTCCATTGAATTATCAGCATTATCCTGCATGAGAGAGAGAGACAAAGAATTTTTTTTCACTTTTGGGAGAGTACCAAATTTGCTAATCTCTTCCTCCTTTTCAGCCAAGTATTCAGATACAGTTTCTACCAGACATTGCAGTTCATCCATCGCATCAACATATTCCTCACTTGGTTCCTCAACTGGAGAAAGAGTCAAGTCTTGCACTGGATAGCCATACTTGCCTCCTCTAATCCGATGTTTTTTGTCAGAGTTAGCCTTTTGCAACTGAGATACTGAATTTGCAGAAAAATTATCTGTGAAACGGTCAAGATGACAAACATTTGATTTGCACCATGTTTGTGAAAGTATTGCTAATTCTTCCATTTCATCATCTGAAACAGGTGAATACTGAAGCTCCTCAGAAGCACTGCTGTCAAATTCTTCCAGGTCATCTAATGGCACAAAAGTAATGACTGGCTGTTCTGCATTTGTTACTTCTTCACTGCCAAAGTGAACTGAGCCATCACAGTTATGGTTTGCCAGCTGCTTGTTGGTCCACTTGCCACTTTTAACCATTAGGCCATTTTTGTACGGACGCAACATTGGATAATCAGGAATCTGCTCCTTATTTTCGATGCTGCCGCTGTTATATTTTTCAGTTCCTTCATATACTGGGAAAACACTGCTAGGTTCAGACCTAGTTGCTATACCATTGAAAGAGACTGTTTTCTCCACAGGAAATTGTAGACTTCCATTATAATGTAAGCTTATTTGTTCACTCTTGTCAAAATTTTTGTATCTTAGTTTCTTTTTTCTTCTCCTATCTATTGTATCATATTCCTGAGGATATCTAGGAATGTCTAAAGTTCCTGACTCTGCACACACATTCTGGCAATATCTTAATCTTTCATGGCGGTTGAAAGTCTCCTTCTTTGAGAGCGTTTGGGTTTTCTTAACATTTGTTTCCTGACAATTTCTATTTCTATTACTTTTTTCTAGGAATTCCTCTATTAGCAGTTTTCCTAACTCCTCATAGTTACTCTCCCACTCTTCTTCTCCAACTTCAGAATCAAATGGAATGATCCTGACCTTTTCACTTGTAACTAGAGATCCTTGGCTGATAAATGAAAGACAAAAATAAAAAGGGAGAGGAGGCAAAAAAAAGAGGAGGAAAGAGTGAAGGGGAGGAAAGAAAGTTAAAAAAACATTTTTTCAAAGGACAGTTTAAATAAGATCAGAAGAATAGTGAATTAAATGCATTAACAAAAGAAATATAAACACGCAACACATTCAAACGGGGTAGATACTGAAAGGTGATCATCTACTAAAAGAACATATAACCTTTCTTAAATCAAGGGATCAAACATTACCATAATAGTCTGCAGGGTCAAAAACTTCCATAACAATTATGACACATCTTCTACAAAAATTAAGGAATAGCTGAAGTAGAACAGTTATCAGTGAAAGATTATAATAATGCAACTTCAGATAAACGTTGGTGTTTTGAGATTATGGTGTTATAATTTAAGGAATGCTAGAACAGTTAATTGCATTTTCACTCTAATATCAAGGACTGCCTATTTTGTTAACATTAGGCAAGTTTATGTTAATCTGAAAAGTGCTCATTACTTTAAAATGAATTCTGTTTTGTGAAAACAGCTACTGTAATTTTTTATAACTGACATTTAAAGACAGTAATGAGAATAAGTCATTTTACACAGCTACCATCAAATTAGGATGCCTCCTAGGGCCAGACCCAGCCCTTGTATCCAGTGCGCACAAGTCACAATTGAATGTAGTGGAAGCAACGTGAATGTGTGAAGAAAGACTGTAGAGTCTACAGTAATCAGAACAGTTAGGCATCAAAGGAACAGACCTGTTCTGATGTGAGAAATGTATTCAATTAAGAGTTTGCCCCCTACTTTATAAAATGTTACATTTCACTAAAAAGCAAAACTTAAGTACAACACCTGGAATGGAAATAAGTAACGACATCAGCCCACCATTAAGCTACCACAGCTTGGAAATACAGTGAAAGCATGCAAACAATGAAAGTCAGCTGAAGTATATCACAAGATGACATCACAACAGCAACATCAAGGAGATTAGACAAACATCTAGCTGTAAAGAGGTTAACCCACCTATCGGACAAATCTAGAGACTGCCTGCTTTCTAGCGAGTACTGGCAGCTTGTCATTTGACTAGACTCAGATGCAGATTCTAGGTCAGATCGGCCACTCACAGTGGAATCTATGCTATCATATCGCCTTGAAAGTAAATAGAGTAAGAGCAGGGAGACAGATAGTTACATATTGATTCCAAACTTAATATTGCAAATAAAATTCCAACTAAAAAACCCACAGATAGGAAGTCTGGTACTCCAGAGTCACATCGGCTATTGGGACTAAAACATGGGCTAGTCTAAAAAAAGAACAAAACAAAGATATTAGGCAGGTCAAGGCAGAGGGAAATAAAAATCCATGTCCTTATCTTAAAGGACCATGATTACCCTGATTGGGGATCCGAATTACTGTCATGAAAAGGAAAGCTATCCCATGCAGCATTTCTACAGATGTTTTAAGTTTTAACAATAGATATCTAGAAATAAATCCTCAAGGGCACTTGGATAATATGGGGACCTGCATGGCACAAAAAGAGCGGTTAGATAGATTGAACAGGATGCTGAATGAGATTCAGCTCACCTTTAATGAAGATAGTTTTGGACCTAAACAGGCTGCTAAAGTCCTTTTAACCGATTTTCCTTGGCTTCAGTGTTTTCCTACACGCAGTCCAATATACTTATGAAATTTAAGAATTGAAAAAAACAGTGACTTACCTGTTCTGTAACTGTTGTTCAAGATGTGGGTGCTGAAGTGTATTGCACTCTGGTGGGTTCGCACAAATGCACCGGTGCTAGAGATTTTTCACCACCAGTACCCATCAGGGCTGTGCGCATACCTTATGCCTCCTTATGACCACTCCTGAGGCTATATAAAAGCAGCACCTCCCTGACATCCCTTAGTTCCTTCACACTGGAAAAGCTGGTTTAAGACTGATGGAGAGGGGATGGAGGATGGGTTGTGGAATACCTGTCTGTACCCACCTCAGTCATTGTTTTTTCTTCTTAAAGTGGTTGCAGACATGTATCCCACTCAGGTGACTCCCAAGCAGTACAGTTTGGAGATGGGATTTGAGTTTACTTGAATGATAGCAGTTTCCATCAGAGGCTGCTGTGACGGAACAGTGCCAAGTAAATGTACGCACAGAGGACCAAGTAGCAGTCCTATAAAATGTCCAGTATGAGAACATCCCTGAGGAAAGCCATAGATGTGGCCTGGGCCCTTATTGAATTTAGCCAAGCACATCTGTGGAGGAGGAATACTAGCTACGACATACTGAATGGATGCAGGAAGCGATACACAGAGATACTGTTTGTGTGGATACTGCCAGATCTCTGATGCATAGAGCCCTGCAAATCCCCAGGTATCTGCTTTCTATCCATGGATATCCGCATCTGTGGAAGCAGATACCCTTGGACCATTTCTGCAAACAACAGGGTGGATGCGGATACCATTTTGTATTGGAGCACGGCTCTGACGGTAAGAGCCAGGAGGACAGCTGTGAGGAACCACAGCACGAATCCTCCATCTGCCCTGGGCAGGAAAGCTAGAGAGAAGAGACACTGGGTGGGGGGCTGCTCAGGCCCCACACCCAGAGCAGGTGGAGGGTCCACCGCAGTTCCACACAGCTGCCCGCCCAGCTCTTATCACAGCCGGGCTGCAGCTCCAAGCTGCCCCACTGGCTGGAGCCAGGTTGAGGAGAGCTGCACTAGCAGTGGTGAGGAGCCTGGGTCTGTCCACCTGGCCTGGGCGGAGGGCTGCTTGGGTCCCATGCCAGGGCAGGTGGAAAGTTTGCCGCAGCTAGCCAGCGTGGCTCTCCCTATATAACCAGAGCTGAAGAGATCCTTTGGAGAAGATCAGGGTAAGATTTAAAATCCGCTAAGAGGGGAGACAAGGAATTTGGGATTCCTGTATGTGCCTGAGGTGGCGGGGAGGGCGCTGGTGGCCTCATGAAAGAGAGTGGTTGTTGCTCTGGCAAAGTCTCCTCCAGGAGCTGTGGCTCAAGAAGATGGACACTCTGTTACAGCCCTGCGGGGGCTACTCTATAGAAGCTGATCCCTCTGAGGGTAGGCAGGTCTGCGGGGGCTACTGTAGAAGCTGATCCCTCTGAGGGTAGGCAGGTCTGCTTGCAGACTGGGGTGGAGTCCTAGCTCTGTGTGAGTAGAAAGTTCTCCACAAGTCACAGGAGGAACACTTCAAGAAGGAACAAGGTATAGGAGGCCAATATCGTTCATAATTGCTATAAGTATGGGAACCCTCTTGGTACCAACGATTTCCCTCTGCAGGGAGCTTAGAGGACCTGCAAGATTTCTTCCACTGTGGAGGAGACGAGATGTGGAGAAGATGCCACACTGGAACCTAAAGAGCTCTCTGGATAGTCTGTGAGCATGGGCGTAAGCCTCCGAGGTGGGGGTCACAGGATATCCTGACTTACCCATAAGCCAACAAGATGAGTGCAAAGTCAGTCCTTAGGATGGGAGGGTTGTTGGCCAGACATATTGCCAAAAAGTCCAGAAAATCATTTCCTGTTGGTGCTGAGGAGCATGACTGAGTCTGTGCAGGCTCAGAGGGTAGTCTGAGGCCCCTGGCACTAAGGTGAGTATGTAGACAGTGCCACAGGAGGAGGAGTGCACCAACACCAAACCCACAGTCAGCTGTGCTGAAGACAGCATCTGCTTCATCACTGGCACTGCATAAGTCGCTTGCATCAACCTTAGCCCTAGTGTTGAAGGGCCTGGAATTGCAAGTGGTATCAACAGACCCACTGAGTCCTGAGGTAGCAGCGAGGGTGGCACAGACAAACAGAGCAAGTCCACCTCTGCCACAGACATATGTGGGCTCAAAGGTACTGAAAATGGCAGTGCCATAACTGCATCCTTAGGTACTGAATGCAATGGCCAATGAATCTCTGATTCATCTTGTGGATCCTCTTCTGAGGCAGTTTCCAAGATGCAGAGTGCCCCCTTTTCGAGAAAATCAGGGTCCCAGGGTCTGTCTGCTGCCACTTCAGAAGCAAAAGGGAGCTAACTAGACTACAGGTACCACTACTAATAACTATCAAGGCTATTTACAAAGTGAAAAAAAACTTGGTGACAAACACAGAGGGGAAAAAATCATGATGAAAAGCCTCACACATGCGGAGAAGCAACTAAGGCCACTGGCAGTAAGTAATAACTATGCCACATTACATAGCCTCAGGACAAGCCACAAGGAGCCACAGTACGTGTACCACCCTAACAAGTACTGCTAAAGGAAAAACCTCTGATGTTGGTGCATTTGGTGCTACCACACCTGAGAAGGATATATGTCTGCAATCAGTCAAAGAAAAGACGATTACTCACCTTTGTAACTGTTGTTCTTTGAGATGTGTTGCTCATATCCATTCCAGTTAGGTGTGTGCGCGCCGCGTGCACAATCACCAGAAGATTTTTACCCTAGCAACACTTGGTGGGTCGGCTGAGGTGCCCCCTGGAGTGGCGCCCTTATGGCGTTGGATATATGTCCCTGAAGACCCAATGCCCCCTCAGTTCCTTCTTGCCGCCTACTCTGACGGAGGGGAAGGAGGGCGGGTTTGGAATGGATATGAGCAACACATCTCGAAGAACAACAGTTACAAAGGTGAGTAACCACTTTTCTTCTTTGAGTGCTTGCTCACATCCATTCCAATCAGGTGACTCCCAAGCCGTACCTAGGCGGTGGGGTTGGAGTGAGATGTCATGGAGTGAAGGACCACGGAACCAAATGCAGCATCACCCCTGGACTGCTGCACTATCACACAGTGGGAAGTGAAGGTGTGTACTGATGACCAAGTTGTCACCCTACAGATCTCCTGTAAGGGCACGAGCCAGGAAGGCAGAGGACAAAGCTTGAGCCTAGTAGAGTGAGCAGTAAGGTGCATAGCTGGGACACCAGCCAAGTCATAGCACTCCCGGAGCACAATGTGATCCAGTACAAGATGCACTGTGTGGAGACCGGGAGGCCCTTCATCCAGTCTGCCACAGCTACGAACAACTGGGTTATCCTCCTAAAGGGTTTCGTTCGTTCGATGTAAAAGACGAAAGCCCTGCAAACGTCTAGGGAATGCAGCTGTTGCTCTCGCCGAGAAGCATGCGGCTTTGGTTAGAAGACCGGAAGGAAGATGTGTTGGTGGACATGGAAGGCAGACACCACCTTAGGAAGGAAGGAAGGGTGTGGTCACAGCTGTACCTTTCCTATGAAACACAGTATACAGTGGGTCCGACGAGAGAGCTCAAAGTTCCAACACACGTCTCACTGAGGTGATAGCGATGAGGAAAGCTGTTTTCCAGGAAAGGTACAGAAGCAAGCAAGTGGCCATCAGCTCGAACAGGGCATCCATGAGCCTGGCTAGGACCAGGCTGAGGTCTCACATAGGAGGTGGATGCCGAATTTGCGGGTACAGACGTGCCAATCCCTTGAGGAACCTGCTGATCATGGGACTGAGGAAAACGGTGCGCCTGTTTTTGCCCAGGTGGAAGGCTGAAATTGCTGCTAGGTGTACTCTGATAGATGAAATTGCTAGGCCTTGCTGTTTCAAGGACAAGAGATAATCTAGGATGGTAGGTACTGGCACCTCCAGAGGGGCAGTTTTGCTCAGGGCACGCCAGCAGGAGAAACGCTTCCACTTGGCCAGATATGTGACCTAGTAGAGGGCTTTCTGCTACCCAAGAGTACGTGCTGCACCGAGTAGGAGCAATGCAGCTCAGATTGAGTTAGCCATGCAGCATCCATGCTGTGAGATGGAGGGATTGCAGGTCTGGATGACACAGTCAGTTGTGTTCCTGAGTGATCAGGTCCGGCCACAATGGGAGTGGAATTGGTGTGGTCACCGACAGATCGAAGAGAGTGGTGTACAAAATGTTGCCTGGGCCATGCCAGGGCAATCAAGATTAAGTGGGCCTTATCCCTTCACAATTTGAGAAGGACCTTGTGGACCAATGAGAGTGAAGGAAAGACGTAGAGCAGATGGTCTTTCCATGGCATCAGGAAGACATCTGATAGGGAGCCTGGGGAGCGCCCCTGTAGAGAGCAGAACACCTGGCACTTCTGATTCTCTCGAGAGACGAAAAGGTCTATGTGGGGAAACCCCCACTTCCACAAAACAGAATGGATAACGTCCAGGTGAAAATCGACCACTCGTGAGCCAGGAAGGACCTGCTGAGGCAATCTGCCAAGGTGTTTTGGACTTCCGGGAGAAACGATGCCACCAGGTCAATCAAGTGGGCTATGCAGAATTCCCACAGGCAAATGGCTTCCTGACAGAGGGAAGATGACTGCAGTCCCCCTTGCTTGTTGATGTAAAACATGGCGGTTGTGTTATCTGTGAAGACTGTCACACAATGGCCCTGAAGGTGTTTACGGAACACCTGACATGCTACATGTACTGCTCTCAGTTCCCGTACGTTGATGTGCAAGGTTCTCTCTTGTGTGGACCAAAGGCCCTGCGTGAGAAGATTCGCAAGGTGAGGGCCCCAGCCCAGAGATGATGCATCTGTGATTAGGACTAGGGAAGGCTGTGGGGCGTGGAATGGCATTCCCCCGCATACGAAGTTGGGGTTCAGCCACTAAGCCAGGGAGGTTAAGACTTCCATCTGTACTGTGAGCACTGTGTCTAGATTGTCTCGACCTAGACGGTAGACTAATGAGAGCCAGGCCTGAAGTGGACTGAGGCGTAGTCTGGCATGTCTGGTCACGAAGGTGCAAGACACCATGTGTCCCAGTAGACCAAGGCATGTGCGTGCTGTTGAGGTCAGGAAGCTTCGGAGGCCATGGATTATGCTCGCCATGGACTGGAAGCGGGCATGCGGTAGGCACGCCCAGGCGAGATCTGAATCCAGGACTGCTCCGATGAAGTCTATTCTCTGGGTCGGCTGCAAAGTGGACTTTTCGACACTGAGCAGCTGAACAAGTTCACAGTGAACTGAACATGGGATTGCACCTGGAGCTCAGATCGACTCCGAATGAGCCATTTGGATCTGACGTCGACGGAGCGAGGCAGCTACGACAGCCATACACTTTGTAAATACCCTTGGTGCTGTGGATAGGCTGAAGGGGAGAACAATAAACTGGAAGTGTTGTTGACTGGCCACAAAGAGAAGGAAGCGCCTGTGCAATGGGTAGATTGCTATGTGGAAGTATACGTCCCTCATGTCGAAGGCAGTGTACTAGTCTCTAGGATCCAGGGAAGGGATAATGGTCCCCAATGAAACCATGCGGAACTTCAACTTTACCATAAATTTGTTGAGTCCGCGCAGGTCCAGAATGGGCCATAGCCCACCCTTTGCCTTGGGGATTAGGAAGTAGCGGGAGTAAAACCCCCTGCCCTCAGATCCCTTGGAACCTCCTCTATAGCTCCGATAGCCAAGAGTGTCTGCACCTCCTGTAGGAGGAGTTGCTCATGAGAGGGATCCCTGAAGAGGGACAGGTCGGGAGGGTGGGAAGAGGGGGACAAAACAAATTGAAGTCGGTATCCACTTTCCACCGTGCATAGGACCCATGCGGGACCATGTAGAGAGGAAATAGGAGAAGTAGTTGGTGAAAGGTAAGGACGGATCCTGTAAGGAGACTGGTGCTCTGCCCAGGGGTGCACCTTCAAAAGTTTTCTTTGGGACCCGCCGATGGTTTGGTGGGGGGCCCTGTTTCTGGCCTGTCTGAGGACCAGACTGCCTCTTCCTACTACCGCGGCCATGTCTTCTAGAAAAGTTCGGTCTTGGCCGGGGGTTAGGGTAGGTGTGCTGCAGTTGGGATCAGAAGGGCCTATGTTGCGTCATCGGGGTATGCATGCCCAATGAGCGCACGATGATGACCGGTTATCCTTCAGACTCTGGAGTCAGTTTTGTCTGAAAATAACCCCTGGCCATCAAGGGACAGGTCGTGAATTGTTTGTTGCAGCACCAGTGGAAGACCGGACACCTGAAGCTACGAGATACAGCACATAGCTATGCCTGAGGCTAGAGTCCTAGCCGCAGAGTCTGCCACATCTATCGAAGCCTGCAAGGAGGTCCTGGCTACTTTATTGCCCTCCTCGAGCAAGGCCCCGAACTCCTCCCTGGACTCCCAAGGAACCAGTTCTTTGAACTTCCCCATCAAGAGGGCCTGCTGGTTAGCCACCCTAAGTTGTAGGCTGCCAGTTGAATAGGTCTTGCGTCTGAATAAATCCAGGTGTATAGCGTCCTTGGATTTAAGAGCGGGAGTTTGTTTACCGTGTTTTTCCCTCTCATTAATGGACTGTACAACGAAGGAGCACGTCCGGAGGGGGGGAAAACGTACAAGTACTCAGAGTCTTTGGAGGGGATGAAGTACTTCCTCTCCACTCCCTTGGCAGTGGGAGGAATGGACGCCGGAGACTGCCAGATTGTACTGGCGTTAGCCTGGACTGTCCTAATAAAGAGCAAAGCTATACGTATGGGGACATCGACAGATAAGATGTCCATCACCGGATCCTCAACCTCCACCACCTCTTCGACCTGGAGGTTCATGTTTTGTGCCACCCTACGAGGCAAGTCTTGGTGCGCACGGAGGTCTATAGGTGGTGGGCCAGAGGAGGATGTGCCCGCCACCACCTCCTCAGGGGAGGACGAGGAGGATACGCCCAGGACTAAAGGGTCCTGGGGTAAGTCCTGCTGGAGGGGTCCAGCTGCCCTAGGTCCTCCATGTAGAGGGGGGCGACTGACAGTGGCCTCCAGGACCCAAGGTTCCGAGTGGGCAGAACGAGAAGCTCCCGATGGGACGCCTTGGGCCTGATGGTATGCCCAAGGGGTCCCAAAAAGACAATTGTGCGGGTCCCTGAGCAGGATCCTACCTCTTGTCATGCCATTGGCTAGCGCTGTCCGCATCTTAGTCATGGATCCAGGAGCCACTCTCCACTTGGGATGACTCCAAGATGGGGCGGGATGGCCAAGATGGAGCCGATCGCTCATGCTGAGTTGCACTGTTGGCTAGTGCCGTGGGGATGGAGATCGGAGCCATGGTCTTGAGCAGTACCGTGATCTGGATCAGGACTGGCGGTCGTATCGATGCTGGGAGGTAGATCTGGACCTGGATGAAGATCTACGGGTGGAGCAGCACCGGGAATGACTCCGAGGAGACCTGTGCTGGGAGCTGGATCGGTACTGACCGTATCAGGAAGGAGATTTTCTTGAGGTGGAGCGGCGCCACGAGTATGGCCAGCACCGAGATGGTGATATGTGCCGGGACTGCGAGTGGTGCCGTGGACAAGACCAGCGCCTGGATCGGGACTGTGACCTGGACTGGGACCAAGATCGGTACTGACGTTTCTCGCTCTGCAATGGAGGGCGCATCATGGAGGGCTTCCCTATCGATGGAACAGCCCACACTGGCAGTACTGAAGTTTGTGATGGTCCTGGCTCGGTGAGCGCAATCAGGTCGCGAGCAGTGGAGAGTCTCCGGAGCGGAAGGCAGGCCGAGCTCAACCCAGGAGCTTATGTGCACCGGACTCAATGGCGCTTGTGGGAGCAGAATCGACAGTGCTGGAGTTGGAGCCTTCATGGGGCAGTCTGGCACAGGACCCTGCTCCAAGGGGGGCACAGGCAGTGCCAATAACTGTACAGTAGCAGCAGGTTGCTTGTGCTGCTTCCCGGCCCCCGGAGACCGCGAGTGGTGCTGTGCTGGTAACGGTGCCGGATACGTTCGGTGCCAGGAGTCTTTGCCCATGCCAGGGCGATTCGGTGCCAGAGGCACACTTCGGACTGACGGTGCCAGGTCTCGGTGTGGGGCCAGGCTAAATGCCACTTCCATGAGGAACTGCTTCAAATGAAAGTCCCGCTCCCTTTTTGTCCGAGGCTTGAATACAGCACTTATCTAGTTGATGGGATCCCTCCAGGGACTTCATACAGCAGTTGTGGGAGTCTCCCGTAGGCATCAGCTTGAGGCAGGCTAAGCAGGGTTTGAAGCTCGGAGACCCAAGCATGGGCCCAGTACCGAGAAGGGGAGAAGCCCCTGACCTCCAATCACTATATACACTAACTAATTGCAACTAGAAACTATAACAATTATCTACAGGTATAAACGAGCAAAGAGCTAGGGAAGTGGAGATCAGTTATGCTGCGCTCCACAGTTTCAATGACCATCATGGGCGGTAAGAAGGAACTGAGGGGGTGTTGGGTCGGCAGTGGCATATATCAGGTGCCATAAGGGCGCCACTCCAGGGGGCGCATCAGACGACCCATGGAGTGTTGCTAGGGTAAAAATCTTCCACCAATCATGCACGCAGCACGCGCACACCTATTTGGAATCGATATGAGCAAGCACTCAAAGAAGAACTAGCCAATTATACTTTCATCACAGAATTCTTGACCCAGTTCAAGCTTGCCCTGAACAGGCTCAGTTGGACATCTGACTTTCCAAAAAAACAGCAGGCCTTTACAGAGGCTGTAGAAATTGTTCTTCACAAATCAAAGTATTCGAGCACGTCCGCATTAGGGATTTTGTAGCCATGCAGCTGCACAGATGCAGCCTGATTAGGGCAATCCCCCAGTGAGCATGTTTCCCCATCCGTAAAATGGGATAATGATACTGACTTCCTTTGAGATCTGCTGATGAAAAGAGCTAGGCATTATCATCACCCCTATGGGTAAAGGAGCACCAGCACAAGCCTTGCTGTTAGCAGTGCAGTGCATCTATGCTGAGGGGCAGCACTGGTCTAGCTACACCAGTGCAAAAACTCCTAATGTAATCAAGCTCTTAGCAAGTAGCGAAAGAACAGAAGGGTACCTAAGAATACATACCAATGCAAAAAGACAGCATGCAGTCAAAGTGGCAAAGAGATTTGTTTGCACTGTGCAATCATCATGAAATACAAACATGCCCAACACAAGGATGTGGTGACAGATTTGTAGATTTTAAGGCCAGAAGGGATCATGTAGTCTGACCTCCTGCATAGCACAGGCTAAAGAAACTCATCCAATAATTTCTGCCTCAAACTCATAACTTCTGTTTGAGCTAGATCATATCTGTCAAGAAGATTGCAGTTTTTGGGTCAAGGCTGGATAATGATGGAGAATCTACCATCTCCCTAGGTAAAAAGTTCAAGATGCAATCAAAGCAAGCATTTTGCAAATGTGAATCAATCACTCAGCTCACACTGTATAAGAATTACAAGCATAAATACATACAGCAGGAGGACATATCACCAAGAATGATGAAGGAGTTCCTTACTGGGACTCAAATTTGGAAACCAAGAGATTAATAGATTTATAAATAAGACCAGAAGGGACCACTGTGATTATCTTGTCTGACCTCCTGCATAACACAGGCCATCGGACATCCCTGAATTAATTGTACTGGTTTGTGAACAAGAGGTGAATTTACAAAGAGATGCTGGAGCTGGGCGCAACGTAAACAGCAAGCACAAGCAATCCCCCCACCACCACCACCCACAATCCCCTTCCCCCCCATAAAACCCACTAGCAGCCACCTCAGGTTAGAATTTTTTTTTAAAAAAAGAAGCTATTTTGATAAAGTGGGCACAAAGTAAGCCTATGTAGCAAAGCCACACCAACACATCTGTGCAAGGACAGATGACTATAAGAGTTTGAAATAATGGAATAGGAAGTCCTGTGAGAAACAACTTATCGGCTGCACAGGATGCATGAGAAAGAATCTGATTATGTGTTTAATGGACTACAGTGCATTGAGAACAATACATCACACTGTTGTAGATAAAAATACAAAAATACACCACAAAAAGTCCCATTAGCAGTGACAAAGTAAAAGCTGAATATTACTAGTAAAATAAGGTGTTTCTAATTAGATAGTAACTGACTGAGTTAACAGCATGATCACTATAATAAAGCCACCATGCCAGGAAACAGAAGCACAACCCATGAAAACAACTGATGTCTAGACTTGAGAATGCAAGTATCCCCTCTGGTACGGAGGCATGCCCAGGGTTTGGGAATAGGACTAGTTTGATACACAAAGTGCAAACTCTGCACCTCTCACTTTTTTGGTAGATACACTTCTACCCCAATAGAACGCTGTCCTCAGGAGCCAAAAGATCTTACCGCGTTATACTGAACTTGCTCTGATCCACCGAAGTGTTCAGGCCCCCCCCCAGAGCATTGCTTTACTGCATCATATCCAAATTCATGTTATATCAGGTCGCGTTATAACGAGGTAGAGGTGTATATGTTCAAGCAACTACCTTTCCCTTCCAGATTATTTCAGCACATGAAGTATATATCAAAGCATCATATCCTATTTCTCCAAAACCATGGCTTTTCAAGCTGATTAATCTTGTCTCATTGTTTCCCTGTGCTCCCATTGCCTGTCTGTTGCATCCACCTGTTCTCCCTTTACTTGTATTTAGAGAGCGTAAGCTTTGTGGGCCTGTGCTCTTGCTAAGAGTTTGTATGGCACCCAGGTTCATTACTAGGGCTCTTAAGCAATATGATAATTATTATTATTCACCAAATGAGCTGTACAGGGTGAAGTAATGGTTGATAAACTGCTGATCTGTGATTAAAAGAACCACCACAGACTGTACAATGTTCTGCTATGTGCAAAACACCTTAAATGAAAAAAAATCTGGGGGGCGGCCGAATATCAATTTCTGGCAATAAACCCATACAGTGCTATGTGACAACAGGTAGGACCAAGTGAATAGACAAAGGCTCCTTCCTTGAATAGTGTGTGTGTGTGAGAGCAGCTGATAGAGGGATAACAGCTAATGGGAAACAAAATTAATTTGTCACCAGTGAAGAGAAAATTTACCATAGGACACCACTACCACACCGAGTTTCATTTGTTTCCAGAGCCGCCCAGAGGATTCAGGGGGCCTGGGCCCCGCCGCCGAATTGCTGCCGAAGACCTGGAGCAGAAGCAGCTCTGGGGGCCCAGGCCCTGCAATAGTTTTCCGGGGCCCCCGGAGCAAGTGAAGGACCCCGCTCCAGGGGCCCCAAAAAATTCTGGTGGGGGCCCCTCTGGGGCCCGGGGCAAATTGCCCCACTTGTCCCATCCCCCCCCCCCCCCCCCAGCAGTCCTGTTCGTTTCTAAAGCGAAGTACCACACAATTGCCAGATGACATTTTTCAAGCGTTGTACTCTTTTATTTATTTAAGGAAAAATAGAACCAATAAAGCTTCTAAGTTTGGGCACATTTTAAAAATTCTTTTATGAAACTAGGCTGCAGGATCTGCCATGGTACTTGCGTTCTTAAAAGGTGGAGATTTAGACTAGAACAGCACATCTATTGACAAAGGCAAGTGATATTACAATACTTTCAAAGCCTCTAGGTTGTCCCTCATCAGTTTGCATAATGCCTTCAGGGTCTACAGTAAACATCCAAGGGCAGAGAAAGAACTACGGTTTTAAAGTCAACACCCACCTGATGGCCATACGTTCCCGGTAATCCAGATCATAGCTCTGCATGGAGTCCATGCAGGAGTCCCGAGACACACCTTGCTGCTGCAGGCGAGAGGGCACAGTGAACTGGTGCACAGAGGCGTTGGGCTGTGAGATTGTGTGGTAAGGAGGAGGAATGCTGTTGCTGGTCTCACTGCGGTAGTCACTGTCTCTATCATCCACTGCACTATCAGGGTCTTCCAAGGCTAAGAAACAAAAGTAGTTAGAGCACAATTCACCAATTCCACCCAGATGGGATAGCAGAGCCCATTTCACACTTCAAATCAAGAAGTCTTTTAAGAGGCCTAAAGGCAATCCAGCGCATGATCTCATGTTCTTCGAATTTATACTGAAGAATTCCCAGTGTACCTTTCCTTCTCTCTCTCTCTCTCTCTCTCATTTGGCAGCTCCTGAGACAAACATTTACTTTTTTTTGTTTTCCCTTCAACCACTCTGACAAATAGGAGTATAAGATGCTTTTAATTTAGGAAACTTTCTTGGATTCCTTTACTATAGTTGCAAAAAACCCTAATAAAAACAATTCAGTTGTCAGAGAAGTACATTCCCCTGTGCGAAGTTGAGTCTGCCCTGAGGATTTTATTCTACTCTCTTTCATCTAGTGACTGATTTTAAAAACTCAATCAAACCAGAGGAGCAGAAAAGGAAATTAATGGAAGCTTCTAACTTGCTTCCCCTTTACATGTTTACAATCATTGTATCACTCCTTTCAACATACTTTACCAGTATCAAAAATGTTTTCTTTCAGGGACAGAGATTGTTGAAAGGCTATCATATGCTTGTCAGTCAAGAAGAAAGTCAAAATCAACTAGCAGCGTAACTCTGCAAGTATACAAGTTATTTCTTCTTATTGTAATTGCTACATTTAACACATTCCTGTAGCTACAGTTAATTGTCACATTTCGAACCTTTAAGAAGTCAATACAAATGTAGTGCAAATACCATCGCAACAAAAAAGCTCCCTCCACATATTGCACCTCTCCCTTGAAAGGCATTGCAACTTAATAACCCTTCCAAAAGGGAAGAAAAATGAAAGTTCTAGTCTGACATCTGTTCATGGCCTAAAAAATAAAGCTCCTACTAGGCCGTGCAGTATGGCAACTTAATCTTTGCAAATTTCCAGTCAAATAGATAACAGTGATAAAGCAGGTGCAGTGCATTGCTAACATGCTTGACAAAGAAAAATCACAAGCATCAGCCATTACTGCTCATGACCACCACTAGCACCAAAGCCTGGATAAAAACGACAATCCAATCCAAGCTCTCTCTGAGAAGCTGTTTCCGTACTCCATGCATGCCTCAATCACCATCATCATAGCACAGACTGACTGGGACTGATCAAGGAAATCAAAGTACTGGTTGGTTTCTTTGTTTGCTTTCCCCATTTCTTTTACAAACAAATGGAAGTTTAATTCTGGAAATTCCAGACTGAACTTATCCACATTTGATGGATACTTGTTTTCCACTGAAGCTTTCATTTCTTTCGACTCAACAGTTTCTATTGTTTCATATAATTTAAGGTTTGCTATTACTGAAAATCTGTTCCCCTTAATATCGTGTAAAGGTATAGTAATATCCTGACATGGAAGAAAACAAAAACCACCTCCACTGGAGAACATGTCAGCACATCTAGTTGAAATCTCCTTCAAACAGGCTTTCTATTCATAAACCAAATCTAGTCCATTTGACTGCCTTCAATGAACATAGCATATAGTCTTCTGCTCCTTAACAGGCTAATGTTATGCAGTTCTTGTCAGTCTCCATAAACAAAACAAAAACGAATTGCTATTCCCTTGAATTGTTTGGATTCATTAAAAACAAAGAGGTGCCAATCTTGCACTCTAGGTGGAAAAGAAAAACTGGAACCCCATAAAATACAGTAACAGAGTAACCATGCAGCAAAAACAAACTAAAATATCAACAATTTCCCCCTTACAACACTCAGTCTTGGAAACCTTATCAACTTAGAAAAGGATTTTAAAACTGCTCACTCCTCAAAAACAAACAACTACTGTGTAAAAATTAACAACCTGATGTGCAACGGTGCTGAGCACCCCTAGCAAGTTAAGTCCTAAATCTTTGGGGCAGGGACTGTCATCTGTTTGCCCAGTACCTAGCATAATGGGGGCCCTAGCCTCAGAAGGATAACACACGCTACTTTGAAGGTTAGCGTCGCCCCAGCTGACTTGCATCACACTAAAACAATGGCACTGTTACTATACCCAATACTTGTATTATGGAAGCATGTGTGTGTCACTCTATACTAACTTAATATTTGGGGTTCCCTCGGGCAACTACTTAATGTTTTTCTACAAACTCCTCAATTTAGGGCATATTGAATAATGCAGAAATGGTGCCACATCCCTCAGTGCAGCATAACCCTTTCCAGTTAATGTGCTTAAACCACCTTGCAATTATGCATGTGTATGGTCAGTCTTCCAAAGGACATTAGCTCACTACATTGACTGTAGAGAATCCGCCTTACAGTACAAAGGGTAAAACTCTCCACTCTGAAGAGTTCAATAAATATTCTGTTCTTCTGTAGCAATGGTGAAGCACATTACGTCTCAGTAAGGAGGCTCTCCTGCCAGAGGGAATCACAGCAGTAATTTAGTGTTGTTGCAGCCATATGGGTTCCAAGATATTAGAGACATAAGGTGAGAGATAATCTTTTATTGGACCAACTTCTCTTGGTGAGAGAGACAAGCCTTCTAGCTCACAGAGCTCTTCAGCTCGAAAGCTTGTCTCCCTCCCCAACAGAAGTTGTTACCTCACCCACCTTGTCTCTCTAAAAGCAAGACTTTAGCATTTGTAAAACTGTAGATTAAATTTAAGCATTACTCATCCAAGTCAATAGAATACACAGTATTTGTAACATGTGGCACCAGGATTTCTCTATGTTATCATTAATGCACAACATGTGTAGTCTCATGGGTACCAAGTTAGAGCATGTTTTAAAGAATAGGAGCCCATAACTCAGTGACAACAAGGAGGCTACACCAAACATATACATCTTTAATAAATGCCGGGAGCATCTGCAGTACGTCTAGGAATGTTGGCACCACTAGAAAGCAAGACTGGTGGCAAATATACTAATAATTTATGGCCAGATTCTGGTTCACTTATGTTGAATAGCACCTTACTGCACAAGCAGCCCCACTTCAGTGCCTTGCTCCAGGAGTAGTCCCATGGACTAGTCAGTATGAGTAAGGCTATCAACATCTGTCTCTTACACAGGCAGCAATATGTTTTAATTTAGCAGAAGTGTGTAGTAAGATGCGGTGGTGGTAACACCAGTGCATTAATATTCATTACTAAAAGGAATTTAATTCATCCTAAGAAGAGGAGACTGACAACAACTTGCAGAAGCAGCTTTGCAGATACCTGGTCCTTTCTATTGAATGGATAGTGTATTAATGCTTACAGTGTTTAGCAAAATAATCTTCACACACAAAAATAGCAATGGGATGACTTACAGCATCTTCTGCCTGAGGATGCTGATGCTCTAAGTTTTCCCATTCCGGCTAAGTCATCTCATCAAGGTTATACTTTCATGTAGTCTTTGAAAACCAATATGTTAGTAACTAAAGATATAATGCTACACATTGGTAAAAAGACTTAAAGGAATTGGTTTAGGTAACTTCACATGCACCAAATGCTCTCAGGGGATGCAAATAGTCTCAGTCTACAGTCCTACTGCATAAAGGGGATAAATCTGAGAGAAAGGGAAGAGGCATGCTCTGCTCTGATAAATAACTGAATATTCATACATACAGTCAATATATATATTTTTATATACACACACAGAGCTATTGGACAAAGTCACATCACACAGAGATTTACAGAGTAAGGATCTAGAGCCTGAAAAGAAAAGCAAGACACAAGAGACAGGAAGTATACATGTAAACTTTGGGGAACTGGCATATCCAAATCCAAATTCCCTATTTTCATCAGTGCAGTAATTCTGATGCCACTGCCACAGGGCAGAAAGCATTTCGTTATTTTTGTACTGGTCTCAAAATAGTTTCCACCCATTGCTGCCCCAGCCATGTCAGTCGGGTTTACATTTGGGCAAGTATTTTTCTTCAAAAATACTCTTTTCTGAGGGGTTGACAGCACCACTGTTACAGGTTGCTTGAGGGTGAAACTGGCTATAAAAATCCTCAACCCAGGGCCAACTGCGAAGGAGGGGCTTCTCACAGAATAAGTTTAAACTGGTTTAGAATTGCCTGGTGGTTTTATGGCAATTTCTTGTGCTGTCTCAATGAGAGTTGGGATCCAGTTCCCAAGCTTGATCTCACTCCTAAGGATATCACAAGCAGTGATAAGAGCAATGCAGTGTGCCAAGTCCTATGACAAGGGAGAAGGGGGAGAGTGCCTTGAATTCTGCTCCAATGATCTCACACCCCCTCACTAAAGAGGAGAGCCATTTAAATGACTCCAGCTTCCTTAAACCTTTAAGTGACTGTTGGGGAAAAGTGGAGAACAAAGTGTGATGAATGAACAGGGACTGTTATAATCTAGTCTCACCTCCTGCACACAGAGGCCGTAACTTCTTGCTGAATGAGACATCACTTTTCCAAAAACATCCAGCAGGGCAAAAATATTTTGTCAAAGGAGAGTTAAAAATGATTGCATGTGGTCACTTAAGTTAAAAACTTGAAAGCCAAAAATGAGTTTAAGTACAATTTTCCAGGTCATTAGCTTATACAGGCTATTGTACATCACTGGGCACTTAAAGGACACCAGAAACTTGAAATCTAGTCAATTTGAAATAAAGAAGTTAATAGTTTCAGATATTTCACCTGCCACTGAGCCTCCAATTTGGGGGATTTTACAATCACATTTTCCATTTTTTTTTTTAAAACCCTATGGCTAAAAGAGCCACAGTAACCAGTAACCTGACTAAACAAGGAAAACAGTTAAGCTTACAATACACAAGGGGCTGCCAAACCACAATGAAAACAGAGATTATTTTTCTTCTAATCTTTCCATGATGATGATCCAGGTGTTAATTCTGGGTGGCATTTTAAAAGCAATCAGTGTTGGCCTAAGCCTGCCCCTACGAAATTCAATGTTAAAATACCACTGACTTCAAGGGAAGTAGGGGCAGGCCAACACTGAGCACTCCTGAAAACCTCATCCTAGAACAATACATAAAATATTTTCAGAGAGAAGTCCCATTTAAATTGGCTGGATCCTTTAAAAAAAAATCTAAACAAGCAGATGGAATCTAGACAGTTAAATAGCCAAGACATCCTCTAGGCAGTCACAGTACGGCACACATTGAAACACATGTATCTAGAAGCAAAGCAGAATGACTACATCTCTCATCACAGTCTGTTTTTTAATCTAGATTGAGTATGAAGTAACAAATAGCTCAGAGGTTCTTGGGTTTTGTCCTTTTCTACCATAGCCTTCCCATTAAGTTAGTTTTCTAATTTAATACTCTGAGATGACATTTTTTCAACAAGTATCTCTTATTCAACGGATCTTCCAAGAAACTGAGTACTTGTGTTCTCTGCTTAGCAGTCAGCATCTCCCCTATGAAAGGGAACTTTGTGGCGAGAAGACTTTCCAGGAACTAGTGTACTTGCACACCCAGTTCAAAGTACAGGAAAGAGAGAGAAAGGCCCTATTTCCAAAAAAAAAAAAAAAAAAAAAGGGAATATAAATTCCACAGAGCAATCTGCACTTTAAAGTAGCTTACCCAGCAATACTAGGAAACTCTCACACAGTGGCATGAGAATAATACCAATTCCTCTCCGAATTTGTAGCAAACAGGTTTAAAGTGATGAAGTTTTACCTACTTTGAGACATAAACAACGCATGTATAATATTACATTAACAGCATCTTACCAGATTTTCAGCTAAACTAGGCAAGATGCAAGAGAATACATATCATTAAGGCAATTACCTTACAGCAAAATCCTCCTACTCCCCTTTTCTCCAATGACTCATTTCAAATGTACTGTGTATGACATGAATTGTATTTGCACACCATTTTCTACTCTCACTGTACGCAGATTAATGTATAAAGTGGACAGATAATGTACTCAGGGGATGTTAATTCCAGTAAATTTATAGAATATACTGGAAAGGAGGTAGAATATTAATCCCTAACTGAAGGGAAAGTCAGTACTTTCTAAAGCTTTCCCTCCCATGAGTTGCATATGAAAATGAAGTGCTCTTAAAATCTTCGAAAAGAACAAGAGTACTTGTGGCACCTTAGAGACTAACAAATTTATTTCAGCATGAGCTTTCGTGAGCTACAGCTCACTTCATCGGATGCACAGAAGGGAACACACAGACAGGAGATATTTATACATGCAGAGAACATGAAAAGATGGAAGTATGCATACCAACAGGAAGAGTCTAATCAATGGAGATGAGCTGTCGTCAGCAGGGGAAAAAAAACTTTTGAAGTGATAGTTAAGATGACCCATAGAAGGTGTGAGGAGAACTTCCCATAGGGAAATAGATTCAATTAGTGTAATGACCCAGCCATTCCCAGTCTCTGTTAAGGCCTGAGTTAGTTGTGTCTAATTTGCATATTAATTCGAGTTCAACAGTCTCTCTTTCGAGAATGTTTTTGAAGTTTTTTTGTTGCAAAATTGCCACCTTCAAGTCTGTCACTGAGTGGTTAGAGAGGTTGAAGTGTTCTCCCACTGGTTTTTGAATGTTATGATTGCTGATGTCATGTTTGTGTCCATTTATTCTTTTGCGAAGAGACTGTCCGGTTTGGCCAATGTACATGGCAGAGGGGCATTGCTGGCACATGATGGCATATATCACATTGGTAGATGTGCTGGAGAACGAACCCCTGATGGCGTGGCTGATGTGATTACGTGATCTTCCAGAAAACACCATCCTGGCCACTATGGATGTGGAAGCCCTCTACACCAATATTCCACACAAAGATGGACTACAAGTAATCAAGAATAGTATCCCCGATAACATCACAGCTAACCTTGCATCTGACGAAGTGGGTATTCCACCCACGAAAGCTCATGCTCCAAAACGTCTGTTAGTCTATAAGGTGCCACAGGATTCTTTGCTGCTTTTACAGCTAATCTAGTGGCTGAACTTTGTGACTTTGTCCTCACCCACAACTATTTCACATTTGGGGACAATATATACCTTCAAGTCAGTGGCACTGCTATGGGTACCCGCATGGCCCCAGAGTATGCCAACAACTTTATGGCTGACTTAGAACAACGCTTCCTTAGCTCTCGTTCCCTAACACCCCTACTCTACTTGCACTACATTGATGACATCATCATCTGGACTCATGGAAAAGAAGCCCTCGAGGAATTCCACCGTGATTTTAACAATTTCCATCCCACCATCAACCTCAGCCTAGCTCAATCCACACAAGCGGTCCATTTCCTAGACACTACTGTGCTAATAAGCGATGGTCACATAAACACCACCCTATACCGGAAACCCACTGACCGCTATACTTACCTACATGCCTCCAGCTTCCATCCAGGACACACCACACGATCCATTGTCTACAGCCAAGCTCTAAGATACAATCGTATTTGCTCCAATCCCTCAGACAGAGATAAACACCTACAAGATCTCTATCAAGCATTCTTAAAACTACAATACCCACCTGCTGAAGTAAAAAAAACAGATTGACAGAGCCAGAAGAGTACCCAGAAGCCACCTACTACAGGACAGGCCCAACAAAGAAAATAACAGAACGCCACTAGCTATCACCTACAGCCCCCAACTAAAACCTCTCCAGCGCATCATCAAAGATCTACAACCTATCATTAAAGATGATCCCTCACTCTCACAGATCCTGGGAGACAGGCCAGTCCTCGCTTACAGACAGCCTCCCAACCTGAAACAAATACTCACCAGCAGCCACACACCATACAACATAAACACTAACCCAGGAACCTATCCTCATAACAAAGCCCGATGCCAGCTCTGTCCACATTTCGATTCAAGTGACACCATCATAGGACCTAATCACATCAGCCACGCCATCAGGGGCTTGTTCACCTGCACATCTACCAATGTGATATATGCCATCATGTGCCAGCAATGCCCCTCTGCCATGTACATTGGCCAAACCGGACAGTCTCTTCGCAAAAGAATAAATGGACACAAACATGACATCAGCAATCATAACATTCAAAAACCAGCGGGAGAACACTTCAGCCTCCCTGGCCACTCAGTGACAGACTTGAAGGTGGGAGTTTTGCAACAAAAAAAACTTCAAAAACAGTCTCGAAAGAGACTGTTGAACTCAAATTAATATGCAAATTAGACACAATTAACTCAGGCCTTAACAGAGACTGGGAATGGCTGGGTCATTACAGTAACTGAATCTATAGTTTCAGCTGTATTATAGTTTGGGGGTTTTTTAAGTTTCCATGCTACTTGGAGGCATTTCACCCTTGTGACTGTTTCTTTTGATTTAACTAGCCTCCTCATTTTTGTGGTAGTTCCTCTTTTGGAAGTTAACTGCTTTGATGGTGGGTGTCTCAGCTATTTTTCCCCTTTCGAACCTGTTAGATTTAATTACATTATGGTCAGTATTGCCGAGCAGTTCAGCTGTATTCACCTCTTGGACCAGATTCCATGTGCCAGTTAGGACTACATCAAGAATTGCCTCTCCCTCTGCGGGTCCCAGGACTGGTTGATCCAAGAAGCAATCATTAGTAGTGTCTAGAAATTCTCTCTCTACCTCCCATCCTAAGGTGATACATTCCCAGTCAATCTGGGGACAGTTCAAATTCCCCATTTTTACTGAGTTTTCTGTTTCTGTAGCTTCTCTAATCTCCCTGAGTATTTCACAATCACCATCACCATCCTGGTCAGGTGATCGGTAGTATATTCTTACTGCTATATTCATATTATTCAAGTATGGAATTTCTCTCCATAGAGATTCTATAGTAGAGTCTGAGTCCTTTAAATTTTTCACTATATTTGATGCTATGCTTCTTTCACATATAGTGCCACTTCCTCACCAACATGACCTACTCTGTCATTCCTTTATAAAGTATATACTTTATATCCTGGTATTACCATGTACCATTGATTATCATCATTCCAAGTTTCCATGATGCCTATTATATCTATATCCTCATTTAATACTAGGCACTGAAGTTCACTCATCTTAGTATTTAGACTTCTTGCATTTATATAAAAGACACTTATAAAATGTGTCACTATTTAGTTGTCTGCCTTCACATGATGTAATTGAACAGGACTTTTTCATTTGACTGTTTCTCTTCAGCTCCTACATGTAATTTATCAATTTCTATCCTCTCCTCTTTATTAAGATATAGAGAATCTCCTTTAATAAATCCTCCTCTAAGGGATGTCTCTGTCCAAACTATGTGCTCCTCCACACGTCAGCTTTCCCCCAGCCTTTAGTTTAAAAACTCCTCTATGACCTTTTTAAATTTTACACACCAGCAATCTGGTTCCACTTCGGTTTACATGGAGCTCATCTTTCCTATACATGCTCCTCATTTCCAAAAAGGTTCCACAGTTCCTACCAAACCTAAATCACTTTTCTGAATACCACTGCTTTGTCAACACATTGAGACCCTGCAGTTCTGCCTGTCTAACTGGCCCTGCGCAAGGAACTAGAAGCATTTCAGTGAATGCTACCATCGACGCCCTAGACTTTAATCTCTTTCCTAGAAGCCTAAATTTGTCCTCCAAAACCTAGGTCACTGGTACCATTATGTTCCATGACCACTGGCTCCTCCCCAGCACTGCATATTAGTCTATCTAGATGTCTCAGTAAGTCCTCAACCGTCACACCGGGCAGCACTTCATCATGCAGTTCTCCTGGCCATCACAAACCCAACTATCTATACTTCTAACAATCGAATCCCCCATTACTGTTATCTGTCTCTTTCTAATAACTGGGGTACCCTCCCTCTGAGGAGCGTCCTCAGTGCGAAAGGATACCATGACATCATCTGGAAGAAGGGTCCCAACTATGGGATCGCTTCCCTCCACTCCAACTGGATGTTCTCCTTCCCTTAGACTTTCATCCTCCTCAACAGCACAGAGGCTGTCAGACCATGGGTGGGGCTGGGACCAGTCAACTGTACCCCAGAAAGTTTCTTCTGTGTTCCTCTCTGTCTCCCTTAGTTCCTCCAGTTTAGCCACTCTGGTCTCAAGAGTCCACGTTCTGTCTGCTTGCAACAAATGTACACAAATGCCATCAGCCCACAAGGAAGGTAATCATACATGCTGCATTCAGTGCAATAACCTGGATACCCGCCCTTCACTTTTCTGCTGGACATCTGCCTGCTTTATTTTTACTCATATATGGTTTTTTCACTTGTCTGTCTGTTCTTTATGTGATTTTTTTTGTTTATTTTTTTCTTCTTTGGGGGGTGTTTATTGGCCCAAATTTAGAGAATGTTTATTAGGTGTATCTGGCTCTCATGCTCCATCTCACAAAACACCCCCGTTTGCTTCTCCTGTTCACTAGCTTCTCTGGTTGCCTATGAGCTGGTTTTTTAAACATATTCTCCTTGAGTTAGCCCCCCCTGCTTGTTCAGCGATCCTAAAGAGATTAGGGATCAAAGAATGGCAGACTAGTGCCTTGTTAGGCAGCGCAGCCTTGCCAACCAGGCCGCTGTGTTCAGTGTACAGCCCCCCCAAAGAGGCACAGGGCAAGCAATCACACAACAGACAAATTAACAGACAATCTCTAATGTATACAGAGTCCACATTTGTCAGTTGCTAGAGTGTTATTCCTAAAGCAGCTGTTTTGCCTTATTCTTAGAAAAGGAAATATGTTTTGGAATTTGTTGGCAAACACTGACTTTCTAATGGCGGTCACGGTCTTCCTGCTCTGCTCTACATTGATTTAAAAGGATGTAGCTGATGAAGGCAAAGGCACAAAGTAATGTTTCCACTGACAGTGTTGTCACTTCTGTTTGCCAGTTTCACAATGACTTTTGTTTAAGGGTGAAGGTTGACAAGGTGTACAGGAAGCTAATGTCCTGCATCTCTATATGACCCAGAGGTGTATTCCAATTCTGCTACTGGTTGCTAGACTTCTTAACCCAAAATCCTATTTTAAAAAATAGACTGTTCAAGAACCCGGCCAGAGCAAGACAATGAATACAAAATGAAAGGGGAACAGGACGATAATACACACAAACATGAAGCTCCCATGAAAACTGAAGGAAAGAAAACAGAAAAGGTTTTCCTATATGCATGAATATCCCTGATACTCTCATGCTGGAGCATGCTGCAGTGCTACTGAACCATGGAACTTGCAAGAAATTAAACTGTTACATACTCGGCTGCTCTTGCCATCCGAAATAACTCCAGTTGCCTGGGTGTAACACAAATGGCAGCAAAGAATAGGAGCAGAGAAAGAAAGCTTAGAAAAAGGGAGAGTTGTTCCATACATTTTAAAATGTCTTAGTTTGCAAAATTTAAACATATAACAGGACTTATTTGTAACATTCTGCATCTCTGCTAGCTTACTGACCTACCTCTCCTGGGTGCTTGTAAACCACTCTGAACATTAAGATCACTATGTAAATGCTAAGGATTAGTAAAGTATTCTATTCTCATTACCAATTGGCAGTATATTTACAACACACTGCTTCCCAGTCAGGAGCACTGAACTTGGTACTTTCTAATTCCCATGTGTTACCATGGTTCCAATCAGTATTGTCCATTAACAAAACCAAGAGAGGAAAGAGAGTGGTCCAGTGGGAACACCAAACTAAGGGCTCAGGAGACATGGATTTTATTCCCAGCACAGCATGTGAATTAATGTCTCCATTTGTAAATCAGGATAATAGTACTTACCTGTTTGCAATAGTACTTTGAGATCGGCAGATTTCCTCACTAATCCTGTGCTACGTTAATGCTGCTCTGTGCACAAACTATACTCGGCAGAATCTTTTCTTAGCTTCAATCATCATAATGAAATATACTGTTCCAGAACACAGGACTTCTATAGCACTTTATACATCCAGAACACAGTTCAAACACTTCTCCCTTATACACCTAAGCAAAAATCTCCATTTGGCAACTAGTGAAACTGAGGCAAAGCACAGTGCAGAAACTTGACCAAAGATACACAACAAGTTAGTAGCAGGGCAAGGACTAGAACTCAGGACTTCCTGACTTCCAGTTGGGTGCTCTGTTCTCTAAACCACACTGTTAACCAAGGCCAGAATTTGATGTAGTTAAGGTAAGCGGTACATAACTTGACTACTGTACAGACCTCTTCCAGTAAAGTTTGAATTACAAACAGCCTGCGGATCTAAACAAAATCAAGGCTAATATTTATAGAAATTAGTGTTAATTGTGCTTTAAAGAGTGAATTTAGAAAGTTGATTTGACAGTTCCATATTTAATGACTATTATTTCCATATCATGTGCACTCAGGTAACAAAGATATCCCCCTGCTCCTCACTGCCAGCCTTGTAAAATCTGGTCGGGATCCGAGGGCTGATCCACACACAAACTTGCAAAGAAAAACATGAATTAAAACAGTTAGTTACGTAGGTGCAAATTTCTGTGCAGACATGTCCGATTACAAACAGTAATGTTCACTTTGGCTAAAACAATGCAACAAATCAACCTTTAAATAACCCAACTTTAGCTATTCAAAAAATCAGTATCCACACACAACTTCCTCCCAAATAACAGAAGCCACTTTTCATCATCATATTATTATTGTGTTATCTGGATACAAGTTTGCATGCAGACCAGCCATTAGAGTTAAACTGGCTCTTTCCCTCTTCTCCATCAGTTATAAAGATTCTGTGGGCCAAATTAGCCCCTCACATCACCCAAGCAAGCCCAAGTCCTTCAGATCACGCCCTCTAGGAGACTCATTGAAAGCAATGGGTTTGCACAGGTGTGACTGAGGCTTCAAATCCAGCTCACTCCTGCTTACGCGCTACAAAAATTAACAAAAACAGAAAAACCTATGAACACTAGGTTGTCTCACTAAACTGAGCAGATATCACTGACTGAATATGCACTGGGAGCAAACGTGGTGAATTAGAAGATATTTTTACTGAGTCTGCATGTAAAGAACCATAAATTAAATAAGTGAATAGTTAAGCAAATAAAGTTAAATACTAGGAGCTTGATATCTAACTAACTATAAACTTCAACCAGGTTCAAAGTGCAGAGTGCTAGCAGACCTGCATCCAGAAGTCAAACATTATCTCACTCACTAGCAACACCCGTGACAAAACGGCCACTGAAACACCAGTACTTGACAGACCAAGCCAAAGTGAGAATTTCAGCACAGACATGCCTATCTGTGTCAGAAGCCTGCTAATCCGACCTGGCTAAAAGTGTATGTGACCCTAATCCAATGCCTGGTAAGGGCAACTGGAAGCCATTGTTGTCTGACATTTCTCAAACAGCAGCAAAAGTCTCTCTAAACAGAAGAGGCCTAATGAATACATTTTACTGACATCTGAGCCTATTTCTGAGGAAAGAAAATGACAGAGTGAATAAATGTGAGAAGAATAAGCCTGGGAGGGCAGAGAGAATGGGAGCAGATAGCAAATGAGATCTAGCCAGGGAAATAAACTGAAGGAAGAGGAATAGAAGAGAGAGGAGATACAGAAAACAAAAGTCAAGAGGAGGAGCAGAGAAGGGCAGAGATACAAGCAATAGAGAAGAGCAAGCAAATGGTAGTACTTGGCGCACACACCAATTTATTTTTCTTTATAAAGGAGTATGGTCTGCAGATATAGGGTAGAACACATAATAAGGTGTTCCCTTCCTTATTAATTTGGAAGCCAGATCACCATAGCCTACATATAGCCTTGGTAACTGGGAATGAAATCCAGAAGCCCCAAACTCCGGTATCACACTCCGTCCAATGGTCCACAGCTGCCCCATGACTACTGAGTAACCATTAGCTGCTAGATAAAAGGAGAAGCTCAATTTGTCACAGGCAAATAGCAGGCGAACTGTAATGGCTGAAGCAATCAAGGTGCAGACATTTGCAGATGGAATCGTTATTAGAATTACAGCCCATTTGTGAACCAGGGACTGTATAGCCGCGCTGTACTCAAACCTGCTGCTGCTAGTCCCATTTAAGATAATATACTTGCATTTATTAATAAATTAATCCACACACACTATCCCAAAGACCTTGTGGGAAATAGTATGAACAAAATTACCATCATCAGAAAGCAACATACAGGTTAAAACAAAAAACAGAGGCCCAGAAAACAACCCCTTCTCTTTCCCCCTCATGGCCCACCCAGAGACAGACTATAAACAGAGAACACTCCCAAAACTAGACACAAATGACCTCCTTTAGTATGAGGACAATGATTTACTCTGACCTATGTGGAAGGAAATTCCAGGCCATTACAGGAAAAGAGGCTTGAAAACGTCTGACGTTGTCAGCAGATGTAGGAGTTGGAGGCATAACAGCCTCATCAGGGGAAGAAGAAGAAGAAAAATGTACTGTTGGAGGAGCTTCCTCCTCCTGCTCTTCCTCCTCAGTCAGTACTGGCAGAGGTTCCATCTCTGGAGAGCTAGAGTTTGCCATGGTCCTGAGTTATCAGGTCTGGGTGAAGAGATAGAGGGATGGGGTTGGCTATTGACACGTTGAGCAACATGGTGTACCAGTGCTGCCTGGGCCACACTGGAGCGATCATGATCAAGTGGGCTCTGTCCCTGCGTACTTTCAGCAGGACCCTGTGGATGAGCGGGAACGGTGGAAAAGCGTAGAGCAGGTTAGTTGTCCATGGTATCAGGAAAGCGTCCGCTATCGAACCCTGGGAGAGGCCTTGAAAGGAACAGAATATCTGGCATTTCCTGTTCTCGTGAGACGCGAAGAGGTCTACATGGGGAAATCCCCACTTCCGGACGATTGAAAGAGTAACGTCCGGGCGAAGCGATCACTCGTGAGAAAGGAAGGATCTGCTGAGGCGATCCGCCAGTGTTCCAAACCCCCGGGAAAAAGGACGCTATGAGGTCTATAGAGTGGGCTATATAAAAGTCCCAGAGTCAAATGGCTTCCGGACAAAGGGTTGAGGACCTTGTCCTGCCCTGTTTGTTTATATAGTACATGGCTGTTGTGTTGTCTGTGAATATTGACACACAACGGCCTTGCAAGTGCTGCTAAAACACCTGGCACGCAAGACGGACTGCTCTCAGCTCCTGGACATTGATGTGCAAGGCCAGCTCTTGAGACAACCAAAGGCCTTGCGTGCGTAGATGTCCGAGGTGAGCACCCCAGCCAAGAGATGACGTGTCCGTCGTCAGGGACATAGAGGGCTGGGGCGGATGGAACGGCATCCCTGCACACACCAGGGAGGGGGTCAGCCACCATTCGAAGGAGCCTAGGATGCTCGGGGGAATGGTGACTATCGTGTCTATGGCATCTCTGCCTGGTCTGTACAGTGAGTTAAGCCATAATTGAAGGGGACGGCGGCGCAGTCTGGCATGTTTTGTCACAAACGTGCAGGCCGCCATATGACTCAGGAGACTGAGGCAAGTGCGAATCGTAGTCAACGGAACAGCTTGCAGGCTCTGGATGATGGCCACCATTGCCTGGAACCGGGGCAGCGGTAAACAGGCTCTGGCGAGACTGGAGTCCAGGGTGGCACCAATAAAGTCTATCCTCCGAGTGGGAGTCAGAGTGGATTTTTCCACATTGATCATCAGGCCTAGATGTAGGAAAAGGTCCTTGACAATGTTGACGTGATGGCTGACTTGTGCCTCGGAGGTCCCTCGGATAAGCCAGTTGTCTAGATACAGAAAAACTGGTATCCGACAGCGGTGGAGGTGGGTGGCGACTACAGCCGTGCATTTCGTAAATATTCTTGGGGCTGTAGAGAGGCAGAATGGTAGGACCGTGAACTGAAAATGTTGGCGGTTGGCTACGAACCGGAGGTTATCTCCTGTGAGGAGGGTAGATGGCTATGTGAAAATAAGCATCTTTCATGTCGGGGGCAGCATACCAGTCTCCGGGATCCAGGGATGGGATGATGGTCCCCAGGGATACCAGTCCCCAGGGATACCATGCGGAACTTCAACTTTATAATGAATTTGTTGAGTTCGCGCAGTTCCAGGACAGGTCTGAGACCCCCCTTTGCCTTGGCGATTAGGAAGTAGTGGGAGTAAAACCCCGTGCCCCTTTCGTGTTTTGGTACCTCCTCTATGGCTCCTTTGGCAAGGAGTGTCTGCACCTCCTGAAGGAGGAATTGCTTGTGAGAGGGGTCCCTGAAGAGGGATGAGGAAGGGGAGCGGAAGGGGGGGGCGTGAAATAAATTGGAGGTGGTACCCAAATTCCAGCATGCATTAGACCCAGCGATCTGACGTTAGCTGGGACCACGCAGGGAGGAAAAGGGAGAGGCGGTTGGAGAAAGGAGCGAACGGATCCTTTAATGAAACTGGTACGTTGTCCTCGGGCACACCTTCAAAAGGTAGGTTTTGGCCCTGAGGGTGGTTTGGAGGGACCTTGGTTCTGGCCCCCTTGGGTGCCTGACTGCCTCCGACGACCGGTTCTACCCCGCCTTCTGGCAAAGTCCTGTCTCTGTGTGGGCTGAGGGTAAGGATGGTGTGGCTGGGGGCGGAAGGGCCTGCGCTGAGTCACTGGCGTGTACATGCCTAGTGAGTGCATAATGACCCTGTTATCTTTTAGGCTTTGCAGCCTAGGATCTGTCTGTCAGAGAACAGGCCTTGCCCTTCAAAGGGGAGGTCCTGGATTGTATGCTGAAGCTCCGGGGGAAGGCTTGAGACTTGCAGCCACAAGATACGTCTCACAGTAACTCCGGAGGCTAGGGTCTTGGCTGCAGAGTCCGCTGCGTCCAGGGAAGCCTGGAGGGAAGTTCTAGCCAGCTTTTTTCCCTCGTCCAGGAGCGCTGCAAATTCCTGCTGGTAGTCTTGCAGGAGCAACTCCTTAAACTTGTCCGCCGCTGCCCAGGTATTATAATTATAGTGGCTAAGGAGGGCTTGGTGATTATCCACGCAGAGTTGGAGCGCACCTGCAGAGTAGACTTTGTGCCCTAGCAAGTCCATGCGCCTCGCGTCCTTTGATTTCGGGGCTGGGGCCTGCTGGCCATGGCGTTCTCTCTCATTGACCGACTGGACAACGAGGGAGCAGGGAGGATGGATGTGTAAGTATTTGTAGTCCTTGGAGGGCACCATATATTTACGTTCCACTCCCCGAGCAGCAGGTGGGATAGAGGCCAGAGACTGCGGTTTGGGGAAGAAGACCAGGAGGAATATGTCCTGGTTGAGATGAAAGGCCGAGACTACTTTAGAGAGGAACGCCGGATGTGGGCGTAACTGCACCTTGTCCTTGTGGAACACTGTGTATGGTGGGTCCACCATCAGAGCCCGAAGCTCAGAGACTCTCCTAGCCGATGTAATGGCTACAAGGAAGACTGTTTTCCAAGACAAATATAGGAGTGAGCAGGTTGCCATGGCTCGAACGGAGGGGACGTAAGGCTCATCAGAACTAAACTGAGGTCCCAGGAAGGGGCAGGGCGTCGTACTAGGGGGTATAGACGCTCCAAGCCTTTGAAGAACCTCGAGACCACAGGGTGGGAGAAGACGGAGTAAGTACCTTTTCCGGGGTGGAAGGTAGAAATAGCCGCCAAGTGCACTCGCAAAGATGAGATAGCGAGGCCTTGTTGTTTAAGATACCAGAGGTAATCCAAAATAGTGGGGATGGGAACCTCCGTAGGTGCGACATTCCACATTTGACACCAGCAGGAAAACCATTTCCACTTGGCTAAGTAAGCAGACCGAGTAGAAGGTTTTCTGCTACCCAGGAGTACCTCTTGCACCGGGGCAGAGCAGCGTAATTCCGATTGGGTTAACCATGCAGGAGCCACGCCATTAGATGGAGGGATTGCAGGTCTGGGTGGAGAAGCCTGCCATGGTCCTGCGTTATCAGATCCTCATGAAAGGGCAGGGGGATCGGGTTGGCTATCGAGTGGTCCAGCAACGTGGTGTACCAGTGTTGCCGGGGCCAGGCAGGGGTGATCAAGATCAGTCGAGCCCTGTCCCTGCGAAGCTTTACAAGAACCTTGTGCACCATCAGGAAGGGTGGAAAGGTGTAAAGCAGGTAGTTTGCCCAAGAGATTAGGAAGGCGTCCGATATTGAGCCCGGGGTGAGACCCTGGAAGGAGCAGAACCTCTGACACTTCCTGTTGTTGCGGGAAGCGAAAAGGCCTATGTGGGGAAAGCCCCACTTCTGGAAAATGGAATGTACAATGTCCAGGCGAAGCGACCACTCGTGGGAGAGAAAGGATCTGCTGAGATGGTCTGCCAGAGTGTTCTGGACTCCTGGGAGGAAAAACGCTACAAGGTCTATAGAGTGGGCTATACAAAATTCCCACAGTTGGATCGCCTCCTGACAAAGGGAGGAGTATCGAGTCCCTCCCTGCTTGTTTATGTAGTGCATTGCTGTTGTGTTGTCCGTGAGTACTAGAAAACAACGGCCCTGCAGATGATGTTGGAACGTCTGGCACGCGAGGCGGACTGCTCTCAGCTCCCGGATGTTTATGTGCAACGCTAGCTCTTGAGATGACCAGAGGCCTTGCGTGCGATGATGGCCTAGGTGTGCCCCCCAGCCAAGAGATGACGCACCCGTTGTTAGGGATACTGAGGGCTGTCTCGGTTGAAATGGCATTCCTGCACATACCAGGGAAGGTGTTAGCCACCAGCTGAGGGAGCTTAAGACGCTCTGAGGAACGGTGACGACCATGTCTATGGCGTCCCTGCCTGGGCGGTAAACTGAGGTGAGCCAGGTTTGAAGGAGATGCAGGCGTAGTTTGGTATGCTTGGTTACAAAAGTGCACGCGGCCATGTGACTGAGAAGGCAGAGGCAGGTGCAGGCTGAGGTCGTCGGAAAAGTTTGGAGGCTTTCTATAACCGAAACTAGTGCCCAAAACCGGGGCAGTGGAAGGCAGGCTGTTGCGAGTTTGGAGTCTAGAATTGCCCCGGTGAATTCTATTCTTTGAGTGGGCACTAGAGTAGACTTCTCTAGATTGATCATCAGGCCCAACTGCTTGAATAGGTCCGTGATGATAGCAACATGTCTGGTGACTTGGGCCTCGGAGGTCCCGCGAGTAAGTCAGTCATCTAGGTAAGGAAAGATGTGTATTCGCCGACGACGGAGGAAGGCGGCCACTACAGCCATGCACTTTGTAAACACGCACGGGGCAGTGGAGAGGCCAAATGGAAGGACCGCAAATTGAAAATGTTGATGCTGCACCATAAACCGTAGGTACCATCTGTGCGGAGGGTAAATGGCGATGTGAAAGTATGTGTCCTTCATGTTGAGAGCAGCGTACCAGTCTCCAGGATCCAAGGATGGGATGATGGTCCCCAGGGACACCATGCGGAACTTCAACTTCTTCAGAAAGACGCTGAGACCGCGCAGGTCCAGGATGGGTCGGAGACCTCCTTTTGCCTTGGGGATTAGGAAATATCGGGAGTAAAATCCCTTGCCCCTGAACTCCTCCGGCACCTCCTCTATAGCTCCGATGGAAAGGAGCGTACGAACCTCCTGCCAGAGGAATTGCTCATGAGAGGGGTCCCTGAAGAGGGACGGGGAGGGTGGAAGGGAGGGGGCGAAATAAATTGGAGGTGGTATCCAAATTCCACCGTGCATAGGACCCAACGATTTGAGGTTAATTGGGCCCACGCAAGGAGGAAGGAGGAAAGGCGGTTGGAAAACTGAAGGGGATCCTGGGGGAGGACTGGTGCTTTGCTCTCGGGCGCACCTTCAAAAGTTCGGTTTGGGTCCCGCTGATGGTTTGGCGGGACCGTTATTCTGGCCCCCTGGGGAACCCGATTGCCGTCTGCGGTTCCCGTGACCATGCCTCCTGCTAAAGTCTTGTCGTGGCCTGGGTCTGGGGTAAGGGCGCTGAGGCTGGGTACAGAAGGACCTCCGTTGGGTTTGCGGAGTATGCATCCCGAGGGAACACATGATGACGTGATTCTCCTTGAGACTGTGGAGTCTAGGGTCTGTTTTCTGAGAGAAAAGGCCTTGTCCATCAAACGGGAGGTCCTGGATAGCGTGTTGCAGTTCAGGAGGTAGGCCTGACACCTGCAGCCAAGATATTCTCCGCATTGTAATTCCCGAGGCCACGGTTCTGGCCACCAAATCAGCAGCATCGAGTGAGGCCTGCAGGGAAGTCCATGCCACTTTCTTCCCTTCCTCCAAAAGGGCCTGGAATTCCAGGCGAGAGTCCTGGGGGACCAGTTCAGCGAACTTACCCACCGATTGCCAGGTATTATAGTTATACCTGCTGAGCAGGGCCTGTTAGTTGGCCACCCGCAGTTGGAGGCCTCCGGCGGAGTAGACTTTACGCCCCCAATAGATCCATCCGTCTAGCCTCCCACGATTTCGGGGCAGGGGCTTGCTGGCCATGGCACTTTCGCTCATTCACAGATTGAACGACCAGAGAGCATGGAGGAAAATGGGTATATAAGTATTAGTACCCTTTACAGGGTACCGTGTATTTCCTTTCCACACCTCTGGCCGTGGGAGGTATAGACGCCGGAGATTGCCAAATGGTGTCCGCTTTGGCTTGGATGGAACAGATGAATGGCAGAGCCACGCAAGTTGGGGCATCCACCGACAGTATGTCTATGACGGGGTCTTCCACCTCCGGGACCTCCTCCACCTGGAGGTTGATATTTAAGGCGACTCGCCGGAGAAGGTCCTGGTGGGCTCAGAGGTCAATTGGGGGCGGGCCCAATGAAGAGGTACCGGCTACTGCCTCGTCAGGTGAAGAGGAGGACGACAGACCCGGCAAGTTGGCTCATTTAGTGACTCCTGTTCCTGAGGAGCATCAGGGTCCGGGAACACCTGAGGGTCCGGCGCCAGAGCCGATTCGTCTGTACCCGCTGGAGGAGGGCGGCTAACAGTGGCCTCTGGTGCACGATGTTCCGATGGGGCGGAACGAGATGGAACCGTGGGTTTGCCTTGGGCCTGGTGATATGCCCAAGGCGTCCAGAAGGACCACTGAGGCCCTTGTTCTGTGCCCTGAGCCTCCTGGTGGACAAGGCTCTGCGTTTCTGAATCCCTGTAGGCAGTGCTATCAGCGTGCGAAGACTCAGATGGGTGCCGTGATGGCCATGGCGGAGCAGAGAGCACGTGAGGAGGAGCCCTGTGCGCAGGGTACCTTACGTCGTGCCGCACCGGAGCCGAGAGGTTGACCGGGACCTGCGACCAGAGCGGTGCCGGGAGGTCGACCGGGATCATGAAGCTCTATGGTGAGAGCGGCTGCGGCATGAACTGTGCCGGGAGCTGGACCACCATCTGGAATATCAGTCCGGAGAGTGGGATCTTGAGCGGTGCCGCGAGTACAACAGTACCGAGAAGGAGATCGGTACCGGGACTGCGAGCGGCACCTAGATTGGGACCGGTGACGAGATCAGGAGTGCTGGTGAGACCTCGATCTTAGTGGTGCCTGCCTGCGGAGTCGATGGAAGGTGGCCTGACCAGGGCAGGCTTCCCTGTTGACGCAACAACCTGCACGGGTGGTGCCGGGGGTTGAGGCAGGGTGGGCTCCGTTAGGGAAATGAGTTCCCTCGCCGTCGAAAAGGTATCTGGCGTGGTGGGAACGATAAGCTCTACTGAGGCGTGTGCCGGGGAGCTGTCATGCACTGGACTCGACGGCTCTTGCATGGTTGGAATCAACGGTGCCAAGATTGCCAGTGCCGCAGCAGTTGTTGGTGCCGGGCAACTCAGTTTTGGCTGCTGCTCAGACTGCGGTGTAGATATTGGAGCCGCAGGAGCTTTGACCTTTTTGGCACGCGGGGAGAGGGAGTAGTGCCGGGCTGGCTTCTGGGCCGGTGACGGCTGGTGCCAGGACATCTTCGTGGTGCCAGCGGTCTCCGGTGCCGACGAGGCACTTCTCCCCGGTGCGGACTGTGCGGCACTCGGTGCCGAAGACAGAGGAGTGAAGATAGACGAAAGTCCCGCTCCTTTTTTGTCCGCGGCTTAAATGACTTAGAAATCCGGCACTTATCTGTAAGATGGGATTCCCTCAGGCACTTTAGGCAGGAGTCGTGGGGGTCTCCTGTTGGCATCGGCCGCTGGCAGGCCGAGCACGGTTTGAAACCCGGTGAACCAGGCATGGGCCTGGGCACCGGGAGAGGGGAAGGGGCTAATCCCCAACCCTCTGAACTATATACACTAACTATGTTTACAAAACGGTATTAAAAGTATTAACTACAACTATAAAACTAAACTATATACACAATAAGTACTAGAGCGAGTGAATAGCTGAAGTGGAGATCAGCTAAGCCGCGGTCCACTGTTCCAACGACCGACACGGGCGGTAAGAAGGAACTGAGGAGCAGACAGGTTGGCAGGGGTATATATTCGGTGCCAGAGCGGTGCCACGCCAGGGGGCACCCAGCCGACAGGCCGGGTGTTGCTAGGGTAAAAATCTTCAATGAACGTGCACGCAGCGCGCGCACACCTAATTGGAATGGATATGAGCAAGCACTCGAAGAAGAATATGAAGATTTAATGAAGTGCTGCATGTCATTTCACTACTATTTGACGTTTGCTGAAGTAGCTGGGTTGCATTCCACAGTTGGACTGCTACCATTTATTGCTGTGCGCTTTTTACACTCAAGCTGCTAAATCACTCAATCTGTCTTACTGTTTATCCCAGTGCTCTGTGCGGAGTGAATGTGGATAATGTCTAATCAAGTTTAACCAGCACAGAACTTCCACTGTACTTGATGGTGCTTATTAAGTACTTCCCTTTGGAAGGCAAACAGAGCTTTGCAGATTCTGTTCCGTTATCCCCTCACCCTTTTAAAAAAGGGGTGATGGCGGGGGGAATAAAAGACGGTTACTCACCTTTGTAATGTTGTTCTTCGAGATGTGTTGCTCATATCCATTCCAGTTAGGTGCACGCGCGGCACGTGCACATTCGTCGGAAAACTTTTACCCTAGCAACTCAGTGGGCCGGCAGGTCGCCCCCTAGAGTGGCGCCACCATGGCGCTCCATATATACTCCTGCCGGCCCACCCGCTCCTCAGTTCCTTCTTGCCGGCTACTCCGACAGTGGGGAAGGAGGGCGGGTGTGGAATGGATATGAGCAACACATCTCGAAGAACAACAGTTACAAAGGTGAGTAACCGTCTTTTCTTCTTCGAGTGATTGCTCATATCCATTCCAGTTAGGTGAATCCCAAGCCTTACAAAGGCGGTGGGGTCGGAGTGAAATGTGGCAGAATAACACTGCTGAGCCAGAGGCTACAGCCTCTCTTGACTGCTGAACCAGGGCATACTGCGAAGCAAAGGTATGGACCGAGGACCAATGGAGCTTCGCGACAGATCTCGTGGGTAGAAACACGAGCCAGCAAGGCGGCAGATGAAGCCTGAGCCCTGGTAGAATGCACGTTGATGTGGCTTGTGGAAATATGAGCCAAATCCTAACAAGTGGGGATGTCCGCCATCACCCCAGATGAGATCCTCTGAGAGGAGAACAAGCAAGCCCTCCCTTTGGCCCGCTACCGGGATAGAGCTGGGGCACCTTAGGAAATGGTTCTGTCAGCACAATATAATGCGAGCACTCCACAGATGTCCAAGGAGTGCAACGGTTGTGTCCATTGCGTTGAACTGTGGGTAACATGAAAAGCCAAAACCACCTTAGGGAGGAAAGCCGGGTGCGGTCATAACTGCACCTTGTCATTGTGAAACCTAGTGTACGGCGGAACCCCCGTAAGAGCTCTGATCTCAGAGACCCGTCTGGCCAAGACTAGGTTGAGGTCCCAGGTCGGGGCTGGGCGGCGCACCCGAGGGTGCAAGCGCTCCAAGCCCTTGAGGGACCCCGAACCCATAGAGCGTGAGAACACTGAACGTCCATCTCAGCCTGCTGGAAGGTAGAGATGGCTGCCGAGTGTATCCTCAGCGCTGATACCGCCAGGTCCTGCCGCTGAAGGCCAGAGGCAGGCCAAACAGAGGGGATCGAGACCTCAGCAGGAGCAAGATCGAGCGTATTGCAGCTGTAAAAGAAACGCCTCCACCTGGCCCGATACATCGACCAGGCGGAAGGCTGCCTGTCACCCCGACTCAGGTACGCAGCAGCCACCGTGAGGCGAAGAGGCTGCAGGTCCGAGTGACGAAGCCTGTCGTTGCCCTGAGTGATGAGGTCTGGGCTGACAGGCCGAGTAACGTGGTATGTCAGCGCTGCCTGGACCATTCTGGAGTGATCATGATGATGCACGCTCTGCCCCTGCGGAGTTTGAGCAGGACCTAATGAACCAGTGGGAACAGCGGGAAGGCATAATGCAGTTGGCCTTTCCACGGCATCAGGAATGCGTCCAAGATCGATTCCGAGGAGAGACCTTGGAAGGAGCAGAACACCTGGCATTTCCTGCTCTCGCGGTGAGCGAACAGGTCTGTGTGAGGAAACATCTCCACTTCCGGAAAGCGGGACGCCTCACATGGGGCAGAGTGATCACTCGTAAGGCAGGAAAGACCTGCTGAGGCAAAGAGTTAGGACGTTCCAAACGCCTGGGAGAAAGGACGTCGCCAGCTCCATCGAGTGGGCCATGCCAAAGACCCGGAAATGGATGGCCTCCTGACAAAAAAGGGGGGGGCTATGTCCCCCCTGAATACTTATGAAGCACCTGGTCGTTGTGTTGGCTGTAAACACCGAGATACAACGGCCTCGCAGCTGCCGCTGGAACCCCTGGCATGCCAGGCGGACTACTCTCAATTTTTGGGGCATTGAGGAGGAATGCCAGCTCCCTAGAAGACCAAAGGCCTTAAGCTCAGAGGTGACTATGAACACTCGAGCAGAGAGATGAGGCGTCCGCCGTCAGGGGCAGTGAGCCGGACTTGGAGAGGACGGAGGCGGAGCTTGGCGTGTTTGGTTACAAACTTGCGGGCAACCATGGACCCAGGAGACTGAGACAAGAACGAGCTGAGGTCGTTGGGAAAGCCTTCAGACCTCAGATGATTGTTGCCATCGCCTAAAATCTCAGTTGCAATAAGCAGGCTCCGGCTAGGTAGGAGACCAGGATAGCCCCTAGGGAGCCCAACCTCTGCGTGGGGACCAGAGTGGATTGCTCTATAATAAACAGCAGGCCTTGACCTGTGAATAAGACCGTGGCGATGCCCACGCGCTGAGTGGTTTGTGTCTCAGAGTCTCCGTGGATAAGCGAATCGTCCAGATACGGAAAAACGCATATCCGACATCAGCGACGGTAGGCGGCGACTATGGCCGTAAACCGGGAGTATTGACAGTCGGCTATAGAGCGGAGGCATCTCCTGTGCGGAGGGAAAATGGCATTGCGAAAGTACGCGTGCTTCATATCCAGGGCGGCACAGTAGCCCCCAGGAGGCAAGGATGGAATAATGATTCCCAGGGATACCGTGCGGAACTTCAACCTTATCCTAACCCGGTTGAGTCCGTGCAGGACCAAGAGGGTCTGAGACCTGTGTTCGAGTGGGGGACTAGGGCATAACGGGGGTAAAACCCCTTACCCCTTTCGTCCGCTGAAGTGGGACAGGGCTGGAGCAAATTCAAGGTGGTACCTATGCTCCATCGTGCACAGGACCCAGCGATCTGAAAGTAACTGGGGCCATGCCAGGAGAAAGCGGGATCGGGATCCCGTCCTGCGACTGGTACACCGCCCTCAGGTGAACCTTGGAAGGTCCGTCTTTGGTCCCAGTGGTAATTGCGAGGGACCTTGACTTTGGCTCTTTAAAGGTCCTGACGTTCGTCTGCGACCACCTTGGCCCTGCCGTTTGCCAGAGTTCTGCCTCTGGCTAGGCACAGAGTATGGCGGCTGGGGCCAGAAAGGCCTGCGTTTTGTCGCTGGCGTATACATGCTGAGACGCATTAGGACCCTATTGCCCACCAGACTTCGCAGTCTGGGGCTGTCTCTGCCGCGAAGATGCCTTTACCAACAAAGGGTAAATCCTGAATGGCATACCGCAGCTCCGGCCGGAGGTTTTAAAACCTGAAGCCATGAAATGCACCTCACGGCGACACTCAAGGCCAGAGTGCCGGCCGCAGAGTCTGCTGCGTCCAACGAGGCCTGGAGGGACGCTCTGGGAACCTTCTTTCCCCCCGTCCTCCAAGACGGCAGCGAACTCCAGGTGGAAGTTTTGAGGGAGAAACTCCTTCACTCAGGTGCTATAATTATCGCAGCTAAGCAAGGCCTGTTGCTTTGCTACCCCGAGCTGCAGGGCCCCTGCAGAGTACACCTGGCGGCCAAGCCTGTTCATTCGCCAAGCCTCTTTCTGCTTCGGGGCTGGCGCCCGCTGGCTATCATATCAGGATCGTGGTCCTGAGCATAAAATCTGCGCATATGGGATGAAACGGATGCGTGTCCGGACGGCCATGGAGGTACTAAAAGAAGGCACAGGCAGAGTCTCTGACTCACTCGGACCTTGCCCAACTCGGCACCGGGGACCGGCATCGGGAGGCGTAACGGTACCTGGAACGAGATCCAGACCCGCAACCAGAACGGTGTCGGGAGGTCGACCGAGATCTCGAGGCTCGGAGAAGGGCTACAGGAGTCAAGGTACCTGCCCCGGTGCCAGAGGTCGGAACGGTGCCGATAGCGGGTCGGCGAACGGGATACCGACCGGTGCAGCGAGTGTGACCAGTACCGAGGAAAACAGCACCGGGACTGCCAGTGGTGTCCGGCGTGCCGACAGTACTTGGAGTGTCTGCGGGACCGTGATCATGAACGGTGCCGCTCTGCTGTGCTGACAGGGGACAGTCCCCTGAAGAGACTGTATTACCCGTACCGGCGGTGCCTGGGACAGGCAGCACTGACTCTGTCATGGCACTGAGAGCCCTCGCCGTTGGTAACATCTCCGGCGTGAAGGGAACAGCAGGCTCAACCACAGTGCGTACTGGGGAGCTGTCAGGCACCGGATTCGACGGCCCTCGTGGGACCGGGATCCACGGTACCGAGGTCATCAGAGCTTCGGTAGGTGTCGGTGCCGGGCGAACCGAGTTAGATAAGCTGTCTGGCTGCGGTGCCGTTAGCACTGAAGCAGCGGGAGTAATACGCTCAACCATGGCGCGTGCCGGGGAGCCGTCGGGCACCGGATTCGATAACCCTTGTGGGACCGGGATCGACGGTGCCGACGTCATCGGTGCCGCAGCAGGTGTCGGTGCCGGGCGATCCGACTTAGACTAGCCCTCTGGCTGCGGTGCCGTTGGCACGGAAGCAGCCGGAGCATTAGCTCGACCACGGCGCATGCCGGGGAGCCGTCAGGCACCGGATTCTACGGCCCTTGCGGGACCGGGATCGACGGTGCCGACGTCATCGGTGCCGCAGCAGGTGCCGGTGCCGGGCGATCCGACTTAGACGAGCCCTCTGGCTGCGGTGCCGCTGGCACGGAAGCAGCAGGAGCAATACGCTCAACCACGGCGCGTGCCGGGGAGCCGTCAGGCACCGGATTCTACGGCCCTTGTGGGACCGGGATCGACGGTGCCGACGTCATCGGTGCCGCAGCAGGTGCCGGTGCCGGGCGATCCGACTTAGACGAGCCCTCTGGCTGCGGTGCCGCTGGCACGGAAGCAGCAGGAGCAATACGCTCAACCACGGCGCGTGCCGGGGAGCCGTCATGCACCGGATTCTACAGCCCTTGTGGGACCGGGATCGACGGTGACGACGTCATCGGTGCCGTAGCAGGTGTCGGCGCCGAACGATCCGACTTAGACGAGCTCTCTGGCTGCGGTGCCGCTGGCACGGAAGCAGCAGGAGCAGTAGCTCAACCACGGCGCGCGCCGGGGAGCCGTCAGGCACCGGATTCTACGGCCCTCGTGGGACCGGGATCGACGGTGCCGACGTCGTCGGTGCCGGGCGAGCCATCTTAGACGAGCTCTCTAGCTGTGGTGCAGTTGGCACAGAAGCAGCAGGAGCAGTAAGCTCTACCACGGCGCGAGCCGGGGAGCTGCCAGGCACCGGATTCCGTGGTCCTGGGGGACTGGAATCGACGGAGCCGAAGTCATCGGTGCCTCTGCAGGTGTCGGTGCCGGGTAACGCAACTTAGGCGAGCTCTCTGGCTGCGATGCAGGTGGCACGGAAGCAGCGGGAGCAGGGGGCTCAACCACGGCGCGTGCCGGGGAGCCTCCAGGCACCAGCAGGAATCGTAGGCTCTCTCGACCTCGGAAGAAGGGAGCGGTGCCGAGTCGACATCGGTGCCGGCGACGGTCGGTGCCGAAAGGCCTTAGTAGTAACGGCGGGGTCCGGTGCCGAGGAGGCGCTTCTGCCCGCCGCTTAAACATCGCTCGGCGCCCAAGGTGAAGGGGTAAGTGAAAGTCCCGCACCTTTTTGTTCTCGGCTTAAAAGCCTTGCAAATGGGGCACTTATCTGTCAAGTGTGCTTCCCTGAGGCACTTCAAACAGGGGACATGTAGATCTCTCTTCGGCCGCGGCTTCTGGCAGGCCGGGCCCCTTTTAAAACCCGGTGAGCCATGCATGGCTCCGGCACTGGGCTCATGGAAGGGGCTACTTCCTGAACCCCGCTAACTAAACTAACCATGTTAGCAAAGAAAACACGTATAACCATACAAATATATATATATAAAAGGGTTATAACTGCATAATTATATACGAGAAAACGAGTAGCTAGGGAAGTGGAGGTCAGCTAAGCCGCGCTCCACTGTTCCAACGACCGACACGGGCGGTAAGAAGGAACTGAGGAGCGGGTGGGCCGGCAGGAGTATATATGGAGCGCCATGGTGGCGCCACTCTAGGGGGCGACCTGCCGGCCCACTGAGTTGCTAGGGTAAAAGTTTTCCGACGAATGTGCACGCGCAGCGCGTACACCTAACTGGAATGGATATGAGCAATCACTCGAAGAAGAATACGTACATTCTCGATAAAGGGACATGGGTAGATTCTGCTCACAAATATTACTGCTTCCTGAAACAGCCACCACGACAAGCTCTCAGGAGGCAGAATTTCAAGTGTATCTGAAGGGAAAAATGAGTTAAGAACCCTTTTGACACAGGGCTTCTCTACACAGCAAATTATGGCGCAGCAAACTAGGCTGTGACTCTGTAGCACACCAGTTTGCCATGCAGTAACAACCTGTGTGGATGCTGCTACAGTGCACTGCTCTCTGGCACTATCAGTATGCTGTGGCAGTGTCCACAGGGGACATTGTTGCGCAGCAAGCTGGGGGTAGGAGGAAACTGTAGATTCACACTCTATTGTACCACAATAACTTGCCACGTAGATAAACCCTAACTTCTCTTTTTCTCTCTCTTCCTCCTCTCTCCCAACAGGTAAGGAATGCTTTTCTTTCTGGAGAGGGGGAGGGGGGACGGGACAATGACTATCAGATTTATGTTTATTTACGTTGTTTTCATTGCAAGTATCAGCTCCTTTCTTCCCTAAGTTCAGTTTTCAAACACTGTAAAACAAGGCCCAAGATCCAAGCTGACCTGTAAGGAGGAAAGGGTGAAGCTGGCAAAGGAGATGAGAGATGGAAGAAGGGAAATGGTGGGTGAAGGGGAGGTGATGTGCTTCAGGGGATGGGGGTGGGACAGGGACATGAGTATCTGCCTTCCCCCCCCCCTCAATAATTTACTTGTTGACATTTGACACCCCAGTTAATCCTTTGAGAGTGGGGTGGGGGGGTTATTTTCATATAAAATTTGAACCTAGTTTCAGTACACCAATATTAGGGCCCCTCCTACTAACTGGACACAAAGGCTGTTAAGTCTAAAACCAGGAAAAATTATTGCCAGATTAGCAGGCACTTCTCTTAAATTATTACAAACTAATGCAATTCCCCTAATATCTGTGCACAAACAGAAATTAGCAGAAGAGCACTGGTTAATTTTCTCCATGACAACAGGATGCCAGTTGTGTTCATAACATAGCACTAACATCAAACAGAGCTGCCATCTGTCTTTTCAATTACAGGACTACCCGTTCAATTACCAAGGCACAGAGGATTTTATTTGGCTTACAGATACAATCATAAATAAACCCACTTGTTTGTTTTATATATTTCTTTCCTTCTGTAGGACACAATTTTGGAATACAGTAGATCGTTAAATATGTTCAGATGGACAATTATACCACCAGAAAACACTGATTCAAGAGATTTGAAACATTCCATGGAAATATCTCAATTTAGCGTAAATTTCCAATGGAAACCAGGATGGTTAGAATCCTCAGTTTCCCCGCAGTCATCTTGGCAGATTCCCCAGGTCAGCAGCCTGAGATCTCAGGGAGCTTTTTTGTTTTGGAAACACTCAAATGTTCCCAGTGCAAGAATGTTTTGGTATTTTCAAAACATAATATTGCCAAATTTAAGTTTTTGCCATTTCTTGAGATTAAAAATTTTCTGAAAATTTGAAGATTTTCACAGGACAAAAATTCTGTTTTCCAAGCTGCTCTACTTGTATCTCTGATTTAGGACCTTGGCAGGTTCAGAAGCACAACTATGACCAAGTGATTGGGAGCTCTTTAAAAGCCTTGAAGCTTCATTGAACTTTTTTTTAAATAGACTTTTGGGGGTACTGTATATACGCCCCAGATGGGTTTGTAAGAGCAAAATAAAGTGTACAAAGCTTTTAAACTGATAGAATAAATCAAGAATGTCAGCAGTGATGTGGTGGGTCTGGCCTCCCTTGCAACTCAGTAGCAAGTGAGATGCCAGCAAATCCATCCATGTACAATATTTCAGTACAGTATTTAATGCTTTCATGATGTCCAGCTTGCTGAGTTGCACTCTTAAAAGTCAATGCAAAGGTGCAGAATAAACCTGTTACTAGTTTTTAACTAGTCACCTTACACATACAAACTTTTACAAGCACGCATTTTGGTAGCAGAACTCTGAATCAGTGTTCCGCCTTTACTCAGATGCTAAGAGCCAGGTCCAGAGTTCTGTGTATGCTCTACAACTGCTCATAACGTCATAGCTACCTAGCCCACTGCTCTCTGCATTATCTTTGGTGGCTGTAAGGTAAACAACTTAGGAACATAAGAACAGCCAGACTGGGTCAGACCAAAGTATCCAGCCCAGTATCTTGTCTGCCAACAGTGGCCAATGCAAGGTGCCCCAGAGGGAGTGAACCTAACATGTAATGATCAAGTGATCTCTCTCCTGCCATCCAACTTTTGCTTATTAAATTCAGAACTTTGATGTGTTTGCCATATAAGTGAACGACCAACAGATTTTTAAACAATTGTATTAAAACAATTTTAGTAATTTAAATCTACGCAGGCTAAACTGTCAAGTATTAGAGATATCAAACAAATGTTAAGAGAATTTCTACAGAGCTTTGTCTTTCCTCTTTAAGAGCTCAACAACAAGTCAGGCAGGTGCAAAGTGGTGAGTGGACTTACCAGTTCTCTTTCAGTACCAAAAAAGCTGATAGAGCCCACAGAAAAGTCATAACATATATTAAAAATTCCACCACCACCAAAGAAGCCTTTTTATCATCAGAGTTACTTATTTGAATAACCTCATGGTTTGTTTTGTTATTGTAATTTTGTCTTTCTATCCAACACTTCCTCCTACTGCTTAATAAACTAATATATGTGTCTTGCCTTAAGGTAGATAAAACACTCTTTTGGATAGGAGGCATCTCCCTAAGTGTTTTTACAGTGCCTACTGGGGTCTGTGGACACTAGTCATCCATGTAAATAAGGCATCCATCTGCAGTTTGAGAGAGAGTGCGAGCAGGCACGCCTGCGCTAAGATTTTGAAAGAGCTCTGAGCTTCCTAGCATGCCCCTATAGTCAGTCTTTCTGCAACAATGATGCCATCTTCCAGCCACTGCAGCGCATTACATTATTTCCCAGCGTACTATTTGCTTTTATGATTTCTTTATAAATAAAATCAGCAAGTTGTGGCCTGTGTAGTAGTGTTTGGATACAGTTTAACCCTTTGAGTCTGGTAAGATTTATTTTCTGTTTAGAAAGAACATTAACAAGTGAGATTACTGGCAAGTATCTGTGCTCTTCAAGAGTGTCACTTCTGCATATTGTTTGCAGTGTAGTTGTAACCATGATGGTCCAAAGATGAGAGAGGCAAGGTGGGGGAGGTAGTATATTTTACTGGACCAATTTCTGTTGGTGCGAGACAAGCTTTTGAGCTCCACAGATCTCTTCTTCAGCATTCCAAACTGTATGAAACAGATACTGTCTTTGGATTAACTGATCCTCCAGGTGAATTAATACCTACCATATCATAAAAAAGGGTATAAAAGATAAATGGGGAAATACTGACAGGAGAGTAACCCATATAAAATGGAAGCTGAGAGGGCTGGAGAATGGAAGAGGTGAGGTCACTAACCAAATCACATTTCCCATTTTGGCTACAGTTTATAAGGATTAGCTATTTAGCCTGTATCTCACTGAGTCCCTAGTCTATAGAAATGGTTATAAGGAACACTGTTTCCACAGAGGTATGGCACAGGTGACAGTCTGACCAACAGCAGGTCAGAGGGCCCCAAGCGATTCATGAAACAAAAACTCTAACACCAAAGCAAGAGACACCTGGACTGGAGTGAATGCTCTCAGAGCAGCTTAATGAACACAGTTACCCTGTAGCACTCATAACGCCATCAATCACATTGCTAAGAAATCCAGTTTCCTTTGGATCTGCCATCAAGACAAAGCAATTATCTCAAGCAACCTTAGCATTACATAGAGTAACCTTCCCAAAAATTAAGTTATTATAAGATGAGTGAGGACAGTTACCCTGCGTATGAGAGGGTGGAAGCTGAAATCAAATCCAAGCAGTATGAATGGCAGCATCAGTTCTGGGTCCTGTTCTGTTCAATATCTTCATCAGTGATTTATATAATGGCATATAGAGTACACTTATAAAGTTTGTGGATGATACCAAGCTGGGAGGGGTTGCAAGTGCTTTGGAGGATAAGATTAAAATTCAAAATGATCTAGACAAACTGGAAAAATGGTCTGAAATAAATAGGATGAAATTCAATAAGGAAAATGCAAAGTACTCCATTTAGGAAGGAACAATCAGTTGCACACGTATAAACTGGGCAATAACTGTCTAGGAAGGAGCATTGTGGAAAGGGATCTGGGGATCATAGTGGATCACAAGCTAAATATGAGTCAACAGTGTAACACTGTTGTAAAACAAAAGGCAGACATTCTGGGATGTATTAGCAGGAGTGTTGTAAGCAAGACAGGAGAAGTAATTCTTCCACTGTGGTCTGTGCTGATTAGGCCCCAACTGGAGCAGTGTGTCCAGTTCTGGGCACCACATTTCAGAAAAGCTGGGGAGAGTCCAGAGAAAAGCAACAAAAAATGATTCAAGACTTAGAAAACATGAGCTATGAGGGAAGATTGAAAAAATTGAGTTTGTTTAGTCTGGAGAAGAGAAGACTGAAGGGACATAACAGTTTACAAGTGTATAAAAGGTTGTTACATGGAGGAGGGAGAAAAATTGTTCTTAACCTCTGAGGCTAGGACAAGAAGCAATGGGCTTAAATTGCAGCAAGGGAGATTTAGGTTGGACATTAGGAAAAACTCCATAACTGTTAGGGTGGTTAAGCACTGGAATAAAATTGCCTAGGAAGGTTGTGGAATCTCCACCATTGGAGTTTTGAAGAGCAGGTTAGACAAACACCTGTCAGGAACCATCTAGATAATACTTAGCCCTGCCATGAGTGCAGTGGACCAGACTAGATGACCTTCTCAAGGTCCCTTTCAGTTGTATGATTAGAAGCATGAGGCTTACTTGGTCAAAAGTTACTGATTTTCAGTAGGTTCCATTAGGTTTCTGAATTAAGTTCTTATCAAATGTTTCAGCAATCTGAACCCTGAGAAGACTCAGGCTGAAATCTGCACTCTTACCCCTGCCTGAGGGCAAACATCCAGTGAACAGGAGAACAGAGCTATCATCAGAGGAAAACTGCTGGAAGACAAAACTGTTAGCAGCCAGTTAGGGTTAGTGATGACATCTTAGCTCCGTCACTTGCCCGAAGACAGATCTCCTGAACCAATGGACTCAGATGGAAAACAGAGGAATTCCTGATTCCAGCCCAAGAAAGGGGAATCTACCAACACCACTGAGTCTTGTCTGACTGCAGCAAAACTGTAGATAGTGGCTGATGCCCTTGATAACAACAAGTAGTCAGGGTTTACTCCCCTTGCTTAACAAATAATCTGAATCTTAGATCTCAGTCCACATTCAGAGATTCCGAGATCAGAACAGACGACTAATCATCTAGTCTAGCTCCTGTATAACACAGGCAACAGAACTTTCCCAAAATAAGCACATCTGTGGTGGGAAACAAGAACTTTGTCCAAAGGATCTATCTGGACACTTTTTCCCCAGCAGATGGGTATCTGCTCTTGATCACAAGGAGAAAGTTTTGTATGTTACACAAACAGCTCTCTCAACTCAAAACCCTGCTGTGTAGCTTTCATCTCTGACAGAGTACACAAATCTTGAAAAGGCTGGAGAGCAAGGGGAAAATCCCAGATCACCACGTGGAAATAGCACTATAGATAAGGGAATTCCTTGATTAGCACGTGTTACCTACAGCATGTAATTCTCCTGGACCTCCAATACTGGATGCTCAGTACTGAATTGCAGAGCACAAGAACGGCCAGACTGGGTCAGACCAAAGGTCCATCTAGCCCAGTATCCTGTCTGCCAACAGTGCCAATGCCAGGTGCCCCAGAGGGAATTTACAGAACAGGTACTTACCAAGTGATCCATCCTGTGGCCCATTCCCAGCTTCTGGCAAACAGGGACTCCATCCCTGCCCATCCTGGCTAATAGCTATTGATGGATCTATCCTCCATGAACTTATCTAGTTCTTTTTTGAACTTTGTTATAGTCTTGGCCTTCACAACATCCTCTGGCAAAAAGTTCCACATACTCATCATCATAGAATTGGTGGTGCCAGAAAATCAAGGGTGCTGGACCGTCAGCACCAGAATCAGCCAACACTGACAATTCAGTGAACCCTGTGGGCACTTGAGTAAGGTGTCACACCTTTAAGTGGCACATCAGAGAATCAACAGCATGGCCTTGGACCCTAATCTGGGCAAACCTATGAGCCTGGGTATTGCTGATGCTGTGAACCAAATCACTCTGACAAGGTACAAAACCACTTCAGCTAACGACTCAGTCACCGGTGCTTACCATTGCACCCGATGGAAACAGGGATGGTAACGCAGTATACACTGTGCAAAAAACCATTTCAGGTAAGTGACCTGCATGTCAATTGTGCCAGAACCTTAAGCACTAGCCTGTCGATCTGAATGGATCTGGGGACCTAACACCACTTATCTTGGTGCTGGACCACTTCAAGGAGGTGGTACACCATTCAATGGGGCCAAAACTTTAGCACCAGACTCAGGGAACCCAGATGGCTGTGAAGATAATGTTGTGCATAATGGCCACCAGACCATTTCATCAAGTGATTCACTAGAGACTCATGGAGCTGCATCCAAGGCACTAGACCAGGTCAACCTGGATGGTTCCAAGAACCTTCATGCCACTTACAGTGGATAAAAAACCACTCCTGGTTCGCTGTAGTGGACTGCACTAGAACCACCACACCAGATTAGGCTGACGATAGGGATGTAGAGACCTCAGTGCGACATCAACAGTAATGGGACCTTGGCACCAGATTAGGTCAATCTAGCGGGATCTCAGGACTGCATTGATAGTATCTGGAACCTCAACGCCATATTGGGTGATCCTAGAACAAGGGTGGGCAAACCTTTTGGCCTGAGGGCCACATCGGGGTTCCAAAACTGTTTGAGGGGGCCAGGTAGGGAAGGCTGTGCCTCCCCAAACCCTAACCCTATCCACCGCCTCCTGCAATGTGCTCCTCCGGAGTCCTCCGCCCATGTTCACCGTGCTCCCAACACCTGCATCCGCCTGCCTGCTCCCTTGAGGCTGCAGGTGATCCTCCCTCCTGTGCTGGTGGCACGGCGTGCTCAGGTTGTGGGGGAAGTGGGACAGCAGGGGAGGTGGGGGGACTAGTCTCCCTGGCTGGGAGCTTAGGGGCCAGGCAGGATAATCCCACTGGCCAGATGTGGCCCAAGGGCCGTAGTTTGCCCATCTCCATCCTAGAAGGTCCAGGGACTTTGGTGCTCTATAATCTGTGCCAGAACCTTGACATTGGGCTCAGTCAGCCAGTTAATACTAGAGACCTGGATACCGTAAGTTAGAGGCACTTAGGCTAACTGATCTCCAAAGTCCATGCTGGACTTACACATTACCAAACTAAATTGATGGGTCTTAAGGAGACTCCCCTTCAGCATGGTGAGGCAGCCCTCACACACCCCCATGCCAGATAGGTACCATTTCTTCTTTGTTCTTTTAAAGAAAGAAACTTGTACCAAACAACCACCTAACACAAAAACACCCCTGAAAAAAGCAGAAGAAAAAGAAGAACTAACAAAATGTGCATCAAGGATCTAGTGCGATGTCCAAATTTGTTGCACCTCCAATGGTCAAGAAGGAACTGAGGGAGAGTGGGAGGCCACTCTCCCTTTTATACACGTGAACCCTGTGTGAGGAGATAGAGGGTGGGGTGAGGGGCACCAATGGCTACTGCTCTTCAGAAGACAGCACAGCTCAATGCCAGGAAGCATCAGTTCCACTAATGCAAATAAGAAGAGGCCACTCAAAGAAGAACACGTTCTTATGCACTCAGAAGCATTTAAGCAATTTAGAAGCTTAACATCCATTTTCAAAAGTGGCTCAAGACACTTGGGCTCCTAAGTCCCTTGGAAAGCCAATAGGAATTAGGCTACTGAAGCATCTCTCGTCACTTTTGAAGGTGAAACTTGGAAGCTTCTGAAAAAGGTTGACCAATATGAAGATAAATATGGTTGTGGGTTGTTTTGTTTGCAAAATGTACTTGCTTTTTCTGAAATGTTTAAAAAAAAGGTCAAAATAATCAAATTCCTGTGGCCTGGAACTGAGCCTTGGAGAATTTATCTACATTTCTATACTCCAGTCATCAGAAGGAAATGATACAAAAAATATTTTGCCATAATTTTAACTATGAGCACTGTGTAACATTTATCCAAGTTCCTGCCACTTACAGATCTATTGGATTTCTTCAAACAGAAGCAGTACCAGAAAAACCATTATCACCAAAAAAAAACAACAACTGGAAAGTGTGTTTAATAGGGATCTGCTGCTGATTTACTAGGGGTGGAGAGAGAGGGGAAGGAAACAAGGCAGAGAAGAACGGACGGAGGTGTTCCAAAGCATGCCAAGATCCATTCCTCTCTCTCTCTCCTGGACCTCTCTGCCTACTCCTCTCACCTGCCATCTTCTGGGAAAAGATTGGGTTGGTTTCCTCTTGCAGTAGCAATGATAATCAAAGGAACTGTTATCATTCCTCATCACCCCAGCCAAGCAGTCAGCCATTCTACCCATCTCTGAAGGGAGCGCACAGCGGAAAACAGGATCTAGGTGGACAGGGGACTACACACTAGGTAAACTCAGAACAAGACTGACAAAGAACCAGTTACCCAGAATAGAGGAGGTTTCATCAAGGTCTAACTGTAGGTAGAGGACAGAAGCACAAACAGGACCCACGGGAAGGAGACTCTGGAAAAATTCCACCACGATTTCAACAGCTTCCACCCCACCATCAACCTCAGCCTGGATCAATCTACATGGGAGGTCCACTTCCTAGACATCACGATGCAAATAAGTGACGGTCACATTAACACCACCCTATACCGAAAACCTACCGACCGCTATGCCTACCTTCATGCCTCCAGCTTCCATCCCGGGCACACCACATGATCCATTGTCTACAGCCAAGCACTGAGGTACAACCGCATCTGCTCTAACCCCTCAGACAGAAAAAGACGGTTACTCACCTTTGTAACTGTTGTTCTTCAAGATGTGTTGCTCACATCCATTCCAGTTAGGTGTGCGCGCCGCGCGTGCACGTTCGTCGGAAACTTTTTACCCTAGCAACTCCAGTGGGCGGCAGGTCGCCCCCTAGAGTGGCGCCGCCATGGCGCTCGATATATACCCCTGCCGGCCCACCCGCTCCTCAGTTCCTTCTTGCCGGCTACTCCGACAGTGGGGAAGGAGGGCGGGTGTGGAATGGATGTGAGCAACACATCTCGAAGAACAACAGTTACAAAGGTGAGTAACCGTCTTTTCTTCTTCGAGTGATTGCTCACATCCATTCCAGGTAGGTGAATCCCAAGCCATACCTAGGCGGTGGGGTCGGAGTGAGAAGTAGCGGCATGGAGCACTGCAGATCCGAAGGCTGCATCCTCTCTTGACTGCTGGACCAGGGCATAGTGGGAAGCAAAGGTGTGGACCGATGACCAGGTTGCTGCCCGACAGATCTCCTGGATGGGCACACGGGCGAGGAAAGCCAGCGACGACGCCTGGGCCCTGGTAGAATGCGCAGTCACACGGCCCGTAGGGACGTGGGCCAAGTCATAGCAGGTCCTGATACAGGACATTACCCATGAGGATAACCTCTGCGAGGAGATAGGAAGCCCTTTCATGCGGTCCGCTACTGCCACGAAAAGCTGGGGGGATTTGCGGAACGGTTTGGTTCTCTCCACATAGAACGCGAGAGCCCTACGGACATCAAGCGAGTGGAGCTGTCGCTCCCTGCCTGAAGACTGAGGTTTCGGGAAAAAAACCGGGAGGAATATCTCTTGGTTGATGTGGAAGGCCGAGATCAGCTTGGGGAGAAAGGCAGGGTGTGGCCTCAGCTGCACCTTATCTTTGTGGAAGACTGTATACGGGGGGTCTACCACGAGAGCCCGGAGTTCCAACACCCGTCTAGCTGAGGTGATAGCTACTAGAAAGGCAGTCTTCCAAGAGAGATAGAGAAGGGAGCAAGTAGCTAACGGCTCAAATGGGGGCCCCATGAGCCGAGACAACACCAGGTTAAGATCCTAGATTGCAGCAGGGAGTCGGACGTTAGGGTATAAACGTTCCAGCCCCTTCAGGAAATTAGTCACCGTCGGGTGAGAAAAAACGGAGCGGCCATCCCCACCCGGGTGAAAGGTAGAGAGAGCTGCCAGGTGGACCCGCAAAGACGATATCGCCAGGCCCTGTTGTTTGAGGGACCAAATATAGTCTAAAATATTGGCCACCGAAACTTCCATGGGGCGGAGACCTTTCTCCACGCACCAACAGGAGAAACGCTTCCACTTGGCCGAGTATGTCGCTCTAGTGGAAGGCTTCCTGCTGCCCAAAAGTACCTCCCGTACCGGGGTGGAGCAGCGCAGTTCAGAACTGGTCAGCCACGCAGGAACCACGCCGCTAGGTGCAGCGACTGCAGGTCCGGGTGACAGAGAGTCCCGTGTTCCTGGGTGATCAGGTCTGGGTGAAGGGGCAGGGGAACTGGGTCGGCTATGGCCAGGTCCAGCAGCATGGGGTACCAATGTTGCCTGGGCCACGCCGGGGCTACCATGATCACGCGAGCCCTGTCCCTGCGCACCTTCAGAAGGACCCTGTGGACCAGTGGGAACGGGGGAAACGCGTAGTACAAGAGGGTCGTCCACGGAATAAGGAAGGCATCCGCTATAGACCCGGGCTCCCTGCCCTGAAAGGAGCAGAACGCCTGGCATTTCTTGTTCCCCCCGGACGCGAAGAGGTCCACACGGGGATAACCCCACCTCTGGAAGATTGAGAGGGTGACGTCCGGGCGAAGGGACCACTCGTGTGATAGGATGGATCTGCTCAGGCGATCCGCCAGCGTGTTCCGTACCCCAGGGAGGAAGGAAGCCGTGAGGTGAATGGAGTGGGCTACACAAAAGTCCCAAAGTTGCATCGCCTCGTGACACAGGGGAGAGGATCTGGTGCCGCCCTGCTTGTTGATATAGTACATGGTTGTCGTGTTGTCGGTAAACACTGCGACACAACGACCTCGAAGCTGGTGACAGAACGTTTGACAAGCAAGGCGGACCGCTCTCAACTCCCGCATGTTGATGTGCAGCTTCATCTCCTGCGGGGACCACAGGCCCTGTGTTCTCAGGGTTCCCAGGTGGGCCCCCCAGCCGAGATCTGAGGCATCCGTTGTTAGGGACACCGAAGGCTGAGGTGGGTGGAAGGGGAGCCCCGCACACACTACGGACTGGTCTAACCACCAGCCGAGAGAATCTAACACCCCCTGGGGGATTGTGATCAGCATGTCTAGCGGTTGCCTTGCCGGCCTGTAATGTGCGATGAGCCACAACTGGAGGGGCCTCATGCGGAGCCGAGCGTAACCGGTCACAAATGTGCATGCTGCCATGTGGCCTAACAGGGTTAGACATGTCCGAATTGATGTCAAGGGGGCTTCCCGCAACCGCTGAATGATCGCCGACAACGCCTGGAACCTCGGTAACGGCAGAAGAGCCTGGCCACGGAGGAGTCCAGTACGGCCCCGATGAACTCCACCCTCTGCGTGGGGAGCAGGGTGGACTTGTCTATGTTGATCATGAGGCCCAAGGTAGCAAACAGGCCGGTGATCTTGTGGACGTGGCTGCAAACCTGTAGCTCCGACGTACCCCGAATTAACCAATCGTCTAGGTAAGGGAACACGTGGATACGACTGCGCCGGAGATGTGCCACGACGACTGCCATGCATTTTGTAAATACCCTCGGGGCTGTGGAAAGGCCAAATGGGAGGACTGCAAATTGATAGTGAAGGCGGCCCACCATGAATCGAAGGAAAAATCTGTGGTGTGGCCAAATGGCAATGTGAAAATAAGCGTCCTGCATGTCGAGGGCGGCGTACCAGTCTCCCGGATCCAGGGATGGGATAATGGTCCCCAGGGATACCATGCGGAACTTCAACTTCACTAGGTATTTGTTGAGCTCTCGCAGGTCGAGGATAGGCCTGAGGCCTCCCTTGGCCTTGGGGATCAGAAAGTAGCAGGAATAAAACCCCTTGCCTTTCTCGTTTCCCGGAACTGCCTCTATAGCTCCTTTGTTGAGGAGAGTCTGTACCTCCTGTCGAAGGAATTGCTCGTGAGAGGGGTCCCTGAAGAGGGACGAGGAAGCGGGGCGGGAAGGAGGAAACGATATAAATTGCAGGCGGTATCCCTTCTGCACCGTGCGCAAGACCCAGCGGTCCGATGTTCTTTGGGTCCACGCCGGGAGGAAAAACGAAAGGCGGTTGGAAAACGGGGGGGGAAGGATCCGTGGGGGAAACTGTTACTGCGCCCTCGGGCGCACCTTCAAAACGAAGGCTTGGGTCCAGGCGGGGGCTTAGAGGAGCTTTGATTCTGGCCCCCCTGGTTCCCCGAATGCCTACGCCTTCCATTCCTGCCACGGCACCTATTGAGGTCCTGCCGTTGGCGGAACTGGGGGTATGGCCTGCGCTGCTGTTGCTGCTGTGGCCGGAAGGGTCTGCGCTGCGTTCCCGGCGTGTGCATCCCGAGGGAGCGCATAATGACACGATTGTCTTTGAGACTCTTAAGTCTGGGGTCTGTCTTTTCTGAAAACAGGCCCTGGCCTTCGAACGGGAGGTCCTGGATGGTATATTGGAGCTCCGGTGGAAGGCCAGAGACCTGAAGCCAGGAGATACGGCGCATCATTACCCCTGAGGCGAGGGTGCGGGCAGCCGAGTCTGCAGCGTCCAAAGAAGCTTGCAACGAGGTTCGTGCAACCTTCTTGCCCTCGTCCAGAATGGCCGCAAATTCTTGGCGGGCCTCCTGTGGCAGCAGCTCTTTGAATTTGTCCGCTGCCACCCACGAGTTAAAAGCGTATCTGCTGAGCAGGGCTTGTTGGTTTGAAACCCTGAGCTGAAGGGCCCCAGCTGAGTAAACCTTGCGGCCAAGGAGGTCCATACGTCTGGCCTCCTTGGATTTGGGGGCTGGAGCTTCCTGCCCATGACGCTCCCTCTCGTTCACCCACTGCACGGCCAGGGAACACAGTGTTGGGTGGACGTGGAGGTACTCATAGCCCTTGGAGGGGGCCATGTACTTCCTCTCGACGCCCCTCGCCGTAGGGGGGATGGAGGCCGGTGACTGCCAGATTGTATTGGCGTTGGCCTGGATTGTTCTAATGAAAGGTAGGGCGACCCTGGTGGGAGCATCAGACGAGAGGATGGTGACGATAGGGTCCTCGATCTCAGAGACCTCCTCGGCTTGCAGGCTCAGATTCTGAGCTACTCGCCTAAGGAGGTCTTGGTGCGCCCTGAGATCCAGCGGAGGAGGGCTACTGGAGGAGGTGCCAGCCACCGCTTCATCAGGGGAGGAGGATGAGGAGACCCCCGGCAAGAAAGTGTCCAGTGGGGGGTCCCCCTCAGCCCTCGCCTCTGTCTCAGGAGCAAGAGCAGGATCTTGCTGCTTGGATCCTTCCTCTCCATCCGGGGAGGGAGGGGGGCGAGACAACGAAGCCTCCGGCACCCTGTGCTCCGCCGTTGCAGGCCTAGCAGGAATCTGTTGGGGGCCCTGGGCTTGATGGTATGCCCAGGGGGTCCAAACCCCCCACTGCTGCGGACCTTGGTCCTGTTGCGGAGGGTCTTGAAACAATGCCGCCTGCCTGTCGGTGCCCAGCGCATACACGCTGTCTGCTTGAGAAGACACCGACGGCTGCCTAGAAGGCCATGGCGGGGCCGACCCCGGCTGGTAAGGGTCCGCGCGGGTCGGCACCGAAGATCTTCTCGGTGCCGGGGATCGGTACCGGAAGTCATAGCGTTGCCGGGATCGGGACCGGGTTCTGTCTCGGTGCCGGGATCTGGATCGGTACCGGCCGCTGCTTCGGTGCCGGGATCGGGACCGGGACCTGCCACAGACGCGGTGCCGGGAGGTCGACCGGGACCGGGACCTGCCACCAGCTCGGTGCCAGGATGTCGACCGGCGCGGCGAGTGACGGCGAGACTGGCTCCGAGAGTCACGGTGCCGGTATTGACGGCTGGAGTCAGACCGCGACCGTCTGGAGGTCGATCGGTGCAGCGAGTGCGACCGGTACCGCCGAGGGGAGCGGTGCCGGGACTGCGAGCGGCGGCGGGATCTCGAGCGACCGTGGTGTCGGGACCTGGATCGCGAGCGCGAGTCCCGAGACGGTGCCGTCATCATGGGCTTGCCTCTAGATGCAACCCGCACCGGAGGTACCGGGGGTGGCAGCTGAGTAGACTCAGTTAGGGCGATAAGGTCCCGTGCCGAGGTGAAGGTATCCGGAGTGGATGGGACCAATAGCTCAACCCCAGATCTTATGGGGGAGCTTGGCGGCACCGGACTCGATGGACCCACCGGGCCCGGAGTCGACGGTGCCGGCGGTGCCGCGGCCGATGTCGGGCGCTCCAATCGGGTCTGCCTGGCTGGAGTAGCAGACACTGACAGTCTCGCCTCCGCACCCGGTGCCGGGGAAGGTCGGTGCCGGGGAGTCTTCCCGGTGCCGGTGCGATCCGGTGCTGGCGGCGAGATCACGGCCTGTGAAGCTGCCGGGTCAAGTGCCGCCTCCATGAGGAGAGTCCAGAGTCTTTGGTCTCTCTCCCTCTTTGTCCTGGGCTTAAAAGCCTTGCAGATGCGGCACTTGTCCGACCTGTGCGATTCCCCCAGGCACTTCAGACACACGTCGTGGGGGTCGCTGGTTGGCATAGGTTTTTTACAGGCCGCACACTGCTTAAAGCCCGGCGAACCAGGCATGAGCCTGGTGCCGGGTGCCGGGAAGGGCTACAGCCCAGACCGGCAAACAACTATCTACAATACTATTTACACCTAATTACTTAACTAACTACTTAACGATCTAACTAACAACTGTAACAATAGTTAACAAGGAGAGCTAGGGACGTGGAGGACAGCTATGCCGCACTCTACAGTTCCAACGACCGACACGGCGGTAAGAAGGAACTGAGGAGCGGGTGGGCCGGCAGGGGTATATATCGAGCGCCATGGCGGCGCCACTCTAGGGGGCGACCTGCCGGCCCACTGGAGTTGCTAGGGTAAAAAGTTTCCGACGAACGTGCACGCACGGCGCGCACACCTACCTGGAATGGATGTGAGCAATCATTCGAAGAAGAACCAACACCTACAAAATCTCCACCAAGCATTCTCAAAACTACAATACCCACACGAGGAAATAAGGAAACTGATCAACAGAGCCAGACGTGTACCTAGAAGCCTCCTACTGCAAGACAAACCCAAGAAAGAAAACAACAGGACTCCACTGGCCATCACATACAGTCCCCAGCTAAAACCCCTCCAACGCATCATCAGGGATCTACAACCCATCCTGGACAATGATCCCACACTTTCACAGGCCTTGGGTGGCAGGCCAGTCCTTGCCCACAGACAGCCTGCCAACCTGAAGAATATTCTCACCAGTAACTGCACACCGCACCGTAGTAACTCTAGCTCAGGAACCAATCCATGCAACAAACCTCAATGCCAACTCTGCCCACATATCTACACCAGCGACACCATCACAGGATCTAACCAGATCAGCCACACCATCACCGGTTCATTCACCAGCACGTCCACCAATGTAATATATGCCATCATATGCCAGCAATGACACTCTGCTATGCACATCGGCCAAACTGGACAGTCTCTACAGAAAAGGATAAATGGACACAAATCAGATATTAGGAATGGCAATATACAAAAACCTGTAGGAGAACACTTCAACCTCCCTGGCCACACTATAGCAGATATTGAGGTGGCCATCCTGCAGCAAAAAACTTCAGGACCAGACTTCAAAGAGAAACTGCTGAGCTTCAGTTCATCTGCAAATTTGACACCATCAGCTCAGGATTAAACAAAGACTGTGAACGGCTTGCCAACTATAAAACCAGTTTCTCCTCCCTTGGTTTTCACACCTCAACTGCTAGAACAGGGCCTCATCCTCCCTGATTGAACTAATCTCGTTATCTCTAGCTTGCTTCTTGCTTGCATATATTATATATATATATATATATACATACACACACACACACACATACATACACACACACACACACACACACACCCCTCTGCCCCTGGAAATTTCCACTACATGCATCCAACGAAGTGGGTATTCACCCACGAAAGCTCATGCTCCAAAACGTCTGTTAGTCTATGAAGTGCCACAGGATTCTTTGCTGCTTTTACAGATCCAGACTAACACGGCTACCTCTCTGATACAGAGAGATCTCTGACTCCTGAGAATTAAGAGACAAATTTACCAAACAATCTGGAAGCAATTAGCTTGTCTTGATAAGAACCGTCTTGAGAAACTTCTGTCTATTTTAGATTTAACAACTCCCTGGTTACAGACAATATTTGCAGTTACTCATTTGCCAGCAGAGAAAACGAAATATGTTTTCTAAAAATGCAAACACTTCTTTCTGTACCAGTTTGCTTCATGACTGACTTGAAGTGGACAGCATGTAAACACTGGTAGAATGACTCGGCAGTGAAATATAATGGAATTTGACATTGCTAGAAGCAATTTTGGGCATGTATAAAGAACAAATCCTTGCCTTCTAAAATCCTAAATGAGTCTGGCATTCAGTGATTCAACAAACTGAGTAATCAAAGATTCCGTGCAAGCTAGTGTACTTCAAACAGTGATTTTCCATAAAATAAAAGCTATGTAACTTACTGATTTGCTCTTTCAATTTTAACTCCAGATCACTGGCAAAAGACATTACGGGGGTGCTGCGATTATTTCCACAAACAAGAATTAAGAAATTCAGAGTTAAAGTTAAATTAAGAACAAATCCAAACATGCTAAGGTCTGGAAAGGCACATATTATGCACCCAAAAACCTTAATTCTCCACTACAGTTATGCAAAAATTTTATATATATATATATTAAAGCACCCTCTGATATATATATATTAAAGCACCCTCTGAAAATAGCAGCAAAGAGTCCTGTGGCACCTTATAGACTAACAGAGGTCTTGGAGCATGAGCTTTCGTGAGTGAATACCCACTTCGTCAGATGCATGTGTGTGTCGGTATTCACCCACAAAAGCTCATGCTCCAATACGTCTGTTAGTCTAATAGGTGCCACAGGACTCTCTGCTGCTTTTACAGATCCAGACTAACACGGCTACCTCTCTGATACTTGCCTCTAAAAATAGTTAATCAAATATGGGTCTAATATACCCTAATCATAACTGTATACTCATTGACTGGAATGACTACAGAGCAGAGTTATGGTTGTAGGGGGGAGGTGATGAAAGGTGAGCAGAAAAGTGTGCAGAGCACAGGGGGTGACAAGCGAGAGAGTATCCCAGGTGAGAGGAAAGGAGATTTAGTGGCTATGCTGAAGACAGAGGGGAGAGGGCAAGGATGTGAATAGGGCCTGGAGGGGGAAGAGGTTTATGTCAGGGGAGTCTTGTGCTGGGGACAGCCAGGACTTTGCACCCAATAGGGACTTGGGGTAGGGAGCCAAGACATCAGTAGAGATTAATAAATAAGGCCAGAAGGGAACACTACACTTCTCCATAACACAAGCCCTCCTCCACAACACATAATTTCAGCAAGTGTTTACGTGCGTCAATCCTGTAACTTCTGGCTGAGCTATAGCATGTCTTTTAGAAAGATATCCAATCTGGATTTAAAGATCTTCCCATACAACTGCTGCCTCGGCTCCACAGCCTGCCAAGGTAGTGGGTATTAAGGCACCAGCGGCAGAAAGAGCCTTTAGAAAGCCAGAGACATTGGCACGTACGCTGCAATCCCCCACAACCCAGGGTCCTGCTTTGCATAGTGGCTGTCTGGCAAACACAGATCCTTTCTCCCATATGCTGCGTTCCTCCATTATAGATCTCCATTTTGACACACTGTACCTCAGGAGGAGCACCTTGTAACCCCCATATTCATCATTTGTACATAATTGTGATATTTCATATAAAGTATGCCACGGAAGGTCTCACGGGAAAAGCTATGATCTGCTGAAAGCCATTATTTATCTAAATATGTATATCATTAGTGCATATGATGTTATGAGAGTATACTGTGTGGTTGTCACTAGAATATGCTGTGAGTTGGCGAATCACCAGATATCAGCTGCCCAGAAACAAAGGACCTAGCCAAAACCCAGGCAGGGGTCAAACCACCATCGACAGCCATTGTCCAGCATGGAAGTTAAAATTCAGTGACTCACTAGCACAAGGCCACACCAGAGGAACTGCTCAACCTTGACTTGTGATTCAGCAATGCCAACCGATATGCCAGGACTTATGTTCTCTAAGCACATGGAATGAGGATATGAAATAGAGGACAGAGACTGCATGTTTTGTCCTGTCTCTTCCCCCTACCTATGCTGAAGGCAACAAGAAAGCTGGAGCTGAGGAGACAGGTCCCCAGGGATAAGAGAGAGAGCCTGCATATGAAAGACTGTAACCAACCTGCAGTATCCAGTGGGGTGAGAAAAACTGCTTAGTCCAGATGTTGCCTTGTCTAATAAAGTTGAGAATTTAGGCTCTGTGCTTATCTTTTATTTTCCTTTGGTAAGCACTCTGACTTTTGCCTATCACTTATAATCACTTAAAATCCATCTTTTGTCATCAATAAACTTATTCTAATGTTTATCCTTACCAGTGAGTTTGACTTAAGTGCTTGGTAAATCTGCTCAGTTTACAAAGGCTGGTGTATATCCACTGTCCATTGATGAAGAGGTGCACCAATTAATAAACTTGCATTGCTAAAGAAAGGGTCTTGAGCAGTGCAAGTTGGTATATTCCCGTGGTACAAGGCTGGGAGGATTTGGCTCGTGCCTCTCTGTGATTCGTGAGTGGCTCTGGGAGCATTCATGCAATCTAGCTGGGTGTGGGGCTCCACATGGGGTTGTACTGAGTGGTAACAGCACCTGGAGAGGTTTGCTGCTTGTCACCAGTAAGACATTGTGACAGATAATCCAGATTGGCGAGGAAAGGGGGCACAGCAGTTCTACAGTCCCAGGTTGCACCCTGGGGATCCCGTCACACTCATCATGCCCCGCTCTCAATGTTAGAAAGCTGCTCCCTGAGGAGAAACGGCCACCATGAGGAAGGCATCGGAGAAGACCAGAGATGTGAGAGTCGACCATAAACCATTGCTCGTGCACCCAGAGAAGTTTTTCCTCACCAGGAGTCCTGCTTCAATGAACCTAATCCAGTCCATTGGAGTGAAACGCCACACTGACAAAGCAGTGAACAGCCACACAGTTGATGCAAAACAGTAACAGTTAGAGGTCAAGTAATCTACCAATGAGATGTGTACAACCACCCCCTCTCACTCCACTGAATCATTTCAACCAATAGAATTGCAACATACAAATTAGCTGGAGAAAGTGTCATGATTGTTTGAGTTAACTTGGAAAGCCCAGTTTAAAAATGACCTGAACTATTGCTGGCCCAGTCTATAATTATAATTGGATGCAACAATGGTTAATTTCTTCAAGTGCAACCTATGAGATTTCAGTGAGCTTTATCTACATGATTCACACATTATAAAGCCAGAAGGGACCACTCTGATGATCTAGTCTGGTCTCCTGCACAACACAGGCGATAGGACTACCCTGAATTAATTTTTGATTGAACTAGAATAGCTCTTTCAGAAAAGCATCCAATATGGATTTAAAATATGGATACTTCAGGTTTTAAGACAATCTCTTAACTGTTAGACCTTCACAGAGGCAAATCATACCCACATCTGCCTACTCTGGGGTTCTTGCACCATCCTCTTAGGCATTTGGTGCTGGTCCTTGCCAGAGACAAGATATTGAACTGAATTGATCTTGAGTCTGATCCCATCTGGTAATTCCTATGGGACGCTTGGGAAGTCTCTTATTTCATTATTGAGCTCATTTAGGATAAGTCTGATGAGTGCAAAATTTCTTGGGCTTTTTAAAAAATTGATTTTTAACAAAATTAGTAGATGCATTTGTAAATTCTAAGAATACTCTTTCTATACTCAAATGTAGGATAGGCTATATTATTTCATAGCTAAGGGGATTGAATCCCTGTTTGATAAGGAAAACTCAACTCAGCCTTCACTATGGAATTACAAATGGTCTGTCCTAGACTATTTTCTTTTAAGATTTAAACGCATAAAGGTTCTTAAATTTTTTATTACTATTATTGTTGTGCAAAGTACTGAGTTATACACTAGCAGTGCAGAAGCTGTACAAGCACTCATGACTCCCACTGTACTCTTCAGAACAGCACAACCACTGATTTACTATGTAAAAATAAGAACTACAAGGCCAACGGTTTCAGAACTTGGTGAGGACTACTTACATATTTAGGTAAATCAGGTAGCCTGATTTTCAGTGATATTGAGCACTCACAGCCCCCACTGAAGGCAATAGACAAAGAGTAGATAAGGGTGTGCTATAAGGAATTTACTAGGAGTTCAAAAAGATTTAATAGATTGGCCACTTACTGTATACATTTACATTGCCACATTTCTAATGGCTCCATTTTCACGCCCAGGGTCAAATCAAATTAACCACTCATGCAAGATCTATTGTTTAATACTTTGGAGACTGCTAACAGATGTTTCCTCCTAGGTTTTCCATCTGGCTGGAAGGCTACAAAATGCCACTGTTCCAAGAAAGAATAGTTACATAGCATGTGTAATGTTTGACAAGTTTATTGTTCTCTTTAAACAAGATGAAAATTGATTTGTGATCTGACATCAGGCCTTCACCTTATCTGTTTCATAAATAGGACTGCTGTCTAGCAAGATTGAGGCTACTAGCAAGAGGTCTAGAAATGACAATTGTAGTTTTAATTTTTACAACTTTGATTTACATAAAATGAAAGCTTTATACACTGCAGACGATGCTTGTCATGGGAGCTTTAAGATTTAAAAATGCTGTGCTGTGGAAACAGGTGCAGCTATCTGATACATGCAAATTCCTCCTGATTCACCCACACATCATGAGATTTGGAAAAGATCATTCACATGAGCCTTTCACAACTGCTTAGAATCTTCTGTATTGCTACTGCAGGCAGCCACGAAAGTCGTTTTAATGATCTGGAAGAACATTTATTCCTCAGCCACTTTACACTGGTACAGTTTTTTTTTGATCCTTTGAAGTTTGGAGCCTGGTAGCTAAGTCACCCCAACTTAAATATTTTAGTTTTTTCAACTCAGTTTGTTGGTTTTAAATTTTATAGGCTAATTGTCCTTTTCCGTATGTGAATCCATTTTAAGGATTATTTTCCTGCTTTAATACCTACAGTATTGGTTTAATTTTTAAAGCTGCACTTGGAATTATTTTAGATACCACTGTTGGGATGCTCGATATATTCTCTGGTAGGGCTTTCAGCTAGAAGTGACCAGGAAAACCTGAATGTTTTAACTGATTAAATGTTCGAAATCTCTGAAGATATTACAGACAAAATGATTAAACCACACACAGATACTTCTCCTGTCCAAAAAAAGGTAAACAGTAATTAACCTTTACTAATGTTAACAGCTTTGTAGTGATCCCATAATCAGCCTATTGGATAAACAACCTATAGAATGTAATACCCTAATCTTATAGGATTTTAACAGAGGATAGCAGACTTGTTTGAATTACAGAGCATGAAATTTTATTATGCTGCTTCTGTAACCCACATGATACTGCAGCATTTCACTTTATTGCTCCAGGGAAGGAGACTAGGATCTTAGCCAGATATTCTGAGTATCTGCACATGTGCAGAGAGTTGCCCTGCCCTGCTCTTCTCATCTAGAGGGTCCCAGAAACTTCCACAACAGAGTGCAGCAGTTACCGGACATGCTCCGTAGCTGTTTTGATGCTGCATTATATAAAGTTTTCACTGTGGGCAATCCACCTGGCAGGCGCCACCCAAGTCACCCTCGGAGTGCTGAGGTAACCAAAATGCAATGGGGGCGGCGGGAAGGTTATAAATACAGGAGTTAAAGACAGCTCTTATGGACTGAGTGACTGATCAAAGCAAGACCAAAAGATGTGTCTGCTGTGTGGGCTGGGTCCCAATCTCTGTACCACTCTGGGTATGGGTTAGTGCTCTTCCAGTTTTATTTACCAGGCTGGCAAGGGAGCATTTGTTACCCCTAGAGCAGTGGTTCCGAAACTTTAACAACCTGTGAACCCCTTTCACTAAAATGTTAGGTCTCACAAACCCCTCCTAAAAATGAATATTTCCAGAGATTTTCTCTTTTACCTGAGTACAAATTATAAAAGCAGTCATCTTGGAAATATAAAATTTGTTTTCAATGACATGTTTATTCACACTATTATTATTTATCATTACAGAATTTTTATTACATTATGAAAACAGCAACTCTTTCAAGATCTCACTTTTGTAGCTTGTATCACTTTGAATAAGCCTGTTTCATCAAGGAGCATCAAATGTGAAACAGCAGGAAGGTATTTAAGAAGAAGACTCGAAGTTCCTCCTACACAAGCATTCAGGTCTTGAGTAGTCCAGTCAAACAACACATGTTACGAAGCTTAATCTTGTTCTTAATTTTTAAAACAATGCTAGGTGCCTATTTAATTTTAAAAACAGCAAAAAATATCCACCTCCCTTTTCGTTTCTTATAAGGAGTCTTGAAATTTAAATCTCCTCAGTGTGACATATATGCTTGCTTTGATCTGCACAGCTATTGGAAGTCCAAGGGACAGCTCTGTCCACCATTAGGGAATTTTTTTCCGAGAACCTGCTGTAACATTTCATGAACTCCAGTTTGGGAACCACTGCCCTTGCCTGTGGAACTTCCATTAAGCTATCAGCTAACTGCTCTAACTGGAACTGTATCTCCCTTAGAGGGAGAGACTGGACCAGCACTTTGTGAGTTGAAGGTTTGTGAATTCTTGCCTGACTTAGCTCGGCTTCTGGAGAGATGATGCCCTATAACGAGCTCCAGGAAATGGATATTCTATATGCTGATCCCAACCCCTGCACCACTCTGGATACAGACTACAGACTTCTTGGAAGGACTGAGACCTGCCATTTCTCAAGCTCTGCAGACTCCAGGTGACACACACTACATACTACATTTATGCCAGAAAGGCTGAAAAATGACCTCTGAAAAAGGATCAGAGGGGACACGCTGTGTTGAAGTATAGAGAACATTATGCTGAAACCTTATATTTGAAAGTTTGTAATAGAAATAAAAGGTGTAAGTCTGTACATGGGACACCAGAAGTTTACTGTCAAACAGCTTTTGTTTAAAATTGATTCATAGTATTTCAAACACTATTTACAATATTTTATACTATTTAAAATGCATTCTGTGTGCACTGTCTGATTTACTGAGAAAGCGTATAGTGCTCTCCCTTTGAAATTGACTGGGGTCTATTACCATCCATTTATCAGGGTTTTACATACAATAGCCCTGAGGTTTAAAGCTGTGTAATGCTTTTTGAAAAGTCCTGAAAAGACTGAACTCTGACCTGTACTTCACCAAAGAGTTATGCTGAGGATGAAGGGGAGTGTATAGTTAAAGAATATTGCCTGAGCATTCCCTCCCATCCCTGTTACACTTCCAAAAGCTGTCAAACCATTAAAGGATGCATCAACTTTGCTTTCACCTTACAATAGCATTAGATATCCCCTCCCTGCTGAAAACTAAAAATATAATTTTGCAAAACAATCAGTATACATGTGCTAAAGTCTTCCCTCATTCACGTTTTCATAAGTACCAAAAAGGAAACAGATCCAAAATAGTGAGTTAGTTGTTTTTGCTTTAACATTAATGAATATTTTCTTCATCTCACTGTTTTAAAGAATATGCTGAGAATAAATGCAATATTAGGAATAATACACAAAATGTTGCTACATTTTAACAGGTGCACTGACATGATTTCACTCTCCAAATATTCTCCTTCTCAAAAAAATATAACATTAAAAAGAGTCATAAGACTACCATATAATACTCTTAAAAATCATGTTAATGATCTGAAAGGGAAAAAATAACCTCAGAGTGAAGACTGAAATATATTCCATCCAACTCTCCCATTATCCATAGTTCCTACAGAGATCTGAACATTTTGGATGATCTCATAAACCTTATGTGCCTACTACATACGCAAAACAAGAATAAGTTAAAGGCAGAGTTTCAGATTTCACTATTAAACTTGTACGGTTAAGATCATTCACAGGGTTCTTTATGGCAGAAGCCTATATTTAGAGAATTCTTCCTGATCTATAAAAATGGCTAGTTTGACATCAGACCTAGATGTAACCTTCTGCAATGCAGGCTGCCATTGCGTAACTGCAGCTCTAACTAGAGAACTTTGCCCAAATATACCAGCCTATGTTAAACTAATGTCCTTTCACCCTATGGTTATTTAAGAGAACATAGTGTTGAGAGAGAAAATAAAGTCATACTTACAACACTGGGAGGCAGCAGTGGGCAATGGTTTCTTCTGGACTTCTTCTGAAAATGAATACTAAGGGAAGACAAAAGAGCGCAGACAGATAACAGATTGAAAGCAACCTTATGAAACAGGATTTCTAGAACGTAGCAAGCTTACGCTTTGAGAGTATATTGGCGTGAGGGGTGGGTCCTGGGGAGGCAAGGTGTTAAAGTACAAAATATTTTCCTTAATACCCAAGTACAGAACATGCTCCCAGAAAAGTAAAAACTGGCACTATCCCATGCCAAAATATCTGTTGATGGCTGCACACAAGACTTGGGTAAAGTCTTATCTACTTTAAAAGCTCAAGAGAAAAAATTTCAGACTTGGGGACCTCAAATTAGGCACCTAACTCCATATTTAGTCACCTAAAATATAAATGTCTAACTTTCAGAGCTGCTGAGCAGTGATTTCAGTGGAATGTGCATGCGCTCAGGAGCCTGAGAATACAGCAATTTATACATTAGATGCCTAAATCTGAACTTGAGGTACTCACGTTTGAATGCTGTGGCAGTGCTGGATGTGGGAACTGGGAAAGAGCTAGACAATGTGCTCATTAGTAGTGCAATACCCAGAATACTCTTTCAGCAGAGTCTGGAAACATCCAACAACATGAAGGATTTTACATCTTATTTAATACTACACTGGAGTACACAGATTCCATTTAACCAATTTTGGCTTATTCCAAAAAGGTCTGCTACAGCATTAAAGGTGCTGCCTGGAGATATGTTTATGATATTATTTTGCCCACCTCCTCCCACCGTGGACCAATAATTCAAAAATAATCCAGTGTCCGTCTGAGGCGAGAGACAGAAGATAAGTAGAATAATTTCTAATCCTATTAGGCAAAATGTCAAGAACACAACCCTCACCAGCCAAGAGCTGGGGAAAAGATCTCCAAAGTCAGTGGAAGCTGCAAGTTTTGAAATATTGATTCATCAATCAATGCCTTACACTGACCACCAGCGGGGCTATTTCACAATAAATGAGGAAGTAAACACAGGGATGTACTTTCCACTGACTAGCAAGAAGCTGAATAGGTAAGCACAGTGAGAAAGTACAGGCTGGATGAGCAGACAAGGCATCTAAAAGAACTGGGGATTGCATCACAATCCATGCAAACTTCTTCATCTACTGAGAATTTGATGAATCGCTAGAGGGCACCTATGTTCCACTGCGTGTCTGGCACTAGAATTCCCCTCCTAAAACTCAGCTTTCATCCCAGGAGGAGGGATGTATTGCAGCAGAATTACTGAAAAGTTGTACGTTCACATGACTTGCTTTTCACTAGATTCACAGATACCAAGAAGCCCTAGAGCTATTACTGGAAATGCTCCCTGAAGCCAGAAAAAGCTACACACAAGCTATTTTTCATCCACTTAAACACAGCTGAGAGACTAGGTTAAACAGTTCAAGACAAGACTTAACTTCTGCCCGAGTATTCTCAATCTCCACAATGAATCCACTAACATACTTAACGGAGGAAGACTAAGTTAAGGGTACAATAAATTTCCCCCAAACTTCAACACGCTATAGCTATCACCAACAGGACATTTTAGCAATACTCTCTTGGGAAACATGATTACACTTTAGGTTAACACTGTTTACACCTGCCCTTGTTGGAGTTAACAAGTTCCTTAAAGGCAAGAAATTAAGTTCGTCAACCAGATGAATATCACCTTCAATAAGACAAGTGTCCTTGGTGTATAGTTTGCATAAAGAGCTAAGAAACTGAAGTGTTTCTTTTTTGGTTCTAAATAACAATGAACATAGCCGGAGGCAGCACTGCTCTCCTAACTGCCTCATCCTGCTGTCTAGCAGAACCAAAGTTTTACACTTGTTTTGAATCTAAGTATTATCCAAAAATCAATTTCCCCTCAATTTTCACATGCTGTAGCCTCTCTTAGAGCATGGCTATACTTGCAGATGTAGAGTGCTGAGAGTTAAACCATGCCTCAGAGAGTGCAGTAGGGAAAGCGCTGCAGTGTGTTCACACTGTCAGATTCAAGCGACTGGCAGGGCAACATTAGCAGCTCTTGCAACGCCACAGAGAGCAGTGCATTGTGGTAGCTATCCAGCATGCAAGTGGCTGCAACGTGCTTTTCAAATGGGGGAGGTAGGGTGGAGTGTGACAGGGAGTGTGTTGTGTGTATGGGGGGGGAGAGAGTGAGTTTTTGGGGAGCTGAGAGCATGTCAGCATGCTGTCAAGTTCAGACAGCAGCAGACTTTCTCCCCCCTCCTCCCCCCACAACAGCAGCATTCCACACTAATGACTTGCTTTGTCCCGGAGCAGATAAGCAGCTACTGTCAGAAAGAGCTTTGAAAGCGCATTTCCACATTCCTACAGCCAATTCCAAAACAATGACAAGAGGGGCCACTTGACTTAAGGAGATTACGGGATGTTTCTGGAGGCTAATCAAAGCACAGTAATGCAACAGCGTGTTCACACGGACACTGGGGCATTTCAGCCAAGGCGCAGCAAGCGTTATGCTTCTCGTGGAGGTGGATTACCAGGAGCGCTCCAGCTGCAGAGTCCAGGTGCTCTAAGTGCCTTGCCAGTGTGGACAGGTCGTGAGTTAGGGCGCCTGGGGCTGCTTTAATGCGCTCTAACTTGCAAGTGTAGCCAAGCCCTTATTCTAGTTAGCATTAACACTGGACACAAGGGAATGTGAACAGCTCAGTGAAAAACTTATGAATGAAGGAAAACTGTAGTAATGACCTAAACTTAACTGTCATGGAAATTCTGCATAGCACTACAGTACACTCTGGAGCATTTTGGATCAGAATCCTACTATATTTATAGTGTTCACCTGTTTCAAGTGAGGTTTACTCACCTCACCACGATCTCCCAAAGAGTTTATCTGTTCTAGTTTTTTGGTCCAATATCTGGCTTCCTCCTCAGGGATATCTATAGTGACAGCAAAGGCATCAGTCATTCGCACCAAATTAGTTGTCCAGCAAGTTATTTTTTTAAATAAATTTATATTTAACAGGAACACTTTAAACAGTGATGATATTCCAAGAAAACAGGATATTTTTTAAAGCACATCAAAGACAGCCTTCATTTTGAAATTCACTGAAATGTCCTCTATTAGCATCAAATGTAAAATAAGTTTTAAATAGTAATTTAGTTCCAGATCTCCGTATGGAAACATTCTAGTTTATTGCTACTTAACCAAACACAAAACACGCACAAAGCAGAAAAGAAGGACGCAAAATCTGACGTTTATACTATTATAATAAATATGAGTCACTAAAAAAAACTATGAACCAGCTACACACTTGGAAACACAATATGATGTGGTCAAAGGCCTCTTCTCCCAAGTTCTCCCCCCTTAGCCCCAGAAGAACAATGCCCCTAACTACCCTTCCAGAGAGCACATTTTCACTGATGGCACATCAGGGTGTACGTAAGCATCTACAAACTAATAAAATCACCCCAGTTTTCCTTTGCAGGCCATAAACTGGCTGTTCTGCTGCAATCGATGTTACCTGAATGAATTATGCTAAAGTGACAGTGTGTTGTTCTGTGCTGTGAAGGTTTAACTTTATGGTAAACTAAAAACACTGCTTCCTCTTCTAAAGCCTGAACTGTCCAGTTACACAATTAACATGCTTGTGCATATCAGCTAGATGTTTGCAGCTGACAGTTTAGTACCTCTGGCTTGGGTAACTCTTTTCTATTTCAAAATTTAAAACAATAAAAAAAATTATATAATGGAGTGTGGAATTCTGTCATTTTCAGTGAGGGTCATCTTTTTGAGAAGGAGATTGTCACTCGCGCTTGGGAGATGAACTAGTGCAGATATACCCTGCATTGGGGCGGGCAGAGAGTGTGCTCTGAGGACTGCAATTTCACAGAATGATGCTCAAGTTACAAATGTACAAGCTGCAAATCTAGACGGTACCAAGAAAAGGCAGTAAGCTGCAACAGCAGCAATGGGGACTGCTGCCGCTGAATTCAAAGCATCCCCATAAGAGAATTATTGAGGTCACTTCAGAAATGTCAGCAGGATGCAGAACAGAATCCAAGAAGGAGAAGCCATGGAGGAACACAATATTAAAGGAAACGCACTGTTTAGAGTGCCTCTCCCAGAATACTTAACAAAAGGATAACATTTCTAAAAAATGAGGTTTTAGAAAAACAGGGATCATTTTTGCACATTTTTTTTTAAAAAATCACAAATTCAAAAAGTAGCATTTAGCTTTAGCGTTTGCTTTCTAATGGTCCTTCGTTCTTATTTCAAAGTAGAGACTATTCTCCTGGGGAATTTGAGGGGAGGAGGAAGTACCAGAGTCCATCCTAGATAACAGAGGCACTGCTCCAGTTGCTAGTCACCACCATTACACACTTGCAATTAAATGACAACTTCTAAAGCAGAGAAACAAGAAGGATAATTACTAATATTTATAACGCTTATAACTTTACATTTTCAGGGATGTCATTACAAAACAAGAGATGTTTCTAGTGGTGGAATTCTTTTTTCTGTGGCTTGAACCTTCATCAATCCATAGGCAGCTTCAAGGATGTATTAGGAAATACCATAAACAAAAATGGAACAGAATCAGCAGCAGTCTGAAATGAATCTTTGACCAAAAGCAGCTAGCACGTTCACTAACTCCTGAAGAAAATATTTAGTGTTAGACTGAGGTTTTATTGCATTACAATAGGAAGTGACAAAACCCTAGTTCAGTTCGTTGCCACAGCCTTTATAAATGTGACAATCTGCAAGGCTAAAGGATGACATCTATAAAGTGAATATCCTCAAGAAATTAAAAAAGTGAAGCTCAAGCCTTTCTGAAAACGTCTTGAGAAATAAAAGTCCTGTACTGGGACCAGGATAGTTTTGTCCAACACAGTGAAGTCTTTTCCAAGGCCTATGGGACACTTTAGAAGTAGACAGTTCCCTAGACCAGTGTTTCTCAAAATGAGGGTCCCTAGACCATTGTAGGGGTGTCAGATGGCAGGCTGGTGGCTGGGCACCCAGCTGTGAAGGCAGCGCCACCCACAGCAGCATCAGAGAAGTAAGGGTGGCAAAACTGTCTGAAAATACCATGCCACCCTTACTTCTCTGCAGCAGGCTTCACAGCCTCTGACTAGCAGAGCCACTCTCGGCAGGGAGCTCCATGAGAACAAGGCCATTTTGACTGCATCACTTCCCTAAGCAAGGCCCTTGTTTTCATAGAATGTGGCCTACCACTTCTATAGCGTATGAAGAGCCCTGGCCCTCACTCTAACAGCAGGAGAAAAACAGTGAAAATAAAAAATATATAGTACTGTAAAATTTGGAAAACTAATTTGTTAAAACAATGGATCATTTTATTGTACATGTCATGAAGAGAGGAGCTCAAGCTGATGGAGGGTGGAAAACAGGATTTGTAAGTGCAGGAAAAAAAAACAAAACCCAGAAAAAACTACAGTTCTTATTCGTCATTTGGATTTACTTACACTGGCTTAGAAGACATTTTGTGCAGTCAAGTTTTGGCCAATAACAGTCTAAAACCAAACAAACTTCAGCAACATTTACAAACAAACAAATCACCCTAGGTATGTGGAGAGGTCTGTGGAATTTTTTTTAAAGAAACCTTCATAATAATTGGAGATATACTTATCTCCTAGAACTGGAAGGTCATTGGGTCCAGCCCCCTGTCTTCACTAGCAGGACCAAGTACTGACTTTTGCCCCAGATCCCTAAGTGGTCCCCTCAAGGATTGAACTCACAACCCTGGGTTTAGCAGGCCAGTGCTCAAACCACTGAGATATCCCTCCCCCTTCAAACTTGAGCAACAAAAAACTAATGCAAATCAGCAACTGAAAGCCAAAACTCTGGGAAGCACCTTATGCTCTCTCACTTTCAACCACCAGGGCAAAGAAGCCTCACCATCACCCAATCTTATTTTTCCTGCATCTAAAAAAATGAGATGATAGGACTGGCAAAATGCTGCTGCTCAGCTGAGCTCTATTCCACTATCAGATGATACAGTGAGTCATTGTACTGAGGATATGTCAGGTGGTGGAAAGGATTAAAAAGAGCACATTCTTTTCCTTACATATTGATGAATCCACCAATGTTTCAGGGGCAGCATAGTTAGTGGTCTATGTTCGGTATACTTGGGAAAACAGAGTAAAAGATGACTCTCTCTTTGGCAAGGCACTGCCGACATACTAGGGAAGAGGAAATATTTAAGCTCCTTGATACCTTTATAACAGGGGAACACATTAATTGGGAACAGCTTTGTAGGGATCTGCACTGATGCTGCGACAGCTGTCTGGTACCAAAATGTGGTCTTGTCGCCCAGTGGACATGCTGCATGATTCACAGGAAGGCTCTTGCTGGTAGGAATATGGATCCCTACCTTAAATCAATTTTGAGTCAAGCTGTAGCAATCAATTTTATTAAAGCAAAGCCACTGAATTCCCAACTTCTTAGAAGTCTGTGTGGAGAAATGGGTTTGGATCATCAGCACTTATTACTACACACAGAGGTTCACTGGCTGTCGTGGGGGGGAGTTCTAACCACCTGTTTGAACTGAGAAATAAGGTGTGTTTGTTTCTGACTCAAGTGGATTCCACCCTGAAGAAACATTTAAGTGGCATCAAATGGTTGGTTGGCAGCTCTCTTGTATCTACCAGGCATTTTTTACATTTGATTAAATTCATGAATGAGTCACTACAAGGAAATGAAACAAACAAACATTCTCAAACTCAATAACCAAATCTATGCCTTCACTAAAAAAGTGAATCTTTGGAAGTCAAGTCAACAACAAAAAATTTCAAATGTTTTCAGGGCTGAAGAATCTGCTGGAAATCTCAGCCAGTGATGTCATCATTGGGAATATAAAAACACGTAGCTGAACACCTCCCTACATTCGCACAGAGTATTTCAAAAACTGGGCTCAGTTGTGACCTAACCACATTTAACTTCATAAGAACCCATTCGATTATGAGTTTTCTCCAACTTCAAATGTCAGGTTGAAAGCTCCAGAGGAACTGACTGACACCTCACATGATTCTGTTCTGAAGCAATGATTCCAATCCTAGCCTCTGCTGACTTCTGGGTTTCACCTCAAAGCAAACTATCCCCAAATCTCAACTGCAGCAAGTAAAGTGTTTCTCCCATTCACAACTACTTATGTGAACCTGTTTTTTTCACCTTTGACATACTTAAAGAATAAACACTAGACAAAACTGAATGTAGAGGACAATTTAAGGGTCTGCCTGAGTTCCCTGGAGTCACAATTCAAAAAAAACTTGTGTGCTTCAAAACAGCAGCAGCCTTTGCATTAAGAGTCCAGATACCTGTTTGTATATAATTATGTATAAAGCCACAATCCTTGGACAATGTTATGATTATTACCACAATCACTGGAAAAGGCTTTCAACTCCCACAACTGTATCCTGTTGCCTATTTTTCCCCCCCCAGAAAATGTGTTCCTTAAAGTCCACATATTTGTTCCTGAGAAATGTTGCTTTACGCTTTTTGAAACGCTTCAGTGCCTTTGACTGCAGGGATAATGATAATCTGCTTCTTTTAGTATACTTATGAGTAGGTACAGTAATTTGCTGTCACTTTTGAGGGGTGGGGGGCAGTCATCACAGCCTGAAATATTTTCAAAGGGAGTCCCAGCACAAATAGTTTGAGAATCCCTGCACTTTTAACAGATTGCACTTTGTTAGCAGATACCAGCACATGTTCAATCTCTCTCCACCTGAGAAAAAGGAGCTGCAAGAGAAGTTTGTTGATTACCAGTTGATGTAGAAATCAGCTATCACAGAATCATAGAAAATTAGGGTTGGAAGAGACCTCAGGAGGCCATGTAGTCCCAACCCTTGCTCAAAGCAGGACCGACACCAACTAAATCATCCCAGCCAGGGCTTTGACAAGCTGGGCCTTAAAAACCTCTAAGAATGAAGATTCCACCCCCTCCTTAGGTAACCCATTCCACTGCTTCATCACCCTCCTACTGAAATAGTGTTTCCTAATACCTAACCTAGACCTCCACCACTGCAACTTGAGACCAATAAAGTCACTATCATTTAAAAATCATGTATTCTTCATTAATTCATTATAAAAAGGGTGCTGAGGGTGCAATTCATCCCATCATCCAGAGCATTAATAAAGATGTTGAACAAAATCGGCTCCAGGACTGACCCCTAGGGTACTGCACTTGATACCGGCTGCCAGCTAGACATCAAGCAGTTGATCACTAACCGTTGAGCCCAATGATCTAGCCAGCTTTCTCTCCACCTTATAGTCCATTCATCCAAGAATACCATGGGAGACAGTATCAAAAACTTTGCTAAAGTCAAGATCTATCACATCCACTGCTTTCCTCAGATCCACAGAGCCAGTTATCTCCTCATAGAAAGCAATCAGGATTGTCAGGCATGACTTGCCCTTGGTGAATCCATGTTGACAGCTCCTGATGACCTTCCTCTCCTCCAAATGCTTCAAAATGGATTCCCTGAGGACCAGCTCCATGATTTTTCCAGGGACTGAGGTGAGACGGACCAGTCTGTAGTTCCCCGGGTTCTCCACCTTCCCTGAGCTATCACTCAGTGTGTATGGAATGAAGCAGCACTACAGACTGACACAGATAACACCTCTGTGCAATACATGATGGACACAGTGTGTCCTAATTAGCCATGTCAAAAGCCCTAGTGGTTTTCTCACGTTCCCATTATTGTTCAGGCTTATCTTAGTGTTACTCCACTCAAATTCAGGAGACAAGAAAGTGTTCAGTCTTATTTGAAAGAATAAGACACCATTCAGACCAAACCTTGGACTAGATGGAATACAGTCCTCTATTATCTAAGTGAAGCTGGCAACTCCTGAGCCATGTCATGTTTCAAGTTTGAACCACCAAAAGAAGTTATAAAACAGTGAAACAGGCCCCATGGCAATATAACAAAGCACATGAATAAGATGAGAAACCAAATTAGATATTAAAAGGAAACCCTTTATCTATGGTTTGTTAGCTTCAAATTAATTAATTTTTTTATTTTTACAGTCATTTAATGTATTGTTTGGTTGTATTTTATTTTAAATTATTTAATTCTGCATTTATTTTGGAATCTGATTTTTAGTTTACAGTAAATGAGCAACAATATACAATCCAAATATTTGTACTGTAAAATGGACCATTAATATGACCTGGTGATATGCAAAATAAACACACTGTTGTATTGACAAAAGAGAGTTTTCTTTTTTGTTCAGTTTATCTAAGAACAGGTTTTTGGTATGTTTAATATTACTTGTTTTGTCCACTATGTGCCTACTCAGGTAATAACTCTGGTCCTCAGAGATCTCCACCCATCCAGGTTTTTCTTCCAGCCAGCAAATAGTTGTTTTTCTTAAAATCCACTGGCTTGCACTGCATATAGAATTCTCACCTGCCTTAGACTTTAGTATGAATTAAGACATTTAAATGTTTCATATGCAATATTAAGCAGGTCACAATTTAAAACTATTAAGTGCTGGTTTGATTAAAAACCTGGACCGTTGGATGTTGCCAAGGACTAAAAATGAGAGTCCCTAACTTAAGCAATGACCTAACACCACAGCACCTGAAAATTCTCACTCTGTATGTCTACACTACAGGATTATACCGATTTTACAGAAACCGTTTTTTTAAAACAGATTCTATAAAGTCGAGTGCACGCGGCCACACTAAGCGCATTAATTCGGCGGTGTGCGTCCACGTACCGAGGCTGGCGTCGATTTCCGGAGCATTGCACTGTGGGTAGCTATGCCATAGTTCCTGCAGCCTCCCCTGCCCTTGGAATTCTGGGTTGAGATCCTAGTGCCTGATGGAGCAAAAAACATTGTCGCGGGTGGTTCTGGGTACAGCCTCACCTCTCCCTCCATGAAAGCAGCAGACAACCGTTTTGCGCCTTTTTTCCTGGGTGAACTGTGCAAACGCCATAGCACAGCAAGCATGGACCCTGCTCAGCTCAAGACAGCAATCATGGACATCAAACACCTTGCGCATTATTGTGCAGTCTATGCTGAACCAGGACCTGCAAAGCCAGGCGAGGAGGAGGTGACTACGGCAGAGTGGCGACGAGAGTGATGAGGATATGGACACAGAATTCTCTCAAACCGCGGGCCCCTGCACTTTGGAGATCCTGCTGGTAATGGGGTTCTAGCCATTGAATGCCGATTTTGGGCCCGGGAATCAAGCACAGACTGGTGGGACCGCATAGCATTGCAGGTTTGGGATGATTCCCATGGCTGTGAAACTTTCACATGTGTAAGCGAACTTTCATGGAACTTTGCGACTTGCTTTCCCCTGCCCTGAAACACCAGAATACCAAGATGAGAGCAGCCCTCACAGTTGAGAAGCGAGTGGTGATAGCCCTTTGGAAGCTTGCAACACCAGACAGCTACCGATCAGTCAGGAATCAATTTGGAGTGGGAAAATCTACTGTGGGGGCTTCTGTGATGCAAGTAGCCAAAGCAATCATTAAGCTGCTGCTACAAAAGGTTGTGACTCTAGGAAATGTGCAGGTCATAGTGGATGGCTTTGCTGAAATGGGATTCCCTAACTGGGGGTGGGGGCACGCAACAGATGGAACCCATATCCCTATCTTGGCACCAGAGCACCAGGGCACCCAGTACATAAACCGCAAGGGGTACTTTTCAATGGTGCTGCAAGCACTGGTGGATCACAAGGGACGTTTCACCAACATTCACATGAGATGGCCAGGAAGGGTTCATGACGCTCACATCTTCAGGAACGCTACCCTGTTAAACAGCTGCAGCAAGGGAATTACTTCCCAGACCAGAAAATAACAGTTGGGGATGTTGAAATGCCTGTAGTTAGCCTGGGGGACCCAGCCTACCCCTTGATGCTATGGCTCATGAAGCCATACACAGGCAGCCTGGACAGTAGTCAGGAACTGTTCAACTACACGGCTGAGCAAGTGCAGAATGGTGGTAGAATGTGCATTTGGCTGTTTAAAGGGACGTTGGCGCACATTACTGACTCACTCAGACCTCAGCCAAACTAATGTCCCCTTTGTTATTGCTGTTGCTGTGTGCTCCACAATCTCAGAGTGTAAGGGGGAGACCTTTATGGCCGGGTGGGAGGCTGAGCCAAATCACCTGGCCGCTGATTACACGCAGCCAGACACTAGGACGATTAGAAGAGCACACCACGAAGCGGTGCGCATCAGAGAAGCTTCGAAAACGAGTTTCATCACAGGCCAGGGTATGGTGTGACTGCTGTGTTTGTTTCCCCTTGATGACCCCCGCCCTCCTTGATTGACTCATTCCCTGTAAACAACCCACCCTCCCCCTTAGATTACAGCTTGCTTAAGAAAATAAAGTCACTATCATTTAAAAACCATGTATTCTTTATTAATTCATTATAAAAAGAGGGAGAGAACTGACACGGTAGCCCGGGTGTGGTTTGGGAGGAGAATAGGAGGGAAAGAAAAGGCCACTAAAAAAATTTCAAAGTAAAGACAGCCTTTTGGTTGGGCTGTCCACTGGGGTGGGGTGGACAGGTGAGGAGGATGTGGAACATGGTAAGGGTGGTTACACAGGGGCTGCAGCAGCACTCTGTGATCCTGCTGCTGTTCCTGAAGCTTCACCAGACACCGGTGCATGTCACTTTGATCATGCAGCAGCCCCAGAGTTGCATACTGCCACCGCTGATCTTCCTGCCGCCACCTCTCATCTTGAGCATCCCCTCCTGTCCTCACATTCACTGGCATCTTTCCTGTAATTTGATACCACGTCCTTACACTCATTCAGATGAGCTCTTTCATTGCGGGTCACTTCCATGATTTCCGAGAACATTTCGTCTCACGTCTTCTTTTTCCGCTGCCTTATCTGAGATGCCTCCCTACTCCGTCCCGAAGGCTTTGAAAAATTTGCAGCTGCATGAGGGAGGGAAAAAAGGGAGAGAAGTATTTTAAAAGATACTTTTTACAAAACAATGCTTATACTCTTTCATGGTGAACAACACTACTCACCTTACATAGCACACATGATTTCACTACAAGGTTGCATTTTGCATCTTAATATTGAGTGCCTGCAGCTCTGGTGTTAGAGATATCACAGACGCAGGTCCGGGCAACAGAATTCGGCTTGCATGCAGCCATAGTAAGCCATTGTCTTCCGCAGCCTTCATATATCCAGAGCCCTCCTTTACCAAATAGCAAGCAAAGCCTGTTCAGTGCTGCTTCTTTCCTGTTAACTTGCAGCAGCAGAAACTACCCTCCCATCCAATTCTCTGGGATGATCGCTTTACCCCTCCTCCCACCGCGTGGTTGGTATCATGGAAGATCACTGCTAAACACGCCCCCACCCCCACCCCACAGCGTGGCTGGTAGCAGGGAAGGGAAGATCCCTGCTACCCAAAAGCGAAAAGCCCAGCCCCCTTCGCCCTGCTTGGCTACCTGCAAGGAAGGATTTCTTTTAAGCAACAGGCAAACAGCCCAGTAGGAATGGCCATCTTTGTCCCCTTAATTAAATTCTGGAATTTCAGCCAGGTTACCATGAACGATATCACTCTCCTGAGGATAACACAGCGAGATAAAGAACGGATGTTGCTTCAATGCCAGCAAACACCGGGACCATAAGCAGCTAAGCTTTGTCATGCAATGATACCGGATTACTTGCTACATGCATGGCGTGATCAAGTGTCCTACCATGGAGGACGGAATAAGGCTGCCCTGCCCAGAAACCTTCTGCAAAAGCTTTTGGAGTACCTCCAGGAGAGATTCATGGTGATGTCCCTGGAGGATTTCCGCTCCATCCCCAGACATCTTAACAGACTTTTCCAGTAACTGTACTGGCCGCGAATCAATCATTAATTAATCATTTTAATCATTAAAAAATGCTTGCTTTTAAACCATATTTTATAGTTACAAAAAGGTACACTCACCAGGGTCCCTTCCATGGCTTCTCTGTGTGGGATAGTGGCTTGGGAGGGCAATTCCGCAGGCTGAGAAAAAGCTCCTGGCTGTTGGGGAGAACGGAGTGCTGTGTGCTCTCTGCAAGCTCATCCTCCTCTTTCTCCTCTTCATCTTCCCCATCCGCAGAATCCTCAGCCATGGCTGAGATTACCACCCCCACCTCAGAATCCACAGAAGGGGTGGAGTAGTGGTGGTGGACCCCCCAAGAATTGCATGCAGCTCAGCGTAGAAGCGACATGTTTTCGGCCCTGCCCCGGACCTTCCATTTGCTTCTTTGGTTTTCTGGTAGGCTTGTCTGAGCTCCTTAACTTTCACATGGCACTGCACGGAGTCCCTGGCGTGGTCTCTCCATCATGGCCTTGGAAATTTTTTCAAATGTTTTTTCATTTTGGTCTTTTGGAACGGAGTTCTGTTAGCACGGAATCCTCTCCCCGTACAGCGATCAGATCCAGTACCTCCCGTGCAGTCCCTGCTGGAGCTCTTTTTCGATTCTCAGGAGACTGCATTGTTACTGATGAGCTCTGCGTGGTTACCTGTTCTGGTGAGCTCTCCACGCTGGCCAAACAGGATATGAAATTCAAAAGTTCACGGGGTTTTTCCTGTCTACCTGGCCAGTGCATCCGAGTTCAGATGGCTTTCCAGAGCAATGGTGCACAATGGTGCACTGTGGGATACCGCCCGGAGGCCAATACCGTCGATTTGCGGCCACACTAACCCTAATCTGACATGGCAATACCGATTTCAGCGCTACTCTTCTCGTCGAGGAGGAGTACAGAAACCGGTTTAAAGAGCCCTTTATATCGATATTAAGGGCCTCGTTGTGTGGACCCGTGCAGGGCTAAATCACTTTAACGCTGCTAAATTCGGTTTAAACGCGCAGTGTAGGCCAGGCCTCTGCCTTGAATCTCACTCTTAAGGACAGCGAACCCTTGGAATCTCTGTAAGCCATGAGCTATTGCTAGGCAACTACAGCAATGGGCAAGCAGATCAACCCACAGACATTAGACACCTGGAAGAAAAGACTAAAAAGGACAACAACAAAAGAGCAGAGTGTCTGTTTGAACAGATGGAAGCACAGAAATTTTGCTTCATCTACATGGTAAACAAACTGAAGTACGGAGACTATTAGCAGCTGGACCATGACCAAAAGTTTTTATCCAGGATGTAGGGCAATGAACCCTAAAAGCCATCTCAAGATGGCAGAGGTGAAAGCCAAGGAGAATACATTAAGTCAAGCAGCAAGAAAAAAATACAATATGTCTTTTGCTTGTTAAAGAAGTGTTCCTTCTGGGGTTCTGCAAAGTCTTCAAAAAAAAATATTTCCATAACACCGAATGGATGACGCAGACATGATAAAGAGAACAGTCATGCTCCTTGGGTGCAAATGTGCATTGTCTGCCTGAAGTAACTAATGGGGAATAAAGAAGGAATAGAAAAGGAAGAAAGTGCATCATCCAACAAAAGGAGAGTGCACTCCACCTTCTATTTTTGGAAAGCTACTAACTAAGGGTTTGCTCAAATTTACCAAATTGTACTTAAGCAAGCAAATATGCTCTCACACACACCCCACTCCATTTTTATCCGTTTTATTGTATTTGGGAGATCTTCACCTGGGAAAAAAGGAGATGCACATTCTCAGGAGTTATTTAGGAATACTGTCTCTCTTCTCAAAGCCATTATGTTCTCTGCTCCCACAAGGGGAGATCTCTCTCCCAACCCCACCTCCCTTCCTTGCTATTTTTGCCTTTTCAGCCATTTTCAGTATCCAGGCTGTGGCAAGTCTAACTACATTGACAGGGAAAACCTAAGCTCAGAAAAACAGTAGTGCTGTTTACTCGGATAGGCAGAGGGTTAGTCAGGAAACAGAAACCTTGAAACCACTAAAGCTGATGCTCAAAAACCTTGCAGTTTCACAGAAAGTTCATGTTTCAGGTTTGAACCAAGGAAACATTTAACAAGAGGTTCACCTCATGCACTCGGAATGTATGGCTGGATTTCAACATGATAAAGAAATACATTACTTACAAGAATTTTAGAATGAAAGTCATTAATTTTGTATTGTAAATTAAATGTGTCTCCACATGTTTTCTCTAAAACTTAACTATGATATAAGCATTCTTGGAAGAAATACAAACAAATGAAGTAAGATAACTGAAGGAGAACGGATTTTCAGGAATTACCACCCTGCAACAGCTGACTGAACCACAACCACTTAAAAGAGCACAGAGAGTTGCTGTAGCTGCTGCAGACATCAAGTGGTTCAGAGAATCTCTGAACTCAGGAGTTGGCAGGTTAAACGAAGGAACAAATATTTCACTTTTCAAAACGTGAACAGACTTAAAAGGGCTCTTCTAACTGTTTGGGATTTTACACATTTTTAAAGTCAAAAGAGAATTGTAATTCACTTAACAGCCTCACTTTTTTGTTATAAACCCTGCTCCTCAGATACTTATGTTGTGCTCATACAATGGGCAATTTGTTTTTAAAGAAAAACAAGAAAAGCCATGTGCCGCTTTAAATTCTTGAAGAGAATATAGGAATTGCGGGGTGGGGGAGAGAAGAATCACATTTAAGATGTAAGGGATTTTGCATTTATCCAACACAAAAGTCTGCTCTACTATATAAAGGTCTTTAAGATAACTGCTTTACTGGCTGTAAAAAGAAATCAGCACTCTACATGAGGGATTTTTACTTTACACTCATACAAGATGAGGGTAGAATTTCTGCAATGTAGAATGAGCAAGTTTCAGCAGATAGTCTTGCTTCATTAGTAATATAGAAGAAAACTAATGTATCTCACAAAAAGTTTAAGGTGATTATCTATATTGCAGTAGTGTCTAAATTCCACCAGACACTGCCAGCACAGAGAAAGAGATCACAGTCTAATGCATGGAGAAGTGATGCAATATGCAAGCAAAGTGATCACGATAAAGACAAATACAAGACCCCCAAATCCATCCCTTTACTCCACCTAAATGAGCAGATCACTCATAGGATAAGGAGTTGAATTATGTCAGTGACTTCAATGGTGTATAAAACCCAATTTTTTTAATTACAAAAATCAGATTTTGTAATTAAATTGGATTTTATGTAAAATAATTACAGGTTTATTTTTTAAATAAAGTTGAAGTTAAAATTGTGGTGGATTCACCATCACTGATCATTTTAAAATCAAAATTGGATGCTCTTCTAAAAGATCTGCTCTAGGAATTACTTTCGAGAAGTTCTCTGGCCTGTGCTCTACAGGAGGTCAGACTAGATCGGGGTGGGCAAACTTTTTGGCCTGAGGGCCACATTTGGGTCTGGAAATTGTATGTGGGGCTATGAATGTAGGGCTGGAGTGCAGGAGAGAGTGCGGAGTGTGGGAGGGGGTGTGGTTTGCAGAAAAGGGCTCAGGGCAGGGGGCTGGGGCACAGGAGAAGTGTGGGATGTAGAAGGGTGCTCATGGCAGGGGTGGGGTGCAGGAGGGAGTGAGGAGTGCAGGAGGGGGTTCAGGGCAGGGGGTTGGGGTGCAGGAGCAAGCTCAGGGCAGGGGGTTGGGGTGCAGGAGGGGGTGCAGAGTGTGGCAGGGGGCTCAGGGCAGGAGGTTGGGGTCCGAGGTGCAGGAGGGTTTCAGGGTGCGGGCTCCGGCCCGGTACCGCTTACCTGGAGTGGCTCTAGGGTGGCATCAGCGCAAAGCAGGGCTAAGACAGGCTCCCTGCTTGCCCTGGCCTCCCGCCACGCCGCTCCCAGAAGCTGCCAGCACCATGCCCTGCAGCCCCTGGGGGAGGAGGACACAGAGGGCTCCACATGCTGCCCTCCCCTGCTGTTACCTCCCCCCAAGGTCCCCGTTCCTGGCCAATGGGAACTGAGGGGGGCAGTACCTGGAGGTGAAGGCAGCGCATGGAGTCCTCTGCCCCCCCACCCCCAAAGGGGCTGCAAGGACGTGGTGCCGGTCGCTTCCAGCAGCAGCGCGGGGCCTGCGGCATCATGGGGGTGGCAGTCCCGCAACCCAGATCCAAAGCCATGATGGGCCAGATCCAACTCATGGGTCGTAGTTTCAGGGCCGGCTCTAGGCACCAGCATTCCAAGCATGTGCTTGGAGTAGCACTTCTCAAGGGGCGGCACTCTTTTTTTTTTTTTTTGCGCCCTTCGGCAGTGGCACTCTGGCTTTTTCTTTTGTGCGCGCTTGTGACAGCAAAAAACCTGGAGCCGGCCCTGCATAGTCTGCCCACCTCTGAGCTAGATGATCACTGCGGTCCCTTATGACCTATGAATCCATGAACCTATGAATTATGACACCCTGTGTTAAGGCCTAAACTTACTCTCATCTATTATCATTTAAATTAAGTAAGTATCAGAGGGGTAGCTGTGTTAGTCTGGATCTCTAAGAGCAGCGAAGAGTCCCATGGCACTTTATAGACTAACAGACATATTGGAGCATGAGCTTTCGTGGGTGAATATGCACTTCATCAGATGCATGTATTCACCCACAAAAGCTCATGCTCCAATACATCTGTTAGTCTATAAGGTGCCACGGGACCCTTTGCTGCTTTTATAAATTAAATAAAACATTACGCATTACATGTTTGCTGCCAAAGTTTTAAAGAAAGTCAAAGTGGTAGAAACCACTAGCCATGCCACTATTTAAGAATCAATTTGTCGAAGTGCTATTTCTGCTTTTGACAACAACAGCAGCCTCTTCTGCGAGTGCAGAGTTTATGTAATTAGTTCAGTTTAGTAATTAAGACTAGACAAGAAAGAGAAAGTTACTCACCTTATAGTAACTGGAAGTTCTTCAAGCTGTATGGTTCCTATCTGTATTCCAGTGTGGGCATTCATGCTTTCCATGCACTCAGAGCTGGAGAATTTTGAAAGCACTGTCAGTCTACTCATGTGAGAGAAAATCTTTGCAAGCATCTTAGACTGCCCACAGCTCCAGAACGTTGATGGACATCCCAAGAGGCCAGGATGCACAAGTTCCCTGCACTGTCCATGTGAGCTTAAGAGGGAGGCATCTCTAACTATCATGCTGTCTGGTGAGGGAGAAAAAGAAGAGAATGCCTACACATACTTGATGGGGATTCTTCCACCACAGTAGATGATGACAATGGACTGTTTGGGGAGTAGACTGTTGGAAGCCACGCCTGCAAGCAATGAAGATGGTGTTTGGTGAAAGCATGAAGTAACATGGACCAAGACATTCTTTTTGATGTTTGTGGGTTGTTCATGACCTGATCTATGAAGTTATTCATCACTTAGAACCTGCCCATCAGCAGATAAGCCCTTGCAATGACTGAATTGAGGGACACTCCAAGGAAGTCTGTGTTGGAGTGAGGACACAGACTTTGAGTTTGCTCTGACCCCTAGGAAAGAAAGAAGCTCAAGCATTGCTGAGGTTGACTCAGGCTTCTTGATGTGGCTTGGCAGTGATAAGCCAATAATTGAGATAAAGACAACCACAAAGCCAGAGCACTTGGTATGGGCTGCTACTACTGAAAAAACCTTGGTAAAGACCGTGGGGAAGTAAGAATGCGAAATGGGAGCACTCTGCATTGAAAATTATCAGGGCGCATCATGCATCTGAGACAACATCTGTGAGCGGGGTGAACGTCCACATGAAGTACATGTTCTTCATATCAAGAGTTGTAAATCATATGCCCTTTTCCAAGGGATTATTGATGCAAGTGTGACCATTCAAAATTTCTGCTTGCAAATAAAATGGTTGAGATGGCGGAAATCGAAAATGGATCTCCAGCACCCTTCTTTTTGGATACTAAGAAGTATGTTGAGTAAAAACTCTTTTCTCGGTGCTGAAGAGGTACCCAACTCCATTGTTCCATGCTGTAGTTGGAATTATTTCTTGTTTGAGAATCTCCTCATGAGAAAGGCCTCTGAAAATGGGCAGGGAATGGAGGCTTTGGAGGAGGTCAGATGGTAAATTCAACTGAATAACCAGAATGGATGATGATGATGAACACCCACTTGTCTGTAACTGCACTCCAGTTGTGAGAAAGATTGCTAGATGACCCCCAAAGGATGTGTGTGAATCAGTACATGGCAGCATCATTGATTTGCAGCTCTCAAACTCCCATCAAAAATATTGGTTAGATGGGGTTGGATGATGCTGTCACAGAAAATGCAGGGAAATGGGTCTTCTGAATGCTTTGTTTTTTACAGGGTGGCTCATAAGGACATTCATGGTAAAACTGTTGAGCCAACCATCTAGGCTGATATGATTGTCTGTGGAGTTCTCTCTTTGGGGCAGGTCAGATATATTCCCAGGGAGCAGAGGGTGGCCCTGGAGTTCTTTAAAGAGTGTAAGAATACATCTGTCTTTTAGTTAAAATGATGCCTTCCACTGAAGAACAGGTCCTCTGCAGTGTTCTGGACCCTTCTGGGAAGCCACAAAGTGTGAAGCCATAATTCACAGCACATCACAATGGCAGTTACCATTGACCATGAAGACGTATCTGTTGTATCTACTGCTGATTGAAAAGCAGTCCTGGCAAACAACTTGCGCTCCTAAACAGTAGCCTGGAATTGAGCTCTATCTTTTCTAAATTCACATATTATGCAACTAGTTCAGATAATCGTACTTAGCCAACAGTTCTTGATAATGGGCTATTCTGAACTGAAGGTTAGAGGAAGAGAAGACCTTCCTTCCCAATAAATATGTGTGTTTACTTCTTTGTTAGCCAGTGTAGATCTAAGGGTGTTTCTTTCTAGATCTCTCCATTGCATCCAAGACAAGCAAAGAGTTAGGAGCAGAATAAGAAAAGATATTCCCTTTGGCTGGGACAAAATAGCATTTTTCTGCCCTCTCAGTAAAAGGAGTGCAAGTGTCTTGGGTATATCAAACTGTTCTAGATAGTTCCAGAATGCTTCCTTTACAAGGAAGAGCTATCTAGCTGGATCTGGAGAACTGTAGGATGTTCGGAAGTTTACACTGGGGACACTAACTATGTAACTGTTCCTGCAACTGTGTGGGGTCACTGGGGAGGGGCAAGGAGATACTGGAGCAACTGCTTCCTCTGGAGTTTATGAGGACCATCTCGTTAGTACTGGGGGAACCACCAGATCCAGTTCATAATCTTCCTCTTCCATGGGTACAGAAGGAAGCTTTGGCTGTCCTCTCGCAGGGGAAGATGGACTAACTCCCTAGTGGATCATGTTAACTCTGCAGGGTGGTAATGATCCCACAGTCCTTAGTATGGCCAGTAAGATGGGTCAAAGGGTGGTTGTCAAGGCATGATACCGCACAGAGTGAGGTACCAAAGGTTCTGTGGCAGGTGCTGAAGTGGAGGTTGGTTCCAGACTAGTCCAAGAAGGGATGCCTCAAAGGAGAAGATATCAGTTCCTCGTGTAGTTTCAAGTCCCCAGAGAAAGAAAATGCCAATTCTGAATCCATCAGCAGTACCAGCGATTCTGCTGGAGGGAAACCATGGCTGGAAGATAGAATGGGGGACAGACTCCTCCCATAAGCTGCATCTCCTGGTGGAGTCAGGACCTCTCTTCTGAGGAAAGGATCTGATGATGATAGAGACTAGGGATCTAGGACAGAATAAACATCAGGTATAAGACTGTGCTCTCCCTTGAATACAAGGGGACCTGTCCATTTGAACCAGCAGAGCTGGTGCAGCTGTTACAGTTTGGCAAGGTAAAGCAGATACCATCGTGGTTAAGGCTTCAATGGCTACCCTTTGTCGGTGCCCCCGGTTCTCAGTTGTTAGGGTTACTAGGCACCCAAGTACCATTGCCACTGGAGCAAAGTCCGGTACTGATGGACACCAGGATTTGTGGGCTTTCAAATCATGACCCTGATGTTCTAAGTTCTCATGGGCTGAGTGGGAAGACTTGCTCAGCTTAGGCAGGGCTGAATCCAACTTCTCTGAAGTGGATTTAGAGGATGATTTGCTCTTGCATTTGTGAATGCTCCCTGCCTTTCTGACAAAACCCCAAAGGGGGAATCTTTGGGAGCAGACTCCCTCACTCCTGTGTCAGACCTCACAGCAGGAGGCACACTCTTTGCTGATCCAGACCCATATACAGCCAGGGTCTGACTGCGGCCTCATAGCTTTCTTCACTAAGTGCTTCTTAAGACAAAGTTCCCACCCCTCACGGACATGAATGAGGATACTGCACCATGTTGCAACAAGGGCTTCCCTGACGCAGTACAGGCAACGCTGGTTGTCGCCAATATAGAAGCAGCATGAGCAGGAACCACAAATTCTGAAACCCTGAATCCTGGGCTTAGTTCAGAACCCACAATGCAGTATGAGGGCAAAGGGGTAGGAAATTCCCCAGGACAGAGCTTCTGACCGAGGTCATGAAGTAGTAAGAAGGAACTGGAGAGGCAGGCAGTCAGTCCGCTCCGCCCTCTATCTCCCTGGTTGAGACATAAGAAAAGCAAGGGCACATGAATGGACGAACAGACAGTGCTTTCAAAATTCTCCAACTCTGAGTGCACAGAGCACATGTGTACCCATAGTGGAATACACATAGGGACCAGCACTTGAAATACCTCATTTTCTCTTCCAGTCTGAATAAAATCTAGGTGTGAAAGGATGAGCTCTGCTAATTCTAGAATCTTGAAGGACATGGTGACAAGAAAATCAGTTCAATTCACTAACTATAAATATTTACTTCATTTAATAAATCAGTTTTCAATGCAAAACATGCTTTGATAATTTTTTTCTTGTGTGTCCAGCATAAGGTAATTTTATTTAACTAATTAAAAAACAAAAATGTTCAGAGGTTTCCCAAATACAGCTTGACACTAATCATAATTAAAAAATCAACCTAGTAATTAAAACATTTTTCAACATTTTCTAAAAATTAAGCCTCAGAATAAATGTAAGCTGAGCTTTATAACAGCTTAAATAATTGTGTATAAATACAGTGTATCCTGTTTAGCAAAAACAAATATAGTATAACGGCTATATTTAGTAGCAAATCAATGAGTTTTAATGGTTACAAACAAGTGAGAATCAACCTCTCTTTAGGAAAATAACTAAAAATGCAAAACAATTAAAATTCATTATTTAAATCAAATCACCCGGTCAGTGGCTAGTTTTCTATAGGCAATGTAATATGATGGGCATTCAGGAGGAGTTTTCATGATGAGAGGGTAATGACCTTCCAGACCAGATCCCTACATATGGCAAAGACAAGACCATTTAAAGTACAGGGCAGCCTCTCATGCTGGTCTAAGTCAGAAAGGAATGTCTATTATATTTATAAAATATTATGTTCATTCTGAACTGCCTCATCATTCAGCTATCATCTGTGCGCACAAAAATCACACTCCGTAAGGCTTTCAGAATATGAAATCTTGACACAGATCTTAGAGCCTCAAAGCCAAATCCTGAGTCCTGCTTACATCATAGGAAGGGGTACGTAAGATGAATACTGCTTAACTTGGCTCTACAGCAGGATGGCCAATTCTGAGGATGGTTGTCCAAGTGCACAAACGATCTACAACCAATCTGCAGGCTCATGGTGCAGTGCTACTCAGCTCAGAGGAGAGCTCATGCAAAGGAGTCAGACAAAATAAGAGGTCACCTTATACTGATGAACAAGTTTAAAATGCTTAGCAAGTTCAATCAGATAACCAAGGAAGCAAGAGCTAAGGTTGTCCCCTATGCCTTGAGTGGTCCCAACAGCCCTTATGGGTTGGGGAGGAAGTAGCCTAGTCCTGTGTGTATTCTGACCACTAAAATATCTACATTTTTCTAATCTAGCTTTTCTCTGTAGATATTACTGTAACTTCTTTATGACTGATGCTTTTGCTCTAAATTAGCTGATTTTCAATGTCCTGTAGTTTTTTAACCAGATGCATCTATGCAGCTGAAACACTGGTCCTATAAAAGTTTGTTATTCCTGTGTTGTTGGGTAGATGAGATTAAGCTAGGATACAAACAAAACAAAACATCCAACTTTATTTACGAAGAGGCAGCCGTAGATGGCACTTGCACTTCATTAAATAAATTGCACAGCTCTCCAATTCATTGCACCATCTAGAATGAAGAAACTGTCAGCTAAGTGGTTTGAAACGTGCTCCCTGGTTCAAAATGAAGCATCTTGTGTCACACCCCCGAAACTCCTAAAACTACTATTAGCTTTAGCTCACGCTAGGCTAAATATTCACAGCACAAAGAAATGTTCAAATCCCTCTTATTTATGTTGAGCATCTAGGTAACAAAAGATTCAACAAGGAAGCTATAATATATGAAATGTCATCTGCAGTTAGGCTCAGAGCACTACACATGTTCTACTGTTATTGTGATACAGCATGGCCAGAGGGCAGCAGGAGAGGGTTAGAAGGGAGCCTTATTCCCTGTAAGGGGAAGAAAGTTTGCTATAGATTAATTAGAGCATCTGAAGCCAGTCACATGATAAAAACCCCTGCTTCAATCAGACAGTGTGGGAAGAATTGGTGCTGGAGCAGAGAACAGTTTGAAGGGAAGCAGAGGACAGTTTGGAGAAGTGCTGCGGTGAGCTAAGAAGTCCAAGATCCTAAGTAAAGAGGCACTTGGCTTGTACAGAAGGAGGGCAGGAAGCCCCCTACAAGCTGAAGGACAGGAGAGGGAAGTAGCCCAGGGGAAGGAAGTGTCAGTTCAAGTGGTTTACCACTATCCACAGGGCCTCTGGGCTGGGACCTGGAGTAGAGGGTGGGCCCAGGTCCCTCCCTCTCCACTCCCCTCCTCTAGGACACTAGTGGGGCAGTTAACATTCCACTGCAGGAGCAAGAAATGGTGCCCTGAATCCTCCCCAAAGAAGAGAAAGCGTGAGACCCATCAAAATAGTGCCAGCAATTTGCCACATTATATAAACGACGATATAAACAGAACTCCATTGAAATGTTATCCCTCAGATTCTAGCATTCCAGTTAAGCCACCAAAATACAACTTACCAAAAGGTAACTCGAATCTTGTATCCAGCAAAATTTTATGGGGAGTTGGCTTTCTGGTCCCACAGATCTCATCATGCTTCATTACGACCTCTGCCTCCAGCGTAGACCACTCTCCAGGTCCTTCCTATAAATTAAAAGCCACAAATTCAAGTCCCTAGGTCTGACGATCCTTTATCCTGGCAGTCATCCTTATATAATGAATTCCATTGGACATTTGCTGATGTAAGGAGCCCAGGAACACCCCAAAAGGATTAATAAGATTAGCAATATACTCTGCTAGTCTTTACTTCTAAAAGTTAAACCAGTTTTCTGTTTGCCATATCCCACTGCTGACTACTTCTCCTGGAGATTTGGCTGCACAAATTCTGCAGGATCATTTAAATGCTTATACCAAGATAAGGAAGAGAGAATTTAAAATGTAACTGCAGCAAACCTACTCACATCGATGGGAATTTTGCATAGAGAATCCAATAACAATCACGGAGGAGAACTGGGGCTCCTAAGACAGTTTAGCACAATCAAATTCATGGGGGCTGGGTTCCCCCTACCTCCTTTTGCCTATTTTCTCCTATTGCCAAAGTTAATTACCATCTCCCAGCTCTAGAATATCCAGCTCTGTAAACTCTCTCTTTTAAATAGTGTCCACATACACTGGGCTATGTAAATAAATGAGTAAGTTTAGACCTGCTTTCAGAACTTGTGACTTGAGTAGCTAACAGAAGAATTTCAGAAGTTAGGAAATCCCTGTTACTTGGCAACCAACACTAATCATAGCATATGTTTTGAGGCTAACCAACCTCATCAGACAGCCGGATGGCCTTAAGTGCAATCCACACAGTCCCGACCATAGTGTCCCAGATCAGCCCTTTGTTCCATACTTCTACAATCAGGCCCAGGTCCAGTCGACTGATCTCACTGCAAGGAAACAAAAAAGCAACATTTAAGAGAAAACTAGAAAGTAGTAGTAAACTCAGCTTTTGACTTTAAATGACAACCATTTGCACACAAGGGAATAAATAACCTCAAGTAAGCTACAGTAATTTAAAAGTATTGGGGGGGGCTGTTACATCTCTTGAAGGAAATTATTTATATGCAGCTTTTCACATTAGACTACAGCCTTTTCCAAATTCAGTCATCTATCCATCTGGTGGACTTGACACAGCTATAAGGAAACACAGAATGACACATGGAGTGGGATTCTGGGCTGGAATACAGAGAGAGGACTTGGTTCTCTGTATTCCTGGGCTGGTTCCCTGTGGTCCTCCGCTCAGTGTGAAAGGATCAGCCACTCCCATCCCTAACGAAGGGAATGGCCATGCGATTCTCAGCCAATAGGGGTCTAGTAGGGACATGTAGCCTTCATATGCTGAGCTTGTTCAAGACCTTTGTTACCAGGAGTATGGATAGGAAGAATTTCCTCCCTGCCCCATGAGTAAAGAGAGCATCTCTCATCAGTACATCTCTTCCTGATGTATCATCCCAACATAGGTAACTTGTTTAGACCACTCTCTGGCATGCCCACTTGAGAGAAAGTTAAACACTAGCCCCTAAATCTAATGACCACTTTTGTGTCCTCTACCAACACATTACACCTACAGGTGTCATACTTGCCTTTTCTGTAAGGTAAGCAGCAACTCAGGAATGCTTTGTGAAATATTGCCCTATTCCAGGCTTCCCAGCACAGGAGGAAAACATTGGATGCACCTTGCTTTTTGTGAACAGCAAGGAAGGTTTACAATCTGAGTCAGGGACCATGTTTTGGAATACGAGCTCTCTGAAGGGCTCATCTTCAGAGTATTTTTGTACAGCTTCAGTTCTTTTGAGATCAGATTTCATGGGAATGATGCACTGCTTCATTAATACTTTTGCTAGGCAGAGTGCATCCACACCTCATGTTTGTCAAAGGAATTTGGAAGTCTTATAAATAGTGAATTGTCCCTAGATTGCCACCAGGCTAAAGAGTCTTGTGAATCATTCACCGACTTATTCATCACCCAGATACAGATCAATAATTGTACAACTGGAGACCCCAAACTTCAGGGTCCTCTGGGACAGTCTCATATCGAAATATACTACAAAAACAAAAATATTGTTGAAACAAAGTAAATCCTATGCCTGCAGCAAAGTAAGTGGACACCTGTTAATATCCACGTTTTCCTTCCAGTTCCACAGCATAGGTTCTTGACCCAGGACAGGGAGGCTTTGAGTTCAGCAATGTTCAGACTAGCATTTGAGTGAGGTATAGGCAGTATTTTTTAAAACTGAGTGCTTACACATACACAAATGGTTCCCTGTAACTTCTTGCTTTGTCAGTGCTGTCATACAAATGATCGGCTTGTTGCAAGTATCTTGGTACTTGTCCCAACCCAGAGAATTGAATCCCAAACAAAGATCTCTACTTAGCTTCAATGTACAGATCAAGAAATAAAGTGCAAAACCCCATCCAAATTCTGTTCAAAATTCTATAAGGCACTAGTCAGTGAACCATCTTAGGGAGGAATATCAGCCAAATGAATTGCTTTGATGGCTTCAACTGTCTCCTCCTTTCTCCATCTACTGGTTAGAGGAAGAATAATTTCAAACCAGAGAACAGACAAACCAAGAAACATTATTTCACAAAGTTATTTTTCTTTCTGACTTAAAATCTAAAACTTTAATGCTGTTTAGAGCTAGAAAGAAAGCAAGCAACCAACATTTATATTTGCAAAGAGAAATCAGTTTTTGCTTTGTCTGTGATGTCCAGCAGTTTAAAACCTACTTCCAAACTAGAAAATGCTTCTAAAGATGAAAGTGGAAATGCTCTGCCTGGAAAAAAAGCAAATCTCAAATATCCCACATATAACGCTGCCAGAAGCTGAACTGCTACCTTTTACAAGGCATTTTAGAGCTATAAAAATACTAAACACACTAACTAGTTTTATCAGCCAAGGAAGCACCTTTGATTTGTTCTGCTATTTTAGAATACCTTTTTGGACAGGTTAATGTGGTACACCTTGCTTTTAAGAGAGTCTTTCCTTGGGGGAAGAAGCTACAATACACCTTATCCAGCTTCATAAAAGTATAAAATTAGAGAACCTGGGTTGGTAAATAGCAATATGAACATAAACAAAAATTATTTCTCTTGGACCAGCGTAATATACAGTGGGTTCGTACTGCAACCCATACTTTGTGCCATGTGGAATGTTTTAGTGACAGAGCAACATCAGGACCACTGTCCCATTGCCTGGGTGAGGCTGTGAGCAACATGGTCATGTTGTTCAGCCTTTGCTAGCATTCTACTTTTATGTTCCCTAGCAACTAATTGGGAGTGGCATAGCAACCTTAGTGCAGACCATGCAGCGGAGAGCAGCTCTGGTGGCTGTCATAAATAAAGATGAGATTGCCACTGCGTGAAAACATTCATCCAAAACAAAGGTGTGCCCCTCTTAAATCACCCTGGTGAGCCTGGTGCCTGCCCCAGTGGGCAGGACAGGAGGTGGTATAACCACACAGTGTACTGGCTCCTGTGAGCGGTGGCCTGACATGCTGCTGTTTTCGTCACTGTAGTTCCCGGAAGAGCCCTGCAGCTCTGCGGATATCTGATTTATATCTGCAGATATACATTTTGTAGCTGCGCAGGGCTTTATCTGTTTTCAAATGTCCATAAAACATGGCTTCGGGAAATCACATATCATCCATATGTACAAGATGAACAGCCCAGCAAAGCTGCACCTGCAGGATTAGGGGGATTCAACGCTAATCATGCAGCACTGGGTCCATGACTTCAACATTTGGTATCCTGTCTGACCATCTGATGTTAGAGATGAGAGAGAGACAGCACATGTGAAAATGCTCCAATTCCTTGCTACAGAGTGTCCATGTCTTACAGCCAGAGAGGAGAGTGTTTAACACGATTGGCTGATAGGTTATTAAAGTCAAATGCTTCTCACATTCCATAGATGACAACAAAGTCAACTATAGGCAGAACTGGCTTTAGAAATGCCCTGCGTATCTGCAACATCGATTATGGCATGAGTAGATAAAGTGCTGTCAAGACAGCAAACTTTTTCTACTACATTAAGCAGCATATCAACTGTGATTTCAGGGGCAGCTTACATACGAAGAAAGCATGGTTCAGTGGTTGGGGACTAGCATGGGAGCTTGGAGACACAGATTCAATTCTCAGCCTGTCACAGACTTCCTGTGTGACTTTAGAGAAATGGCTTAGTCCTAGAGTACACCAGACAAGGTTTGCCGGTATAGGTATACCAGCGAACCCTCCCCGTGTAGAGACACATACTCAAAAAAGGGGCTCATGTTGGTATAGTTTATGCTGGGGATTGGCAAGCAAAAACAAGCTACACCAGCAAAAGCACTTTAAAGGGCCCAGGGCTCCCCACAGCGTCCAGAGCTTCTGGCCCTTTAAAATCACCACCAGAGCCCAGCTGCTGGGCTCAGGTGGGAATGTAAAGGGCCTAGTGCTCCAGCTGCTGCAGGGAGCCCCAGGCCCTTTAAATCACTGCCAGCACTCCAGCAGCGGGGCTCGGGCAGTGCTTTAAAGGGCCCGGAGCTCTGCGGCAGCCGGAGCACTGGGCCCTTTATTTCACCCCAGGGCTCCCAGTCACCTCTGCAGCTGGTAGCTCCAGGGTGATTTAAAGGCTCTGGGGCTCCCAGAAACAGTCGGAGCCCCAGGGCATTTAAACGCCTCTTCTGGTTGAGGCCATGCCTCTTCCGGCTGAGGTCACGGCCCCACTCAGGACTCCGGCGTACCGGTAAGTCCTTTCAGTTACTTTCACCCCTGAGGGCAGCAGAACTGTACTTAGCACGCACTGAGAGGGGTCATCCTAAACTGACCTTCACTTGCTAAGCAGAGAGTAGGGATGTCAAGTTCCAGTGAAGAAGAGAGTGGTGGGTAGGAACAGGTGTTCTGACCTGATGGAGTACACTTTGCCCAAAGAGTCCTAGATGCCATTTGATCTGCCCCTCTCCGTTTAGTGGCAGAGCTGACTGAACTCAATTGAGAGCCCTTGTTTTTGTTTGGAGATTCCTAGAGCTGACATCGCTGCTGAGCTAGGAGCTAAGCCTTAGACCTTGAGTGGGGACAGTGAAAGGCAACACAGAGACTGCACCGGATGTGAGGTTCCCCACTACCTGCTGAAATCACTAAGACCTGAGTTAAGTGGAAGAGGCTCAGAACTTGACATTGGGGGAGCAACAAGCAGCGGCAGCAAAACAGCAGCAGCAGCCGGGGCAGCAGCAGAGAGGAGCAGCAACAGAGGAACAGCAGCAGCTGTGAGCCTGTTGCAGAGGCAGCAGCAGAGGCATTGCTCAACACCCTCTCCCACCCCAGAGTGTGAGGTGAACCCTGTGAATGCACTTCTGAACTCTGGGGTGGCACGAACCAAGCAGAGCCAACTGTGAGCAGGGTGCAGCAGAAGGAAAGGGGAATGATGTGTTAATGGGACATTCATTAGTTAGATCTTCCCACCGTAAGGTGGGAAACTGAGGCAAAGGACACTGCCCAACACATGGTAGGGTCAGGTTTGTTTATGGTCATGTGCTTTAGAAAAAGTGATTGTGGTGTTTTCCCAAATTAATGCTGGGTTTCCTTCTCCATTTAGTAAAAGTTCCTTTTTTGTTATGCACAGGCTCCATGCTTGCAAATGGGGAAGCACTGCCTCTTAGGGGCACCCAGGGGTGATATTAAGGTTTCCCAGATTACTGGGTGGGGGGCTCAAGTGGGTTCTCTTTTCTACTGTTAGGAGGAACCCCTAGAGCAGTGGTTCTCAAACTTTTCTACTGGTGACCCCTTTCACGTAGCTAGCCTCTGAGTGTGAGTGCAACCCCATCCCCATAAATTAAAAACACTTTTTTATATATTTAATACCATTATAAATGCTGGAGGCAAAGCAGGATTTGGGGTGGAGGCTGACAGCTCGCGACTCCCCAGGTAATAACCTTGTGACCCCCTGAGGGGTCCCAACCCCCCCAGTTTGAGAACCCCTGCCCTAGAGATCGAACCCAGCCCTTCTTGGTGCTCACTCCACCTGGCAGAAGGGTTACACACAAAGATTTTTCTTTAAATTAAAAAAAAAAAAAAAAAAAACACCCACAAATAGGATTTTCTCATGTTTGAGCTTTTTATGAAAACATGTTGTTTCAAACAAAACCAATGTTATTTATCTGTATTTCTTGCAAACAGTTCTATTTTCACAGATCCCTTTATTGTATTTTTATCACACAATCAAAACCTGGTCTACAACACTTCAAAGCAAAGTGGGTTAAGTTAGCTTGGGAGGAGTGAAGCTTTATTACAATGTCAGTAAAGCAACAGAAAATTTCCGTTACCAAAAGGGGCTGATGTAGACCTACTCAATGCCATTAAAAATGACCAGTGTCAAAACTCGAACGAAATTCAACTTTTCAGATTAACCCTCAAAGCCATGAAAACACAGCACACACTGGGGAAACAGTCACAGTCAAGGAATTGTCAAGGCTTGTCAATACACAGAGTTACATGCAAACATCAATGCCCAAGTGAAGAACTGAGGCCAAAGACACCCCTCTCAACTCAGGTCATCATTGCACATGAACCACAGCAGCCAGAAGCCTTCATCATCTCTAAGGGGTATTGGAAACTTGACAGCTTCAGCCAAATGGCTATGTAGTAGGACACTGGCGAACTTGGAGAACAAAACAAACCAACAAGCCATCCAAGACAAAATCAAAGCCCTCAGAGATGAAGAACTATATCTGGCTTTAACAGCAAAGAATCTGTCAATCCAAATTGCAGGAAGCAGTAAGAAAGGAGCTGAAGTAGAACATGCTAAAAGGCACTAATGCAATGGTAGCTGATCTCCAAACAAGACTTACCTACGGATGCCTCAAAGGGTCAAAAATCTTTGAAAGCTACTAAAAAAAAAAAAAAAAGGTTCTGCCTGGCTCAGTTTGGAAGCACAGGACCCAAGAGCAGGAATCCAGTCCATCTGGTGTGTCTAGAGAATGTCAGTCCCTGGATTGGCCCTACCAAGGCACAGTGAGCACTCTCTTCCTACAGCAGAGGTTTCACAACCTTTTCATAGGTCGAAGCTCTTCTCATGAGCCACCTCTCTCATTCACTGAGCATCATCCACCCTGTATAATGAATGAAGCAGGAGTCTATATAGTAGAGCTGCCAATTCTGACTGAAACTATTCTGGGAGTTTCTCCCCCCCAACATGACGTAATGTAATTTTCTTAAAATATCCTATTAATGTCTCCGGGATTGCTTTCAGTAGTCACCAGGAGATTGAGCCAAATTCCGGGAGACTCCAGGCCAATCCTGGAGGGTTGGCAACCCTACTATGCAATAAAAATTACTGTATTACACATACATACAGTGAGGTAGATTTCACAGGCAACCTACCTTTTTGACATTTCCTGACTTATGTACTTGATTTTACAACAGTAAAAGAATCTTACAACAATGGTTTGTATAAGCAACTTTTGGTCATGGTATTTCTTTTTAAGGGTTGATCTTTCTATGCACATCTAGTTGTTGTACAGGACTGTACTTACAACATGAAGTCTTGTTCCCAGCAGGGCTGGTCCCCTCGCACTGCTACTGTTGTACTCTTCACATTTTGCACTTTCAAGGTCACATAGGTATTAAATTTATCTAAACAAAGAGTAAAATGATTACTTTTTGCTATTACCATCTCTTACAAAAGCAACATTATAAAGCCGCTAGTTGTCTTACTACACACAAAAAATGCTATTGGTAGGCACATTATCTGGCTATTTATGAAGTCCATCGAAAACACATTTAAAAAAAAAATCTTTCATGGATTTGCATTTTCCACAAAAATATTACCCTCAATTTCTTAAAGAGGCGAGATTCATACAGAACTGAATAAAATCATTTTTTCTCTAAAATGAGGGCAAGCTATGATCACCTACAACGAGTTAACAGCAGCTTTAAGAGAAAACATCAAATCCTGAAGAAAAACAAATATAAGTGACAACTTGCCCAAAGGCAGGTGGGGGAAACTGAATCTAAAAGCCAGGACATCATCTATCCCTTAAACAGATGCAGTAACGAAAAATGTGTACAATATGCACTGAAGGACATAGCCCGAAGTTAACCAAGCTACTCTCATGAATCTGGATCCTCCTCTGTGACACCATGTATAAGGGTTTCTGAGAACAAATTGATGAAAAAGTGTATTTTGAAACTTATGCAGCTTCATATTAAGCCAGCTGTACTAAAAGAACAAGCCACATTGTCATGTTTTGCCAGTTTGAGTTATATTATATAAATAAATAAATAAATATAAAAACAAACAACCTAATTACCTTATTGTATTTCTACCCAGCACAATTCCAAACCACACCTCCTTGGTAGCTGCTATTTATTCCTTACCAGCCATGATGGAAAGACATGTGGGCGTAGGCTGATACAAAGTTTAAACACCCAGCAATCTGAGAATGAACAAGCTCCCATTCAAGGAGCAGTTATTGCCTGAGGCACTCAACCAATCATCAACCTCTGCACAAGTCATGTACTAAACAAGCAGGGTGCACATTTCAAGAGGGAACATTTTAGCAATGCAGTGTCCCAGTATAGCAAGTCTCAAAACAAGTCAGATCATAGTCCATTACTACTCCGATTCATGCTCTAAACTGCAGACTGGTGCTGCAGGCTACACTAGCATATCCGAGCATTTGGCCACACAGACTGATTAGGAAGCTTTCTACACTCTTAGCCAAGAAATCAGGACTGTGATGGACTGGAACGGCAGCTACTGTGTATGGGAATTTTGAAGTAGACAGTAGTCCAGAACCAAAAGGATGACAGGGAGGCAGCATAGTCCAGTGGTTTAGACAAAACTGGGAGTCACTGGATTCTGGGTTCTATTCCCAGTTTTACCACTGTCACACAATAAGATGTTGGGTATGTCAATGAAGCCACACACATCTCAGAAGGAGTCCTATGTAGTGAGAGATTATGCAACCATGCAAATAGCTGCATAATTGCCTTTGTTTTCAGGCTGCCACATATCTAGGCTCCAGAAACCGTTTTCATTTCTTTAAAAAATTAAGTGCCTAGGCCTTGTTACAAATATAATCTTTAAAACATGAATGAAATACAAACTGAGCATGCAGCCTGCTGGAAACAATAGCGCTGGGGAAAGTATGGACAGCTCTCATTCATCTCATATAGGGAATTAACACTGAAATTTAATACTTAATGCGTAAACAGAACTATTGCACTGCCAATCATTTTAGTAGAAATATTCAGCTACTGTACTTTATATTTGAATACAATGCTCAATTCTGGATCACTTTGTAGAATGTAAACTCTTAGGGCCAGGGGCTATTTTTTAATTTGTTTTACATTGTGTGTACACAGTGCTTGGCATAATGGGACTCTCGCCCCAGATCAGGGCCTTTAAGCACTATGATAATAGAAAATATTAAAATATTTGTTATAGCAACACCTAAAGGGTTCAGTCAGGAAGAGGGCCCCATTATGCCAGGCATTGTTTTCCAGTTAATCATAGGAACAACTTACCAAGGGGTGTGGTGGATTCGCCATCACTGAACATTAAGTCAAAAAATTGGAAGTTTTTCTAATAGTTTCTCTAGTTCAAACAAGAATTAATCCAGGAAAGCCCTATGGCAAATGCTATACAGGAGGTCAGATTAGATTATCACAATGGTCCCTTCTGGCCTTATCTATGAAACCATTGGGGAGGGGGAGGGGGAGAGACTCTCTGATCGGGAGAGTTTATATTAGAACCTATGGCTCATGGGCTATACACAGGCCCCCTAGAGCATTTCATAAGACCCATGGCCTGCTCCAACACAATATACTAACAGCAGATTCATTTGCGTTGTCATAATATTTACATCATTTTAGTATACACAAGTGTAAATCGACAATACTGTACATAGAAAACCTATCTAAATACAACTAAACAAGCAGAAAAAATATAAACCAATACAATAAACTTCGAATCTTATTAAAATATGTAGACTGTTTGAACCACACGAGGTTGTGCCTAGGTTTATGTGGCCCTCCTGGGTAATAAGGTTGGGCATCACTGAACTAGAAGACACACAAACAGGTTGGGGACGAAGCCTACAACATACAAGCCAGAGAACAAGGTGACATTGGCCCAGTTTTGCTGCTTATATGTTTTTTCAGTGGAGGTTTTCAAGTTGTCATCACCTGGGGCAGAAGCAGGGCATGGGGACTAGCTAGAGTGGAGGGAGCTGGTAAGAATAATGGAGTAGGAAAAGAAAGGAAGCTCATCACACACCCAGCCACGGTTAACAGACAGCGTTTTGTAGGCATCATGGCCAGGGCCGGTGCAACCACTAGGCGAACTAGGAGGTGGAGTGGAGGTGAGCTGGGGTGGGGGGGCACACAGGGAGGGCTGCCTGCAGTAACCGGGGGGGGGCACACAGGGGAACGGCTCCCCGCCCTAGATCACCTCCACTCTGCCTCCTCCACTGAGCACACAGGCCCTGCTCTAATTCTCCTCGAATCAGTACCGCAAGCCCAGGAGGGGAGAAGAATTAGAGCAGCGCTGGCGTGCTCAGCGGAGGAGGTGGAGTGGAGATGAGCTGGGGAGGACTCTCCGGGCGGGGCTAGCTGCCACAGAGTGTGGGGGTAGCTGCTGCGGGGTGGGCTCCCCAGGTGTGGGGGGCTGGGTTAGCTGCCACGGGTGTGCTCTTCTGGTGGGAAGGGCGGGTGGGCGTGGTTAGCTGCTGCAGGGGGGGCAGTGGGAGGGATTAGCTGGGTGGGGGTGGTGGCGGCGATGGCAAAAGGTCCTGATCACAGCAGAAGAGAGTCTAAATGAGGACTCTGAAGGAGGATAAGGTAGTGCCTGTTGGGATCTATCACGACATCTCTCATGCATATGGGGTAGCATGGAAGAAGCACAAAACTGCTTGAGAGAAAAACTGGCTGGGGCAGGAAAAGCTGGGAATGTTGGCCAAGCAAAGGCAGCTGTCAGCCTCACAGTAAGTTCCTCGGGCAGCTAAACAGAGCAGGGTTAAGTTATGAAGAGCTTTGAAGTCAATGACAAGAAGCTGGGAGAAAAAGGGGGAACCATCAGAGAGATCCCAAGGGCGTTGACATGGTCAGAGAAATGAGCCAGAAAGATGATTTTACCAAAGAATACTCTGCATATGCTAATTAGTAGTCAACAAGAGTTTGAGAAAACTGAGTCACAGGAGGAATCTAGACAAGATGACAAGTGGGGGAACACAAATATTCAGCTCAGGCTTATTAGGAAACATTTCTAAAAGTATGAAAATTAGACAACCTTTTTGTGTACTTGATTGCTCCTCCCGTCTCTCCAATACCTCTGAATTACTCTCTTCCCAGAAATGAGGAAAACACACAGTATGTAATAGCTGTGCCCAGTAATACCCACAGCAAAGAGAAACATTCAGTGATGTTAGCCCACACAATACAGCATGAAGAGGAGAACAGATTATTGAACAGCCTTAAAAATCAATAACGGTGCCTGCAGGTTAATGACTGCTTAGAGCAAGAAAAATCTAGCTTACCTGGTGGCCCCTGGAGTTTTGCTTTTTTCACTGTGAAGAAAAAAAAATACACATTAAGTGATTGTGTCATGGTAACAGTTTTATTCTAGGAGTTATACAACACAAGATCTGTCAAGCACTCAGCACAGAACAGCGGGACAGGGGTTCTGTATGTTTTGATCCCATTTTTCACTATATAACAAACCTGTGCCACAGATTTCCCCTGTAAACTGGGGTAATCAGCTCCGAAAGGTAGTTGTGAGGATTATTGTTTGTACAGCACTTTGACACTGAAAGTCATCATTGACTTTACACATACATTGTAACTGCACTTAAGTCTCTTCCAAACCAGAAGCTATTAGAATTTTACTATTCCATACCGTCTAACTTCTTAGTTAAAGAAGCAATCTTGAAAAAAGTAAACATTCTATTCTCAAACTGTGGGTGAGCGCAGAGTAAATAGAGGTGGTTGGGACATTTTTGATTAATTACAACAAGGAGTCTGGTGGCACCTTGAAGACTAACAGATTTATTTGGGCATAAGCTTTCGTGGGTAAAAAAAAGCTTATGCCCAAATAAATCTGTTAGTCTTTAAGGTGCCACCAGACTCCTTGTTGTTTTTGTGGATACAGACTAACACGGTGACCCCCTGATACTAGACACTTTTGATTAAATGTATCTTTGTTTCAATATGATGATGTATCTAAGCTCAAACATTTCCCTGAGACATATTCATTCCAACAGGAAGGTTTCTGAGGTCCATGACGGACTCTAGAGCCATTTCCAGAGAATGAGTAAGAAAATTAAAACAAAACAAAACTGATCTTTCACACAATTCTGTTTCACACAAACATTCAAAAAGTTTTGGTTTTGTTCCAGTGAGGAATTAAAACAAATTCCAAGACCTTGAAAGGAGTCATGAAATCTTGTCCAAGCAGAGATGCCAGGCCACATGGTGCTGGCTCTTCCTACATGTTTTCAACCACTTCTACAGAGATCTAAAGATATTCAATAGAAGATGCTCGACGCTTGTAGACACAGCTAGGGATTGAGGGACTAATCAGCCTTGGCTCAGCTCTTCTCTCCCACTTTTGTCCTGGTTTCTTAGATGTTTCCAGCAGTCACCCTGGGCAGGGATTTAGTGAAGAATGAACCCTGATTAACTCACTTGCTTGTCTTAATAAGATTTACATATGGTGGGAATCCTTTGTTTCCCAGTTAGATCCCCACCTCCTATTAATGGAAAATTACTAGTAGCCCAACATGGAGTCCAGTACCAGGTGACATAATCATATGACTCTGCAGTGTAAAAGCAGTCATGAGTCAAAGGTTGTTTGCAGCATCACAGGAAGTGTCTCAGGACTGTGGGAAATTAGCATCTTCAAGGTCCTATTATTCTCCCTAATTGCCCACCCAGGTTGATGGCATTCTGTCTGGCCGACGTTCCCCATGTGTAAACCCACTTGGAATTGTTACATAGTCAATATTCTTAACTTCAGATTCAGAAATGATGCATGCATACAAATAAGATAATCATATTCAGTAAATCAACCTTTCCAATGGTACTTCACATGACCCATCTTGCACACAACACATCTTAGTTATGCCATATTCATATCATAACAATATCTCTATGAAGAATATGGGGCATAGTGTCACAGGAATAAACTGTTGAATTTTTTACATGAATATATACACACACATACACAGAGTTATAAACTTGCTTGTAGCAGGCCTTAATAAAAATGGTTTTCAAGAGGGTCTTGAATGAAGACCAGGTGGCAATCAAGAAAGCTAGTTTAGGAAGGCTGTTCCATGAACAAGGGGCAACATGGAAAGAAAGCACCATCATATCATTAAAAAAAAATACACTGATAGCTTCTTCAAGGAATAGGTAACATGTCTAATTCACATAGTTTAAGAATCAAGAATAAACTACTATGACATTACTATATTAAGAGTAGGTTAGATAAATGTCTATTAGGGATGGTCTAGACAGTATTTGGTCCTGCCATGAGGGCAGGGGACTAAACTCGATGACCTCTCAAGGTCCCTTTCAGTCCTAGAGTCTATATATCTGTGTACATTTCCTAATGCACAGACAGTCTGCCCATGTTGTTTTTCCAGTGGATAAAGGCCATCTCTCACTGGCTGGGGTTTTATATATGTTGCACTTTGAGAAACTCGCAGACTCACTGGTACTATAAAGTATGAACACCTAGAAAGGATATCTCCAAGCTCCTGCTAGCTTTTCTAGTGCAAATGTCATAGCTTTTACAAGAAAACATATCTAATAAGCTGAAAGGTAAGATGCACCCGAGTGTGAAAATGGCTTGAGAACTAAAGAAGCAATTATCTTTTCTCCAGAAGAGAACACTTGTGCTGGAAGGCCATACCGACTGACCTTTAAGCGAAATATTTCTGTGAACAGACAGCAATAATGAATATTGCAGTTATGGAATCACCAGAACAGAACTACAAGTAAGGATGAGATGCTGGAGACTGAAAAATACTTTACAAGTTTATATATTCTGAGTCGAAAGGATAGGATCTATGTAACATTCTCTCCATACAACAGGACAGGAATATTTCAACCAGAAGCTAGAACTGTTCTGCTAAAGACTAGAACTGCTAAGACGTGTGTGTCTATAATGTGTAATATAAAAAGTGTGAGATCACGCACACTGTTCCTCAGAGGTGGAATCTCAGACGATGTTGATGCTGTGTAATAACTGGTACAAACAGATATACAACATGCAGGTCTAAGGATTCCAGGTGACTCCCTGAAGTGGCTGATCAACTCCTCTTTGAACCACATAGGCACTGAAGCTGTTTAACAATTTCAAGTCAAGCACAGGGCAGTGTATGCACTTCCCAGATGCTATGGGTACAAACTCCAAATGTCAGTGGATCTTTCCTCATGGTCAGGAATAGTAAGATTCCACAGTTTTTGGCAGTGAAGCAGACTGCTCCCAACGCAGAGACTCAGAGAGGTTATTAATTATGGCAGTACACAGAGTATGCTAGTGGCTTTCTACAAAGGTGACTGTCTGTACCACAGAGTGTACAGTCTCGAGTTGCCAACACACTGGGGCCACAAACACAAGTGGAGGATCCTTTTGCTCTGTTAGTAAAGGCTCCTCTGCCCTGGTTTGCAGAAGGAATTCTATCTAATGGCAGCCGGAGAGGTAGGAGTTTTGTGCACTCTACACCTACTGTGGTGCTCTGTCCTCCACTATTCTGAGCCTAGAGGCTCATAAGCCCACTTTGTCCTTGGCTAACAGAGCTGAAACTTAGATGAAGCAGAACAGAAGCTCATGCTTTAAACTCCAGAGGCTGTGGGTTCAATCCCTGCTGCTGAAAAGCCTGCCCAAGAGCATGGCACTACACATTTTTACACACACAATAATTATAATAATTAAATAAGACATTATTTTTATATATATATATATACACACACACACACACACTCTATACGTATATTAGTGACAAAGTTCCTCCTCTACCTTGGTGGGTCCAGCGCTTATTTGGCAGATTTGCTCACCTCAGTGATCTTCCCCACAGTCTAGGTCAACTTCTCCTGTGTCTGATCAGGAGTTGGGAGGTTTGGGGGGAACCCAGGCCCACCCTCTACTCCGGGTTCCAGCCCAGAGCCCTGTGGATCGCAGCTGTCTATAGTGCCTCCTGTAACAGCTGCATGACAGCTACAACTCCCTGGGCTACTTCCCCATGGCCTCCTCCAGACACCTTCTTTATCCTCACCACAGGACCTTCCTCCTGGTGTCTGATAACGCTTGTACTCCTTAGTCCTCCAGCAGCACAGCCTCTCACTCTCAGCTCCTTGTGCCTCTTGCTTCCAGCTCCTCACATGCACTTCCTCTCCTCTGACTCCTCCCCCACTGGAGTGAGCTCCTTTTTAAACCCAGGTGCCCTGATTAGCCTGCTTTGATTGGCTGCAGGTGATCTAATCAGCCTGTCTGCCTTAATTGGTTCTAGCAGGTTCCTGATTACTCTAGTGCAGCCCCTGCTCTGGTCACTCAGGGAACAGAAAACTACTCACCCAGTGACCAGTATATTTGCCCTCTACCAGACTCCTGTACCCTACTAGCCTGCGTCTGCCACTATATATATTATATATCCACTGCCTCAGCCCAGAATACCCTCCCACACACTGACTTCCTCATTTCTGGTCCCACCCCAGAGTCCTCACCCCCTGCACCTCAACCCCCCAGCCCTGATCCCCCTCCTGCCTGCCGAACCCTTTGATCTCAGCCCGGATTCCCCTCCTGCACCCCAAATTCCTCATCCCCAACTGCCTGAGCCAGCCCAGTAAAAATGAGCAAGTGAGACGGGCTGGGGAGAGCAAGCAATGGGGGGGGGGAGACAGAAGGAGTGAGTGGCAGGGCTCAGAGAAGGGGCAGGGCAGGATGGAGCCTAGGAGGAGGAGCGGGACAGAGTTGGGGCAAGGGTGTTCAGTTTTGTGCAAGTAGAAAGTTGGTAACCCTAGTGACAATTTGGGTAATTAAATTAACTTTTTCATATCATTTATGATTGAACCTACTTTGTGTCCTGTGTTGAGAGACAGTTTGAACTGGTCTACATGTGGCCTGTTTGTGATGCATAACAACTTCTATTTCTCATACTATGCAAAACTAACATAGAAAGAGTCGTGCTGAGCCATGAATGGTTTTCTAAAGGATCTGCTCTAGTTCAAACAGGAATTATTTTGAGAAAGTCCTATGGGCCATGTTCAACAGGAGGTCAGACTACATGATCACAGTGGTCCTTTCTGCCCTTTGACTCTATAATCAACAACCAGATGGCTCCCATGTACTACTGGCTTGCTAATTACACTTATCCACTTCACTACCCCTACAAAACAAGGGTCTGGTGCAAGTAAACCCAGTATGACTGGGGCTCATGACTAAGACTGCGTTCGTAAGCAGGAGAGGTTCTGTGTTCAAGAGGCCATGCCTCCAACAGGAAAAGAGACGAGACAGCTAATGGAAAGGAAGCAAAAAGGACTGCCTTCCCCCAAGGACACTGACCAAGACCCAAGGACTCTTAGGAATGGTGAAGGCAGAACAAGGCAAATTACATTCAAGTATTTTGTTGCTTCAGCTTAGATTAGTAACACTTGTGTTGTCTAGGGTTTGTACACACTACCACTTGTCGGTAAAGTTATGCCGCTTGGGGTGTGAATAAGCCTCCCCGAGCAATGTAAGTTACACCAACTTAAGTGCCGGTGTGAACAGCTCTGTGTTGGCAGGAGAGCATCTCATAGAAGTGGATTTACTGCCAGCAGGAGAACTCTCTCTTGTCAGCACAGAGCATCTTCACCAGACACACTACAGCAGTGCAGCTGTGCGGTTGTAGCGCTTCTAGCGTAGACTAGCCCAGAATATTATATAAGTTCCTTTGCAAAGCCTGTATTTCTTTCTTTGCCTGTCACATGGTCCCCAAAGAGTTTAAATTATAAACAAGAAAGTCCGCAAGGGTGAAGCTTTGGGGAAAGCGTGCACAGGCAAACAGGGAGGTTTGGAGTTTCAGCGCAGGTTACAGGGCTAAGGGCAGTTGACCCCTGTCCCACATCCCAAGAAGATGTGCCAGCAAAGTCTGCATCGAGAACATTGGGCCCTGGGAGCAAGAAATGGAAACAATGACCCAACTCAGCCAAAACCCAGCAGACCTGAAAGTCTGAGTGATCCAAAGGTTCAATCCAATATAGCAAACTGGTAACCTTCCACTAAATGGGGACTCAACCATGGACTGTAAATGCATCACCCCAGACAAAGTAAAAATATTAGAAATTAACACTCCCACAAAAAATCCACATTTCTCACTTATCTGCAGAAGAGAATGGTTACTCTGTCACTTCTGAGCTCTGGGAATGCAGCATTTTGAAACTAATTGTAATTGTTAAATCCTACTTAATTTCAAACAGCAGCTCTCAAACTTGGCAGCCCTGAGAGAGCTCTGTCATTCAGGAGCAAATGTGAAATTGCGCTAAATGATAATCCTCCTATGCTCAGCAAGGAGAAAAAAAATGCTAGGGGAGGAGGGATAGCTCAGTGGTTTGAGCATTAGCCTGCTAAACCCAGGGTTGTGAGTTCAATCCTTGAGGGAGCCACTTAGAGATCTGAGGCAAAAATCAGTACTTGGTCCTAGTAGTGAAGGCCGGGGGCTGGACTCAATGACCTTTCAAGGTCCCTTCCAGTTCTAGGAGATAGGTATCTCTCCTCTTCTTCTTCTTCTTATTATTATTACTATAAAGCAAGAGATGAAACTGTAGTCTAGAAATAGAGCTTTGAACTGCCAGGTGAGTGACCTGGGTATGACAACCACAAAGATATGCTCACCCTCCAGCTGCAGAGACCATAGTGAATTTAGTCCCAGGGAGAGGACGCGCAGAAGTACCCTGGGTCACTCAATGACCTATTAGAGTGAAAATCGTCCAGTCCACTTGCCCTTGAAGGATACAATAGTATCTATTGCAGGACTGATTGATACAACAGATCAACCGATATCTGGACACAAAGTATATGGGAGAGAGAAGAACTAGAGGCAAGGTCTGGTTGCTGAAAAAAATCAGTCAATGCCTCCCAAAAAGAATGAGCCAGAGTCTATCATCATCTTGGTATTATTTGAGAAAAGACTATAAGACAAAGTTAACACCCTGTCAACTATCCAGATTTCAAAATGCGTGATTCCAAAGACTACTCATTTCTGACTGAAACCACTAGTACGCTGCAGCTTTTACAAGCTTTAGAATATTACTGCACCCCAGTGCCTACAAGTTCCCTTCATTACAAAGAAGTGTGTGGAAAAAATGTTAAAACTGCCCCCATTCTTCTTATGCTCAAGCTGAAATGCAGAGAATAATGTGGTGATAGTATTTCTGAACCATAGAGTTGGGAGGACGGTTTTGGACTGTAGCACCAGAAACCAACTGGATCAGAAATAACACTCAAAAGAACAGTCTCTTCTCCGCAATCACAGCTTCTAAAACGAACACACATTCTTATTCAGGAAAGTGTTAAATGTAACATGGAATTTCTCAATACATTTGTGGTCTCAGGCTCACCTTTTGCATTTGCTTTGCTAAATACGGGGATAGAGATAGAGAGAGTGAGCAGATGGCCAAAAGATTACATTCCAACTAAATCCAGCACACGATTTACAGAGCTCATCATTCACGTTGCACAACATGATCCACATCCATTCCATGAACAAGAACAAAATATCCGAAACCAGGTTTGGGTACCAGGGGGAAAACAATGAGAAGCTACAATTTAATTGGTGGTCTCCAACTAAATTTAACAGAAAAGCTTGCAAAAATGTTTTGCCAGAATCAGCAGGTAAGTATGCCCAGTGATCTGTGATGGGATGTTAGATGGGGTGGGATTCGAGTTACTACAGAGAATTCTTTCCTGGATGCTGGCTGGTGAGTCTTGCCCACATGCTCAGGGTTTAACTGATCGCCATATTTGGGGTCAGGAAGGAATTTTCCTCTGGGGCAGATTGGCAGAGGCCCTGGAGGTTTTTCGCCTTCCTCTGCAGCATGGGGCACGAGTCACTTGCTGGGGGATTATCTGCAGTTTGAGGTCTTCAAACCACAATTTAAGGACTTCAATAACTCAGACATAGGTTAGGGGGTTGTTATAGAAGTGGATGGGTGAGATTCTGTGGCCTGCATTGTGCAGGAGGTCAGACAAGATGATCATAATGGTCCCTTCTGACCTTAAAGTCTATGAGCTCTTTCATATAAACCTTTAGTCCTGAATTATTTCCCTCCTCCCTCCAAAAATTAAAAACACTGCTATTATATTGGGTTCTCTCAGGAAACTCTGGCCATGTTCCTGACTGCACACAAAAGTGGCAGCATTGCAGTAGTTCAGACTTGCATTTCACTCAGTTCATAAGTTCACAGATGGGGGAGTGATAGCTCAGTGGTTCGAGCACTGGCCTGCTAAACCCAGGGTTGAGAGTTCAATTCTTGAGGGGGCCCCTCAGAGATCCAGGGCAAAAATTGGTCCTGCTAGTGAAGGCAGGGGGCTGGACTTGATGACCCAAGGTCCTTTCCAGTTCTAGGAGATTGGTATATCTCCAATTACTATTTATTATTACACAGAAGTATCAGATTTCCCTGCTCCATTATATAGCATTGTATGGGTGCACAGTGCTTTACTTGAAAAAAATAAAAAAGACAACTGCCCTGCTTATACTCCAAAATTAGACCCAGTCACCAAATACTCTGCCTGCATATGGGAAATGGCACAGGTAGGACAGTATTGAAATTAAAAAAAAAAAAGAGAAGAAGAAGAATCCCTGTAATTTTTCAAGTTTCCCTTTGTTAGAGGTCCAGGAATTCTGCCTGCCTCCTCACTCAGTAGTTCTAAACCTTTCCTAAGTACTGTACCTCTTTCAGGAGTCTGATGCGTCTTGTGTAAACCCACCCCCCCCCCCCCAAGTTTCACCTAATTTAAAACTACTTGCTTACAAAATCAAAAAACAAACAAAAGTGTCACAGCACACTATTGAAAAATTGCTTATGTTCTCATTTTTACCATATAATAAAATTAATCAATTGGAATATAAATATTGTACTTACATTTCAGTGTATAATACATAGAACAGTATAAAGTAATTGTATGAAATTTTAGTTTGTACTGACTTTGCTGGTGCTTTTCATGTAGCTTCTTGTAAAACTAGGCAAATCTCTAGATGAGTTGATGTACCCTCAGGCATACACATACCCCTGGGTTGAGAATCACGGCCCTGATCCACCAACACATGCCCCATCCTTACAAGTTCATTATACTTTTCTATCTTTAAAAGAATTGCTACTCTTTCAGATCCCTCACCAGTGTCTAGGGACTGTGCCAATTATTAGTATAAAACCAATGTTTCTTCCAAAATACAATATGAAGAAGAAAATAGGGAGAACTATCTGAGAAGCATCCAGCTTAAAATTAGAACAGACATGTCAAGGTTATAAAAAGGTTAAGATTAAATCAACTAGTCTGGACGAAAGAACCCAAATACTAAAGACTGCAAATTCTGGCAATGATCTTCTATTACTAAGATTCTATGACAAAAATCTCTCTGGCAAAATGTTTAAATTCACAAAAAAAGAACAGCCCAGGAGTTAGTCAGAGTCTGCATTCAACCACAACCTTAGTAAAGCAGGGGCAGCTCTAAACTGCTCCAGTCACAGAGAAAGTGGAATTTCAGCTGAATGTACATTTCAACTCTTCAGCTTCCTGCATCAGACTTGAGTATGTTCCTACTATTCAGTATAACAACATGCAGCTTCAATCAATATTTATCAATTAAACAAACTGACGTAAGTCAAGCTCTAAAAAGTTGAAGACAAACGGAAAAAGTAACAAAGATTTGGTGGCATTTTTTGTGCATTACATGTAGGAGTGCTGTATACTGCCATCCAAATAAGAGAGAGCAAGTCAGTGTCACCTTTTTCCTCACAGCCTGTCTGGAAGGGGCAGCATCTTTTAGTTTTCATGTCCATCCGCAACAGAATTATTTGTCTATTTCCTCCCTTCAAGTGTCAGTTATTTTTCATCAGTGTTTCTTACCATGAGAAAACATTTACTTAAGGATCAGACCAGATTTCTTCAACCTTTCCCAAATAAACCAAGCCAGACTCAAATGGCTTCAAGCGTCAATTACAGCAAATCTCAAAACTGAGCCAAGCTAGGCTTCCCCTCCCCACCGAAAGCCCAGGCTTTAACCTTAACTCACCTTTTGCTACTTCATCCGCTGGATTTTCAGGCAGCAGGCCTGCCCGCTTGATTCTTCGGCAGTTTTCCAGTAGTCCCATTGCCCACCTCAGGTGCACCTTTAAGGGTCCAGGAGGAACAGGAACCTACCGAACTGCTCCACTCATTCTACAGCAACAAGGCTGATACATCATTGCTCCAGACCTGCCACGTGTCATGCCCTTGTGTGATGCTTATGCATTTTGCTGCCCTGACATGCCTACACACATTTCAGATAGTGTCATTCACAAGAGACTCCACTACAGTTAATATCCTGTATCCTAATAGAAGGTGTCCTGGGATGTGGGCACCACGAATTCTATACCCCACCTCTTTCACAGACCCCTTAATATTTCTGTAATTCACAACTTTTATTACTGAGCAAAGCCTTATGCTCAGTGTGACAAATATGGCAGTTTCCTACATATCTTTGTGAGACCTTATTGAATTAAAAAGTTAAGTGTAACTATAGGGTAGACATAATTGGTCAGTTTTCACAGTGGAGCAGTAAATAGTGGGGTCCCCCAAAGATCTATGCTGGGACCAATGCTATTCAACATATTCATCAATGATCTGGAAAAGGTTGTTAATCGGGGTAGTCTATTTTTTGTCAAGGTCCAAATTTCTTGGACAATATATAGTCAAGGTCCAGATTCCAGGATAAATAATGATAATTACTAAATAAAAAGATTTCAGGGTCTGTTCAAAAGCATCTGGCTGTCCAGATTCGGCCCATGGTCCATCTACTGACTACCCCTGGTGTAAACAGTAAGATGGTAAAGTTTACAGATGATACACATCTGACTGCAAAAAGTTACAAGGGAATCTCACAAAACAGGGTAACTGGGCAACAAAATGGCAGATGAAACAATGTTGGTAAGTGCAAAGTAATGGACATTGGAAAACAATCTCAACTACACATACGAACAGTTGGGGTCAAAATTAACTGTTACCGCTCAAGAAAGATCTTGCCGTTCGTTCTCCAGAAACATCTGCACAATGTGCAGCATCCAATAAAAAGGCTACCAGAATGTTAGTAACCATTAAAAAAGGGATAGGTAAGACAGAAAATATCAATGCCACTACAGAAATCCACGGTATACCCATATCTTGAATACTACATGTCGTTCTGGTCACCTCATCTCAAAAAAGATATATTAGACTTGGAAAAGGTACAGAGAAGGGCAACAAAAATGATTGGGGTATGGAAGAGCTTCCAAAAGAGGAGAGATTAAAAAGACTGGGACAGTTCATCTTAGAAAAGAGATGACTGAGCGGGCATATGACAGAAGTCTATAAGATCATGACTGGTGTGGAGAAAGTGAATAGGGAAGTATTATTTATCCCTTCACGTAACACCAGGTGTCACCCAATGAAATTAACAGGCAGCCGGTTTAAAACATACATAAGAAAGTACTTCACACAATGCACAGTCAACCTGCAAGACTTGTTGCCAAGGGATGTTGTGAAGGCCTTTAAAAAGGTAGAAGTTAGAGGAAAATAGAAAGGAGTATAAGCACTGCAAAAGAAGTGTAAAAATACAATTAGGAAGGCCAAAAAAAGAATGAGGAACAGTTAGCCAAAGACTCAAAAAAAAATTTGTTATTACTTTTTAAAGTACATCAGAAGCAGGAAGCCTGCTAAACAACCAGTGGGCCCACTGGAAATCAAGATGCTAAAGGAGCACTCCAGGACAATAAGGTCATTGCGGAGAAACTAGATGAATTCTTTGCATCAGTCTTCACGGCTGAGGATGTGAGGGAGATTCCCAAACCTGAGCCATTCTTTTTAGGTGACAAATGTGAGGAACTGTTCCAGACTGAGGTGTCAGAGGTAGTTTTGGAACAAACTGATAAATTTAACAGCAATAAGTCACCAGGACCAGATGGTATCACCCAAGGGTTCTGAAGGAACTCAAATGTAAAATTGCAGAACTACTAACTGTTGTCTGTAGTCTATCAATTAAATCAGCTTCTGTACCAGATGACCGGAGGATAGCTAATGTGACACCAATTTTTAAAAAGAGGTCCAGACGGGATCCCGGCAATTACAGGCCTGTAAACCTGACTTCAGTAGTGGGCAAACTGGTTGAAGTTACAATAAAGAACAATATAGTCAGATATATAGATGACCATAATTTGTTGAGGAAGAGTCAACATGGTTTTAGTAAAGGGAAATCATGTCTCACCAATTTACTAGAATTCTTTGAGGGGGTCAACAAGCATGTGGACCAAGGGGATCCAGTGGATATAGGATACTTAAATTTTCAGATAGCCTTTGACAAGCTCCCTCACCAAAGGCTCTTACACAAAGTAAGCGGCCATGGGATAAGAGGGAAAGTGCTCTCATGGATCGGTAACTGATTAAAAGATAGGAAACAAAGGGTAGGTATAAATGGTCACTTTTCTGAATAGAGAGAGGAAAATAGTGGTGTCCCCCAGGGCCTGTTCTGGGACCAGTCCTATTCATAAATGATCTGGAAAAAGGGGTAAACAGTGAGATGGTAAAATTTGCAGATGATAGAAAATTACTAAAGATAGTTAAGACCAGGCAGACTGCAAAGAGCTACAAAAGAATGTCTCAAAACTGGGTGACTGGGCAACAAAATGGCAGATGAAATTTAATGTTGATAAATGCAAAGTAATGCACATTGGAAAGCATAATCCCAACTATACATATAAAATGTTGGTGTCTAAATTAGCTGTTACCACTCAAGAAAGATATTGGAGTCATTGGGGATAGTTGTCTGAAAACATCCATTCAATGTGCAGCAGCAGTCAAAAAAGGGAACAGAATGCTGGGAATAATTAAGACAGGGAGAAATAATAGGACAGAAAATATGTTGGCAATCCATGGTACGCCCCCCTCTTGAATATTGTGTGCATATGCGGTCACTCCATCTCAAAAAAAGATATATTGGAATTGGAAAAAGTTCAGAAAAGGACAACAAAAATTATCAGGGGTATGGAACGGCTTCCGTATGAGGAGAGATTAACAAAACTGGGACTTTTCAGCTTGGAAAAGAGATGGCTAAGGGGGGATATGATGGAAGTCTATAAAATCATGACTGGTATAGATAAGAAAGTGTTGTTTACTATTTTCTCATAACAAGAACTAGGGATCACCAAATGAAATTAAATAGGCAGCAGGTTTAAAACAAACAAAAGGAAGTATTTATTCACACAACGCACAGTCAACCTGTGGAACACCTTGCCAGAGGATGTTGTGAAGGCCAAGACTTTAACAGGGTTCAAAAAAGAACTAGATAAGTTCATGGAGGATAGGTCCATCAATGGCTATTGGCCAGGATGGGCAGGAATGTTGTCCCTACCCTCTGTGTGCCAGAAGCTGGGAATGGGTGACACTGGACCACTTGATTCCCTGTTTGTCATTCCCTCTGGGGCACCTGGCATTGGCCACTGTCAGAGGACAGGATACTGGGCTAGATGGACCTTTGGTCTGACCCAGTATGGCCATTCTTATGTAGTTTAAGCAGAGTCCATTGAAATTTCTTTTTATATACAATTAATATTTTAAAGGAAATGTCTTGTTATTTTGTTTTATGCCCCCTGGAAAGAATCCAGGAGAGTGAGTGCACCTCAGCCTGGAGGGCAGGGCTTAGGGGTAGCAGGGGACTGTAGAATGAGCCAGCCCTATCCTCACCAAACTGTGCAGGCTCCTGTCGGCACTGGGCTTGGCTCTGTTCTCCTGGCGCATAGGGTTGCAGGGCTTGTCAGGTTTGGCCCAACTGCCCTGCTGTCAAGTGGGTGGGGGGGAGGGCAGCCATGCCACACACAAGCGGCGCTGTGACCCTGTGCGCCATGTCACAACACCACTTCCTAGAGTTTGCCTCCTGCCCCTTTAACGACAGGGGGATGGGCAAGGCAAACCTGGGTGGCATTTTGTTACAGAATTTCTTAATTTTGTTTTGTTTCACAAGCATGAATAACACAGAGCTCCAGTTATGAGTTACGTGAAATGCTGCTGTGTTAGGGCTCTGGCTGCACTGAAGTTGTGGGAATTTTACATAATGTGATCTCATCTTATTCCTTCAGCTACCTAATACTACAATAATGGAAATTAAATCAAACTCCCCAATATTAAGATGCTTCTTCTAGTACTGCCATTTGAGTTGCTGTCCTCAGAATGAAAGCAAAGCCATTAAAACACTTTAAAAATAACCTTTCAAATGTTTCCTTATACTCAGATATATGTAAGAAAAAAAATTCATTGGTGCCTGACCTTTATGTTTAAAGAGCAGACACATCAACTTAATACAGGGATCAATAGACACTCTTTTTGAAGTCAGACACTCATCTATTACAAATACTTACGTATTTCTTAGAGAAAGTCTGCAAACAGAAAGCTACCAGATAGACACCAGTACTGTGCTAGTTACATAGTGCTGGAATGTTTTACAATAGTTTTAAACAAATTCTGCGTTTAGAAATCCAGATTTCTAGACTCAAAACAATTTCAGCCTCTCTGAACACCAGTGGCTTAGACAGATTTAAAAAAGATTCTGAACTCCAAGACATGAAATTATCTTGCCTTCTTATTTTTAAAAATAGGTGAAGGCTGTTTCCGTTTTTCTGTCCTTGTATGCCTTCCTGTGGGTTTGTATGGCATGGCACCTAGCAAAATGGATCGTAACTGGGAATTTTTGGAGTCACTAAAACACAAATAAATTCTGGATTGTGTCTGATGGATATACACAGGGAGGGAAAGGGACTACCTCTTGTCTGTATCAAATTCCATATCTAAAATTTCATTATGACTAAAGCTAAGATTTTGTCATGGATATTTTTAGTAGGAGTCACAGACAGGTCATAGGCAATAATGAAAAATTCACGGAAGCCTGTGACCTGTCCCTGACTTTTACTAAAGATATCCGTGATAAAATGGGATGGGGCTGGACAAATGCCAGATACCTGGGAGCTCCAGGCCACCCTCAACCTGTGGCTAGGAGCTGCAGGGTCCCACATGCCACCAGCAGTGGCCGGAGAGCTGCATGCCACCTGTGAGGGTCCATACTGTCCGTGGGGGCCAGGGGAGCTGCAGGGTTCCCCCATGCCACTACCAGGGAGCTGCAGGGATCCTCCATGCCACCGCCAGCCTTAGGTGGTGGGTGTACCTAACAGCTCCCTGCCGCTGCAGGTGGTTGTGGAACTCTGCAGCTCCCAGCAGCCAGGGCTGAACTCATGGAGGTCTTTGGAAGTCACAGATTCCATGATTTCCATGATCTCTGTGACTAAATCGCAGCCTTAATTATGACACCTAGATTGTTTTTTCTTGTGTTGGTCTAAATCTTTAAGGTTAAAAAAGTCGATGCACTAACTTTAAATAGCAACAGAGTGTCCTGTGGCACCTTATAGACTAACAGAAGTATTGGAGCATAGGCTTTTGTGGGTGAATACCCACTTCATCAGACGCATGTGGTCAACCTCATGAAGACACTTGCACAAGTACAGACAGATGATATCTGACGAAGTGGGTATTCACCAGGGGCGGCTCCAGGCATCAGCACGCAAGCGCGTGCCTGGGGTGGCAAGCCACGGGGGGGGCTCTGCCAGTCGCCGCGAAGGTGGCAGGCAGGTTGCCTTCAGTGGCCTGGTCCAGCGGCTTCGGCGCAAAATACTTAGAGCTGCCCCTGGTATTCACCCACAAAACCTCATGCTCCAATACTTCTGTTAGCCTATAAGGTGCCACAGGACTCTGTTGCTTTTTACAGATCCAGACTAACATGGCTACCCCTCTGATACTTAACTTTATATTTCAAGTCCAGTGAGGCCTAGTCTACACTAGAAAATTGAATTGACTTAACTACATTGCTCAGGGGCGTGAAAAATCCACAACCTGGAGTGGTGTAGGAGTGGTAGGAGAACTCCTCCCATCAGTAGGTCATGCCTGCACTGAAGCACTACAGAAGCATAGCTATGGCGCTGCAAAATTTCAAGTGTAGACAAGCCTTTAGACTTTCACCAATGTTTACTGGAGTCACCATGGTTCTAGGTTGATAGTAAAATACTGAGCAGCTCCGTTAAGATTACTAAATTTGGTACTGTCAATCCCCCTTCAAGAATGGGTCTACACAGAATTCTCTCATTTAATCTTAGGAATTTATTGTCCTACACATTAAATAATTTAACAACCAACCAGTGGGCCACTGGACAATCGAGATGGAAACTAAATTAATTATTTGCATCCGTCTCCACACTTGAGAATGTGAGAGAGATCCCCAAACCTGAGCCAGTCTTTTTACACTTGATGATTACCTGTTCTGCTCATTCCACCTAGCATTGGCCACTGTCAGATGACAGGATACTGGGCTAGGTGGACCTTTGGTCTGACCCAGCATGACCATTCTTATGTTCTTAATTCTTCTCTGAAACTTCTCTAGGGTTCTTTTTGGTATCCAAGATGGTAGGGCCTGATATGAAAAGTTAATTTGGCAACCAGTTCCTTGTTACTGCTGTCATACAAGCAAAACCAAGCGTACATATTTCAGTCCAACACATTGTTTTTCAGTTTGAAATAATGAGAGAGAAGTTAATTTCATACAGCTGATTGAAAGTGTGCTGCCAGCTACTGACTAGACATTTTAAATTGGTATTAATGTCGTTGCTACCTAGAAACTTCCAGCCCTCTTGATTCTTTGCGGGCTAAGTAAGGTGGAATTAGTAGGTGAGATATGTGACAGTTGTTTCACAGTTATGGATACTTGCGTGGAAGTGAGTTTAGTAGGTTATGGTATTAAGTTTTTGTATGTTAATGACAAAAATTTTAAAAGTTCAAGAAATACAAACATCTTCTACAGTATTATCATATAAAAAATGCACACTGTCTCTATACCAGGGGATACACATAACATGCAAAGCCAACTTAGCCTATATCTAAAAAACAAAGAAAATTTTTCTGCCAACAAAACCCTTCTCATCCAAAAAACATCCCCTACAACAACTGGAGGCAAGCAGCAGGCTTTAGTCATGCCCTTACAGTTAGACTTTGGTTCTGTTGGACCTACAGGTAGGGTGATCAGAGATGTCCCGATTTTATAGGGACAGTCCTGATATTTAGGGCTTTTTCTTACATAGTATCTTATTACCCCCCACCCTCTTTCCCAATTTTTCACATTTGCTATCTGGTCAGCCTACCTAGAGGGTAAGAGGAAAACAAACTCCAGAGAAATGGCCTTACATTAATATCACCCTGTCACACCTGATCACCAGCTCTCTCACATTTAAATCTAGCACCTGTTAGTGCAGCATCAGCTGAGGTACTCAGCTGCTGCAGAGGTACATGTGGAGAGAAAGTCCTGGGTATTTAGAATATAAGACCACTGATAGAAATCAGTATCTTGAATTATGCCCAGAAACAAATGGAAGGCCAGTTAAGACCATGGAGAAGTGATATAAAATGTTTCCTACTGTTAATACTGCCTAATATCTAAGCAAGCAAATTCTCTCCCAGCTGTAACTCTTGAGTCATCTTAAAAGAGAAGGCCCAAGTAGGACATATTGTAACACTTCAATCAATACATCATGAAGATTAAAATTTACTCTGGGGAGGTCTCAATCTGAGTTAATAGCATACAGATCGGGGGGAGGCATCTGAAACCATCAGATGGCACCACTGTCTAAGGCAAAGCCCTCTCTGGGATTATAATGAACCCTTAATGTGAAAACAAACTATGCCACTTGTATATTATCTATTACTTGTACTACTATAGTGCCTATAAGCCCCAGTCATAGAATGGGACCCTATTTTGCAAAGTACTGTACAAACAAACAAAAAAGATGGTCTGGTTCCTGCCCCAAGATAGACAACAGATGGATCCATACAAAGAAGCAAAATACACTATTGGTCAGCAAGCTAAGCAGTGGTTTCAGCACACCAGCAGCATAACTGTTGACAAGCATTTTGTAGACATTGTGGTGAAGGAGCATTTTCAGAAGGGTTTTGAAGAAGTTAGTTTAGCTTACACAAACCCCAGGGAGATACCTGTACCATACACATGTCCGAAGGAAGGGATCTGTTCCAAAAGGGATACATCTAGAACGTACAAATCACAGCATCAAGTTCAGATCCAAGAACTTGTTCCAAATCTATGAGAAATAGTTTGAATTATAAGGCTATGGAAAGACCATCAATTCCTAATTATCTAGTCTAGCGGGAGGTTCAAATCTAGAAAGACAGACAGACAATTTAAGGAATACGGGGAAGTGACTTCTAGCTTGTCCTAGCAACACAGGACTGCCAGTTCAGATGAGATTGGGGACCAATCTAGTCCAGTATTCTGTCAGACCAGTCGACCAGATGCTTCATAAGATGATGTGAACCCTGCAGATGATTATTTTCTTCCTAACCCCAACCCCAACCCCACCCCCACCCACCACCATTACTTTGAGGTTGGCTTATTCTCTGAAACGTGACTATTTACATGATTTATCATATCTAATGTAACTTTGGCTGTTCTCTTTATCCACAGATATCTAATCCATTTTAATCCTAATAAATTTATGGCCTCAGTGATATCTTGTGGCAATAAACTCAACAGATGAACTTAAAGTCATGTAATAAACATTTCCTTTATCAATATTCAAGTGTTGTATTTAAATTTCACTGAGCCCTCGCTTGTATTACAAAGGTAAACAGGAACACAGTTTACTTTCCCTATACCATTCATTATTTTATATACCTCTATCATATCTCCTCTCATTCATCTTGTTGCTTTACATGAATGTCTCTTTATTCTGCTTATCATCAACTTTCACTTTTGAACACCCTTTATTTCCATAATATCCTTGTGACAATAGAGTGGTGCAATATTTCAGGCGAGAACATTCAGTAAGTTTATATAAAGTCATAATTTCAGTGTTTTTATCCCATTCCTTATATTTTACCAAATTTTATTTACTTTTTTGACTCCCATCACACACTGAACATAGGAAACATAACCAGGTATCACTCTGGACAGCTCTACGAAAACGGGAGTGATGATGATTTATTTAGATCTCAGTAATTAATATGAGTAGTTGAAGTTATTTCTTCAAGGTGCATTACCTTACATATGTCAACAAAGAATTTTCTTACCTTTGTATTGCCCATTCACCTCGCTTGATTAGGTCCCTCTGAAGTTCTTCACATTCTTTACTAGCCTAAATAATTTTGTGCTATCTGCATATGTTGCCACCTCTTTGCTCACCCATTTTCCTGAACTTGATAAGTATATTCCACATCACTGGTCCTAGTATAGAACCTTGTGATGCCCTACTTAACTTACCCCACCCCATGACAAAAACTGACCATTTCTTCCTATTTTCCATCTCTTAACTGATTTCTAATTCATGATCGTATTTTACCTTTCACCAATAATTATTTTTTCCTTAACATTATGAGGGAACTTTGTCTAAGGGTCTTTTGAAAATCCAGATTGAATAAAGAGAACCAGATGCCATAACCTGTGACCTGACAAGCCACCTAAATATTTTTTTAAAGAATATAATTCCACTGTTAATTGATAACTATAGTTTACTAGCATGTTTTCTTAATGTAAATGAGACTGTAGCGGGGTGGTTACCCACTCCTGCCCTGAGGGGTTTAAAAAGCAGCCTGGGAGGGCTTGAAAGCTGCAGCTCTAAAAGCCACACCCTAATCAGGCCACAGCTGGCCTGTATAAAAAGGCCAGGGAAGCCAGGAGCAAACAGTCTCCCTCTGCCTGTAGAGGGAGAAGGGCCTGGCTGCAGGGAGCTAGAAACAGGGTACCTGAGTGAAGCAGGGCTGAGGAGCTCCTGTCTGGAAAGCCTCAGGCTGTGGCCTAGCATAAGGCCAAGAGGTACTGGGGGTTGCAGGGGGCAGCCCAAGGGGTAGGGCAAGGCAGCAGGTCCAAAACCCTTTGCCTATGATGAGTGGCTGATACTGCAGTCTGCCTCAGTGAACAGGGGCTAGATGGAGACTGGGCAGTAGCCAAAACTGAGGCAAAGTGGGAATAGTGGGTCGGGGGTTCCCCAGGGAGAGGAGACCCAGATTGGTGGGGTACTGCCAGGGGGTAGCAACCCAGTTAAAAGGGCACCGGGATCCAGGGAGGGATAGGGGGGCCAAGAGGGCAGGAGGATCACCTGCCTGCAGAGGGCATGCATGGCTGGAAAAAGAGCTAATTCCCAGAAGTCACCAGCAGGAGGCGCCACAGGGGTGAGGCCACACATCTGCAGAGACTATTAAATCCCTTTAAATAGACTTGAATTTAAATCCCAGGTGGGAAACCTTTTGTAGTCTCAAACACAAGAAATTGAGATTTTATCCTTAAAGCACAGTTTGAAAAAAGGTCAGTTTGGAAAACGGAGGTGGACAGGAGTTTTTGAGACTCAATTCTCACTACAGAGGCTTTAAATAGAGGCCCTGCTTCTGCAAAACTATTTTGCAATGAAAAATGATACTTCTGATCTTTTACCTGCCTAGTTAAAAGTGATAAGAAAACAACTCTATTTTCTGGAATGGTTTCATTCAGAAGTCAATTAGAATCACAAAATATAGTAGTATTCAGAAAGCCTACACTGATTAAATCAATTCAGACAGTTGGAGGGACATCTGGGACTGTGTTTATGGGTTAATCCGCTACCAGATTTGATTTAACTCCCCAACTCAGTGATGCACAGTTTTTCTTGATTGAAAAAAAGTTTGATATGGCACTTCGATTTCCCCCACTACTAGCTAGAGATCTCCACCAAATGAAATATTGCTTAAAGTGATTCAAAATATTTATAAGAGACAACATTCCACAGGTGAGGAAATTCCCTGTGGAATTCTTGCAGATTTTATATTCTACAGAAGCTGTTTTTTTAAATTGAATTTTTTTAGCAATCTTGTTTAAAAATGCAAATAAGTATTAATGCAAATAAGTATCTGAATCTTCAAAACAAACAAACAGCAGTAAGATAGATTTATGCATCCCCCAGTCACCATGCTGAAAAATTAGTTTTCAAAATTAATTTTGGCCATTTAAATGTCAACACTAATTTTTTACTTCTGTTCCCCCTACCAGGAGTAAGCTAATGATCATATCTACTATGACCAGATAGTCATGACACGCGGTCATTCCATTCATTTGAAAAGAGTCTACAGGAATAAGACTATAAAGTTAAGGAAGTTAAATATCCTTTCAAGTATTTGACCAGCTAAGGGTTTTGCTACTGTCCTTCAAAATTAGTTCTGGGATCTTTGTTCCCACTGGATAACCTTGTGTGCGCACGCGCGCACACTCTCACCCACTGGGAGTGTATTTGTACATAAGTGACTATATTTTACCTTTGTCTAATAGTTTATACAAAAATATATATAGTTTCTGAAGACAAGTTTGCTTTTTTGAAACTATGGAAACAACATTGAGCATCATTAAGAACGGGATAAATAAGACAATATCATATTGCCACTATATAAATCCATTGTACGCCCACATCTTGAATATTGTGTTCAGTTCTGGTCGCCCCATCTCATAAAAGATTTATTAGAATTGGAAAAGGTTCAGAAAAGGGCAACAAAAATGATTGGGGTATGAAACGGCTTCCGTATGAAAAGAGATTAATAAGACGGGGACTTTTCAGGTTGGAAAAGAGATGACTAAGTGAGGATACGATAGAGGTCTAAAATCATGACTGGTGTGGAGAAAGTAAATAAGGAAGTGTTATTTACTTCTTCTCATAACACAAGAACTAGAAGAAGTCACCAAATGAAATGAACAGGCAGCAGGTTTAATACAAACAAAAGGAAGTATTTCTTCACACAACATACAGTCAACCTGTGGAACATTTTGCCAGAGGATGATGTGAAGGCCAAGACTAACAGAGTTCAAAAAAGAACTAGGTAAGTTCATGGAGGATAGGTCCATTAATGGCTATTAGCCAGGAGGGACAGGGATGGTGTCCCTAGCCTCCATTTGCCAAAAGCTAGGAATAAGCAACAGGGAATGGATCACTTGATTACCTGGTCATTCCCTCTAGGGCACCTGGCATTGGCCATGGTTGGAAGACAGGATAATGAGCTAGATGGACCATTGGTCTGACCCAGTATCGCCATTCTTATGTTCTGTGCATTTTATGTTCACGCGGTTCATTTTTTCAATTTCAGATAAATTCAGGTTAAATAATCCATTATTGATGCACTAACTGATGGAAGTGTATCATATGTCAAGCTAAAATCCACTTTTAGAAAAAAGACATCCTTCCTTTTAATTGGGGACAAAGTGATTTTTCATGACATTTCTGTGCAGTTTTACTTTTGACTAAATTCCATACAGAAGACTACATATTAAGGAAACTTAATACTGAAAAGCCAGGAAATGGTAAAGCTAAGATTGCTGACAATCTTATTTCTGACTGTGATATAGTCTTTACATCATCATGTATTATTTGTCCCCATAGGATACGTGCCTCATTCATTACAATTTTAATGGTACAGTATTTAATAGCTATTTTATGTGTTCACTGTTCGAGTACACTCCTGCACATCATTCTACCCATTGAGTATGATGGACTATTATTTTTTTTTAGAAAATCAAAATTGATTTTTTTAAATTAAATATACTTTTGTTTAAAAATAAATCTATTATAATTAAATCTGAAATTATGACAACTTATATTAAGGCTTAAAGTCCAGCTAGAAAGGACTGCAGTCATGCCACAGGAAAGATAAGACAAGACTCTGGTACAGGGAGGACACTGGCTGCTGGTTAATTCTGGCAGCAGGCAGTGCTCCACCCCTACTCCCAGCTCACCCATCATGATGATGGAGAACTGCTATGCTGCCCTGGCAACAATTGATGAGGAATCATCCCCAAAAGGTTGGAGAAGCCATGTACCCCCAAGGCTGGGAGGATCACAGCCACCATTTCTAGTAGGAAATGTAGGGTAGTGATGTTGGAGACTCTTCTGAGGGGGGTGGAGGCACCCATTTGTCACCCGGACATGGCATCCTGGAAGGTATGCTGCCTGCCAGGGGCCCGTATCTGAACATTATGGAGGAATTGTCAAGGATCATCTGGCCCTCTGACTACTACCCCATGCTACTCATCCATGTGGGCCCTTATGATACTGTGAGGTATGACCCTCAGCAGATCAGAAATGACTACAGGGCTCTGGGAGTAAGGGTGAGGGAGTTGGGAGTGCAGGTTGTGTTCTCTTCAGTCCTTCCAGTCAAGGGTAGGGGCCTCAGCAGAGACAGATGCATCCTGGAGGTGAATGCCTGGCTGCGAAGACTGTGTTACCAGGAGGGCTTTGCCTTCCTTGACCACGGGATGCTGTTCCAGGAAGAAGGACTGCTAAACAGACGTCAGGTCCACCTACTGAATAAGGGGAAGAGAATACTTGGCTACAGACCAGCTAACCTAGTGAGGAGGGCTTTAAACTAAGTTCAACGGGGGCAGGTGACCAAAGCCCACAGGTAAGTAAAAAACATGAAGACCTGGGAGAAGGGCCAGAATCTGGTGGGAGCATGGGCTGTTATAGCAGAAATAAAGGAGAGAGAAGTCAGAACTGGGGCGTTAATCAAATCAGTAGCTTAGATGTCTGTATACTAATGCGAGAAGTATGGGGAATAAGCAGGAAGAACTCAAAATGCTAGTAAATAAACACAACTATGACCGAGTTGGCATCACGGAGACTTGCTGGGATAATACAGATGATAGGAATATTGGAATAGAAGTGTACAGCTTGCTCAGGAAGGACAGGCAGGGACAAGACGGAGGAGGTGTTGCCATATATATTAAAAATGCATACACTTGGACTGAGGTTGAGATAGAAATAAGAGAGAGACTTGTTGAAAGTCTCTGGGTAAGGATAAAAGGGGTAAAAAAAAATAGGGTGATGTCATGGTAGGGTCTATTACAGACCGCCAAACCAGGAAGAAGAGGTGGATGAGGTTTTTTTTAAACTAAATCATCCACAGCACAGGACTTGGTGGTGATGGGGGACTTCAACTACCCAGACATTTGTTGTGAGAATAATACAGCAAGACACAGATTATCTAACAAGTTATTGGAGTGCATTGGAGACCATTTTTTATTTCAGAAGGTGGAGAAATCTACTAGAGGGGAGGTTGTTCTAGATTTGATTTTGACAAATAGGGAAGAATTGGTTGAGAATTTGAAAATGGAAGGCAACTTGGGTGAAAGTGATCATGAAATGGTAGAAGTCACAATTCTAATGAATGGTAGGAGGGAGAACAGCACAATAAAGACAATGGATTTCAAGAAGGCGACTTTAGCAAACTCAGGGAGTTGGTAGGTAAAAATCTTATACGTAGTAAATCTAAGGCAAGAAACAATTGAAGACAGTACCCAGAATGATAATGGAGCAAATAATTAAGCAATCAATTTGCAAACACCTAGCAGACAACGAGGTGATAACAGCAGCATGGATTTGTCAAGAACAAATCATGTCAAACCAACCTGATGGCTTTCTTTGAAGGGTAATAAGCTTTGTGGATTGGGGGGAAGCAGTAGATGTGGTATATCTTGACTTGAGTAAGGCTTTTGATACTGTCTCACATGACCTTCTCAAACAAACTAGGGAAATACAACCTAGATGGATCTACTATAAGGTAGGTGCATAACTGGCTGGAAAATCGTTCCCAGGGAGTAGTTAGTGGTTCATAGTCATGCTGGAAGGGCATAACAAGTGGGGTCCCACAGAGACTGGCTGTGTTCAATATCTTCATCAATGATTTAGCTAATGGCATAGAGAGTATACTTACAATGTTTGCGGACGATACCAAGCTGGGAGGGGTTGCAAGTGCACTCGTACATAGAATCATAAACTCGTAGGACTGGAAGGGATCTCAGGAGGTCTTCTAGTCCAGTCCCTTGCACTCAAGGCAGAACTAAGTATTATAGGCAGGACTAAGTATTAGTTATGTGTTATTTTGGACTAAAACATGATTAACATACACAACATTGAAGTTTTTTGTCCCTCTAAAACTGTGGGGGTGGGACATGTGCCTTTTTAAAGCTTTGCCTCTTTCATTACTACTGTCTGTCCTCACGAACGTGTTTCATAAATCTCAAGGCCAGAAAGGATAATTAGATCACCTAATCAGACCTCCTGTATAAAACTCTCAGGCCAGAGAACTTCACCCAGGTTTCCTCAGAACACCTGCAGGCACCGCCCCTCGCAGCTCCTACTGGCCGGGAACAGTGAACTGCAGCCAATGGGAGCTTCAGGGGAGGTACCTGCAGGCAAGGGCAGCGTGCAGAGCCCCTTGCCACCCCCCCACCAGGAGCCACAGGGACTTGGTGCCAGCTGTTTTCAGGAGAGGAGCAGCGCGGGGCCAGGGCAAGCAGGCAGCCTGTCTTAGCCCCACTGCACGCCACTGCCACCCCAGAGCCACTCCAGGTAAGTGGTGCCGGGTGGGAACCTGCACCTCAAACCCCTGCCCTGAGCCCCCTCATACAGCTTGCACCCCAACCCCTTTCCCTGAGCCCCTTCCTGCACGCTGCACCCCCTCCCACACCCCAACCCCCTGCCCCAGCCCTACATTCATGGCCCTGCATGCAATTTCCCCACCCAGATGTGGCCCTCGGGCCAAAAAGTTTGCCCACCCCGTTTCTAAATCATGAGAACAAATTTCTTCTGCAATTTACCATCAAAGTAGAGGTGGTTTAGATGGTTTTTGAAGTGACAGAGTGACAAGCTTGCAGTTAACTAAAGTAATATTGCCACAACTGCATATTTGTTAGAAAACAAAATAAGAATGCAGCAGGTTTGCTCAATTTCTCTACAGCACTCCCAATTAACAATAATTCATTATGAACTACTGTATAAATTACCCACATTCCTAACCTGATAACATTGACAACTGTTTCTACGGTTTTCAAAACACAGCAAGGAAAAGTATTTATTTCTGGTTGTACAACTGAAGGCGATACAAATCATTCAAGAATCATTCTGACATTTCTGCCCAACAGCTGCTTTGAACTGAGCAGTGAGGACAGGAACAAAATCTCTAATTCAATCACTGAGATTATGAGATGTTAATCCTACTGATGCTGGCAACACAGACAGACAACTCTACCAGGTGACCTGGTTCCCCAAACACGAGAGGAATTTGAACAATAATTTAGCAATGTTGCTTTCTAGAATTCTGCATCAGTGAACAGAGGTTACAAAGTATACAAATTACTATGTGTAAAAGGGCAAACTTGGATGTCAAAAGTCATCTGACAAAAAAACATGCTGCCCCAGAATTTATTTGTAGCCAAAGTAGGTGAATTTGTTTCTTAAATTATGTTGTGCTTTAAGACTATTCCTCAGGAGAAATTTCTGATTAGTTTTTGTTTAAATCCCTTTGTTTTCAGGATTTCCCTGCTCATGAAAAAACCTGATTGACAACTCTGCAGACCAAATACTTCACTGGTTTAATGCCAAGATAGATAGCCTCTCCAATCCTGCATCACTGCCAAGATTAAAAATGAGCTATCTAATGACCATTCAGAGACAGAAAGATCTGTACCACTGAAAGAGAGAGATTCCCAGATTTTGAATGACACACATCACACTTGCCTCAGGCTCTGGAAGGTTACCTCTGAGCACTGTCCTGTTAGATTCAGTAAATAAAATACCTGGCTTTAGAGCTGAGAAGTCCACATGGGTGAAAAATTTAAAATGTTCTAATCATTTCTAAGAATGTTTCTGTGAAGCATGGCACATCAAGAACACAGGATGTTGTGGTGTGGTAGAGTCAACTGGCACTCATTTGGCATGGGCTGTGTAACTTACTTGCAGCTTCACAAGCCAGACAATGGTGCCAACCTAGGATGACCAGACAGCAGTGTGAAAAAATCAGGATGTGTGTGTGTGTGGGGGGGGGGGGGGGTGTAATAGAAGCCTATATAAGAAAAAGACCCAAAAATCAAGACTGTCCCTATAAAATCGGGACATCTGGTCACCCTATGCCACCCCACCCCCCACCCCCAAAAAGCATGCCAATGTAATTATACCACTTCAAAACATTGTGTATTCACATTCATTACTACGTACACAAAAAATAAGTTCAAAGATTATTAAGGTTATAAAGTCAAGCTCTGCATGAGGCAGGGGTCCAGTGGAACAAACAGCATGCAATCGTGTAACTAAAGACTGTATCATAATGCATACACAAGGGGGCCAAATTAAGGTAGTACAGGTAACCTTAATGCTGACATTTCCTAACCGGAATGCTTGACTTTGTGATCTTAATGTTCTTTTAGCATAGTTTTACTGTGCGTGTTTGTAATTTCCTAGGTTTTAAAAAGCAGACAAAAAACAAATTCCATTATGTGTCATATTGACACCCAAATGGATTAGCAGGAGCATTGGAGCCTTTTGGTCCACCGCACAGGCCTCTGCCACTTGAGTTAATAGAATAACTGATAGCTGCAGTAGGTTGTCACCCTCTAGCACTATAGAAAGATGGGACACTTGTCCAGGGGATTTCACACATATGTGCTGACAGCAGAGTCATTCCTCTGTTAGGGAGTATGTTCTAGTGGGCAGAGACTCTTCTGCCCCTTCCCCTTACACATGACCCCTTCTCCCCATTCCCTCCAACTTGCCCCTGGTCCAAATTCTGTCTCTTACCCACCCCTAAACTCCTCATCCTAGTCCACATTCTCCTCACCTAGCCAGTCCCAGTCTCTGCTCCTCAGGCTTCTCATTCCGGTTTCGTTGCCCAGCACTGGTCTCATCCCTCCACACTCTTCATCCTAGTCAGTCACCTTGCCCTGCCAATCCCAGTTACCCTTCCAGCTTCTCATCCAATCTGTGTTTCCCAACTCCAGTTGCATCCCCTTCCCACCGGCTCCCAGTCCCAATTTTTCTCTGCAGGGTACTCATCAAATCTCATTTACCTCCCTGCACTTCCTTGTCCCAGTCTCCCCTGACTCCTCATCCAATCTCAGTCTTAGACTCAGACTCATAGACTTTAGGGTCAGAAAGGACCAATATGATCATCTAGTCTGACCTCCTGGACAAAGCAGGTTACAGAATCCTACCCATCCACTTCTGTAACAAACCCCTAACCTGTGTCTGAGTTATTGAAGTTTTCAAATTTTGGTTTGAAGACCTCAAGCTGCAGAGAATCCACCAGCAAGTGACCCGTGCCCCATGCTGCAGAGGAAGGCGAAAAATCTTCAGGGCCTCTACCAATCTGCCCTGGAGGAAAATTCCTTCCCGACCCCAAATATGGCGATTAGCTAAACCCTGAGCATGTGGGCAAGACTCACCAGCCAGCCCTCAGGAAAGAATTCTCTGCAGTAACTCAGATCCCATCCCATCACAGACCACTGGGCATACTTACCTGCTGATAATCAAAGATCTTCCCCCTCCACCTCCTAGAACCTCCTTTTTGCCTCACATCCCAGTCTCCTTTCTCAATCATTCCCAGAACTCACACCCCAACTCCCAGTTTATTCAAAGTTTCAGCTTTCCTCCTTTGTCTTAATCTACTTCCCCTGCAGGTCTGGCTCCTGTCCCTCTGCATTCAAACCAGGAAGCTTCCTCCTCCACACCATCTGGGCCCAGCTGGGGAAACATTTACAGTACAGGCGAGACTGGCTCCATGCTCAGTTCCAGTGCCTGTATCCAGCACAGCCCGCTTCAGCCCAGAGCTGAAATTGCAGGAAAGTCCTTTTGAGCCTTGGGCTGGAGTATACTCAGATCAGAAGGGATTTTGCAGGAACTTGGCTGCTAAAATTGAGGAAGCTGCTACTGAGCATGTGCAAACCATCATAAGGCTTTGCAAAATAATGGCCAAATTTAGGCGGATTTTCACAAGAATGGCAACAGGCACATCCCTTACACCAAAGCCCCCCCCCCTTGCCAAATTTCAAGTCCCTACTCCAAAGCATGGAGGTGTACAAGCCTTCCGAAGAAGTGGTCACACAAATTCTTTTAACATGGGCAAAACAATGTAATTTTCACTAGCCTTGTTCTTGGAAATAATTCAACAATTTTGGCTCAGAATTTCCAAAAAGCTTCAGCCTGAGGCAGACATCCAGCATGGAAAATTTCAGCCCAAACACTTGAAGTTTGACAAAGTTATAAGCAACTGAAAACAGGGTCTTCTAATGGAAAGTGCCTGGCAGTGCTACTAGCCCTACGAATTATTTTATTTTGAATGAATTATATTGCATTTCAACAGGAGAGGCGGCACAACTGAGCCCATTAGTTCTCTGACATGAAGTTACAGCTACTGATGCACAACACTGACACCTTCCTGAGTGTCTGCCATAGGCATGTACATATTATATACTGAATTAAGATACCCCAGAATAAAAAAACTTGGGATTTACCTTTTAGTTTTCTAAAGCATGTATAAAATCAAGTTGAATCCCAAAACTTTTTATACAAAATCAAGAAAATGTTGTGAACGAAACCTGTAAACATTACTGAAACAACCACAGAACCAGACACCAATGCCTTTTTAGTTACCACTGTACTATGGCAACTGATAAGCTCTTAGGGGAAAAGCAGCAGCTGCTTTATTTTTCAGAGCAAATAATGAACAAGCAGAAGGCCCTAAAATAGCAGCTTGCTTTGAATGTTGACGTTTATTAATGAGCTTTGGTGATGTCTTGATACCCCAAGTCTGAAATACTAAAATGAATTGCTTTAGTTCACAACTAAGAGAAAAAGGCAATATACTAGTGGCAAAAAATAAACCGACTCTCAGCTTGACATTAAAAACACACAGGGGCACTACATTTAGCATAATAGTTATGTCTAAGGCAGCAAATCATTCATGGAGATCAGGGAAGTCATCGCTTCCATGACCGTTGTGAATGTTGCAGCGGCAGGTGCAGCTAACCCCGGGGCCATCCCAGCAGCTGGGGAAGCCCCGGGGCCAGCTGCCCCGGCCACTGCTCTTACAGCCCCAAGCCATCACCCCGGGCTGTCCACCCTCAGGGGCAGCAGTAGAGCCCTGGGCCGCCCCTCCCCGCATCAGGAGCGACAGTCCTCAGGAGCACTCCCCTCCCAGCAGGTAAGATTTAGTCACAGGTATTTTTAGTCAAAGTCAGACAGGTCACAGGGCTGAGACTTTTTGTTTATTGCCCATGACCTGTCCATTACTTTTATTAAAAATACCTGTGTCTAAAATGTAGCCTTAGTTATAGCATAAAGAAATGAAAGGTTACTTATTTGTAAGTGGAACTCTGAGGCCTGGTGTACTCTTAAAAGTTACACTGACATAGCGACATTGGTCAGGGATGTGAAAGAACAACATCCCTCATATATAGAGTTACGCCAGCCTAACCTCAAATGTAAATGCAGCTAAGTCGACAGAAGAATGCCTGCATTAGTTATCCTCATTTAGGGAGACGATGTTCCTGTACTGGCCGCAAACACCTTCCATTGATAGTACACATTAAAATAAAGATTGAGGTACTGCTCTCTAAAATGAGCAACGATTTGGCTCCGAAATTGAGTGTAGGTTTGAATGTGGCTCATTGGGGCAGATTTAAGGCATCAGGAGTTACAGTAGTAACTTAGTTATCATAGAATATCAGGGTTGGAAGGGACCTCAAGAGGTCATCTAATCCAACCCCCTGCTCAAAGCAGGACCAGACCCCAACTAAATCCCCAAACGGCCCCCTCAAGGATTGAACTCTCAACCCTGGGTTTAGCAGGCCAATGATCAAACCACTGAGCTATCCCTCACTGAGGTTGTTTGTAACTCTGAACAAAACATTATCGTTCTTTCAAAAGTTTACAACTAAACATTGACTTAGTAGAGCTTTGAAACTTTACCATGCAAGAGAAGGATGGTGCTTTTAACTATCTGAATTTACATGAAACAAGCACAGAAACAGTTTCCTTACCTTGTCAGATTTTAAAACAAAAAAACACCCACCTTTCCCTTTATTTTCTTAGTAGTTTAGTTTACACTTAACACAGTACTGTACTGTATTTGCCTTGTGTGTGTGGTCTCTGTTGCTGCCTGATTGCTTACTTCTAGTTCCAAATGAGGTGTGTGGCTGATCCATCACTTCATAACTCTGGTGTTCATAACGCTGAGGTTTTACTGCTCATCTTCCAACCATATCAGAAAGCTGCTTACCTCTGATAAGCCACGTCACTGTCCTCTTTAAAATCTCCCTTTGCTATGGTGCCGATAAGAAAGTTGAAAACGCATAGGCAGCGAATGTGCCTTTCATGCTCACTTATTGTCTCATTTCCTTGAGCTCTCCTCCACCATCTTTCTACTATCCACCTGCTGTCTCTTGCCTTCTACACAGACTGTAAGCTCTCTGGGGCAGGGTCCATCTGTTACACATTCGTACAGCATCTAGCACAACGGGGCCATAGTTCATGACTGGAGCTCCTAGGCGTTACTGCAATAA